>NC_087097.1:3845000-5095000 GCF_963855985.1 Ostrinia nubilalis | reverse complement strand
GACAGAAACAAACCGTCACAATATTATTCTGACATTAACTTCAAGAAATACGGGTTTCGATAGAATTTCTACTATTTTTTTTAAAGACTAGGCAACAAAAAAGATTATAATGATATTTTATTAGTAGTAAGGCTAAGATCTCATGGCGCGATTTTCACACGCGCCCGCGGCGGTTGCGGGCAGCTTCTGTAGAATGCAGATACTTATGTAAAAACTAATACACAACCCACGACGCGGTTTTCGCCCGCAACGGGTGCGGTTGTATGCGGGTCCCGCTCGGCGACCATTTTGTATCAGTGACTTAGCGCGCGTCTTCAATTTCTTAGGGTGGGTTGCACCATCTTACTTTAACTGTGACAAACGTCAAAAATCTGTCAAACTCCATACAAAATACACCGGTTATCGTAATAGTTACCGTTAAAGTTAGGTGGTGCAACTCAGCCTTAGAATAACCGCGCAAATAACCGCTCCCGTGAGTTTTGAAATAAAACCGCAATTCCACAACCGCCGCGGGCGCGGGTGAAAACCGCGCCATGAGTTCTTAGCCTATGAAAGACCGTTTTATTTAACAAGTTTAAATAAACTCTTGATCCAATACTAAGAATCTTTAAATTCAGAAATTTTCTTTGTCAAGTTTCGAATTAGTGAAACGAAGTTGAAACGTTCCAAGAAATTCAAGAACAAAAGCAATGTGACATGAGATTTAAATTGCTAGAAAGGACTGTATGAGTACAGTCGGCCCGTAAAACCAAATCGCCCTGTTTCGGTTTGCCTAATGTTTTATTCAGCTGAGGCCCGGAGCCGACTGTCCTGGTAGATAAGACAAGAGATTCTCAAACTTCCTTTACAAGTGTGACTATCCATTTTTAGTCAAGCTCAAGTTTCGTGATTTAACACACTACTAGTTACTATTTCAGTTGGTACTGGCTATTTAGTTTTAAGTACCTAAAATATTGTAAAGTTATCTCCTGGCCCCCAAGAGACAGGCTTGCCTAGTGTGGAGTCCAAGATTAATCTGAAAAATGTAATTGTTTTTCTTGCAATAAACGATTTTATTTGTATATATTTATTTAAGTGATCGCAATGTAAAAAATAATTTTAATCTCTCAATAAACTATACCATAATATTGTTAATGAGCTAAAGGCTAAACATTTGTTTGAATTTGATTTTTTTATACCTAATTGGAAAGGTCAAATCAAGAGTGGAGCGATTTCAGAGTTCATTGCCTAGCTCAACTCAATATTTAAACTATGTATGTATATAATTTAAGGACTATAAAACCTCGAAAAAGAGGCTGACAATTATAGTGATAAAATTTATTGCACTGCTTCTTCTCACACTGGCCTACTTATTTTTTTTTTTTTTTTTTTTTTTTATTTGTCCCAAAGCAGTGGTAGGGTTATTACTGGGCCGTGTAAAAATGCTTTGAGCCTTTTAATTGCTACTTAATCTAGACCTTGCAGAATTATATTGCAGCAATTGTGCAGTTTGGGAACAACTGCAGTAGACTACTCTCAGTGTTAATATTTGAAGAAAGAAAGCATTGTCGGATATGCAACTCATTTATTATGCACTCCATTTATTATGCAGTCACTCCGTTAAAAAGTTAGTTTTCAGACGTCCAAGATTGTATTTTCTTTGCGCTGTCAACTTTATTTAATACTGGCCTTTGTCAGCTCATTCAATTGTAGATTAAAAACGAAATGTCTTGAGACTTTGTTAGTGGGGTTACTGTAACGTGGTTAGTTAAACGGTCTCTGTTGTTATAGCTCGTACTAAAGTTTTGCTATGAGAGAGAGATGGATAGGATTCTTTAATACTGAAGCAACGCAAGGTTAGAATAGAAGAAAAAACAGGCTATTAAGCAAAGCCTAAACTGGGTTCTAGATATTTTTGAGAGTGAGGTTTTATCCTTGACTAGCGAGCCGCCCTGGCTTCGCACACCTTCCTCTTGAATCACTCTATTCTAATATATAGAAAAAACTGAATCAAAATCCGTTGCGTAGTTTGAAAGACCTAAGCATACATAGGGACAGACAGCGGAAAGCGCTGTAGTGATATAGGTAGGTGTTAGGAGGAGAATAAGGGCAATCGTTGTAAAATATTACGTTCCTACATTATTTTCTATTTTGATAAAATATCTTTGAAGATTTTACTATGCAAGTTTATAAAGCTTAGCTTTTCCTTGAACCTGAAGCTCTCAGCCTTATTGTATAGTCTATTTAGACCAGCTTTCAGCCAAAAGTATCAATATTTTACGAAAACATCAGACAGCATGAGCTTAGGGATCAAGCTGTAGATTTTAATAAAATGCTAAAGCAGTCAGGTGGGCCCAAGTCGAACCCTTCGACGCAGGTGCTAGCATAGTAAAACATTTATTTATTTTATATTTTTGTATACTTTATTAAGTATTTTTAGCAGACATAATCCGAAATGGACTTGTGAAATACTGGACATAAAACACTGAAACAAAAATTTAAAATAAAATTTAGTTGGTTGAATTGTTTTTAGAACTTATTCAATTTATTTTTAGAGTTGAATTGACAGACAATCATTACATTTATCATCATCTCAGCCACATGCTTATTTTTATTTTATAAGGAAAACAATACACAATACAAAATTAGCAATAAATTAATAACTCTCTCTCTCTTCTGAAGACAAAGTACTTATTTAGTTAACTCCTTACCTATTTAAGTTAAAGTTAGGTTAATGAGTTTCATATAATTATTACAAGTATTATTGCAAGGTACGCCTACAAAACTCCGATTTGTACACAATAATCTTTGCATAAAAACTCATAACTCTTCACCAGAAAGTGATTGTGAAAAATAAATCCGTCATAACAGTTCACAACTCGGAATCAATAAGGGAATGTGAAATCTAATCTCAATCAGGTGGCGTCACGAAAACTTGTCGAAGTGAAATTGCCTCCGACCCTTGAAAGTTCTGTTAAGTTCCATTCGTGTAACTGGAAGAATGATTGGTAATTATTTACAGAAACCTTTACTATGAGTAATCTTATTTCAATAACATCATTTAAATCTTACCTAAGTCTGTCGTCATAACAACAATGTTAACAGCATTGTTGTGTTCCGGCAGTTACGGATAAGATAGCCAGTTCCTCCAGAAGCTCGCTTCCACCTTCGGCCTGATCATCACTTACCATCAGGTGAGATACAGGCCAAGAACTTCCTCGTTGTAATTAAAAAAAAATGAGTCGGTTAATGACTTATCCGCCATTTTGTGTTTCGAAGGGCACATTAAGCCATTGGTTCCGCTTGTTGGTTGTTGGTTCCCTCTGAAAACCAGCTTCTCGACATGAAGTTTGTGTCATGTCACGATTTTTGCTGAGCGGGTCTCTTCAGCATAGCTTATTTTTAAGAAAAGTTTATGTACTTCAACTTTTGTTTTGTTATATGCAGAATTAAGTTTTTCTTATCATAATGTTATCTTATCTTTGAACTATGTCCAGATACTTTTATAACGTCTCATTAAATCTGACTGTGCATTGTATCTGGATCTGAATATTCCGATCAATACTTATTGTATTTTATTATTTAATGTCAAAATTGACAATGTAACCAAAATAAATTAAACCCCGAAATAACTTTTCTATTTCTAGCTAATACACAGAATCACAGTTCGATTCTATAAATGCGTGTGAATTATTAACCAAGATCAAATAGAAACGAGCTCTAGGGTTTGCTTTGTGCTTACAAACAATACATATTTATGACGTATATTTAGAATATTCCTAATCTCTGAGAAATAAAGATTTCTACGACGATAATTTGAAAAAAAGCAGAACAAATCAAGTTGTTATTTGTTCGACAATTTTCAAAAGTTTTACAAGTTCTCAGGTTTTTACTTACAATTAAGAAATTCTTAGTTTAGAAACAAAATACCTACCAATTAACAAGAAACTAAAGTGTGATTGGAAGAATCTACCTGCTTATTTCCTTACGTGAAATCGTGTAAAATTTTCGGTTTCCCTCGAAAAATAATTATGTAATTACACCTTACTTGCCATACAATAATAGGTTTTAGCTTCGTGGTACCAATACCGTAAGTAGTTAGAGCCGTCGCCCACGGCGACTTTTTGTAGTGATGCTGTCGCGCGTTTCGTAAACGAGCGACAGCATCGCGACTGTATCGTTGTAAACGCGCGAACGTCAGATGACATCGAGGAGAGAGCGGAGGGAGGATGGAGCGATCACATGGTAATTTTGTGCCGCGCGTTTGAATCGCGACAGAAACGCAACAGTATTGCGTTTGCAACGCCGCGACAGAAGCGCGTTTATGTGGACGAGGGCACACAGCTAGCGACCGCATTGCTACTGACAGTATCGATGCGAACGCGCGACAGAATCGCTACTGCATCGCTACATAAAGTCGCCGCGCGCCGTGGGCGAGGAGTTGTCCATAGATATTATTCGTATAGACAGCATGTCATATATTTTTACTTCAAATTCGACCTTATTACAATTACATAAGACAGAATATCAATGTTTAGCTTTATGTGCTGTCGTCTGTACTTTACGCTAGAAAAACTTTGACGAGCTCGTGGTATCAATTATTTAACGGCAAATAAGTTGCTTCTGGTGCGTGAAGTTTACGCCTTCAACGAATTTATTAGAAACGACAGGGCTGGATTTGGGGTTTGACGTCACGAGTTCAAGTAAGTATTTTTACCTCACAAAATGCCTCTTTTTTCTCAAATCAAATCATTTATTTAGTACTTAGGCCCTTTCCAGGGCGCTTTAATACGTCCCAAATATAGCTTGCGCTACTCCCACTCCAACTGAAACCCAGAAAAAGGATTTGTCAAAACCTTACTTTTATTTTTTATTTTTTATGCTGATCTTTTGATTTAGAAACCCAGCAGTTCTTTTTATTAGTGACAACGTAATCAGCATTAAAGGCTCCAGACGAGTTCCTAAGCTTGATACCAAGAAAAAATTATCGTCCCCTACATTTAGATTACTGAAAATAATCCTTCAAGCCCCGCGAATCGAGACACAATAGATAATAAATTTTTACGTGGTCATATGCGACCGCTTGGGGATTGATGGGATAATACCTAATTGGCCTAATTGCCATATTTATTATTATTTTAAAGGTTCGTTCGTTTCAACCGAAAGACGTCCAGCGTCGGACAAAGGCCTCCCCCAAGGCCTAGGTATTTTCCTTTAATTTCGAAAGGAAACACTTAGCCCGTCTCTGTGTGCTCGCGTCGTTCACTTCAGAAACACGTTGGTTGTTACTACAAACTTCGCCTAGTGATGGCCGTCATTTCTGATTTGTCGGTGTAATAAACGTGAAAATATCACAATATTACGTGGAATTACTTTAAAGAAATGGAAGATTCCCAAAAGTCTTAGGTATTCTGACTGTCAAAAGTTTAACGGGTTCTTTTCGTTATTCAATTGTATTAAAAAAGCTTTCATGTAATTTCAAATGAAATACGAAACAAAAGTTTTTCTTGTTTTAGTGAGCTCTAATTCTAATTTTTTCTATAATAAGTTGAGGAAATTAGACCTAGGGACCCAATTTGTAGAATAATGAATGGGCTTGCTCCTTGTTAACATTCAAAAATTATAAATAGCATAGCACGTTTTGGAAGTTTTTCAAAGATCATTCTTGCTAGCCGTATAGGTGATTTCCAGGAAAAGGGACCTGGAAAGGACGTCATATTTTTTTTTCCGAAATTACTTTGTGCAGCTTTTGTTAGATTATTTCAAGAATCAAAATAAATCAAATGTCATCGATATAAACATCCCAGTTTGTTCGCAAACGGTTGAACGAACACTCGTCGGATTCGGCTTGCGCGGCGTATGTGTACCGCTCGTAACGCTCGAGGTGAAATTTGTTTTCAAGTGTATGGGGATTTAGTTAGAGTTTTAAAATGCATGGAGTTGACATTCGACTTCGCAATATTTACAAGAGAAATAGTTTAAGTATACAAATATCTAAGTACGTGCTATAATGTTATTGTCAAAATATCGAATTAATAGTACTTATTAATAAAAAACTTTAATTTACAGCACACAAAACCAGAGAAGAAAGAAATAGACAAAAGAGACAATACAATTTAGGCGGTCTTAGGATTTGTAATAATTAATAGGATTACTATGAATAAGGGATTAGTAAACAGTATTAAATTGAACATTTCAATCAGCACTATCCTCAATAATCTACCGACATACACTCATGTAAAGAACTAAATTAGATTATAACAAACAATAAGATCCTATTTGGGGTAACAGTGGCGAAATGTGCCTCTAAAATGTGGGGTATATAGTCTGCAAATTGAAATTTCCCCACGATCCACTCCGGGCCCATCTAATCTCTTAAATAATAGCGTTTGAAACAATAAACTCAGATTTGGGACGTCATTTCGTGAAGATTACGCGCGCCATTTGTGATATGGCCGGCGATGAAGAAGGTTGGGACGCTGCAGATCGTGTTACGGCGGGAGACGAAAAAGATAAGAATTCATAAAAAAGCTGAACCGTCATGCAGTTTTGGATTTGATGTTACTTTGAAAGTATAATAGACACTGTGTTTTGTTTTTTTGTGTAGTTAAAAAATCAAAGGTCTAAAGACCACAAGACTTTTGATCCATTTGCACATTTTTTTCTGCAGTAACCGATTATCTGAACCAGTCAGATTATGTGCAGAGAGAGCGTTAGAGACCGTTGCGGAAAGCAGCCTCAATCTGTGATGACCTTTGGGGGAGACTTATATCAGACTTCTTAAGACAGATCTACTACTTTGCCTGGCCCATTCCCATTTATTTGGGGTCGGCCTTCCGCGTCATGCGTCTTCAGGCGGCTCGGTCCTGGGTTGTCTTACTGTTAACCTCTTAAGACTGATCATGATGATGAATAAACAATTTGACAAGGTAATAAGAGAAGATCAATAAATAATTTGAATAAATTGAAGCTATTCTCTATTTATAGTACGAGGTCGTGGAGTAAGATATCAACGTCAACCCCAAGTTTATAATGAAGTGTCACTTAACGGAAACATCATTAGACATTATTGAAGGGCAAGTTTGGTGTAACAATATTTGCCTGTCCATAACGGAGCGTCAACCCTACCCTACAATCGGGTGTTATCACACTACGAGGGTTGACGAAACAACTACGTTATTATAATAATACCAGTGAATGTATTGTGTCAACACCTTATTTTATGTTTTGTAGAGTCAGATTACATATCAAATTACCACTACATATTAGCAGAAGTGTAAAAAAAACACCAGGCACCAACTTTAGCTTTCGTTCTCAGCTATCGAGTCTGACGTGGCTCAATCGGAATGACGAGATGGCTTAAAAGTATTTCACACACAATTAGATCTTGGTAAATAACAACTCTTTTGACCATGCATGGCACATTGAGGGGCCAAATAAGGGTCAGGGTATAGGTACAAGCAAATTCAACAATCGTTGAAAGCATGTAAAGAGGAGACTTGACAACCGCTGAAATTTCTCTTATCTCAATAAACAACTTAATTTTTAAACCAAAAGTTTTAGTAATAATCCATTAATGTCTCTTTGAATTTTTTAGCGGTCAAGCTTTAGATCTTGGCTACACAGGAGTAGCAGAGGTAGGAACAAGAATTGAGAATAGTCTCCTAAAAATGCCATCCGCTCCGTTATTCAACGTGAACGCTTCCCAAGAGCGTAAATTATTGTAAGCACCCTTTAACGCTCGTCATATCTACTTCAGGATTATTATGTTTGCGCGTCGGACCTGCTTTATATTGCGGGCAACTTGGCTTTCAAAACTCAACCTTACACAAAGATTTACTCAGAAGTAGGAAAATAAGTTTTTGTGATTTTGTAGCGAGATGGAAAACCGGAGTCGGATTTGATAACCCGAAATGTACAAACAAATGTATTTATGACAAAATACTAGAACTGACTTTAGGAAAGTGAGTGTCGGGTACAATGGGATGGGAAAAAGTGATACGCAAAAACAAATGATTGATATTTAATGTAATTTAATTGTTAGGTATCGTTGAGTGCCGCTATTGGAACAATAAAGAATATTCGACGAAATAATTAAAGTGGTCCAATTTTGCAGCCGGTCTATTAAAACAGACTTTCTCGTACTCTTTGAAATATTAAACATGTTCATTAAATTTAATAATCAATAATAAAATTGTCTTAGGTGAAATTCAATCCTACGAATTTTCATTTTGTAGAGTGACTTTTGTAACAACTAATTAATGTAAGTTGCTTTAGTAAACTGTGAATATTTTCAAGTATTTTATTAATGCCCGATAGTTTCTATTCCCAAAAACAAAAGTTTCAATTAACTAGGCTCAATTCAAATAACCAATAATTGTATAAATACCACGAAACTACTATGAATGTTTGATTAATTGAAGGAAAACCGACAGTTTTCATTTTAATAAAAAATCGTTCCACTTTAATATTGAATAACAAAGGCAAAAAATAGGTCAAACAACGAGTGTCAAAGAATTTTATTTCGCAGGAAATTAACTTTGAACAAAACGAAGTGGGGCTAACAAAATACGAGTATACTCTGGGTACACCCCGACCTTTCCTATCGGAATGTACAGTCAGCCATTAATTACGAATATTGATATTGGTCACTTCACACGTATCAAAGCTATGAAAAAATATGATTGATTTCTTTGTATCAACTGTGTCGTATGTTAAAAATGATTGATTCGATACAAGCGGTTTTTACAAAAGTTCTCACAGTATTCCACTCTGGCGATTTAGATAAAATGAATGATTTAAGAAATTTAAACGAGACTTATTTAGGCAAGATCGTATAATACCAATTTCATTTTGCATGTTCTACCTGGACAATGAACTCAAAATCTCGTAATCAACCTAAAGTTCTACTTTTCAATCATTAAACAGTCCACCAAGATAACATTATACACCAAGGTCATACCCAGCTAAATCATTTACCTACTAAAATTGGTTTGAATGAAAGAAAAAATAAGAAAACATATTTTTAGTTCCTGTTGCAACCTTGCCTCATTCAAATCGTATGCCAAGTTTTTTTCAGTCTTTTTGAAACTGCTAGCACGCACATATTTTTGCATGCGACTGTACCTGGCCCTTCCAATCGTGTTTGTTTTGGCCCCATTTGAATTAACTCGGTGACGGGTTCAATGAGATCAGCAAACATAGAACCCACATTTTAGCACCTATGTAAAGAGGCATTTCAGATAATAAGCTGAATGTATTCATACATTGTTTTTATAGCAACAGACCTAGGTGGTATTTAGGCAAGACTTATCAATAAATCCTCTGACCAATCAAATCAAGACGAAGATTTTGTTCCAACTGAGAACCTCTGTGTCTGAGAAAGGTTATCTTACCTTAAGACCATAGGGCGGTTTTTATTATTAACAAAGTTGACAAGTAAAAATACTTTCCTAGAGAGTTTTAGATGAAAGTTTTTCTAAAAAAAGCCTCAGAGGTTTATTAATATTTTATGCACTAACTATTTGCGAAGTCGTAAATTTCTCTGCGAAAGTAAAAAAGATATTCGTAGAAACTCACAGCTTATTAAATAAACATCTCCACAAAAAACTTTCGCAGTTTTAGTTTTGACGTCGAAAAAAGGTGACTTCGCTGAAATGTTATTTCTATGTCAATAAAAACAAGACTAAACGCGACTTTGATATGGACAAATTGCCCTCGGGCTTGACGGTGACCCGAAACGATTTGGCTGGGTATGACTTTTATTTCTGAAGGGTACACATCGGTTGATTTTCAGTTGAAAAATGAATATTTTCGACAGTCAAATCAACACCACTGTGCTTACCATGAGTTTACGCTAGGTGTGCTCGTTAGCGACTGCGTAAAAAAATGACATTTAAATGTATGACTTTTGTGCAGCGCCCCTAGCGGCTACTTTCAAGAAATAAAATCTTCATAGATTTTTTGACATTCTCGCTAGCGAGCACACCTAACGTAAACTCATGGTAGTACACTGGATGCAACACGGGAAAGTGATTTTGTAAAGGCCAAACGTCAACGAGGCTTCAGATTTGTATGCCCTGTCACATCATAAGATCACCCAGTGTAAATACTGTGGGTCTAGACAAAGTGCACTTTTTGATCGAATCGAAAATCGAATCCGTCAAAACTCCATACAAAAAAAAAGGCTTTTCGACCACTTTTCGACTGGTTTGCGATTAAAATTTGCACTTTGTCTAGACCCACTGATTTATTTTACGGTAACCTAAGTTCAACTGATAAGACTGTAAAAAGTCCCATCTTTCAAAAGTCAGTAATTAAAAATTCCCGTAAACTTTGCGTAGAGCATTCGCAAAATTTTAAATCACTTAGTCATAAGCTACTTTTTAAAGATGGCTGATGAATCGAGAGTCCTTGTCCAGAACCGGTTCTTATTAGGAGATGATTTTAATATCTACTTGAAACCTACTACTAATTAGTACGAAAAATTCAAATTTCGTGATAAATAGACTTTTGAGGTTACCATACTTTAGGTACTAACATTTTTTTTAAGATTATTGACAATTTGTATTACAAAAATTACTTAGTCCCGTTAGCCCCTCGTGTCAAGCTAAATAAGCTTGTGTTACGAGTGGGCTCACCACTATAGTCGAGCGGCGGTGGGATTCGAACCCGCGTTCCTTGGATCTTGAGTCGGCCAGTTCGACTCATTCACCGTTCGGCTTTCGTGGCTATAAAATGCCATAATGCATTGGATGGTCATGTATGACCACGACCAGAGCCATAACCTCAGAAGCATTGAACCATCTTTCACAATGGACAAGCCAGAAATGTAATGGTTTAATCCTTCAATTCATATCTGAATAAACCCTTCGTAGAAATTCGCATAAGTAGGTTACAAAAAATCGTAAAGCCACAGTTACAGTTTAGCGGATTTAAATAAAAAAATCCATGAAACGAACGAGTTTTAATTGAAAAATATTTTTTTTGTATGAAAAAATCTTATGTGATTCGAAAGCTGCATGTACCTACTCGTATATTTTATTTGGGCTCCAGTTATTTTTTATCGATTTCATATTTACTGCTTTTGGTGAATGACGGTTAATAAAAAAGCTCTTAAAAACTATATCCATTCCAAATAAATCTGCAATTTTTATTATTATTATTATTTTAAAAGATTATTAGTAATTTGTTATTACACAAATTACTAATACTCCCGTTAGCCCCTCGTACTAAGCTAAATATGCTTGTATCACGAGTGAGCTCAACACAATAGTCGAGCGGCGGCGGGGACCGAACTCGCGTTCCGGATTACGAGTCGGCCAGTCCGACCCCTTCACCGTTCGGCTATCGTGGCTATCTAAGTTGAATCCTTCCAATGTTACATTATATTGGTACAGATTCAATCAAATCTAACAGAGACGATGCATATCCCCGTATCAAATAAGAGGATACGAGCAAAGTTGTAAATAAAACGAAATAAACAAATAGTTTTCATTTCCTGCTGTTATTTACTGTTGAAATTGAATAAAGTGACAGCTAAGGACTAAGTGAAGAGAAAAAGCGGGGCTCATCTTCCGAGATTGATCTAAGGAAGTGGGACGTGCGTAATGCAGGGTAAGTAAGATTTTTTGCACTAGATATGTATTTTTAGACAGGCACGCTATTGCGCTTTATCTACTTGCGATATGAGTTAGTTGGGTTTAGCATCAGCTTACTAGCTGTGACTGTAACAAATCCGATTTTCTAAGAAGTAAACACAAAAATAAAAGCATGACAATATAGGCCTTAGAAAAATATCAACATATTCTACAGTGCTAAATCGTAGAACCTAACACGCTTGTACCACAGAAATGTCTGAAAACAAAATCAAGATAGACCTGAGGCTGTTTAACAAAGCTACATTACTCTTCAACGTACCTAAACTTTGCATGCTTTCCACAGATTTACGCAGAACTGGCATTTAATGAGAATTGACAAGATAACTCAATAAAACCTGAACCCACATTATTATAACTTTTTCGAATTGGTCTGAAAATAAAACTACAGCATCTGAAATCGCAGTGCTACAGGTGCGTGCGTTTCTCCTCAATGTATCAGGATTTCATTCAGGTCACTTTGTCATAGGAAAGGCGCTCGTAGCTTGTACCACAGCGAATCCGGCTGGAAACAAAACCACTACAACAGAGGTAGCTTGACAATAGCTGCGTACTTCCGTACTCTTCAATGCTGCTTTCGCATCGCAGTCCTGAGAATTGACGAGCAAACTGAACTGAATCCAAGTAGAACCTCACCCGCTTAACTTCTTCGAATGCCTTTAAAATAAAACCAGAGGCTGTAGACAATAACGCGGTGCCGTATTCTTCAATACTTTGCTTCATACAAAACAATTATATTCCAACGTTTTCCTATTAAATCGGTTCTATTTATCTTTATCGCTCTTGCCGATATTTTAATAATAATGAAAAGGATGGTTAGATTCGAAATAGTAATGGTATGACAGAGTAAACGAACAGAGAGCAAACTTACATGGCAGATAATATGTACCATCCTATCTGCATCCCACTTAACATCAGGTGCGATTGTGGTCAAAAACCTGCCTTTTTA
The DNA here is from genome assembly GCF_963855985.1 of Ostrinia nubilalis. Classification (NCBI taxonomy): domain Eukaryota; kingdom Metazoa; phylum Arthropoda; class Insecta; order Lepidoptera; family Crambidae; genus Ostrinia; species Ostrinia nubilalis. The sequence goes on along the minus strand of NC_087097.1, from coordinate 5,082,415 downwards.
TGCATAAAAAAAAACTTTGTGCGACGAAATTACTGGTACTTTGAAGGTGAGAAATGAAAATGAAAAATTCAGATTTGTTTACTGATTTTGTGGTCTTTTATACATGAATATTCTTTTATTGATTAAATATATAAAGGAACAATAAGTTTAATTCATCAGTGTTAAGGGCAAAATGTTAAAAAGAATAATTCAAGTCATACAAATCTAAGATTTATTTTTTGCTGCTGTACGAAAAGTTGTTTATATGCTTACTTACTACATAAAAGTTGACATGATGAATGAGTATTTTCAAGAACCATTTACATACTCAAGTAGGTACCTACTAAATTAAACCAAAGTAGTACCTAATAGTAAATCAGTTAATCTGATTCGAACAAGATTAGTATCATAATTATTAGATTAATATGCCATATAATATCATTTCTTGCTATTACACTCAACTCAGGATACCTATTTACCTCTCTAAGTCTTATGATTCCAAGAAAGGAGAATTGCTAGATAATGACCCTATGTAATCGTTAAATGGACCAGAATCGTACCTTAATGATGATAACGTCATAAAAGGTCTGGGTGGTTGGTTCTGACACTGATAAGTCAAAGCAGAAGAAATATAACTTTTTGAAATCGTTTAGAGTTTTTAATTACTTTCGTATTTACTTTTTGATATTGTAATTAAACCTTTTCAAAAGCTTAGAGGCTTTTAGTGTAGTTTGAAGCATTAAAAATATTAAAATATCCACTTAAAATGTAGACACTTCATATTTTGAGAGTACTAAATTGCCCTGTATCTAGTTTCTTTATTTAAATGTTCACGGCTTAATCTTTAACTCATTCATATTACACTTTTAGTATAGTAAACTAAAAAGAAGCAACAGAGAAATGTTAAAATATTATTTAAAAGTTGAAAAATCGAGATAAGATTAAAATTAAATATTGTTCACGTCCATTCGTTACTACGGCTCCATTCAATTCGATTTCCATTCCTCTTCATTGTCACAGGTCAGATATTTCATTCACTCAAAAAACTGGTCAAGCAAGAATCGTAGAAATCAAAATGGATCCACTTGGTACTATTTAATGCGCTTGTTTTTTTTTGCAACTAAACGAGCTAGGGAGATAATTTTGAATCCCGCAACATCAATGTAAGAATTTAAATAATAAATTTTACGCGTAATAAAGTGCTCATCATTTTGGGAATATTTCAACTGAAACATTTTAGACACTTATTTAGTTTCAATTTACAGAAAGAGAAGATAATGATGACCATTTATGGTTTACTGTGTCGCAAAATACGTGTTATGAAATTGTACATCTTGCGTTATTATAATTATTTTCTTCATCTTTTTCGGTCCCTCACTAATGAGGATTGTAACCACATAATATTATGTGTTCCTCCACAGGCTGCGGTTATAAGCAGTATGGACCGCACGATGCATACTTCCGCCCACCGTCTTCGTCCCCGCTTCTGATCATCTCGTCGGTGCCCTACCTAATAGGTACCTATTATACCTACCTATCCCTTATTTTTAAAACTAAACACCTCTTACCAAATCTGATTAAAAATAGATAAAACAATAATATTGTGGTTCACGAAAAACTCATACCTATAATAAGCAAACCGATTTCAGCACTCCACTGCGGAACCTTAAACGCGCTGAAGTCGAATTTAAAGCACTTTTAATACAGCAACAAGTAACAATGTAATCAGTATTTTCGTTAAGTGCTGCATTATCTCCAGTTCACACTTGGCTGCTTATGCTGCGAATTGGTTAAACTTCGCAGTTCCACGAACTTTGTTGGTATATTGCGATAACTTTGTTTCTTGTTGCGTATGTTTGTCACTTTGCTGATTGTCTTTTTTAGTTCTGAAACAATTGAATAACAAATTGTTTTCTATTTCTGGAAAAAGGTTATTGTTTTGTTGGTTACGACATGTTTTGCTATTTTGGGAATTTGTTTGTTTTGTGAATCCCCCGAAATAAAAATTTCTATTGAGGAAAAAACGAATGACTGAACACAATAATATTTGCTTATAAGAGTTTCTAAGAACTTCCGAGAAGTTATACAATGAAAATAAATGAATAAAATCAATTAAAATGTAAGTGCGTATACGTATTTTGAAGCAATTTTACATACTTGTTGCTTTTATTTTACTTGTGATTTTACAGACATAAAACAAACGCAGATCATAGACATTATGTATAGTTCGCGCCAATGTAAACTAGGAATTCTGTAAATATGACAGCGGAAAGAATACAAACAATGGATTATCTAAATAGGTATTCTCCAAATAATAAACTTCCATCAAAATCAGGTTTAAATAAATCACTAACGCCACTGACAGTAAAATAAAACCAATGTTTATTAACGCGGACTATTTAATACAGCACTAAAATTCATAAAAAGCTTAACCCGTCAACCGCTCAGTGAATTCCCGCTCTTCGTTTTGCAGTCAACAATCTAACTACAATAAACGCCCCAGTTTCGCGCTCGCTCGCAGGAAAGTGTTGACGGCGCAGAAACAAAAGCAGGACTCGTCACGTCTCTTGCGCACAATACATCGCGGGCTATTCAAGTTTGAAGCTAAAGAGGACGGCGCGCGCGCGACAATGGACGCCGTACAACGCGATCGAATCGTGGAGAATCGAGTTGTGCATAATTCAATTGTGTTAGAATGATAAGCGATAAGCGAAGTTATGGTTTTCAGTGTATTGCCATTGCAATTACTGTTTGTTTTCATGAAAAGCAAGCAAAGCTGAATAATAAATACTGGTGACTTTTTAGAAGTTATTTACTAAATAAACTTTGTTTTCTTGACATAATAATTATTTTGACTTACCACTTTATTTCATTTAGGCTATGGAATAAGAGAAAACCGTATTTAGGCAGGTAGTGGAGGCCGCGTACCGGAAAACACAGCGTGAGACGTCCACCCACAAGGTGGACCGACGACATCATAAATGTAGCAGGAAAGCGCTGGACGCAGGCCGCTACCAACCGGGCAACATGGAAAGCATTGGGGGAGGCCTATGTTCAGCAGTGGACGTCCTATGGCTGAGATGATGATGATGTATTTAGGCAAGTATTTTTGCTCATCTACATTTCCCTTGCTTACGAATTATATTTCAATCACACCTCACCCAATCCTCTCTACCTCCAACCCACTAAAGTGCACATAAACAATCCAATTGAAAAGGTCACGCCTGAACGCACAGCTCCATCGGTATTCGATATAAAATGAATCGATATCAATTCGGCGCGAAATGGATGTCACACACAGCTCGCAGCAGAGATTGCATCTGCGCTTCCATAATGGTAAATAATGATAAATTTTAACGTTCTGTGGCAGTTCGAAAATCTCTCTTACGTCCGTGAAAATAAGCACTAACTTAATTTAGAAGATGATGATCAAATCAAAGTGTCATTTTTTATAGTTACTTTTGTGAAGCCTCAATGTAACCTTGTTGGTGTTCAAATAAATAAATTAATTGTGACATGCTGTTACAGAAGAATATAATAAGATGTGTATAAGTACTACTTACGAGTTTTAAGTAAATTAAATATCGGATAAGGGGCTGACTAAGTGACTGAGTTTCTTGCCTAACTTCTTCTCAGCACTATAACAGACCAAAAATTATTGTCCTGAAGCAGTGACAGGGTTAATGAAAAAAATACCTACTTACTTTTTACACAGGTACTAACTTAAACTACGCTTTGTTTTACAAATAATACATGGTGAAGTGAAGGTAATAAAATAGGGGATGAAAATATCGGAAAATTCATCATTACCTAAATAAAGAGTTTCAGACAGATCAAATCCTAGCAGAAGTTAGAAAACTGTAACTTTCCTTTTGACTTCACTTGTCACTAGCAACAGTAACAACCACGATTGAATGTACAGTCATACTTTCAGAACAAACTGTCCGATCGTACTGCAACATTATCTCTGCCAGCCTTTCCTGCCGGCGTGAATGGCCAGCAGTGTATTGTCTCAACACGAGTTCTGCCTTTATTCCTGCCGCGTCAACACTTCTCCTGCGAGTGAATGTAAAACTGTTTTATTGTAGTCAAGTTACTGACAGTAAACGAAGTTTGTAAATAGAATAGGCAGTTTTAACTATAAATAAAGTTTGTGATGATGATTTTATGACTTGACTAGCTTTTGCCCGCGGCTTCACCCGCGTGAAATTTAGTTTGTCACATATCGTCATAAATTTAGCCTATATGTTATTCTGGGTTATAAACAATAATACTGTAAAGTTTCAACAAAATCCGTTCAGTAGTTTTTGCGTGAAAGAGTAACAAACACCCAGACATCCAAACTTTCGCATTTATAATATTAGTGGGATTTAGGCTGGAAATAAATGCAAAAATACTCTTGGAAACTTCTGGTAGCAAAATATATTCGTTACCAATGTGGCAGCATCAACAAAACTTTGGCCCAACAAAAAAGTCGAAATACACATTCCATTTTGTAACCCGCATCTATTGTAGTTTATTTTAATTGGTGTATCTAGCTTTGGCATTCTATTTTATGGATGTCTATCTACATTTTGTTTAAATTCAGAACTTCTTTTAATACAATTAAATTCAAAAAGTCTTAAGGCGCCTACAAATTAGATACATTAGCAGCAATTTTTTAGAAGCTTCAGGGATCACATAAAACGTTTTATTAATTTGACATGAATAACTTCGGATTTACAAAAAGAGAACTAACTACGTAGGTAAGTAGGTAACAAATCATTTCAAGCACGTTATTGTCTTTCAATATGGTTTTATCTTTAGGTTATCTCAACAGCTACTTCCACGAAGTCTGAGCGAGCACTCTTTACGATTGAAAAGACTCTAATAAATTCCTATTCAGAACATTTTGCTATTACAAATTTCGCCGCGAAATCAATTCTAGAGCTAACAATAAGAGCTTCAGGATATTATCAGCAAAATCGCTCCAACAAACTGTAATGTTTTTATGCATTTTTATACATTTCGATATCTTTCGTCTGTTACTAAATCTTGTTGAGCTTGCTATTGTTATGCTACATTTATCATATACTTCAATTTATCACGAAAATTAAAAAGAGAGAATTAAAAAATTCGCCAGAACTCTCATACCTTCTACGAATTAGTTATGCTACACAAGAAACGCAACAAAAAAATTCAAATTCATCTCAATTACAATTTCTGTCAATTAAAACATGCTAACGCCTAAAAAATGTCCCAAAGCGGCCATCAAACGAAATGGTGCAATTTCGGACAAAAAACTTGAAACTATATAAAGAAAATTTCCTCAGGACAATAGCTATTGAGGAGAACGAACCTCTTTTCATCCATGACTTGTCGACGAATTTAACACAAAGCTACCAAATGGGCCGTGAAGGGAGAAAAAATAAAATTCGTGTTCTTATCGGAGCTCCCACTTCACGTCTCGGATTTGAAATTCAATGTAGGAAATGCATAACAAATCCGATCCGAGCGGAGCACAATAAGAAATGACGCGTTGGTTTTGAAGAGCTTGCAATTGTGCTGCGATTTTGTGATTGAAGATATTATATTGATGAGAAAAATGTTGAGTATTAGGTATACGGTAATTAAGTAACAGCAAAAGGAAGACGACAGGTGTGCTTCCGATTTGTATGATATGTCTTATGTAACCCTTCCCGTGCCGCTTCCATACCTATCAGGCACTGAATCAGTTACGGGCTAGACATAATGGTAAACTTTTTGCTGTTACTTAATTACCATCTTTTTGGCACTTTAGTAAAACTGTCAGACTCACTCGTGCAATTTTGTCAAATTCATAGATACCTAAACGTACCTTCTCAAAACATATATTTTTCATTTTAAGACACACCTGCTGCAAAGTAAGTAAGTGAAAGATGATGTTTTCGAAATTTTGAGTGCAATAATCCTATAACAAGTACTCGTAGCTATTGACACAATTCTGAAATGCTTGCCTCGCCTTAACCCATTACGTGAGATTGGCTATCCCATTTAATTCTCTCATGAATGTGTTGTTCGTCTTGAACGCTGCTTGAAAAGTTCAAGGAACATAATTTAACTTACAATTTCACAATAATTATTAGGCTGAATTGCACCACCCAACTTTGACCGTAACTTTCACGATAACCTGTGTTTTTGTACGGAGTTTGACAGATTTTTGACGTTTGTCAAAGTAAAAGTAAGATGGTGCAACCCAGCGCAGACTCCAGTTTCTCTACCACAAAATTAACAAATGAAAAGCGATCCCACAAACAAAAGCGAGTGAATCAAACAAGTTTAGTTACAGGTGCATTCATCATGCTCGCGCTATTCAAACAGACTAGCAAACTCTCTCGTCTTCAGTACAATTATTAGTTGTAAACTCGGTTCGTATTCAGTTACAGTGTGGCACACTACCCTCATGACGTAGTTTGCAGCAGATAACTTAGTTCAGGTGGTTTTATGTTACTCCGCAGAATTGTAAGCGTTCGGTGCGAAAACGAGGAAGATCGCTATGATGCGTTTCATATTTCTATTATGAAATATTTCACGGTTGTATTTCGGTCGCAGTAGCATGTATTAAGCCATTATAAACATGAATATTACTTTTTGTCAAAGCTGTGAGCAAGTGCATTTTTTGTAATCAGGCATTTTTTTCGTAAAATTGGAGTAAAGGTTTGCTCATTATAAGGCAATTCCTATAAAGTCAGTCAGTCAGTCATTCAGTTTTCATATCAATTCATTTCATGATAATTTAACTAAAATAATACTTGACATTTTGTTAGACTAATTAAAACCAAATTCAATCCAGAAAGTTAGGCAGATAGCCAACCGAAGTCAGTCAACTGCGGCGGTGTTAGCTGCTAACTGAATCTCAACAGTTAATGTAGTTCAGAACTAATAAATAATTGTACTAAAGTGGAGATACTGGGCTCAAGTAGCTATGGCAGCATTGGATGTTTTAAATAAATGGTAGAAATATAACTAACATATTTTAGTAGCCCTTCAAGTACCCGTGAATCGAGACACAATAGAAATTAAATGTTGCCGTGGTTTCATGCGACCGCTTAGGGTTTGATTGGTCTTACTCGTATTGCTTTGTCATAAGATAGAAATAGATAGACGATGAGTCCCAAGGACTCAAATGTTTGGATAGCACGATGATCCGTGCGTCAAACTCTATCGATGGATTTTTAAGTGTGTCGGCACCGTATTACAATAGAAGAAAAAGCCTGTAAGTAGTCCTGAAAGTTATTTCTGTACTTGGACATGATAGTCCATGGTTATAAAAATAGTGTATAAAATTATAAAATGAAAAGAAAATATTCCTTCTACTCGTACTTTATTTAAATCTCGTTTATTCCACGTGACTAATGTCTCCAACTCAATTATTTTTATTTCCAACTAACATTGTAATATGCACCTCGACATTTCTAAATGGGCGCTGTGGTTGCCCATAACTCCACAAAATATACTGCCTGGTACTTTATAAGGGGTTATTATGTAAATTTCACTTGCCTTCGATTAAGGCATTTGCAGGAATTAAGTTCTTAAGCTATAATTACTGTAATTCACTCCTTTATGAATGGGGCTTTGTTGCGATACCTTGTTATTTGCGCTAAACCGTTGACATGGCTGGAAATATGAGCTGCCATCATAAAATACTATGGCTTCAAACGTTTTGCATTTTTACGCTAGTTTCACATTATACGTAATTTTTCTGACATTTGAAGAATTTTTCCTGAAGAAGATGTACCTTTGTCATTCAATGTCAAATTCAATCGACTCGTAGAGAAAGAAGAATAAGAAAATTTTAACTTTAAGTATAGTAAGTAGGTATAACAAAACAAAAGTTACTTAAGTACATATAATATTCCTTAAAAATTAATGAAGCTATGCTGAAGAGGCGCTCGATCATCCAAAATCGCGATAAGAAGAAAAGTAATTAATGTTTTACTATCTTAAATATTTATATCTGAACTCTCAACTGATATTTAAGTTAAAAACATAACCATCGTTCTGGCGCAGTCGAGTAAAAAGCTTATCAAAATGCAAAATCAAAACCAAATTGTGTTTTAACACGTTCGCTGCTTTGTCCTAATTTGCTTCCACACCTAACTTACGCACTTACGAAGCGAGTCCTGAAAAATATCATTAATTTACCAAGAGAAGGGACCGGAAAGGGAAGATATTCTTGCAAAGGTTTAATTAACCTAGCCAACCTTATTTTATTAAAGCACAAACCGCAGACAACTTTGAGGTGGTAGAGGCCACGTTTGACAAAAATTAACATGCTTATTTGAGTGATATAGGGAAGTAATTATAAATGTAGGTATGTAACTGACCTGAAACATTAAGAAACGCCTTTGATGTTAAATGCCAAGATGACTGTTGTAGATTTAAAAGGTGCCTTTTCTCAATCAAGTGTAGGGTTCACATACCACATTTTTTACTGAAGAAAATATTTAGGTATGATACACATTATTACAAATGCCTAATTAATAATCGATTACGTGCATGTATTCCAAAAGAAAGAAATATTCACTAAAATCCAAAATTCCCAGCACTTATATTCAATACCTACATTTTAATAGACAACATCTTCAAGAAATTAGTGTCAAACACAGATTTTTCTTAAAACCTCACCAGACTCCAAATCTCAAGCCTGTTTTTATCTGAAATGCATAGCAGTAAGGTGTATTTTTTTTTTGTCGCAGAGGAAATGCTTTACGCACCGTCACCACTTCCGGATGACAGGGTGGTGTATGGGATTCCCGGCGCCCTGAAAAGGGCGCTGCTCCGTCCTAAAAAGGACGGGGTATACTCAATAAAACCTCAGCAGCGTGCGAGTGGGTTTCAATAAGGTGTAATTGACTCAACTCAACCGTACACAGCAGCGTGGCTGCGTGGCTATTCGATACAACTTTTTCCTGACCCTGAAGGAATGTAAAGCGGCGTCTACAACAGGCAGCTTGTCTGTGACAAGCCAATTAATTATTTTCGGCCTTAACCGGACTTGAGGCTTAAATGTTTTGACTCATCGCGTTAATAGCAAAACGCCATGTCCTTTACGGATAAGGCAATTTCGTTGCTTGCGATTTTGATAATAATTAAGATTTTAAAGTGATAAATCTGTTTTATGATGATGAGGATTCTTTGTGATTAATTTTTATAATTAGACATTTGGTTGCCTTTAAATTTATACTGGGAATAAACTTAGTCTCAGTCAATAATAATTATCGTATTCTACTTTGTGACTGTTTTTAAAAACTCAGTAGTCTTCTATCTCATATTATATGAAAAGTTTTCCTTTACCTTATAAATTAATTACCAAAAATTCCATAATACACTTACGTTACGTGTTGTCTATATTTTAATAAAAATATATTTATGACACAAAGTCATAGGATCGTTAAAATAATTCAAATTGTCATTAGAGGGTGCTTGTTCATGAATTTCATTCTGTAGGCGAGTCAATTAGTTGCATTTTTTGTTCGGGCGCCTTAATAGCATTCCGTAGGAAAATATTCAGAAACTTCTGCAGGCGTCCCGCTTATTGAAATGTTTATGATGATAATAAATACATTATTAAAACGTCTCGGATGATTAAATTTTAGGTGCACATTAAATACCTTATCCCATTAAATAGGAAAACATTTACCTACTGTAATTTTTGCTGTGAAAATTAGATTTTATTTTATTCCATGACAAAAGTTGTTCTTTTACTAAAAATATTATGAAAAAGAATTCAAGTTACTTGGAGTACTCGTAGCAGTACATAACGCCGTAGCACGAGCACAAAATGAACTCTATTAGCCAGTACTATAAAACAACACAATGTAATAGTTTCGTAGCAACGAGTATTAACAAGTATATCCCACATTAAACCACCTGTAGCAGTAGTAGCAGCCGTAGCCATTTCGTAGACGAAATTATTATAGTTCTACGTCGGACTAAAATTGTCTCGGTTATTCATAACCTGACAGTTTTATGATTAGACAAAATTCTAGAGAACTCGAAGATTTTGAGCAAAGTTTGCTGTCTATTTTAATTCACTTGTGATTAAATTGTAATATTAATATTTTACAATGTCTAAGTGCCTACTTAGGCAAAATCCAAACCTCCAGCTGTATCCTCAGAAATTCTTAATTTAATTTGGATAATTAAAAATAATTTATTTTGGCGTATGACACTATTAAAATCAAACATTCATAAGACTAGCTAAATCCACTTAGAAATGATCTTGTTGACCTTCTAAAGGTGACACAACAAATGATCTTGATTAGATTTAGAGCTATTATAAAACTAATCTAGAAAAGGTAATTTAAGATCAAAATAACTATTTAAAATATCTCACAAGAATAGCGCCTGGCACGAAGCATTTCAAAACTGACTTTATAAGCAGCGGAAGAATCCTAGACCAAAACAGCCCTAACATTATATTGTATCTGTTAATCAAAGCGGATTTCAATCCCCACAACAAAATACTCAAAGTGTTACATTACAACAACACAGCTAATTAAATTTTGTCCGACGACCTCAGAATAAGTTTCGTCTAACTAACAAATGCCGGGGGCGAGGCCAAAGAAAAAGCCTGCATATTGATAAGGCCTTCGTTAAAGACAAGCGTCAATTAGATAAACGTAACAGTATACAGGGTGTCCCAAAACAGTGTCAAGCCGAAGCCCAAAGGTAGAGCACCACTAGGGCTACAACAATCACCGCGACTTTTGATAGTTTTCGAGTTATGATTTTTTTTTACAACATAGAGGATTTTTAACGTTCTTAGTTTTTATTCATGTTACAAATGTAAATAAGTACTTCTAAATCAGCTAGGCATAGTATTCACCTAATAATAATAAAAATTCAGGCATGTACCTTAATTATTATTCGCACCATGCATAGTGACCAAAAAAGTACTTAAGCATAGACATTTAAAACAATCATAACTCGAAAACTATCAAAAATCACGGAACATAATATATGGGGGTGATTCAGGTAGCCCTAGTGATGCTCTACCTCTGGGCTTCAGCTTGACACTACTTTTTGGGACATCCTGTATACAGGGTGGGTTAAATAGCCCTTAGAGGGTAAAAGGGTGTTAATAATTCATGAATCATGCTACATTAGAAGTTTGTTTTAAACGGATACATTAAGATTTTATTTTGAATACGAAATGAGTTGATAATAATAGGCACATTGTTTCCTTTAAGTATGTTTAAGTAAGCAAGAAATCGAACCCAGAAACTCTCAGGAAAATCACGGTAAGAAGAGTTTTGAGTTTGTAATTTAACTTGGAGTTAATAACAGTGCAATATAAGGTGGATGAGTAACAAATTATAAGTCTTCACATTAATCTAAAGAAATTACCAAATAGTATAATATTTCTTGCGAAAGTCAAGATAATTATAAAGTTCCATTTCACTTGTTGTTATCACAAAATCTTTGGATAGAAAATGTTAAGTTATTCAAACTTCAAATAATTTAAGGCAATAAACAGAATTAGGAATACAAAATTAGACACCTACACCAAACAAACTTTATTATAACTTTGTAAAGTCCTATTATAAGTTATTACTTTAATAAATGTTTACTTTCAGGGCAACTCAAGTCTCAGTATTAAATATAGCATTTAATTTTAATACCATGGCCGTAATTACAACATAGTTTTCTAATTACAAAATTGAGTGCACATCTGATGAATATTTAATAAAATAGTATTTTATAGTATGGAGATGCAGCAGCGCGACTTACGTGCGACATGGACGCGACACTGACGTGACGAATTTTTGCAATATAATCGTCACACTGCACTTTTAAAGTTTCTCGCCAGGCACTTTTAATCAAAGCACCCAAACATGTATTCCATCCATTAACAGATTACTTATGGAAAATATTTTAATTACAACCATCAGTCTGAGCCTTCGGAAAACTCGATAATGCATACTAGACTCGAAAAGATGGTGGGTCATTATTCAAACATGCTACGATGGAGCTATCTCAATAATTAAATCAGAGATTCATAGCTCCGGATACTGTTCTCATGAAAAATGCATCGGCAATTTGTGAATGGTCCCGCATTGGATAATTCGTGTTTTTTTACGAACCGATATTTTTGTAAAATGATAATAAATGAAAAAAAAATATTTTACACCAATTTTGTTTCCATTAACTGCACTGCAGTTGAGTTACCGTTAAACAAGGAATAAAATATTACAGCTAGTAGTATAATATGCTTCTAAAAAAAAGAGGCAAAAAGATTATAAAGACTAAGGCTGAGTTGAGTTGCACCACCTAACTTTGACCGTAACTGTATCGATAACCGGTGTTCTTTGTATGGAGTTTGACAGATTTTTGACGTCTGTCAAAGTTAAAGTAAGATGGTGCAACCCAGCCTAAGTAATATTTCTCCCACATTCTAGCTCAATAAATCCTTATTTATAGGACTGGTATCCTGTTGGAATAACATGTTTATTAATGGTCTCATTACTTTTAAAAGCCAAAGCTCACAGCTTTCTACTCTGTAATCGAGAAATATCATCAAATGAAAAATAAAACATCTTGTATTTTCACCTGCTTATTATTTTGATTAATTTCCTTTTTATTTAAGTAAATACGAAGAGAGTCTTAAAATAGCCGTGGTTTAATGAGTTCTACTTATCTATGTCTTCAATATATTTAGGTAAAATGTATGATTACGAGTATACCTACCTATTTTTTGTTTTCAAGCCATTTATGATGGAAAAACTTATACGTAGGTAATTTCAGAACTGACAGATTTCTTTGGGAGTAATTTTCTTCTCTTACATAAGTAACTACTCGTATTCAAATCTAGTTTAACATGCAAAGTAAATCGTATTAAATATACATATTTATAAAGGTCGCTATGTCAGAAGTTTTGTTAGAACTTTACACTTTGAATGATAAGGTCAAACTACTTTTGGCATTAGATGCATACTTATTTCACGATCCCGAAATATAAACTTAATGAACAAAGTATTCTGTCGTTATTTCCTTTCTGTCTTTAATGCGTGTACTGCTGTATTTATTCTCACCCAAATTAAATAAACCTACGATGGATCAAGATTTCCCAAAAGACTGGACCTATTGTATTTTTTTCCACTGTGGCATAAGCAAGGACCGTTTAATAATGCATGCGAGCTACCCACATCGCACAAAGCTAGTCATTAATAAAAACACGCAAATCCCAATTCCCTGAAGGAATTCCCCTGGATGGAATTAAAATGTTAGGCTGACTGTACCAGAGCTCCGATATGTAAAAATGTGGAAATACAGGTTTCTGGCCATAATTGCAAGCCAAATTGTATTGGTTGTTAATATGAATCTATATAGAAATGTAATTTTTTGAAAAAAATGGAGGAAAAGAAAAGAAGAAAAGAATCGGATCTGCAAAGATGCAAAAATACTGATTCTATAATTTCTTCTGTTTCTATAAATTTTTTTACTACGGAAAAAGTACCGTAAGATTTAATGAACTAGGGATGTGAATATTTTATAAGTTTTATTACGGTACGAACCAAAATATCTTTTTTAATTGTTTAAACTATGATCGTGGCTTTTCCCTAGAAATGTTTCCCTTCAAAACCGTAACAATACCTCTCATAGCCGTTTTGGCTGTTAAAATGTAGGAACAAGCCCACTCTCTAAAATGACTTCCCAAAATTCATCCGCAACACATTTTTCTGAGCGAAAGGGGTGTGAAGACAAACAGAAAAAGGTCGGTAATCCTTGCTCCCTTCGTTTTTACGGTTTAGACGGTACACTAAAAACGAAATTTTACTGAAACAATTTTTTTATGAACGAAAAACACTTTCATCAGCGTTTTGCTTGAATGTCATATTCTTTCATTTCAGAGTTTGTACAACATTAATTTAATTAAAGTAGAGTTATAGATACGTATTTACAAATGGTGCAATTTCATATTTTAGCCAGAAAGCTTTCTGCCCGTCTTTATAGGTATTTACAATTTGTATAGAAAATTCAGAAGCACTTTTAATATAAAAAGCGCTCAAATTACGTTTCGCATTAGCCAACTTACATTCAACACGTGGAGTGTGTCGTTGTGGAACGAAATACAATGCCTCTTGCATATTAAACAGGGTTTTAGGGATACTTGTAAGGATTTTCACGATTTTGTTCTATTTTGGTTACAGACTCTATGAGACGTCACAGATGTTTGACGTGTCTGGACTGGATTGTGAGACAAAAGAACAGCATTCAATTTATGCATAAGTATGCTCTTGCAACTTAGATATAAGAACTTCTTACTGACTACAAGCAGGCAAAGCAACAGGTAAATAGCAGTCGGGTTTCAGTTTCTTTGCAGTTATGGCAACTGCATAAAGGTTATTGAAACTGCATTTGTGAGTTGACTTGTAGTCCAAATGCACCCGTCTGTAAGAAGCTTTAGACAAGCCCTCTGTTGCACGATAGTACAAATACTTCAATGCGCTTTAGAAACGTTGTCTTTGCGTCTAAAGGACCTGGATTTGATTCCATTTCAGGTCAATCCTCTTCTTCTTGTCGTGACTACAACAAACCTATAAAATGTCAGCCCAAAACTCCGCTACAAGAGTGGCGTTGTCAGTAGTATTCAGTAAATCTTCCTACTGTTAAAAAATGTTCCTTTTTCAGTTGGGTGACCTTGACCTATTAATAGGTAGATGGTACTTTATAAATAGATTTACGAGTACCTACTTGACTTTTCGAGGTCCCATAAAACAGTTGAAATAAATGTATTTTTTACTAACTCAATTGTTTTTAACGAACTAATATTTCAACCGTTCACAAAATATTTAGGTAGCCGAAATAACTTTATAGGCATTATAAGTACTGCGTGTATGTAACAAAGATAAAAATATAACATGGAGTACCCCTGTGGGCTAATTCAAATGCATTTGTCGAGAGTAGAAATCGTCTGTCAAATAATTTTCTAGTAATCAATTTTGAACTGATTGTCAAGGTAATACAGTTGAAAATTGAATATCAAAGCCAGACTACGCCTAATGTCAGATCAGCCGATGGTAGATGCCAAATTTCCAATATCGCGTACGAAGACGGAGAACTTTGTCAATATAGTGGTACATAAGGGTCATAATTAGTGGATGCCGACGATTTTCGCGCTGTCATCTCAACGACTGCCCACCCTTGTCGTTAAAGCAGTCGACTGGATAGAAAGCATGGAATTAACATGGTGATTGATAAACTAGGTGCAAATAAGCATAGGTAGGGTAATTGCGCCGGTTTTCCGTCCAGCTCCTGTTTTCGTCCATTTGACCGACTTGCCACAAACAAATACGGAAAATTAGAATACAAACCTAACTTTCCGTGCAAGTTTGGACTTGTTACAATCTATAATATCTAAGTAACAGTTCTGTCTGCATGAAAATTTAATTTGACAAGTAATAACTCCAAAAAAATCTACGAAAGTTGCTGCTGCACACAAGTGAATGGAAAACGTCGTCAAGTTAGAAAAAAAACGTGCCGGTAGGGAACTTTCATGATATGTTTGATTACTGTTTTAGCTACTTTACGTAATGTTTTTGGCACGTATGTCTAATTATTAGCATAATAAACACTATTTTAAGGGTTTATTAAAGTTTTTGTATAGAAATCTTAGATAATTAAGTGGACTAATACTAGCATAACAATTTTGCAAGATTTTGGTTTTCGTCCACGTGGACGGAAACCCTGACACCTAGTTAATATTTTTAATAATCATTTTACTTCAATGGACCTACAAAATACAATGTTTTTTCTTCCAATATGATCTTTATTGCTATTACATTAAACATTTTAGTTTACGTCCACTTTTTAACAGTGATAAACCCATAAAAACCGTTAAAAAGATGTGGACGAAAACAAAAAACAGCTTTAAACGTTGTTGTGTTTTCGTCCATGACGTCATGCGCAAGCACTGGGGTGGACGAAAACCAAAATTAGCTATTCCTGTAGATTAGTTTTCGTCCATTTATCCTTCGACCTATTGCAATATTTTCCTAAATTTAGGTAAGAAACTTATTTAAATCTTTTTGATATCATTTGAAAGCTAACAAAATTACCTTTCAAATGATATACTACAATCCATAGTTACTGTATTGTAGAATTGGTTTTAAGTTAATAATTCAACTGCACCCTTTTTTCTACACAGTGGTCGAAAACTAGCGTACACTAGGACGAAAACTGATTTTTTTGGACGAAAACTAGTGAAATCACCTCTTTTGCATAAAATATTTTTTATAAATAAACCCGTGGTATTTACTTATTGTCATATAATATTAACGTAAAGTAGACTATATAAGGACTAAAATGACATATGATACATATGAGTAAGGTTATTTTAAGATATTCATTTCGCATCACAAAGTTGACAACTCCGATAATTGGACGAAAACTAACGCACTTACCCTATTTTATAACCACAGAATGCTTTTTGCTTAAATTTGAAAATAAAGGATATTGTTCTGCGTCCATACATCGTTCGCCCCAAGACCCCCAAGCAATGAAATAATGATTTTTATATGTGAAATTACTTAACGATTGTCACCTTATACTCCACTAGCTTTTCGCTCGCGGCTTCGCGCGCGTGGCCTACATTAGGTACCTACATATTTTACGGAACCCTATTATTTTCCAAAATAAAATTTAGCCTGTTACTCGTGGATAATGTAGCTTTCGAATGGTGAAAGAATTTAATAAAAACGGTCCAATAGTTTTTGAGTCTATTCATTACAACCAAACAAACAAAGTTTTCCTCTTTATAATATTAGTGTAGATACTTAAAGCACGGATAAGCGGGAGATTCGTTACAATAGGAAAAATGCTTCAGATTTTGAGGTTATTAGCATAACAGAAGTACATTTCCATTTTCTATCTTCTATAGGTACCTACTTATAATAAATCTGTAGAGAGGTCAACTCTGTACATGAAATATATTTTCAAAATAACTATCAGGGGGTGATACTGATGCCAAAAATGCAATCAGTAAAATTTTTGTCTGTCTGTCTGTCTGTATGTTCCTTATAGAAACAAAAACTACTCGACGGATTTTAACGAAACTTGGTACAATTATTCTTCATACTCCTGGGCAGGTTATAGTATACTTAGGAATTCCCACGGGAACAGGAATTAGCGGGAAAATCCTTTTGTATGAAAAATCTAAACCGCTTAAGTTAGACGCTTTAAATTTCGCACGTAGGTACTTTAGTAAACTAATTCCCACGGGAACTGGAATTCGTGGGAAAATCCCTTTGTATGAAAAATCTAAACCGCTTTAGTTAGACGCTTGAAATTTGACATATAGGTACCTATCTTAATAAACTTAAAGCTTAGTTACAACAGGATATTGCAAAATTCCCACGTGAACGGGAAAAAACATTTGAACGAAAAAATCTAAACCGCGTAAGATAGATGAAGGGGGTAAAACGGGATCCACGCGTACGAAGTCGCGGGCGGCCGCTAGTTGCTAATAAAACTATTTATTGTCAAGAATTATATGTATAATAATGCGAATTCCCGTTCCCGTGGGAATTAGTTTACTAAAGTACCTACGTGCGAAATTTAAAGCGTCTAACTTAAGCGGTTTAGATTTTTCATACAAAAGGATTTTCCCGCTAATTCCTGTTCCCGTGAGAATTCCTAAGTATACTATAACCTGCCCAGGAGTATGAAGAATAATTGTACCAAGTTTCGTTAAAATCCGTCGAGTAGTTTTTATTTCTATAAGGAACATACAGACGGACAGACAGACAGACAAAAATTTTACTGATTGCATTTTTGGCATCAGTATCACCCCCTGATAGTTATTTTGAAAATTATATTTCATGTACAGAATTGACCTCTCTACAGATTTATTATAAGTAGGTATAGATATGTAGGAGAGACGTCTTAATTACACTTTAAATCGTAGATCGTTAAAGAACCCCTTTGTCAAACCGTATGAATAGCAGCAAATAGAACTTTGCGTATTGGAAAAATAGGAATGCCTACGGAAAAGCCAAACATTTTTTAAAAAGAAGTTAATATATTTTACTTACATTTAAATCCAAAAATATCTTTATTCCGACCCAAGGGTAAGTAGGCAGTTATGTAGGTATAAATGAAAATACGTATGTAGGTACTTATTATTTATTAATGGTCATGTTCTACATTTTCTATTAAATATGGGCCCAATACATCAATGATGTCGCCATCACAACAAAGTACCATAAATGGTTTAACGAGATTCCGATATTTGTATAGGGAATAAGTTTTTTTTTTGGTATGCATAATTGCTACTTTTTTGCACATAAATGTATGTATGTACCATCCATGATGACAATAGCCTTTCTTTGTGGTAAATCGTTTCCTGGCTTCCCGAAAAGAGACTGGAACATAAAGGTTTCTTTGGGCTACTTCCTCTCTACTAATATGTTGTAACCCTAAATGTGCTGGTACGAAATGTTCCTCCATCATACTGCGTGCTTTCATTACATATTTTGTAAGAGTACTCCTTGAAATGCCAAGTAATGTAGCTATTCTGTCATCTGAATCACCGGTCCTCAGCTTCATTAAATAAGCACCAACTGTAGTAATTCGTGCTCTCTGATAGTATCTATGGCAAAGAAGATCTGAAGGACGAATCTGAAAATAAAATAAAACATCAGATTCACAGTTCAACAATAAGAAGAGCAATATTTATATAGGATTAACGACTTTTGTGTGTAACGGAATAGTAAGATGAGTGATGAAAGATAATTTATGATTTGAACGCTGAATGATGAGGAATGATTGGTCTATGGAGGAAACGAAAGGGATGAATGAGGAACGAGGATTGAGAGTGAGAATAGTGGTAGTTTAAAAGAGTAGTCTGTTGTTATGCAGGAAGTATAAATAAAACTTTACTGAGTTTATTTGGCTCAGGGAATTTTTAACTGGCTTTATAATAGTAAAAATTATGTTTAATATTATGTAAGTAATAATATTGCAATATTTTAATAATATAAGTATATTTGTATTATACAGGGTGGAAACGATAAGTGATCTATAACACTTTTAATATTGTGTGGCTGGCATACATTTAGTATGGAGGCTGAAAACATTGAATTTTCGGATAGATCCAGTTAATTCTGTAACTATTTACTGATACCGTTAGAAAGAGCTCGTGAAGCACTTTCAGGATGAGTAACCAGTTTTTCGATATCTTGTGTAGTTTAGAAATAATCGAGTGAGATCACTTATCGTTTCCACCCTGTATAACCTGTATGGATGAGAGTAGTGGCAGATTGAAAGCAATGGAAGGAGTTGAAGGATGGGAAGGCTGATTCGGAAAAAACCTTTTTTATTATTATAATAAACCGGCATAATTATTTTTATGTATTATAAAACTGGCAGGGCTCTTACCTCTCTGGGTTGAATCCAATTTCGAACAATGTTTAATATATCTTGATTATTCTCTGTATCCAAACAATGACTTCAAGTTCGCAATAATGAACAACCACATCCAACACAAACTTGTTGGTGACCTACCGGGGCACCGGTTGGCATATCTGGAGAGTCTTGTGAAGTAGGTGTGGTATCTCTTTGCAATAATGAGTGACAAGCCCCACAGATGTAGTCATTTGCAGTAACCTGTTTAAAAATAATAATAATTAGAAATAAGTTTAAAAAAATTATCAGTTTTTTAATGTCCCGCACTTAAATTATTTTATTTTAGTATTAATTTACAGAAACCAATAACTTTACAAGAATTAGACTGATTGTATAGCCAATAACATTTTATTAAATAAGGACTTTAGCGTGCATTACCTCTAATGGAGTTAGTCGTTCCACAATTATGTTCCTGATGTTAATATGATGTTGAGTGTTAGTTCTCAGGGACATGAGCTGATGTGAACGTGTTCTAGGCTCTAGTGTTCTACTGCAAAGCACACATTTTCTGCTAAGATTTGAAGTAGATGCATTTGTGTTGTATCTTGGGCTTGGGTCCATCATGTTGTGCATATAAGATCATGAGCTGTAACCTGTAAAAATAAATAGATTCATTGCATGCCATGCCACACATACTCCTGTGCGTTGAATAAATTGAGCCGCAAACCATAAAAAAAATGATAATTCAATATTATGTGCTGTTAGTAGAATTTTGGGTCAGAGGGTAGGGTTAAACAGCTTTAGTAAATAAGCATTGTTGTTATAATAATTAATTATGACGTGTTACAAACTTAGTTACAAAAAATAATAATCTAGTAGTCTTAGTTCCAAAAAACAAAACAAAACAAGCTTTCATTGAGAGCAGGGAGATAGTGTCAAAGTAAATAATTCCTTAGATTTACACCAAAACCAGCTGGATTGTCAACATAATTGTTGTTTCGCTCATGCCTCCATTGCGCTGTACCATCGACTAGTTTCTTACAATCGAATCGGGCCTGGCTGTCCACACTGTCCAGGGTTGAACCACAGATAATAGCGGAACATTCATTTCAAGACAACCCGCCATGAGAATGGCAATTCAGAAGTTTGGCAAGGCTAGTACTTATTCATAAGATTGCAGAGCAAAATGTAGGTACTTACCGATCGAGGTGCTGCCCATTGTTGTGTATAATTAAGTTGCTCATTTTCTAACACCATAGAACCACCAGCCGAGCCTTGGCCGAGCCACACAAAAACAGTAAATCCCAGGCTGAGTATGTCGTTATTGCAATCAATCAGAGTCCGTTTGAATAGCCAAGTTTGTAGTTAATAAAGTTCCGAAAATAAAAGCTAAAACACAAACGAATCACAAAGAAGGATCAAGCCAGTGTTGCCAGTCGGGTCTTGTCAGAAATTACCAGAAATATAAAAAAATGTAACCTTTTTGAATAAAAAGTAACCTTCATACGGGGGGGGGGGGGGGGGGTGCGGAGCGATTGTGTAAGGTTGTTCATGGATGGAAAATGAACAATTGATCATCAATCGTTTACCTAAATTCGAATTTTGACCATTCCATGAAGACCGAAAAGTGACCGGTCGTATAAAAACGTTTCATGGATTTGCGTTTCACTATCGAAAAACAAAACATTCGCTAAAACTCTTTTTTTTTAACAAATAACAAATCAAATTCATGTTTAAATGCTATTTTTTACTGAATAACCTGTAAAAGTTAATTCTACAATTTCTGAAAAATCACCTAAAAGTAACATTTTCATTAGTGTAACCTAAAAGTAACCATTGCAGTTCAAAAGTAACCTAAAAGGTTACAAAAGTAACCTTCTGGCAACACTGGATCAAGCAAGACAGCAACACAGCAAGAGTGAGTGAGAGAGAAAAGGTGATGCGAGTGAATGACAATTTGACTAACAAATAGGGATGTCCATTTAGAATAGACATAATCGATTAAATTGATCGTTTTTGAAAAATTTTATTTTTAAACATTGTGTTGCTATAAATATTTATTTTATTTATTTAATAGGACAACCAACAAGACATACACTGGAAGACAATCAATATTTACAACGTATTTAACTTAATCTAAGTGCTGCCTTAATTATAGGTTGCCACGGCATGCAATAGTGGACTTATACATAAACAGTGTCTACACTTAAAGAAAAGAGTAAATATGTAAATGTAGGTAAATAAATGTGATTAAATATACATAAAATGCAATAATCCACTGAAGCGCTGCGGGCGCGGCGGATCTGCGCCCGTCTAAAGGTCTAATGATTAGACTCTAGTCTAATCGATCATACCATTATTTACTTAAATCGAATTAAAAAAGCGCATCTCTGTCTCTGCTCTGTCAATATGTCGGTGACTTTGATTTCGTTTAAATACTTTTAAAATATTTTTTCGAACTGCAACTTGTCCGATAGGTTTGGACACTTGCAAGTAAATAAATAAAATATACATAAAATTATGGTACCTACATACTAAGTCTTTGAAAATCTTAGGGCGATTTTTATCAATGTCCTTTGTCTGCTCGATTGCATTGATGGTAAGGAGCAATGGTATTATCTATAATATCATTGGTAAGGAGGGACTGTTCTAAATACATATTATGATAGTTGAGATGGTTGAGAATATTTCCGGGTCGATCGCTTCCACCTTCGGCCTAGATAGTACCTACCTACCTACCCAAACTATCTTATGATTGTTATGCATTGTTAAGTAGGGTTATAATACCTAATTATGATTGTTATGCATTGTAAGTAGGGTTATAAATAATTATAATTTACATAAGCAGCAGGTCGGTTATTTTTATTTAGGCAAATGTAATATTTTAAAAGACAATACGTACGATCAGATATTAAGATCAAAGATAAAGATTTCTGCTGTGAAAAAAAATATAAAACAGCTAACTTCTATATCAAGTTCCAACGTCGCTATACGTACCTTACCTACCTACTTAATGCTACTGGATTATACGTTCATAGCTCAGAAGTTTAGTCCTTTTTCAGCAGTGTTTAGTAAGAATATTATTACAAATGGGCTTTTAGGGATTTTGTTCACATGGAATAAACGACAAAGTTCTTAGTTACTTATCCAATAGGTAGTAGTAACATATATGTAGAAAACAGGAACTTAGATGCCAACGAAAGAAAATAGGCTATCAAATGTTGTTTTGGGGACTTACCTTTATAAAAATATCACATTTAAAAATTCATACCATTTGTTGTTATTTAAAAAACAATGTCAATTTTGACGATTAACTGAAAGTCTATTATCTATGAATATAGTAGCGATATATGGTATCCAGCGGCAATGGCAGTGCAAAATTTTGACAATGACTGTAGTTATCATACTTCGAGTTTGTCCATGGAGACGGCAAAAGTCCTTTAGTTGGCCATAAAGTAAACTTAACGGAAAATGTTACTTAATTGATACCGAGGCGCAACCTGGAAGCATTGCTAAGTGTGCTCCTCGTTACTGGTTCATCGTTCGTCATCGTCATTGTTCGTAAAAACCGGGTCGCGGCAGGCAAATAATAAAATTAGTCTTATGTCTTCTCCCTTATTAACTTCGATGGATAAATAGCTAAACCTCCTTGCGCGTAACTGACGTTTGTTGGAAAACCGATTTTTTCAGGCCATCGGATTTTAATTTCAAAAGTCATTGACCAATCCCAGTTCATATAATAACTATTTTGACGTTTTCTATTGGCCAAAAGATTTAACTCTCTAAAAATCCGCGTGCAACCATATCCTGCTTAAATATTGTGCACTTTATTCAGCACAGATTAAACAAGCTAAATGACAAATAGAATAGATTGAAATGACAGATTGCACTTGAATTACCCTACTGCTTATTTGCAAAATCCCGTCCCTTATGGATTCAATCCATTTGCGTACTGTAAGTGAAATTCATAAAAACGCTGAAGAAACAACGAACCATCCTAACAACGCGCTCCTTTCATGTTAGACCAAAATAAACACCCCGAGAAATAATAAAAAGGTGTTATAAAAACGTTTTACGGTGAGCAAATACCAATGTTTACAAGTAAACATAAAAATAGACGTAGGCACATCAAACTCAACGCTGTAGCACCATACAAAAGTATTATTTTGCAACAACAACTTTTAGTTATTTATCATTTAATTATCCTAAGCGACTCATATCTGACATATCCACCCATCGGGCAGCCTTAATATTCACGCTGCGATCTGCATTCAACGGAATAGGTACAAGTATAATATTTGGGACACATAAATGTGTTGGCAGGGCACATAGCTCGTAGAGACGATGGCTGTTGGGGCAGAAAATTTCTCGAGTGGCAACCACGGGCCGGAAGACGTAGCGTGGGCAGGCCTCCCACTAGGTGAATCAAGGATCTGGTGAAGGTAGCGGGAAGAACCTGGATGCGGGCAACGCAGGACCGGTCGTTATGAAAAGCCTTGGGGAAGGCCTTTGTCCAGCAGTGGACGTCATTTAGCTGAAACGAAAGTGTTTTGAAACAATATTCGAATTACTACTACCTACCTACTTATGTCTTCAAGGAAAACACAGCGTAAAGCTGCTATTTGTTACTGCTACGATATTTATATTGCGACGTTTATTTTCAGTGGAGAAATTTTTCGTAGTAGTGCTACGGAAGAGCTACGAATATTTGTAGCTCACCGGGGCCGCTTGGGCCCGTCGGTCGTCGCTCACACCATTATTCAAACTCAAAATTTATTTGCATTAAGAGTTCTTTACTTGTACTTTAAAAAGAGAAAGGGATCCTTGTATTTTGTTAAGCCATGTATTTTCTCTGAAATCTATGTAAGGTAAGAATTTGTGATGTTAGATCATTATAAGTTTAGAAATATTGTATTTCACATTTGAAAGATTTTAAATCTTTTCCTTAATAATCTTTCTGACTTCGTGCATTATCCTTACTATCTAAAATCCCAAAACCTTTTAATATGTGGAGCCTTTAAGAAAGGTAACTAGCATTATTCTTTATCAAAAAACAAAATTGAATTAGTTGAATAACCTTCCGTAGTAAATCTTTATTCAGCTTCATTCTGGTCTAGAATATAAAAGTAGATTTAGTTTTCCTTGTCTTTACTCTAGCTAGTAGACACCCATAATTGGGTGGATAAAGACTCTTGACATTTGAAACTGTGCGCAGAAGCTAGCCTAATTTTCCAAATAAAACTGGGTGTAATTTAAATGCTAATCGTACTTCAAGGAAATAGAAGTAAGAATCGGCAGTGAAGCGCTCGTTGACGGAGTGCGTCCGATTGGTTTCACTCTCATAGAGATATAGAGAGATGCCAACTAATGCGCTGAGTTCGAAACTCAGTGTCGCATTAGGAATTCACACACACAAAGCAATCAAAATAATATGTGCTCATTATCCACCGCGGTAGCTCAACCTTCGAATAATCTTTAGTACTAGACAAGCAATGTGAACTGTTTACATTATGACGTCGCTGCTATCATCATTGCTGTCACGAGCAATGTGTTCTGTTTTTGGGCATATTGCTGCGACACCGGCCCCGCCCCCTTGTCACATCTCCCTTTAGTTTCTGTGATCTGTGGTTTCCCTCTATCCCGAATGCCTTAAAAAAGCCCAGTTTCCACCAAGAAGAGAGGAGAGGAGACCACCAAGAAGAGAGAAGATGTATTTTGAATAATCGAGCTGAGCGAGAGAAATGATATGGAAATAACGAAATCCGATTGGTTATTCAAAACACATTTTTTGACTCTTTTCCTTTCCGATTCGTTGAAACTGGCTGAAGGCTTTCTTTTAAGTCATGAGCAGAAGCTACTACTATTAAAGAAGCAAAGAGTATAGTATGAAATACTTATCGTAACAGGTTAAGAAGGACGTAATGGAAATGCTAACTCGTACTTAAGTAAATAGGAATAAGAATCGGCAGCGAAGCGCTCGTTGACGTGCGTTCGATTGGATTCAATCTATCCAGAGTACCTCGAGTGTTGGACTCACACTTTTCTAATCTTATGCTGAGGGTGAATACTCGCTTCGATAATAGTTTGCTTACTGGAGTGTCGTTACGGCTGTGTTATTTTGTCGTAACTGTAAATGATAAGTCAATTATCTTATCCACAAGTACATTTTGAAGTAAAGTTCCAAAGAAAAAAGTTCGTTTAAGATCTTGATCTAAATAAGATTGAGGAGAGTGAGTAGGTAAATTCAGTAAAAAATTGCATTACATTGAGCTTCAGGCTTTAATTGTATAGTGAATATTACATTAAAATAATAAAGTTTTTCATGCAGAATAGATCTTATTAAAATCAATAAGCTGCTACAGTATTTAGCAAAATTTTCTCCTGTACAATGACAATTACGATTCTGTACTTTAAACAGCATGTTGAGCAATCTGAATTGACCAACGTTTTGACCAACATTCCAATGCCCTGCTTTACTTCTAGAATGACAAAGAAAGTTTCCAATTGTTGGACATTAAAGCTGTCTGTAAATAAAAAGTGCTGACATCAAAATACCTCTTTTACAAAGTGCGCTCTATTGGACTCAATCTTTTTAAGTGCTACAAGTGTTTGCTCGTACTCAGAACGGATTTACTTTACCTTTCTAATCGACTCTTTCAAATATTGACGTTTATTGAGATACATTTAACATTTTAATGGTCAAGTAATAAAACTGATAGAAACCCAGTGTACCTACGAAGGAGTATGACGATGATTGCAGTACATTTGATGTGTGTTAACTAAATTCACAGAGCTAGAGATAAGTTACTTCTACTAGTATTATACATATGAACTCGTCTTTCACAACACAGGCTTGTTAATAATAACAATAGCATTTTATTAGTCATTCATTGCTGTCTTACGTCCATTGTAGTAATATTGTAACTTAACATTCGTAGCACAGAATAGCGTCGTAGTCGTAGCATAAACACGTCGTAGCAAAATGAGAAGTTGTAGCACGTAGCTGATAAACTGCAATACGTTAGACGTGTCGCCTCAAAATATCGTTGCACTTAGTGTACGGTAGTGGAAACGCGCAGCAGATCATATCCAGTCTCAAATAGCTACTTAAGATATTTATTTACCTATTTATACCATTAGGTACCATATTTTACATAACATATTTTTAAGGGTTGATTTCATTGTTAGTTACAGAGAAGTATAAAAGATCAAGTATTTACTTATGTTCTATAATAATAAAAACTATATTGTACGTGACTAAGCTTACCAATCACATGAAAGATGATACCTGAAACAAAAAGTCCACATGTAAGTATTACTGGTATTACACACTTCACAAGAAATATACACAATATAAGATAAGTATTTTCCTTTTATTGTATACCTTCTATGGAGTGAAAATAGCTTAAATAATGTTCCTTTCAGAACTTTTATTAAACGATAAACACTAAACTCTCGTGACCACTTACAATAAACCACGTCATTTTTGTCTATGGACTTTCCAGTTTAAAAATATTATTTCTGCGGCGGACATTTTTATTTGTATCTAGAAATATCTCGCGTGCAGAGAAACTTGGAGTCGGTTTTGTATTTCAGACGGTAAGTCACTTGCTTGCATCAGGAAACAATATTTTAAGCATTGGACACTGACAGTATAATGGTAGACCGAAGTTGAAGAAAGAAATGATTTGAATATTTTGAAGTAGTAAATTACGACAAATAGATCAAACTGAAGGAATGTAATTATACTAAAAATACACAGTTAAAAGGGTTCAAGATTGACTCTTCTTTATTAATAACTTTCTAGAGATCAACAAATAACGGAAATAATTCCATTAAAGTTAACGTTGTCTTAAAACCTATTGTTTGCTAGCAATCGGGAGACCATTATCCTTCCAAAATCATCATTACTAGCTTATATCAGTCCACTGATGGACATCATAATAAAGCACGATCTCCCGCTTTTTTGTCCACCCTACTACTAAATGTCATCGGTTCATCAAGCATCAGAGCGATAACGTTGGTCTCCATTCCATTCTTCACAAACGCGAGACGCCAATATTTTCCAAAGTGTGTTACTATAATATTCATAAAGAAATATGTCTATATCTTTTCTTGAAGGATGGGCTATCCTTGAAAGAAGGAAATGGATTGGGTGATAATATAAAAGTTTACGAGGTTTTAAGCAGGATAACCGGCTGTAAGGAAGACGAAAATGTTTCTGATAAGAATTTCCTTATGTACCAATCTATGGGGAGGGTGCTATATGTATAGGGTGTTGATATAATAACCCTGATAAAAAATACATAACTATTGTAACATTGAACCAGTCTTTGTCACAACGCATAATGTAGTCATTTGAGTTATGTACTTATGTGTTTAATGCCTCATATAAATAATGATTAGCTTCAAAAAATTACAGTTTTGATAAATTAGTTTGTGAAATTTTTTTCAAATCGATCGAGGTAAGTGCCTCATGGGGTGATTTTCTCATTTTGTCGGATATCTTGTAACTGAAGAATAAAATTTTTACTTATTTCCCCATACTGAAACTGTCAAAACTGCACTGAAAAAAATAGTTTGGCTACTGCTTACACAAATGAGTAACTTGCGAATTGAAGGTTACTACTAATTAGGTACTATGGTTAAAAAGAACAAAATTTTGTGTAAATTAAACAAACTATTTTGTAATGAGCTAAACCTTGTTTTGGTTATAGGTTATTACTCAGTTCGCAAGTCACTCATTTGTGTAATCAGTACGAAACATTTTTTTCAGGGTGTCAAAGTGCCAAACTTATCTACTCATAAAAAGTTATCCGATTATTGAAAAAATCAGCCCTAAGTCGATATAACCATGACAATAAGTATTTCATTCGCATAGTTAAAATTAAAGTTTTCAAAAATATAATTTTTCTGTCAGGAGAAAAATCTCCTTCACACTTCACAATCCCTCTATCCAACTTTTGACATTGCCAACGTGTAACAATCATCCTATAAACTCCATAAAGGAACTTTGACGTCTATTGTTTTCGTTACTGTTGATGAGCACCTTCATGCTGTATAACGTAGAGCTGGCTAGCTGGAACCGCTATGATAGAACTGTCATTTATATTCAAATGTGATGTTGTTTTTTAGCTGTGTAATGGCTGTGCCGAACTCTCTATTGTAAATATTCTACGTGTGCTTTGATACCAATATATTTATTATGTTACTACCAACCACTGTGTTTATTGCTCTGTAGCGGACTTAATATATCCCTAACAAGGGTTATGGGCCCAGAGCCCCAGAGCAAAGTAACATTTTAAAATAGTTTGTCGTGAAAATAATTTCGTATAAAGTGACGTGAACAGAATGTCGAATGTACGTATTGAGTTATTGAGAAAAGACAACTATGATAGTTGGAAAGTGCAAGTAGAAGCCCTATTGATCAGAAATGATTTTTGGGAATATGTAAGTGGAGAAAAGTCAAAACCCACGGATGAGACATTATCAACAGCATGGGATTTTGCTGACAGAAAGGCAAGATCGGAGTTGATTTTGTCATTGGATCCGAGTGTTGTTCATCATGTGAAAAGATTGAAGACTGCACGAGAGGTTTGGCTGAAATTAGAGAGTCTGTTCGTATCACGTGGACCTGCGAAAAAAGCAACCCTGATGAAAAGGCTCATGCTACACAAGATGAGTGAGGATCAGAACGTATGCGAACATCTTGATTTATTTTTTGAAGCTGTCGATAAGTTAGAAGAAATGGACATCGTGATCCATGATGATCTTTTAGCGATTATGTTGCTGTATAGTTTACCAGCAAGCTATGAGAACTTCAGATGCGCCATTGAAAGTAGAGACGAGCTGCCAAAGCCTGAACAACTTAGGGTGAAAATTATCGAAGAATACAGTTCGAGAGGCAATACCCAAGTTGAGAGGATAGAAGGAGCTATGTATATAAATAAACATCAGAAGAAGAATGGGACTGGACCTGAAACAAAATTTAAGTATAAATGTTTCAAATGTCATAACTTTGGACATAAGGCATCCGATTGCAAGAAAAAGAAGTCTTCTCAGGCTTCAGAACAGAAACCTTCAGAATCTAGTTGCGTTGAGTCGTGTTCGACTGTAGAACATGAAGCTTTAACTGTGTATCATGTTTCAGATAACTGTTTAGCTATTGATTCCAAGCGTCTTCATCAGGAATGGTTGTTTGATAGCGGTTGCAGCTCGCACATGTGTAACAACGCAAGCAGGTTTGATAAAATATTGCCAAGTAACCAACAATTGAAATTAGCCACTGATTCTTTGACAACCGTGCAAGGTAAGGGTACTGTCAAGATATTAGCATGTAACGATGATATTACGCGAAAAATCCAATTTGAAGATACGTTGTTAGTTCCTGATCTACGTAGTAACTTAATTTCGATTTCTAAACTTACTGATCGAGGTTGTATAGTCACTTTTAAACGTGATGTAGCATATGCAACTAAGGATGGTGAAGTTAAGTTGACTGCTGATCGTAGAGGTAATTTGTATTACCTGAGAGAGCAGGATGCTTCGGCATCTGTAGTATCAGATAAGGATGTGGATTTGTGTAGATGGCATGAGCGTATGGGACATTTGAATGCTAGGGATCTTATGAAAGTACTGAAGAAATCGGGTATAGACGCCACCAAGTCTGATACTGAATTGCGCGATTGTGATGTGTGTGCTAAGGGAAAGATGGTTGCGTTGCCTTTTGTGAAGTCCAGTCAGCCATGTGACGAAAAGTTAAAAATAATTTATTCTGATGTGGTAGGCCCAATGAGAGTTCAATCAAATGCGGGAAACAAATATTTTGTTACATTTATTGATGATTGTACTCGTTGGTGTGAAGTTTTTATGTTGAAAAATAAAAGTGACGTCTTGTCAAAGTTTAAAATATTTAAATGTCAGATCGAAAATTTGACAGGTAAACAAATAAAATATTTCCATTCCGATAATGGCAAGGAATTTGTGAATAGTGATTTTTCGAAATTTTTACAAGAAAATGGAATAAAAAGGAGGTTGACTACGCCGTATTCACCGCAGAGTAATGGAATTGCAGAACGGATGAATCGCACCTTACTGGAGAAGGCAAGATGTATGTTATTATCCTCTGGTCTACCAGCAAGTTTTTGGGCGGAAGCTATTGCAACCGCGTGTTATTTGCGTAACAGATGTCCGACTAGCAGCTTGAATGGAGAAATTCCATATGAAAAATTGTTTAATAAACCTGTAAATATTGGATTACTTCAAGACATTCGCCCCAGTTGCTAGGATAGCAACGGTTCGTCTATTGATTGCTTTAGCAGCTGAAATGGGCATGGACATAGATCAGATAGATATAAATACTGCTTATTTAAATGGAGATCTTGATGAAAATATTTATATGAGAATTCCAGAACTGCTGAAAGAAAGTTTAGAAAAGCTGATAAGCTTGGATGGCAGAAAAAGCGAAATAGGCAAAAGAGCTGTGAAAATGCTTGAGAATATGAAAGCAGGGGGTGACACCTGTCTTTTGAAGAAGTCGTTATATGGTCTCAAGCAAGCTGGAAGACAGTGGAATATGAAGCTGGACATGGAACTTAGAGAAATGGGTTTGAGACCAACAGTGAGTGAACCTTGTATGTATCATAAATGTGACAATAATGGAGCAGACCTATTTGTCGTTATCTATGTTGATGATATATTAATTGCTTCACGCAAGAGAGAAACCATAAATAAATTCAAGCAGGAACTGGCAAAGAGGTTTGAACTAAAGGACTTTGGCCAAGCAACCTTTTGTCTAGGGATCGACATAAAGAAAAATGGTAATGAATATCACATGTCACAGGAGAGATATGTAAAGACCATTTTGAAGAGATTTAACATGGAGGACTGTAATCCTGTACAAACTCCAATGGAGATGGGAAAGATAGCTATGAGTGGCAAAGAGAAGGATGAAGGAGGAAAGTCTTTTCCGTTCCGAGAACTCATAGGGGCACTTATGTTCTTGAGCGTAGCGACTAGACCAGATATCGCGAACGCGACGGCAAAACTCGCACAATTTTCAGAGAATCCTCAGGAAACTCATTGGAGAGCTGCAAAGCGGATCCTTAGGTACCTAAAAGGTACGATTACTCAGGGTTTAACATTTAAACCGATGGGTAAGTGCATTCAAGGTTATGCGGATGCAGATTGGGGTAACTGTGAAACAGATAGACGATCTTTTACCGGCTATGTTTTCATTTTAGGCGGAGCAGGTATCTCATGGGCATCACAAAAGCAACGCATCGTTGCGACGTCGACTTGTGAGGCTGAATTTGTAAGTTTAGCGGAAGCTATGAAAGAAGCAGTGTATTTGAATGGCTTACTGAAGGAACTTGGTCTTCACCATTGGTCTAAGGTAAGCATGCATGCTGATAACTTGGCTGCTATCTGTCTAGCTGAAGATCACGGTGTTTATCACGCGAAAAGTAAGCACATCGACATTAGGCATTTCTTTATAAGGGATGTGCTGCGTGACAATAAGTCGATAACTTTAGAACATTTGGCAACTGAAAATATGCTGGCAGATATTTTCACCAAACCTTTGCCTCGTATAAGGCATCACTTGCTGAGTAAAGGGTTAGGGTTGCGCGTACTCTAGTGCCTTGTATAAAGCATGAGTTGAGGGGGTGTGTTGATGAGCACCTTCATGCTGTATAACGTAGAGCTGGCTAGCTGGAACCGCTATGATAGAACTGTCATTTATATTCAAATGTGATGTTGTTTTTTAGCTGTGTAATGGCTGTGCCGAACTCTCTATTGTAAATATTCTACGTGTGCTTTGATACCAATATATTTATTATGTTACTACCAACCACTGTGTTTATTGCTCTGTAGCGGACTTAATATATCCCTAACAGTTACTTATGTGAAATAATTTACTTTGGGTTGAAGTTATAAGGTGGCAAATAATTAATCGGCTAATCCACAAACTTACTGTTTATCTCAGTTTTGCGAAGTCCATTGAAAGGAAATATAAGAAAATATCGCACTTTTCCTGAGAGGCCCAGTTTTCCTGTTTCCTTTAAGACATTTTCTTAGTTAGGCGGTAATACAGGGTGTCGTTTGGGAGAACTTTTAACAGGAAGTTCAGACAGCTACTGAGTTAACAGTGTCAGTCCGCATTTTGTAAAAAAAATACATTTAATTTTGTAACAGTGTCAGTCCTTTTAATTAATTTAAGTACCTTAAATTTTTTTATTAGCCGTGCGAAGCCAGGCCGTTATTTAGTAATAAACTGAGCATTGTAAATAACATCACAAATATGAATAATTTAGACTCTGTAGGTAACTAAATATACTCTTTTTTGTTGTAAAATTGCTCCTATTATATGACACAAACTGGTAATTGTTCACTGATTGATTGGTATCTGTTAAGAAATGAAAATATGTTTCGGAATAAATAGGTAATTAGTAAGTAATCAGTTTCTTTGGCCACACTCAAACACCCTGTATATTCGATTTTCATTAGGAAAATCTATGTAGTGAATGCCATTGAAGCTATTTACTGAAACCAAAACACGAGATTGATTAATTTTCCCATTGAATGACATTAATTAGTCGCACTTTGATGTATCGCATCACAAGGTGGATTGTTTCTATTAATGCGTTCATATCAAGGTAAACACTGTGGTATTTATGTCGATGGAATAAGAGTTATTTTGCAATGAAATGTGAGTAAGTACCTACACTTGGAGCTTAAAACAGATTTATGATGATTTGTGGCAATAGGTATATTGAGTTGTAATATTTACAGACAGATTTGATTTGAGAGGTCTGCATGCAAAACGACTTCCTGCTATTTTAGTCTGTCCACCTTGTGGGGGAAGTCACACGCTACGTTGACTTCCACTCCAGAACCTTGCTGCCCCATCGGCCGTCAGTTCTGCGTTCTATGTGCCCTGCCCATTGGCACTTCAAAAATCAAAATCAAAATCATCTTTATTTGTTTATTAGACTAATTAAATTAGTACTTACAAATCGTCAAATGCTCGTAAGGAGCCTATACATGTCTCATTCTTTTTTGCCCTACCAGCGCTTCGAGACAAAGTTTTGGCAAGTGCTGAGAAGAAGCGCCGCAACAAACTCAGTCACCACTGTCCGTCTTCAGCTTGCTTATCAATCGAGCAATGTGAGCGGCTTTATTTTGTTTACGGATCTCCTAATTTCTGATTCGATCTCCTGCATTTAGGGTACGAGAATTAAAACAGTCGCAAAAATGTTTCACACAAAAATTAAAAAAAAAGCTTCATTTATACGAGTTTCAGAATAAAATTGCCAGCAATATCTGCCCACCAAACCAGCAAAACTAAGCAAATCGAGATAAAGCACTTTTTCGGGGTAAACAGAGTTTTTAACACAGATCGCCAGCCCGCGCCGTTTGGGCTTTTTGGGCGATGACAACCGCCCGCGAATTAAAACGCCTACCGCCAACCGCGGTTGGAAGAGTCTTCTTCGCCATAACCCTTAAAAATGTTGTTGCTAATGTCGTGGGGCGGTGTTAAACTCCTTTTTACCACAGAATAGATAATAGTATTATTATATCTTTTCATATTGAAATATGCTTTGCTACCGAAACTTCAAAAATGTTAATTGGCACGCTTGGGTTAGCCGTTTTCTTCTTCTTCTTTCCAGCCAAAAGACGTCCACTGCTGGACAAAGGCCTCCCCCAAGGATTTCCACAAAGACTGGTCCTGCGCCGCTCGCATCCAGGCACCTCCCGCGACCTTCACCAGATCGTCGGTCCACCTAGTGGGAGGCCTGCCCACGCTACATCTTCCGGCTCGTGGTCTCCACTCAAGAACTTTCCTGTCCCAGCGGCCATCAGCTCCCCGCCCACTGCCACTTGATTTTAGCGATTCTGCCGGCTATGTCAGTTAGACCTAATTATATGTAATTGTAAGCAAAGGTATGTACCTATAATTTCTCTTTAGCTCACTGCCTGAAAATAGCGCTCTAGAAAATTTTATTATAAGCAGATATTATACAAGCAGTTGGGGAGTGACTGGACCTTAAAATATTTTATAATAAAATTATTTCTATCAATAAATAGCTTCAGCACATCAAAATTAATATTTTAATAACGAGTATTATTTCTCTGTAATCTAATTCACTTTATTAAAAGAAGAAAAATCCTCAAAAATAATCTTACATCCATGTTCACAACATAAAAGTTTAAACCGTAAAATCCTTCCAGCACGTATTACATCTGAAGCACAGACATACTCGTAACCCTCGGGAAGGGCGATATACGTGTACGTGTACACGCAATCCCTTCGCGATTTTAAAAATAAAGCAGAGTTTTTTAATTGTACCTAAACGTTGATTAAATTGTACAGGTAAAGCGTGTATATATTTGGCAAGCAAGGGAAAATATTGGAATAGGTATTTGAAATTAAGAAATACTCAGATCACATCAAGTCAGTTAAAATTGTAGGTTTTTGACTATTTGGATCTTTCTTACGAAAGAAAGAAAGAAATTTCATTTGATACATGTACTCTTGAAAACAAACTAAAGTCGCTGACATAGCCTGACAGATTAGCAAGCTGAATTGGAAATGGGCAGGGCACATAGTACGCAGAACTGACGACCGATGGGGCAGCAAGGTTCTGGAATGGAGGCCGCGTACCGGAAAACGCAGCGGGAGAAGTCCACATACAAGGTGGACCGACGATATCATAAAGGTAGCAGGGAAGCGCTGGACGCAGGCTGCTACCAATCGATTAACATGGAAAGCATTAGGGGAGGCCTATGTTCAGCAGTGGACGTCCTATGGCTGAAATGATGATGATGATGATGATGATGATGATGACTCTCTTGGAAATCATGCCTTAGTATTGAGAATTATTTTTGATCCACAAAATCTAGCTATTATGATCCATTTCTAGGGTTTCTTTATTCCTTTGAAGCGTAAGATACATTTGGTGTCCCTGTATCAACCTGTCATTTCCTGATAATTCGGCAATGAGGTATACATTTTTATTGGAAAATCACTCCTATAACCCCTACATACGGTACTAAAGAGTTTACCTTTGATGTACATAACTTAAAACTCCTTCCAGGGAAACCAACATCTTGAGCAGAGTAATTCATACCGGGAAGGAAACGATTTTCGTGCGACTACGTGTCAGCACGCGATTTGGAGATTCTTGCCTTTAGAATGCACGAGATATTTTCCATTCGACAATTTCCTATACAAATAATTGACAATGGATACAGAGAAGACGATAGAAATGTAATCCTGAGTTGCAGAGCTAAATCCATAGAAGATTTTCTCATAAAGTTCCTTTTTCGAGTGATGCGGATCTGAGATGGAATTGTGTAAGAGTAGGCGCACACCGTTGATTTTTCGTCGGCCGATAGTTTAGTCGGGCAGTTGATCAGTATGGGCATGTATGGGAGTGTGCACACTACGCCGATTCGATTTGGCCGATTCTTCATACAATTTAAAATCGGGCACACTATCGGCCAACTAAAAATCAACGGTGTGCGCGCCTACTAAAGCAATCGTAATCATTTGACAGTTCATAACGTACGATAAAGTCAGATGAACAAAGCGTTTGACAGAATAATCGTACGGTATGAACTGTCAAATGATTACGATTGCTTTACACAATTCCACCTATGATCCGTATGCGGGTTGCCCGCATTTCATTATTTCATACATGTTTTTTCGTTCCACGTTCGTGTAGCCCGCGTAATAGGATATCCGCATCACAGGAAACAGGCACTAAATGTGCACTAATTAGGAAAGGATGTGAGAAGTCGACGCAAATATAACGCTTTAAAAATTCGTCCATCATTGGGCAATTTTCGTGAACTAGTGTTTGGTTCCAATTTTCTTTCAACGCCTGTCTACAGTGACGACTACCTTAGACTACCTACAAATCGCTTTGTGTAGGTTGTCTAAGGTAAAGGCCTACGGCTAACTACTTTTTAAGTTTGACAACAATCTAACTCAGATACTAAAACTACGGAGAAATTAGAACACAGTATAAACAGCCCTTTCCAAACCAAATCAGAGATCTTATTATTCAAAATATCTTATTTCAACATTCTAAGTTTAGCTTACTTCCCAGTAGAATAAAATCAGAATACAAAAATAAATATTTTTGTAATTCGGAAACAAAATTTCATATTCCCAAGTCCAGCAAATACCTGTCAACCCAATTCGGCAGCTTTAAGCTTTATTTATACCATGAGAGATTTTAAAGGGATTAACAAAACAATCTCAATCGCTAATACTTTGAACAGTACACCTAATTAAATGTAATCCTAATTGAAGTGTTTTGTTGTGAAATAATCTGTTTGTTTTATCTTTAGAAAGGTGGCAGACTTGTTTGTATGTATAGATGACATTAGTATTATTAACATAAACATTGTAGCATCTTACTACTACTACTTCTATTTTATTGTGTAATTTTGCTATAAAATAAATATTCTGATGTGATGTTTGCTGCTGTATTACGGTACATTGGCATTGCAATGAAGTCGTTTTTGCAAAATAGACATAGCGACTTTGTGAACTGAGTCTTTAAAATCACCAAGTGGCTTTGCAGTAAGTAGATTGAGTGATTTAGATCCTACGATCGGATATCGATACAATTATTATTATTTTAGCAAGTGCCTTTTTGACCATAATAAGTAGGTACTCTACAGTGTGTGACCAACTTGATAGAGAGAGATTGACAACATTCCTTTGCTATCCAAAAACATTTGACTATGTTTTACGGGAATTTTGTTTTAAAGCTACTTTCAAATTTAAACGATAACGGCTGTATTACTGTGAAAAGTCCACGGTTCCTCGAGTCGAGAGTCGGACGCAAGCCAGCCGGAAGCGTTTATACCACCACATGCTTTATTGTGAAGCAAAAATGCGGTTTAAAAAGGTATTTTGCAAGTCGCTTTACACTAGACTGGTTTTCGAAAATAAGAGAAAATGCTCTTTAGAATAAAACATTCAATGTGTTCATTCTTAATAAGATACATTTTTAATTGCTTGGAAAACAGTCGTTATGACTTCCAAAAACTTAACATGATATTATCATGTTGGTATGTGAACGAGTAATTCATAGCAACGTTCACATAATTCTGTAATTTCACTAAAGTAGTTCGTAAGCCCAGTCCAAAAAAAATTTACATGACATCAAAATAACGAAATGTATGAAACATGGTTGAAAAAGTAGCACTATATGTATGTATCTATAGCGATAAAAATAAATAAGGCTGTAACTGTACCCATAATAAGTAATACTGGAAAAAATCTGCATATTTTGGTAAATTGTATTGGTTATAAAAAAGAGTGATTAAGTCGAGTGGTGTAAAACCACCTCCCACCAGCTTAGGCGCCGGAAGCGTTTATCCGACGACTGACCACACGCCTTTGTCCGGGCGATCCGGACGATGCCGGACAATGCCTTTTTTCCCTCATCGGACGGAGTGAGAGGGCCAGATAAGACCCGTAAATGTTTACGGAAAAAACACCCAGTACTTTTTTTCACACTGTAAATAATTTAAAGCGTATTTTTTAATGCAAGTGAAATTTTAAGCGGTGTTTTGAGATTGGCATTATTTAACGGTTAGATTTGGTAATTATTATTCATTAGAATTTCCATATTCATAGCATGGCGTTTTACTCCCTAAATGTAGAGCGAGGGCTTCTACAATTTGATATTATGCATTTTCACACAGGTGTGTATATTACTATAAACCTTTTTCCGTAATATTTTCAATCGCTTATTTTGACTAGTAACTTAAATGTTAATATTTACCCATATTTTCGCTATCTGAAACGTTCTGGGTTTATGAAAAAATGTTCCTAGAATAGTCTGTAGATATTTCCTTTGACAGCACTAACGATATCTCATGTTTTTCATACAAAATGTGATGAAATGCCCTTTGCGATATAAGATAGTGAAATCTCGGAATTTGGCCCGTTGCCAACTCTTTGTCACATCTCAATTCTTGATGATGCTGAAAGAAAATGAAAGAAAATGTTTCAATTAATAACGGTAATCAACTTTATAAAGGTTTTGTGTGTCTTCCTTCATACAATATTTATGGCAGAAGTGTACTCATTTCTCAAAGTCAACACCATTTGTGTAATGTCTTGACGCGGAGGAAAAAATGTGAAATACTGGGATTTATTTTTTGAACTTGAAGAATAAGACGTACAGAATTACAAGAAGCTGAGATTCATTATTTTTATTAAACCAAGTTTGTTTAGTTTATATTAAATCAAATGATATTACTTATTATTAAATTGTCTACACTGTGTGATTGTTTACCTACAAAATGTCATATTTGACAGTTAACTAATAAAGCTATAAGTTCATGAAGTATTATTTTTTATATTGTTTGATACATAGGAGGTACCTAGACCTATTCCGAGGATGAAAAAATACAGCAACAAATTAAACTATTTTATTAGGTTACAAAATCTTTCATTGTAATTAAAAATATCTTAAAAGGAAATAAGTTTAAACTACAATTATTGTCTGTGTTTTAACATTAAAATCATATCTTTAATTAAAAATAAAATAAAAATAAATTAAAACGTATTTTGACACAACTTAATTAGACCTCTGAAAGAACAAAAACCTTTTGAATTCTCGCTAAAATAAAACAACCATTTCGCAGAACAGACATTGTCTACAAAACTGGTAAGAAATTAGGAGCGTCTATGAAGAGATCTGTGAATCGTCTGTCGTTAAGACTAACTGCCGATTTACTCCCAGGGGCGCGCAATAAAATCACAAGGACCTACTCAGTCTTATTAAATCGGCCCGCTCAGTCATTACTCTGCTCGCATTAAATGAGGAGGACATATCTTTAACGCATTCAGCGTTCGGTTATTAAAACAATTACATTTAAAACATGGTATGTTTTTGAAAGTGTGTTGGTTTAGTTATGTAATTAGTGACTTGTTGGCAATTCGCAGATGAAAAAGGGTATTGAAAATTTATTTCTCCTGATAGCGATGTGCAAACTCTTAGTACCTAATAAGCTATGGTAATAAGTTAATTGTGTTTTGTCGGGGAACACTAGGTGACGTACGAGGTCATTCCGTAAACCTATGGGCAGAGAAGCTAGTTTTTTACTACGCATAAAACAACTAACCCCTACTTAGTTCTACATGGAAACATAATTCTAGGACTAGGTACATTACGAGCTAGCTGAAGTTGTGGCAGAACTGTGAAACTTTATATTCCCAGATTAAAATCCTGCAGCGTCACCGAGTGCGGTGTACCGACAAATAGTTGATGTCAACTTTCTGCCTCGCAC
The DNA here is from genome assembly GCF_963855985.1 of Ostrinia nubilalis. Taxonomy (NCBI): domain Eukaryota; kingdom Metazoa; phylum Arthropoda; class Insecta; order Lepidoptera; family Crambidae; genus Ostrinia; species Ostrinia nubilalis. The sequence continues at coordinate 5,042,749 of NC_087097.1, read as the reverse complement.
ACTCTGTGATAAAATATTATTTTACTGTACCACGTTTGATAGAGTTTCGGGTTAATCATATGTACAGTCGACAGCACGTCAACCTAAACACTGTGGTATCTTATTTAGTTGCGATAAGGGCGACTTTGCAACGAAAATGTATAGTCTGATGTACTATCGTCTGAACTTAAAGCTACTTATTATAAAAACTAAATTAACTACCTTTTTGTTTGTGAATCAGCAAGCTTACTCAAATGCATTAGTGAACTTGGATATGACTTGGATTTGGAAGAGAAATTAGACATTTTACTGAATTCTATCGCATAAAACACAATGTATTTCCGTGTATTTATTTTATTTGAAAGGAATGTGTAGTGTTCCAATAAAGAGTATCTTAAACACAACCCTCAGTTACAAGGCCCGAAATACCTAGAAAGGGGTCGAAGCCGTACACATAAGCTTGTAAATAATCGAATTGAGTTTAGACCGCCTTCAATACTACCCAGAATGGTTCTTGAAATTTCAGAAAACAAAGCCAATAACATAGAAACTGGGTTAATTAAGCATTGAATGCTTATTGTGCTGCAAAAGTAGGTAGTGCTATACAGGCTGCTGAAAAAAAGGTTCAGCCTTTTAACGTTCAGCTATGCTACGGTTTTTGAATGCCAATTCAGAATTTGGTTGTGGATAAAGTGCACCCAACATTTTTAGTAAGGTACCTACTATAACCAAAAAAGTAGTAATAAAAATAATACTGTTAGTAGGTAGGTTCTACACCACGTTTACATTCCACGTTCATGTTTCGGACAATCATGCATTATTTTCATCCCATCCCATGGATTCAAAATAACATAATGTGACCTAGGCCTACCTAAAATTTCAATAAAGCAGTTAAATATGAAAAAATAACGTAACGCAACAAACAAGCAACTTAAACGACGACCTCATAATTCTTAAATCTTTCAATTCTAGTGCTGAAATCTTCTGCAAATATCGGAAACGCAATAAAAATACTGCAAATCCCCAGCATTATTACCTGTAGGTACTTCAAAAACATTCTCCTGTCAAAAAATATACGTAATTCTTCCCATGATCCACCCTGCGAATACCGTATAGAAACGAGACGATGATAAAGGCATGCCTCACATAATACACCTTTGAACGAAATAAAATCCATACGAAAGGATAGGATAAGTACGGTCGTTTTAGTAGGGTTGTTAGGATTATGATCTTGGATTCGAATATGCATAAAATGAGGGTTTGGATAGCTAATAGATACGGGAGTATCCCCTCGTACTTACGATATATTAAAGCAATTATTGCTACTTCACCAGATCGTCGGTCCACCTAGTGGGAGGCCTGCCCACACTACGTCTTCCGGATCGAGTTGTCCAGCAGTGGACATCTTTCGTCTGAAACGAACAAATTGCTACTTGCAGCTGTTCTTGTCAGAATCTTTAGACAACGTAACAAATATTCTCTCACCTCGTTCCTCTAAGTGCCACTCCTATTTATAGTCTTACTAGTTTAGCAGTCACCTAGACAAAGTAACAATCATGACAGTTTCAATTTCGTGATCGCTTCGTTACTTCATTTTTACGTGAAATAGTAAAATTGAAATTTTAACTTACGGATCGACACACAGCTTGATCATCACTAAAGTTAACCTGTGTAGATTCACGCCCGTATTCACAAACGTTGCTTCCTTAAGTGAAGTAGCAATTCTAACGCACAGCGTTCAATAGAACTATGTGATAGGTTCGTATGTGACCCTGTGAGTTAATCAGTGGAAAATACTGACATAGTAATGCAATTTAATAAATTATTTTCATCACCAAGCCCCAAAGTAAACAGAACCTGTAATTTTAAGCTTAATAACACATACATGTACGTAAATTAATACCTACGAATACTTAATCAGGAAATACGAGTAGGTTAAACCGGGTCATATGTAGCTACAGGTAGGTACATAGTGAACATTCATGACTCCGGATATAAATGATCTTGCTTATAAGCACAGCTATTGTTGTAATCCGATAGTGGTATTATACCATAGTACCTACACTATTAGGTTGACGTTGACTCACACAACACATATAATTTACAGTGACTTTTATTTACTTGAGAGAAACCATCTTTTCCGTCGAATATCAGCTGTACATGCAGCAAAAATATCAAAACTCAAAATGCGAAACTGTTATGAACATGTTTCAATTAAACTTTTGCCGTATCCAAAACAATTGGATTTATACCTTCGGACATTTTTCTAAAAATCCGATTTCTCCCCGTCATTTCATACCGTCCCTGAATTTCGCTGGTGAGAAAAAGTAAAGGCTGCGTAACTGGGATTCCTTGGACCATTTGACACGCAATTTTACGAGCAAGTTTCAATAAAAGCGATTCATGAGGCTGTATCGTAGAATAAAAGGATCGGTCCAGGGGCTGATTGAAGACATGATGTAGCTACCCGGGCGGGAAGTTTATTTGCTTATAAATAGATATTGTTATTTAACTACGTATGTATTTGGTCTATTCCACTTTGATCACCTGGATTTGATCACCCAGGTGATCAAAGAGGACTCCAACCGACACTTTGGTGTCCTTTGATCACCCATGGATAAAAAGTCCACTTTGATAACCTAGGTGAACAAATATAGAAAAGAAGCAAGATAAAGTGGAAAGAAAGCAAGATTCTAAACCACTTCAAACCATTCGCTTGCAAAGCTGGTAAAAGGCTTGTTTTTAACCGTCCCCGTCAATTTAGTTAGAAATTGAGACTTAACTGTGAACTACAAGCTTGCGACACACTTTAGAGCCCAGTTTACACGAATAAAAGCTGCTGAACCGCATCTAGCTCAAATTAACTATCGGCTTAATACAGCTTCAATTGAGAACACGCCGTTAAAACCGTTATCTACCTTAAACCCAAGCACAAAAGGTCTCAACTCGAGTTACGCCTGTTTACGACTCAGACAGAGGTGTAACGACACCCAATCCCGTTTTGAACAGCTCAAACGTCCATCATTCCCGCGATTTAATAAAATAATCCCTGGAGACAACGAAGAGATTTCATCAAGACTTTTATGAAATGCTAAAGCGAAAAAACTAAATGAGACATCAGCCATTTGCATAGAATATAAGAAACAAAAGCGAACGGGAGAAAGGAATTGAATTACAGGAATCTACATGCTTTTGACGTGTTTTCCTTTGTTTTCTTTTCTGGTGGTTGTTTATCAAGACAATCAACAATAAGCGTTGTTGGGGATTTCAATGTGAAGATAGAACAGATTTTCAGCAAGTTATTTTATGAAAAAAAAAACACTACTTAAATGTAGTTTCACGCATATTTAAGTTAATGAAAACCATATTATAGGCAGGTAAACAAGAGTTTGAGTTAGTGCTTTTTTCTTCAAACATTCAGACGGATTACTGATATTTGCTGTTTTTAGCATTACAGTTTTTTGTTTTGGTCAAAGTGAAAAATCCATCAAAAACAACATTCAACATCATCATCATTTCAGCCATAATATGACGTGCACAGACTGCTGAACATAGACCTCTCCCAATGATTTCCATGTTGATCGATTGGTAGCGGCTTGCTTCCAGCGCCTTCCTGCTACCTTTATAATGTCGTCGGTCCACCATGTGGGTGGACGTCCCAAAAACAACATCAAGATAACAAAAACATTAATAACGTCCTTATCTAATGAAAGAAATCTCATTTAATAAAGTGCATTGAAAAATTAAATCTCTCACCTGCACCCAGCGCCACATTAATTTTGTCCGTGGTCGGCATCAAATAAGATAAATCATGGAATGTTTGTGCAGCCAAATGTCAACTCTATTAATAATATTTATTAAGATGCATTACTGTAAATAAACGATGTGAAAGTCATGCTTACTTTTGTTCGTGACGTGACAAGTTTATCTTATTTTTAACCATATTCATTAGTTAAAAGGTGAGATAAATTGCTATCAAATACCTGGATTTTAAAAGTTCAATTTGTAAGAGTGCTAAAATATTGACTCTCTTGTGTTTTATAACCACAACGTTGCAGGGGGAACATTGACATTGTGGCGAATACTACTCCATTTTCTTAAGTGTCCATTGAAAAATGTACCTGCCATCTTGACTCCCGTACAGCGGAGTTAGCACTGAAAATATAAACAATATTCTGCATAGTGAAGTGATAAATAAATTGACGTCTTAAAAAACAGAAATAAAACTATTTCAATGCTACATACTCGTTTATTGTACTGCCGAAAAACATTTAAATGAATAAAGTCAGTAGATATAGCGATTGACGCAGTATCTGTGATGGACATAATCTTAAATTACAAATTGAAACCTGTGAGTTTTTATCAAACAAAAATTGACGCGAACATAGGTATATGTTCATGATAAGTTAACTGTGACCACGAAACTTTGGTTGTAAAACACAGGTTCATTATAGGTAATTGGAAGCTATGGAATAGCTGCATTCCATAGCTTACGAGTACATTACCAATATTAATATAAACCTGTATAAAAATACTCTTTGAAAATGAAATGAGTGATCTCAAGTTTTCAGAAGCGTTCTATGTAGGTGAATAGGTTTAATTTCAGTCTGTAATAGAAAACTAGCGATCAAAGAATGTTTAGATCGTAGTTTTGGAATATCTATTACATACTTACATTTAACTATTGTTTTCAATAGAAATTGATACAGTTTTCTGCTCAAAATAGGTACCGTATAAGATCTTACTTGTCCCTTATTGTTCCCCAGACACATCTGGCGAGCGATTTAAGAATTGAAATATACAATTTCTTTATTGTTTTAAATGAAATCCCCTAGTTTTCTCAAACACCATGATTCCACTATAAATACCGTGTAAGATACCTGCTTATTGTCCCCCAGACACATCTGGCGAGCGTTTTAACAAAACCTTTTATCTACAGGTAACGAAACATCTATTTGTGAGACAAATAAAATTACATAAAAGGTGGGTGTGGGCCGATCTAGGCCCGCTTTACAACGGGTCGAATATCTGTCGTATAATGTTACGTTGTGTTATATAAAAAGTTATTTCTGGTTAAGTATTCCGTTTTTTTCCGTTATGAGATCAAATGTTAACGAAGGAAATATCCCAAAATATTTCCACGGTCAAGTTAACAGTTATATTTAACAAGTTAGAATATTCTATACACTTTATAAGTTCAAATTGACCTTTAAAGATTGAAATGAGCACCTTCACAACTATTCTTAGAGGGCGCGATCAATCATCTGCGATCGAGCGGTGTAAGAGAGTTTGTTGCAGTTTACATGTGTGTATTCTGTTATTAAATATTAATAACACACTTTATGGTACTCAACTTTTTTTTAACAAGGCAGATATTTGACCACAATCGAATATTAACTCATCTAATCGAATAATCGTTTATACTTATAAATCGAATAATATCTGCATTTACCTATATCATGGCTCATTTAATAACAATATATTATTGGCGATAAAATAATACCGTCAAAATGTATATTTATCTTCTACCTAATTACTACTTCGAAACAATTTGCAGTGGACCACCTCCAACTTTCTTGCTTTATTAAATCCATTATACTAACATTGTTAACCTCCTAAAAAGTAAAATTAAAGCAGCTTAAAAACTCATTCACAACTTTTATTTACCCGTAAAAAAGTTCCAGAGGAATCCACCCGAAAGTTTATCCAAGGCAATCTGCAATAAACCCTCCTGCTGCTAGTTCTTTTATACGGGTCATTTAAGACCCATACACTTTAGCCAGGGTCTGGAGTACCAATCATCATGTTTCCTCCACGACACAAATACGTTGAGATTAAATCTTTGTATTAAGAAAGGTTCACTTGAAATGCAATAGCATATTGTGAATACCTGGGGTACGTGTTGAACAAACTAAAAGACCGTATTTTTCAGGATCACTTGCCTTTCAGAACCACCTCGTTTATTTGGATTGTTTATATTGTTTAAGACTGTGACCAAACGAATAGTTGTGTAGGTATACCTGGGGTTAACTTGGGGTACGTGTTGAACAAACTAAAAGACCGTATTTTTCAGGACCACTTGCCTTTCAGAACCACTCGTTTTGTTTATATTGTTTAAGGCTGTGATGAAACGAATAGGTAGAGTGACATACTCGTAGCTTAAGTATGTAGCGTCATATAAATACGATTCCAAGTCTTTTAACTCTCTTATTTTAATCAAAATACTTTTTTGACATTTTATTAGGTACATATTGACTAACAAACTACCAAGTATCTGAAAATTATAAAAGTTATAGACAGAGAAAGAGAGACAGCAAGGTGTGTGATGTGCATCAAAAAATAGCCCAATAAATCTACAGTTGGTGTTGGAGTAAGTACTTAAATTTCAACCAAAACCCCTAGGCAATCAGAGTCAATAGAAACATCAAAATCACCCCACGTCTAATACGTGTAACAGCGTGATTAAGGGTTACATTTGCATCCCCAAGGGAAGGGATGTCCTGAAGGAGAGATACCTTAAACGCTTGGCAACAAATTTCTCCCGTGGGATCACCCGTTTGACTTATCCTGTATCGTGTAAAGTATAAAATGCAAAGCTGCAACCCTTTAAGGGAATAAATTATAGGAAGTCCCACATGTTTAATCTGAAAGGATCCAAAAGACGGAGCTTGGGTAGGCCCAGTGGACTGATGACCTAATTCAAGTTGTGGGATGCAAACGGATCCACTACGTTTTTTGGCTATGTATCCCACATAACATAGGCTTTCCCCTATCAGGGGTCTTCTAGATACTAGTAATAATAGTGCATCCTTTTAAGACTAGCTTCTTAGGAACTTAAGAACCAGACCCTAAGGACAGGTCTATACAGGCTGAAAATACAATACATAGAACACTGTGGAAAGTTCTGGAAGTTATGGTTGTAACGTCTATTGCAAATGATTTCACAGTCGGTTACGAGCTACCAAATTCATGTTGATGGCTTTGAAGTCGTACATCTATTGCCAATAAGACGTGAGTCCGCCGAACGAAGTAGTAAACATAAGATGGAGTAAGAACAAAGCTGAAAATGCTCTATCAAGAGGTATTTTCCACCCCGTCACTTTTAAATTTTTTACAACTTCTTTATTTTGACATTAAACTAAACTCTCGTAAGTTTTTCAATAAACGTGGCCTCTACATATTTTTCTCCTCGACCCAACCCTCTTTCCCTGCAAACCTCGTCTTATTAATATCGCAGTTTGTAAGGTATGAACAATTTTATTGCAGACAATAATTCTGGTGGACATCCAAGACAGCATAATAGGTGAGCAAGCCGGACAAATTCTAAACATTTGTCAAGTGGCCTGCAGTGGGCAGACGTTCATTAATTTGGGTCCCCCATTTATCTTCGAATCGAAGTAAACAATGAAAGCGATAAAAACTGCTGTTAATACAAATAGCTGGGGTTGGGTCGAATGGATCGCTGACGTTAAGTGTTTTAAATAATGTACTTGGAGCTATATTGCTTTTGTTGCTACATTAGATGGGAATAGTTTTTCGATACCCTTTCAAGTGAAGCCAGTCATGGAAAAAATAATTTGATTCCGTAAAAAATTAAGATTCGAAAATATTGAAAGGTTTCCAAGAAAGCTCTAGGCTCTAGCCAGTGAAAAATCGATCTAACAACGGCCTAAAAATACTAAAAGAATAAACTCTACTAAGAATAAGGACATTTGAAGAAGAGCAAGAATTCCTAAAATGTCATGACCTCAGAAAAAAATCTGCGTCTTCTAAAAAGACGGCGTAGCTTTTTTAGCAAATACTTTATTAGCTAAAACATACTTTGCAAGTTAACCCCAAAATAAACTCATGGATATAAATCCTAAACTTATCTGCTGTGTCATTTTCTTTTGTCGGGTCGTATCTGACCCATTTAGGGACCCAGACCCGTGAATGATGCCCGAGTGACGTGACGTCATTAATTTGGCTTTGAATTTCTTCGCGGGGTCTCGCTGACCCCTGACAGATTTGTGGCTAGATTGATAAAAAATTCACGAAAAAATGTAGGAAAAAAAATATTTGCTCAGAAATAGAGGTTATATCGTATTTTCGTATACTCAAACATTTTACAAAATAATACTAGGTCTTGAATATCTTTGACATGATTTTCAAAAATAGTTTTCCTGAATGTTTTTTTATGGAAACTATACCTAACTATTTACTTATTAAACTTTTGCATTTTATCATCATTATTATATCATTCATCTTTGAATGTTTTACGAACGTCCTCGTAACAGAACTATCCAGTTTAACGGCACCAGAAAAATGTATCCACAAAAAGTCACATTTATTTCCATTAAAAATCCCCAGTGAAGGTAGTTTGGTGAAAAAGTAATTTCCCGTAAATGGAGTCAGCCCGGTCTCAGGTTAATGGCTTCGGTTCAAATCGAGTAACGAGATATTTGACGAAATGTCGGTCGCCATTACATTCCGACTAACGTGGGTTATTGGTACGAATAAATATTTGTCGAAGCAATGTATAAATAGTATTTCTTGGAGTAGTTAGACTCCAATTTATTTCGGACCTTATCTATCAACTATGTTTGGTAAATCATCCAATCATGCAATGCACCTTAATTAATTTACGGCCTGTGACGTAGGTATTCGTTCGTTCGTTCGTTTCAGCCGAATGACGTCCACTGCTGGACAAAGGCCTCCTCCAAGGTTTTCCACAATGAACGGTCCTGCGCTGCCCGCATCCAGGCTCTTCCCGCGAACTTCACCAGATCGTCGGTATACAGGGTGGAAACGACAAGTGATCGCTTATTTCTAAACTATACATGATATCGAAAAACTGATTACTAATCCTGAAAGTGCTTCACGAGCTCTACCAAACGGTATCAATAATAGGTTGCAGAATAAACTGAATTTATCCGAATATTCAAGGTTTTCAGCTTTAGGGCTGTAGCTAAAAGAGGTTCGTTTTATTTATCCAAGCAATGAAATGTAGTTGTCTGCATGTGCCATAGTTTAATAATAACAACAAGTAATCTGTCGTATTATGGAACAAATTTTAATACTTCTGTAACATAAATAAAAACTTATTCGCAACAGGTCACTATAGTATTGAGAAGTGACTCAAACAATTACTGAAAAAGCTCCACTAAATTGACTTTGACTTTGATTTCACTTACAAATATTTACCTTTTGTAGTTCAATACTTTCCAGACGTAGCTAAAACTAACCCAACGACCGCCCAAAGTTTATTGTGGCGTTATCGGGAAACTTAGATTTCTTGCAATCCCAGATATCAGCCTCTATTTCGTATATTGGAAAACAGAATCGAAAGAGAAAGTAAGCTAAGGGCCCTTTTCCATGGCAATACAGTTCTGCGAGATACTGCATTACTGGATACTGGAAAACTGGATGTAAGTTCTCACACGGCAGTATCCCGTTTGTTGCAGTTACGGGAGTTTGCAAAAAAAAATGCAGAAAGCTGCTACTCAGAACACTTTTATTAAACAATACTTGTAATTAAACTGGTTCCTTCCTGGTTTTTACTGGCCCAGTTTAATGACCAAACCGAATTGCAAATTTGAACGCAGTTTAGCAGTTCAACTATGAAACCTGTAATGTAAAGGTATTGATGATATGTTTATAAGTACCTACTTAAATTTTATTCTGAACCAAAGTTAAACAAGACGTAACAAATAAATAAATAAATGATTTTTAATGAAATAAATAAATGTTCAGCAGTGGACGTCCTGCGGCTGAAATGATGATGATGACATAGGTACTACTAAACACGATCCTGCAAAATACGGGATATCCCGTGAGAAAGAGCCCTAACCTTACGGTACCAACTGGCAGTCCCGTCAGATTGGCCTTTTAACCAAGGGCAATTCTAAGTGAATTGTAAAGAATTGGATAAAAAGCGAGATTAGATCTTTTCATTTGAGCAAAGGTCCGAATATTGGTCCTTGGGGGCTGCTCCAACTGGATTGAGTCCGGGAAAGTCTGACGCTTAAACGAATGGGAAAATTACCATAAGTCTGGTAAATAAGGACTGTTTTCGAGTGTAATGACACTGTAAGAAAATGGACTCTTCAGGTACAAACTGATAATTGCATATTATGACATAACGCAATTTTAATGATAAAATTTTTAATATATCAATTCAATGCGTAAAAGTCATCCAAACAACAGTTGTACATAAAGGCTGTTTAAAAATGCTCTAAAAATAAAATTTAAAATCGTACTTTCATGAATATACTTTCAGACAATAGGTGACGAACTATTGTTTCAAACAAAATGCATACCAAACGTACTAAATGATTCAATGATATTCGAAATTTTGAAATCTACAAAAATGGCTTTTTCGTTTTTAGGTTGTGTACCGGGTGTGTGATTTTTTATGGCAAAAAAGACAGTACGAATTGGTATTAAAAAATATTTAAACTCAAATAATAATAAGTTATAACTACATAATTATAGATTCATTGAAAAAAAAAAAACATTAAACTTATTGCTTTAATTTAACTTTCCTTAGTACGGATGTTGAACATTGGATTTTTCATATTTATTATTAGTTCAGATATCGTATTTGCTCTTACCACTGGCAAGTAACATCCTGCTGTCAACAACCACAAAAGTTACGTGGTTTTAAGACAAAACTATTTATCTTTCATGAAAAAATATTGCGACATTTTCACAAATTACATGCCAAGTCTTAACATCAAAGTTGACAGGCGAAAATAATCAATCAACGTAAAATAAATACAATAAATGGCGTTGTTTTATAAAACAGCCTCTACATCTTCAAACGCGTGTCTTGCGAAAGCTTCATCTACAGGTTGTTTGATAAATGGGCGCCCGCTCATTTTCATGGCACTCTTGATTGATTAGTTCCAATATTGAAATTCGCAACACCCTGTATCACGGATTAGGGCTGAACATTCTTGGTGAAGGTAGCTGAGTTCGGGCTGAGAATAATCTCAGAACAACACAAAAGTTAAAACAACAATGATATTGTGTAAACTTCAGAGAATAAGTTACGGACTTTACTTTTGCAATTTTTTTAGACAGAAATTCAGTTTGCAAATTATCATTTGAGATGCTCATGAAACTTTAACACCTAAGTTTAAACAAGGTTGTGGTTCCTAGTAATGTGTTTCAAATGTTGTATTGTTTTCCTTTCACGACCTATGGTGAAATGGTATTACTTGTGTTACAACCTATTATTATAATGTATGATGATGAGTGCTTGTTTATTTCTTAGTGTTTGTGTTTCTCCAACTCCTTGTTCGTTTCAGCCGAAAGACGTCCACAGCTGGCAAGGTTTTCCACAAGACCGGTCCTGGGCCGCTCGCATCCAGGCACCTCCCGCGACCTTCACCAGATCGTCTCCAACTCATTATTTCATTCATATCCATAGTGTTGTTTTATCCCTTATTTTATCACTAGCTTTCCGCCCGCGGCTTCGCTCGCGTGAAATTTTGTCTGTCACTGAAAAACTTTATCGCGCGCGCCCCTGTATCAAAAACCGGGATAAAAACTATCCTAGGTCCTTTCCCGGGACTCAAACTATCTCTATGCCAAATTTCATCAAAATCGGTTCAGTGGTTTAGGCGTGAAAGCAAGACAGACAGAGTTACTTTCGCATTTATAATATTAGTATAGATCATCACTTGGCGAATGTAATCCATATCCTTTTTATGCCCTAAGTAATTATTATTATTAATTGCCCCATGATCTGGTAACCCTGCTAAAGCCCAAGGAAAGCGCCGAACAAGCAACCTGTACCGCTAACTAATATCCGCCATTAATCTCTTGCCCACTAATTATGAGATGTTTTGTTCCGGGCTTCCGGTGAGCGATCCCTTTTTCATAGGACTTTTAATTTGAAGAGAGCTGCGTACAAAGATATAGACTTGGTGGTTACTGGGGATTTATTACATTTTTGGAGGAGGTCATGTCATGATGCAGAAGTGTAAGAAAATCACGTAAGGTAATTTTTATGCCGTATCGTTCGTTCGTTCGTTTCAGCCAAATGACATCCACTGCTGGAGAAAGGCCTCCCCCAAGGTTTTCCACAATGAACGGTCCTGCGCTGTCCGCATCCAGGCTCTTCCCGCGACCTTTACCGGATACGGAGGAGTAGGAGGCCTGCCCACGCTACGTCTTCCAGCCCGTGGTCGCCACTCGAGAACTTTCCTGCCCCAACGGCAATGGTCTCTACGAGCTATGTGCCCCGCCCACTGCCACTTGATTTTAGCAATTCTGCGAGCTATGTCGGTTGCTTTGGTTCTTCTGCGGATTATGCCGTATAATCGCATTTATATTTAATCTGAATCTTCAAGGCGAAAGTGAATGGACATTTATTTATTGGGCAGTTATGTACCCACCGCCCTTGTCCAGCAGTGGACGTCATTCGGCTGAAACGAATGTACCACTACACTGCAATTCACTTAACATCAAATGTGATCGTGATCAAACAACTGTCTTAAAAAGTATTATTTATTCCCAATTCTAATTGATTCCAAGCAAGTTAAAAGCTGGTAAAAAGATGATCTTTTCAATTTGACTTCTTATGTTTTCATCGATTTTTACAAATACAATTATTTTATTTAAGCAAATACACCGTTTACGCATACACATTTAAATACAATTAGAAACAACAGTGGCAGCTTTATTCAGTAAACATTATACTGCTTTGTCTGCTATTCAATAAACTGTTCGAGAGAAGAAATCGAGCAAGACCGTAGTTTTAGCAAATTAAACCTAAGTATTTAAATACTCAATTACAATGTTTCCAAGCTAACGCCAAACATCTAGTTCAAAATATTATTAGGTACCCAACATTGTTTTTAATCAATTATTCAATTTTGATTAATTCAAATTGAATTAAAATCAATTCAATTTCATTTATTAACTTAATTGAGATGAGCATTTCATTCGCAAGTCCGAAATTTCCGAACGACATTTAATTAAAATGTCTCACGCAATAGCACTGAATATTTTAATTAAAATAATGTCATTTAAAAAAATACGAGTAATATTTCCGTGTCAGTAAATTCACAGGATTTTTTATTAAATTAAATACTTTTCTTAAACTAAGTTGCACCATTTTATTTTGACTTTTATACAAAAAGCACCGGTTCTTGTTAAAGTTACGGTCAAAGTAAGTTGGCGCACTCAGCCTTTAGGCTGGATTGCATCATCTTATTTTAACTTTGACAAACGTCAAAACTCTGTCAAACTCTGTAAAATATGCTTGCATAAGTGAAAGAGCAAATCGGAACCACTCGGAACGCACAGCGTTGAATAGAGCTCTGCAGCTCTGTGATTGGTTCGTGTGTCACCCTGTGCATCTGTGAGACCTCATTGTAATGTTTATGAATACGAGCGTTAGACACTGTTAGAACTTAGCGGACGTTATGTTACATTATTATGTAAAAAATACTTATTATTCAGTATGTAAGGAGACTTGATAAAAAAAAACACCTAATGGTGTTCTAAGAGGAAAGCATCCATCAATATTACTTTTTTCTCTTGGGATCACTCAGTATCAGAGGAGCATTACTACTAATTCTTTGGTATTGATTCATATCCCTGTCACTCACAATGGAATACTGGCGTAAAATATAAAATTGAAAGGGGTAAAGAAAGAAAGAGCTCAAATACAAATACTTCGACATTCCAAAAGACTCATTTCTGCGAAGTGATATTAAGAAATGGCACTAAAGCCGTTAAAGGAGTGCCGTTACGTAATACTTGGTAGTCACTGTCCTGTAATAGTACCTACACACTGGACTGGCCGCTGTCATAATAATTTTGTGCCTATTTGAGTTTCACCATTTTGGTGCTGTAGGCCATACTGTAGGCAGATACGATTGTCCATGGAACTAAAATTAGTGGTGTCCAAAGTCGTTTACTTCATAAAATGTACGTCAAAATTAGTTATCGGGACAATCGCAGTGGCGCTTCAAATTGCCACACAAAATTAGCTGTCATTTGTATAGAGATAGCCTGTCCAACGTGTAACAGTTCGGTGTTGGTAGTACTTGAGTTCTAAAGTTACATTTGGACCAAAAACGCATTGCATTGTTGATTGATTCTTTGTGTACATTTCGTATTAGGACTTGCAATTCTAATATTTCAAAAGTACCTACGCCTGGTTACCCAAACCATAGCATTTCCGGGTTTGAAATTACGTCACGTCGCGTCGGGCAAGTTCGAGCGCAGATGTCTGCGTGACGTCACTGATTGATTTACACGCGCGGGCGACATTAATCATGTCAATGTGTGCGGCGACGCCCACAACTGTGTTCCTGATGTTCCAGTTTGTTTTATTACATACAAATTATTTTAAAGGTTTATGAAATGTTCTTAGGAACATAATCTAAGGAGTCGTTTCACCAATTTTCGATAAAGACCACGATAGCTTTTCAGAAACTACAGCTTTTGGTATCACAATGTCTCCGATTTTTGAATTGAGATGTAATTTTCCTATTACTTTCTTCTTTTCGTAGAAGATCAGCATGCTCAAGCTGGAGTCTCAAGTCAGTAACTTAACAGGGCCTAAGTCACCAGTCAACAGCAACCTTTATTTGTCATTTAACATTATTTTGATCAGGTCGTCGGTCCACCTTTTGGGGTCCACCCACAAGGTGGTCCCACGCTGCGTTTTTCGGTACGTGGCCTCCAGAACCTTGTTGCCCGCTATTCAGGCCGCTACCAACCGTGCGATGTGGAAGTCATTGGAGGAGGCCTATGTTCAGCAGTGGACGTCCTGTGGCTGAAATGATGATGATTATTATTATTATTTTGATATCAAATAACTGTCTGTATTAAAACATGTTTATTATAGTTGCTGTTGGTTTTTCCAATTTCCTTCTTTTTTGAAAAACTTCCAAGGAAATAATATCATGAAACACGGCTTTCTTTTCACTCGTTTATAAAAAGCTTGTCTCTCGCTAAAGACTAGGTATATTTTACTTAAAAGTTTTTCTTCGACTAAGTATGATACAAAAGAGTGTCCATTAATAAATGAGTGTTTATTTACTTGTGCTTGTGAATTTCCACTTATTTAAGTTAGTTTATGATTAAAAGACCACCCAAACATCTCTTTGCACTCTAAAACCTATCAGACAATCAACATTAAAATCTTGACATTTTACTTTGGTGGATAAAAATCTAGACCTTTTTATGGACTCAAATCCTCGCGATATAGAAAGAGCAGCGATTCATTCTGCCAAATGATCATGGAAACTTGTTGGAGAGATTGGATAGTTAATACATAGATCTGTTAGGTACTTTGTCACCAAATGAGTTAGCCAGGTCTGAGCTGATATAGGACCTAAAGTTTTTGAAAAAAGAAAGAAATACCAGAGGGTGTATTAAGCATTAGCACTCTAAAAGGCTTATGAATTCGCGTCAAATATTTAATATTGAAATATTTAGGATTTGTATGCGAGCTAGAATTCTAAAGGTACAAAAATAAATCTTAAGACCTAAATTATAACACCTATTAAGACGGCCTTTGACCTAACATAAATTAATAGAACTTTGTCCGTTCAGCGTTAAAGGGCGTTTGCTTCAAAAATAGCGATCAAAAATTCCCAAGCCACTTATTTATTAAGTAGTTTCTCATTACAACAAAATTGCCAGCAGTTTCGGTACACTAAACAATTTTCGGCGATAGAAGCTACCCCATTACGGACTGGCCTTCGATTAGGCAACTTCTAAAACATTTTTCAACTTAATTGTTTGGAGCGGAGTGTTAAGGAAATTCCCGGGAAGTTTTTGACGGGTCACTGTTTTAGTTTTAGTTTTAGTTTGCGCGTGGTCGCGTTGTACATTATTTAGTTCCCTCCCAAGTGCGGTCAATTAGGCACCAAGGGTTTTTTCGGGGTTGAATCGATTGGATCTGATGTGGGTGGAAGTTTTTTCGGGGCTGCCTGGTCCTGTGTAGGCTGTAGGGTTACTTTGGTGTAAAGTTACATTCATTATGCTCTTATGAGTTCTTGTTAGAAAGGTCAGTTTCTGTGAAATTTTATGCCCGTCTTTCGGTGTCCTATTTGAAATAATCAACTATTTTTCCATCGGTTGGGCGACGTTTATTTTAAAGAAATATTTTCACGACAACAGAAACTCTGAAGTCTTCTTTTTGTAATAGACTAATGCATTGTGGTCTGTAAATATTATTTTAATGTTAAGTTTTTGCTTTTTTTTTGTTTTAAAAGCGTCATTTAGTGCCGAAGGTTTACTAAGGCTTATTCGATAGGTGTATGATGTGGGTAGAATTCTTTTTCGGGTACCTTAAGCTTAAGGTCTGCGTAAGTGTCATTTGGTACTAAGCCCAATATATTAATTATGCACCTTATTCTGGTATTAGACTTTCCCTTGAAAGTCTTATTATCTTTGAACTCAACAAAACAGAATTAATCTTAATTTTTATGAGCATTTTGAAGTTTTGGTTTTTATCAAATTGCTTACCTACATAGGTACCTACATAACTTGTTATGAAAATATACGTATAACGAAGCTCACGATAACTTCTTAAAATACTTGTGATTAATTAGTTCTCTCAGGAGTACTTATATTATATTACGAAGAATTCTACGAGAAGATAATAATTATTACTTTATTGTATTTATTATCCTTAACGCGTGCAGGTAATTATTTTCAATCGCGATACTTCGGTAAAATAAATATTTCCAAAAGCTTAACTTGTTGCTAATTTATCGGCTTAAAAATCCTTTAGATTCCTCAGAAGTTACTTTTAAAAGGTAGATTAAAGAGATTTCCTATCATTAGAAATATTATATCCTTTCATACCACAAGTTTTATGATGTCTATCATCATTTCATCATCATCATCATCTCCCCCAATGCTTTCCATGCTGCCTGGTTGGTAGCGGCCTGCGTCCAGCGCCTTCCTGCTACCTTTATGATGTGTTGTCCACCTTGTGGGTGGACGTCTCACGCTGCGTTCTACTGCGATCCTGTCTATGCTCGCAGAAATAGCACGTTACATTACTGTCCCACATTATTAATATGACCAGGCCTAAATTCAGCTTTATTTGTGAATTAATACATTACATACGCACATTACTCATGTCACCATGAATTGTTATGCTGTAGTACTTTTAGCACGCAATTCTGACATTTCTATCTACGTTATTTTGACTGGAACAAACTGAAAATTTTATGATGCGGGCTTATTTATCCGTTGCGCTTTCGAAGTAGCGTTTTTGTTTTTAGGAACTAGTTCAATATTTTGGTGAAACGTGGTGTTATTTTACTATGTAGTTTGCTGCGAAACGTGTGTAACTTTTACTGCTCTGAATATTTTTTGTGTTTTATTTACTATTTCAAAGGTAATGCAATTTAACTCTTGTTTAAGGTTTTTATAGAAGTTATCATTAGGGTAAACAACCAATTACCGATTTAATTACAGTGTAGTTAGTTATAAGGACAAACTTCACATTCACACATCGACACTGGCTGGAGTCATCAAGGCGGGCTTCAGAAAGCCTACCTTATCCTCCAGGTCCTTACTGGAATGATCCGAAGGCTTCCAATCCCAATGATAGTGAATTCTAACCCCTAATACCGTTACGAACTAATGTGTCTAAATTCATCATCATCCTGACTTTTAGGAAGACTTTATATGTAAGTAAAATCCCATCAAAAACAATACTTGTCAATTCAAATTCAAATCAAAATTATTGACTTGGCCATCGCATGAAAACACGTGTAAATTAAATTATTTAGTGCGATAGCCAAGTCAATAATTTATGTAAAACGTTAAAGATTTCCTGGCCTGGACTTGGTATTACATGGATCTCACAACTTTTTATCGTAGAACAACTGAGTTGCGAGACTTGGTTTTTTTGACAAGTATTGTTTTTGATGGGATCTCATTTCTTTTTGTAATTTGTAGACAGCAGTTATGTATCTAGAAAACTGGACCGAAATTGAAAAATTTTACTCGACTTGGCGGTTGCACTACCGTGCCCCCAAATATTTTAGTTTTTCCTTGATTCTTAGATCAAACACTACTTATATTCCAGAAGCTTCTAGGTCTGCTAAAAGTGCCTTAGAATTTTGATGATCGGTGAGTCAGTCAGTCAGTCAGTCAGTCAGTGAGTGACAAAATTAAGAAACTTTGACAACTTGAAATTTGAAATATACCGTGTCTTTACAATGCCTGCATAGCTAATGAAAATTCAGCCTTCTAGTTTTATCCACAACGAAGTTACAGGCGGTCGAAAATGGCCTGAATTGCTTCGAGAAAAGGATGGTACGGCCGTGCCGCTTTTTTGCTCGACTTGGGGGGGGCACGGCAGTGTTGTTATTAAAATTAGTAAGAATTTTGACTTTGACCGCCTCATTTACATACTTAAATACTTCAGCTAATTTCGGACTAGCCACGCTTACCACTTCATATTATAATACCTACTTAATAATTACTAGCTCACCTGCAATTACTTATGCTAATAATGCTGTATCAGATTAAAACAGAAAAATAGGACAAACAGGGTTCTTTACCGGCACAAAGTCACAGTCAATCGTCAAAGTGGGGGAATGGGGTCAACCGGCGCTCGACGCGGAAATAGCTCGCTCTCTACATGCGGCCTGCTTAGTTAATGACCGTTGGCAGTGATTCCTTCACTTGTTTATGGCGTTTAATGTTAAAATGGTCTTAAAAAGGACACATTTTGTGATTGCAGAAGGTAAAAAATTTCCTTTGGTCCTTCAAAGTGGTACCTTCAGTGCTGTGAAATAGCTCGCTCTCTACATGCGGCCTGCTTAGTTAATGGCCGTTGGCAGTGATTCCTTCACTTGTTTATGGCGTTTAATGTTAAAATGGTCTTAAAAAGGACATATTTTGTGACTGCAAAATGTAAAAACTTCCTTTGGTCCTTCAAAGTGGTACCTTCGGTGCCGAGCAATAGCTCGCTATCGTACATGCGGTCTGCTTAGTTAATGACCGTTGGCAGTGATTCCTTCACTTGTTTATGGCGTTTAATGTTAAAATGGTCTTAAAAAGGACATATTTTGTGACTGCAAAAGGTAAAAACTTCCTTTCGTCCTTCAAAATGGTACCTTCGGTGCCGAGCAATAGCCCGCTCTCGTACATGCGGCCTGCTTAGTTAATGACCGTTGGCAGTGATTCCTTCACTTGTTTATGGCGTTCAATGTTAAAATGGTCTTATACGGGACAGGTTATGACACGTTTCAACCGAATGAAGACCCTGGACAACGGCCTCCCTCAAAGACAATCAACAACAATCGGTCCGGTGCATCTAGGTGCTTCCCGCGAATTTACTAGATCGTTCCTGGGTCCACCAGGTGCCTACTGCCTGTTTGTGGTCGCCATTTGAGAACTTTCTTGCCAACGGCCATCAGTTCTATGAGCTGTGCGCCCACAGGATGGGGAAAAACCAGAGTGTCATTCTGTCATTAAAGGTAACTGCGTTGCTGCGCGTTCCGCAGTACTACTTGTAGGTATCATCATTTCAGCAAATAGCATAATATTACTTACTGCTGCTACGTCGACGTAAAGCCTTCTAATAAATGCCAGTAAGCACGATCTCCTATTCTTCTCATCCATCTACACTCGGCATAAAATAAATCGCACCTCCCGCAACAAGCACTTTTCAAAAGTATGCATCCTCACTTCCCACCAACATTGGTACTATTTGAAAGCCTAGTTCTAAGCTTAATTTCATCAAAGGAAAGGCTTTTACCCCAAAAATGTGTCTTTAGAAGGATCCAGAGTCACTTCTTCAAAAAATAGGTAGTTACGCTTGAGCCAACTTTTATGGCAATAAAACTGTTAAGTTGGGATTAATTGCTATCCATCTGTTAAAGAGGACACGTGAGGTCATTATTTGGTTTTATAACCATAAAAATTGGTCTAATTGATCCCACAGGTGAGCCCAAAGTTAGGTTATTTTTCAAGTCACATTTATGGTATATGTTAATCATTTATTAAGAAATTAAGGCCGGGTAGCAGAGAAAATGGCGAAAATGAGGTTTTCATTTTTCATTTTTGAGGTACTAAACAGTAAAATTAAAGGCTAAGATTTTTATTGGGCATAGTTGAGGATATTTTCTAGGGCTATTAACGGATGGAAACACGATTTGATGAAGTTGACTCGATAGAATATATTCCCAAAGTTACCTCTATTCGTTTTCTATTTATGGTTTTATTTTTAAAATAAGCGATTTGAGATTCTAAATCTTTTACTAAACTAAAGTTCAGAAATAACTTGAGGGCTTTTAACGGATGAAATTTTTATATTGCGTCTTATTTAGTTACTATGTTAAAAAATGTGGAAAAAATCGTCCATGACGGCTTGAACAATCTCAATCAGTCGCGCGGTGGCGCTTACGGAGGACGGACGCGTTTCAGTTTTTTGGCCGTGACAGTTTTTGTCAATATTTTTGACAATGATGACTTTGATGAGTCACAGTATAATAATATCAGTGTTACTGGAGAAAGCTTAAATTTTTGATAATTAAGAATTATCAATTTTGTCTACCTATTGACATTTAAATCTTTCGCATCCTTTTAAACGAAGACTCTACTCATGATACATAGTACATTCCTCAAATATGAGACAAAACCAATGAGTTAAAATTACATTTTAATAGTACCTACATACAATCGTCTTACACTCTTTAGAAGAGCACACTGACACAAATAAATAATAAAAAATACTATCTAAGGTCTGTAGCTAAAGGTCTAAGCTGTAAGATAGAAGAATCTTCTAGCCAAAAAGATGGCAGATGCAGCAGATGTCAACGGATTTTAAACTGGAGTTCATATGACTCCTTGTAGACTTGAGTCTCTAGAGCGTCCCTTCCTCCACCATGCGTAAGAATGTTTCAAAAATACTGTCTAAGGTCTGTAGCTAAAGGTCTAAGCTGCAAGATAGAAGAATCTTCTACCCAAAAAGATGGCAGATGCAGCAGATGTCAACGGATTTAAAACTGGAGTTGATGTGACTCCTTGTAGACTTGAGTGTCTAGAGCGTCCCTTCCTCCACCATGCGTAAGAATTTTCACAAAAATACTGTCTAAGGTCTGTAGCTAAAGGTCTAAGCCGTAAGATAGAAGAATCTTATAGCCAAAAACATGGCAGATGCAGCAGATATCAACGGATTTAAAACTGGAGTTCATGTGTATCCTTGTAGTTTTGAGTCTCTAGAGCAGTGGTTCTTAACTTTTAAGTCATGAGGGACCACCAGTGGTCCGCGGACCACCGGTTAAGAACCACTGCTCTAGAGCGTCCCTTCCTCCACCATGCGTAAGAATGTTTCAAAAATACTGTCTAAGGTCTGTAGCTAAAGGTCTAAGCTGCAAGATAAAAGAATCTTCTAGCCAATAACTTTAAAACTATAATTTGAACGAATTTTGCTATTAGTGGACAAATTTCTGCTCACGATGGACTAATTATCTGCTATACTCTCGACTCTCTAAAGCACAACATTTATAAAAATTTTGCTGCGGTAATGCACTCCAGGTAACAGTGTGTGATGCTCATTGCTCATAGTGATTTTCGATACAGAGCCCCGTACATACGTTATACATAAATTATGGAAAGAAAACACCCAGACCAATACAAACAAATATGTATGCAATTTTAGTATGATATTTTTATTTATTAATAAACAAAAAGACTGAACAAAATTGACGCGTGTACTGATTAATGTAATTATCCACATGCAAAGCTTTGTGAATTGCAACAACTATAATTTATTATCCAAGCTCTAAATAATCGCTACTACGAGTAACTGATCATAAAATGTTTTTCCAATCGCTCAAGCTCCCGAGGATCTACCGATAGGTCGGGTGACGTAATCTTGAAATTCTTTTTGCCGGTGTGGAACTTCCGGAAGGTCGGGTGACGCCACGCCTCTTTGAACCGTGTTTACTTTGGCAGTTATATTCTATATTTATTCGATTCTAAAATATATTCCCAAAAATTTTGAAAGTTGTTTTAATTTGTATCACTTGGATATGATTTGTATTAGAAAGTGCTGTGAGTGTGACGCTTGAACGGAAGGAAGTCAATCTAACCTAACCAACTGCGTATTTCTAAACTGCGTATTTCTATACTGTGTAGCGAAGTATTGCGCGCGCAGATTTTGGCAGCGCGAAATACCTACTTTAGCAGAAATACCAAGCCTTAAATGTGTTTTTCTTTAAGGATATTTATTGGGCTTTCAAATAACACCAATATTGTTGAGGCACCATGATTGTGTCAGAAGAAAATCTTTAAAGTTCGCGTCGCGGAAGGTGCGATTTATTTGACGTTGAGTATACAGGGTGTTAGGTAAATGGGTATATGAGCCGACACTAGCCCATGTTAACATGGTCATATAAATGGTATGGTGAAGTCAGAAAATTGATATCTTAATTTTAATTATTTTAATTTTCATACAAATCGGATTTTATAAAAAATATTTTGTATGAAAATTAAAAAAAATTAAATGATAATATCAAATTTCTGACTTCACCATACCATTTATATGCCCATGTTAACATGGGCTAGTGTCGGCTCATATACCCATTTACCTAACACCCTGTATAATAATTTTGGTTCTATAATTTATGTTGTGTGGTTATATCTACGCAAAAATCTTAGCTATGCCATCAAGCCATGACAGGTAGCCTTTATTAATAATCTCATCCAGGTAACTCTTCAAGATTACATTGTTTGAATTTGAACCCGTGCACCGCAGTCCCGAAACATAATTTGAATAATTGCCCAAATTTTCATGCCGGGACTCATCTGTGGCAGAATTTATGGTCTCGCCGATTAAAACGACGTTGACTCAAAACATCGTAAACTTGTTGAATTATGAGCATTCACTACGGCATCAACTTTGAGTTATAAAATGAGGATCTGCCCTCCGACAACAGTAAAATTATTAATCCCCGTGTTTACAGGGATTTAGGGGAATATTTCGCAAATTGTTATGTAAATGTCAAACAAGAAAACTGTGTTGTCCGGAGTTGAGAGGCGGGAAAGTTGTTGTATGTGTAAATCTGGGGAAGTTTCTCGCCACCTGACTAGACTTGGAATTGAGAATACAATTTTCTTGTTTGTTGTCTGGAAAATCTTTGTTTAGGATTTCACTAGCTTTTTATCCAAAGTTTTTCAAGAAACTCTAACTAATTAAATCTTTTGCTGTTTCTATAAAAGCTGTAGGTACTGAAAATACACGATCCCGTTGATAGAGCAGGAAAATAATTTTAACACTACTTATGAGATAAACACTTTATGTAACAGAATACATTCTGCAGGTGAAGCCGCGTGCCGATTGTTAATTAATAAAAAGCCAAACAAAGTAGCTAAACATAGCGCTAAAGTGACAACAAACAAAATAAATCACTTCTCAAATGTCAAGTAAATAACGACATTAGTAAATTCGAGTGCCATTGAAACTACTTATGCGATAATCTTAAGTAATCCAATAACGTCTAATAGAAATGTCGCTGGGCAGGTGGAAGGGTCTTCCACGTACGAAATTAAATTTATTATAAGGGTAGCTGGATCGAAGATCCCTTATACGGTGGTTCTACGGGAATTTGAGGGAGTTCGGGGGATTTTTTTTAATCAAAATAAAATGACTCAAACTAAGCAATTTGGGAATTGTGATGAAACTAATGACGGACGGCTTGTGTTACGTTAAAATTTGTAAGTTTTTTAAATTTAATTAATTTGGACAGAACTGATTATTGTATTCTTAAACCCGATCGCGTAACAGGTCACCTATGCACTGGACTGACCAAGTGCAATCGGCAGTGGGAGACGGCGTATGTGACTGCATCACAGTCTGCCAACAGAGAAAGATTGCGAGAGATCGTGAGGAGAGTCAAATCCGCCTCTACAACCGATGTGAACAACGCCTCAACGTGACCACGACCGCTCTGCCAAGAGCAAAACGAATAAGAAGAAGGTGTATTATTATGTTTGTAAAATACCTTAGTAGTTTTTTATGAGATCAGCTTTCTACCAGTGAAAGTCCCGTCATCCATTCATTTCGAGGATTACCTAGAACAAACAAACAAACATACTGTTGTTATTATTACTATTACAAAATGACACTTTAAAATCACTATTTGTGTAGATTATTTATTATTAATTCTGTATTGGTTAACAGTGAAGCTAATACATTAATTAGGTAAGATTATTAAATCCGTTTCTATTGCAGATAATAATTATGTTTGTAAGCCATAATAATCACGCTGAAACATGTAATTACTCGGTAAATCATTAGCGGCAATCTAATACAGCTAACCGCGTCAGACTATACTTTTTTGTTGCAAAACCTCACCTATCACAATTGAATAAGGTGCTTCAATATTTACAGCCATAAACCAGTTGTACACATTATCAACAGGAGGTAATTATTAGCATTACAACAACCATACCGTACATGATACTAATCTCTCTACTTCCAAATTACATTGCTTAATAATCAAGATAGACAAACATGTGTTACATAATATATTATGTGTCGGTACAATAAGCGCTAACTTTGATCTATCCCGGAATACTTGGACCACAAGTTCTAGTTCAACGAGAACAGCCAAAACACTTCAGCCCTTAGTTAATTTAATTTTGTCAGATGCAAATTCAATGAATTTTTTATAACAAGTCAAGATCTCTTCAGTGCCTCTTGAAATTGCAAATTCGTAGACATTTTTTGACTTTGCCAACATTTCTTTAGAGTCTCTTGAATTTACATGTTGCTGATTACGTCAGGTTCCATATTTTTGACTGTAAATAAGTGTTCTGGAAAATTTAAAAATCTTATTCTTCGACCCGACTTTCTGTTCTAACTTGAGGATAATGGAGTTTATTTATCCACGTACGGTCAGTATGTTGACCCACAAACGACACAAAGCGAAAGGAAAAAGGAAAATATTAAGGTAATTGAGCAGTCATCGTCTGAGATTGAACTCGGAAGCAGACATAAATTCGTCAACTTTTACTCCATAATGAGCTGCTGTTACGAGCCTAGCATGCCAAAATCGTCCCGTTTGAATCCCCCTCGCTATTTAAATGACATTGTTACATTCAAAATTTCATAAAACATAATTATTTGACAAGAAACATCAATTTTCCGGCTGTTCCCGTCATTCTATGTATGGGCTCGTTCGAAACCAATACAAAACGCTCATTTGGCCTGGCCAAACACCCGCTGCCGTTTAGTTTCGCCCATCTAAGATTCAGCTTAAATATTTTATAAGAGTCGAAAGAGTGGCTGTTCTTGTCATGCTATGTATGGGCTCGTTCGAAACTAATACAAAGCGCTCATTTGGCCTGGCCAAACACCCGTTGCCGTTTAGTTTCGCCCATCTAGATTCAACTTAGTTATTATTATAAGAGTCAAAAGTGTGACTGTTATTGTCATCCTTTGTAAGAGCTCGTTCGAAACCAATACAAAGCGCTCATTTGGCCTGGCCAAATACCCGGTGCCGTTTAGATTCGCCCATCTAGATTTAACTTAGTTATATTATATGATTCAAAAGTGTGACTGTTCTTGTCATCCTTTGTAGGGGCTCGTTCGAAACCAATACAAAGCGCTCATTTGGCCTGGCCAAACACCAGCTGCCGTTTAGTTTCGCCCATCTAGATTCAACTTAGTTATATTATATGATTCAAAAGTGTGACTGTTCTTGTCATCCTATGTATGGGCTCGTTTGAAACCAATACAAAGCGCTCATTTGGCCTGGCCAAACACCCGCTGCCGTTTAGTTTCACCCATCTAAGATTCAACTTAGGTATATTATAAGAGTCAAAAGTGTGGCTGTTCTTGTCATCCTACGAATGGGCTCGTTCGAAACCAATACAAAGCGCTCATTTGGCCTGGCCAAACACCCGCTGCCGTTTAGTTTCGCCACTAATCTGTCCCGAACCCTCAACAAAGATGTTAAATGAGATCTTGTCTTGTAAACTTTTCGCTTGAGAGACCTTGCGGAATAGGCTTACGGGTCTAAATTGTCACTACCTTCTTGTACGTTGACTGGATGATTGACTGGAAAAAAGATATTACCTACTCGTAAAACAGTTGAAGCTTGGGCATAGGTTAGTCGATAGAACATCAGACTATTTTTCCAAAATCACAACTACATACTCGTATGTATCTTATAAGGGGCCACGCCTGTGTTAGTGTACCTTGACCTATTGAGATATTTTGTGTTCGTAAGTAAGCTAGGTGCGATCTCGTTTGTACCATAATACTGATGGGGCAGCAAGGCTTTGCAAGGTTCAACGCAGGAAGGCGCTGGACGCAGGCTGCTACCAACCGGGCAACATGGAAAGCATTGGAGGAGGCCTATGTTCAGCAGTGGACGTCCTATGGCTGAGATGATGATGATGATGACATTATGTTAGTAAGTGTGCGACATTGGAAATGTATGCGAAATGCTTTATCATAGAGTAGGTACTTACTGTTTCTCTGTCCTGTATCCATCTATTTTGTAAGACGATATCACACGATATAATTGAAAACGTATCCCTTACTTACCTACCTATGCTTTGAGCAACAAGATCCGTCCAACCACAATGAGTATGTCCCAAACTAATCTGTGTTGGTCACGTATAAGTTTACTTAGTCCAATCTATGCACGTATGGACTGGACTGAACATGGTATTAAATTCAAAGATTAAGGTGGGTCACTTAATCCAAATGGATAGCAACATAGGTTGTAAGGTAATTAATTCAAACGTAAAGATCCAAAACACAAGGTGAAATATAAGTGGCGAAACTGCAACTCTGTGGAGTTCCAATTGAGCTTTATTTGAGTTTATGCTATAGAGTCCCATTACACAATTAAACTGGTCTGAAACGGGACCATTTCGATTAAAACATTGTGTTGTTTGCTTATTAATAAGACGGTATTTTAAATAACCCCCTTTAATTTAAAAAGGTTCTTTTTATGTCGAATAGACTTGATGAATGATTAATTGTTCAGTGGTTATTTAAAGGTATTTCAAAACAAAATATTCCTGTAAAAGAGACTTGTTTGGTTTCTACAGAACTCTGGAGAAATTAAAGTCAAATAGGCCTGAAGAGCGTTTATTTTCGTGCTTTATATTGAATTCAGAACAAAGTGTTCTCCCGGGAGTTCCCATATCCAGTTATTAGGCAGGGATTAGGAATAAAAGTGCGTAATTGGCTCTTTGGGAACCATTTGGGATTATAACGGCCCTATTCCGCAAAACAATTTAGAATTTTCGCCTGTTTCTCTCTCTTTTACTCTTGATCGCTTTCCAGAGAAAGTAAGAGAGACAGATAAAGGTGAAATCGATGAAATCGTTGCACGGAATACGACCCTCCTGTACTGCCTTTCGTTATTAATAATCGTTTGTATTTGGTCGTCAAATAAAGACTACTTATTACGTATCCTTTGGGAGCCGAGTGGGAATCAAGAATGATGAACAACTGAATTTCTGGTAACTAAGATAATTGATTCACGTACAAAATTTTCTGGATATGGAGAGCCACCATTAACCATGGAGGGAGTCCCAGTGGGGATTCTGCTCTCGTATTAGGCTAGTTTCCTAAAAAACACTTAGTCCGTCAATTACATTATCAAAAAATGTTGGACTCGTACATATATTTTTAATTGTCAATCAAACAAGTAATTGTACGAAGTTATGATGCGTTGAAGTTCCACGTGATACACTTGCCTTGACGTCACGGGCCTCTTCTTTTGAACTTTGGCGCGCTTTATCTCTTTCAATATTCATTTGTTTGAAAAAGTGAAAAATATGTATCGTGTCGAGTATTTTTTAATAAGCTAACCGACGGACTAATTCAAACTCTTGCTTATTTACCCAGAAAACATCCCTATTACAGAACAAATCAGTTTGTAATCTTCTGACTGATCGGCTAATAGAATATTTTTTTAAATCCTTTAAAGGCTTCAAATCCCCATCAATTTTTTTACCTGTAATGGACAAAAGTACTACGACACTCCAAAATAAATAATACAAATTTGATCAACTATACCGTTTCATAGTGAAGACAAATGCAGTAAGCGACAAAGGGCTACAGAAACATGATCCTTCGTCAAGATGATGGACTGCGCGGAAGTGGCTGAAACTTAATCGCGAATTCGCGACGGTAGAGTTGTCGTAAAGGTGACAAATGTCAAGAAGTGTAGCTTGTGCTAATGGTTTTGTGTGGTATACCTTTTGTAAATGAAAGGGGCAAGGTTTTTATGGAGGGTAAAGAGTGTAATTGAATTAACGCGAAAACTTTTTAGTGATATCTTAAGATGTGCCTTTGAGAGACCTCTTGTTGTGGTATACTTATCTATTACGTACATCGCCGTTATTGTATCTGGCTTGCTGACTATTCATCACTAGATCGAGGTCCCTAAACCATGCCAAATCATAGAAAAAGAAATAAATACGTGGAAATTTCTTAATAGAAATTCAAATATTAAAACTTTAACTAGCTTGTAACTCAATGGCAATTTTTTACTTAAGTACTTAATTGCAACTTAAATGAACTTCACGCAAATTGTCGATTAGGCCCGAACTACATTTTCCGGTTACCATAAAACCGCTTCAAAGCTGTTGAAAATGAACAAAGTTGGCAACCCCAAAAAAGCAAAAATCCGGCTACTACGAGATTGCCAGTGGAATAAAATTGCATTGTCTTAATCGTAAAAAAGGTGACAGAAAAACGGCTTCTTTCCACGCTGGTCTGTGTATCGGGAAATGTATAGGCTGTTTATATCATTTCCTTTGCCTGGATCGAGTCTCTAAAAGGTAAATTATAAAGATTATTTTATTTACTCGTAAGCTCTGGCTCTTCTGTGATGTGATTTTCTTTTGTTTTAGAACGTTAAATCTAGTATGTTGTCTGTGGTTACCTTTATCTACAAATCAGTTACACAAGAACTGCCAGACATTTGCTAACATAAAGAAGTCGAACTTTGATATCGAATAGACAGTTGTAAAACGTGCACAAAATTTACAATTCCAAACATCCCGAGCGAGATCGCTTTGCCCCATTCGAACAACGAATGGTTTCAACGGTGCTCCACAGACAAAATATTATTATGACCCAAATGTGAATGTCAGATACGGGTACGTACCTCACATTATGCCTATGGGCTCCTAAACTTGGCCGAATGCCAGCGGCCTCCATCGAAACCGAGCTAGGTTTTTTAAATATCGAATGGTTGTTCTAAATTCAAGATTGCCACAGATAGCAAAAGTTTGTTCTTTGATGTTTGTTATGATGAGACTTTAACGACGCCTGGGTAACCTAAAAACAATTGAAGTAACTTAGTAAAGAAGTTTGATAAACCTAAAAGTAAGCACAAAATGCCATCCCTGAAAACTAACCCGTGATCTATTACTTGCTTACATTAGTAAAATATTCACCCTTTACTAACTCACTTACATAAGTATGTGATGTTTACCTACTTAGGCTGAGTTTCAGCACCTAAATTTGACAGTAGCTATGTATAACGATAACCGGTGTATTTTGTATGGAGTTTGACAGTTTTTTGACGTTTGTCAAAGTTAAAGTAAGATAGTGCAATCCAGCCTTAGTCATAAAAATTGTATTTTTTTTTTAATTAGAATAATAAAGAGACTGAGCGAAAGTTGTCCAAGAACCAATAATTGGTATTTTTGTGGGGATATCTCTACTACTACCTCTGTTAAAGCAAATTCTTAAGCCGGACTAATACTAGAGATTACAGGTTCGATTCCGCATAATAATAATCAATTTATTATCCTTAACAACCCGTTGTCTGATAGTTGTTAAAATTTCTTAGCTTCTCAAACTAAATTGGTCTGTTTGCCAAAGTTTTGTAATTAAAACCATTTTCACAGTACATACCTACTACTACTACTACTCTACTCTACTACTTACTCAGTTTTACCTTTATTTTCGTCACGTCGTACGAAAATGATAGTTCAAGAACCAAACTATCGTAATTATGAAAGTTGGCAACTCCAATTAAGTATTTTGTTTTCCCCGCGGTTAGGGTTCCCAGGTCGCCAAACTTAATAGCCGGACAGACCAGCCAGTTCAGCCGGACATTTGGGTAAGGCTAGACACTCTACATTATTGAGCATTTTGTATCTCAGAATTAAAAGCTACGACAAAAAAATGTACGTGAAATCAAGTTTTTTTTATTATAAACTACATAAATCTTTCTTGTCGCTCGCCGGACAAGCCGGACACTGTTTATTTCGGACACGCAATCAAAAAACCTATGTCCGGCATTATCCGGACGCCTGGTAACGCTACCCGCGGTCAACTCTTTATTAGTTTAACAGCTCTAACTTTCTTCCTTTAGTTTTTCTCACAAAGGAGCTTTAAATGGCTTTTTAATAACCCTCTCAAGTTTTAATAGAGAAGGAAATTTTAATTTCGCCGCAAATAACATAATTTAAGGGTAAACTAGAAGATTCGCGTTTTTCTTGTATAGTTTCAAAAGCTTTTTCTTGGAAATAAATTCCGTTGTAGATTTCAATCTCTTTGGCAGTTTTTATAGAGATTTGCGAAAGATTCTATCAGAAAAGTCAATATCTTTTTACCACAATAAATAAGCCTTAATAGTTCTTTGTAAGTACTTTTGAAATAGTCTTTACAAATAAAGAATTTCGACTTTGACTATGACTTCTGACTTTGTAACTATAACAACTATTTTGTGTTCAGAAAATTCTCAGAAAAGTGTAGCTTAGCCTTTCAATAAAGCACACCTTTATTCGCAAACAATAAAAGAACTTATCATTTTTGGAACTAAAAAGATAGAATAAAAATAAATCATAAATCATATTGTTATAAAGACACACAATAACTTACGTGAAAAATGGCTAAATTTAGAAAACAGCCTCGCAACGTGCCAACCAACAAAACACTTAAGTATTTTCCCGTCGCAAAATGTAACGTCCTCAGTTTTTTGTTTTTAGGGTTCCGCACCTCTAAATAAAAAACCCTTTTAAACTTCGTTAACCGTCAGTCGATTCCGCTGACAAAACCCGCAAGGGAATCACTTAAAGGGGGTTAATCCGAAAATAATTGAAATGGTAATTGTATCGCACTTTTTGCCGTTAGAAACTTATATTAAATTTTTCCCTAGTTAGCAAAATAAAAAAGTCATGAAAGTCATTTATTTTCTGTAAATAGTAATATCAAATACACTTATTTATGTATTTTATTACTCAGAAAGTAAAGCCATGAATGAGTTTCCAAAGCGTATTTATAGCTTTTAAATGTGAGAAATCAGATAATTCGATAAGATGAGATGTAAGAAAGAAATACGGAACCCTCAGTGCACAGTCCGACTCGCGTTTAACCAGTTTTTTCCCTCGGAATTAGCCCAAGAGCCATTAGGCGCGGGTAACGCATCACCTCAGGCTGGAGGAGGCTCGACGTGCCCCATCCCGACCTTGGCACGTGCACGTGTAAGCCTCTTGACCCTTGCTCCAGTTCTATTAATAGTGCGCTAGACAACACGAATTATTGCTAAAAAAAACTTGAAAGCACGTAAGGGCGTGTGTTGATAAGCCGATTTCTATCCGGGTCGGCAGAAACTGGCCCGTCAACACACGCACATCTGGCACCGGCCCGGCGCCAAATCGTACAGAAACCAGCTCGTTAACACACGCCCTAAAGAAAGATAATTAAGACAGAAAATAATGTAATAAGAAGAGATGAAATGAATAAAGACACGGAACCCTCAATGCCTAAACCCGATTCGCGCTTAACCAGTTTTTTCCCTCGGAATTAGCCCAAGAGCCATTAGGCGCGGGTAACGCGTCACCTCAGGCTGGAGGAGGCTCGACGTGCCCCATCCCGACCTTGGCACGTGCACGTGTAGGCCTCTTGACCCTTGCTCCAGTTCTATTAGATATGAGCTAGACAACACGGATTGTCATGGTCATTGTAGAAAAAAGTGGGTCTCGTAATTACTCAGAGATTTGTAAATAAAAAGTATTAGGACAGCTTTTCAGGTAAAAATTGTGTCACAGAGTGGGCGTGTGCTGGTTTACTAAAGTACTTAACTTAAAGGAACAAATTTACAATAAGAGTATTTTATTAGTAAAAAACAGTATCAGTAGTCATGAAACCTCCGCAGGCCTCGCGGCAAGTATTATAACTCGCTCATAATGAAGACGATGAGTTTCTGATATAGTCACCACAGAGCTCAAGGAGGATTTTTAAAGAGTAGTATCGTTAACCCCTCGTGGTGCTAAAATATGCTTGTGGCCACAAAAATAGTCCAGCGGCGCATTGACATTGTTGCCGCGTTGAGATATTGCCTTCAAGTGGTGATAGAATATTCAATGAGTGTTAGTTTTTCGACTACAACTTTACTATCGAAAGCCTCGCGGTACAAATCATTTGATACTAGGTTTTTCTGAGACTTAAATTGTATGCTACAACGATATACCTTTTCCTCTAATGGAAAAAGCATCAAAACATTCCGCACCGAGGTCTCTTAAGGCTTGGTATTTCTGCTAAAGTAGGTATTTCGCGCTGTCAAAATCTGCGCGCGCAATACTTCGCCGAAGACAGCGCGCCAAAGAGCTCTCGCGGCTACACAGTATAGAAATACGCAGTTTAGAAATACGCAGTTGGTTAGGTTAGGTTGACTTCCTTCCGTTCAAGCGTCACACTCACAGCACTTTCTAATACTTGACAAATCATATCCAAGTGATACAAATTAAAACAACTTTCAAAATTTTTGGGAATATATTTTAGAATCGAATAAATATAGAATATAATTGCCAAAGTAAACACGGTTCAAAGAGGCGTGGCGTCACCCGACCTTCCGGAAGTTCCGCGCCGGCTAAAAGAAATTCAAGATTACGTCACCCGACCTATCGGTAGATCCTCGGGAGCTTGAGCGATTGGAAAAACATTTTATGATCAGTTACTCGTAGTAGCGATTATTTAGAGCTTGGATAATAAATTATAGTTGTTGCAATTCACAAAGCTTTGCATGTGGTTAATTACATTAATCAGTACACGCATCAATTTTTTTCAGTCTTTTTGTTTATTAATAAATAAAAATATCATACTAAAATTGCATACATATTTGTTTGTATTGGTCTGGTTGTTTTCTTTCCATAATTTATGTATAACGTATGTACGGGGCTCTGTATCGAAAATCACTATGAGCAATAAGCATCATACACGGTTACCTGGAGTGCATTACTGCAGCAAAAAGCTTGCCATCTTAAATGAACGGTATAATATCGAGGTTTCGTCAGTACAGTTGCGAACAAAGGTGTTTGTGTAGTGTAGTTGAGTTGAGAGGTCAGATTATTGAAATAATAAAATGAACATTTTATTTTTTAAATACATTTTAAAAATAATTTACATTACAGATAACAATGAGAGGATGACATTGCAAGGTGGTGCCAGTCCAGTCTTAAATCCGTTGATATATGCTGCATCTGCCATGTTTTTGGCTAGAAGATTCTTCTATCTTGCAGCTTAGACCTTTAGCTACAGACCTTAGACAGTATTTTTGAAACATTCTTACGCATGGTGGAAGAAGGGACGCTCTAGAGACTCAAGTCTACAAGGAGTCATATGAACTCCAGTTTTAAATCCGTTGACATCTGCTGCATCTGCCATCTTTTTGGTTAGAAGATTCTTCCATCTTGCAGCGTAGACCTTTAGCTACAGACCTTAGACAGTATTTTTGTGAAAATTCTTACGAATGGTGGAGGAAGGGACGCTCTAGACACTCAAGTCTACAAGGAGTCACATGAACTCCAGTTTTAAATCCGTTGACATCTGCTGCATCTGCCATCTTTTTGGCTAGAAGATTCTTCTATCTTGCAGCTTAGTCCTTTAGCTACAGACCTTAGACAGTATTTTTGTGAAAATTCTTACGCATGGTGGAGGAAGGGACGCTCTAGAGACTCAAGTCTACAAGGAGTCACATCAACTCCAGTTTTAAATCCGTTGACATCTGCTGCATCTGCCATCTTTTTGGCTAGAAGATTCTTCTATCTTACAGCTTAGACCTTTAGCTACAGACCTTAGACAGTATTTTTTATTATTTATTTGTGTCAGTGTGCTCTTCTAAAGAGTGTAAGACGATTGTATGTAGGTACTATTAAAATCTAATTTTAACTCATTGGTTTTGTCTCATATTTGAGAAATGTACTATGTATCATGAGTAGAGTCTTCGTTTAAAAGGATGCGAACGATTTAAATTTCAATAGGTAGACAAAATTGATAATTTGAAATTATCAAAAATTTAAGCTTTCTCCAGTAACACTGATATTATTATACTGTGACTCATCAAAGTCATCATTGTCAAAAATATTGACAAATCGCGAACTGTCACGGCCAAAAAACTGACACGCGTCCGTCCTCCGTAAGCGCCACCGCGCGACTGATTGAGATTGTCCAAGCCGTCATGGACGATTTTTTCCACATTTTTTAACATAGTAACTAAATAAGACGCAATATAAAAATTTCATCCGTTAAAAGCCCTCAAGTTATTTCTGAACTTTAGTTTAGTAAAAGATTTAGAATCTCAAATCGCTTATTTTAAAAATAAAACCATAAATAGAAAACGAATAGAGGTAACTTTGGGAATTTATTCTATCGAGTCAACTTCATCAAATCGTGTTTCCATCCGTTAATAGCCCTCGAAAATATCCTCAACTATGCCCAATAAAAATCTTAGCCTTTAATTTTACTGTTTAGTACCTCAAAAATGAAAAATGAAAACCTCATTTTCGCCATTTTCTCTGCTAGCCGGCCTTAATAAGTACATGTGTACATTTTTAAGGTCCTACATATCCTAGCACTTTACGTGACACATGACCTAAGAATTTGACACATTAGAGTGAATACCATTCCCACTCTAGCTTCTCTATGCCCTTGGCACGTTTGCTTGCGACCTTTATTCGTACACCTGTCCATAACAGAGCGAGTAAAAGTTTAACTATGTTCTAGACTAGGACAGGGGCTAGCTAACATGCAAGACAATCTACTTTTGTGAGGTTACAAAGCCTGTCATAGTATCTGCGCTGATATGGGTAGGTACTATACATATTTTGAACTAAATGATTCAAGACATGGATTTATTTAATTATTAACAGTAGATCTAGACAAAAGGGATCCCACGATCGGCCTTCTATTTTGTTTATCCGGCCATTGCCAGCGATGGTATTAAGATTTCAACTCATACATATAAGATCAAATATTAATATCCTCTGGATCACTTTTTCCTAGAGAACTAGGATTCTATAGTAGAGAAGCAGATTATATTCTACCTTCGATTCTAAAGTAGCCAGAAGACTACTTTATAATCAAGGCGTTGAAAAAGAGTCACGAGCATATTAAGTACTAGCGGCCGCCCGCGACTTCGTACGCGTGGATCCCGTTTTACCCCCTTAGGGGTGGAGTTTTGTAAAATCCTTTCTTAGCGGATGCCTATATCATAACATCTACCTACATGCCAAATTTCAGCCCGATCCGTCCAGTAGTTTGGGCTGTGAGTTGAATCACTATGTCAGTCAGTCAGTCAGTCAGTCAGTCAGTCACATTTTGGTTATATATTTAGATAGATATCATCAGCAAATTAATCATCATTTATCAGCAGTAGCATGTCATTTAATGTTAAAAATACCCCATCCACGACCTTGTCATAATGATATTTTGTACCACGCAAGCATTGTACGTTCACAATTTATTGCCAGCTGTAAAACATTTATCGCTGTGATAGTTCTATTTATTACGATTACTTGAATAAACTCTGCCATGTATAGTTAAAGTTCGTACTGTCGTGTAATGTCTTTAGGTCGTACGTGCTTTTGCTATGGCCTTGGTTTGAGAATTAAATTATTAAGCGAAGCTCTCTAGAATTTGGAGATCGAAAAGTAATGGTATAGAATTGTGCGAATTTTGAAAATGAATCTTATTTAAAAAATTGGATTAAAACCTATATTCTCGTTTTAAAAAATTAAATGTGCACTGTCAGCTCTTAAAAAATACTAACTCAGTCACAAAATCAGCCTCAGGTACCTAATATAAACGTATATTTTAGGACTGCGGGTGTCTATGGGTGACGGTAAGCACTTAATACCATCAGGTGATCCATCTGCTCGTTTGCCTCCTGTCACATAAAATAAAATACAATCCCTATAGTACTTTTTCATATTATCTAAACATTTATTCAACTTATGAGGATGATAAAGAAATTGAAAATATTTTATCATATTTTCGCGCTCATTTTCAGGGTCACCCTCACTTCGACACATGGCGTATTCAAATTGAGTTCAATTTATTAATTTGCAGATTTGGAGGGAGAAAAGTAATGTTCATACCAAATTGCTCCATTTCCTAATAATTTGATTTCAAATTAGTACAGTGGAGTATGTAATGTATTTTGTAATTTTATTATGAGTTACATAATTTGGAGTAACCAATAATAGAAAACCAATAAATAGAAAAAGGTATAATGTCTGACGTAACTAAGATTGAAATTTTTTTCGCTAAAAATATCGTAGAAATTATGATGTGATGAATACTGATGAAAAACAAAACCTTCAGGGTGTCTTTTTGATAAAAAGGTTAAGAAGAACTCACACTAATTAAAAATATTGCGCTAAAAAAGAACGTGCGCAAATAGTACAAAAATCGTTCAGAGAAAAATCTTTTTTCAAGCGACTTGACTGACCAAAAAAATGTTTGTAAAAATAAACAAATATTGCACGCGACTGTACATTGGATTGGAAATCAATTATGCCCTTTTCAGAGCGTTACGCCAGCTTTCATTAAACCCACCGATCAGTTCGGATTAAACGATTCACACGTAAAAATATTTGATGTAGATCCATATTGGAGGCATATGTGGCCATTAAACAAACAATTTTGCAGGTAAATTATGAATTGGAAAATAAAATTTCAGTAATCTTCTTGTCGTGTCGACAACAAACCTACACAGTGTCAGCCCAAAACTCCGCCACAAGAGTGGCGTTGTCAGTAGCCTTAATTAATTATTCCTGCGTGCAGAAGTTTAGGCACGCAGGGCACGATATCATGTGCTTCGTCGACTGGGGAACAAAACCACACTTGTACTCCAAGTTTGAGCCATCCAAGAATCCCCACCTGAACAGATTGTCCTTACTACGGCCGACCTGCGTCCGAAGTCTATTTAAATTCTTCCAGGTAAGCCAGGGAAGCTCATGTCCAGGTGGAGGACTCTCACACATAGGGACAAAAGGGCAGGGAAGATTAGCTCTTTCACGCCGTAACCTGCATCTCTCTTTTCTCTTAGAGGGGGAGAGAGAGGGGGCACAGATTTCAATAATGATCATAGTGGATTCAGCTGAAACGAGCGAATGATCATAGTTCCTACGATCTGGTGAAGGTCGCGGGCAGCGCAGGACCGGTGGTTATGGAAATCCTTGAGGAGGCCTTTGTCCAGCATTGGACGTCATTTGGCTGAAACGTACGAGCATAGTACGTGTAGACCTACCTACAACAAGTGTAGCCTATTTATTACTGTCTTTTACTTAATAAGGATCCCGAGACCATTGTCCAGCAGTGGACGTCATCTGGCTGAAACGAACGAACGAACCTAACAACGAAAAGTATAACGAAAAGTATTAACATTTAAGTAGTCAAACAAAATGAAATTTGAAATATTTGAG
Source organism: Ostrinia nubilalis (assembly GCF_963855985.1). NCBI lineage: Eukaryota > Metazoa > Arthropoda > Insecta > Lepidoptera > Crambidae > Ostrinia > Ostrinia nubilalis. The sequence goes on along the minus strand of NC_087097.1, from coordinate 5,005,099 downwards.
GAAGTAAATAATTAGGTTGAGAATAGTTGGCTAAATTATTCAACCTGCCTTTTACCTGTTTAATTATTAAAAATTATTAAGTAAAAATATTGTAATTAGTAGTTTCAATGCATTATATTTTGAAATAATTATTAATTATTAATGAGCATTCAATTATTCAGTTCGATAGACATTATTAGCCACAAATATAATTAAACTAACAATTAATGCCAATTAATAAAAAAAAAACAATATTTCGAGAACGGTTTCGCAGGAGGTCGTAACTAATGTCATATTCACATCATTAGCTAAGTAGGTTTTATTTTATTTTAACAGGATTTTTTTATTTATACATATAATTTCGTAACAAGTAAAGTAAAAAACAACGAGTACAACAACTAAAAAGTGTTTGATGAAATAATACGAGCACTTAGGCCCAGAACAGACGGTGAATCGCAACTGTAACGTAACTGCAACTGCTAGTTACTTTTGAGTTGCATCTAAGTTTCTGCCATAGCGTCCGTTGAGAGACCACACATGGCGCGACCAGTTTGAAACTTTCAGTTTCAGTTTCATTCATCAGAATCATCACAAAGTTGCAGTTTCGTTGCCGTTGCGTTTCACTGTCTGTTCTGGGCCTAACTCAATGATATATGAATTTATTCTCAGTTGCACCACCTAATTTTAACCATAACTTTAACGTTAACCGATGTATTTGTATGGAGTTTGACAGATTTTTGACGTTTGTCAAAGTTAAAGTAAGATGGTGCAACCCAGCCTTAGTATTTCCTGTCAATTAAAGTAACAGTTTACGTACAAATTAGACAAGTTCATAATGAATTGTCTAATGAGCCTATTGATCATACTCGTAACATACGATTGCTAATGTAATGTATAACACCACTTATTGGTATGTAATAATTAAAATGATTAGAATTTGTTAAAGAAAAAACTTTAAGATAAGTTTTTCTTTATGAATTTATCAACTCACTACAATGCTACTCAATAGGTTGAAAAAAAAATGTTACTCAAATATTTGTCTTTTAATGGGTTCCGCGGGTGATAGTGGTGTCACTCACACACACACTATCCTTTCTTACCATGACTGTAATAAACGACTTACATGAGTACCCAGATAGGAACAGAGAAACCAGTGATGCCGAAAAGTCTACCAAAATCATATTTAATAAAAAAAAAATTTTGATACAAAGCAGCCTAAGTATTATAAAAAAAGATACCGTAGCCTAAATTTTACGTCACCCATCGCTGTGAAGTGCTATTCCGGAGTCCATCAATCAAACTCTATTTGCGACGTAATTGAACAGAGACGGCCGGGAAGAATCACCTTTACGCCGCAATACATTGTGGCGGAATTAACCTGTCACTTGCCACGTCGTAAGCAAATAAGGAACATTAATTTGTATTTTTTTTTAACAATTATGATTTTTACTATCAGAGCTACAAAAATAGGTTCTTATAGTCCCAAAAGGATTCATGATTAGAAATGACTGCGCAAAAGCATTTGGCAAAAAAACTAATTCTAAAAGACTATAAAAAAATAAATACAACAATTTGACGATAAGGAAGAAAACAATAGGTAGCTTTATCTCACTTCTTGACTCTAACACTACTCTCGCGATGTAAGAGTCCATCAATCAAACTCTATTTGCGACCTAATTGAATGGAGACAGCCGGGAAGAATCACCTTGCGCCTCAATACATTGTGGCGGGATTAACCTGTCACTTGCCACGACGTCGTAACAGTAATTGACCTTCATTTGAACTTGACATTCAATTGTTTCACGATTTTAAGCATAAGAAAACTGAAGATATTTGGCATCTATTTTTCCATTAAGAGGATTATAGATGACATGGATTAAGAAGATGAATGCGTACAATGAAATATGGGTTCTTTTGAGTTCCGGAAAAACTAATCAGTCACCGAAAAATGGCTTGGATCAGATTGGACTCGCGTAGGTTAATAATAGTATTGTATGCTAAGGCAAGGGAATAAAATTGATGAAATTTTTCCTATATTCATAATTTTATTTGATTTCAGAATTTAATAATGTAAGTAATTTATTATGTTTTCGTAGAAGACGGAATTAATTTAATAACAAAGATAATCTTAAAATAATTTCAGTGACGATATACAAACAAAAAACCGGCCAAGTGCGAGTCGGACTCGCGCACCGAGGGTTCCGTACAAACCTGCAAGGTTTACAAAGTTCGTTCATTACGACAATCGAGTCATAACTATGTTTTTTTTTTCACGGGTTAAAGGCAATTAGATCTAAGTATTTGATATGAATTTCAACTTGATAGCTCTACGCGTTCATGAGGAAAAAAGTAATAAGTTTATATTTATTAAAAATATATATTTTGTAATGTAACTAAAAATTTAAGGTTTTCGGAATTTTTCCTTTATGTGTGCAATAAAACGTTGCTTCATGCCAAATTTCAAGATTCTAGGTCGACTGGAAGTACCCTTTAGGTTTTGATTCCCTTGCGAGTACTTGCGAGTTTCAAAATATGCAGCTTAAATTGCTGTTTCTTTTGATTGCGTTGACATAGAAGTTTGATTTTGTTACAGCTTAAAGGTATTATAGACCTGAGTATTTGGTATGAATTTCAATTTAATACCTGTACGCGTTTATGAGGAAATGGGTAGTAAGTTTAAAATTATTAAAAAAATATATATTATGTGATGTAACTAAAAATTTATGGTTTTCGTAATTTTTCCTTTATCTATGCTATAAGACGTTGCTTCGTACCAAATTTCAAGATTCTGAATTCACGGGAAGCACCCTGTAGGTTTTGATTCCCTTGCAAGTGTCGAAAATTTGCGGCATAAACGGCTGTATCTTTTGATTGCGTTGGCTTAGAAGTTTGATTTTTTCACAGCTTCAAGGGACAGTAGACCTGAGTAATTGATATAAATTTCAGCTTCATACCTCCACGCGTTCCTGAGAAAAAGGGTCTTGACAGACGGACGGGCAGACGGACAACAAAGTGATCCTATAAGGGTTCCGTTTTTTCCTTTTGAGGTACGGAACCCTAAAAATAACCAATGTTAAGTTGTAAAAATCAGGAACTTCACGAATAGGAACTTTATGATTCATATTCCACATAAACATTAAATATTTAACAGTCATCATCACACAGAACAGAAACATTGAGAACTAAAAAGAAGATAGCAACTAATTTGAACAAGGGAGAATTCCTCAAACACTTTTCCGCATACATGTACCTCAACAGGCTTATTTTAAATCTCTCTAATTGCAAACGCGTGAAATTCGCTGAACTTCTTATAACATGTCGCGGTAAAATGTGTCGCGTACACGAGCACATCAAACCAGACATTTTTATTGCAAAATCGCACCTATTACAATCAAGTAAGATGCCACAGTGTCAAAGTTGACGTGCCATCGTCCTTATTTCCACGGGGATGTATCTTGTACGAGTTGAATAACAAAGTTATAAGTACCGTCAGTTCGGTTCTTCGAAAATACTGCTTGTTACTTGTATATAGGTAGTGCAAGGATTGCCTGGAACGGTTCTTGTCAATTTGTAAGACCCTTAAATATAATGACTACCAGGAAGCACTGGGAATGTTTGTCAGCACTATTTGTCTTGTAGCGTGTTCATCCATTATAGAACTTTCTAAGGTATAAATTAACACAGTCTTAAGTGGTAGATCCTTTTGCCGAAGGCTATTGTAGTGTATCATCATGTGTAATTTCTCCGAAAATAAGATAATTCAATGAGAATTCATGGCGCACACTAATTGTCGTGTGCCTCAATTTTTGGTCAAAACAAGGCTGCAGAAAGAACTAAAAGCTTCTTCCGGGTGAAGCTCGCTTCCACCTTCGGCCTGATCATCACTGTTCAGGTCCTGTCAACCATCAGAGATACAGGCCAAGAGCTTCCTCGTTGTGGATAAAAAAAAACTAGAATCGTCGAATTTTCACTAGCCGGCCGATGTCATAACGTAATGTAGCATTATAATTTAGCTTTATTGCCAATGCACTGGATAAATACTGAAAAAAATACTCATTAAATCCAATAATATTTCAGTGTTAGTACAGACGGTGTCACATAAAGGCAGCACTATGAGTTTCATATTGTTGAAATAGGTGTCATTTCTCAATTTACAGCTAAAGCTATGTTAGGGACTGTACATGCTTGTAGGTATTACGTGGTATTACTGTGACCGCAAATAAACTAACACCAAACTGAAACGTCTATGCAATCCATTAAGCAATTAATATTTCACAGCTTCTGAACACTGGCAACACATTTCCACGTGGAACTTTAAGCAATTCTTGCTACAAAACGATTCCTGTTAGCATCCAAGCGTGGAATTTTAAATTATGTAAATCAGGTTAGATCCAGCTTTTACTAGGTAATTTATATTCCCCACTAGATTATGCGTATGGTTCTGGTTTAGTTATTCAGTAATCCACGGTTCAACACGCTGTTTATCATGACTCATGACTACTGGGTTTTGGAGGCTTTTGGAATAAAAGAGGCGATTACGCTTTGGTATTTTGTAGCCTTTCATTAACCAATTCGAGTGTCTCTTTATTTGTTTTTATCATCATCATTATCATCGTCAGGTTATTTACTCTTGACAGCACAACCTTTTAATTTATTGAGCCTAGGAAGTCCGAAGTTCGCATAAAATATGTCCCTTAGTGACTTTAAAAATTTTAAACTTTCGCGTTCCATTTCAATTAGGAATTAACGAATAATCTTACGAAATCCTCGGAAAGAGTGAAAGTGGTACTCTACCAGAACACAGAGCTGCCATTCATAAGAGTGACTGACTCTTCGACCAAGAGGTTTTGAGTTAGGCGCATATCAACATCTGTATGTATGATACATTTCTTTGAATTTGTACCGCAATTCGCGTGAGTTTTTTCGGTAAGTTGTTCATTTATAAGAACAAAACCTGTGACTCTACGGTTGTATCGCCTAATCCTCATCCCTACACAACATTTATCATACCTCGTGGATTACAGCGATGGCTGCGACGTGGTTAATGTGCGATATAAGTCTTCATCGTTTCTTATTAGAGGCATGAGAAAGTCGGCGTTGTAGATCACTTCGATTTGACAGAACATTTGCTGGGTTGCGTGCGGAAATATGACTGTAGGGGAAAAAGACAGGTAGGAAAAGGTAAATTCAGATGTCTGCAACGAAATTTTTTTTTTTCACTATTTATTCGCAAAATATCAGGGACAACACGGACACAAAAATCGTGGTTCCTTTGATTTTGAGTCGGTCACTATTTTATCCTTTAGTAGACTTTATTCTTTATTAGGGAACATGTCAATAGGTACTCTGTACTCAGTAGCATTCCAAGATGTCACCCGTGAGAAAATTATTCAACTACGAGTACTTACTACTTCCGTGTGAATTCAATCTTTCTCAACTACGTGATTGGAAACTGAACTTAAATAAAAGGAACAGAAACTCTTCCACCAGGAACTAGTCTTAAAACTAACAAGACTAATTGAAAGCAAACGGGAATACTTCAAAGTCAAGATTGACTCCATTTGTGAGGATTTTAGATCTCTTGGCATCATTACCAAAGTACAAACATTTATCTTTCCCATTTTCGAAGATTTTTTTTAGAATTAAAAGTTTGTGATGATGAAAAAAATTAAATGTCGACATTAAGATTTTAAAATTGACTGACTCAAATTTTTACATTAAAGAATGGTTCCTAGAGCTGATGGCCGCTGGGGCAGAAAAGTTCTAAGTGGCGACCAAGGGTCGGAAGATGTAGTGTGGACAAGCCCTCCACTAGGTGGATCGACGATCTGGTGAAGGTCACGAGAAGTAAAAATATGTGGGAAGCGCAGGACTGGTGGTCATGGAAATCCTTGGGAGAGGCCTTTGTCCAGCAGTGAACGTCATTTCTTTTGGCAGAAACGAACGAATAAGAACTTGGCGTTTTCCTTTTGATCCTTTTTTTCGTTTTATTTATAACAAGAAGTAATATTATCATAAGTATTTCTCCTAACTTACGTTACTCTATAAGAATACGAACAAAGTAAGAAACTTCTACACTCCCACACTATCACACACGTTACACCTTACACCTCACACCACCCACCACACAACTCTCACTCACCACACTCCACACGTTTAAATTATGTCTTTTCTAACATAATCAGTAAGAAAATAAACCTTATATTGCATTAATTCTTGTATTGCCATGTTAGTTTAGTTTAGAAGCATTCTTTCTATTGTGTTATTTTCGGTTTAAGAGGTGGAGACCTGGTGTCTTGTATTACAGGTTGTCTCAACCCATATCAAGCACCAGTCTTCACAATAAGTAATATTGTTTAAAAATGCGTTTTATTGTTAGTACATGTAATTGGAAACTTACTTGTGAAGAAATTAATAAAGATTTATTTATTTATTTATTTAACATGATAATCCAAGAGCAGATACTTAATCCCATTTGCACCCTAAACATCTCAAACATAACCCTTAACACAACAAACTCATTTAAGGGATTCCCTCTAACTGCTTACAGGATCACTTCACGCCATTTTCTGTGTTAACACTGCATGGCTCTTATGTACTAATTTGTGTAAGGTACAAACCACATAAGAGTGTAAGAGTTATTAGACAAAGAAAATTTAAAAACAAGTTCAGCTGATAAACAAGCACGTAATTTCAATTGAAGAAATTACCTTTCTTGTAAGCAAATAGAGACAAATAACATTAATATCAAAGTATCAGGACTGCCTGATAATAAACAAGAGAAATAATGTACCTAAGTAATTTATGATTTCTTATGAACATGATTTCCAAATTCTATGCGCGCGTTCTACATACTATTTTGTATGGAAGCACATCTTTTGTTCCTTGTCCCCTATGCATTCCTCCATCAACCTATTCGCACATACTCACGCATTGTGTGGGTAGTAATTGAAAACCGGCATTAAGCTACCCTACATTGAAGACGAGACGTGCATTAGTGCCCGGTAATTTGTTTGCTGCCTGCTAATTATGAGGATTACGCAGGGTAAGATTACCGGGAGACAGGTGTATTAGTTACATCTTGCTATGTACATCATAGATTAAGGTGCAGAGAGTTCACATGTGATATACAGGGTGGAAACGATAGGTGATCTCACTCGATCATTTCTAAAGAACAAGATAACGAAGCTGGAAACATTGAATTTTCGAATAGACCCAGTTTATTCTGCAGCCTATTATTGTTACCGGTTGATAGAGATCTTGTATAGTTTAGAAATAATCGAATGAGATCACTTACCTACATGTGATTGTTGGCACTTCCTTGTGACATGCACTGGTCATTCATTAATTTGATACTTTTACCGGCATAAGCCGGCCGATCGAAATGGTATTGGAGAGCTGCCTGAATGATGATGAAAGATCGGATTTTCGGATTACTTGCTTTATCTGTTAATATTATAGTTAATTTTAATCTCCAATTTAAGGGAAGCCTAGCTATATCTATGTTCAGCAGTAGACTTATGGCGAATTATCCACCAGTACTAATGATTGGTGGGGAATACCAAGCATTTCAATGAAGAAATTGAGAATATTGACTTTTCAAATAACAGATCAATTATTTTAATTTGGTAGGCGTTAAAATTACCAACTCCTACCTATTTGGCTAGTCTGTCGTAAAGCTAATCCTTGGCATACCTTAGCAAGGATCATACTGTGTCTACCTCCATTGTTTCCTTAGAGTTAAAACGCAGATAATGGAGAATAATCGAGGAGGTAGCGCAACTCACGCGAGGGTGATATTTCGTTCGCGCTTGCACATTACCGAAATGAAACCAAAGAATACTGTTATTAACGTTGGCTGTAGGGAATAACGTGACATCATAACAAATAATACTGCTGACTTGCTTAGCAAGTGGGGAAGCGGGCAAATTAAGAAAAATAACTCTACTAAATTGTATGGAGATATCATGAGTGTATATTATTATTGGAGAAAACTCGTTGTCTTGGTATACTTCGTCAAAATAACAATACAATCAGAAATCGTAGGTTCTTTGGCTATCTCTATCTAAAGTATGTAATGGGAGATGCTATTGGAAAAATTGAATAAATAACCAAGAAGTATTTTTTCTCTTGGAACTATTAGTAAGTATGTTTAGATTTATTGAACAACAAAAGGGTCTTTAAGATAATTTTATTATGAACCCACATATTTATAAATAAGTAATAGTATTTTTCTATTCCTCAAAAAAGGCTCTGTAAACATCACAAGATTTTACATACTCGTATAATAGGTAAAAACATAACTATACAAGAATAGTCTTGCCAACATCAAATAGTTCTATTTTAGTATCGTTGTCAAGTTTATCGATGTAAATTAGCTGTTTAATTTGCAATGTTTGTAAATTGTTAATCCCTCAAAGGCCCCTAGTCTAATTGATAGCGCCATAATGAACACAGGAATATTGAAGGTAAGTACCTTCTGGAAATAAAATCCAGTAAATATTTGATATCGCCGACAGGAGACTCCACTTAACGCTAATGAACTGGGAATTTTGATAAATAACTTATTGAATATTCCATTCCAGGCTCGAGTCGCGGTTCGGATATAAGCGGTGGGAAATTATTTTCCGCCTCATGCTTGTGAAAAGCTTATGCCATTGGTTTTCATAATTTGGATTGTTTTTAAAATGTATTCTACGGTCAAATCAAATTAGACTATAAATAATATAGAACCATGGAAATGTATCTTAGTTTGCCTGGCGCAAGTAAGACGGTTTAGTTTATTTGTTTATTTAGTTAGATACCTACTCTTTATTGTCACCACACTAAACTGACACTGTAGGTATATAAAAATAAAACGAATTTGGTTGCAGAATTTGATCAGTTCAAATAAATTAATATCACAGAAATCGATAAGCTCATAATCAGACCGCGGACATTTTTACTTAGAATATAATATCTTCTTATAACCGAAACTGGACGAATTTAAGCGACATCTATTTAAGGAAGACAATAAATGACAATACGCCAGGGATACATCTTTAATCTAAATATAAATAAGTTATTCACTTTCTATTTTAGACTAACTCCTGTTTACCATTAATCTTATAAATACAACCATCAACTTACAAGACGACGAAAATAGCATCGCACTTAGCACGAAATATTGTGCCTATGTAATACAGTTTTATAAACAGGCATACATAATATAAATTGCCTACTCTCACACAATAACCACGCGCACGCATAACATGTGAATGTGAAGGATTATTCTCATAATAGTCTTGTTTTAGTCCGTAGTGCTTAATGCCTGGTAATATTGCATTGAACACCACACAAAGACACAAACGGGATACAGAAAAAAGACCAAAGTAGCACATAAAACATTACAAAGCAAAAAAGTGAGCTGAGCAGTGCCACCCTGTCGCAACAGCGATGGGACCCCACTCATTGATATGCCGTAGCCCACGGTGACGGAGGCCACGACGCTGGTTTTCAGAATAGGTACCGGTCAGACACTGTCCAGGGCTAGACAGCAGATATCAGTCTCTCGTTCGTTCGTTCGTTCGTCTCAGCCAAATGACGTCCACTGCTGAACAAAGGTCGCCTATCTAATCGCCTCTGTGGTCTAGTGGTAAGACCACCTGCTTCAGACGCAGAGGTCCCGGGTTCGATTCCCAGTGGGGGCAGATTTTTCTGTTCGGTTTAGTTGGTTGTAGGGCTTGTTCTAAGTCCGCCTGGCTAGCTACCACCATCTTACCTAAGTCTGTCGCCATAACAACAATATTATCAGCATTGTTGTGTTCCGGCAGTTAGAGGTAAGATAGCCAGTTCCTCCGTGGTTGAGGATTCCGGGTGAAGCTCGCTTCCACCTTCGGCCTGATCATCACTTACCATCAGGTGAGATACAGGCCAAGAGCTTCCTCGTTGTGGATAAAAAAAGGCCTCCTCCAAGGGTTTCCACAATGAACGATCCTGCGCTGCCCGCATCCAGTCTCTCACTAACTCTACATTTTTACAGGGGTAGCAACTGGATGCGGGTCGTTCGTTGTGAAAATTCTTGGGGGTTTTAGCCAAAGTTTGGTTGATACGAAAGAAAGTAAGTAACTACAGCTCTAGCGCTTAATTGAGTCAGTGTCTGAGATATGAGAACGGCATGATGAGACACGGTGAAATTAACATATTATGACGTGACAGAGCATACGAACCTGAAGAAGACCTGAGGTCTCACAAAGTCACAAAAACACTCTCTCATGTCGCTCCTATACCTCAAGACCTCAATCACTATATCAATTAAGCCCTAGACCTTTAAAAAAAATCTTAGAACTTTCTGAAAGTTATGTCATAATTATATTTTATTAAAATATCCAGGTAGTCTATCTAATGGATAGTAAAAACGCAAGATATAGGTAACCCTATCCCACATTTTGACGAAAATACCCGTAGCGCAAACCCGATCCTCAACCCGTGTCCCGCTGTCAAAACACTAATTGCCCGAATCTGAACCGATCTCAGCGACATCAATCTTGAGACGACGATAAATAATAAGGGATGGATTTATGAAGGAACGAACTGGATTTGATTTATTTCGGCGCCTCGCAAGTATTACAGGAACAGATTGCAAACATGATGGATGCGAACATACTTTATGGTGTTGACTTCTTTTGGGCATGTTTTTGTGCGGGCCGATTTATGTGTTGGCCCATGGGCTGTATTCAAAACATCTGGGAAGAAATTGCATACTGAAGACTTCGTAGTCTACATTTTATCTCTTACAAAGTGTGTACATGACTTTTGACACAAATCATGGTAGGGCTAATATTATTCTTCATCGAGGATGGTTGATTTTAAGAAGCCGCTTTTACTATTCCTTCTTGTAGCTTAAAACGTCTACTCCAGTCCCTAGCTTTTCACATTAATAGTTATAATAAATTATGTATACTTCAGTTACAGCAGACGTGTCGGCATATTACTTCCTACCGCTACACTTTGCGAACTAACTCAAAGAGGGAGATCTTTATACATCTGACAAATATATTCGGCCCTCTCTCTTCTTCTTCCTTGGCCCCTCACTGATGAGGATCGCGACCACATTTATTAATGTTCCTCCACAGACTGCGGTCATAAGCTGTGTGGACCGCACGATGCACCGCCCTAGACGGGCTTAATTCCAAAATTATCTACCATGAACTTTAAAGGATTTTAAACTTTAAATATAGGATTTTCAGTTCAGTTTCCATTCCACACATCTGTCTCAAGGCCAAGCCGCTTTCGCAGAAGTGACGGAACAAGCCCGGGCCATCTCCACTTGTGCCTTGACCGAGAAGCGGAAATAGCATAAGTGGCTCTCGCTGTGCCGTTAGTCAAGCCCCCTTGGCCGGCGCAACTGACACGCTTATGATCCCCATTTGAGACAGCAAATTATAAATGTCCGCCCATTTTGTGGCGAATTGGGTTAGTTAATTGAGTGGCGGTGTAAGCAAGCGTGAAGTATGCAATTGTATGTTAATAAATAAACAGCATCTCTACGTGGAAAATTAAAAAGACAATCACAGACCCAAATCTGATTATTTAAATGTTTTTCAAGTCTATAGCATCAAGCCTGAAGATCTGGCTGAGACACAGTTGGTAGTATTAAAAAGAATGAAGATTCAGGCTAAGTTGCACTACCTTACTTTAATCGCAACTATAACACTAACCGGTGTTTTTAGTATGGAGTTTGACAGATTTTTGACGTTTTTGACGCCAACATGATATTGTGCAGAGTACTTGGTAGACATTGAAAACCAAAGTTTCGTTTTCAACAATAATTGGCAAGATCGAAATGTTAATTGAATGTAACAATATTCTATACAATACAACTAAATATTAACAAATAACTACTCAACTAAACTATAACAAGATCTGAATACAGTCCTGGAATTTTCGGAATTTCCCGGATTTTCACACACAAACACCTACTAATCAAAATGTCTGCTGAACCAGTTAGTTGTTGCAGCGGATAAACTAACCAACGGTTATCGTTATTAATTAAGATAGCCGAAAGTTACGAGATACTGTTTCCCATCGTTCAAGAGCACTCTGAGTTGGCAACAAACTTTTATCAGCTTTGCAGTTTAATAGGGAGTAAATCTCGTCTGTCGAGCAACTATCTTGGGCCTTATTAATAAGAGGGCTCAGTCTTCTTAGCTGAGAGATGCCACACGGTGCGGTGCGGCGCCGCACCGCAAACATTTAGCCACATCACTGTACACATGGCGGTATGGTATGCGGCACCGCAACAGCACCGTCTCGCTCAATCAAAGTGCGGAACGCTCCGTCTGGCATATCATTGATTTTATATGCAGGACGCCGCAGCGGCACCGCTCCGGCGCCGCGCCGCGACCGCACCGCACCGTGTGCTTCTCCCTTACGAACGTTTCTAGTAGCTTGCATCTATTGGTTTTGCTATTTATGTTTGTACCTACTCTCGATCTAATGTATAGTAATTAAAGGGGCTGTTTTATAATGACATTAGTTCCACTCAGTTTCATTTCCATTCCATTCCCTTTCCACTGAAATTCAATGCATTACAAAATTTTATCCCGAACTCGAACTACTTATTTCTTCGTGTTTAATAATTAATCATAGCTAAAGGCGTATTGTTTAACGCGGCTTGGCTGGATTTCCTTTATTTTGTCCCCACCCTCCCCTTTCGCGGCATTCACGTCAAACGCAGGAGCAAAACAAAAATGTTCACAAAACCAACTCATATCGGGGTGAGATGGGGAGGAGTGACCGCGAATAGATATTATTTAGAATTATAGCTAGATTTTGCCAGTGGCTTTGCCTGGTTATGTTATTCTGGTGTTTAAACAATAACACTGTTAAGTTTCAACAAAATTCGTTCAGCTGTTTTTATGTGAAAGAGAAACAAACATTCAAAATAATGTTACTAGGGTAAATAATATGTTTTATAAGTTTATAAGCCAAATTAAATGTCATTAAAGTCTTTAATGAATAATCAATCTCTATTCTAAATAATAGACCTGTTCAAGACACTCAATCAAAGTAAATATCGAAAGTAATGAAAATCAAATAATATCTTTGCTGGCAATTTAATTTCAAATTAGGTACCTCAGCCATCTGTTAAGCCATAATAGAACTCAATAGAGTAAGCTCACTTCCTGATCAGTAACTATCTACCGATTTGTAAAAAAAAAAAAATTTGACCCCTAACTTCGAATTCCTCATATTATGTTCGTAATGGCAGTTTAACTTTCCCCGGGACACTTGGCCTTGACTGGTTGGGTTTTTATTGGCGGTCAAACTGTAGATCCTGGCTACACAGAAGTTGCAGCGGTGGGAACGAGAGTTGGAAATAGTTCCGTAAGCATTTAGATTTAGTAGTAACGTCTGCACGCGATGAAGCGTGCTATGCTCGGAGTTTCCTTGCGTGATCGAATCAGAAATGAGGAGATCCGTAGGAGAACCAGAGTGACTGACATAGCCCGCAGAATCTCTAAAATCAAGTGGCAGTGGGCGGGGCACATAGCTCGTAGAGCTGATGGCCGCTGGAGCAGGAAAGTTCTTGAGTGGCGACCACGAGCCGGAAGATGTAGCGTGGGCAGGCCTCCCACTAGGTGGACCGACTATCTGATGAGGATCGCGGGAGGTGCCTGGATGCGAGCGGCGCAGGATCGGTCTTTGTGGAATTCCTTAGGGGAAGCCTTTGTCCAGCAGTGGACGTCTTTTGGCTGAAACGAACGAACGTTACTGCACTAACTTTAATTATGCGTCTGCTAAACTCCAATACTTACTTATTCAGGGTTCGTATTGTTTGCTATCATAAAAGGTATAGTTAACTTTAATTAATTGATCACGCTCGACTGGACGTTTTGTTGTAGTTACGAATTTCAGGTAAGTAGTCCGTATAACGCTGCCACTTTAAGACGATCGCTTCGAGTTTCTTGTTGTTGGTAAACGATTTTCTTGGGAACTTCCGGTTTGTTTTGAAATTCCAATAGATGATTTTAGATAATAATAATAGATGTTGGTCAATTTAGGAACGTTTTTGTTAGATCAGTCATGATTGTTATTGGACGTTGATTAAGAGTAAACTTAAGTTAGTTTAAAACTAACTTAGTTACCTTGTATTTTACTTTATGTATAGTGACTATTGAGTAAATTGTAAGGCTGTATTTGTCATGAAATGTGATACTTTGCACAGGGACTACTTGAATGACGGACCCTTTAAAGAAGGGTTTTTCGTAATGCATCCCTTGCGGGAGTTAAATATGACCCCACTGAGACAAAGTATGGCTGGCTTCGGCCTGTCAATAAAAGTTACCTAGGTACCTACTTATTTTTGGTAAATTTTAACTTCCACTCTTAAATAAATAAACTGCCTGATAATAATATTCTTACTATTTTTTACTTAATTGCAATTTCGCAATTATAGTAAAAAAGTTACAAGAAATGTTATTAATAACCTTAAATAATGCTCAAATTGCGTAAAAATAATGCTCGAAAAATTTGAGAGGAAAACCAATGTCTCCGAAGTTCACAGATAAAAGATTTCGAAGTAAAGAATAATAATATATTGAATATATTTTAGTATATTAATAAATTGAAAACTCCAAGATATAATTAGTGGCTTTTTAAATCTAAAACAGAGCTCAAAATTAGAGTAGTCAAGTTACAGTAAAATTTCAAAGGGTTGGAGTAGTTTTGTAAATATTGGCGTTATCCAATGAGACAAGGCAGAGCTTTGGTATTTGAAGCGACAAAGCCTAATGAGCGCCGATCAAATGCGGATCGGTTTAAAAATAAGGGTTCAAAGGCAAAAATACCCACTATCGTGGCTCCTGTTTCGATTGTCTTAGCAATTCCAGGTATTTTGATTCTGGAATTTCATCTTTGATATTTATTGGATCGGATTTTTAGCTTCATAAGTAGAATGTTGGCAATATTGGAATATTGTCCGAAAATAATATGCTAAAATTGTTAGAATATTGTTATTGACATAAGATCATATACTTACTGCCAGAGTGCCAGATAAATAGTTTAAAATGTTGAGTTCGTTTATAAGTTTAGTGCGATATTTATAACTCACGTAAAATAAAATTTCCTGCAGTACTCTCCTACGAAATTGAATCTACTCGTTTACTTTTCAAAATCACCTTTCTAAACAAATCTGCTAATTGGTTCTGCATACACCAAGCACCTCCAAGCCCGGCAGGATCGTATGTCTACCTGTCACTAATTCGTCCTTGTTAATTAAAACAAAAACAACCGTCCCGCTCTTTCATTATTACCCCGTCTTCGGTCTCGCTCTGCCCCAGATTCGTAATTGCGGCCCTTGGGGACACCTTAATGACTTCCCCAATTTTCGGAAGATTTCGCTTTTAAACAGCTCTGTTCTGAACCATTGTTTGGCTTATTGTAGTTGAGTCACACTTCAAAAGTTACGTACATTATACTTATGAGCAATTAATTCAAATTATGGTTTAAATAGCACCCTTATTTGGGGTAATTATGAGGATTGTGGAATTTGAAATAAATACAGCCTAAGTACGTTTGAATTTCAGAAACTCATGAAATTAATTATGACTGTTATGGCAGAAATATGATGCAAAAAGGATATTTTTTGGGAAATGTTATAATTGGAAATTCTGAGAATTAGTCGATTGGAAATAATTAGAATACATTCGAGCTTATGGAATATAAAAAAATATTAACTTTTTCTTTTCCCTCTCGTTTCAGCAAACCTTCATTGTTTTATCATTTTCTTCTTCGCTGAAAGAAACTCTTTCATAGAAACCTTCATTTATTATTCCATCCACTTTAAGTTTTCTTGCGACAAGGGTCTAATCTATCTCCTAACTCCAATAAAAGTATACCTACACATTACCTACTAACGCTAGGGGAGACCGAGGTGTGTTGTAACAAAGGAGAGTTGTAACTTATTAACTAAATACTAGCAAGATCATAACAGTGCGCATTTTTAGTTCAAGTCTCGAGCTAACAAATGCGCGCTGTTGCAAGCTCGATGAATAGTTAAAATAGGTTTATTTTATTTGTATAGAGAACTAGAAGACACTATGTCTGGACAAACCTCAAGAGGATGTAAGACACTATTTAAATCAAAGATGTAACAGGTAAACAATGTAATTATTAATAAATAAATAAATAGGTAGGTTTCCAAAAATCGACAATGTCACAATACTCTCCTCTGTTACATCTCACCTCGGTCTCCCCTTTAACGGAATAGGGAATTCGCTTTTTATTTTATTTATTTATTTATTATTACCGTTCAGGGGGCGTAGTGTGAGTTTACGTCAGACGCATTCGATGTCGACTGAATTCGACTGCGTGAAATACTGCCATAAATGTATGACGGATTGTACAGCGCCCCTAGCGGAAACTTTCAAGAACTAAAATCTTCATTTTTTTTTCGCTGTCATTATCGAATGCATTAGATGTAACTCATACTACGCCCCCAGATGTACAGCACTGAGTTTACTTCTAATGGCTTACCCTTGACCTAGATAACAATTCAAACAATGATCCCTTTCGTCTCCAAGCCTACAATCTGGTACAAATAACGTCTGTCATTAAGCAGCCAGGATTAAGCCTCGGAAACATAAACACTAATACCCTTAAGCGACTGATACGGTGTACAGATGACCCTGTCCTGAACGATATGGCGTTATCTCAATAACGACGGTAGTAAATAACTGGATGGTTTGCTCACATTGTTTTGGGAAGGTAATCAAAGTGGCAGTAAACAATACTCACTATAGTGTCGTTTCGTGCATAGAAAGGTTTTGACAGGACACTAAATAGGAAATTAATTTATTACTTTATAGTACAGAAGTACATTTTCAGTCTGAAAGTAAATCTTTTCCTAAGCTAACACTTGTTAAATTGATATTTATGCTAAGAATAATTCATTGTTCTAATAGTATGCATTTATCAAGGCCTTATTTCGCACTGAGATTTTTTTTTGTGTATTATCATGTTAATTTCGCATTAACATCTTTTTTTTCTTTCACAGGTTTGCTTATTAGCATACGATTATGACAAATGAGCAATCAAGAACCTAATTAAGTTGAGTATAGACTAGAGCATTTATTTGTAACAGACGAGCTGCTCTATGAAATGTTCTAGTGTCAGTGTCAGTGTCACCCTTCCACGAACCAAACGTCGGTCGCATCGTACATTTTACCTGTATTGTACGTGGCAATCATAAGATCGTTACATTACATAGAAATGCTCTAGTCCAGTAGTTCCCAAAGTTGTCTGGGCTACGACTCATCTACAAGTTCCCAAACTCGGGACCCAAATATAGGAAATTTCGCCTGCTGCCCAGCGGTTGGATCGGTAGGGTGGTGGTGTTTCGTTCTACAGGCAGCAGGGCCCACTCAATGTTCGCTCGCGACCCACCACTGGATCGCGACCCATAGTTCGGGAAACCCTGCTCTAGTCTATACTCACCTTTAAGGCAGCGTTGTAGCATCTCTATATCTATATATATAAAAGAAAGTCGTGTTAGTTACACCACTTATAACTCAAGAACGGCTGAACCGATTTAGCTGAAAATTGTCAGGGAGGTAGTTTAGAGCCAGGAGAAGGACATAGGATACTTTTTATCCCGTTCGAAATTAAAAAAAAGTCTGCTTAATTATTGCCATTAGGGCGGAACAAAGTTCGCCGGGTCAGCTAGTTCTAAATAAAAACCACTTGACCTTATGATATTATTTGTCTGTTTTGGTACCATTCCTCTATTCTGACAGTCTGAGGCCTAGCTCTCAGACTTGGCCTCCATGTATTTTTGTTAGACGTCACGTAACTCATCACGTGGCTCATATTCCGTTTTTCTTTGAAAAGTCTGACAAGGAAGGATAAATTACTCTCGCCTGAGGAGGTCGTCTTTATTAGGCCTTTTGATATTCGTATGAAATCATGCGAAAAAAAGGGCTGGAATAACATTTAATTCTTAGGAATCTTCGTAATGACATTATGTAAGTAGGTAGTCTTTACTTGTGACTCGCTGTGTGTTCAGGTTTACCTAGGTTTCAATTTAATACGTTTAACTAGGTACCTAGGTACTCTATTGTACCAGGCAGTGCGGGACCGGTCGTTGTAGAAATCTTTAGGGGAAGCCTTTGTCCAGGCTTTTAGGTGATCCTTTACTGTAGAATGTAGTTTTGTTTGGGAACTCTACTGTTATTGAGTTACACCACCTAACTTTGACCGTAACTTTAACGATAACCGGTGTTTTTGGTATGAGTTTGACAGATTTGAGATAGAGTTTTCAAGAGTGATACGTTGTTAGTTTTTGTGTAAAACAGACCGTTATTGTAGTTTTAGGTTTGATTAACTAAAGCAAAAAATCAATTTAAAACCTAAATAAATAAATGTACAAATTGAAATTCTACTGGTGAAAATATTTTTACGTTTATTAACCTAAAGCTTTTTCCGAGGATCATTAAAACTTTGTTTCGGTACTTACGTTTCCTTGATATTACTTCTTACATTGAAATGCGTGACATTAATCTCGCTAATTTGGTTAATGTAAAAGTTTATTTAATGGGATTAAGATTAATCACGGAAACTTGTGCATGCTCGTTTAATATACCTACAGTCGGCTTTAGAAATATGTGTTTACATAAGCCTTGGTAACCAATGTACATGTAAATAGATCATAATAATATTTTAACCATCAAAACATTATTATTTTTTACTCAAACTCGAGAATTTAGTATTGCTATTCAGCTAAGAAATGCAGCCGGTATCCCCTCTTTACCTCGCGGACTCGCTTTTTTTTGAGTAAACAATAAGGTTTTTTTTATTTTTTCTTTGATTAGTTAACTTTGCGTTTGTTGTAGTTAAAAATAAAATACAATGTTTTTGATTTTGAGATTTATCAAAATTGAATTCAACCAAACACATTCTTAAATTGATGGTTGAGTTTGAATAGGAAAGACCGAGGAGAGCCTATGACAGTTAGCGTGCTAACAATTTCACGCCAACTGTAGTGTGTTAAAAGAGCAACGAATTTGCGAAGTTTGTAACTCGATAAACAGCCTAAGGTTAAGAAAAAGTACAACCCACCTTTGTTACAACACTCCTCGGTCTTTTCTACAGTTTAAGCCTTCTTTCAGAGTACAAAAGTTTTAGTTATAACTATTACTGATACAAGTCTTAGGGCTTAGGGCTCAGGGTCTGTTTCACCAATTGCTGATAAAGCCAACCCACGGGCTGCTGAGCAGGAAAACCAATTAGGAACTTATCTAACAGATAACGTTGTTATAGCAACTTTTTTGTCCATTTTAAACGAAAAACTACCAATTATTAAATTAATAGTTGTATCTACTAAACTCTAATTATAGTTTTTATAATAACATAAAAATTGATTAAATTAATTATAATAATAATTATACCAAAAAAAATTCAGCCACTTAATTTACCCGTGAAAAAAGAGTTAAAAATTAATTTCGAAATAGTTTCTACTTTTTCTTTCAAACCAATTTCAAAACACGTCGACCTCCAATTACCAGCCTGTATAAACACACTGCCCTTAGCTCTATTAGGTTATATTAGGGCCGACATTACTCAAGCACACTAACGCAATAATATAATTAATCAAAGCATTTATCATTTTAATTAGATCGGCATTTCTATTGGATCCAATTAGGGTACTCGGCAGGTTAAACGCGTTGTTGTGACAGAGCCTTGCAAAATAGGCTTTTGGTGATGGACCAGTGAAATAAACGTTTTTGTTGGTAAATTTTTTGGTCGGCTGAATCGAAATTGACGCACTGAAATTTTTTATTTACCTAAAATTTACAGACTAATTACGATGTTTGTTTCGCTGGAATATCATCTTTCTCAGAACTTGCAGAATAAGACAAAAAATAACAAGCAACATTAGAACGCACATTTAATTTTAATGTCGCTACCAATCGATCAACATGGAAACCATTGGGGGAGGCCTATGTTCAGCAGTGGATGTCCTACATTGATGACATTTAATGTTACAGATTAAATTATATTGACTGAAGAGAGATGCCCCTCGATCTAAACTAAATGGTTCAATTCTAGTTGGGATATATACAAATTGAACATTATACATATTTATATAGAATAGAGGGCATCAAATCAAAGTAAACATTAGGTACCGTAAGTAGTTGTACGTTGATGTATTTAGCACTAAAAATTGTTTGTCTATTTGTGACTGTCGACTCTACAATTTTCCCCAGCTTCAATCCGACTTTAAAGACTTTAATTAAATATCTATATAATTAAAATATACACTGATGTTGCACAGAGTTACAGGGACCAGGGGCCAATCGGGCAGATTATAAGTTCAAGCCGACCGCAAAAATAAAAACAGCTGAATGAAGGTTCACGGGCCGCACGTACATTTAAAGGGGACCGCATCCGACCGCGGGCAGCGGTTTGTAAGTACATCCTTGGCGTATAACGCTATGGATGAGAGTTGGGAGCTTGGCTATATATCAAATCAAATCAAAATTATCTTTATTTGTTTATTAATTCAATTAGTACTTACAAATCGTCAAATGCTCTTAAGGAGCCTACACATGTCTCATTCTTTTTTTGCCCTACCAGCGCCTCAAAACAAACATTTGGCAAATGAGAAGAAGCCCCGCAACAAACTCAGTCACCACTGTCGGTTTAAAAATATAAACAATAGGAAGTTACAATACATTCAGAAGTAAGTTACTTACCACGCGTTCCCGTTGACAGAAGGTGGCCTTAAGACTCCATAAATCTAATGTAATGTAGGTACTCGTCTTGGTGTTTATATGAAAAGGTTTTTTTTTAATTTTGCACGAGCACGAGTGTCCAAGCTTCGTTTACGCTTCATACATTACCTATGTAATAAATAACCGACCTTATTTGATTTATCTAAAAACCCGCTTTACTAAATTAACAAACAAATCACGCGTCTGATTACTCAGTCGTATTTTCAGGAATATTAGTGGGGCCACATCACGAATGCCGTCCATTTATTTTGTGTGAAATTATGATAATAAAGCCATTATAGTATGCAACCTCATGGCATGACTGGGGCATATTTAGAGCGGTATGTCACGGATTAAGGCTTAAAGAATTTCGCCGCTGGATTTTCTTTCGCTTTTTCTGTGAATTCATATGTTACGGAACAGTATGCATTAAGCAAAGTGCCATAGGCTCTGTTAGGCGATTTTTTGCAACAAAGATGTATATTTGATCGTTTTATACTCTTACGTAACAACAACATGGTACGAGTATTACAAATGCAACAAATATTATCCCTACAATTTAATGTACTCGAGTATTCGTATATATGTATTCGTAAGTCGTAATAGCAAGTTAACGTGGATTTAATAGTATTTAATTGTTTAGGATACATTAACAATGATACGTCAAAATAAATCAGTTGTTGCATTTAAACGTATCCTCAACATGCAATATTGTGTTACTTTAAGTAACATTATGCGTACAAACTTAATTAGCATTCATTAAACAAACATTTAATATAAAATTTACAAAAATGAATAATAATTTGCAACATTTAAGGATTTTTGAAATTTAGATTTAGCAATGTGTTTTTAATGGAAAAACGATTAGCATTTGCTTGCTGAATTTTGATGTTTCCTTATTCTATCGTGTTGGTTGTAGGAAACGAGGTCATAACCACGTGCATCCTTGGTATACGCTTATAGCTCTCTACAAGCCCTACCTACACCTTAGTCAAAATTAGTGTCTTGACCATTCTATAATGGTGAAGTAGACGGACACTTATATTATGCTAATAAACAGAAAATAACTTACTAATTACATATTCGTATATACAGGGTGTCCCAAAAAGGTGTCAAGCCGAAGCCCAGAGGTAGAAGCATCACTAGGGTCATCCGAATCAACGCGATTTGAGATAGTTTTCGAGTAATGTTTTTTTACAACATCCCAACTAATATTATAAATGCGAAAGTAACTCTGTCTGTCTGTCTGTCTGTCTGTCTGTCTGTCTGTTACGCTTTCCCGCTTAAACCTCGCAACCGATTTTGATGAAATTTGGCATAGAGATAGTTTGAGTCCCGGGAAAGAACATAGGATAGTTTTTATCCCGGTTTTTGAAACAGGGACGCGCGCGATAAAGTTTTTCTGTGACAGACAAAATTCCACGCGGGCGAAGCCGCGGGCGGAAAGCTAGTAGTACATAAGTTTTAACCTATTTTCATTAAGTAGATCTACCTATATTTGTAATTTCCTAAAACCTTAAGTAAAAGTAAACGTTGAGTTATCACGCCCCTAATCCAGTAATTGTGTGATTTCTGGGCATGAATGATGATTTCTTACTCAACCGGAACCAACAGGGCTGGCAGTTATTATACCTGAAAAAATTAAAATTCTGTTAGGTTTCTATCTTGACTGTCAATACTAACTACAGAATTCAATTTTATAAAACAAATTTTGAATTAAATGCAGGATTCAAAGTTACGGCCTTACAAAAACCTAAATTATCGGATTTTAACCTTGATACTTAGGACATTTTAGTAGTAGTATACATATTAATTCCAAACAAATTGTCTCCGGAAACACCACCATGTAATAAAAATTAAGTTCAAAACCGGTGTTTAAACACCGGTTTTTTTAAGAAATTACAACCCTTAAGGGTTGTAATTTCTTATGTTTTTCAAACAATATCTATTAATTTGAAAATTATAAATAACTTGAAAAAATCGAACTGCCTAAGTCGCCCGGCAAGCGGAAGGTCGTGGGTTCAATTCCCGCCTTAGGCAGTTCGATTTTTTCAAGTTATTTATAATTTTCAAATTAGTTTGAGATGCGACTCTAAACGCTAAAAATTTAATAAATATCTATTAATTAAAAGTGTACTAATTTATAATTGCTTATTAATTGGTGACCATTAATTATTGGTTTGACGTAAATTGAACACTTACCTAAAACATGACACTTGACTAAAGGGCTAATTCCCGGTGATACGGTTCATAACCACGTTATAAGACGTAAATGGAAAAATTTTTTGGTCTAGGTAGGTATTTATTTAAAATTCTATTCATAATATTTTATTTTTCTATTTCTAATATCTACTTTTAATTTTAACGGCTAAAAATTATTAAAATAATTATTGGTTCGTACAAAATATTGTAATTTGATTTCAAAACTCAAGATTCTAATTGTATGAACAATTGCAATCGGACGATCAGGCAGCTTTCTCGCAAGGATATTTTATTTAGTAGTAGGTAAATCACTGAAATAATTGTTGGAATCAGAGTGGATTATCAATTTATATTATCTATCATGTATAATCTTAGTTCAAGTTGACGTGCTGTCGACTGTTTATACATCAGCATAATTCACAACGCGCGAGCGCATATTTAGGTCAGATGCGCACGCGCTAGTTCTTCTTCAACTTTACAAATATATTCGATAATTCCGTGTCAATTCCTCATGAAACAAACTCGACGGTATCTCCCACAACCCTAGCCGGCGACGTCTTTCGAAATCATCACACGATATAACGAACGGCGAAACAATTTCAAGCGTCCATCGCCTGAACTGGGTCAATAACTAGAAGTCGGTACTCCACGCAATCGTACACAAGGAACGGTGTGAACAGGACGAGTGCACTCCTAAATTACAATGGCTAAATTCTACTGCCTTTTGCTTCTCATCGCGTCGGCTTCGGCCCAAACTTGGACCAACGATCTGAACAGAGGCCTAGATGACCTGGACACCTTTTTATTCGACGACGGCATCCGAACCATATCCATCTACTCGGACTTCGATAGCGTTACGGATCGAAACTTCTTCATAATAATTCTCCCCTGGATCGTGGATAACATCGGCAGCGATTTGAGGATCAACTTTCGGTTCAGGGACAGCGGCAGGAATGCAGGTCCGAGGATGTGCGCTTTGCGGTCTCTGCGGACCAACCCGTTCACGCAAGCGGAGTTTTTGAGGTGTGAGGCGCAAGGGAACCCTGTCTCGACGTGTGTGGACCGAGCCCCCATCAACAGGAGGACGTACAACCGCTGCCTCAAGCGAAGAGTCAACGACTACGTGGATCAAACCCGGTGGGAGTTCGACAACCTCATTTCGGAGCAGACTCCTCTGGTTCTCATCAATGGAAGGCGGGAACTTAGCAGCACTAATCCGACCAGGCTGCTGCGTTTGATCTGCCAGACTTATGGACGGGACAAGCCCGTGGGATGCTTCAGACCCTCGCCTGTACCGGCTCCGGCTGTTGCTGCACCTGTCAGCTAGTTCGCAAACCTATTTTATTATTGTAACTGTTTTATATTAATAATCAATTTTAATGTCTTGTTGTAAATACACAAAGTAAACTTACATTCTAATTTTATACGTGCCGTATTTCATACGCTCCTGGACTGTGACCTTTTTGTCGTGCCTAGAATTATAAACAGGAGCAAATAATTATAGACTAGCTAGTGTACCTGTTATTCCAACACAAGTGTTGAACTTTATCAGTGCATATTATAGTAAAATAGTTGTGTTTATAGAGAAGTGGTCAACTTGTGTAGTTGTAGTATCTTGAAATTTACATAAAGTCTTTGTACCTATTCGTAATTGTGTACTTAAATTTTAAAACAATTTGTGTGTTTGTAACCACGACCGCTCCATCCAGGAATTCATTATCATTTTGTCCCTATTTTTCCGCAAGTCGGATATTTTCCCCTAAAAGTTTAACTCCCCATTTTTTCTCCGGGAAAAACCCGGATGCGATTCAAATTATCCCACCTACATTAAATTCAATGCATAAAATTATTGTTCTCAGAGGCGGACTCTTAAATAAAATTATAGAGCTTATTCAAATCATACTCGAAGTTGTGTGACAAATAATACGATTATAAAATTTCTCTTTGAGATTCCAAAAAGATTTTTTGTAAAACATTTTGGTAAATTACTAAATTAACTCGACTATGTGTACGGTTTTAGATGATTACAAATCAAACGTTTTCATAAGAAAAAAAGTAGCGGTAACAATGTGTTTTGTTTTATAAGATTGCAATCTTATTTTAAGCCAATGAAATAAAAATGATTTATAATCTTAATTTATTTTTATAATCTCGGTTTTCCTATCCAATATTTGCTATAATAAGTATAAAATGTTCATATGTTTCACTTTTGTGTGAACATTATTGTCTTTTTCTTCTAAAGGTGATGACAGAATGGCAAGAGAAATATAGACAAGAGAAAGTCGTGTTCCTGCAGAAGACATTATCTGTTCGTTTCAACCAAATCATGTCCACTGCTGGACAAAGACCTTTCCCACGGATTTACACAACAACTAGTCATGTGCAGTGCCCTCATCCAGGTGTTTTCCGCGACCTTCACCAGACCGTCGGGTCACAGAGTGGGTGGACATGAATGGTGCTGATAAAATATGTACGTTCTACAGTGTGCCTTTAATTTTTTAATAAACAAAGTTGCTGGACCGTTTATTGAACAAGTTTTACAAGTGATAACAGTGTTAATGGGCGATCCTTGGTTTTGCCTAACAAATTAGTTACCTAACCCCTTACTATGGTTGGTTGGCTGCAACGCAACACATTCACAATTCTTGGAAAACAGTTTCATTGTAATGTTTATCGCGCCATTGATGCTTTGAATGCATTTTAACGTAAGTTATACTTCGTCGCTGCATCCTCGAGATTTTCATATTTACCAGGTAGTCCACTTCTCATTGTACTAGGCATCGAACATTTTAGAGCATACAATACAAAAAAGTACTTGTTATGACTCGATATCCGGCGGTAGTGGGGCACGCTTACGTCACACCCCTCCAACCGTCGAGTCGTCATTCGCTTCGATAGTGCGGGCATCGTAACATCGAAATTTCTCGTTCGTGCCGCAAAAATTAAATTAAATTAAATTGGAAAAAGTGTGTGCTTCGTGTGTGTTTAAATGTGAAATGACCATAAAAGTAAACATTTCGATAAAATACACAGTTATTACGTCGTCTAGAGCGACGCGACATTTGGAGGATAATAATGGCTACCTGTTGGGGAATCAGGAGACCGGATCAAGGCCGCAAGGCCCGCAAGTAAGTGCTCCGCCAACGAAAGTGCCTGCCAAGCTGCAGTCTGCGAGGAATCGCGCCGTATTGCAAAAAACATCACTCATCGTGAATCACAATGATGACTACGACCACTCTGGCAAGAGTGTACCGACCGAGAGGCAGATAAGTTTGGGGAATATTTAAAACAATTATTTTGTTTTTACAACTTACAACTGTAAAAGGAATGGCAAAATGTTTTCGACTATGTTCAATCTGTGCTCGTACATAGGTACGTAATATATTCGATCCTAATTTAACACTGAGTTGTGCTGTGATGTGAGTTGTGCTGTGATGAAGTTCATACCGTGTTCATGGAATCTTACCTTAATGCTATTAAGGTAATCTATGTATTTCCTAAGAGTAGTGATGCGATTACTACCGAAATATCAAAATCGTAATAAAGAACCTCGATGCGATTGAGGTCAAATACGAATCTCTTAGAGTAGTGATGCGATTACTACCGAAATACCAAAATCTTAATAAAGAACCTCGATGCGATTGAGGTCAAATACGAGTTTCTTAGAGTAGTGATGCGATTACTACCGACATACAGTTCACAAGAATAAAAACTCGCTGCGTGCCTCCGCACGGCGCGCCTGCCGTGGCCACTGGCCCCGCCGCCCCGTCGTCTTCCCGTGCGCCCAGGTGGGACCCCGCCGTGGTTCAGCTGCTCTGCAACTGCCCTTCGCGACCTATGTCGCCCCGTCTGAAAAACGGTGTCGTAAGGTGAGTGCGTCCATTGCTATCATAATTACTATTGAACGTAACTAAATTTACTTAGCTGGTGTATTTACATACAGGACCTACCTATCAGATTTTTTGTTTAAACTATTTAAATAAAATAAGAAACTATATTCAATTGTACTAAAACAATGATTTCGAATAATCAACCTGTAAACCATCAGCGAGACCTTATATATATTATGTATTTCCTTGAGTAGTAATGCGATTACTACCGAAATACCATAATCGTTATGAAGAACCTCGATGCGATTGAGGTCATATAACTATTACCTAGAGTAGTGATTCGAAATATCAAAAGAATCGGATGATTCAACACAGGAGGATATATCAGTCTGATAAACCAGCAAAACCGAATATAGAGGTTACATAGGTAAATTGTATTAACTTCAGACACGGAAAAGTTATCCCGTTAGCCAATAATATTTTGGAAGGCTTAGGTCAGCCTAAAAAGTAAAACTGAGGTGTACGCACTCCAATTTGGAGATGAGATAATATTCTGAACGCTTGGGCGAATATTGGCTAATTGACTGAGGGACGAGTCAATCCAGAAGTTGACTAAAAATACCTGCACATGTTGTCACGTGTCTCTTACGCAAAGAAATTAAAACGGGGGGCTTATCCCTCAAGGTAACTGCTCGAGGAAGCGCAGAAATAGTAATAAAAAAGAAAAATACACAAAATGATAAGATGTATTTATTTAAAACTTTTATACAAGTCCATAAATTAAATTAAAATTACAATAGGACTTTAATCTAAATCAAGAAAATGTTATTTAAATGTTCAAATATTATTTTCGAATATTTGCCTCTGTGTGGGGTAACCGGTTCACGCACTTCTTTTCCTCAACACCATCCGGTTACTGTATGTGTGCGCGTGCGCAAACATCACCAACACCCTACAGTAGTAGTGCAACTGTCGCAATTTTTTGAGCAGCAGCTTTATTGAACGGTGGCATGATAAACACCAAAATTATTAAGATTATATCAGATATTTAATAGCAGTAATCCTACCTTTAGGTTTTGAGTGCCAAAACACATCAGCAGTTTCAGTTTCGGTCATCCTTATGAACAGCAGCGACGACCAGCGATTGCTACAGCAATTTCGTACAAAACAAACAACAGCGAATTATTTCCGCTTTCTACGCTTTATTCTGGTCTCGTGATAAGGTTTAATTTAAACCAGTATACCAGCTTCATTCCATAGTTACAAAACAGAAGCTTATGTCAACAACTTATAAACATTTTCACTTTGGTCTACCTAAGAACTGCAATGTTTTTTCAATACATAGTTATACATATTATACATAAATATTTGATACGTATATCAAATCCAGTTTAACTGAGAAGAGTAATTCTACGATAATCGTAAACCATTTACGTTCATCTCTTTTACTTGAGTAAAGAATTTAGTTCAGTCGCCTAAATTAATGACTTTATGTAAAGAGTCTTATCCCACAAGCAAGTACTTAAGATATTACTTAATATACCTATTCATATTACTTTTAGCAAAGTTAACAAAAAACTGGTATATTCCCATAAATATTATCGACATAACAACGAATCCAAACGTTAACAATACCTAATAAACTATCATTCTATAGGAATGACGGATTGAATATTTATTCCTAAATATGTAGTGTGGGAAATGGCCCCAACTTCATGTTAGTACATTATCTCGTGACTTCGGTTTCTTTCTATCGCAAAAAATGATAAGCAATAAATACAAATATTATTTATTTAATTTATATATTTACCTATTAACATCATAATTATGAAACAGTTAATCGGCTACAGACAGCTGTGCGATGTATGAATATTTCTGCTACCGTAAGGTTACCTCTGTAACATCTTCAAGCTTACTGAAATAAAAGATTTGAGTGTTATTTTTTGTGGGTCTCACACAACACAATTGATTTGACAAACAATAAGACAAAACAAGGAAATATATTATTTTTTGAAGTACTATTTACTTACTTAGTAAAAGTAAAGTAATAAATTAATTAATTTATTTATTCTACTGCTTTACCAAGAACCAAGAACATAAGTTCTTGTGTAAGTGTAAGTAAGAGCATAAGCTCTATTAAAACACTAAGTATAACATCTATAACGTACACAGTCAATTAGAGGTAAACTCTGCATGCAATGAAGTGTTTATTTCAGAAAAATGATATCAAAGTACAATTTTAGATAACGCTCTCTGCTCTAAGCGTATACTTATATACGATACATGAAATCGGTCTTGACATGATGTATTAAAATTGCTTATTTTAACTTTTTTTTTTATTAAGACCGCGTTTAAAAGTAAATAAATAATTCAATTTGTGCTACTGACAGATAAACTCAGTAATATACAAAGGAAAAGTGGTAATATATCAAAATCTTTATAATTTTTTTTTCATGTTTATTGCACCGCCTTAGTCTCTCTACTAGACCTGTGGTTGACTGGCAGAGAATGCCACTTGGCATTAAGTCCGCCACTTTACAGTTTTATGTGCAAAAATATAAATAAATAAATGTTATCCTATCTTATATACACACACACTTATCTGCAAAAACGTTTAATAAAACATTTCATTACCTGAACGTAGTTAGAATAAGCCACCTCTTTTGTGTGCCGACGTTCTGTCGGACTGAGCACGCTGACTGGCGATACTCACGGATTGCGCGCAAATTTTTGCGAAGTACCCACTTATTTAGTTAATAATATAAAGTTATCGTTCTCAGTTTGGTTATTATGTTTCCAATCCAAAGCTAGTGTTACTAAACATTGTGCTACTCTCACGTTAGTGAATTGTTTTAATTCTTGGGGAAATAAAAATCTTAAACTAGATATAAATTCAATTATCATAGCTCAATGTACAAAATCTGACCCCCAGATAGAAAATAGTTATTGTGTAAACTTAAAAGCGAAGGCAAAATTTCAAACAACAGCTACATTTTATTTGAAGCAGAGAATTACCATCAGAATACTATTAAGTATTTATTACATAAAAAAGAAGTAGTAAAAATATTAACTCACAGAAGAATGGGACACCTGGCCTATTATATTTACCGGTGATTTTACTAATAATTTAGCACCCGGGCGATCCCAGTTGCACTTTAAAGTATTGTTTTCAATATCAGAGTTATTATTCCAGCAAATACAATTATTTCTTACAAGTTTACATGAATAACAAGTTATATTCGTATCCTTACTAATACTAAAAAACTAATCTCAAACTACGAAGAAATTTTACCACAATGCAAGAACCTCTAGGATAGATTAAACATATTTGAATATTTTTTCATTACGTGAGAGTTATATTGATATAACCCAAAATTATGTTCCGCACAAAGTGTCCGTCATGCAACAACTAATCGTTGAAAAGTTATCATAGAAGCAGGCTAATCTAGAAAATTACCTTGAATTATATTCTTAAATTTTGAAGCAAGACCTAGTCTGCTACGCATTTTGATAATGCTTTACTTAACGATAATACCTATTATGTATAAATATTCTTTATAAAGGTCTTATTTATTTAAATAACGTATTTATCATAGTTTTGATTTCACTAAAGCTCTCTAAACATCTACCTGGTAAATATGAAAATCTCGAGGATGCAGCGACGAAGTATAATTTATGGTTAAACAAACTTACCTTAAGTGAAGTTTGACCGTAATTATACGAGTCGCTGCATCCGAAGAGATTTTCATTCCCGCCCTACCCCTAAGTTTACACTTTACTTACCCTTACTTAACTTTAGCGAAATCATACTCTGAAATGAATGACGACTCGACGGTTGGAGGGGTGTGACGTAAGCGTGCCCCACTACCGCCGGATATCGAGTCATAACAAGTACTTTTTTGTATTGTATGCTCTAAAATGTTCGATGCCTAGTACAATGAGAAGTGGACTACCTGGTAAATATGAAAATCTCTTCGGATGCAGCGACTCGTATAATTACGGTCAAACTTCACTTAAGGTAAGTTTGTTTAACCATAAATTATAAGCAATTGAAATAATTTTGCCCCCAAATAGACGGCGTTGAGACGGATAAGTGAAATAAAATATCTACAAATCACATTTTGATAATATTTTAACAGTTATTTCCTGGTAGACAAAGAACAAAACTTGGTGTTGAATTGTATGTCATCTACTAATAAAATATGACGGCTATTATGGTTTCCCTTAAAAATGAACCCTGAACTTCAGAGTTGAGAGATTGCAATTATCTAAAGGCGTAAACACAAAGGCCAACTAAGCAGATCTTCCTCAATGGTATTTGACTCTACTAGATACGTTCAGTAGAGTATAGTTAGGTACAGATTATCTGCCCCTTACAGAATTCAAACCCACGACTACATGATCTGAAATCTCCTGGCTAAATCTTCAGCACACTCCAACTACCGTCTTGAAACACTCGCGTTAAAATCACTTCAAACAAGCACATTACCAGCGTCTCAACGTATACAATTCTTTGCCAAAGGATTACACAGAAACATGCACTGAAAAAGGAATCCTTCCACATTATGTTAGAGTACATTTTTCCTTGTCGTACTTCAAAAGAAACGGTCTTGTTAACAGTGGGAGTTTTTCGCCGTATGATTTATAAAGGACTAGCTTTCCGCCCGCGGCCTCACCCGCGTGGATTTTTGTCTGTCAAAGAAAAACTTTCAAAAACCGGCATAAAAACTATTCTATGTTCTTTCCCGGGACTCAAACTATCTCTATGCCAAATTTCATCAAAATCGGTTCAGTGGTTTGGCGTGAGAGGGAAACAGACAGACAGAGTTACTTTCGCATTTTAATATTAGTATAGATATAGATTTTAGGTGTTCCTTGTAGGAATCTAGGGCTTGCATAAATTGACTGAGTTATTTGTTTTTGTATACCTAGTCGTTTGTAAAAACAATATTAAGATCTAACAAACGATCACCAAGAAGCAAGCAGGTACTCTTCGGGTTAGTATTACAGAATTTATAGACTTATGCATGTATTCGTGTGCAATTTTGATCGTCGTCATCATCATCATTTCAGCCATAGGACGTCCGGCATTTTATTGGTCACTGTGGCGCGAATAATCAAGTTACATGCCTGATTTTTTATTATTATTAGATGAATACTAGGCCTAGCTGATTCAGAAGTATTTACATCCATAACACGAATGTAAACTAAAATCCTGTATGTTGTAAAAAAAATCATAACTCAAAATCTATGAAAAGTCACGGTGTTTTAGGTAGCCCTAGTAATGGCCTAGCCCATCACTAGCGCTCAAAGCCATCAAAGTAGTGTCAAGACACTATTTCTTGATACACCCTGTATAACTCCTTAAATAACAAGCTACGTAAAGTATAAAATTACTCGTATGTGTCTGCATACCTACATTCACAAATGTTACCCTACTTAACTACTTACTACCGACGCCTACTATCATGTGTACAGGAATGTATAGCAAGCGTTCCCGGAATCCGAAAGATGCTCCGATTCCGATCGGTCAAATCCCGGTTTTCGTAAACCCAAGGGATTACCCGAAATCCCTTCTTTTGGGGTCCTGTGTCATTTGGGAACATCGAATTTAAGGCAGGTTTGGGAAACTATGCATTAAGGTAGGGATTCCTTTAGTGATTTTGGGTTTAAAGGCCGGTTCTGAACTCATTATTTATCATTAACAGTTAATTGTCAGGGAATCCTTCGAGTATGAGCCATAAACAACGCCTAGAAGAAAATAAACAATACGACTCGATTTCAAGTAAAATTACAGTAATTGCCGAAGAAGACTTTCAGGTCAACCTAAATTTTACAAAAACTATATTGTATATAAATAACATGACAGAAATGATGCCTGACGATAGTCATAATAATATCCTCCATATAATATTATTTAGTAACATTTTCCAAAATAATTTTTAGCTAATTTTCTTCCCGCACTATTCACACCTCCCCAAAAGCCAAGTGTTGCAACCACAAAAATATACTATAGTGGCATATTGAATGGACTCCGTCCCATGTTCACTCCTTATTTTTACCCACCTAAAGCGGTAAATCCCAGACCGCATAATAAAAAAACAGGGTAACGGTATAAATTTAAAGTCCCCTATTTTATATAAAAGCTTAATACACGATACTGGCGAAGTGTAGGGTTGTGCATCGAATGATATTCATATTTTTATTAGAGAACCATAAAGGTAGAGATTCAGGTGCCCGTGATCCGTTTGAGATCATATTTCGAGATAGGGACTTGAGTCTAAAGCTGGTAAACTCTACTGAAGGAGCTAATGAAAAAAACGAATATTTCCATGGCTGTGCAAGACAACTAGGTTTATTGTAAAACTTAATGTTTTTACCGTCTTATAACTTCCTAGTAATCATTTTTTTAATTTATTGTAAGTTATTGTAGTTGAATGTTAAGAATTGAATTACGAAGAACAACTTGTGTTACGAATTTACAAAAAAAAAAGTCATGTTAAAGTTAACTCCCTTCTTAATAAAAATTATACGCATACTGAACATTTCTCTAAACGTCATTTTAAACCAATATTCAACACATGTGTAACTTTATAGTAGGCACCCATAAGCAGGTAATAATTTATTGTAAGTCTAACAAAAAAATAAACCCGCAGGTTGCGAAAAACGCTAACACCGAAATTGTTTACGACAATGATTTTCACGCGCAAGAAGTGGTGTTTAAATGACCGCAGTCCTCGAAACACAAAGCAATAAATCTTTCCCTAAATTACTTTTTACATCAAGGTTGACAACCCTAACAAGGCTA
Organism: Ostrinia nubilalis; assembly: GCF_963855985.1. Taxonomy (NCBI): domain Eukaryota; kingdom Metazoa; phylum Arthropoda; class Insecta; order Lepidoptera; family Crambidae; genus Ostrinia; species Ostrinia nubilalis. Next base: position 4,971,527 of record NC_087097.1, on the reverse strand, counting down.
TAAAGTGTAAACACAAAAGGTCCCATTTACATTTGCTGTACGTACGTTTCGCATTTTTCAGCGGAACAGCCGACTCCGATTCGGGTCTGTGTATTGTGGACCTAACTGAGTATAGCAAAACTCGTAAAATTTTGGCGGACAATGGCTATGAAGAGCGTTTAGCCATTTATGTTTAAAGAATATTATTCATAAACAAAACAGAAATGAGGAAATAATCCATAAACGAACTAAAGTCGCTGACATAGCCCGACAGATTAGCAAGCTAAAGTGGCAATGGGCAGGGCACATAGTACGCAGAACTGACGGCCGATAGAGCAGCAAGATTCTGGAATGGAGGCCACATACCGGAAAACGCAGCGTGAGACGTCCACCTACAAGGTGGACCGACGGCATCGTAAAGGTAGCAGGGAAGCGCTGGACGCAGGCCGCTACCAATCGATCAACGTGGAAAGCATTAGGGAAGGCCTATGTTCAGCAGTGGACGTCCTATGGCTGAAATGATGATGATGATGATGATAAACAAAATTATAAGCAAACTTAGGTAGAGAGTAATGTTAACGATGAAATTATTAAAAAAGAGTTAGGCTGAGTTGCAACACCTAACTTTGACCGTAACTTTGACGATAACCGGTGATTGTTGTATGGATTTTGATAGATTTTTGTTAGTTTCATTATACATTCAGATAGAGTTGAATTTTTAAATAAGTTGCTAAGGTTTCTGGACAATGTTAACGATATGTTATAAATGTCTTTTTACAAATCTCTCTATACACTTTTGCACACTTAAACATGATTAACCAATAACAAGCTTGTAGTTATATCATCATGATCATCACATCAGTCACAGGACGGCCAGACTGCAGAACATCATCATCATCATCATTTCAGCCATAGGACGTCCACTGCTAAACATAGGCCTCCCCCAATGACTTCCACATCGCACGGTTGGTAGCGACCTGCATCCAGCGCCTTCCTGCTACCTTTATCAGGTCGTCGGTCCACCTTGTACCGACACCTGCAGAACATAGCCACCCCCAATGATTTCCAGATTGTCCGGTTGGCAGCTTGTTGATACTAATGTAAATAGGGGCAGTATTTTCATCTTCATCATCCACTGCTGGACGTAAGCCTTTCCCTAGGAACGCCACAAAGCATGAGGGATAATATTATTAGCCCAACTTTTTCCGCTTTGATACACGACGTAATATGATTTAAAATACTTCACCAGCGTATTTGCAAAACAATCTCATAATTGAAAACAGTCTCTCTCTCATACCTGCATCATAGAAAATGAAAAGGACAAAGGAGCTTTTCGTGAAGTAACGATATCAAGCCCATGGCCACTGCCCATTTATAAATGGAACTGCTTCTCTGTCGCTACCTACCAACAAAAGAGTGAACACAAAACCTTTCCGCCCTACTAAATAAATCAAATGCGTTTGTATTGAGCGCCCTAGTGTTGCCAGGTTTGGTGAAAAGTTTCGGTTTTTTTTACAACTTGACGATGAGAAAAGGTGGGTTAAATATTGTACTGGAACGTGTGAAAGCGCTTAAATGCAGAAAATAGTAATGACATTTTGACTTTACTGAAAATTTTCTAGTGTCTGAAGTTTAATGCGGTCAATTTGATACTTCAGAATAAAAATCTAAGCTAAATATTTTTAAGTATCATAGTAAATCTGACCTTGTCTTGTCAATAATGTTTTTGCTTCTCCATTGAATGAACTCCTGCAAGATTTCGAACATATTCAAATGCCTACTCATAGTTTTCTCCCCGGATTAGTGTGCAAAATAGCTCATATTTACGACGACCTAAGCATGTAGCATTCATACCCTAAAAATTGGGTAAAAATGAAAAACACGGTCGCAACACTAGCCGACCGAGTCGCCTTGTTGACTTGCAAATAGTTTTGTTAAAGTTCTAAAGGCTTAGTTCTTTATTCATCCACAAGCGTACAGCTTAGGTCTATTCGCGCTTACATACGGAAATTACAATTTGATCCTTATGTAAGCCTGCTCAGTCATAGTCATACTAATTTAGTTAACTTATATTCAACAAGTAGAGGCAGTCTTTATTTGGGTTTCAATAAGTCAATTCATTAGCTTTATACTAGGTATAGCGTTTTTTCATGACTATTGTCGGTATGACGATGATATAGGCAGCCAAAAGTTTTAGTCATATTTTGGGGAAATATCAATAAACCTTATTGGTAACAAGTTTCTTTCTGCTCTACCTATTGATCGATTTTCCATTGATTGACTGTGTTCTGATTTGCTACTTTTTGTAGTACGAATAATGACGTGTGTGTATAAATAAATAGGTAAAGGTCGAATAATCAATCCACCGACTAAATACGAAATAAATAGAATATGATAGATTTTTTTTGTCTTCTTGTATAAGTAGATATTTTGACTTCAGTAAAGAAAAATGAGACCGGATTTCACTTTCCCTCTGAGGAACTGCGGTCATTAAGTTTACGCAAATGTCTATACAGGGTGTTGGGTAAATGGGTATATGAGCCGACACGAACCCATGTTAACATGGTCATATAAATGGTATGGTGAAATCAGAAATTTGATATCATGATTTTATTTTTTTTTATTTTCATACAAAATTAATTTTATAAAATCCGATTTGTATGAAAAATAAAATAATTAAAATGAAGATATCAATTTTCTGACTTCACCATACCATTTATATGACCATGTTAACATGGGCTAGTGTCGGCTCATATACCCATTTACCTAACACCCTGTAGACTACTAAGTTATAGAAAGGTACCACCATATTTTAGTAAATAAGCAATACAACGTAATAAGGCCTAATAATTTAGTCAAACCCTATCCCATTGCAAATAAAATTAGCAAACTCTCAGTTTGTTTTCAATTAGGCTGTTTCCATTTCTGAGGACTGAGAACGAAAGGTGTTTACTAAGTCACAAAGCCGTAAGTATAATCAAAATCTCGGAGGGTCACAGGTGTCCAAAATCGATGGGGTAAACAACTCCCAATCTGGGGTGTTGCTAAACAGCGCCACTGTTTGCCGGTAAACAACTTTGTAGGGCACGATTTTTTGGTCGGATCGTTGAGTCGTGGACGATTTATGTTTACTTGTAAATAGGGTGTGTAGGCGGAGAGTAAACGTAGTCGTATTCCAAAGTGTCTTGTGAAATGTAGATGGACGAGCATTTAAGTCACTTTCCCCCGGGACAAACTTGACTTTCATTGGTGAGATTTTTATGGCGGTCAAGCTGTAGATCCTGGCTACACAGGAGTTGCAGCAGTGGGAACGAGAGGTGGGAATACTCCCGAGCATTTAAGTACCAGTTGAATGTCGTAAACGCCAAATGGCTTTGAATTACTTTTGAAGTGCATTTCAACTCAATTACCAAATTTTATTTTTGTTATATTTGATGACGCTATTTGAGCACAAGATTAATAGTTAAAACCTTTAACACGGAAAACTCTACCATTACATAGCAATGACTGGAAAACTTCAAAAAGTAAGTAGGCATACAAACACTAAAAATCGTTTACAATACGAAAATTTGCTCAAATAATTACTTAAGTTACCAAATCGACATCGAAAGCTCAAAAACATGCAAGTATTTATCATACTAATATTTAATCATTTTTAAAATCGACGCATCAGTCATTTATTGAGTGAACGAATTCGTCCAGTCGTGAACTGTAAACGCATAATTTAGTGGGTGTGTGTATTTACACACGCGTCGACTGCCACGAGACATGAAACCAAGTAATTACATTAAAAATTATGTACATGAATATGTAGGGCTGGATCCAACGCAGGTGGAAACAGCGATGTTTTTCATATCGCTAAATGGGGTTTAACTATAGCTAAAGTAGAGGTAGTAGGTTCAATCCAAATAGTGCAAATTCTCTCGTAGATTATGCTACTAATAACTATTATACAAAAGTAAGTAGATTGATACCCGTTTTCACCATCAATCCCTATTTTTTATGGTAACACATAACAGGAGTTTTGTTTTTATAGGGGTCACTTATTAATTAGGGATTGATGGTGATAACGGGCATGACTCTATGGGCTAGTGATACTTTATACTCGGTTTGGTTGGTGGTAGGTAGGTAAGTCCACCTAGATAACTACATTATCTTAAGTGACACTATTTACTACCAGAATACGGGTATAAAAGTACCGAGACTATTACCGATGATCTGGTGAAGACGTAAAGTACCTGGACCTGAGCACAGGACCGGTCGTTGTGGAAATTATTGGGGGAGGTGTTTGTCCAGCAGTGAACGTCATTTGGCTCAACCGAACGAACTGAAACTATGAAATCCTTGAGGGAGGTAGGTATTTGTCAGCAGAGGACATCGTTTGGCTGAAACGAACGAACTGAAACTATCAACAATATTGTCGTTTGAAACATAACATACTGTACTTCAAAGTACATTGTGGTTCAACTTTTGATTGGAATGGGATTAGTTTTACGCGAGTTTCATACTAATGAGTGGGGAAAAATAAACGGTCTGCACATTTATTTAACTGCATAATTTACTGCGTATTTTTATTGAATGTTTTTAAAAGTCAAGGTACCTATATTCTTTAGGAAAAAACTATTTTAATCGGGTAAGTTTAAATTGGTATTAAGTGCCTTGATGTTGAATCATTTTACTTAATTTACATTCGAAAATTAGTTTTCGAACCCTAATTAGGACCACAAACTAGTTAACAGAACTTTTATTATTAAATCTTGTAATTTTTAGTTTGGATTCAAATCAAATCAAATTAGTTTATTGCAATTGTAGGTACATATCATACATTGATGGGTCTTAAATTTAAACTTAAAATTGTTCAGCTACAATTTGCCAAGCAGATTCTTTTAATAGAGCCCTTATTTTACAAAATTTTGCTCTATTGACTCGTTGATCACTACAATATAAGCTTAATCATCATCGGGGCGTTTAGTTTCCTTCTAATTTACCAGAGTTATACCATAAAGCTTTTTAAATTTAATTTTCATTAACTTAAGGAGCTTCCATTAAGCTTCATAATAATATTATAGTTAGCATTTAATTTACATTAACATTTTACCAGAAAATATTTAAAAATAAACCTGCTATTATTAAGTAACAGTTATCCAAAGCAACTTAGAAGCCAGTAAATAAACACAAAGAATTCAGATGAAAGTGTATTTTTTATGGCTTTACATTTTTATAGCAACCGTAAAAGCAAATTCTCGCCGTCATATAATTACGAAGTAAAATGGGGAGTTTTTTAGAGGGTATAATAAAAATGGGGACAGTAATATCAACACTTATAAAGTGCGTGTAAAATTCGAGTACCTACTTACTTAATTCATTGTCATCAGGTAATTAATTTACTTTCTACTTACTGCATGAAAATGGCCTTTTCATCATCACCCACGGCATTACAAGATGTGCCATTTTAACCTAATTCAAAAAAGGAGGAGGTTCTATGTTCCACTGTATATGTACGTATTATTTATTATTGTTTCAGCCGTTTTCCTCGAAAATAAGTACGTAAGATGCATAAGAGAAGGCATGAGTACGGATAATTGCACACAAATTCCTGGAAAAAATATTTTCGAACATTCTTGTTATTTTAAACTCAGAAAATAGGTCTACTTATGTAAACCCGTTGGTTGAAACTAAAAACACTAACAAATGATGATACTACCTACTGAATCTATTTGCTTTATGACTGTTCCCTGAAAAACCACGTAACCTGTCATTTACTATGTTCGAGGAAAATAAACGCAATAATTAATTGTTTTTCTTTCCGTTTGTCGTAAAGCGCGGGTTTTATTACAAATAAATGTAAGATTTTTGTTATTATGAGCTTTAAAAGTAGATAATATCAATGACGCGCGGTGACACAACTTCGCTATTTTTGTCCCAATGTCCAGGTGATTAAGACGTTTTATTTATTTATAACCTCTTCCAATAACGGAGTAAAATGTACTTACCAAAAAACTAACCTAACTTAAAAAAACTTAACCTTTCATAATTTATCAGCATATAAATCTTAGAGTATTTGTAGTCAGCAAACCCTTTTCTTTCAGTCTCTACATAAATTGTTACAATAGTAATAAAGCAAATCAAAATCAAATCAAATCGTTCATTTATGCATGTAGGCTCCCAAAGAGCACTTTTATATGTCACAAGTTCACAATAACTCTAAGTGCTGAGAGGAAGCAGCGCAAGAAACTCAGTCACTAATTGTCAGCTTTAAGGCCGGGTAGCAGAGAAAATGGCGAAAATGAGGTTTTCATTTTTCATTTTTGAGGTACTAAACAGTAAAATTAAAGGCTAAGATTTTTATTGGGCATAGTTGAGGATATTTTCTAGGGCTATTAACGGATGGAAACACGATTTGATGAAGTTGACTCGATAGAATAAATTCCCAAAGTTACCTCTATTCGTTTTCTATTTATGGTTTTATTTTTAAAATAAGCGATTTGAGATTCTAAATCTTTTACTAAACTAAAGTTCAGAAATAACTTGAGGGCTTTTAACGGATGAAATTTTTATATTGCGTCTTATTTAGTTACTATGTTAAAAAATGTGGAAAAAATCGTCCATGACGGCTTGGACAATCTCAATCAGTCGCGCGGTGGCGCTTACGGAGGACGGACGCGTGTCAGTCTTTTGGCCGTGACAGTTCGCGATTTGTCAATATTTTTGACAATGATGACTTTGATGAGTCACAGTATAATAATATCAGTGTTACTGGAGAAAGCTTAAATTTTTGATAATTAAAAATTATCAATTTTGTCTACCTATTGAAATTTAAATCGTTCGCATCCTTTTAAACGAAGACTCTACTCATGATACATAGTACATTCCTCAAATATGAGACAAAACCAATGAGTTAAAATTACATTTTAATAGTACCTACATACAATCGTCTTACACTCTTTAGAAGAGCACACTGACACAAATAAATAATATAAAATATTGTCTAAGGTCTGTAGCTAAAGGTCTAAGCTGTAAAATAGAAGAATCTTCTAGCCAAAAAGATGGCCGATGAAGCAGATGTCAACGGATTTAAAACTTGGAGTTCATATGACTCCTTGTAGACTTGAGTCTCTAGAGCGTCCCTTCCTCCACCATGCGTAAGAATTTTCACAAAAATACTGTCTAAGGTCTGTAGCTAAAGGTCTAAGCTGCAAGATAGAAGAATCTTCTAGCCAAAAAGATGGCAGATGCAGCAGATGTCAACGGATTTAAAACTGGAGTTGATGTGACTCCTTGTAGACTTGAGTGTCTAGAGCGTCCCTTCCTCCACCATGCGTAAGAATTTTCACAAAAATACTGTCTAAGGTCTGTAGCTAAAGGTCTAAGCCGTAAGATAGAAGAATCTTATAGCCAAAAACATGGCAGATGCAGCAGATATCAACGGATTTAGAACTGGAGTTCATGTGTATCCTTGTAGTTTTGAGTTTCTAGAGCAGTGGTTCTTAACCTTTAAGTCATGAGGGACCATTTTACCAAATTTCTGTCTTGTCAGGGACCACCTCATAATCGGTCAAAACCAGTTTGACTGCAAAAATCAGTTAAAAGTGGTTTTGACCAAGGTGTGCAAGTGCACATCGTGGACCACTTGGAATGCCTCCAGGGACCACCAGTGGTCCGCGGACCACCGGTTAAGAACCACTGCTCTAGAGCGTCCCTTCCTCCACCATGCGTAAGAATGTTTCAAAAATACTGTCTAAGGTCTGTAGCTAAAGGTCTAAGCTGCAAGATAGAAGAACATGCATTGTCAAAAGTTACTTGAAAACAATGAAAAAATACTTTTCAAAATAAAACACACGTGTTCGTTGTCACAGCAAAAACCACATGGCCGATATTAATTGAATTTAGTTGTGTATCGCTGAGTGTTGCAATTACAAACATTCAATAAATACTTTACGAAATATGAGGGTGGTACAATTTACCCGGCGGTACAATATACCGAACTCTCCCCTACATAAATTATGGAAAGAAAACACCCAGACCAATACAAACAAATATGTATGCAATTTTAGTATGATATTTTTATTTATTAATAAACAAAAAGACTGAACAAAATTGATGCGTGTACTGATTAATGTAATTAACCACATGCAAAGGTTTGTGAATTGCAACAACTATAAATAATTTATTATCCAAGCTCTAAATAATCGCTACTACGAGTAACTGATCATAAAATGTTTTTCCAATCGCTCAAGCTCCCGAGGATCTACCGATAGGTCGGGTGGCGTAATCTTGAAATTCTTTTAGCCGGCGCGGAACTTCCGGATTGTCAGGTGACGCCACGCCTCTTTGAACCGTGTTTACTTTGGCAGTTATATTCTATATTTATTCGATTCTAAAATATATTCCCAAAAATTTTGAAAGTTGTTTTAATTTCTATCACTTGGATATGATTTGTATTAGAAAGTGCTGTAAGTGTGACGCTTGAACGGAAGGAAGTCAACCTAACCTAACCAACTGCGTATTTCTAAACTCCGTTTTTCTATACTGTGTAGCCGCGAGAGCTCTTTGGCGCGCTGTCTTCGGCGAAGTATTGCGCGCGCAGATTTTGACAGCGCGAAATACCTACTTTAGCAGAAATACCAAGCCTTAAGAAACACATTCATTATTGCACTTTTTGCAATACTGTCGCCATATAACCAAATGACCAACGCCTGCATTACCACGAACCGTATCGTACCTTGGGTCGATCAAACTACAATGCAACCTCTAACATCTCTCGTTAATAAACTGTCAGTTAAAACGGACTGCATTTGACAGGTTACAACAAGTTTCCTGTGGCAAGTTTAACAGCGCTGAATATACAGAAACTGTCTAAGCAAGCATGTAACTCACAGTAACCTGTGGACATTGCAGCTAAAGTGAGTTTAAAGGTTAATAATGTAACAGACTAGTACAACGTATTAAGAGCCATTTCAGAATTTAAGTCATTGCAAAGCGAATATTTTTCAACGAAATCTTACTTAAATACTTATATGAATAAAGTAAGTATTTTTAAACTTGCGCCTTACATAATATAAATTGTCACTTAAAACAAGTTAATATTTTTTTATTATATCCTAATCGCGTACCGCGTTAATCCATATTAAGTCACATCTAAAAAGTGATCTTCAAAATTAATTTGTTACATAATTATATGTCTCTGAGACTTATTTATTTTTTTACTAAAAAACTATGGAAAGCAAATATCTGCTTTGTTTGTTTTAGTTACAACACTACCAACTGAAATAATCGAATTATTTGTTTCCGCTTTATTGCGTTGTGTCACGCGAAATTAACGACGAACCATTGTTATTATTAAAAACAACAGTTATATTTTGTTCTATTTATTTATTTTGTTTCATTTAAAACACGGTTATAGCACAACCGTTGTTGTACTATTATTTATCCATATCAAACCGCCAATGCAGAACGGTAAATAAGCCAATGTGTGAATTTCTCTAGCCTTATCGTACCAAAGACGTAATAACGACATCAATATTGCTGTCATACCTTCCTTAAGTAATGATATTTTAAATCTCCTAACTTGAAATAGTATTATCGCACTATAACTGTCATTTCTTCATTCCAACTGCCACACTTTCAGTAGGTAGTAATGACATCATTACTGATAGAATTTGGTCTACTAAATAATAAATTATTATTCTAAGAACTTGATTTCTTGGACATTTCTTGGATTTAAATTTATTTCTATATGATTTTCTAAAACATCTTCCAAATAAGTAAATTATACACACGCTGCCTTCATGTGTTTAAAGCGTTTGTGTTTAAGGCGTTTACAACAATTTCAAAAAAGTTTATGCAGTTTTTAAACAACTTTCTTGCTGTTACCAGGCTATTTACTTGATACTTCCGCAAAGCCCACATAAAGGTATTGTTTCGCTGTACAAAAGCGTTTTAGAGGTATTCCCGTCTAAGCCTGGAGATAACGCACTGTGCTCGTCGTAGAGAATATACCTGTTTTAATTAACCTAGATAGCATTTAACGTAATGAAAAAGCAATTGAAAGAGATGAAATTTTGCATAGATTTTTGTATAAGAAGAGTCTTACGCCCGTATTCACAAACATTACTATGAGGTCGCACAGGGCGACACACGAACCAATCACAGAGCTCTATTCAACGCTGTGCGTTCGGTTTTCTGCTTCACTTAAGCAAGCATCGGTTGTGAATACGGGCGTTAGGGTCTCGTTCACCATCTCTACTAGTCACGAGTAGCAAAGAAACCATGACACTAAGGCTGGGTTGCACCATCTTACTTTGACTTTAACAAACGTCAAAAATCTGTCAAACTCCATACAAAATATACCGGTTATTGTTATAGTCACGGTTAAATTTAGACGTAGCAACTCAGCCTAAGAAATCAGGTAGTAACTACTTAGAAGTTAACTTGGAGTTCGTGAAAGAGGCCCTTATTCAACAAAACCTAATTAATTAGCGATAAAAACGCAACATAAGTATCGTTAAAATCGTCCATTACTCATGTTGGTGAATGAAATTGGACGTCCCGATGATAATTCCCATTGTTTGCTCAATATCGGCCGCGTGATAAATTGTCGACCGCGCGAAATTGGATGGAGGTATGCGTATTTAAATTTTGTGGGTTTGAGTCTCCTTTTACTTGGTTTCATTGGTTTTATGACAGTTAAGTCCAACATACTCGTTTATTATGACAAGTGGATATATGAATATTGGAAATAATTTATGAAACTTACAAAGTATCGATTCTAGGAACGTGTAAAAGCTCATTTTAAAAGCTTCAACTTTTCATGTTGAGACTTGCTTATTTTTTAATAATTTTTTTTTCATTCACAATTTTATCAACTTTAGTTATCACGTGTCTCAAGAATCAAAACCTAGTTTAACGAATTTATATTATTTTCTTGCGAAGAAGCGAATAAATATAAAAAGAGATCATTTCATAAAATTAATCTTCCATCTACAATTTAAATCTGCTTCTTAATTGGCTGAAACAGTTAACCCTCCAACGCTACGGATTAAGTACAATTTAATTCGATTATTTAATCAAAAGCGAACGAATTAAATTTCGCGGATTACTCGCGGTTGTATCGGAATGAAACGAATTTAATCGTTTATTACTTTTGTGCAACCGATACGAAGGTATGGCGAAATGCGATTCGGTACGGGCCCGAAATATGTCGATCATTTGAGTTGTCTGTGGTGCGAAACTGATGTGAACAGGGCTTGTAACAATCATTTATGTAACAGCTACTCTCATGGGATTACTACCTCTACCTCTCGTTCCCATCACTGTACCTAAATACTGTGTTGCCGGCCCCTCTTCCCAAAGCTGATTGAAAATGACATAGAAATCAAAGCTAGATAAAACTATTTTAACTAACAAAACATAAGCAAGGAGTTTCATATCTGATCTAAATAAAATCTTAATTAATTAGCTTCCTCTGAAAGACGGCTAAATCTTTGTAAAATGTTACAAACACGGTTAAAGATTTGGCAAGATTAGAAAAGTCCTACCTACTGTTATAACCGTTTCTCTACATAGGTACCCAGTAACTTCTCAACACATAAATTAAAAATATTTTCCGATAAAATTCCTCAGGTGTGATTCTCGAAAAATGTTAGAAAATATTTCAAAGTAATTAAAATTTATTTCCGCAACAGAAAAAGCCTGTCGTAAATTTTAAAACAGACCATCGAACCCTCTGTGTTCGAAAAACAAAATGTCCCGAAATTTTCGATTAAAAAAGCCTGGCGACCGGAATACTTGGACTTATAAATCATACCCCGCCGAAGCCAGGGTAAAATACCCACGATATTTTAAGGTAAGGGGTAATAAGATTCCGCTTCAACCTTTGGAAGGGTCGGGTGTTAGATAATAATTTAATCTATACATTCGGTTTATCTCGACTCGCCGCCGCAGAGTGAGGGTTAACACGCCTGTTATTTCGACGTTTTAACCTTTTCTTTTGAGTTATTGATGTTTAACATTGTTTGGTTTTATTCGTAATTTTTTTTCTGTTTATACTGAAACAGATAAGAAACTCCTGGACCCAGAATTAAAAAAAAATCGTTTCAGTTTCAGCAGTATACACCACTAAATTTTTATCACCGAAAAAAATTTAACAGGTTATGTAGAAACGTGTGGAATATTGAAAGCAAAAGAAAAAGAAATGGTTTTCATGAAGTTATTTTTTTTATTAAATTTTCGTTAGTCCGTATTTTACGCGTCACAGCTGGGTCACTCCGCTGCTCGCTAGAGTAGTCGTACGCGCTCGCACGTTGCATCGATCTGTCTGTCTAGCTCACGCCTCGACCACGCTTCCAGTGTTATTATTACATACTTAGCTAACTTAGACCATTTTTAATTCTAATAAGTGTTACATTATCGTACTTAAATAGTGCTAGCGACGCGTGTGTCAATAAATTACCAATTTTAGGAGGATATTTTGAGTCACTTTATTTTACTCTTTTTTTTGCACAAATGGGATCAGTATCAATAACTCATTACCCAGAATTTTTTTTTTCGGTGATTAAAATTTAGTGGTGTATATACGAGCAGCGTATAGTTATGGACTTCTACAGAAATTGATTTTTTGTATCTGTCACTTTAGACACAGTGCCAAATGAAAATTCCGTTATGGAAATCCTAGGGGAAGGCCTTTGTTCAGCATTTAACTACATGTGGCTAAAAATTATACTAAAAAAAGGTTTTATTTCTACGACAATTTTGTATTAACTACACTACCAAATTCGTTGTAATCATTATGATAAGACCGACCCAAACTTTGAACCTAACTCCGGGAAGTCGACACAACTCCGCTAATGAGCTGGGTTCGATACTGCCTAATTAAAAGTCAACCACTTGTAAAACTCGGATTCTAGGTATATGTATATTAAAAGGGTAACTTTTGGCGTCAAGGCCGAGTTGTACCATCTTACTTTGACTTTGACAAACGTCAAAAATCTGTCAAACTTCATACAGAAAGCACCGGTTATTGTCAAAGTTGCGGTTATAGTAAGTTGGTGCAACTCGGCCTAAGTAAGTACGCCTATTTACATTCTAGGTTGTCTGTCAGGCACGAGTACTCTGTTAATAACCGCATAACCGCACACATTATCCAAATTCCTTTACTACAATCTACATTTGGCTTGATATTTCACTTAACAAAAAATATGTTTAGTCAGATCATGATCCAATTAATGAAGTCATGATTATTTGATTTATTTAACTAAATTACAACTAGCTTTTTAATTTTGCTTACAGGGTAAAAATTACCCCAAAAATATGACAGGGTAAGTTTAGTCACTAGGTACGCAAGCGAAAAGAGGTTACCCTAAGGCAGTCGATCGATATGTCTAGAAAAATACGCCAAAATATTTCAAACATAATCTTCTTCCATCAAATATGTATCCAATTTATCATCTTCATTCGCTCTAATAGCACCATACTTGCACAGAAAGGTACAAATCTTACGTAATCCCATCCTACTTGCGAACAAACTTTGTAAACTCTAAAAGGGAGTGACTGAATCGAAACAAACGTAACGGGACGTTTCAAAGATATAAAAGCATTTACGAGATATTAAGCAAATCGACAAGGACAGAATTACAGCAAACCTAAACATGAGAACCTAAACATTGTAAGCATACATTGCTGGTTTCCAAAAGGATTGATCTGCGTTACTAAGTTGTCAAGCAGCTATGAAAAGCGACTCAGTAATAAGTCGTTTTGGAGGGATTGCTAATGTTACGTTGAAAACAAGACTCCTGTTTTATGATTAGGGGCTTTTTCTTTTAGACATCAGGTATTTTATAAACAATTGTGTTTTTCTGAATAAATAAAAATAAAATAGATATTTGCATTACGCCTCATCATCAGTTGACAATGAAGGTTCATCATCATCATCCATAGATTTATTTAAAGCTCTTTCCCAATTCTTAACATTTTCATGTACAAATTGACAAGCTAAACATTATTTCAGCTTGCGTTCAGTATTGTTGTCTCCCAAAATATTTGTTTTTCCTAATGAGATCGCAGACAAACGACGTTTGTATTTCTTATTGTGTCAGTTAAGACGTGCGTATCGTGCATTACACATGCCGTAAGTAATATGTACAGTTAACAGCGCATCGGACTGTATTTTTTGCTGCAAAATGATACCTATTACAATTAACATAAGATGCTACGTGCTTAGCTTAATGTGCCGTCGCGTCTGTACAAAGCTATGCATATGTGTATGGCTGGGTATGACATAATGTAAAAAGTCTGTTTATGATTACGTAGCCTTCAAAAGGGAAACGAATCCTTTCAAAGAACACTTCGTTAAACATTATCTGTCGGTATGATCGTTTTTCTCAAGAACACGTAGTTGTTCGTTTAAGTTTCAGCCAAATGTCCACTGCTGGACAAAAGCCTCCCTATGGCTGGACTAAAGTAAAGGTCGCGGAAGAACCTGGATATGGGCAGCGTAGGACTGTTCATTATGAAAAGCCTTGGGGGATGCCTTTGTCCAGCAGTGGACGTCATTTGGCAGAAACGAACGAACTCAAAAACGGCAGTGAATTAATTAACACCGACATCAATAAAGATGTATCGGTGTCTGCCAATTTTAATTTTGCAAATCCAATTTTTCAGCACGTAACTTCATTATTATCGAGTTGGGTGTTACAAATTTTCAGCCGGTAGAGTTTCACTCTACGCGGAATAAAACGTATCGAATGTTTTAAAAAGCCTTTGAAAATTAGAGACAAAGGAGGCGACGTAAGATTATTTAATGACTATGGTGATGTGACCATCTTTTGCTTTTACTCTTAGCAAATTGTTCTTTTACTCTACAAAACCCACTTTTGGCCACAGTACTTAGGACCGTGACTTAGGACACCTACAATATAACATCCTATGTACGTACCTGCTATATGATGCAATTTATTAATGCATTATGAATAATGATTAAAAATCACACAGCACTGCAGCGCAAAAAATCCGCGGCATCAGCAAAATAACATTCGCAACATATTTCGTTTCGAAATCTATTTTGTCTAGAAGACCAGTACCTCCAGATGTGATGTAGCATATTTTGACTTCAATTCCATAATCCAGACATTAAGGCTGAGTTACACCACCTAACTTTATTTATTTATTTATTTAAAATCTTTATTGCACACATAAAAATACAGTGGTACAACAGGCGAGCTTAATGCCATGTGGCATTCTCTTCCACTGTCTTCTTCTTTAACTGTAACTATAACGATAATCGGTGATTTTTGTATGGAGTTTGACAGATTTTTGACATTTGTTAAAGTTAATGTAAGATGGTGCAAGCCTAAGTCTAAATATGATAGCTATAGCAAAATCGATTCGATAACAAACGTCACAAATATGATGTGTTTATAGGGTAAATAATCCTATAAGTGGCACTTGGCCAGATAACGTAGGTCGTCAGTGATTGGAGACCTCGAACGAGAAATATGGTAAATGAGCGTCATTTCTCTCGGTTTGGGTCCGCTAAGAAACAAAATTAAACCCATAAATAATTTTTGCTACATCTAACGTTGACCGTTTTATTTATTGGAGTTTGTGGGAGATTTTTACAGGTTAAAGAATATGAAACCAAACTCAGTTCTAGTACCTATGTGTTATTATAATAATAAATTACTTCGGCTGAGTTGCACCACCTAGCTTTGACCGTTGTTCCGATCGGTGCTTTTTGTATGGAGGCTCTGGATGTGTCATCATCTAGGTGCGTCTATCTACAGTTATTTAATTAGAATTACCTACTTAACTCAACACAGCACTTTGCAACGTATTTCTTTCTATACGACCGGCAGATCAAGCTTTACACTAAGGCATTTTGTGAAGTTGTAATAAGTGCTATAATGCAACATAAAATAAGTCTGATTTGACGCGAAACATTATGGCTTCCGTTCCTAATTCACTGTGTCATTGTCAGACATTTCCGGCCCAATTATTCAAAACACGTTTTGTTGAAAACCAGGACCTAAACTTTGTCCCCGTGTATCCAGGACTTTAAATTGATGTATATTCCTAATAAAATTTAATTTAGTCAAGTGTTAACTGAACCGTCGAACCCGTTCATGAGTATAACAAAGCATCTGAGGAAATGAACATTGATTCCTGATTCTCAATACTGAATATTGACCCGTAAACAATATCCGCCCTTTGGGTGTTAATAAACGAACCCTTTCAATCCTACCTCCATTTAATTTCATTTTACATCAGTCATGTTAGGTTTAATTTTTAGACTAAATAAGCATCGAGCTACATACATATGGCAGGCCAATGACACGCGAATTTACCTTCTTTCCCTATCATATTTTATTCGTTCTTTATAATTTAATAGCGATCCTCGACCACAGCTTCGCGTAGGTACAATGCTGATATGCATGTTTTATACATAAAACCTTCCTCTTGAATCACTCTATCTATTAAAAAAACCGCATCAAAATCCACTGCGTAGTTTTAAAGATCTAAGCATACATAGAGCAGACAGCGGAAAACGACTTTGTTTTATACTATGTAAAGTGATTTGCTCTTATTGGTAGAGTAATTTCCACTTATCCTTAGCCAGCCAGCACCTGTGAAATTGTAGTATTGATACGCCCTTGAAAACCTTTGTGGTTTTGTTACGTGGGATGTATAATATAGATACTCGTAGTAGGTACATTAGTTTCAAGATAGACTTGATGGCTAGAACATCGCCATTTTTAACTCAGCCCGTCTGTGGTCTACGCAAACAGACTGTGTACCTTTGCAGACAAATAAAACAGACCAAAGGGACTATTTGTACTGCCTAAACCTATCCTTGATCGTGTAGTAAAATAATCTGGAGAAAGAAGACAGTCGTTTAACGCCCGTATTCACACACATTACTATTCGAGGTCTCACGTTGCGAGTGGACGCACAGGATGACATACGAACCAATTATAAAACTCTATTCAACGCTGTGCTTTCGATTAGCTGCTTCACTTAAGCGAGCATCGTTTGTGAATACGGGCGTAAATGTTTAATTAAAACTATGCAAAAGGATATAATATTGATTCACTGCTTGTTTCTAAGAGATATGTTGGGGCAGGAATGTTCTCTTCTCTAGGTGGACCGACGATCTGGTTAAGGTCGCGGGAAGAGCCTGGATGCAGGCAGCGCAGGACCGTTTATTATGGAAAACCTTGGGGGATGCCTTTGTCCAGCAGTGGACGTCATTTGGCTGAAACGAACGAACGAACGAACTGCTTGTTTGTATCAAAAATTCCAATTATTTGAGGCATATCACGATCTGCAAAAAACATCACGTAATAAAACCCCGTCAGCCATTCCGCAGTCGACATTTTTCTTGATACATTGCGATAACCACGTTATCATGAGACATGAATATTAAAAATATCGTTATAACCTGAGGAAATTGCTTTTAAACCGCGTGGATTCGCAATCCCTCATATAACGCCTTACTAAGGGGGAGTTGGAATAAATCCCAGAAGAAAGAGAGAAAAAATATCATATAGGCTCGGTTTCCGTTCCGGAATTGAGATTTCCAGCTTGAGCGTGCTCATCTTCTGCTCAAGTATGAATTTAATATTAAAAAAATCCATACTTGATTAGAAGAAGCACGCTCAAGCCAAAAATCTCGAGTAAGAAACCGGGCCAAGAAAACATCTTTCTAACATCCTACTATCCTACTAATAATATAAATGTGAAAGTTTGTATGGATGTTAGGCAGAGATGTCATGATGTATGTTTGTTACTCTTTCCCGCAAAATCTACTGAACAGATTTTGTTAAAACTTTACAGTATTATTGTTTGTAACCTTGATAAACATTATAGGCTATAATTTATACCGATCTGTGACACTAAATTTCACGTGGATGAAGCCGCGGGCAAACGCTAGTAGCGTATATTTCTGGATAATTAATGTAGCAATTGCATGAAGTACATATTACGTTTATTCTTCTTCGAAATTATGATTTATGTTTCAAACAAAGAGTTTTCACAGCGCACAATATAATGTTTTTCTTGTAATATTTACGATTCCATTTTCCGTTCTGTAGGAAGCAACGGGCTATATAAATATTTATATCAATAAAGCAATGACTTCACAATGAAGACTTATAAATACTACATGGAGGTACAGACAACAGCAAATAAGATACATTTTTATGTTGCAAAATCTTATTACAACTACGTAAGTTGAGAAATGAGATATTATGGTCATGACGCCTATTCGCGTCCACCTACTTAAAAACAGTAAAATGACCACACCGAAAGCCTTTTTTGAATGCCTACAATGACAGGTGATACTTTTTAAATATTTTTCACGTGGACGCTAATAGGCTACTTGACCTAAAATATAATACAATCTATATTTTTAAAGATTTTTCTTTTTTTTTCATAGGTCAATAGCCAAATACCAACCACTCATCCTGTGTAATGTATAAAATGAAATGGTTTCCCACATATAGGTAGGTGTGATGGAAACACGCGAGATGCGAATCTCGGCCTAAACGAATCTTTCAAGCGGCAATGATTAATTGCTCCGTCTTGGATGTATGCAGCGTTTCTACTAATCTTGTATTTTTGCTCGTAATGGAATATTACATACGATTATTTATACAGGGTGTGTGAGCGGATAATCTTTGTATTTATAACACGGACAAATAATAACTTTACATTGATTTATTTTATTATTTAATTACAAGAAAATGGCGAATTTGTATCCTGTATTATGTGCAATAGAGTTTAAACGTTTGTTAATACGGGCGTCAGACTCAGAAAACTCAGGTTAGCTCACCCGAGAACAGCTTAGTAATCCTATTTACTCTCTCAATGCATGTCATTATTTCTTATACAAGTTTTAGCCTTTCAGACTTAGGCAGCCTTAGTTGATAGATTTTCTGACAGTTCTGCTGAAGTCACTGCCTTGACTGATGGATTTTCATCTAGTCTTTAATGGTAGGTATGACTAGATTTTCACTGTGTCATTTTCCAATCTATTTATGTTCCATGATTGATTCTCCAATACCTAAGTAAAGTACATACATACTAGGTATATAATATTACTTATCATTGTTTAATATACTTACTTAGGTAAGTACTCGATTATTTATGCCTAAATTAATAAAATGTAATAGGTACTTACTTTTTTTAAGAAAATTATTTTTCAGTTTTAGTAAAAATAATAAAAAAGTTTAATTAATTTCTGTGAGGATGCTAACTTTAATTATATTTATCTAAGCTAGGTATTCAAATACATTTGGAAATTATATACATACTTAAATTCATAAAATATATTTATTTTCAGTTCATCGATACCTAAACAATGAGTAAAAAATATGCCAATAACGAAGGTGGACAAAGGCGCGGTCAGCGCCATCTGCGTCCACCCATTAATAACTTGTGGCAAATTGTTTTCGCGCCAATTACAGATTATAGAATTCAATTAATTCGAATTTCGAAATTGGAACGCGCAATGGCCGACCCTCGATGAATGCCCGCCGTTTGGAACTTTGATAGTGTTTAGTAGATTAGTGACGTCGTTTGATTTTCGACCTGATATTAAAATGGGACTGTGATATTTATTATTTTCAATGTTTATTC
Organism: Ostrinia nubilalis; assembly: GCF_963855985.1. Taxonomy (NCBI): domain Eukaryota; kingdom Metazoa; phylum Arthropoda; class Insecta; order Lepidoptera; family Crambidae; genus Ostrinia; species Ostrinia nubilalis. Next base: position 4,951,916 of record NC_087097.1, on the reverse strand, counting down.
GACTAGTTCCATTTACTTCTTAACCTGTCTAATAGATTAGAGCCACCATAACGTCAGTGAATTTCTAACAGTGCGTAAGTCATTTTTTGACGGTTTTAACATTTTGACAAAGTAAAAAACGCGTTCCTTTTTCCGATCAATCTCCTGTAAAATGAACTTTTTTTACTTACGCACTGTTAGAACTTCATTGACGATAAGTATTCTTATTAAGTATTAGAAGATTATCTTTTCAATATGTTCCAGAACTTGTGTTACATTCTTTATGTTAGGAATTTGTACTAAAATTACATTCTCTACTTCTTTTTACCAATATATCCATTATTTTCTCTAAGGCTGGAAACATTGTTAAACTAAGAACATTATTCGATATACGAGTATTTATCTTGTCCTTTCCCCAGTCCTACAGTATCCAAAACTACAAAGGACTATGCATACCAAAGAGGCGGACGTTATTTCATGCAGTCTGATCAAACCCGCTTTTGCCTGTTTAGGCTAAAGGGCAAAAGCGATTTTTGCAGAAGCAGCCACTTTATTGTACCCATAGTGTCCCTAAAATAACTTCCGTGGGGTCATCCTTATTGGATCGTCAGGGCTGGCTCAGAGTAAGATAAACATTACCCAAGTATTAGAATAAAGGCGTAATGCAAAAACAACTAGAACGAAATGTGTTGCAGGAGAATCATAATAGTTGATTACATAACACTAGAAATATAAACTCCATTGGAATACAAAGTGTAGGCTTAGAAAATCCAATTATTTACAACACTTTAACAGTTTTATCAGCTGGATCGTATGTTTGAATCTGTTGGAGGAATTGGACCGCTGTTTATCTATGTAGAACAGCGAATGTTTTTTACTATGCTTTTTAACCCTCTTTAGAGGACAAGGGAAAAGGCCTGTCTGAAACCCGTAAAGTGTACCAAAATTATTACTTAATAAATTCAAGGTATGTAACTTAGATGACTTATCTTGTATGGAGCTAAACTAGTTATTTATTTGGCCAGCCCTATCCGAACACAAGGGTTTTCTTTGTCACAGGGCACGAGGGAAATTATATGGAGTACAGCCTAAGTATCTCTCAAAGGTCAGTTGTCAAAGGGACAAAAAATGTTCCGCTTTTTCGATGGAACTAAGACAAAACCATTATGTAGATGGGTCACCTCCATAACGAGCCTTGCGCAATTCGATTTTCAGATATCTCGGTGTTCGTGAAAAGAAATGACACCTTTTTCAGTTTGATTTTCGTAAAATGTTTTTAGCTACCGGGCGTTGAACGGATGCTATCGATATGAGTTTGCTTATTTTTGTTTAAAAAAATTAGCGATTGGTAAACAAAGCTGACGTCATCCGTGGTGAAAATTAACTGATTTTATATGTGTATTTTTACACTCTCATTATAAAAAAAAGTCGTAAATAATTATTAGATCTAAAATTGTGCAGGTTTTTACATTACTTAGAAAAGCCTTTTCCAAAAACGCCTGACTTTCTCAGTAACAAAATATTTGTGAGCTAAAATAAACATATTTAATACTTATTATCTGTTTGTGTCCCTAACGAAAGAAAATTCTCTCTTTCATGGTATCTGAGAAATCCTAAAAGAAAAAACATTTTTCACTTGAGGAAAAAATGTAATGCCCTTTTGCAAAGGGTTCGCGAAATACGAAACGTTCCGAACCCGAATCTCTAAAAGCATCGACATTTTTGAGAAACAAACCTCAAAAAGAACATTTTTATGAGGGCAAGGGAAATAACTCACATTCATCCTACGTTGAAAGGAGAGAAAGGTGTTATCCCGACGACAGTATTGAAATAACTTTTTTTTTCTATCAAAGCTTCCGTAGGCGTTGGCCAGTTTCATCTTAAAATGAGATTAGTATTATTTTTTTTAATTCTCGTAGTAGTTTTATGTAATAAATAATATAATCTCGTACCTGTTATAGCCCAGAGCTCTTTCAAACACTCCTCTCTCGACCGCTGAATGGCGGATCTCTTCTGCACCTCTGGTCCCGACTCCAAATATTCGAACAACACCGCACCAAGGAGTACGTATACCACCACCAAGATCACCAGCCCTACTTGGGAACAGGAGGCCCGGGCCAGCCCAGCCGACCAGCGGCGAACGAACCCTGGCCGTTCCCGCGCTTCCAATGACACTTCAGATGACATTTCGAAATTCAAATCGTATTTTTTTCTACACTCGCCATTTGAGATGGCAGCTTTTACTTTTTTAAAGTCATCATCACTAGAACACTAATTTATTTTTAATACGTTCAATTGTTTTCGTCAGAGATTATACCTGCAACAAAAAATTCAATTTAAAATAGAACACACATTTTTTATCCAAAAATTTAAATAGGGTTCTGTATTATTGAATAAAAAATATAAAACGATCATAAACAGTTTTTTTAATAAAAAGTCGCCAAGATAGCAATAATCGCATACTTTAACTCGCCAAAATTATGCACGAACTTTTCCACCCCGAAAACATCTTCGCCCTTAATATCCCCCGAGAGTCGTCCCATAACGAAAACCCATACATAACTTGTGACATTCCGCCTAACTGTTTGACGGAACAGTGTATTTTCCCAAACTATTATCTATTCTGTGATTTTCCTATGTATTTTCCCTATAACTCTTACGTCTTTGGGGTCTTAAACTTATTACCAAAGGCAGAAACAATGAATTACTGTATAAACTTTCGTGAGGTGGGAATTGATTTATGTGTGAGGATCATCAATCATCAAGGTGTCTATCAGGGTCTTCTAAGAATTCTTAGACAAAATATCAACCCATCCCCTTTCCTAAGTTTCGATCCCGCTTGCTTTGTTCGTACCTTTAATTACTTAGTAACTTTGACTTAACATTAGAAGTTATGTATTGACTCTCTACACTACTTAAAATAAGCCTATCTGGTTTTGATAAGTACTATATCCAATAACTTTCTAAAGGGATCGACATCAAAATCCTAAAAAAAAACACTTCTTAATTAAATTGTGTGATTGGGCAGTAAACTTAATATTTATGTTAAAGCTAAACTCTACAAAACGTCCCTGCATTTCAGCAAATAATCGAATAGGACCCGGGGTGTACTTAATGCGTGCCATCTCTACCACAAAAACTTGAAAATATTATAATATAGTACCTGTTGATTTGTCCAAAGTCAAAATAAAAGTGGAAAACCGTATTCCTCTCACATTCGGATTAAGGTCCTATGTCATATAAATTGAATATCCACTACCTCGGATGAGCACTATGACACCAAACGTGCCTGACATAATAAATACTCGCCTACAGTCTGGATTTGAGAGATTTTATTGGATTGGTTGCAAAGTGATAGAGCAACTAAACTTTTTATTAAAATTTTATAGAAATATTTAGTAGAAAGTATTTTGAAGTAGGTTAGATAATGGTATCATTATAAGCTTAATATAAACTTAAGTGACATTTTAAAAAAGCTACTAACTATAGAGCATACTCTATCGTGGATTGGATGGAACCCTAAATTTTTTATTTTAGTGTGTAAGTTCTCGAATTTGAATGACCTTATAATATTTTTCCCTGGACAAAAAGCTCGTGAGCCAAACAAAAAAAAAACTAATGACTGCAGAAAATTCAGGAAAGATTCAATAGTTATGGCTACCTACTTCTTATTAATATCTGAAAATCACATTTATTTATTCACACAAATTCCCTGTAGGCATTTCGTTGAATGTACCTAACTTCCTTTCTTTTCCTGAAAGAACAAAAAAAAATTCTGAATATTGCGCTCACTTTTAAAAATTGAGTCCACACAACTTATTATTTGCAAATATCTTAATTACTACCAACCGGCCATTGTGGAAATCATTGGGGGAGGCCTCAGATCATAGTTCTATGATCTGAGGGGGAGGCTATATTCAGCAGTGGAGGTCCTATGGCTGAAATGATGATGATGAATATTATTCATCTTGAAAACCTTGTACCTACCTGCCTGCAAAGCCTAACAGCCTACACAGTTACCATCAATCCGGATTATAAATTCTGGCACCTGAATCTTGACCCTCTGCCAAATAGGCCTCAATAACTAGAGTAGATAATAAAATACCTGTCTATATTAAGTTGCAATAACTTTATTATTTGGCTTTAAAAAAGTAAAACAATTAAAATTATTTGAAATATAAAGATTAATCTAAGAAAAAAACTATGTATGTAATGAGGCAGGCCTATTTTATTTTCAGAACATGATTTTGAGATATTCAATAAAGTACCTACCCACCCAAACAAGTATCGTAATTACTGCCTCGAATTACTTACTTATAGCGAAAATTAATTATTTACAAGCTACTTCAGGTAGGTAGATAGGTGATTTTATTAACTCGGAAGCTTTCAGCTTTCAATTTATAAAATTACGTTGTAATTTTCATTTCTGCTTATGCTCGTATGAGCTTTTAATTATGCTTGTTTTTACATTTAAAATTAGATAGTTAATTTTGTTACTTGCAAAGCTCAAAAAACTTTTTTTATTTAAGAAAATAATCTTGAAAATTAATTGGGAATCAACGCTTATAAACTTACCTAAAACATAATCTGAAGAATTGTTTTTACACATTACGAACTAAGCTTATTTCATTAAACAAACTCTCTTTGAAAAGTTGTCATAGCTGTTACCTTAAATCTACACCTTATAATTACATTTTAAATCACTTGAAACTACTAAAAAAGTTTTATTTACACTGAATAATGAAACAAGTAATGGTTATAAATCACTCAGAAAAATGTAGCATCACTATCATTGGAAAATATCATTTTACTGCTCTCCGATTTTCATTCCCGTAAACTTATCGGAGGCAGCTGCGCGACCCGACGAGGCTACCTCCCGTCTCGACACCCAAGGTAGTACTGAGGCATGACTGTATCAAACATACCCGCAAACTGTTTTCCAGTGTTCCTTTTCTTCTGTACTTACGTTGCGCAAACCTGCGGGGAAAGCATTTCCACGTGGTTTGTTTCATTTGCTTTACATACCGCACAGCGACATCTCTCGGGGGGTGGAGGAATCACATTTGGTCTAAGAGCCATCTGTAGACTACTTTTGGAACGAACTTGTATTTAGCACAGCCATATTCTTATGGCGGGTAATATAAGTTTGTGCATCGTGTCACAGATGGCAGTAATGTAAAAAGTTTTAATTAATTTTGATATCTGATTATCCATTATTTTTACTTAAAACTAATTAACATAATTCATATTATTCCAAAATAAATTGTCTCAATATTGTTTAAGTTAAAATATTTCTTACTTTCTTTCATTCTGCGTAAATCAGATTATTTATCTGTGATGTGAATATAGAAATGTCAACGTCAATGTCAAATTTTAATATTTTTCTGGAAAACTGTCCACGACCGAAAACTGACACGCTTTCAGTTTAATTTCAAAGCGATTGTACATTCTTATCAATTAATTTATTTATTTTTAAGATCTAACACTACGCCTGGACCTACTTTGATTCATAATAAACTGCAAAGATGAGTACGATATTGGAGAAAATTGCCGCTATCGAGGCCGAGGTTTGTACGAGAGGTTATATTCCTATTCACATTTACTCGATAAATTCCAGCAAAATGTATGATATTCAGAATAGAGACCGATCGAGAGTTTCATAATTTGAAGACAATCATACAAAAAATGTGTTTTGTTAAGTGCCCTAGTTTCACAATGACAAAAAAAATACTTTCAGATGGCCCGAACACAAAAAAACAAAGCCACAGCTCTCCACTTGGGTATATTGAAAGCTAGGCTTGCTAAGTTGAGACGAGAATTGATCACACCCAAGGGCGGCGGCGGAGCTACTGGCGAAGGTTTGTATTTTCGCCTTTTTGGGTCACAATACTAATCTTTACCCCTTTGTACTTAAATACTGGTACTAGTACTAGTACTAGTACTAGTATCTTTACCTTAAAGGCCGGCAACGCACCTGTAACGCCCCTGGGTCTGCGGGTGTCTATGGGCGACGGTAATCACTTACCATCAGGTGATCCGTTTGCTCGTTTGCCTCCTATCACATAAAAAAAAAAAAAAAAAAAAATAGTACACATAACATAGCTGGAACTTTATAAAAAATGCTTATTTTACTCAAAATCAAATCAAATCAAAAACATTTATTTAACATAACAAGATATTAAATAACAACGGGTTCAGCACCTTCTGCCACTTGTGGCGTAGAAATATTTACATTATAGCATTAAGTAGGTATACATAATTATAGAAATCATTCATATGGTATTTATTTACTGCCGTTATAGTAGCTTTTATTTAGAACTGTACTTAGTTACCACTTTCTTGGTCAAGGAATATAAATTAAAATATCCTATGTTAGATTTTGTTTCTGAAATCAAAGTTCTCTCATAAACTGATTACACCAAAAATACAAAAACTATAATCTACAGGTTTCGATACTGAGTGACCACTTTTCTGGTCAAGGAATATAAAATAATAAAATATTGTATGTTAGATTTTTGATGGATGTGGTTGTCTACATGCGATTTTTGCCGCAAAATGGCATTTAGACAGCCGCAGAAGATGCCACAGTGTCTCCTTCGATGTGCTACCGCCTGTACCTACGTAATAAGTGTTTACTACGACCACTCTCAACACAAGTTTAATTAACTGTTTTATCTAAACTGTGGTAAATGATGCTGGTGTTGAATTTAGATAATATTGGTATATTATTACTATTTATTTGCTACTGTACTTCAATACTGTTTTTTTACCCAAATAAATAAATAAAAATAAATAAAATAAAAAATAGATTTTTTTGTGAAACTAATGTTCTCTCATAAATCTATTACAACAATAATATAAAATACACTATGATCTACAGGTTTCGACGTCGCCAAAACCGGTGATGCCCGTATCGGTTTTGTGGGCTTTCCTTCCGTGGGAAAGTCAACGTTGCTGTCTAACTTAGCCGGCGTGTACTCTGAGGTGGCAGCGTATGAATTCACAACGCTGACAACTGTGCCGGGTTGTATCAAATATAAGGGGGCTAAAATTCAGGTAATTTATAAAAGTTATCATAATGTTATTGGGTTTACTAGTTGGAACAACAAGTAAAAGAATTTTATTATTCTCATCGCTTTTAAGCACAAAACTAATCTGTTCCATAATCTCTTGAGTGATTGCATACACAGAGATAAAATGTCGGTAATTGTTAAAACAATGTTGTGTGTATTTGTTCGTTTATATTGATTGATTTATTTAAAATAACTACCAGTCTACCAAACTATACAGTTATGTAACTTTGTAGCCAACATAAAAACATTTGTTTTTATGATTTAGCAATCATAAAAATGATCACAGTCATTAAATAAAGGCAGGATATCTTGTTAGCCAGCCAGCTAGTTAGTACTCATTAAATTACTATACATTTATTTTTATAACCATTATATTTTTGGATTAATAGGGTCTTAAATTGTATTGAGGTTTTTATTTTAGTACATAATAATATTTAGTAATTACATATTTTGCTATTAACCTCTTACCTACGGGAGGCACCTATAGTTGCCAAGTCTAAAGTCACTTCTCAATACGGGTGGCATCTACTGTTATTTTGACAAAGCCAATACTAAATCGCAGTTTACGACAAAAAAAAAATTGTAATAGGTAATGGGTTAATTATAAATTAATTATTTGGTCTGTCCACACCATTGTTCTCTAGAGACAACAAAAAAGTTTTAGTTTAAGCATCTACAACTTATTTAATCATACTCAATACCATTCCAGCTGCTAGATCTCCCTGGTATTATCGAAGGCGCTAAAGACGGCAAGGGTCGTGGTCGGCAGGTGATCGCCGTGGCCCGCACGTGCAGTCTCATCTTCATTGTGCTGGACGTCCTCAAGCCGCTGCAGCACAAGAAACTCCTGGAGCACGAGCTCGAAGGCTTCGGGCTCCGGTTAAACAAGCAGCCACCGAACATACACTTTAGGAAAAAAGACAAGGGTGGAATCAACTTGAATACTACTGTGAGTTTTGGTGTCTGTTAAAATCATACAAGTCTTTATTACTGTGGTACTAAAAAGAGATAGGAATACGTAGGACTACTCTTTTAAAAAATACTTTGCAGTCTTATCCTATCTCGCATTTCTTACAGGTTAAAATTACTATTGTATATTGAGTTTTTTTTTTCATAATTTATACCATTGTAAAAACGCCCTTGATACTTCTGGAGTTTATCATTATGTCAGCTAAGGAACGTCCACTGCTGAACATAAGCCTCCTACAATGATTTCCACATCGCCCAGTTGATAGGGCCCTACATCCAACACCTCCCTGCTAACTTTATGAGATTGTCGGTCAATCTTCTGGAATTAGTTATTCTCAAATGCCTACATTATCCACATATTAAAACTATCAATTTTCATTCCAGTGTCCCCAATCCGAGCTGGACTTGGAAGCGGTGAGGACAATCCTCTCCGAATACAAGATACCGAATGCTGACATCACGCTCCGGTACGACGCAACCAGCGACGATCTAATCGACGTCATTGAAGGCAACAGGATATACGTGCCTTGCATCTATCTACTGAACAAGATCGGTCAGTACATATTGAATACTGTGTCAATAAAGTTTTTTACATAAATAAACTTGACCACTGTTGGATAAACACTTGTTTCCAGCGCTGCATGCATTCAGTAGCTTCCCAAGACTCATGTGATCAACTGTAAATAAAATACAAATAAAAAAGCATTTATTTCCACGAATACATAGTTTACTTCAACTGTACCTACTCAGATCAATAATGGGAATTTTATATTTATTTACTGGCAGTTTCAGTTCAATGAATTCTTGTGTCATTGTGAGTGGTGTGTGTAATTGGCTCCCAATTCTGTATCCTACAATCTATCAATATTATTGTATCTTATTTAGGGACGGAAAATTAATCTGGGTAATTTACCTGATTTTACTAAAGCAAGTACGAACTAACTGGAAATTTTTCCACATTCCAGATCAAATTAGCATAGAAGAGTTAGACGTCATCTACAAAATCCCTCACTGCGTTCCCATATCGGCTCACCACAAGTGGAACTTTGACGACCTTCTAGAAAAGATGTGGGAATACCTGAAACTGATCAGGATATACACCAAGCCCAAAGGACAGCTGCCCGATTACAATGCCCCGGTCGTGCTGCATGCAGATAAGACTTCGATTGAAGATTTCTGTAACAAACTCCATAGGTCGATTGTGAAGGAATTCAAGTAGTAAGTATTGATAAAGTTTTCGATTGATTAGGACAAGACTTGGAAAGTTATTTTGTCTGTATTATTAGCTAGGAATAGGAGTCATAATTATAATTATCTAAAAGAAGCCTCGTCGTGTAACATTGTATCTCTACGGACACACGGCCACATTGTTAACTATCCATTTCCGTTTTTGCTCTTGCTCTCATCAAATGGTGATTCTTGGCGATAGAACGAGACGACATGACCGGCAATGGGTAGTTAACACTGTTCCGATAGTACGCCTTTGAAAGTGCCAAAATTAGGGCTTTTACACAGCGCTGCGATTCGTCGCGTTACTAATTCGCAACGGAAAAAACTGGAACACGAATTGCTATTGAGAGTTTGTAGATTTTTACGACGCGATGTCGCATTACAGTTAAGCCCTAATACACAGAAGACAAAATAACATTAGGTATTCTAATGTAGATTAATTAATACTTTTTCTCTTTCCAGTGCTCTCGTTTGGGGATCTTCAGTGAAGCATCAGCCGCAGAAAGTGGGAATTGAACACGTGTTGGCCGACGAGGATGTTGTACAAATTGTTAAGAAAGTCTAAGCCTGTATGAAATGATGCTCAAAGTTCGACTCAAACTCAAGATAGACTCAAAAGCATGATCGGAATATCAATATTATTTAGAACTATCTTATGGTTGAGTTAGGGATTGCATTTGAGTCGAATTTTGAACGTAGTATTATAATATGGACCTAAATACACTAAACGTGTTGAAAAAGTATAATGTTTTTACGTAACGAAATGTGTATCGATAAATGATATTACGTTCACATAGTCATGTAGCGTGGGGCGTTTGACAGTTATATGAGAAGTCGGTGCGTTCGCGGGGCTTTGTCGTTCCGTATAAATACGCATGAACTAAGTACGCCCCGCGAATGCCCTAAGACTTCTGAGAATATTATTTAGACAAGCTGTTTAAAATAAAAGATGTGTCAAAGCTCTAGCGTGTGCTGTTTAGGCATAGTCGCTAGCACATCAGATCAGATTACATTTTTGCTTAAATATAGCACTTGTTACAACAAAAACTATAAAATACACAGGAAACTTAAATGACCAAATGACGTCACATGGCAATGTGAACGTAATAATTCATGTTGATGTTTGGGTATCTGAAAAATAATCATTATCATAAGAAATATTTTTGTCGGTTATAAATACGAAATAGAAATAAAAATGAGTTGTAAAAATATTGTAAGTACTCATGTATCTATCATTTAAAACATTTTTTATTTTCATCAGATACTCAAACAGAAATTGTTATGGCTGAAAATTAGTTATCGAAAATAGTGTTAAAATAATTTCATTTTGTAACCTTGATTTGTTTCTCTGACAAAAATATTTGCATTTACTTTACGTAAACCTGAGTTTTCGTCATAATAACTAAGGATTTAAATTAACAGTTTGTTTTTTATTATGATTATTACAATAGGATTACTAAAATACATATTTTACAAGGCGCAAATGCAAGGAATTATACACCTTTGCTTTACTTTCCGTTGGGATGTTCTATGTGTTGTATAGTATGCTCATTAAAATCTAAACTTAATATTTTGGTGTTTTATTTGAAGTAAAACTTTTACCTCTATAAAATAGGTGAGCCAAATTTTTTTTCAAATAGTATCGCCTGATTTCTCAAGAACGATTCCAGGTATCGTGAGTGAAGGGAAACTATGCATGCATCGCTTCATGCAATATTAAATACCTATGAATCGCTACATGGGACATCCAATAGGGACATCTTTTCAAATTGTGGGGACAGCCAGCCAGCGCCTTGTTTATAAGTTTTTTTTTTATGTGTTGTTTCAAAAGTTTTTTGAATGTTGTGTTGTTCGTCGAGGAACTTAAAATACAAAAGAATAGCTAAACTTAATTACTCGAGCAGAAGATTTCCTGATACTTTATCCTTCCACAGTGGCGGGGCAAGACCTAAATTTGATGTGGGCAAGACAGATTTCGCGAGGCCTTGTTCTGTGGCGACCTGAAGACGGATTTTATGAAATAATAAAAAAAAAGGGTCAATGGTCTATTCATTGACAGTTTCTGATTTGTTGATTCAGTGATTATTTTTAAAGGAATTTTGCGCCAAAGAATAATGTTTGTCACTTAAAACCGTGTTGTTGCTTAATTTTGTGTCTGATTATGGCTGAATTTGTTTGGAAAAATTTTTTTTTTATCTACGTTGTTTAGTTAAATATGTTTCAAAATTTTTGATGCGCGAGGCCCCTTCTTCCGCGAGGCCGTAGGCGGTGGCCCACGTCGCCTACGCCTTACGCCGCACACAGGTGAAATTTGCTCAAAAGTTGGCCAAAATTACGTTAAGTGTGTTTATGCCTATATATTGCTGTAGTCTGTCTAAAATAATAGTTTAAAGGTGATTTAAAAAGAAAAAGTAACAAATGTTTTCATTGATGTATTTAGTCTTACTAATAATTTGTTAAAAATTTGATAATTTTTTAAAAATACAATTACGATGCAGAAGTTATTTTTCGTTCTTTTAAAAGTTTTATTACATCTTAAGGATAGGGAATACTAATGGAATGCTATTCTGGGAACTGCCTGAAAACATATTATGTGCCTTAATAAAACACAGCGTTCTGTTGAGAGAGCTGTCTATGATCTTTGCCTTATTTTAGTCTATGGTATAAGAAAACTTACCAATTGTCTCTGCTTTATCATCTAGTTTACCTTCTTCATACACCAGCTGGCACCACTTTCTATGGAAATTGGTGATCTGTCAACTTGACATTTCATAGCGTTTGTGATTTTTGCCTCCTACACAGCAAAAATTTTTATCTTCTTGTTTTTTTAAGTATAAAATAAGAATAAAACACAGTTAAAATGTGCAAATAGGAAATATAAGTGATGCAGAGTGTAAGGGTAAAGAGTGGTGACGGTGAAAGGTTGACTTCTGTCGGCCCGGATGAAGGAAAAGCTCGAAATCCGAGTCGTCTTTTTCAGATTCATCCTCATCATCCTCGGAAATGGAAATGTTTGCTTCACCACCTCCAAATAGGCGATGGAGGCCATACTCAGTGTATGGGGAGTCCCAGACAGAGACTTGTTTGCTTCCATTTAGAATATATTAGTACCCCAGGCCGCGGAGGCCATACTCAGTGTATGGGGAGTCGCAGACAGAGACTTGTTTGTTCCAGTTAGAATCCATTAGTACCCCCGGCCACAGAGGCTATATTCATTATGTAGGGGTGTCCCAAAATAGACTTATTGGCTTCCAGGGCCACGGCAGTAGTATTAACTATGTTACACTGGACTCAAAAGATGGATGTTAAATATTAAATAAAATTATACTGTTTGTGTTCCTTAAATAAACAAGTAAAATTATAATTGAAAATTAGCTAATAAATAGTATTATCCATCTTTTGTACCACATTAAGGCAAATAGATCAGAACTCTGATTCTTTATGACGCCCTTCAGCCGTCTCTGGGATTATCAGCTGGATGAGTGTTTTCACCTCCCAGCTACAGACGTTACCATACTTGAATGGCAGACGGAACATACATTCTAATAACATCGGCCCCAGTGCTAATAAAGGATCTGTTAGAGACCCTAGTCTACAACGAATTTAAAATTGGTGGTGGAAGGAGCAATCATAAGATGCATTATGTGGGTCAATCTCACAGCATTGACCACAAGTTACCAACTGGTAGTGATGTGGTAGCCAGTGGCGGCGTAGCGTGGCTTGGCGCGCGGGGCGGTCCGTACCCCCCATATATATCCGCCCCCCCGGGGGCTATGGCACCCCAGAATGGTCTGGTCTGGTGCCCCCCAGGATTTTTGGGTTACCGATTCGAAGATGAAAGATGTTTTACGCCGTTACTATAGCGCTGCTGTTAGCCAAGCTGTTTTTACAGCAAAAACTTGCAGTACAAAACTGATACTTAGGTCAGTTGTATCTACCTTTACCTTTTGTACATCAGTTCCTTAAGGCCATTTCACTTGCAAGGCCAAGTACACCGAGATCACCGGTCTTTAGTATTAAATTACTGGAATTAATTTGACTGGTTGCCGGCTGCTGGACTTTCTTCTAGCATTGAATTTTACTTGATAAACAGCTCTCATTCTTCTTCTTGCTTCAGATCGAAGAATCCATGATCTCATTCCTTTGGACACATTACAGGATTACTTTGTTGAAGTATCAGAATATGATCACATTGTGACATTGGCGTATCTAGGGTTGTTTTGCGGGGGGGGCCCAGAACCTCCCCGCTATAGACATGACGTCAGCATTTTGGCTGATATTTGGATCTGAATCTGATTCAACCACCTACAGACTGTCTCTGACTGCTAAGCACCCAGATGAACGCATAATTATGTCCTGTAGTTTCATATTAGTGAGCTGATAAAGACTTCATTTTAATGGAGACCCCAGAGTTATGTGTGAAATTTGTTTATTTCCATAAACAATATGATAACGCCTGTTTTCCAGGTCAAATATTACAAATTGGATTAAGATCATTTTTAGTGAATAATTACTTCTCCAAGAAGTGCAGTGAATATTTGCTTCTCCATGAAGTGTTTGGTCTGCAGTAACATCCAGATACTGGCTGGACAAGAGAGTAGTTGATAAGACCCCCAATATTTAATTGGAGGTGGGGGTATGTATACCTTTATGAAATATTACTGCAGAGACCTACGAAGGAACAATAACATCTTGTATTTATGAGTTTATAATTTTACAAGCATGTTATTAATAGTTAATTGTTTAATGTTATGTTATTCATAACAAGTTTTTAGTAATGTTTTAATTGTTTAAGATGAAAACATGTTTATGTTTATACATATTTATATTTTCAGATGGGGAGATCTTACTATTAACCTACCATAAGTACCAGAATGATTTTATTGGTTGATAAGAAGTTAATGACATAATGTTGATCTCAAGGAGATGTCCTAAATAATTTGAGTTATTTAACCTAAAGACTGGTTATTTGTTAAATAAGTTTCTTATTGGTTCGTCTGCTTCTCAGAGAGTACAATAAGTTGTTTAATGTATTATTTTGTATTGTGATATTAAACTTCTTTATATTCTTTCATTCTTAATACATTTTATATCACATAGCGTTTGTGCTTGACACCAGCAGATAACAAACAGGTCTCAACAGAACGCTGTGTTTTATTAAGGCACATAATAGAACTGTTTTGCATTACAACAAAACAGTTATTATGTGTAGAATAAAACACAGCGTTCCAGCAAGTGCTTGCTGGTGTTGGACGACTATGAAATGTCAAGTTGACAGATCACCAATTTCCATAGAAAGTGGTGCCAGCTGGTGTATGAAGAAGGTAAACTAGATGATAAAGCAGAGACAATTGGTAAGTTTTCTTATACCATAGACTAAAATAAGGCAAAGATCATAGACAGCTCTCTCAACAGAACGCTGTGTTTTATTCTACACATAATAACTGTTTTGTTGTAATGCAAAACAGTTCTATTATAAGTATTTTTAAAATTCATAAAAATTGACAGTTTTCCAATATTTTGTTTAGGTGACGCAGTTTGACGCAGCTAATTTTGGTGTCATATGAAAGCCATAGATATGTTCTTTCGAAATATGTAAAAGAAACGGGTTGATCGCGCTTGATCATGAACTTTTTCACTGTTTAAAAAAAATAAACTCTTACGGTCTTATTCATAATCATTTTTCACATTTTATCAAATGCTTATTAGAGGTTTATAAAACGTTTGATAAAAATTGTTATTCATAATCGTCATTTAGCGCTAAAATCCTCTTATAACTGTGTGATAAGTTATCGAGAGCTCGGGCCTTGTTTAAAGCTCTAATAAACCTATTTTAACCTAACTTTTATAAATGTCATTTCATATGAATGTCACTTCGTTGGTTTATTTATTCAAAATATCCTTGCTGTGATCCTTGCTTGTGAAAATGAATGCTATAAATGCAATTGTGCATTTAGCCAATAATGCCGACCCAGCGCGACGTAGAAAGCTCTACCGCCAACGAAGCAACCCATTCGATTTGCGGGACCTAAATTTTAAAATAAAATATAGGTTCAATAAGGACACAGTGCGCACCATCATAGATTTGGTGGAAGATGATCTGGTTCAGAGCGCTAGAGGTGGTGGCACGTGTCCTGAACTGCAAGTTTTAGTGGCCATAAGATGTTGGGGACGTCGTGAGGTAAGCACAAAAAAGTGTTTTATTTTATCCCTTTGTCGTGGCTGCTATAATTATTTTCATACATTTTCAGGTACAAGATGATGCTGGTGACCTCCATGGCCTAAGTCAGCCGACAGTGAGCCGGATATGCGCCAGAGTCGCGCATGCAATCGCGAATAAGGCAAATTCCTTCATCAAAATGCCTATCACTATAGGAGAGCAGGAAAGAATTAGTGCCAAATTTAGAGCAATTAAAAATTTTCCTGGGGTGATAGGAGCCATAGATTGCACCCACATTAAAATTAAAAAAACCGGAGGTGACATGGCCCAGTACTATATTAATAGAAAAGGCTATTATTCCCTGAATGTTCAGGTAAAATATATTTTGATTTTATACAGTTTACAACAGAGAAAGATTTGTTTTAATAATGTCTATAATTTTTACTTTGTATGATCTAAATTTTAGCAACATTCAACACTATATTATTGGATGGATTACCTACAGGATACTGTTTTTTTTATTTTAGGTTGTCTGTGATGCTGACCTCAAAATAATGGATATAGTGGCTAGATGGCGAGGCAGTACACATGACAGTCGAATTTTTATGGAGAGCAATATAAAACAACGATTTGAGGATAGGCAGTTTAGAGGACGCCTTATTGGCGATTCGGGCTACCCTCTTCTGCCATATCTATTTACACCTATTTTAAGGCCTAGTCGTCCAGAAGAAGAAGCATACAATAATGCTCACATCTCAACTAGGAACACTGTTGAAAGGTGTTTTGGGGTGTGGAAGCAGCGGTTCCAATGCCTACTCCATGGCTTACCAGTAAGCCTCCAAAATGGAAAAGCTGTGATCATAGCATTGGCTGTATTACATAATATAGCCATTGATATGAATGACACATTGTTAGGTAAATGTTATCAATTTGACTGTACATAAGGAATACAAATCTTTATGACAAAATGTTGACAAATTCATAATATTTTTCAGAACAACATATGGAGCAGGTCCCTGTAACTCCGCAACTTTCGACGGAGAACAGTGTTCACGACAACCGACCTTCATTGTTGAGGCGTAGGTCGCAGTTGATACTACAAAATTTTATAAATCAACATTTTTGAATGGTACTAAAATACATTTTGATAAATTCCAACGATTTACTTTTATGTAATGTCATTTGAGTTCATGAAAATGTTGTATTTTAATTTTTCAGATACTGTTCCTGGCATCTTAATGAAAATAAAAAGAATATTTGATTGAAAAATACCTGTATTTCAATTTTCAGTCCAATTTGTTACTATCACAAAAACAAAACCTGTAGTTCTCTTTAAAAAAGCAATTATTCTGCAAAAATTCAAAACAAATTACTTTATATCACTAATTTAAGTACAATTAGTTTCAACAAACTTACTTATTAAAAATCACAGTTCAATTCTTTAAAACAAAGAAATTGCTTAAGTATAAACGTTTCTATTCGGAGGTTATCAACCTTCTACATTTAAAACAAAATAACCATAATTTACACTATTATTATAAAGGCGAATGTTTGTGACTAGGCATATGTGTATTTACTTTATATCACTAATTTAAGTACAATTATTAAACTTACTAAAAATCACAGTTCAATTCTTATAAACAAATAAATTGCTAAAACAGATAGATTATATAGTCTCGAATAACATATAGGCTTCTTTTTATCCTGGAAAAATGCACAGATCCTGTAGGTTACAGAAATAGTAGTCTACGCAGGCGGAGTCGTGGGCAACAGCTAGTTAATAGTAATCTCAAACTCTTATTAAGTTATGACTAGTAAACATATTCATAGCCGTCTAAATATATTGCAGAAACACAATCAAAATGCGGATTGGAACTGCATAAAATACAAATTAAAAACAAACAGAAGTAAGGGAGGAACTAACTTATTATTTAGAATCTGTTAGTACTTGAAAAACTTTAACATCAAAAGACTTATTATTCTTTATTAATGTGAGTGTAATATTTAAGTTTTTCCTGTAATAATTGATGCTCAAGATCCAAGTTTCTCCCTTTCTTCCGTTCGTTTTCCATTTGAACTTCATGCAGTTCAATCCGGCATTTTGATTCTGTTTCTGCAATTTCGGAAATCCTAACTTTGCTTAAATCAATTAAGCCTTCTTTGTTTAACAGTTTCCTTTTTTTTTTGATTGCTGGTGCTTTAAAATTAGGTTTTGCTTTATTTTCTTTTGCCTCTACTTTTTTATTTTCTTTATCTTCCAATATGCCTCTAGTAGTACAAGCATGTGTATCTTCTATTTCTTCATCAAGTACCACCAATTCATATTGGATTTCTTCATTATTTATCAATTCCTGATCTTGCGTATTTTGAGTTGATTCCTCCTCTTGAATGTTAATTAATTCACTTTTATTTGAGTCCGAGTCAAATCTGTTAACATCGACTACAAATTCATTGGGCAACCAAGATGCTATATCATCAGCCCTATCGTCAGGCACTGATAATGGTGGACCACCGCCAGTTTTAATTTGAGCCTGCCTAGCAATGGTCTTGTCTTTCTT
This sequence comes from Ostrinia nubilalis, assembly GCF_963855985.1. Taxonomy (NCBI): domain Eukaryota; kingdom Metazoa; phylum Arthropoda; class Insecta; order Lepidoptera; family Crambidae; genus Ostrinia; species Ostrinia nubilalis. The sequence goes on along the minus strand of NC_087097.1, from coordinate 4,933,947 downwards.
CGCACTGATTTTTATGAGGCTCCATTGCGATTTTAACTGGGTAATGGAGCGGTTCATACCAGCGCACATTGAATTAAACCTGAAAAAGAAATGACAGGATTTTGAATTACAGGTAAAGGCAAAATTTTATATTGAAGGCAGAAATCAAAAGATGTACCAACGTTGTTTGTAAATCAGCCCAAGCCGCAACCTTCCGTTTATTCGTGTTAGTGTCTGTATTTTTATTTTCGATTGCATTTACTCTTTCTTTCACCAACTCTTTCAGCAAATACTGAAAAGCAAACACTAGGCGTCAAACATAAATAAAACCATGCTACAAAAATTAGTAGGCCTTTGTCCAGCAGTGGACGTCTTTCGGCTGAAACGAACGAACGAACGAACTTTATCAGGCTAAAAATAAGTACTACCTTATCTTCCTCCAACCAGTTTTCTGATCGTTGCCTTTTAGGCGGTCTGTTCTCCTTCGTCATGGACATAATTAGTATCCGATGTAACTAGCCGGGTCGTCGTAAGAGCTTATTGCAGAGTACAGGGTAAGAGGTACAGAATCCAGAACATACAATCCCAAGTTTTATAAAAGTTTGATAAAACTTGGGAGTTGATCGAAAAAACCGAAAACTTTATTAAATTTTCGTGCCAAATGTCAATGTCAGTAAGTAAAACGTCACAGCTGCCAATTTTTTGTTTTTTTTTTCTGCGATTTGTCTATGATTTTACATGGTCCATCAAGTTAAATCACCAAAAAAGCTGTTTTCGTTCATTCTTTTTGTATAGTCTGTGGAAAGAAAATATTAAACTCTGTTTTAGCTATCAAAGGTTTGTAAACGATTATGAATAACGTTTTTTATCAGAGGTTTATAAGAGTGTTTTAAGCCTATCAAACGTTTTAGCTAATGTAGGTTTTAAACCTATATTAGCATTTTATTATGAATAAGACCGTTAAAATATAGACTTCTATTCAAACCTATATATCTATAACATAGTAAGTAATGTAGACTGTTTAGTAATACAGAAATAATAAACTAACCTGGAAGTATAGAATCCATATGTTTTATACCAAATATCAACTAAATTAAAGTTAAACGTTGTTGTTAAACAAGAGCTAAAAATTATAAAAATTACTCAACAAGAAAAACTGTTTAAATCAAATGTTGTGGGTATCTGGATAAAAAGTGTTAAACTTTTTAAATATCATTTATAGATGGCGCCATATGTCTTGTTCCTATATTAGGTTACTAATTTAGAATCGGAGTAACTTTGCTTTTTTTAATTTTGGCCACAAATTACGTACATTTCACCTGTGTGCGCCGCCACTGTCCTTCCATCAGTTCAGACATAACCATCCCTAACCACTTGAAGATTTTGCAATTTTTGTATTACTAGTAGATCCATCGTACATTATAACCCGACAGATGATTTAAATTCATGATTTTAAATGGCTTTTTATACTAATGTATAAGTTTTGGAGATAATTCTCCAAAACATTTTAACGTTTCTCGAGTTAGATTTTATATTTTGTAACGGTAATTCGTTATTTTCTTTGATTCCTTTGCTATACATACGCATTAAAAAAGTAAAAAGTCATAACAAACAGGTGTGTGCCGAAAAAAATGTTTTTCTATTTATTTTCCATACATAAACGTTAAATAAACATTTTGTGTTATTGTAAACTAACATACGTGTCTATTAACAAGTTTGATGTCGCCCAAGTTATAGAATATTAGTATTTGAGTGATAAAAACGTGCATTAAATTTGCTTTGGGTTGAAATAATGGCAAATTACGACAGTTTGACGAAGAATCAGGTAACTTCAATTGATTAATTTGTTTTAATTGTATAAAATTAATTGAATAACAAATTAATAAGTAATAACTCAAGTTGACCTATTTTTAGTACTGTTGAAGGATTACATTTGCTAGAAAAAGCAGAAAGAAAAAAGTTTAATGCAGTTTCATAAACTGTCAACAGATGGCGCTATTTACATATTTTAATTTTTTCAGAAAATTCAAGCTACTTTGCACCGTGATGTTCGCGCCATTTGTACCGAGACATGCCATTTCCTTGGGTTAGAAATTACTAAACCAGCTATGGAAATAATAGCTGAATTAGTACATAAAAAACTGTCCGTTTATGGAGCAGATTTGGAAGCTTTTGCAAAGTAAGTTTCTATCAATCACCACTCTAGAATCTATTTTTTTAATTAAATGCTAGGTATAAAATTTAGGACTATAGGTACACGTAGCTACACTCTAGACGGGTATTAAGAATTACATATTTTTTCAGACATGCCAAGCGGTCAACAATAAACGCGGAAGATGTCAAACTTTTGGTTAGAAGAAATCCTTCATTGGTAAGTTTTAACAGCAGTCAGTACCTCTAGCAACAAATTTCGTCTTCGAATCGATAGCGTTATTAAATTCACTTTCATGTTTTAAGATTCCTAAGGTTGAAAAGAATACGTTTCAAACACTTATTATGGAAAAGCAACATCAACACAAGCATACAGGGTCCAGGGTGCACTTCCCAGCATGGTCAATTATTACGGAGTTGATCCACAGATGGGACTGAGATCACCTTTTACCTTACTTTGTAATTTAATTTTAAATTATGCCAAGCTTTCTGGTGTTTTTCCGTGGGTAGGTAGAATTTAGTCTGCCTCTAGGAGTTAATACAACGATGGGTTCCTACAACTCATTTATTGAACCTGAGACCCTAAGAAACTTTATTAAACACCTAGACAGGTCTACGAACTACGAGTATTACACAAATGAACATGCACCACATTTATTAAAAGATTATTATTAGTAGTAACTAGCTTTCCGCCCGCGGCTTCGCCCGCGTGGAATTTTGTCTGTCACAGAAAACCTGTGTCGCGCGGGTCCCTGTTTCAAAAACCGGGATAAAAACTATCCTATGTCCTTTCCTCTATGCCAAATTTCATCAAAATCGGTTCAGTGGTTTAGGCGTGAAAGCAAGACAGACAGAGTTACTTTCGCATTTATAATACATATTATTTAGTATAGATTGGTTTTTGCACAAATTACTAATACTCCCGTCAGCCCTTCGTGGTAAGCTAAACATGCTTGTGTTACGAGTGGGCTCACCACAACAATAGTCGAGCGGCGGTAGGGATTCGAACCCGCGTCCCTCGGATCTCGAGTCGGCCAGTCCGACATATTCACCGTTCGGCTATCGTGGCTTCATTCACATTGTGCATTCCAAATAATTTGGCAGTCATGAATCGGGTGCCAATTTTAACACAATTTTAATTTAAATTCGATTCTGAATCTTTAAATAGACGCGCGATAGGATTTTATTTATCCAATTACTGTTTTCGATTTGAAATGATGACTAATTTGACATACAGGCAATATTAAATGTACTGAATTATTGAAAAGGCGCGTAGGCGGAATGAAAAGGCACATATTTACGAGATTCATTCATTCATTTCTGAAAACTTATGAATCTATTATTTATTTTTCTTACCTAGATAGGCTAGATACTTAATATTCTCTTTACCAAACGCTGTTTGTTTCCCGTGTTTTGAAATTTATTTCTGTAATCATTGTGAGATTTGAAACATTTTGATATGAATTTCAGGTATTGGATTCATAGAAAAAAAGTCAAAACTTGCAGAAAGTTTATTGAATTTATATTTTTCATAAATTAATATTACTTACCCACCTACTGATAGTAATGTCCTAAAAATAAGACTCAAAACTGAAAAAAATACTCTTATTATGAAGTGAGAATGATTTTGACAATAATAAGGCAAGTCCCATCTGTTTTCAACTTTTCTATGGTATTCCAACAATTTCCGAACAATCAATAGATATTTTAAGATTTGCAAGATTTATGAGGGTACTTACGTTTTTTGCAGAAAGCGCACCTTAGCACTATCACTCCCGCTCCAAGCTCAGTCGTGAAAGAGAAGCGACGGAAGACGGTCGCGACGCCCGTAGTGAGACCAATGGACACACCTGCAAAACCCAAGGAACCTGAGAAAGAAGATGTTGCAAAGACAAATAAAACAGACGAAGTTGAAGATATGGCAATTGATGGTACTATTGATTTGACGTTTGATTAAAGTTTTTGAAATTGTGATATTGTTTTTTAGTTTATTTTAAACCCTATTTATGTGATGGCCCGAAAGCTATTGAACTAAGTAGTAGTTCTTTAAAAATTAGCTTGCATTGCACAGTAACATGAAAGATTTGATTACATAACAAAAATAATTGCAAATCGACATCATTTCATTAAAATAAAACTTATTGAAGAAGCAATTTAATAAAATTCCGAACCAATTAAATCAATTAAAGCCTAGTTTTATCCATTCTATCGCTTCAAGAAACCGCAACAAAGACCCATTTTATGTTGATAATTAGACTAATTAGTTTGTTGCCATAATTCACACAACCTATGTAGAGTTAGAAATGAGCAAAGCAAACGCAGCGCAGGTCGGCTGCAACGGGTACCGGACGCCAAAAAACTCGTTATAACGAAACACAATTACCGAGCGCAGGGAAAGGTGTGGAATAGATTGGATCTGGTTTAGATTTTGGGCTTAGATTTTAAAAAAATGTGTGATTTTTAGCGTAAAAATATTTTAGACGCAAGAACTACTAAAGTATCAGAATTACATCAGTTAGTAATACAATACTGTCTACTAAAAAGTTTCTTCGTAAGTGCAATCGAAAGTTTTCTTAAAATGGTAGTAGAACCTTGCATTGTCATAAAACTATACTCGTATGCTAGGTACTCTTGTACTTTTTAGTCTCAGGAAATTGAAAATACTTACGACTAATTTTTACGAAATTGTCAATTGTTGGTCCAACAGACAGCACACCACATTATTTCATAGCATTTTTCAGTGTAACATTAAACGAATTTATGAAAGCTACAACATCTACACCAGACTAAAAAAACTTTCGTAAAGTCACACCGATTACAATTAGTGCCTACATAAAAAAATCACGGTGTTTAACTTGATTACTCTATTTTAAGTACGGTCACATAATATCGCAAATCGCAACTATAGTAGTCCACATTTATCACAAAACGTCGAATTTCCCTGAAAAATTTAGAAAACTCCCGAAACAATCGCCACAAAAATAATAATCACAACAGCTCCACTCATTTCCCTGTCCCCAGCAGTTAATTACTCCTATAACGACAGTTAGAGCATAATGAGATTTTTGCAATTCAACAGTAGCACATTACAGGGTGCTGTTTGTCACCCCCTAGCCACAAGCCGCAAGGGAAGTTATTAGGCCGGCTCGCTAATGAATTTCATGTAGGTAAACGTGTTTTGGAAGACAGCACTGGAATTCTAGGATTTATAGCAGTCTTTTCCAAAGTGGGCGATAACGCCCCCTTGTGGGCGCTGCAGGCTTAAAGGGGGGCGGTAAGAGACCCACAAAAAAAAATCGGGACGTTGTGTAGAGGCTTGGGAGGCGTCATCTACTAGGAGGACTCTTAGACACCTACTGAGCTCGACTCTTGACTACAAAAATGGGGGGCGCTAAAAAATAATTTAATAAATAATAATAAATAAATAAATCATTTATTTCCCCTCACAAACTTAGGTTAAATTACATTTGGTAAAAAAAAAAAATATACATTACGCTATAGGTACTTAATACTAAGTTTGTGTGGGACTGGTGCCTGAAATAGGTTTTGTTTAAAACCTGTTCTACAGGTCACCAGGCCCCCACCCGTGGAATATTATATGGTAGTATAGCGGTAAGACCCTTAAGTGCGATAGTTTGCGAAAACAAATTGATGTTTGCCTGTTACTTTACACATCTATTCGAAAAGCCATAGGATGAATTTGTTGTTACTTGACAGTATTATTATAAAGATAACAGAACAGCTTAATGTAATATGCTCTAATACTAATTATTAAATATATAATACTAATAATAGGTACGGGCAGTGCCGCAAGAAAAAGCTGGTAACAAAAATAAATTAAAAATGCATGCGGTAACAAAAATTAAATGAATGAGTGTGAAAATATGACTGTGAGTGTGAAAGTGTGAGTGTGCTAGTGGATGTGTAAGTGTAGCCTGTTTGGTCGTGTATGTGTTGTGTATGTGACTGAGGGAAAGACTTATATGAGTTATGGAAGGAAAGATGGAAGCGCGTGTCTGTACACTCGGGCGAATAAGGATGTGAAGGTGAAATTTACCTAAAGCATTTACACACAAATACCTATTATAAATGCGTAAGTTTGAATGGATGTCCGGATGTTTGTTACTTTTTCACGCAAAAACTAATGAACTAATTTTGGTGAAACCTTACAGTATTATCTATACTAATATTATAAATGCGAAAGTAACTCTGTCTGAATGTCTGTATGTCTTTCTTTCACGCCCAAAACAATGAACCGATCTTGACGAAATCCGGCATAGAGACAGTTTAAGTCCCGGGAAAGAACATAGGACAGTTACTATCCCAGTTTTTGAAACAGGGACGCGCGCGACAATTTCTGTGACAGACAAAAACTCGACGCGGGCGAAGCCGCGGGCGGAACGAATAACATAACATAAAGGCTATAATTTATGGTGATCTGTGACAAACCAAGTTTCACGCGGTTGAGACCGCGGGCAAAAACTAGTATTTGATACTCCTAGATAAGCGGATGAATAATTTTTTCAGTATCCTCATAGTCTAATGTATTGAGGTACTTTATGACCAGTTTTTTGCAGCTAGACTTGGGGAGCGGATAAATGTCAAGTTTACCGTTTATTTTGTTGTATAAGTAAGGGCCGAGGAAGCAGAAGAATTTATGTGAGAAGGAGGTATTTAGCTTCGAAGGTGGACAAACTTTATCTTTTCGCCGCTTACCCTTTAGTAGCTCGGGGTCATACTCTGTCTGGGTGTGTTTTTTTAAGATGATATTGAGAATGAAAGTTTTCCTAACTGTGAGTACGTTCCAGTTCTTGTAAAGTTCTACGGTAGGATAACGGAAGGGTAACCCAGCTGCCACCTTAAGAAGGGCACGTTGAGCCCTTTCGAGACCCAATATATGAGACTTGGCAGCACCACCCCATGCTGAGACACAGTATTCTAATAAAGAATGTCCTAGTGCACAATAAACTGCCCTTATAACACCTCGGCTAGCCACGTTTTTTAAAGTTTTGAAGACGTAAATAAGCTTACGTAGCCTTGAAGTAAGGGTGTCAATATGAGACTTAAAGGCAAGAGTTTGGTCTATTATGACTCCGAGGTATCTCATGGACTCCGTACGCTGTACCACTGGGCAGAGACACTGCGCTACTGGAGGTTGTGGGCTGCACCCATGGGCTGTAATTGAGAATACTTGCGAAGGAAGAAGGCTGGATCTGAACGCAAATGCTACATATTTCGTCTTAGTGACATTCAGTGTGAGTAGGTTGTGCCTCAGCCAATTATTTACCCCGTCAAATCCCATTTGAGCGTTGTTAAAGGTGTCATCCCAGGAGTCTCCGCTGAAAAATAGGGCTGTGTCGTCAGCAAAAGTAAAGACACTACCCCCGTTGAGTTGATATTGGCATAGGTCATTAATATACACTAGAAACAGGGTAGGACCTAATATGCTGCCCTGCGGCACCCCATACGTGACACCAGCATCTCCACTAAACCAATCATCTATTTTCACTCTCTGAGTCCTATTATTTAAATAGTCCTCAAAAAATTTAAGGGGAATACCTCTTACCCCCACCTTTTCCAGCTTATTCAAGAGACGAGGAATCGAGACCGTGTCGAATGCTTTCGCAAGATCAAGGAATATCACCAGAGGCTTCTTATGATCATCAAGGGAAGTTACAATGGAATGAATAAGTTCGTGGACAGCATCATTTGTAGACCTTCCCTTTCGGAAGCCGTACTGAGAAGGAGATAAAAGGCTATTTGACTCCAGAAACTCAACAAGTCTCTTATTAACCAATCTTTCCAGGATCTTTGATAGAGTCGGTAAAATTGAGATGGGTCTATAATTATCGACACGGTCCCTCCCTCCGCTCTTGTGTACTGGCTTAATAAGTCCCACCTTGAACACCGCAGGAAACACCCCGTTTGACATTGCTAAATTGCAGATATGAGTGATTGGAGTAACCAGGAAGTGAGCGTATCTTTTGACTATTTTACTAGAAATCAAATCAATTCCCACAGCACATTTCTCCCTCAGACCAATTATGATCTGCATAACCTCAGAGTCGTCTACAGGGGCCAGAACAAAGGAGCCTACAGGCGAAGGGATCGAGTTGATATCATCGTAATTTAGGGGAACATTAGTGTCGATCTTCTCTGCGTATTTTTTACCGACGTTTACGAAAAAATTGTTGACAAAATCAAGGCTCTGTTGGGGATTCTGCGGAGAAACGAGGAGCGATGAATGGTCAGCAATACGTTTAGAACCGCTTATTGTTTTGATCGTCTCCCATAGTAGCTTCTTGTTATTTTGTACTCGGTCTATCTCTTGTTTTTCGTACAGTCGCTTAGCTTTTTTTAGGGTAGAAGAACAAAAACTTCGGTAGCGCTTATAGGTCAACTTGAGAACTTCATTTTCAGGATGTTTTTTAGATTTTTTATGCAAGTTGTCTCTGTTCCTCATACAACGCAACAGACCTGTAGTTATCCACGGTTTGCTTATCATTTTTCTTTTCGGGGTCCAGTGTTGTCTGATACTCTCTTTAACGGCCTCTGATAAACTTGATACTAGTATATTCGCTGCAAGATTAGCATCTGAAGATTCAAGGATCCGTTTAAAGTCTAAGTCTTCGACGGTTTTGTCTAGAACTTCAAAATTAATTCGGTTGACTACATTTGTCTTAAATAAGATATCTGATTTGAAAGTAAGATTAAGAGCAACTGTGTAATGATCAGTAATAGACGATTCAATTACAAAACAAGACGCTTCAAGCTTCGTTTTAGCGATGATATGGTCAAGACACGTTCGGCCGTGAGTGGGTTCAGAATGAGCGGGTAGCATTCGATGACTCGCCAGAAGATTTAGGTAGTCCTGTGAGCGACTATCATTACCATCCGGACGTATGTCAATATTAATATCGCCGCACAGGACTATATTTTTAAAGTTACTTAGTTTTGACAGAACTGAGTCAATGGAGTCTATAAAGTTACTAGTATCACTTCTAGGTGGCCGGTAAATTCCAATGACGCAGGTCTCGTGGTTCAATTTTAAAATAAGACAATTGGCATCTTCTACATGGGGCTCTTCAATTGTTACGTTTAGGTGTTTATTGTAGTAAATGACTACACCTTCGTTTTGCGTCCTATGCCCAGTAGTGCAAGCGTGTTCATAGTTTTCAATTTCAGGGATGGGATTACCCAAGGTAAGCCAGCATTCAGACAACACCATTATGTCCCACGCTAGATCAGACCTATGGAGAAGGGTAGAAAAATTAGGCATATTGCAATTTATGCTGCGAACGTTTTGAGTAATTATATTTAAGGAGCGTTTGTTTACGGAGATATGTTGTTTCAGCTCGTCTACATCACAGGTCACCACTCGTGCAACCGACAATGAATCCAATTCAAGGCCTATTTCTTCAAAGTTTTGCATGTTGTTCACTCGCGACTTGTATATATGAGTTTATCACGTCTCATACGTGATGAATATAAGTAATGAAGAGTACTATATAAAATAAATAGGCCCCGAACCAAGATCCTAGCTTCCAAATTGGTGTGTTTATTGTGTAAAGTATAAAGTGTGTTGTGTAGTGTATTAATGTGTGTGTGCTCATTCATTTTATATTTAGGATTATTTAATATACGCGTACCTAAAGTAAACATTAGACTGTAAAATTTCAGTAGTTTATTATACACGAAAGTTGGATATTTAGAGCCCAATTGATTAAAGAAAAGAGTTGGACAATATCTTAGATAATTTCTATACTAATAATTTATTCTCAAAGTGGGCAGTAGACTAAATAAGTTTGGGAACCGTTGATTTATAGGATGCGACTGCGCTGTGAATTGGACGTGCGGGTAATAGAAATGTAGGTGGTGTGAGTTTATGGGATATCGACACTGGTTAGTGAGGTAGAATGGCTAAAGGACATGATGTTTTGAGGTACTCTTACTGAGCTGTTTATCAGTTTTTGTACATGAAGGTATATCACCTACCTTAGGTACAGGCGATTGCAGATAAGTATAATCTAATTGATTCAAGCATTTCAAGCATCTACCTAAGTAATGTCTTAACAAAACTGAAAAAAAAGTGTGTTCCAACTGGGTATTGCATCAAGATCATAAGAGATGAGAGAAACCATCTCTAACCACTTGACCAAGACTTTTTTTATGCATAACAAGGCAGGTATTTGACCACAATCGCACCTGATGTTAAGTGGGATGCAGTCTAGGATGGTACATATCTGCCCTGTAAGTGCCTATTCACTCTCGCCTTGAAAAGGCCCGGATTATAGTTTTCGGGAAAGACAGCAGCAGGCAACGAATTCCACGTTTAACTAACTCTACATAGCACCTAATATTCAAATATCTAATTTATGATCGTACGAGTACTATCCCCATCTATTTTTCTCTCTACACTCTTGTCAATTTTGGCTACAAACTTCGAGCATATACCTAGCATACAGTATGCACCATACCGTGCACTGTCCACACTCCTGATGTTATGCTAATCCGGCACCCTGGTCCAAGAAGCAGCATTAGCTAGCTCCTGCATATTCAGCACTGGTGGTAATTAGACTCCTAATTGATGGCCAGTCTTCATAGTTGCACAGTCATATTTTTTTCACTTCACTTCTTTCAATTTTGGCTACAAACGTCCAGAATATAGTATCAACGTGGAATTCCTAACTATAGTATGCACTTGTATACTAACGCCTGTATTCACCAACGAAGCTTGCTTAAGTGAAGCAGCAAATTGAACGCACAGTGTTGAATAGAGCTCTGTGATTGGTTCATGTGTCACCCTGTGCGTCCACGCCTCAGATCATCCTTTCTATGATCTGAGGTCCACGCGCACTGTAAGACCTACGGGCATAAGAGTATGATGTATGAGTACGCACTTGTGTTGTACAATACCGTGTATGCACTGTCCGCACTCCCGTAATATTATGTTAATCCGGCACCCTGGTCCAAGAAGCAGCATTAGCTAGCTCCTGCATATTCAGCACTGGTGGTAATTATTATACTCCCTTTTTTACGCTATCCCACTCTTTATAATTACATATATGTGGTGGTGGTATCCCCACCTACTTTTCTCACTTCACTTCTGTCAATTTTGGCTGCAAACGTCCAGCGTATCAACATGGAATAGCTAACTATAGTATGCATTTGCATACTAACGCCCGTATTCACAAATATTACTATGAGATCTCACAGTGCGCATGGACGCACAGGGTCACACACGAACCAATCACAGAGCTCTATTCAACGCTGTGCGTTCGATTTGCTGCTTCACTTAAGCAAGCATAGTTACGCACTTGTAGAGTTGCACTATACCGTGTACTGTCCGCACTCCTGATGTTATGCTAATCCGGCACCCTGGTCCAAGAAGCAGCATTAGCTAGCCTCGTGCATATTCAGCACTGGTGGTAATTATTATACTCTACGCTATCCCCTACCCATTCTTTATAGTTAGGTACATCTTAATATGTAGTAGTCCCTTCACTCCTGACATTTTTGGCTACAAACTTCCAGCACAAAATGCTTTCAGCGTCTACACGCTATGCTACCATCAACGTGTAATACCAATCTACAGTGTGCACTCGTATATTAACCACATTATTAATAAAAAGTTACACCCTAGTTGAACACTGTTTTAGAGTAGACGCACACCGTTGATTTTTCGTCGGCCGATAGTTTAGTCGGGCAGTTGATCAGTATGCTCATGTATGGGAGTGCGCACACTACGCCGATTCGATTTGGCCGATTCTTCATACAAATTAAAATCGGGCACAACTACCGGCCAACTAAAAATCAACGGTGTGCGCCTACTCTTAAAGTGACATTTCCTGCTAAACGTCATTTTAAAACAGGGTTCAAATATGGTGTAACTTTTAATAAAGTGGTAAGAGTATGAGTACGCACTTGTGTTGTACATTACCGTGCATGCACTGTCCACACTCCTGATGTTATGCTAATACGGCAGCCTGGTCCAAGAAGCAGCATTAGCTAGCTCCTGCATATTCAGCACTGGTGGTAATTAGACTCCTAATTGATGGCCAGTCTTCGCTCGCACGAGGCTGTCTTCACAATGTAATTGCGCGAGAATGGCCACTGGAAGTCGCATAATTCGGGATGTACGAGTACATAGAGAGATTTTCATCAATTAGCAGTTGGTGTCCATTGAAAACTAAGAAGCCAGCAAGTGTGTATATATAACGCCATATTTTAATTGACTGGCTGGACACAAACTTGTAAAGGTGTACTGAAAAGCTTAGTTATTTGCTTTGATATTTCATGAAGGTCCAAGTATACTACTTTTCACAATCGTAAGTTCTCGTAAAAACTACTTTTCTCAACCACTTTAAAGACGTAATTCGCTTGACACTCGGAAACCTCTACGTTGTAGTTACCTACATTAAATAAATTCTTGTTCACTTCAATATCCATCTAGTCTTAACCATTAATATTAGAGAATGAAATAGACGTGGTGCATACGTTCATTTGGTAACCTGTCCTGCAGTCTAGTTAAAATACAGATCGCGAACGCTATTCTAATCACCAGTCAATAATACGCATACCAACTCATGGGAACTAGTCAGGATTAATTTAATCAGTACACCACATGTTGGTCAACATTTCAAATTAGCTGAACCCCACAATCTCGAAAAAGAACAACGTTCTACCTTCATTATGAAAGTACCTCCAGAGGAGATTCGAAATCAGCTCTCATTAATTTGGCTAGCCACTCCAGAGTCCAGACAATCCATTCGTCAAACATGCCTAGGCACAAACGCGGGCGCTGCCTGGGCTAGGCAGAGATAGGCCCGCGCTCATTAAAATATGTAAATGATCCCGAGACATTACGCAGATAGGTGCTTCTGACTTATTGGCTGGACCGCGTTATGTAATATGGCACTTTTTTTAAAAATTTGTTTTTACCTGCTAATATGTACCTGCACTAAAAAGTAGAAAAATAATTTTACGTTATTTATTTAATTAGGACAATTATTATGACCATGATTGATGTTCTCGGAGTCGGTGTCAGTCTGAACAAAAGAAACGTACTAAATATACCAACCGAATTGAGAACCTCCTCCTTTTGTTGAAGTCGGTTAAAAATTAAGGCTAAACATTTTTCACAAAATATGCTTAGATGGGTCTAATCGGGTAAAATACGGGGTTTTTAGATTTAGTAAGACCCATTTCATAATCACTCGACTAAAAAATTCAGCAGAAGTTATAGGAATAACAGGAACAACTAAAGTCACGTACATCCTGCACGACCTGGTCCATGAGCCTTATCTTAAAGTGTCCGAAATGGCTCAATCGGACGTTTTCCAAGCACCAAATCTTATTTTCTGACAATCAGTTCGATTCAAACCAGGAATGTCCTTGGTAAAACACAACCACCAGTTTCTGCGTTTATTCTGTGTTACAAATAAGAAGGGTGGAACGACGATCTGGTGAAGGTCGCGGGAAGAACCTGGATGCGAGCGCAGGACCTATCGTTATGGAAATCCTTGGGGGAGGCCTTTGTCAAGGACATCATTTGGCTGAAATGAACGAACGAAATAAGAAATGATTGCATACTGTACAACACCGTCCCCCGAGTTGTGAACGCATTACTCGTGCGCAGGGCACCTACCGCGCGCCACTATTTAGCGTCATTACAAATGTCTCCGTCCACCGTCCGTCTGGCCGGGAGCTACCGTTTCTTATTAATAACGAGTATTGGCCCGCGGGTGTGGAGGCGGACTTCTTATTGACAGGAGTATTTGAAATGACGGTGGAGATTAGAAGGTGCAAGCGAAGTAAATGATGTTACAGCGATGAATGACTTGGGCGGAACATAGAATCAGAATTTTGTTCTTTGTCTCTCAAAGCGTGGAGGTTCCCAAAGCTTATTTATATTATAAATGATCCTTAAACCATACCATAGGTAAACTGAAAAACCTTGCTCTACCTGCCTGTTTCAAAATTTGATTCATAAAATTGCTCTGCGTCTACTTGATCTCATAGCCTCAACGTAATAGGTACTCAAGGAAGCACATCCACTGTTACGTCTACCCCTTTACACACGAGAATAAAAAAGTGTCAATATTTTAATAAAACTTTACTTAGGGGTTATTTTAGAGTTTAAATAAGATTAGAAAAATACTTTAAAAAATTTTGAATTTTCAGTTTTCCTGAAAGTATGCCCTCACGATAGTGAGGCTTCGGTATAATTTGTTAGTCTCACGATAGTGAGTGTTATACTACTTAGTTAATTTATTTAATGAAAACTACTAATTTATGAGCACATAAGTATTCATTTGGTAAAAGACCCCTATAAGTAAAGAGTAAGCTATAATTTAACAAGCAATTAAACCTCTTTTAGCAAATTGTCTTACAAAAAACGAATTAATTAAAAAATATCCACCTTTTGACAAACTTGCAAAGTAAAAACCTTTATTAGTTTGGTTGGTACCAATATGAGGTCCGAGATGATTATTAAGAGATTGTAAAATAGAACAAAATTACTTTATAATTAATAGTACCTACACAAATAAATGTCATTTTTATGGCTTAAGATGATGTGACTGGAAACAGCTTTTTTGCGAGAAAACATCTCACTTAGCACATTTAATTTTTGACCAGCTAGAACATCCTTCCAACATGTAACACCTCGGTGCTTTTTAGCCAGGTAATCGTTCTCATCTGTGTTATCATTTGCCTTCTGACCTTAAAAGTCTATATTATATTGTTTATGGATGTCGAGTCGTTTAGTAAATTTTCGACACGATGCTCTTTATTAGGATATCTGTTTAAAGCCTCAGCTATGCTGAAACGAAAATCTAGTAATGCTAAAATGTCTTTTTTTGAATATCCATTAGCTGTGCAATCAGTTTTCTAAAGCCGCCGCGAATTAACAACTGCCAGGTTCAAAATTTAAACTAGAACTTTCAAACCCTATTATCTTGTAATAAAGGTTTGGTGGCATTCCATTTGTTAGTCCAGAATCTACACCACTCATATCGTTCAACGATTGAATAATAAGATGGACCTCTTTGCATGTATATTGATCCTTTATTTACCATGGGTTGCACCTTCCAAAGCTGTTGTCTTGTTCTGTTTCTGCTAGTTGGTCATGGTAAAATACATAAAGGGAATGTCGTGTGTGTACAAATCGGTTATGAACTATTTTGTTAGCAATAAGCCCCTATTTTTTATACTAGTGTGCCAGTACATATGCAAAAGTGGGTCCGGAAGGCATCTCATGAAAATATGTGCACCGAACACTATTGCAATTTCGGTTCTAATAGTTTTTAATTCTTTATCGATTTAACGCATGTAGTGCAAGTTTGTACACCTAGCCATCTCTTTGTAAAATGTGTCATCAAAATAATCAATTGAGATACTCAGTTGGAGTACGAATTCAATTTGTTTGAATTTTCTTCCAAATTGACCCTGTATTTTGTAGCGGACGTGGCTTTTGTTTCAGCTTTTGCTTGCCACATAGTATTTTTAAAATGTCTGACCAGCCTTGCTGATTCATGTTCAGGGTCTACTTCGTCTCCTGAGCTTTCATATTTGGTATTCTACTCTTCAAAGTCCGTAAAAACCCGAAATTGTGTTTCCTGGTCTTTTTAGTCATGAAAATCTTTAATTTCATAGTCGGTTGCGTTTCCAAATAATGCTACGACACATCCTTCATATTTAAGATGCACTAAAATAGAAAAACAACTAAACACTAAGCCATAATATCAAATAACAAATAAAATAGTTTTCAATCAACTACTGGAGGTTTGACCGACCAGCTACGATCGTGCGACTTAATTTTGTGGTAGTAATAATTATTAATTTATGCAATAAAATAACAATAAAAGTATTCCATTCGGATAATCACTGTTTTCGTAATAAAATAAAACTATAACACTTATCCGAAAACAACAATAACCACATAAAATCAATATTTACACTGGCCGCCTCTCGTTCCAAAAAATGCAGTCAACTTTAAGTCCGAGTAAACGAGCACTGACAGGTCCCAACACTAAATGAGCGGCACTGTGTGCGAGTAAATATCTCTCACGAGCGATCGCTGCCGATTGCGGCCGCAAAAACAAGTTTACATGGGCATGAGATTTTTTCAAAGTTACTCTCACGTACGTGTATCGTCGTGTGTAAAGGGCTACGTCAAGCTTTTTGTTTTCAGATTTGGAATGCCTTTTATTGGTTTCACAACGATTCTTGAGCCAATAAGGCCATACATAGCCTAAACTCTAATCTGCACAGTTTAGTATTATCTACGCATAATATCTGCATCTCATTTAACACCAGGTGCGATTGCGGTCAAATAACTGCCTTGTCTAGCATAAAAAAAATAAAAAATATAGTCATTTGTCAAAACTATTCCCTAATAGTCCCTATTCCTTAACTTGCTCTGGTGGAAAAACGGAAATCCATTCAAAAAATTACCCCACATGTAGTCAAAGAGTCAAAGAAGCGCTCTCCTCAATACAGAGCCTCCGTTCGTTACCCGCTGAGGTAAGCAGAGTGTTGTTTTGTTCCCTCCGTCATTACGTTCGCGGGCTCATTACGAGCAACAGATCACTCCCTTAATTTGTGCATTTCCGATCCAAAGATATTCAAATATCAACCCTAATGACGCCCGGGAAATGTTAATAAAATGTTAATGCAGCGAAAGCGGGTCCCAGCGGCAATAAGTGACAGATTTGCTTGACAGACAGAGCTTGTTTGCGACAATGTATGAATAAGTCACGATACGTTTTTTGCGGTGCACTATTTTGTGGTCTTATTCTGTTTAGTGTTTTGATATCATTTGTAGAAATACTCTGATTTTAATTAGGTACTTCTACCAGCCCTTAATTTGGATAATAAAGTACAATAACATGACAAAGAAAAACAGAGTATAATTCGGTTTGGAAATATCCTGGATGCTTCATCTTTCCCTTCTTTGACAGTATCAAGTAAAAATCAACAGTTCACTGCACTAAGAAAAAAAGTCTGGGTAATCTGCCGTGAAATCAGTAAAAAGTCAACATACTTTATCAAACGAGACCAATTTTTAAAACCCTTAAACACAGCACTTAAAGTAATTGACATCATAATACTACATCTTGTCTGTCTTAAAATTAAAAAAGAAATCGTGAGATAGACCTGTTCTATTTTTCCCCTGTGCCTCCTTAAACACCACATTACAAAATAATATACGGCGCGTCAATAGGGCTTGATTCATTACAGTGCAATTAAGGCGATAAGCGGCGTAATTACGTATGCTAATCGCGGGTAATGCCATTCGTCGAGACATGCCCGCTCGCCTTAGCCTGGCCACAGACTACCAGGATACTGTACGAGGAAGCAGATGGTCCACTCAGTACTAAATGAGGAATATTCTGCCTACTAACATTAGGTACAATCAGTCGCCCATTCGTCGAGACATGCCCACTCGCCTTAGCCTGGCCACAGACTACCGGGATACTGTACGAGGACACAGATGGGCCACTTTGTGCTAAATGAGGAATATTCTGCCTACCAACATTAAATAATCAGTCGCCTTGATAAGTCTGCAGATGATCGGGATACAATGTTAATCTCTTACCAAACTCGTGGTCTTGTCGGCCTCTACCTACCTGCCATTCATCGAAAAGTGCTTTCCTAATGATAAGATGTGGAATTCTCTATTCGCTTTTGCGATCCTGGGATCCTAGACAAGTGGCAGTTTTAGATCGCTCAGAAAATCCTTCACAGAGTGAAATAACGCCATACAATGAAACCCCGGAGAATGCCCGGAGCGAAGGCCTATTGAAATTACAGCTGTCACGTTTTGCCACTTGTAAGAAATTAAGAAGCTCTTCATAAATTTCTGATCCCATGGCATATCCCTCGTAGTTCGATGATTGACTAACACTTACTCGATAATTTTTCAGGTCTGTAGTTTTAGGCTGACTTGCACCATCTTACTTTAAGTTTGACAGACGTCAAAAATCTGTCAAACTCTATACAAAAACACCGGATCGTTATAGTTACGGTCAAAGTTAGGTGGTGGTGGTATCCAGCCTTAGTTTTAAATTGAATAATTAAAGCCATGTCAAAACTCATCTCTACCAAAGAAATGGCCTCTTCGTTATTGGACAAACCGTGCTCTAATTACAGCCCCCTCGCATGGGTCTTCTGTCCCATCTTACTCTATGCTATCAATTTAATTAAAATATACGCGGATTATACGGGTGTCAGGCGAAATACGTAGCTATAAGACAGTGCAGTCTGCCGGACTTGGGCCGAGGAGACAAAGTTATTCTGCTCTACTCTTATTGTAGGTTAGGGCTGTAGAGGATTAGGGGCTAGGGAACCTAGGGTAGGAACTTAGAGGATTGGTAACCTATAGACTCAGAGATTTGGTAACCTAGGGATTCAGGATCGCTCTGACAATCGCATCCATTCTCATAGCGACGTAACTCCTTAAAAAAACGCCGAAACGAAGGCCTTTCGAAAATACAACTGTCACGTTTTGTTACTTGTCTAGAGTGGTCAGTACGAATTACTAATTTTTGACAGGCTAGGCTTTACATTATGTTTAATCCTGTCGCGTCAGAAGTGTTCTGACAGTAAAGTTTCTTAGAAGCTATATCTGCCTACAGAGCAATTTCTTCAACACATGGGACGGTCAAGAACGGCCAGCTTCGAAAACCCAGAAAGGTAACTTTAAAATTAATCCGAATCAACACTCTAGCAGTACCAGTACAGGTACAGTATTTATTTAAACCCCAAAAAGCTGTAACACCGCCTTGTCATCGACAACGCAAACCTATTAAACATTGCGACCGACCGCTAATTGACAAGAGCGACGCGACAAAACTATCATGTTGCATTTGTTGCTGGTGAAATATTAAATCGGGCAAGAGTTAAACTGACTATTTTTTGTCAACAGCTCTTCAGAATATACGTTTTTGTTGAAAAATAACACCTTTTTACAACTGGATAAGGTGTCACCGTGTTTACCTAGTCCTAGACGAACTGATGTCAGTATCTGGGTCAGAAAATTCACATTTTAATTATTCAAATACATAAAGCCTCCTTAGTCTAGTGGTTGGAGAGAAGCTCTCAAGATTCAGAGGTTTGTGTTTCGATTCCTTGGTAAAATCCTCCCCAATCCGTCTGGCCATGCATCGTGGGGAGTGTAGGCTAAATCCTTCATTTGCATCTGGTGAATTACAGAGGGTCATGCTCCTGCAGTGACTAAAGAGAGAGACTAAATGACCTGATGATAATGATGATGAAAATATCATCATCAGGAACCACATGGCTAAGAACATTATTATCATCATCATCTTCATCAGAAATCACACGGCTACGGGCACTGAGATCCAGCCTGTCAATCGTAATACCTAGACATTTTACCATTCACATGATTTCCCACTTCACAACAACGCATTCAATATTGTCACCGCACAAATCGGCCGTAGAAAGTGCAGCGTCCATTAAAAATTAACAGTTATTGTATTAATACACCTCAAAGCACGATCTGCCCGAAATAAATTGCACTTCACAATGCGCCGATACGGGTATGATGGCGGGTGGAACGCGGCACTTGCGTTTTATAGATTTTTATGAAAGTATTTAAATGACAGTGTTTATGTGCAATAGGTAACATTAAATAGGGTAATCATTCTAACGAAAAAAGTTTTCCTTTGAGATCGGAAAATTAAAACAACCATAAACCTTTATTTTAGAGGTACTATGTTAACTGGACTATTATATTTTTGACTCTCCTTCTTTCAAGATTATACGATTTATGGTTTGTTTTCACCTGAGTTTCTTATATTACGGGGAAATAATTTTTGTAATTGTAAAATGGGATAAATATCAAATTACTTACAATAAACAAGTTGATTACCTACTAATTATTTTCTAATCTTACCAGTTTACAGTTGGTATTTCACTTCGCAAGTCACTTTTTGTATAAACAGTAATAAAATTAAAAGCCGAGTAAAAAGTACCAAAAATTCATATCAAGCACAATACAAATTACAATACGACACGCCAAATCTTGGAATATTAAAAATGTTACCTGAAAATGCGCAAATGATGTTTTTAAATGCCGTTACATCATTCCAGCCTCTACCAGTCGCGGCGTTTGTAAATCCTCGGTGTCCCGTATAAATTCATTAGTGGGCCCCTAAGTGAACACCGGAATCGCATCCCATCGACGGCTACTCAAAGAATTCATTACACATTAGCTCTATTTTGAGCTCGATCCTGTCAAATAGCGATTTCATATTTGTGGGCCTTTATTTGCATGCTTTTAACGGGACAGACGACCTCGCAAAGGTAACAGGAAGGCATTGGATGGAGGTCGCTACCAACCGGTCAATCTGGAATTCATTGGGTAGGCCTATGTTCAGCAGTGGACACCCTGTGGCTGAAATGATGATGAACGGGGATGTTACAGGTCTGGGTCTCTTCTCTTTAGGATAGAGTCAGTGGCTTGCTAATTTGAAAATATAGGCACTGATGTTAAACTGGCTGATGACACTGATGTGAGGGTCGCGGGGAGAGCCTGGATGCGGGCAGCGCAGAACCGTTCACTGTGGAAAACCTTGGGGGAGGTCTTTGTCCAGAATTGGACGTCATTTGGCTGAAACGAACGATGTTAAACAAGTGGGTATTTCTGTCAAGCTCCACATGGCCCTGATTAGTCTAGTTAATTATTAAAATTCAAATCGCAGTATTGAATCTAGTTTCGACGATTGTGTCAGAATACGGATCAATGGACAATATGGGCTAAAGTGCTATCAACTTTACATACTCTCTCTAATCTGTGATACAAATTGATAGCACCTAAATATGCTAAAGTAGCACCCATGTATTTGAACTGCATAAGATGCCACATATATAGCCTTATAAGCTGTCGTTTGTAATTAAAATTTTTGTCAGTTATTCTTCAAAACGTGACGTCCAATCCTGAACGGAACAAGGTAACCGCAGACAACATTGAATTCGTTGCGCGCGAACTTGCAACCTTCCCTTTGATCCGTCCACTCGTTTGACATCAAAAACTTACATTCCTCGAACCCATTAAAAAAACTCAGCCTCCATTAAAAGCGGCATCGGTCATCGACCGCAAAAAACTATCGGCGAAATAGAAAAAGTGGACAAAAATGTTGTTCAGTGAAAGAGCAGAGATTGGCGCGGTTGCGCCGCGCTGCCAATATTAATTCTTGGACGGGGCGGGCCGGACCGCAGCGCACAATTGAAAAATAAAATAACTCTATCATTCATTTGCGTACGATCATGTTTACGAGGTAGCTTCACTCGAATAAATGTCGGCCATGTTTTGTTGATGAGTTTGATTGGCGTTCTGTGGCGGTGTCGCGCGAACTAGCGAGAATAAACAAATGCACGCGAGTACAGTGGTTAATTTTACCGCTCATTTGGTTTTGCTATTTTGTCACATTATGACAAAGTAATGTAGGTACGAGGCTTTAAATCTACAGTCGAAACCTCGCTAACACTCGACTATTGTGGTGAAATTGTCTTTATAGTCAGAAGAAAAAGGGCAGTGCTAGATACCAATACTACTCTATTTTGTGACATGAAGGTCACAATTAACAGGACAATATCTTTACATTCTAAAGTTTACTACTTACAAATTATCCTCATCTCTGTATTTGTTACTGCCGCATGATACATAATATTATCACCTAAGCTCAAAACCATTTAAATATTTTTAAAATGATTTTATTTACATCCCTTACACTTAACAACACTAAAACCCCTCATTAATCCAATAAACTAAACATTCAAATCCAAATCGAGTGGAAATCGAATCTCGTTCTCACCCTCGCCGCTCCACTCGCCTACCGCGCGGAGTTTTTCAATATTTTGTAAATAATTAAGTTAAACCAAAAAATGTCAATCGCAGTCGGCGATTCATTATAACACACTTTGAGCGTATCAATCATGAGGGTTGGTTACGAATGGGATCGAGGTTTTTGTCATCAAGCTTTAAATGTATCTGAAACGGAATGAAAATTGTAAGCAATTTAATATGTATCTGTTTGTACTTATTTAAGTAAGGTAAAAACTTTACCTTACTTAATTTTAATGCACACAAATTTTTTTACGATAGCTAAGTTAACATAAAAATACACGACAATCGACATTACCTACTGGTAATTTAATGGAATCTTCTCCTAGCAGAAAACTATATTTAACTTACTTAACGGGGTTTTTGGGTGCCTCCCTCCATTAGTAATTTATACCTAGGCAGGTTTATCAATAATATTTTTTTTAAACTAGATTTTAAAGACTAAGTTCCATCACTTATTTTTCCTGAAATACTGATTGCAAATTGATAGGTAACTCTTCTTCTTCATTTATTTTTTATAAACTTTTTTTCTTCTAAATAACTAGATACAACTTCTTAGATTTTAAAGACAGTATTTAATTCAATGGTTAGAAAAAATATATTTAAAATCTTGGGCTGGGTTGCACCATCTTACTTTAACTTTGACAAACGTTAAAAAAAAGTCAAACTCCATACAAAAAACACCGGTTATCGTCATAGTTACTGTTAGTTAGGTGGTGCTACTCAGCCTTATGAGTAGAATTCCATTATCATAATCAAGATGTGGAAATAAGTTGTGCCTATATTTTTTTTTATTTAAATAATTCAAATTCAATTCATCAAACACAGAATCGCCACAGCACTTTCTGTAACCTAAACTTTGTTTATACATTCAACTATGGAACTCATTTATTTGTATAGGATAAAACGGGACTCGGTAAGTGCACTGATTATAATGAATAATTCAAGTTGCAAATATCTTTACACAGGGAGAGCATTTATAACTGCGTGGGACTGACTCATTCCGATTCAACCTTATTAGAGTTATCTCGGATTCTGAATTAATTAAGAAAACTATCTTTAATTAGGACTCGAACACGGACCCGGGAGATATAAGTATGCTAAATAAGTTTGTGGATGATAAGCTTATAATGAGTATTTGAAATCTATAGAAAGCTGTTTACTGACAATAAGTAGGTACATAAAATGTTAGAGAAATACCATTATAAAGTAGTATCCAAAACAAAATGTCTTGACTTTACGAGATATTTTCAAAATCAACGGTGCAGCGGTGTTAAAAGGACTCTACGCATCAAGCCCGGGGCTTGGTATTTCGTAAGAATCATGCGCCGGAAAGTTCTTGACTGGCGACCACGAGCCGGAGGACGTAGCGTGGGTAGACCTCCCACTAGGTGGACCGACGATCTGGTGAAGGTGGCGGGAGGTGCCTGGATGCGAGCGGTGCAGGATCGGTCTTCGTGAAATTCCTTGGGGGAGGCCTTTGTCCAGCAGTGGACGTCTTTCGGCTGAAACGAACATGCGTCGACGACTTACTTTACTTACGACGACTTTTGACAATATGTCAAAAGTCGACGACTTATGTCGGCGGGTTGATGGGTTTGGTAGACTTCATTTGTCACAGCGTCCATCAGATTTTTGTTAAAATTTAGGAATTACTTACATCGATTTAATTTGCTCGCTTAAACAATATGCGCCGTTCCAATTTACACATCGGTTTGGTTCTACCTCTAGAAAGTGTAATACAATTCAGGCCTAGTTTTCACTCGCCAAGATTCAATTCGGGTCAGCAATGCGAAGTGTATAAACTTATAATAGTAATTGAAAATATAATTTAAGGCTAAGCTAAGATATAACATACTCGTGTCACAGTGGAGGTTTTGCAACAAAACTCCTCCGAAGATTCGTGTGTATATTCAGTAGGTCTGAGAATAGGATTATTTTTATAGCCCTAGCTTATAAGGGTTTTTCACACGTACGAAGTCGCGGGCACAGCCAGTATTCTTGTAAAAAAGTTTCTATCTTTGATTTTCTTTTATTTTAATAGAGTTTAGACAGTGACTTTTAAGTCATCCATTTTGTATGATTTTTTATTGCCATTGCCACTTACGTACGGATGGCAGTACCCGTGACCTACAATTGAAAAGGGTAAATTCAACGTTTTTCAGAACAGTTATTTTTTTTTGAGAATAAATTTTTATGAGGTATCGTGTGCTATTACCGAAAAATCGCAAAAAGCAGCGACGTAACTTTGTCTCTGCATGAATTAAATTTGTTTAATTTGCCTGTGTTCTAATTGCTCGGGTGCCGTTCGCCCACTTATCATAATGTCTCGCAAATCACAACGCAGCGGGAATAAATCTACCGTCGATAGAAGCCGGTCGGGGCAGGGCTGCGAGTGGCCATTTCTATTTGGGACCGCTGACTGGACTTAATTTACTGTGAGGTATGGCCAAAGTGGAAAGCACAACATCGTAACATCAAATGAATGCAAAACAATTGGTTACTCATCTTCAGACCTAAAATTCCTGATTATGATTAGGTTTTACAGTCTTATGTCTTGCAAATAAAAAGCATTCCTCCTTGTGCTTAATTAATTTACTGTGAGAGGAATGGCCAAAGTGGTAAGCAGAACATGTGAATGCAAAACAGTGCTCATCAGATTAAAAATTAAACCGCCACAAAGCTAAGTGTAACAAAATTCACCTTTAGACCTGTCATATGTCGTAGGTATGTCTTGAAAGTTAAAAGAATGCGTCTTGTTTCTTTCATCTGCAGTTTTCAGTGTCAAAGTTCAGAATTCAGCATTATTCTGTCATGTAAATACCAGCATATATTCCACTGAAAACGTTGAGAATTGGGAACTCTTCAGAAAAAGGGCGGTTTTCATCAAAAAGTTTTCAGTGAACTCAGTGAAGATTCAGTGCATATCATTGCGTATGCACTCGTTCGTTCGTTTCAGCCAAATGACGTCCACTGCTGGACAAAGGCCTCCCCCAAAGATTTCCACAATGGCCGGTTGGCCACTGAATTTAGTTACTTAATTGAATTATAATTAAAACTCATGAAAGTAACTGCCAACCCTGCTAGATCCAGTTATATACAAAAATGGTGCTAGCGCTCGAATTTCCAACATAAATCGGTGGTGACGTGCCACCGGCGCCCGCGCACCCACTCTGTATACGTACAGTTGACCTCAAAGACCAGTCCACAAGTACCCTTAAACTAAACCTTAATTCCTTCGACATAAGACCGAAATTGTACACATATTTTTAAGGTCGGTTGTAAAGGAGTTTATTATGTAGTACTAGCACGAAGTTACGGCTTCGACATTACCCCCGCCTGCGCGGTCGGGTAAGCGAGAACGATTGCATTAATTTAAGCTGTTTACAAGAGGTTAATTGATACTATTTATAACTGTTGATTAGCGAACAAGAACGAGTAACATTGAATATTGTGGTTTTATTTGATATTGCTGTATTGAAAACTATTTGAATTTGCGTCGGAGTTAACGTTTGATTTTCCGCTCAGAAGTAATAAAGATTTTGGATCAAGTAGGTACCTACTCGAATTTTGGCATTTACTCATCAACATTGGAAATACAGTTTAACCTTATGCTTTTATTTAAATCCTTTTCTTTCTCCGTTAATTTTCTTCTTAAAGTTTGAAAGTTAATCAACATGTGAATCTTGCACTCTTTCCTGTCATTATCCCATATACTGTCATTACTTAATTACCTTCAAAAATATTATCTCGAGAGTTCAATTTTGACCTGACATTTTGCATAGTTTTAACTCCAATTCATATGCAAGTCATATGCAATTTCATGATCTACAGTTTCCCAAATTACTACCTCGTATTTCTATTTAGAAGCCTGCCGAAATCAAAACCCGCCTGCAAATACACAGGCAGGACGACAGAGGCTCCCTTATTGGCTTGCACCAAAGATACATACAGTATACACTATTACTTTATACATCGCACAAAACCTTGTGAGACCAGAAATCTATGCCTACAGAGGGGCTCCGTCGAAAATTATAGAGGGGGTTGTCTGGGGGGTGGGTCAGTTGGGGGGCCGTCGCCGGCCTGATATGTGACCGGAGAGTCTTGTTCAACAAACGATGACGATGATTTAAGCCGAGGCGTTTTAAGTGTATTACGGAGGTAGAAATCCGGCTTTCGAGCCAGCGTAGATTTGAGTGAGCCAGCTATTATGGCCTCCTAGATTTATGTGCGCCGTCTATTTGACGCGTGCGTTGCTGGCCGAGTGATTTTTGGGGGATGGTCTGCTTTACCTACTACCGCTATTTCTATTTATTTATATTAACCGGCAGACACTCTTGTAGCGGTCTTGGGCTGACACTGTGTAGGTTTGTTTCGACACGATAAGAAGAAGAACCGGCAGACAGTGCATGGTGATTGAGTTTGTTGCGGCGTTTTTTCTCAGCACTTGCCAATGTTGGTCTCGAAGCGCTGGTAGTGTAAAAAGATTATGAGACATGTAGAGAGGCTCCTCAAGAGCAAAATACTATTTAAATAGTCTCTACAAATAAATAAATTTTGACTTTGACTTTGTGATCTGATTCTTTGATAGAAGAAGACAGTTTTTTGATTTTTACTAGTAATACGGAAATTAACGCAATACGCTATGTTAAATAAGTTTTTCAATCTATCTAAACCGTTAATAATTATCTAATTATGCAAACTTTCAACTCAGTTTTGAAGCATGGTTAACTGAATTAATAAATAGAGTAGATTTTAGTAGCAGTAGTAATGATGAAAATAATTTAAATTGATAATACTTATCTTGAAATATTTGAAATGGTCACATTCAAAAGCATAATAAAATAAATAGTTGCCATAATGAGCCCTATTAATTTTCAAAAGCATTCCATTACAGAAACAAAATAACACGAATAATAATTTTATTTCTAGTTCATTTTGATAGCTGAAAGTAGAAATGTTCTTAATAATTGAAACTATAAATCATTTTCTAACTGTATTCGCAAGCTTTTTGTGTACGTATTTTATTATTAATTAACTTATTTATATACGCAACAAAAGGCAAAAAGTGTGCCAAGGTTAAGTCTCACTCGTGACCGTTTCAGTAAGTCAGTGTGGGGCAAAATGAAAAACTATTTTTGTCCACCAAACTCAATAATTTGGTCGCCCTACGCAATGGGCTTCATTGAGGCAGGGCTGTCGCTTCAATTACCCCTCGCCGATGTCAAAGCATTTTTATATCAAATGAAAGGTCCCAGAGTTACTTACCGGTTTTAGTTGGCTGCCAGTAATAAGCAATTTATTTAAAAGCCGACAATAGGTCAACAAAGTGCTTTAAAAATAAACTTTAACCTAGTTAGTTTTATATGAGGGAAAGTTATTGTAGAGATTGAGAGAGACTATAAAAAAAAAGATTTGTTACACATTTTGAAGAAAACTTAAAACCAAACTTTGCGTATTAAACAAGGCGTAAAGAACAGGCTGGAAAACGAAACTTCTACTTCAGGAAATAAAAAAAATACACTGAAAAAATTTTTGGTTACTGCTTACACAACAAAAGTGACCACCGAACACTTTGGTTATGAGGAACAAAAGGTTGTGTAAATCAAACAAATAATTCTGTAGTGAGCTAGACTTGGTTTGGTTATAGTTAACACTTAAGTAGTTCGCCAGTCACTTTTTTGTGTAAGCTGTAGCCAAACATCTTTTTCAGTGTAGAGATTTCTTTCTGCCCACAAAATCATATGTAGGGAGGAGTAGAACAAAGTTTACTGCTTGTGGATTAAATTGACATTAGTAAAACTAAAAGTTTGTAACGCACTTTAAATAGATCTAACTAATATAATGAGTTTTCCGGATTTTCCAATATAAATGAGCCCATGAAAATTAAAACCTACTTAAAGCATTACATGCTTTAGTTACATGAAAATGCTTAAAGCTACTCATACTTTTTTTCATTAAATGTTTCAATAACTTAATACCAGGGTATTTAGATTATGTGATTTGCCAATTCGAAATATCGATCAATCAATGTAACGTATCGTAATTAAAGCCGATTAAAATGGCCAATCCTTTGACTAATCAAATCCTGAAACATTCGGAAATTGGATATTGAATTTTTTCTCAGTTAATCTTGTATTCAAATTTTAATTACATCATTCTGAGTTTGAATAAAAACGAATTCATTTTGTGCCGCGGTGAATAATAATGTGTTCGGCCGGACCTGCTCGTGAAATGCTGTTACACCGAACTGTAATTTTCTTTCAGTTGGACAGTGAAGTAAAAGTGTAGACAAAATATATCTTTCAGTTGGACAGTGACGTAGTAGTGTAGGTATAATCGGAGTTGGATACTTTAAAAGATGTTTGTGATTTACTTAGTTCATGTTTTAATTTTAATTTTCTAATCAATGTTCTATGATTTTTGTTACACAAGTCAAATAATTACGTATACAAAGGAAATCAGTGGCAGGCGATAATATTTTTTAAAGAAGGTAAGGTATAGTTACTTGGTAAATTCTAAATAATAGTTTTTTTAAATAATTAAGTTCGCTGGGTAGCCACTACTATTTTCGGATATTTATTGAAGCTTCTATAGCCAGCAAAGGCACTTGACAATGTTCTACTAACTAATGCATAGGACCAGAACTTCTAGGCTAACTTTTAGTTCCTACTTTGTTTCATGATCATTTAATGTTAAGAAAATACTAATATCCTTTTAAGTTATTATCCTCCTGCACTAATAATGCTTGCTTAGTGTAGACGGACTTGTATCCCATACAAATAATTTGCGACTTTACTTACGGTGTAAACGCGCGCCAGTATGGAGATCAACAATTAATTCCAATCTCTGTATCCGGAAAAGCACTTTTCACGACCTCATATGCATATTGGAATGATGCCGCGTGATTATGATGCTTAGAACGTTGACGTTGAAATTACAAGCCTACTAATGCTTCTATCATGGAGCGGTGAATTTGTGATATGTGTCCGTTAGTCGGGTGACGTGTGGATGTGCCTTAAAATAATTGTTACTTACCTAATTCGATTCTGTTCGGTGGACGCGCGTGATTGCGATGGCCGGCTTAGTTTTGCTGTTGTGTCAGTGCTGTGATAATGGCCGTGATAGATCGTGGGTAGGTAAGAATTATTTAATATTGTAGCAAATATTATGTTAATTTATATTTGGTAACGCGATTTGTTTTATGACAAACCGAAGTTTGGTTTGGTTATCATCAGCATCATCATTTCAGCCATAGGACGTCCACTGCTGAACATAGGCCTCCCCCAATGACTTCCACATCGCACGGTTAGTAGCCTGCATCCAGCACCTTCCTGCTACGTTTATCAGGTCGTTGGTCCACCTTGTGGGTGCACGTCCCGCGCTGCGTTTTCCGTTACGTTGCCTCCACTCCAGAACCTTGCTGCCCCATCGGCCGTCAGTTTTGCGTACATGTGCCCTGCCCATTGCCACTTCAGCTTGCTAATCCGTCGGGTTATGTCAGTGACTTTAGCTTTAGTTCGTTTACGGATCTCGTAACACATGTATGTTTGGTTATCAATTAACATATTTTTATCGAGCGTTAAAAATATACATTCTATTTTATTACTTACTATTTTCATGTTAATCTTATCTTACTGGCTTCTCTGTCCCAGACACTTGGTGAATCAAGATTTCTTACTACATATTAGCTAATAACCGTTAGAAGCGCCTTCTTGGGCTTAGTGGCCAGAGACGGTGGTGAACTTAAAAGTTTTGGGTTCGATTCACAGGTAAAAGACAAGGTTCAACACACTGTTGTTTTTATTCACTCTTTTTAGGACATTTCAAGCTTGAATCAGTTCATGTGTAGAAAAAAAATCGTGTTGTAATGACATAATTACACAGTTGTCGGTCTACGGTTGATTGTGTGTAGTGTGAATGAACCCTTACGACAGAAAAAGAAGCATGATTTAAATAAAAATTACTTAATTACTTTGTATTGTATAAATAGTGTTTTTCAGTACGTCTACCTATCGAACACATTACATTGTGTGCTTGATACTGTAACGGTAAAAGCATCTCATCTTAATACATGGCGTTGAGGTTA
This sequence comes from Ostrinia nubilalis, assembly GCF_963855985.1. Classification (NCBI taxonomy): domain Eukaryota; kingdom Metazoa; phylum Arthropoda; class Insecta; order Lepidoptera; family Crambidae; genus Ostrinia; species Ostrinia nubilalis. The sequence continues at coordinate 4,903,858 of NC_087097.1, read as the reverse complement.
TTTGCTAATTATCAGCCGCCTAATTAGCGTTACAAGCGGTGATTAATGAACGCAAATGAAGCGAGATAAGCCTAATTGAACCGGTAAGTGCGCCTCAATTCGCGTCTTAACCAGACAATATGAGGCCAGACCCCAAAATAAACCGTCAAAGCAAAGACATTATCTAAAATTAACATTTTATGTTAACACAAAACCGAAACACTCCTCTTTTCGAAAGAAAAACCTCCCAAAGCATTAGTAACGCAATCTCACAAAAGGGCACGCCCATTTGTGTAATACTCGTCAATAATAATTTCATTAAAATGTAGATCTAGTTAAAAGCATTTTTTCTGATTAATTTTCAGTCGCCGCCCGTCGCTCTTCTTTTTTTTAATTGAATATCAGGCCACTTTGATGGCGTCGAGAGAAAGGGTTGAAAAAAAAGTTCGCCCTCATTTGAATAAAATAACAGCACTCGCACTTTGCATTTACGGAGATATTTCAAATTATATCTGGACTCTTTTTTGTTTTAATTTTTTTTGTTCCTCGTATTTATTTTATTTTTCCATCAGCGCTCCCGTCTAATTGAGTTAGGGCTCCAAATCGAAAATGTCGATCGTGTTGTAATTCAATTTATTTTTGTTTCTAATGGAGTTCGGGGATTTTTATTTTTTTGCACTGTAATTTCGCGTGGGCGCCGAAGGGTTGCCGTTTACTTACTGGTCACGGCGATTAGGTACTTTTGGGCTGTGCTGTTATTCGTACAGCGTGTTTGCTTGCTAAATGGTTTATTTCGTGGCAATAACAAGTATTTTGTAGACAAGCTTTGTATTTTTGGAAATATGTATAATAACATTTTTTTTTCCAAATTATTATTTATTTTCATTGTTTATTATAGCGTGTATCTTGCTCATTTGAGATCATTATTACTTGAATGAAAACGTCCTTTGTATACATGTTGACGACTGATTGACCTGGTGGTTCGTGCACTGTCCTACAAAGTAAGATGAGGTCGCGGGTTCGAATTCCCACGGGGACAATAATAATTGAAATGACCACTTTACAGGGAATTAATTGACCTTTAAAGTTCAATGCAAGTACAATTACATTCATGAAGTTACATAAGTGTTGGTCGCTATTGAAGTTTTGCTTTATTTGGGTCAGATAATTGGCTCATTGGAAACAGCATTTATTTCTGCTTCTGAAACAAAAGTTCCTATTATAACATAATTAAGAATCAATTTCCTTGTTATTTGTTATGAAAACAATTTGCTTTTCGTCAAAATTGAAATTTTGTGAAAACCGAATTATTGGAAATTGATTCCAAAAATTACTAAAATTAGCGCCTGACGCCTAATTCAAAGGGTCCACCAGATCTCAAATTACGTTTCTCGAAAATGAAGCATTGAAATAATCTCGGATTCTCATTAAATCAATTAATTAAAGGAAAACCCACCGGGTCCGACGTCAAACCGTCCATAAGACATTCATTAGCTTCAAACGGGCACAATTCCACTAATTTATTTCAAGTTTTTTAATTATCCCTGTTACTCCTTTGAGTTGTATTGTTTTAAGACACGTAGTCTACGAGACGTGGTATCCATTCGCGAACTATTTAGGTACTCTACCTTTATTTATTTATCTTTCATTGGTTCTGTGACACAAAGGTATTATACCACTAGTAAGACGTTGCCACATCTTCGTGATACATTTTATATATCCATTTCTCTGGTCTTCTGCCGTATAACCTCGTTCTGGAGGACTACGACTCCTCAACGAACTAAGCATTGTCCTTTCCATAGCCTACTGAGCGTCAAGTACCTATATTAAATAGCTGTAATGCGATCTACCAACAAACTAATGACAGTTTAACTTTCTCCTAGGATAAACTTGGCCTTCATAAGTTGGGTTCTATTACCGATCAAGCTGTAGATCCTGACTGGCTACAGGCACACACAGGAGTTGCAGCAGTGCGAATTAAGAGGTAGGAAAACTTAGTTGCATATAATTTTACCTATACCATTCATTATGTACATTGTACATGCTTTTGCCCGCGGCTTCACCCGCGTGAAATTTCGTTTGTCACAGATCGTCATAAATTATAGCCTATATGTTATTCTAGGTTATAAAAAATAATACTGTGAAGTTTCATCAAAATCCGTTCAGTAGTTTTTGCGTAAAAGAGTAATAAACATCCAGACATCCAAACTTTCGCATTTATAATATTAGTACGAGTAGGATTGCACCAACATATAAATAGCCTTTGCACTAACTTTCAAGATCATCACCCGCTTTATTAAGTAACCAAATATCTTTCATTATTTCAAAAAATGTTTGTTTTCACAATTCTTAAGAACAACCCTTCCAAGATTCAATTCGGCTAAATAAACTGAATTATATGCTACTTAAATGAGTGTCAAGTCCCCCTCGCGAGGGCCACTCACTTCCGCACCTCGCCCCGGCATTCTTCTGAGATTCTTGCCGGTGTTGCAAACTGTGTAAGTCGGGAATTTAATGTTTTGTTTTAAAAGGAAAGTTTTAATCAAGGTCTTCCATAAATGTGTTATTAACGTGTGATTTGACATCTTTGTATAACTGTCGCCCAAAAACCGTAAGTTACTTCTATAAAGTGTAGAGTTTTCTTTTGTTCACTATGACCTATTTTTATAGTTAACAAAGATTAAGATAGTAGATAATACGTCTTATTTATAAATAGAAAGAACAAATTGAAATAATTAAAATACTAGTGCTGAAAATTTCCTGAAAGCTTTTCACGACTTAACCAACTGCTATCATTACATCTACTTCTTCTTCTTCTTTTATTATGGCAACGGCTTGGTTTTGAGAACCACGATTTCGCCTCATTACATCTAGCACCGTTTTAAAAAAAAAAACATTACTACTACCGCTCAAAAATGAAAAAGAATTAAAAACTGACTTACCTCCTTTTGCAAAGCGCCTCGAGGCACAAAAGTAGGCAGCCGCCCTCCGCGGAACGAATAGGCCGGGGCGGCGAGCTTTTCTCACTCTCTTAAACGCTCTCGCCGGAACGCCGACTAAAACGCCTTGATACTTTGAAACACGGTCAAGTGCATGTTATTATTGTGACGCGTGAAATTTTCTTTCCTTAGTAGTAGCGGTACTTCAAAACTTTTTTATGTTGTAATGCATTATTTAGAAATGCCAGTAAGCTATTACAGTTGGGTTCGTATACCTTAAATTAACTTCTTGCTGAAGCTATAATGAGTACCCCGTCATAATCATATAATTATGATTAAAATGCTTCAGAAAGTGGAAAAAATAGTAGTCAATGTTTGCGAGAATCTTGTCTACAATATCGTTTAATTTGTTTACATAATATACGATAATTAGCTTAAATAGTAATTCACATTCTAAGTCATACAAAATGTACGCACGAGGGCAAAAGCTAGGCATAAATACGTTTCATAAGTATTTGCTTTGGCAGTCTGGTAATTATAAACATTGTAACAACATTCGTCAAGTATCAAGACGTCTCCGTCGCGGTACAGTCGCCGAGTGCGGCTAGAGAGGCGCCGGCGTCGCCGCATTGTTACGGCGTGTATCGCTAATATAATAACGGCTATACGCCTTCATTATGCGCCCTCATTGACATCATGCAAGAAAAACTTAACTTGTGGTTGAGAATTATCTATCAAGATAAGAACAATTAATTATTAATGTATCTTCACACCCGTTGACTTGAAAGTTGACTTTTACCTTAACCCTTTGAAATATCGTTTACTTAGTTTCTTTTCCTGGGGACGACACAGGGCGTCCACAATCGTGTTCGGTCTTAGGTTCGCGTTTGATCTCGCTCCAAGTCTTGCCGATCTTCTTCGCCTCGTCTGCCACAGTGCGCCGCCAAGTTTGCTTGGGGCGACCACGTTTGCGTTTTCCATGGGGGTTCCAATCCAGAGCCTGCTTGAGGAGCTATGCTTTGGACAGAAATTATGATATCACTTGTAAGTTCTTATTTTGAAACAGCTTAAAAACTTTAGTAAAGGGCTTTGCATAAAGTCAAATGAGGTAAAATTCAAAATTTGTTACTTACCGACATGCTGTATCAGGATTATGATTCACTCTGAATCCACCAGTCTAAACAAATATATTTTTAGTTTATTAAAATACACACTTAAATTATTTTATTAACTTTTGAATCTTAAACGTATTGTATCAACAGTTATATTAAAGTTTTGGACTGGTTGAATTTTAATTATTAGACCAATCACTGTCTTAAATAATTTGAGTGTAAATTACCCGAGCGTTGTTGAGTACCAGGGGGCGTAGTGTGAGTTTACGTCAAACGCATTCGATGTCAACTGCGTAAAAAAGTGACATTAAATGTATGACGGATTGTAGAGCGCCCCTAGCGGAAACTTTCAAGAACGAAAATCTACATATCGCACCCTTAATAATATAGGGGCACAACTCAAAATTTTTGGTTTTTTACTTTTTGTACTAGAGAGGCATATTTTCGTCAGTTCTACAAGATGGCTTTCACAGAAATCGAAAACAATGATCAGATTAAAGAGTTCTACATTTTGTGCCCCTTCCATACTTTCATCTATCTTCCCGCTAGAAGGGCTGAATCAGAGACATGCCGATATTTGTCGAATCCGGCCCCCGCGACTGTGGTCCAATTTGGAGTTGTGCCTTTGTGTGACAAACTTTTAAGTAAGTGTTAGTGAGCTAAGTCTAATTAATTCCATATATTTCTAATAATATGTTACATTTTCATTTTTATTACATTGATAAAGTCCCGTTAATCATAGAAAATTATAAAATATAACTTTAACTTTAGTTAGGCGGACCATGGATGGGTGTTTGTAGTTAAATTTATAACTCTCCTATAAAAGTAATTTGCTTCTTGGTATTAATTTTCATACCTATTGGTTGATTAGGAGCCTATAGAATGTTTTATCGCGATGCTAAGAAATAAAGCGGTGGTTATGAAATACTTCCCGACAAATAAACCAATGATTTATAAAATAAGAGACATACCTACGTGTTAAGGCTATTAACGTTCGCTCGGGGCTCGGGTTGGCTTTTTTCTTTGTTTATTTCATGAATAAACGCACTAGTCAGCCAAAAGGTGAATTACTTTAATATGTTAGTGTTATAATTTATAATTATATTCTTTAATTTATTACGGTCACATAAATTGATGCTAATTAATCACTCAGATTCTGAGGACTGAGGATACATCGAATTTATTTTAAAATTATCTTTTCACGTATTAAGTTACTACAATTTTACTGATCAGCTATTAGACCTTGAAATTTTCAGTTTGTCTAAATTTAGGTTCTAAAGTGCTTTTTGTCTTAAAAATGTGAGTTCGTAATGTAATCTTGTGTTAACACCAGTTTTTATTCATATGTGGCAAATATTGTACACAAAAGCAAAGAAAAAATATCACGGAGTTTGTGATAACAAACCAAGCATACTCTGGGATAAAAATTGTACAAAATAATAAATATTGGGTGTCCAATATCGTCGTAAACCTTGTGTACCTAGACTCTTTGCAATACTGAAGTCAAGCAGGACGTAAAGGGCTTCTATTTGGAGGGCCAAAGATATGTATTGAGCTTTCTAATCACTAAAATGATCAAAAGCAAAATGATGATGAGTACGGAAAAATTAAAAGCAGCTATCTTCGATGGACTGCAAATCCGTGCTCTTATAAAAGACTGTATTTGTAAACCATAAAACACAAATTGAATCTGAAGCATGGCTAAGGTGCTTTAGTAGTAAAATATTTTTTGGGGAATGTTAGAACACCAGAATAGATATTCTTGTGTTCAAAATTGGTTGCTAAAATCCTTCAAAAATTACACACGCCAATTTGAGTATTAAATTGTATTTTTCACAATAGCCATTTGAACTGATTCCCACATAATGTGGGTGATTATAGTAAGGGACAAGAAGAACGGTTCCTTCCACCAGGACAGCAGGATAGTGGAAAAAAGATACCAAGGTAACTGGCTGTTGGACTTTAATAAGTGATTATCCTGAACAAATCCATAACAGAAAACCTTACAGAAAAAGTTTTTGTAGGTTTTTTCTTTATTTGATAAAAAGCATACTTTTTATAGGGTAAGAGTCCCTATCTATCTAAGTAAAAATATTTTGAATGCATAAAATTAGTATTTTCATGTCGGTTTTCTCAGAGAAATAGCTAGTCTTTATTTTAATCTAATTCGACATATCTAATAATTTTCTAGTATTCAGCACCCTACTCTTATACTGAATTGGCTATAAGCTACTATACCGCACAATAACTGTCCCCAATGTTATTGGGCGTAAATCAATATAAAAATCGAATAATACACTTATTTTTAAATATTATAGAGCAATATTAGGGAATATGCCATATAAAACAATTCAGCCTAAGGATTAGATGGGCACAAGTACAAGTAATACCCAAAATCACAACAACAGAAATAGTAAAATAAAGGCCTAACTTTGAAATTTTTTTTTAAACAATTTTTTTACATACTCATAATCAATATTTTCAAAAATGTCTCATGTCAAATTATACAGGGTGTTTGGCGCATTGTGTGCCAAAATGATTTGGCGGATAGAATGGGTCATTTCCTATATTTTCAGCCCCCATAACACGTTCCATGCCAGGCGGCTACTTTTAAATTAATTTTTTTAGTAATTTCACCAAAATACCCAAATCGCATCATTTAATTTCGATTTAAAAAAAAACTACTAGGCGCAGCCCTAAAGTAAATATTTTGTTTTGACGTGCATTAATGTAGAGTTGCATCAAATCTAAATTTACTGGCAAATATCATCTAGTTTTTTTTAAATTCAGCTTTGAAGTTTTCCGAAAAGTTAAAAATGGACTGAACATTTAAGTTTACATGGGTATATATTTTTTTTTAAAAGAGATAGCGATCTTCGGATTTTATCAAAACTTTTCTAGTCTATCCTCATTCAAACGGTATACTAATCTTGTTTAAACAATAACAACAACTTCACAAATTCCTTAAATTAGTGCATTGACTCTACTCGGACTGATTTGCGAAATTTGTGTTTATAGCCCCTTTATGTTTGAATACCACGTTGAACACCTACAGGTAAAAAATATTTATCTTATGCAATGTAAAAACCTTTTCCCAATCGTTTTTCAATGTGGATTTCTTGAATTTAAAGACGAAAATAATTATTTTGATCGTTTATTAATTATTACAAATTTTGTTCAAAATGGCCTCGGCAACGTATACACTCACGACATCTTCTTCTAATTTTCTCTTTTTATTACTACAAAGGCGTTTTCTACTCGTGGATTGGAAGAGATGGCCCTATACAGTGGCCTGCACGTTCCCCAGACCTAACTCCGTTCGATTTTTACGTCTGGGGACAAGCTAAAGAACTGGTGTACGTAACGGATTCAAACAATAGAAAAACTACAACGAATAGAAAACGCCTTATTAGTAATAAAAAGAGAAATGTGGCTGCATACGACAACAGTCGAAATTAGAAGAAGATGTCTTGAGTGTATACGTTGCCGAGGCGGACATTTTGAACAAAATTTGTAATAATTAATAAACGATCAAAATAATTATTTTCGTCTTTAATTTCAAGAAATCCACATTGAAAAACGATAGGGAAAAGGTTTTTACATTGCATAAGATAAATAATTTTTACCTGTAGGTATTTAACGTGCTATTCACACAAAAAGGGGCTATAAACACAAATTTCGCAAATCAGTCCGAGTAGAGTCAATGCACTAATTTAAGGAATTTGTGAAGTTGTTGTTATTATTTAAACAAGATTAGTATACCGTTTGAATGAGGATAGACTAGAGAAGTTTTGATAAAATCCGAAGATCGCTATCTCTTTTAAAAAAAATTATACCCATGTAAACTTAAATGTTCAGTCCATTTTTAACTTTTCGGAAAACTTCAAAGCTGAATTTAAAAAAAACTAGATGATATTTGCCAGTAAATTTAGATTTGATGCAACCCTACATTAATGCACGTCAAAACAAAATATTTACTTTAGGGCTGCGCCTAGTAGTTTTTTTTTTAATCGAAATTAAATGATGCGATTTGGGTATTTTGGTGAAATTACTAAAAAAATTAATTTAAAAGTAGCCGCCTGGCATGGAACGTGTTATGGGGGCTGAAAATATAGGAAATGACCCATTCTATCCGCCAAATCATTTTGGCACACGATGCGCCAAACACCCTGTATAACAGATACCAGTGATGAAGTATGCTTAATTTGAAAGTTGTAGCTGATAAAATAAAGATTTTAGAGCCAATTATGTAAAAAACCGCGATCCGCCGATTGGTTTTTTGGCTTTTCCCAAAAAACTGAATTTTGGAGTTGTGCCCATTCATTATTAAGGGTGCGATATATTTTAACGCACTCGCTAGTGACGACGTTTGATGTAAACTCACACTAAGCACTCAGGCTTAAGACTGTTTTCATCGCTTGTACGTAATCACTCAACTTACTCGTAGTTTCGATCAAAACATCTCCATCTTAACGTAAACATATTCAAACCGACAGCACGTGTAAGAATTAAGAGCGAGTGTTTTATCATGACAACAATCAAAACGAACGCCCCAGCCGCAGTTTAATTATGCAAGCATCAAGCCGTTGCCAGATTTCTCATTAGAACCAAGATAATGACGGTACACACTGTCGCAAAATTAGATAGCAAGCACGCACCCAAACAGATATACGCGGCACATTAACATAAACCGAATTTGCATGTAAATTACATTTTACAGCATCTTAATTAAAACATTTTGGCATTATAAATGATCAAGGGAGGTGGGTGTACCCCTGACCTTAGGGGGTTTGCGATAGTTGCGAAATGTGGGACGTGGAATGGAGATTTTGAAAGTGGAACAGCTTAGAGGTTTGTAAGTGACTTGTTTTTTAATTTAAGATTGTTTCTTTTTCTTTTCGGCCAGTACCTTAAATAAAAAATATAAACTGCAAGAACTAACAAAACAGGATAATGTATTTAACAATAACCTCTTTGCTAGCTAGTAATGTTGAAAATGCTTAAAAGTAATTTGACACTTAGTAAGAATACTAAAAAAGATATATCTAACCACCTACAAACTTTTTCGAAATCGAATGAAAACAAATTCAACCCTTTCGCAATAACACCACTGCATTAACATGAACGAGAAAGACTTACAATGTATTTAAAAGTTACAAAAAAGACTTTGAATTTTAAACACTTTGAGTAATTAGAATTTTTATTGCGCTCTCCGCTGGCAACCCCATCGATAATTCCTTATGTAAGGACTTTTTGGCGGGCTTTTGAACGCACTAGGCGCGATTTTCGAAGCCAATTTTGTATTTTTCTCTTTTTGTGTTATAAATAGTTATCTATCTATTGGAAGTCGTTAAGTCAACTTAAAACTCGACTATGCCGGACGGGGACGGTAAGGACCCGCCCAGGGGCAAGGAAAAAAGGAAGGCACCAAATAGAGATCACACCTATACGAGTGCAGATGAAGATTTCTACAAACCGTACGTAAAACCAGGGTATAGAAGGCTATTCGCGGAGAACACGGTGAGTGGCGAGTTTTCTGTATTTGTGGAAAGCACGAAAGAGAATGAGAAGATCGGGAACAACAATCCCATCCTGACTACCAACCTTTTCAAAAATGAAATCAAGGGCATTACCAATCTTAAAAGAATTAACGCCAATAAAATATGTGTCACATTTTCCCAGTCTAGTAATGCCAATAACTTCCTGAAAAACGATCCCTTCCTAACCAAACACCAACTCAAGGCATACATCCCAGCCACAGCAGTAGAAACAGTCGGCGTGCTTCGCTTTGTACCCACTAGTATCAGCAATGAGGAACTTTTTAAGAAACTCTCGTCATCATACGAGATCATAGGTGTACGTAGGTTCACCAAAAAAGACAACGGCGAAATAAAGCCCTTCCAATCTGTGTCTATCACATTTTTATCAACTGTGTTACCCGAACATGTGTATCTAGACCTTTTTAGGTTCAGAGTATTCCCATACAACGCTCCATTGTTGCAATGCTTCAAGTGTTTCAAATTCAACCATGGTGCTAAAATTTGTAAATCTGTGCAAAAATGCTCAATATGTTCTGAAGAACATCATTTTTCTGAATGTACTTCAAATAAAATAGCCAAATGCATAAACTGTCAAGGAGCTCATCTTGCGATTTCACGGGACTGTCCTGTCAAAAAACAAAAAATGGAAGATAAAAAAAATAAATTAACTTACGCCAATATGGTCTCCAGCAGTGCTGCGGCTACTAAGAGTAGCCCAGTTATCAAAAACTACATAAGCGAGTTTCCTCTACTGGCTGCTCCTAAAACTAACTTAAAATCTATTGCATCAAGGAAGCCACAAGCTAGCTCGGTTTCAACAGCGACCTCTTCCACTTCAACTAACTCGATGGAAGTTAAAGAAAAAGAACCACTTACCAATGAACAATTAATTGATGAAATATTAAACAATGATTTTATTCGCAAGGGCCTTGTAGGCGCTCTTGTCGCTATTGGCAACGAAACGAGGGCAGTCAATAGTTCTATTATACAGGAAATTCTTATAAAAAGTTTCAAAGGGCTTTAAATGGATAAAAGTTTCATAAGAATCTCTCAATTTAACGTCGAAGGTGTTATTAACAAAAAGCCATTACTTATAAAATTTTTGATTGATAATGATATTGATATATGTTTGTTAAACGAAACATGGTTAAAAGAAAACAGTTCTTTTCTTATTCATAATTACAATCTAGTTAGTAAAATAGGTAAAGAAAAAGAAGGCCGGGGTGGAGTCGCCATCCTAGTCAAAGACACTTTGAAATATTCAGTAATAGAGCTTCCCTTTTATGATTTTCTACAACCTGTAGCTATTAATCTGCGAACTGGTATAGGTAATTTAAGTATTCTATGTATATATTGTCCACCACCTAAAGAAAATAGATCAAGATTCAATGGTAGCAAACTGAAACAGATTATTAACTTACTACCTAAGCCACTTTTGCTATCAGGTGATATTAATGCTCACCACATCGCATTCGGCTGTGCTACTAGTAACGGTCGAGGTAATGAAGTTTACAATATATTTGACGAGAGCGACCTCTGTATCCTCAACTCAGGGGCGCCAACCACTGTTGGTAGATCTGTTCATAATCCTTCGGCTATTGATGTAACATGTGTCAGCCCTTCAGTAGCTCCATTATGTGATTGGAAAGTTTATGATGATCCAATGGGAAGTTATCACTATCCCACTATAACAGATATTCAGACTTCTGTTGATAAATATCAGATAGGTGAACCAGTACACAAATTTATTTACAATAAAGCTGATTGGTTTAAATTTCATACTGAAACAGAAAACATGGTAGGTAATATTAATTTAGATAATACAGATCCATTAAGAATTTATGACGATTTCTATAATCATTTGATTAATATTAGAGACAAATGTGTACCTAAAGTAGTCAAAACCTCTCCCAATTTAATGAAAAAGCCTGTACCTTGGTGGGATGATGAGTGTAATAGTGCAGTTAAAAAAAGTAAAGATGCTTTAAATTTTTATAGACGTAATCCAAGCATTGACAACTACATTGCATATAAAAAATTAGATGCTGCTAAAAAACTAACTCTTAAGGAAAAAAAGAAAACAGGTTGGAAATCTTTATGTGAATCTTTTAATCGATATACTCCTGTTAGTACAGTATGGAACTATATGAAGAGGTTTAAGCGTGTTTCAATTCCTAAACTGCCGAAGAATGATGAATGGATTCCCTCTTTTTTTGAGAAATATTCCCCTGTATCTCCTCCTGAAAAAGAAGTAAATAATTCATTATTGCAAGCATATTTCTGTCAAATTGGTAACGAAAAAGCAGCTTTTTTATCTCAACATTTTTCTTGGGAAGAGTTTATGACTGCCTTGAAGTCTCGTAGGAACACTACACCTGGTTTAGACAATATTCCTTATGAACTTATTCGTCGCCTACATAGTAATGCCAAAAAACTTTTACTGTACATTTTTAATTTACTATGGCAAACACAGGTCATCCCAGACTCATGGAAGACTCAATGTGTCATCCCTATACTTAAACCAGATAAGCCTCCTGATGACTGTAACTCTTATCGACCAATTTCTCTGTCCTCATGTATAGGTAAAGTATTTGAGTGCATGTTAAAGACAAGATTAGATTATTATGTCGAATCAAATAATATCTTACCAAATGAACAATTCGGATTTAGGAAAGGCCGAAGTGCAGCAGAAAGTTTTACAGCATTGGTCTCAGACCTTAGGAATTCTCTTGACAGTCACTCTGCTACAGCTTGTGTCTTCCTTGATGTACAGGGCGCGTTCGATAACGTGGTCCCCTCAATTTTAATAGCCATCTTATGTGATATTGGAGTACCCGGGGTAGTCTGTAAATGGATTTTCAATTTTTTGTATAAAAGAATAATGTATATAAAATTTAATAACATTTTTCATGGACCCGGATATGTATATAAAGGCACAATGCAGGGCGCTACGATCTCGCCATTATTGTACAATTTATACACTAGTCAAATTAATAAGTATTTAACACAAAGGGATATAAAATTTTTACAATTTGCTGATGATTTATTAATTTATACTGTAAATAAAAATGTAAATACTGCTGTGCATAGTTTAAACCTAGCTTTAGTTGAAATTCATAATTTTTATTCTGGTAAATTAAAACTTGATATTAGTCCCAATAAGAGCGGCGTTATGTTATTCTCGAAAAAATATAATGAATGTAATTCTAATATTTATTATAATAATAATCCTCTTCCATGGATTCAGGAAAAAAAGTTTTTAGGAGTGTGTCTAGATAAAAAACTCACATTTGAAAGTCATATAAAGCTTCTCATTCGCAACTCTTCTAAGGCTTTAAACTTATTACGCTCACTAGCCGGTGTAACTTGGGGCTCTGATCCTAAGATTTTATCAATGTTATACAAGAGTTTAGTGCGTAGTCATTTTGACTATAGTACTTTAGCATATATGAATTGTAGCCCAACCCTATTAAAGAAATTAGATGTTATTCAGAATAAAGCACTTAGAATAATAACAGGAGCTATGTGTTCAACACCTATCAATGCTATGCAATGTGAAACATGCATTCCTCCTTTAGTACTGAGACGTATTCAACTAGCAGCAAATTTTTGTCTCAAACTAATAACTTCAACTAATAAACCAGTACTAGATAGAATCATGCCACCATTATCTTCCCAAATATGCTCTACTCCTCCTCCTCCAATTACAGGTAATGAGTTAATATCTGGACGCACTCCGGGCTTACTAAGAATTGCATTGTATATTGATTCTCTCACTGTAAATATGTATAAAGATAAGCCATGGCCCATGTACAAAGTTAATTATGAAGATCTTGTTGTAAATAATTTCACCATTTTAAGGGAAAAGATCTCCAATCAAATTGATCTTAATAAATTTCTAAATAAGTCTTATTATAAAGTGTACACAGATGGTTCAAAGAAAGAGAACAGTGTAACCTCTGCATTTTATGATCCACAACTTAAACTTACTCAAAGTCATAAAATTGAAAGCCACTGTAGTATCTTTACTGCAGAAAGTTATGCTATCCTCTTAGCACTTAAACATATCTTTACATGTAATCCACCATCTGACAATATTATTATTCTAACTGACTCTAAAAGCGTATTACTAGCTCTGGAAAATAACTCTTGTAAATATAATTTGAATTATATAATTTATGATATTAAGAAATTAATTAATAACATATATAGACTTACTGGTAAGACACTGCTCTTCCTTTGGGTACCATCGCACCGTGGCATCAGGGGGAATGAAATTGTTGATCTGGCTGCAAGGAATGGCTTTGATGTTGACCATTCTACGTTGTTGAAGATACCTCACACTGACTATCAAGCCGCAATCAGTCAAGACCTGGAAAAGATATGGCATGAGTACTGGACTATTACTAGTATGGAAAAGGGAAAATGGTATGCTAAGATCCAAGGAAGCCCGCCCGCCAAACCTTGGTACCATCGGAGGAATGAGAATATAGATAACAGGAAGTTCATAACCATAATAAATAGGCTGAGATTTGGCCATTGCCACGCTCCCACTCACCTGAAGAGGCTTAACTTGATTCCGAGCGCTGAATGTACATATTGCAATGAAGAGCTTGCCGATATGGAACACATAATCCTGAAATGTAGAAGTTTTGGAATCCAGAGACTGGTCATGATCGATGACCTTCAATCTATTTGTGAACGTGTACCACAGTCGTTGGACGAACTCCTCAAGGATCCGAAACTTTTCAAACCCTTATATACTTTCGTGGTTTCAACTCTGGGAACTATATGAGAAATTGAGAAGAGAAGATTAAAGAACTAAGAAAATATCAGTGAATCACAGTGAATCAGTAAAGTGAAGGAAGTGTCAAACACAGTTGTCATGTGTCAAATTCAAACAAAAGTTCAACGGACTTCAAAGACTGGCTTAAAAGGGCATGCACCCAGAGCCGTGAAAAACTATATTAAAAAAAAAAATTCCTTATGTAACGGCATTTACATACAATCTGAAGAAAAGAAACTCCGGGGTGGCCACCCTCGGTGGAAATTAACGAAACCTCTTTAAATAAGTTGGCAATTAGGGTAACATAAAATTTGCATAATTGTGTAACTTGTGTACTGTTTATGTTTTGACAATGGGATTTATTTAGTGCAATGCCTGCTCGTAATCGCCGCTGAAATTCAGCCGAGGAAATTGTATTACGGATTAAAATTAGTCAAGACGACATTAGACCAAGAGGCTGTATTTGTTTAAATAAATTAATAAGAAATCTCTAATAGTTTTCGCATAGTAGTAGGGCCTTAAACTGAACTTAAGGCTACTCCACACTCAAGATTTGACTTTGTTTTTGGTACAAATACATATAAAAATTATACTAATCGTATCATGCGTAACAACATATTACCTAGTTACTTAAATAAAAGTTGATAAGAATATTTTCTTTATTCTAGGAAAATTTCTTCTTCCAGTTATTATAAAAAACTATGACGTCACCAGCTCACCTGAATTTTTCCAACTCAATTTTCTTTTACTGATTACAAATCAACTGCTGGTCTTATTTTACAGATACATTATTCAAAACCAATTGGGTTTCATCAGTGTTAGATAAGTATGTTTTTCAGAGAAGTAGTAGGTACCTTGAAACGATTGGTTAATGGTCCCAATTTTGCACTGCACGTAAGTACTAGCAAATCGCTTCGCACGTACCTACAGCGGGAAGTCACTCATCTACATGTCCTACTATGCATTCGTAAGGCATAACAATAACAAATTAAATTATAATAAAGTGTATTAAGTTTTGATTTTTTTTATTATCAGTCCACGTGATAAGTAGGTTCTCTTCTTTAATAGTGCATATTGTTTAGAGTGAACATTTCTATGTCCAAAACTTGCCGTTTTAGTTCATTTCATTCTTCTACTTTGTATTGATAGGTAGCCGATATTGTGCTTCTAACTCTTCCATATTCCTCTCTTAAAATACGTTGTGGATTCCAACTATTCCAAGACATAGCTATCTCCGGGACAACTCAACTTGGTGATTTCTCACTACACTGGAGGTGAAATCACGGTGAAATGGTAGAAATGAAGTTTGTATCTGTAAACAGATAACTATCATTGAAGTTTTAGTCCAGTCAATAAAGCATTATAGATGGAAATCCGTGGAACACAATTTTTGACTTCGGGACTTTATTTAGACTAGTTAGGAGGTGAATATAGCAAAAGTCCCCGCCCTTAGCCCTTGAGCCAACGGGGAGAGGGGGGTTTAAAGGTGCCACTTTTCGGTTTTTCGCTTAATCCTCGGAAACTATGCGTCCTAATGACATGACTACTATGAACCAAAAAAAGCTTATTCAATTTGCTAGAGGTGAGATAGTCAAGTTTTTCTATATCTTGTATAGTTTTCGCGGCATCTGCTCTAGAAGGTCTGTAATATTGGAAATTTTATTTTTGTCTTATATGTTTCCATCAGGAGAAAATCGACTAAATCAACATTGAGCTAATATTCTAGATATGCGGGAGCATGTTAAGCCTAGTTCCAGGGAGGGGACTGCACCGTCCGTATATTTAGACGAACCAATTGGAGCCACTTTTGACTCCCCATCACTCAAAAACTGCTGTTCATTAACACTTCAAATTTGGCTCATGTGTTGAGACTTGCAAGATAAACATCAGCTTCAAATTTCATAAATATACCTCAAAAGGTTCTTTAGTTATTGACATCTAAAAATCTACATGGCTGACCTATAAGACCAAATTCTAACCACTTCCAGATGACCTTGAAGGTTCAAATTTGGCATCCAGATAGGTAGTTGTGTAAATACAAAGAAACAAATAAAAAACCAGTAAATTTTAACATTTCACAGGTAATAGATAGATTTTAGTGTCCTAATGTCGATTTTTGAACGTTAATACCTAAATAACCATTTGAGGTATATTTATGAAATTTGAAGCTGATGTTTATCTTGCAAGTCTCAACACATCAGCCTAATTTGAAGTGTTAATGCACAGTGCTTTTTGAGTGATGAGGAGTCAAAAGTGGCTCCAATTAGTTCGTCTTAATATACGCACGATGCAGTCCCCTCCCTGGAACTAGGCTTAACATGCTCCCGCATGTCTATAATGTTTGCTTAATGTTGACTTAGTCGATTTTCTCCTGATGGGAACATGTAAGACAAAATTAAAATTTCCAATATTACAGACCTTCTAGAGCAGATGCCGCGAAAACCATACAAGATATAGAAAAACTTGACCGTCTCACCTGTAGGAAATTGAATAAGCTTTTTTTGGTTCATAGTAGCCATGTCACTAGGACGCATAGTTTCCGAGGATTAAGCGAGAAATCGAAAAGTGGTACCTTTAAACCCCCCTCTCCCCGCCGGCTCAAGGGCTAAGGGCGGGAACTTTTACTATGTTCACCTCCTAACTAGTCTAAATAAAGTCCCGAGGTCAGAAATTGTGTTCCAAGGATTTCTCTCTACACCGTCGTTAAAGCATTCATTGACTGGACTATTTAAATATCGAATCAATTTGATTTTGAAAAAGATTTCACTTTTACTTTTTAATTTTATAAAATGAAAGGTAATAAACTGGCCAGCATTTTCTAATGTGAAACATTTTTGTTTTTATTTAGAAAAACAGTCGATGTTGCTATTAAAATTGTATGGGATGTGTATAAAACTGGCTTCTGTTGTGTTTTTCGCTTCGAAAAATAAACGAGCAGGTAATATCCACTTGTATGTTTTATGTGTAACGAATTATGCGCACACATTCGCCCGCAGAACATTTATAATTGAGCATTTTTATCGCATCGCGCCCTATCATTTCGGCCGTTTCCAAATAAGCTCATTTATAACGCGAGGGCTGAACAAAAACAAAAATTTGAATAAGGAGGGCATTATTTATCGCCGCCCCAATGAACGCCCGTTAATGTGATTTTTTAATAAAAAAAATACACGGCCCAACCAAACGAGGATCATGTATCATCGCGTTTTTGGACAGTCATTGTCCGCTGAGAGAGAAAATATTATTTTTTTATTTACTTACAAGCAGAAGTATGCGTCAAATTAATTGCGGCCGTTATTTAGAACAATCGTTTCGGTTGAATACGTAAATAGTTTGGCTTGTTTTTGGATCTGATTGTCACTACACTCAGATCAGTAACTAACTACTGACTAAAATAAATAAAATAAAATATCAAAATTTCATTTTTATTTTAGTGATTGTTACTTCCACAACCCTATTTTTGTGGAAAAGTTGAGTTATCACTTTCCTTCTAATACCTACTTTCAGTAAAGCTAAGTTCATCGAAATTAAGTACAAAAATCATTCGCATGTACTCGCATATCCATACACCCGCAGTTTACATTAAAAATAATTGCGTGTACTTATCAATGACAAACATAGACACGCTCAACAACATAGGCTTTGCAAAAACAAAACGCGGTGCCAAACCCTTCCCTTGCCTAATTAAAAAAATTAAAAAAATGCTCCCTCAGAACTCGCGTCGTCACGTCCCATATTCGCGCGTTAATTACACGTCATTCTTTTTTCAAAAAGCGCGCCAATGACGCGCGCAATTAAAGCCGTGTACAGACAACGGAAAGACGCGACATAAAGCCGGCACACACAATGGGTCCTCGGCGAAATTCGCCGCAGGGCTAGTGAAATTAACAAGGCGATTTACACTTGACACTAGGCGACTGTTTTTCCTACTACTTTCTACGGCGCGCCACCCGCTCCTCTGTCATATTTGAATGCTTATTTTTTTAAAACAACGTCGCTCGAATTGTTTCAAAGAGAAAAGTTGTTAACTGCCAGTTACAAAGTTAGGGAGTTGGTTGATTTTTTAGTCTATGGCCCGGCTCGGAAAAACGTGTTCAAGTATGAAATGCCAGCGACTCGTCTCATCCACATATCGCAGTAATTGTGTGAAATAAAGAGCTTTGTTGCATCATTATTTTTTCTTTTATGCTGTAAGTTTGTACGATTGTTTGGGGGCATGAATGGGGAGTTTTGGGTAACAGTAAGTATTTGTGTGCGATTGTGTATCATCTTTGTAAGCAAGTGTTAAAAAGTGATGACAGAGGATTAATATTGCAGCGTTTCTTATACAAATATTATTACATCAGTTTAACTTTAAGCTACCGTTTGTACTAAATTAGCTTTACCCAGTCCAATATTTCGGTCAACGAATCCCCATTTTTTTCCCTGAAAATGTCATCCATTTACACTGCAGAGCCAAAGCCCAGTGAAAGGGTATCTTGACACAAATGTGTGTATTGTGAGTGAGGAATTAGTGATGAGAGCATTGTGCAGCCAGCACCGCTGCGGGCACCAGCTCATTGTTCCGGACAAGACAGCAAGCCAGTTGAGACTGAACAAATGAGGAGTGTGTAAGCATCTCACGCTGCGAACTTTAGAATGAATTACTTGAAGAAAAATACGTACATGATTTTTCCTTTAAGAATTTTCAGAGCTGTTTTGCTGCAAACAATTAACTGCCTTAAGTAGGATATGAACCCGAGGTCTTTCGCTTTGCAGGTGCTGCTATGTCAACAAAATTTTTACTTTAATGTACATAATAGGACTAAAATTACATGCATGGAAGTGGCTGAATAGGTTACATATTATAAAGAAATCAAACGAATGCCTAATAAATGATTACGTGAAACTATAGTTAATAAAGCAGTACTCGTACAAATCACAAGAAAAATAAACAATTAACGCTTGCATCCATATATACTTAGTTGGCCATATAGGCTTAAAATATATTTTTTAAGTAGATATAAAGCTACTCTCCATAAAGTCAATGAAGAATTTACGTGGCTGATTATAAACTCCCTAAAGCCATTCTCATAAAAAAAAAATAACCTACCATTTTACAAAAAGACTTTCAAACAAAACTCCAAGCGATTCTGACCTACACTCGCATAGTACTAATGGTACAATAGATACAAAATCACATGCATGTCCACTCGCGATTAGGTTTCCTCTCGACCTTGGCTGATGCAGCGGGAAGGAGCGTGCTCTGTCCCTCTTGCAAACTATCGGCGGGTTCCGTCTTAGTCACTTATTCATTTGGGAAATCATATCTTTTATTTGGTATTCTTCTTATAATCGTATCGAGTTTAGGTGCAAATATGTCTTATGTACTCTACACACCTATCTCTGGTACAATAGAAACAAAATCTAATGCATAGGTTGATCATTGATTTGAGACAACTTCTTGGTTTATTCTGCGCGTCTTAAATAATCTAATGACGTGCCTTTATGACCATTTATTTTACAGATTTTACTATAGTGCGCGTGTGTTTCTCTCTCTCTATCTCTGCTCAATGTTTAAATTAATTTACTTAAAAACTGTTTGATTAGTTAAATAATGTATGCACATAGCAAAAGTTTGCGCAAAGCATGATGTTCACTAGCCTTTATTAACTAAACGATCTTTGTTTCATGTCTCCCTTTCTTTTAAATTGTTATCAAAATCTATTCATCTGAAAAAAATGTATGATCTGAGTATTATAAAAAGAAAAACGGGAAGAAAATAAAAATAAAGCTACTTTTTAATGCTCTTGTGGGATGATTAAGAAAACGCTCAAACTCTACGCACATTTAAGAATTGAAATTAGTTGCGATTTGTCCAAGTCGCTTTCAGTTTTCTTACGTAACCTTTCCCAAACCGATAAACACTAATCAGTATCACACCAACCCCATACATAATGTATGAAACTTAAAGAAATGCAATGAAATGATCGCTTCATTGTAGATAAACGGGCGATTTCCAGCGCACAATTGAATGATGACCATCCATTGTGACTATGTTTAGAGATCCTGCTCTAATGCCAGGATAGGTGCTGCGATTTCGTCCACTTATGCGTATTATGTGGTTTATTGGGTCAGTCGTGCTGATATGGTAATTTGGTGTGGAAATTTTTCGTATTTACAGATGCGATAATGTTGTGCTTAGGAAATGAAATCATTTAATTTTAGAATTGGGTATTTGTCACATCAGTCAAGTCACACACTCTTTGTAGTAAAGCAATTCGGTTGTAACTATATCACCACTTTTTCGCTATTATCTAACTCTTTTGATTAATAGCTTTCAGGACTAATGTTTTCTTTTAGATTACCTACTCCTACACCTTATTTTTTTTACAATTTAATTTGATTGTGGCATCTAGGCATTTTAACACATCTGATTTTGATTATTTTGACCTCTGGCTGGACTAATATAATAAGTAGATTCCGGAGGGATGCGATCTTATTTAGAAAATGAGAGTTTTGCAACTGTGAGAACCTATAAGTGGTTTATTTGTTGCCTAACTTGTCATTATTATACACTGTATAAAAATAAATAAACTGTGCCCTTTGTTTTGGTAAGTAGATAATTATGTGCGTAGTAAGTTTCGAAGTAATTTCTCGCAATAATTCCAACTTATTGCGCAAGACGTCCAGTGAATCAATACCTAAGTGTGTTATCATTTCAAAAATTTCAGCCATACGTTGCAGCGACAATCAAGCTTTGAGCACCTTTTTTTCAGTATATAACTTTGCCTGTACATCTGTTTGTCCATCGATTTTGGGCGGCCATTTTGTTATTTCTTTTCTTTTTATCCAAAACACTAGTTTCAAACACTACCCGGTTATCGGCGGGCCGGCTAAACAACGCGTCGTTTTTGCGAGGCCGGCGCGGGCGGTTTTTTTGCTCGATTAATATCGAGCGGGGGTGCCGACCCTACGTGACGGATTTTTGTGTCACTAATCAGGAGAAATAGGTGATTGGGTACGTTATTTGATATTGTGGCTTGTGTGTGATGCGTTGTTGTTTTTGTTGGTTTTGATGACGTTATTAGCTTTGAAAAAAGAAAAAGTGACGGTCGACTACTACAGGAAATAGGCCTCACCCTACTATGAGGTGCTATCACTGGCATTGTCCGCGTGGGTTTTGATAAAAACTATCCTTATTTTTTATTATTGAAAAATCGGACAAAGAAAAAAAAACTAAATCTAGTGTGTTTTTGTAAAAGGTGATGGGAAAATCGAAATTAGACAAATAGTTACGAGATGAAAATTGTGTGGTAAAGACACAACTACCCAATTAGTACTACACATTTAGAAAAACTGACCATTATTTTTTAACTTCTTTAAAAATGCGAAAAATATGAATGGCATACGTGCATTTTGTCTCTACATTTTATAACCTACTCATTTAAAGTTATTTTCGTGATATCAACCATGGTTCACATGCTACGTCAGTCTTTCCAATTACTTACATACATAGGGAGAGCGAGCACGTATGGTACGAGTATAACCAAAGCTCAGGATTTAATAGGTTTCTGCTAGATGAACTGAAGTCACTGGAGATATTTTAGTTCGACGTTTAATGCCTACTAGCAGCTATAATCAATTTCCTTTTATTTTCACGTTAGTCTACAAAAATATCCCTAAAGGTAGGCCTAGACAGAAAAAAACTGGACTATGGCAATTGCAATACAACTTGCCCCGTTGTACTGCAATCCTTTTTTACGGGCGCGTCTGAAAACAGTCCATTTCGCTATATTCCATCGGTATCACAACAGTCTAGGTTTTATTGTGCGCGTGGGACGATCGGTGGGGCTACTTGTGGCGATATATTCGCGTTTTTAATGGGTGGGAGTCAATTTGGTTAATATTTGGGGTTCCGAAATGATTTTTATAGTTATAAGGTTTTTCTGTTTTTTTTTTCTTTCATATTCTGCTTTATTATTTCATCATTATCATCAGTTAATACTGGTCTCCATTACAAGAGCATGATTCCCTAATTTATTAGAGGTAAATAGAGGTTTTGGCCTACACTTCCCACGCTACACAACATTTAGTTTACAGAAATATTTAGGCATCACTACATAGTATAAAACAAAGTCACTCCGTCTGTCCATGTATCTACTGTCTATGTATGCTTAGATCTTTAGAAACACGCAACGGATTTTGATGCGGTATTTTTAAATAGATATAGTGACTCAAGAGGAAGATTTATAGTATAAAACATGCATATTATAGAAAAGAAAAACCGGGAAATTCCATTGCAACCGTGTGAAGCCAGGGCGGGCCGCTAGTATCTAATAATTGTCAGTTTTTGGTATCTCATAAAAAAACCCAGCTCTTGATTTGCCAATTAAATTCCATTTAAAATTGTAGTAATGCTTACACTATCATTTGTTTCTATACCTCTAAAACATTACAAAATACATCTGAATTAAAACAAGTTTTATTTTAATATAGAAATGGCAGTGGTTTGTAGCCCGTAGGCCCCGAGTCAGTGCGCGCGCGCTTGACAGCCGCGCTCGCAGGGCTGACAGCAGGAAATCATTAGGGCTACACGGCTGACGTATAAAAAAGGACTACACAAAGCCTGTGCTGCGCCGTGTGTTGTCCAAATACACATTATACACACATGAATATTATCACAAATTCGACGATAAAAGTTTGATCAAAAAAGATATTAAATGTCTAGGCTCTTTAAAGCTAGATGCTTTTTAGCAACAAAATCATATCAGACAATGTGATGTTGACTGATTATGATTTTCACAAACGAGTTTGACTTGACTCTGTTTGTTTTATGTATGTGACAGCAAAATAAACGCTTTCTATTCAATTCTATACGAGTAATCATAAAACCATTTTACATTGCCATCTTATTTAACCTTGAGTGGCAAATAATGTTCGAAATAAATGCATGGGTGTAGTTCTCCTATTAAGAAGAAACAACAAGTAGGTAAGAGTATAAAATTGATTCTTAAAAATTTTGTTTGGAACTTTAAATACAAACACCATTTTAACAATGGTATCTGATACAAGATCTTCAATGGCTATATCCTGTATTTTATTTCTTAAAAATAAATCTATCCTATGTTACTTTATGGTAGTGGTAGTCTCTTTAAAAGAACATCCATAGTCCATTCATAAAACCAACCGTTCCTTTGTCATATCGCTGAAAAGGTTTTCTCGTAAAAATAGACGAAACAGACGGTTCGTTTAACTGCTGTTATATGAAGCTGTGCAATTAATATAAGTCGTCCGACCCACGCCTCTAAGTGAATGCTTCAACCCTATGGATGCAGGGACATAGGGCTGGCAACTTTTAGATCATTTAACTTTTGACTAGATTTTGTCCAAGTGTGCGAGTACCACCGCATTGTGAGATAAATATAAAAATTTTGGACTTTACTAATTTGTTTGTAATTAAAAATTTCAAATGTATTAAAGTTATTCTTAATCTTATTCTTATTCTGATAATTTTTCCTCTCAGCACCAGTCTCGTACTTAGTACTCAACTCTCGTAAGTACATAGTTGTGGGGCAATCTATATTGGGACGTGTAAAAGGGCTTTTTAAAAGCTTGTTTGCAGAAAATAAATTAATTTTATGACTTCAGCATGCTGAAAGTTGTCGCTTTTGAAAATTTTCAATATTGGACCTCTACCTATTAGCTAACTTGAACCTTCTTTTTAATTGACAATGGAGAAAATACATAATTATTATTAGTTTTGCTAATTAACATAATATCTTTCACATGTGACATCATGCATATTCAACAATACCTACAATTTTTACATCCTTACACCCACTGCAATCAATCCAGCAAAATCATTGCTTACCAAAATAGCACCTCGTCGTTTGGCAGCCCTACACGCACAGTAGCCATCGCAGGCTTATTAATAAACATGCGCTAACAATAAATAATTGTTTATAATGAACTTTATAATATATTAGTGCAGATACTTCATTATCTCCCGGCAGCACGCACACATCTGCGTGCGCGCAACGGCGTCGAAGCATCCGAATTTAGGGATGGGGTGTGAGTCGATAGTTGGAAGCTTGTCGATAATGTTGGACTTTCACAAGTTTTGTCAAGTGTGAATTTTGTTTAGGATAATGTGTCATTAGTTAGAGCTTTCATTGGTTGCAATTTATGCCAATTTTAATAACATTTTATTTGATTAATTGTAGACTTACAGTAAGCATTTGGCCTTAATGTCATCTAGGCTTCGTGGTTGACTGGCAGAGTTTGCAAAGAATGCTTCGTGATATCGATATCGTATAATCTTTATACAAACATTTGTGTGCATGAACATATTTTTTATTGGACTGTGTGTTTTCTATGTATAATAAGTATGTATGAATTTACAAAAAAAAGTATTTAAGTATGTTTATATCCGTTGTCGTAGTATCCATAGAACAAGCTTTGCTTAGTTTGGGACTAGAAGCGCAGTGTAAAATGTCCAAGTAATTTATTTATTTATACTTGTTATGTGTATTTGTTGCAAAATGTTTCTGTAACTATGTACATTAAATGCCATCGTCTCTACAGTAAGACTATAATGAAAAAGAAAATTTGTATGGAGTTTATTCAGAAATTAATTCAAGTTTTTGGTAATTCTGGGATACAAACTGTTGAAATTACTATGTTTGCTCAATGTCAAGGATGTAAAAACTATCGATAATATTTAAATAGCCCCATCCCTACGCTGCGCAGGAGCATCGCCACTCGCATTTTCTTTTATCGACGCATTGATTAATGCAGCTTGATTTGAATAATAATTTTCAGATACAAACGTTATTGTATGATAAATTTAGTGCAAATTGTAACGTGAGAGCAATTGTAAAATACGGGGTTTAACTAAGTTTCTTGTACAGTCCTCCTACAGACTTTAATATACCTCTATTCTTATGTGTACAGCATAAGGTTTAGAATTAGGTGGTTGTTACCATTTTCGTGGTGAAATGTATTTCGTTCCTGGATTTAGTTGGGCGTCTCAATAATTTCATAGTTAACTTAACGACCATAAGTTAAAGCTTTTAGCACGGTAGGTAAGGCCGTATTTCATATTGTAATGAAGTTTTTGAGGAATCTTATTACTATTTGGTAATTAGATAGCACTATTTGTGTAACATGGGTAATGTCGTAAATCGGGTTTTCTACGAGGGTAGTGATAAAAACTGTAGGGCACTGAAGCGACCTTAATTGAAATAGGGATAGGATTATAAAGTCATATAATAAACTTAAATAACAATATGTCTCTACATCTCTAACCCTATCCTGAAACCCCATATCTCACTTAGTTACGAAGTAGCCTATTTTAACAAAGCTTGCAGATTCTTCAAAAAGCTAAAAAAATGATACACACAGGTAAGTATACCTACTTCAGAATCTAAAGTGCATTCCACATCATCTTATTTTTCACCAAACCTAAACTGCAAACAGCAACAAGCTCACTAGCGAAAGAGAGTCTTGCCGCCAAAAAACGACGCATACGTCTAAAAAGTTTCGCTGCGGTCATTCTCCTCCTTCGAACTGGGGTAAAAGTGCGGGAAACAAAACAAAACACGGTCGACCCCGAAGGTGAAGGTCGAAAAACAAAAGACGACCGATACACACGCCCACACGCGCACACTGCTAGGAAAGAATGCACACAAGTAGGGCAGGGATGGACCGACTACAGCGGTGAACATCGCTACTCGGTTACGTGGCTCAAATAAAAAATACAGCGGAGAAATTGGATGTGTATAGAGAGGATAATACGAAGTTAGTAATTTTTAAATGACTTAATTATAAAAAATAACAATAACCTGTTGTAACGTTGTCTCTGAACGCCAAAGGACTGGAGTCAATTCTTTTCCAGCACACTCCTCACAATAAATAATCATAAGTTTTTCTTCACCATCTAAACGTATTTTATCTTAGTCTCAAATTCTCAATGCCTAACTGTCAATAAGATTAAGTTCAAACGCTCAAAATTAATAACTTCTTTTACTGGTTTGGAAAGCTTCATTTTATTAAATTTCCAAGAAACATCGTGTTCTATACATAGTAATTCTAGGACCCGTTCAAAGTAAATTGTTTATTTAAAATTTAAATAGACGTTGACTAGACTCTACCATATCACTTCCAATAAATCCTCAAGACATTTGGTGAATTATCTGTGTACCTACGTGGTTATGATATCAAGGAAAAGTTTCTGAAGCTTTTAAATCAACTGTACGTTTAATTTATTATTATTGCTTGACACATTACTCGTACATAGGTAGGTATAGCAACAAATCACAGCTCTGCTGAACATAGGCCCAATGATTTCCATGTTGATCGATTGGTAGCGGCCTGCGTCTAGCGCCTTCCTGCTACCTTTATAATGTCGTCTGTCCACTTTATGGGTGGACGACTGGACGTCTCACGCTGCGTTTTCCACTCCAGAACCTAATTGCCCCATCGGCCGTCAGTTCTGCGTACTATGTGCCCTGCCCATTGCCACTTCAGCTTGCTTATCCGTCGGGCTATGTCAGCGACTTTAGTTCGTTGCTCCTATCATAGTAGAATTCACATTGGCACACCAGAACATCTCTATACATTTGCCTCGAGCGGGCGGGGCGCCCGTAAGTCCGGTGGTCTTATATTTCACGGCTACTCCACGCCACCTTTGATCTTTACTCGCCGATGCTTGCGCTCGAGTACAGTTTACAGGAAAAGTACTTTCTTTTTTTAGTTTTAGTTTAACAGAGGGGAGGAGGGTTGTGATTTTTTAACCATGCCCATACTAGTGACCTATTTTGAAGAGTAACAATGAGATAGGACTCTTCTGAAAAGGATAGACTATTCAATGCAGTTAACGTTTTATGCGCAGTATTTTGATGATATTGAAGCCTTTGTGATCGATAGTAAAAGAATCAGAACTGAAGGTCGTGTGTCTAATTCCCAAATTGAATACAAAAACTAAAAAATACTTTATCGGTCAATCAGAACTGAAGATCGTGTGAAAACATTGAATCAACTTTTCTCCTAAAAGAAAGATTCTGCTGTTGCTGCTGCTGATTCGTGTCTTGTCTATATCAAACACTTCTTTTGAGACCTGTTTAACAAAATAAAATACTGTCTGAAAATGACAGAAAAAATACATTAATATGGTTTTCAGCACCAGTCAAGTTATTTATGAAACTGACTGTACAATGATGAAGGTTGTAAGCTAGTTAGTCATCATTTCATAGCTACGAGTATACCTTACGGCCTATAAGGTACTCTGACCTCTTAGCACTCAACTTATAAGCTATAGTTTGTTATCGAATAAAACCTTTTACATTTCGCGTCAAAACAGTTTGACAATCTTGTAAAAGAGATTATGATTTAACTTACTGAAATAGATATTGGATTGTCCTAGTGATCTCTATTCTTGCAGACAATGTATTTGTATTTAGGGGACAAAAATATATTTTGGGCTAAACTTCACATCTGAAGCTAAAGCTTTGGTTTTGCTACTCCTGAATAAAACTCATTTATTTATGCAAGTCGGCTTTTAAAAAGCACTTTTACACGTCCCAGTATTAACCCTACCACTGCTTCAGGACAATAAATGGGCCAGTGCTGAGAAGAAGCAGCGCAAGAAACTCAGTCCCTATGTCTACCAGTGAGCTCAGAAAGCTGACCAAGGTGAATCCAAATTTTTAAAGGTAACCTGATTCTTAGGTTACTGCTCTTGTTTTAATGTATAAATTGTATAATGAAGTACAATGGCTATTTACAAACAAACTAAGACAATACACAAAGCTATACAACACTACAAGAAGTCGTTAAATACCCTGGAAACTTAATACCTGAATGAAAAACTATTATAATGCGCAATAAGAACCATATAAATCCCATTGGACAAGTCCGTCACGTCTGTCGTCAACGGTTTATGAGTACTTATAGCCAAACAAATACAGGGCTGTCCGCTTGAATATTTGGATGTTGATCATCATCATAAATAACATCACTTTATTGATGATATGATGCTGGAAAAGCTTGATCGTCAGATGTTCTTTTCTAAATGTAATATCAAGATTTAATAATATCGTCGCTGCGTTTATAGAACGTCTCTATTCTAGCCAATTTAAAAATAAAGTATGTATGAGTAGAACCCCTTGACATTGCTTTGATTCAACAATGACATAAGTAGTACACGAATACGGAATCGTCGTCGTCGCATCCACACAGGCGACTTTATGCTTAGATAATTCACCAACTGTATCAAACGATTAAAAATCTAACTTTACCCCATTTTTTTGAATTTTCAGGTCTAAAAGAAAATGGCTAGAGAAAAATACTTTTCCTTCTGAATTTATGGTTGGAGTCAATTTGCAAACCATCTAAAGAAATAACACTTAAAACTAGAGTTTCTATTTCAAAATGTAATATTGGTTCCTAAGACGTCCTCTATCCGAAATAACAGCCCTAAAGGAGGTATACCTACACGTACACCTCATTAAAGCGAGACGCGTAATAAAGCGCGTTACTCCAACAAATACAATGTTGTTGTAAATTACTTACTGTCGCCAAATAGCGCATCGCCGAATAGTTTGCGATTTGCCACTGGTGTCGACACGGGCCGGCTGGAGTCATTTTAAGGACTCTACAGACTCACGCCCGTATTCACAAACGATGCTTGCTTAAGTGAAGCAGTAAATCGAACGCACAGCGTTGAATAGAGCTCTGTGATTGGTTTGTGTGTCACTCTGTGCTTCCACGCGCACTGTGAGACCTCATAGTAATGTTTGTGAATACGGGCGTCAGAGTCTCTACAGACACTTCGCCCACGGCTAGGAGTCGGTGACTTCGTTTGAAAAGAATTGATGACTGTATGTATTATATTAATTTTGACAACAGTCATAACGGCAGTTCGGCATGTTTTGTGTGTAGTCTGCATACATAAGCTATAATACAAGTTTAAAAAATGTCAGCTATTAAAACTACCAAAGATGTCACACACACACAAAGGATTTATATTTATTTATTTATATTAAGGAAACAAACAATTTTGATATACAGACAAATAATCACACAAAAAATAGGACAGAAATCAGCAGGAACGGAGCATAATCAGTCCCTACACATTAAAGTTTTGACAGTGCCTTGTCTCTAAAATTTTATCCAATTTGTCCTTTTGCTGCGTCCGCTACTACATCGATTTTTCACGGAACATACACTAAAACTATTAGTTCTTTGACAGAAATGGTTCGATACAATCTGTTTTCTTCTCTCCTTGTTATTAAATCAGAGGTAAAGTCGAAAGCTGTGGAAATCGCGAAGACGGGGCGCGAACTTGCGTCCTATTGTGTGGACTTGAAACAATGATCTGGAACTGTAGTAATGAGTCCACAGCTAGCCGTCTCTCTACAATGGTTGCACAATATTTCTATTTACCTATTTATTTGTGTACTTATTTATTTTGACAGTTAATATTTTAGATAATATCAATGCAGATTTAATACTTGAAAACTTTATCTCCCAGTAATCCAGACCTATCAAACCAAGTGCCTATTATTGATGTTTTTTTTTTATTTTTTTTTTATGCATAACAAGGCAGGTATTTGACCACAATCGCACCTGATGTTAAGTGGGATGCAGTCTAGGATGGTACATATCTGCCCTGTAAGTGCCTATTCACTCTCATTCATGATAAATCAGTGTTTTGGAAAACAAGTTCCTGATAGGGCAAAGTATCTAATGCTTGCCATTGATGGACAGAAAGTTTTCATACAAAATCGACTCTGAATAAATTAATACATAGATTTTAATGACTGTAGTTGGAAAAATTAAAGTACCTTAAATATAAATTACTATCGACAACCCTACTTAATGTTATAAATGCGAAAGTTTGTGTGGATGTCTGGATGTTTGTTACTCTTTCACGCAAAAACAACTGAACGGATTTTGTTGAAACTTTACAGTATTATTGTTTATAACCCATATTAACATTATAGGCTATAATTTATGACAATATGTGACAAACTAAATTTCGATGAATAAATAAGACGTGGGTGAAAAGCGCCTTCTATCGTCATTGATTAAAATCTACAGCGTTGGACAAAAAATTTTGACGTTCGTAAATTAACGTAACGGGGGAAGCCGTGAAACGCCATCTAACTTCTTACATCATTAGGTCATTAGTAATTAAACGAGGTCCAAGCGAACGAAGTCGCGGGCGGCCGCTAGTTAACTATAACATCGTACATACATACAGGCACCGGACTGGTGAAGATTGCGGAAAGTGCCTGGATACGGGCAGCGCAGGACCGATCGTTGTAGAAATCCTTAGGTCAGGAGGCTTTTGTAAAGCTGCAGCAATAAGTATAAAGTACATATTGTCCTATGTTCCCATGAAAGTACAGTCGCGGAATGAAAAGGTTCGTCACCTTAGTGTCGGTTTTAGCTTGCACTAGTTACTGTAAGAGTCAAAACTGCCAACATAACCGTGCAAGAAACAGTGCTGCTAACATTTGAATAAATATGACGTTTGCTAACGAATAAGGTTTTGCTTGTTTATTTTTCTATCCCATCAGTGCAATGTTACAAAATGTAGTTTTTTATTTATTTAATAGATAATGGCAGGTTGAACCAACAAGAAGGTTTTAGTTTATCAATCATAATAATATTCTTGACAAGTTAAATCGTCAAACAACTTTGATCTGAATAATTTTGAACTTTACCGGCGAACAGTTAAAGATTATTTTCTCTAACTCGAGATTATTCTGTAACATAGTTTCAAAAGGTAATATGTGCTCGCGATTTGTTGAAGGAATCAATTTGAAAACTGACGAACTTTTTCATTCCGTGACTGTACATACTAAATAACTGCGTCCACTATAGCGACGTCTCCCAAGTCGCTGGCGTCAGGGCCGGATTAACCATCTCGGGGCCCTTAGGCACAGCTCGTTTCGGGCCCCCCCACAAAACCGCAATTTGGAAATTTTTACTGTCTACATTACGAAATAGAATGAAGGTACCATCATCATCAACAACAGACTTCAGTCATCACATTGCAAAGGTCATCACATTCCTTCAAGTGAAAAGACTTTCGCCACTATCTAGTAGGTACAGCACGAAGTATCGGAGTCATTTAAAAAAAATGAAAAAAAGAATAGGAAAATCTTGCATATTTTTATAATACTAACATAAACATCCCAACTAATATTATAAATGCGAAAGTAACTCTGTCTGTCTGTCTGTCTGTTACGCTTTCCCGCTTAAACCTCGCAACCGATTTTGATGAAATTTGGCATAGAGATAGTTTGAGTCCCGGGAAAGAACATAGGATAGTTTTTATCCCGGTTTTTGAAACAGGGACGCGCGCGATAAAGTTTTTCTGTGACAGACAAAATTTCACGCGGGCGAAGCCGCGGGCGGAAAGCTAGTTAAAAAATAAAAATGTGCATAAAGTCATGTAAACCAAAGCAGTAATGCCAACTAGGCCAGTAGAATAAGACATGAAAATCAATCAAATCGGAAATAATTCCTACAAAAGGTTTTCTTGTTTTAACTAGCTTTTGCCCGCGGCTTCACCCGCGTGAAGTCCTTTACGCGGTATAACAGTAAAAAAACCGCAAAAATGGCCCTTTCGAGGGGCCCCACCACTTAAGCACAACTCCGCCGAAGTCAAAAACCTCTTCTTAGTCGGGCACTCTTGTCAGAGTGGTCGTGGTTGCGCTGACGAGGTACATGGTGGGGTGATGTCATCTCCGAGAGTAGCTCTTCTGGATCTCCTGGTAGTCAAAAACCTAGAATAGTATTAATGGGCAACAAATGAAGCCATTAAAACAATAAAATCTTTTGTAGGAATTATTTCCGATTTAAAATCTAATTCTATGGCCTAAGTAAACGTTACCAAAATGAATTAACTTCCACAATATCGAAATATGACGATTGAATGTGTAAACCAATATAAGGCGAAGTTTTGAGGTGGTTTGAGATTTGTTGCATAAAAATTATCTTTAACATATTTTTTTTTTCCTTTTTTTAATCGGGAGTGCTGGGCCCCTGGTCATAGTGGGCCCCTAGGCACTGGCCTAAAGTGCCTTATGGATAATACGGCACTGGCTGGCGTTGGCTTCTTATGCAGATTTTATGAGCGGCCATCGCTTTAAGCAGCGCTTAATTGTAGAGCCAACAAAAACGGTGCCGCAGTCGGCGATACCGCCAAAGTACTGATACATGGCTGGGAAGACGGCTCGTCAAGCGAAACAGTGATAAGTATTTTATAACTGTAATAAGCGCGATTTTGCTACAAAAAATGCAGTCTGATGTGCTGGAGACTACATAACACTAATAAGACGTCCAAAGAGCGTCGTGTACTTATTATTTTAATGTGTCATTGTGTACTTATAATTAAATAAATGAGGTATGTCCTACGTAATTGTAAGTCCTAAACTATACAGTTACATAGCTGATAGAACGAACATACAATAGTTATTAATTAATTGTCGAAAGCACATGCTTACACAAAAATCACCTACTAAAATAACTTATTAGGTACTAAACTTTAAACTTTCATCACTCCGTGTAAGCTCGAGCTTACGACACAATATTTGCTTCAGCGAGATTCGAACCCTCGACGCCAACTAGAGTTACCTACAAGTTCGGGTTAGTCCAACTTCTACTTTGATAGAGAGCATGACATAGCACTCTTGTAGCGCTTAAAAATGTAGAGATCTTGAAACGAATTTCACGACATTGCAATGACATCTTATGACACACAGTTCTTACAAAAACACTTGTTTTAATTAAAAGTACGTATTTTCAACTAAAACATTGAACATCTGACAATATGGCGTGTCCCCATGAGTAGACAATTAATCGGCGAAGGCGCGGCCAAGATAATTGCACGTAAAGACGGTGACTCACTCGAATTAGAACCATTGTGAGGAGTGCTGTGTTGTATGCACGCACATATAGCGCCATAACACTTGTTTAGAGGTAAGAAATACGTTTCATTTATGCGTTGGGTCATAAAGGTAGCAGGAAGGCGCTGGATGCAGGCCGCTACCAACCGGTCATTATGGAAATCATTGGGGGAGCATTGTGTTCAGAAGTGGACGTTCTATGGCTGAAATGCTGATGATGATGTTCTAGGTAATATAAAATGGCTTGTGGGGTCACTCGAATGAATTTTAGTTTGTTACAAAAAGTCTTTAATGCGCGCGTTTGCTAATCACAAGAACTATTGTGAAGAGTGCTGTGGAGGATTTGTATGCACGCACATATAGCACCATAACACCTACATAAATGTACTGTACTCTGCAGGTTTCATTTACGCGACAAACGTGACCTTTGTCGTTCAATATATCTCTAGGATCAAATGTTGTCAAAATTCGTTTTGAATATAGTCTCCTCGGCTTGAAAATTTTAACGACAATCTCAGTTACTTTTGCATTCCGAAAAATGTTTATTATCTACTAGCGGCCACCCGCGACTTCGTACGCGTGGATCCCGTTTTACCCCCTTAGGGGTGGAGTTTCGTTAAATCCTTTCTTAGCGGATGCCTACGTCATAACATCTACCTGCATGCCAGATTTCAACCCGATCCGTCCAGTGGTTTGGGCTGTGCGTTGATAGATCACTATGTCAGTCAGTCAGTCACCTTTGAGTTATATACATTTAGATAATCGAGCTTTATATATTATAGATTTATGGACTTTCTTTCTCTCATTGCACTGTTTTGACAAGTACCTGTTTATACACCTAGAAACGAACAATAGCATCCTATTTGGCGCACAATTATCACGTTTATGGTGTCTTATGTGTTTGACACATCATCTTCCCCGAAAGGTCTGATGGCAGACATTACGAGGTGTTCAGACTGACTCACTCAGTGTATGGTAATAGTAATTGGTCCAATCTTTTCATGTAAAAGTGTATGATTGTCTCTGAGAACGGTGACTAGGAGATGTATTTTTAAACCTATTTATACGAAATTGCACAAAGTGAAAATTTGTTTTTAAACCTGTTCCAAACATGCGATAATTGAGAGTTGGAATGCAAAAATAATGCTTCAATTAATCAATTTATATTTTCAGTTAATTGCGGGAAGTTTTGTGACTGATCAATAACATACTAATTATTTAATTTTTAGCGTTAAGAGTCGCATCTCAAAATACATGCATCGTGGGTTCAATTCCCGCCTTAGGCAGTTCGATTTTTTCACGTTATTTATAATTTTCAAACATAGATACCAATAATTTGTCAGCTTCTTGTTTATACACAAATATTATTTCTGTAATACAAAAGGATTACGACACGAGGCACATTATTCGTATCAACCCGCTAACAACTAGTTCTATCATTTCATGGAGTCACTCTATTTCTTAAAAAATTGGTACGAACGAAGCAGTTTCCGAAATAAAATTGTCACGCGTGTGCCTTTATTTTGGAGTCTGCATGGTATTTGACAACATGATAGCATCTAAGGCGATTGACTCGATAGTCCTTATCAAGATCATAACTGTCGTAAACAATTAATTAAAAGTCTCGATCGTAAACATGCCGAGTGCATCTAACTCCCAACATCAATATTCAGCCGGAGCGTTTATTATCATATCTCATTATACAAGTTAGTGCTAGCGCAGGGCATTGAGGCCCCCTTCTTAGGTTATGACCTCACAAGCTAGCTCTGAATGTCATCCTTAACCCTCAGACCGTTGTTAACTTTATCAACAATGGTGTAGAGATCAAATTAGGATGGGTACGTTAGGGTTTAGAGTCGAAGTTCGGTTTGGAAATACAATTTGGAAATGAGATCCCGGTAGGCTACCCTTGGGGTGGCGGGTCTAGGGAGCCTTACCACTATTATTTATAAGGGGTGGGTCAGCCGGCGAGTGTATGGTTCGAACTGCAACCAGTTAGTACGGAAAGCCTGTTTTGTTCTATTAATTAGCAAAGGTCAGCCGAAGGCTGCTTCGGCGAAACCGTTCAGTCGGCGGATTAGTTGCCCGTTATTAAAGTTGAAGCTTCTTAGCTATTGTGTGGAATTTGGGGTAATATTTATGTTGGAACGGCTTGTAGTTGTCTGTAAAGATAATGCAGGTTGAAATAAGATGTTCGCAAAAACGTACTACACTTAGATCAATGTCCTGTTAATTTTGGTTTACAACAGGACGGTATAGTATCTCAGTGTGCGTAGTAAATGTCGGACTCTACAAACACTTTTTCTTTATTTTCTTAGTTTATAAGATCCAGATTTGTTCCAAATCTAAGTAGACGTCCATTTGTTAAAGTGATTATTTTTTGTTAAAACCTACTAAAGTACAAAAGTTCATTATAAGTACACTCCATTGTAAACATTTTATTGCCGGAAGTGCCAAAAAAATATAATTACTATACTACTCATTAATTAATTTATTCATAAGACTTAATAGCTTTAACACTGAATAATTTTGAGCACTCCAGTGATTTACTTAATGTTTACATTTAACCTAATTTAAAACCAAACACTAAAATGTATAAAGCATAATGAAGGTAGATTACAATTTTGATGAAAAAAAATAATTAAAAGTGTATTTTATGAGCACACATGCTATAATATTAATTTCACGGCTACCTAATTACGGAAGTTATGTCTTATTAAAAACGTTTCCAATGTGTCATGGATACAGGACGATAAAAAACTCGTCCCGACGTCAAACAGTACAAAAGTTTATCTGTGAAAATAAGTGATTGTGTTTGTGATTTGTGATCGGCATACATTATTTACAATACCCTTACGTAATTACGATTCACAAAAAGTTAAGTTAGTAAAATAAATTCTTACATTAAGTACAAACAAATACCATCACAAATTAAATTCATCAAAAAAATTTACAAAAGGTAAGTTAGTACATAAAATTCTTACATTTCATTTGACAACATATTAAGTAGCAATCCTATTTAACATTTATAATTTCAGAATTTTCTTATTTAAATCACAGGAATCCCCAATTACCAGCACATAAACTTTTGTGGTACTTATAAACAATAGAAAATCAAAGTATGATATCCCCTTCTCAACTATAAGCCTAGGCGCAGACCATCGATTTTTCGTCGGCCGATAGTTTAGTCGGGCAGTTGATCAGTATGGGCATGTATGGAAGTGCTTGGCACATTACGCCGATTCGATTTAGCCGATTCTTCATACAATTTAAAATCGGGCACAACTATCGGCCAACTAAAATTCGGTGGTCTGCGCCTAGTCTAAACCAAATAGTAGTCACGCAGTGGAAACGCGCTCGCCAAGAAAAATGAATGTTCACAAGTAAATCTACTTAACTCACAGTTGGCGTAATTTACATAAATTACCTTTAATCGTGTACCCGTTTTAATTTAATGGCTGTTAATAGCTTTGTTTCCACATAAAACCGTTTTTGTTTCGACTTCATTGATAACGAAGTTAAGATAACTTAATGTCGAGTGTGGTGTAACCTCTGGGTAAACAAAGAGTTATGTAGGAAAAAGCTCTATAGAAATAAATTGCCTTGTCTAATAAAAAAACTACACTTGCGAGCAGAAATATGGAATCACCGTATTTATTGTCGAGTGGTCTTAATATTATGACTAATAGACGATAAAATAGAAATAGAAATTTTGAAAGTGGTGTTATACAATCAATTGATACTTTGATACCATAGATACTGTACCTACATAAAATTATCACTTCACGGGATTTATTGCAACAATATCTATTTTAACGGTAAATAAAATATTTACCCTCCCGACGTTTCCCGTAATAAGACATAAATACCGTGAAGTGATAATTTTATAGTAAAAATGCAACATAATAGTTTAAAATATTATACTGTACATAGTCACTCAGTAACCGCCGCTGTGGTCTAGTGGTAAGACCACCTGCTTCAGACGCAGAGGTCCCGGGTTCGATTCCCAGGGAGGGCAGATTTTTCTGTTCGGTTTGGTTGGTGGGGGTTGGGCTTGTTCTAAGTCTGCCTGGCTACCACCATCTTACCTAAGTCTGTCGCCATAACAACAATGTTAACAGCATTATTGTGTTCCGGCAGTTAGAGGTAAGATAGCCAGTTCCTCTGTGGTTGAGGATTCCGGGTGAAGCTCGCTTCCACCTTCGACCTGATCGTCATTTACCATCAGGTGAGATACAGGCCAAGAGCTTCCTCGTTGTGGATAAAAAAAGTTCTTAAGATCGCTCGGAAAAAAGCATAAGGGGGTAATTCCTCCATACTTTTGCTCGTAAGTAGGTATATTTTAAAGGTGAGTACAGACAAGAGCATTTACTTGTAACAGAACAACGAGCCGCTCTATGAAATGTTCTAGTGTTCACCCTTTCACGAACCAAACGTCGTACATTTTACCTGTATTGTACCATTCGTAAGAACGTTACATTACATAGAAATGCTCTAGTCTAAACTCACCTTAAAAGTTCACAATGTAACTTCTTTACCGTAAAGCGATTTTAGTTTGTTTGGATTGTCGAATTTGGTTTCAGCATTGTCAAAGGGGCTATGTTACTTTGGATTCGCCGAACAGTGTAAAAATAAGTCCCAAAGGTCAGACTTAAGTCTGTGCTGGTGACGTCAAAAGTGACCCGCTAACAAATGAGTGTCGGAAAGTTTTGGTGGTATTTATAAAAATACGGAAGGTGAAGACGGTTGGAAGGTTAAGTTGAATGATTGTAAGCAAATTAAGTGAGAATGAGAGAGTTTTTGGGGGAGAGAGGAGTACTCGTATCCTATGGTAACAATGGCCATCGTTCCTATACTGCGCAAGGCGATTCACAAGGATATTTGGAATACACTGCACCACCACACATTCTGTAATTGACCTGTTAAAGAACCTATTTTTTTTATCCACAACGAGGAAGCTCTTGGCCTGTATCTCACCTGATGGTAAGTGACGATCAGGCCGAAGGTGAAAGTGAGCTTCACCCGGAATCCTCAACCACGGAGAAACTGGCTATCTTACCTCTAACTGCCGGAACACAATAATGCTGTTAACATTGTTGTTATGGCGATAGACTTAGGTAAGATGGTGGTAGCTAGCCAGGCGGACTTAGAACAAGCCCTACCACCAACCAAACCGAACAGAAAAATCTGCCCCCACTGTGAATCAAACCCGGGACCTCTGCGTCTGAAGCAGGTGGTCTTACCACTAGACCACAGAGGCGGTTGAAAATCAAAAATTATCCCATCACACTTTCCTACCACTGCAACCCTTGTATAGCCAGGATCTACAGTTTGGCCTCCAATGAAACCCAATCAGTGAAGGTTGCGTAGTCCCGGGGGATAGCCGGTCGAAGAACATGACATGTATGATAAGTAAAAGTGTACAACGACGACTCGATTTTACTTCTGTAATGTACCTGATCCCGTATTCATAGAGTATTTGCCATATCCATACCTAGACTAGATACTACGACAGTCCGAAAAAATACTACAAGATTTGTAATCCAAACATTTTGTTACTATTGTTCCAAAATTAAAAGTTCCGTTGACATGGGGGTAGCGGTCGATAGCTTATACCGAGTTCGGAGGGGGTTAATTAATAATAACGGCGTATGCGTGATTAATGAGAACTGTACCCTTCCTAATTTATAGTTGGACTTAAGCACCTCGCCCCCCCCGCTTCGCCGGCCCAAAGCAAACTAAATATCCAATACCTCGATGTTGAGTGCGGACGGAGCCGTCTTGATGCTTGCTTGTTTGGGATTATGAGTTGTATGTCAGTAGGTACATTGATGGAGAATTTCTCCATGTACCTATTGTATCAATCTCCAGTATGTGATTGATACAATAGGTACTTATTTTATAAAAAGCAAATAATGTGTTGGTTTTTAAAAGCCATTTATATGAATGATACACTAGTGCGAGTATTACGTTATCTATGATACTAATAAAGAATTCGAATTTGAAATTCCAAGCTATTAAGTTACATACCTAATATTATTATCGAATTTTACACTCTTAAGTGCTAAGGGCATACAGGTCATCTGAAGGAAAGTTTGTAACATAGATGTCAATAAAATTAACACTTAATCATAATCATAATCATTAATTAATTAATTAACATAATTAAGGTTGTCACATCTTCTTTTAGGAAATTAATAATAATAAATATTAACAAACAGTATTTTATTTTGCACGCAGTTGACCGGTACCTACATTATTTCAAAAGCAGTATTTTGAAATTAAATCAAACATCTGTCAACTCATTTTCATTTTAAAAGTCATTAAAACCGTTAATCACCTAATTAATGGTTAATGCAAGTATCAAGCCAGCTTAGTCGCAGCACATTATTATGAAGACAAGTACGAGCAGTGTATTCGGACTTTGAAAATCTAATTACGTAGCCAGTACCCTTACCTCGATCGCTCCTTCGCGCCCGCCCAATGCCGCCCGCCCTAGCGTTTTCCACTGCTGCCGGTTGATTGTTGCTAGTGAGAGATAAAGGGTTGATTTTTATGGAAGTATTGAATGGGATGGGAATGTAAAGAATGTATTTTTTTGGCAATGAAACAGTTAAACATAGTCTTGTGTCAGTAGTGTCACTATGCAGTTGCAGACCATAGTTTTTTCCCAATTGTTATTGAGTAAGTGTATTTTGATGGAGGCATATTCTATGGCTTTTGTTCTTAAGAATTGAAAATCTGGCCATTTGACTGATTACAATATATTTTGCACCGTTAATGCTAGTGTAAGCACTGCCATGTCTTTAGTCACTTCGATATTAGGATTACTATTCGGAAAATCTTTCGCGTGGATATGAACTTTACGTTTTCTTAGAGAAAGTATCTTTTTTTAAGATAAAGACTTATTTTGTTACAAGATGTGTGATTAAAGCTTATATTTCTGAAAATTCTAACAGTACATAGCAGATCTACTTCATCTATCAACGTCTTAATCCTTAGTAAAAACAGATTAATTGGCAGCAAGAATACTAAAATTCATTTTATGAATTACTCGTATCCTCGTATCGTTTACCAAAGTCTCCTAAAAAACGTAGTAAGTAAGTAGACAATAGAATAATGTAACATTACAAACAGTGTCGGCACCAGTGGACCGCGCGCAGTTTGTCCAAGCGCACGAATTATACATGGTGTATTAATACGGTGTTCAACTCTACTATTGCTTGTGAAGTTTTAATTCGATAACCCGGCCCCGTCTGCCGCAATAATGTATTTATGGCCGATACCGCGGGCCTAATGAGCCCTCATACAGACCTCTTTATAACCTGCCATACTTTACAGGTTAGTTTTCGGCCGGAAGCCGTAATAGGGTTAAGAAGTAACTGGCTGCAGTGAAGATAGAGTTTGCTCTTTGGGTTTGTGATAAGTAGTGTTTTGCTTTTTTTAACCGACTTCAAAAAAGGAGGAGGTTATATGTTCGGCTGTATGTATGTTTTTTTTTCTATATATGTTCACCGATTACTCCGTGAATTGTGGACCGATTTTCAAAAATCTTTTTTGTTCGATAGGGCCTACACTTCTGAGGTGGTCCCATTGTCACCAAGTCAGGATCTGATGATGGGATCCTAGGGAAATCGAGGGCAACCCTCAAATTTTATAGGCACGTATATCGTTTTTTATTATTGTAATCACAGAGGTATGGGTTTAGAAGACCTTGGCGCGTTTGCTCTAGTTTTTGGTGAGTTTAGGGTTAATAAAGGGCTGTATAGAAATTAGAATTGATTGATAATATCGCCTTATTTGCTGTGGGGTGTCGCGTGTGTTTTTGTAAGTGTATGTATGAAATGCCATTGATTGGTTTTTATCGTGTATGTGTGTTAATTCTTGGTTCGAGACATTGCTAGTCGCAGACACGCCTTTGACATGTTTTAGTAATTATAACTGTATCTTAA
Organism: Ostrinia nubilalis; assembly: GCF_963855985.1. Taxonomy (NCBI): domain Eukaryota; kingdom Metazoa; phylum Arthropoda; class Insecta; order Lepidoptera; family Crambidae; genus Ostrinia; species Ostrinia nubilalis. The sequence continues at coordinate 4,862,648 of NC_087097.1, read as the reverse complement.
AAGTGTCAATATAATATGCCAACTGTTAAAGTATGATAGTTTTATTGTAGGAGTGACATTCATTAGAAAATATTGGTGATTAAATATTAAGAGCTTAACGCTTGCTAATAAAGTACCTTACAGATTTTAAAGAACTTATCTGTCAGATAAAATACAACTTTTGTTTGTTTTTGACATGTGTATGTAATGATTATTAATAATATTGTTATGTTTTAATTTGGAATGATGTATTTTGTTATTATTTAATTTTAATTTTTTGAATGATTAATTTTTGGTTTTATTATTATTATTTTTTCTTCTAATTTCTTTATTTTTTTGTATAGCGCTGCAAAAGGCACCCACTGAAAATCAGTGTCTTGGCAGTCACACTGTCAAGATATTACTGAGTGGGTGACCTTTTTTGGCAACTTAGTTATTATTTTTTTTGTGTATGTCTATGTTGCCTGAATTTGTTGTTGCCAAAATAAAGTTATTTTCTTTCTTCTTTCTTCTAACTTTTGGTTTCACAGCTCTCGTAGAGTTATCTGATGAAGTCACCCGGTAACCAGAACTTTCAGATAGCTATCTAAAACTTTATCAGGAACCGGTCAGCTTTAAATCATCAATGATCGTGTGAAGCCAGATGCAATATAGTGTCCTAGATTGTAGATGCATCTACAAATTAATATACGAGTAACATTACATTAACTTGAACCATTCAAAATTAATGACAAAGCCGTCTTCCAGCCAAACTACCCAATCCGCAGTTCGTCTCGAACTCCTATAATTAATTACATTCATTATCATTATTGTTCCGAAGGCAGTTTTGCTTCGATAATGAATTGTTAGCCCCCATCATTAATTAGTTTATTATAATAAGAAGCGGAACTCCTTTGGTAGATTAATCAAGTTTATCTGCCCGTTGTGTTTAGCGTTTCTCAAGGAATCGCAAAAGTTCCCCGTCTGTCGGGAGTTTGATAGATTGTTTGGGACGATATGATTTCTTTTTAATTTGGGACACTGACCTTTTTAGGCGTTGATGGCCAAATTGTTTTGTTTTGTTTTAAACATTTAGAACATTATTATTTGTCTTTTGTTTCAACGACACTATATTAACCTTATCCAAATCTGCCATTTTTCTGTGGCCCTTGCCAAGTCTATCCTTATACATTCGTTGGTAACCAAGGATTTAAAAACTAGTTAGTGTCTCTTAGATGCATAGTTACCGCAGCTGGTACTGAAAGAAGCCTAAGGCTGGATTGCACCACATTATTTTAACTTTGACAAACGTCAAAAGTCTGTCAAACTGTTAAAGTTAGGTGGAGTTGGTGCAACTCAGCCTTAGTAACGTGTCTTTAACCTTCTCTGTGTGTAAATAATCTACGGTTTTCATCAATATTTTGTAAATATTAGTGTGTAAACGCCCTAATAGCGTGACGCGTCGAGGCGTGAGTCTAATTTTCAAACTTAGCGGTCATGCTACTGAAACTTAATGCCTGCTATATGTCAGATGCTTACAGAAAAGGTAAAAATCAGCCATTAAATTGATATTTAAATGCTTATTAAGCCTTTGTGATTTAGTTGACCCACAAGCATTTTCCTGGGTTTCACCATCTTACTTTAACTTTAACAAACGTCAAAAACTGTTAAACTCCATACAAAAAACACCGGTTATCGTTAAAGTCACGGTCAAAGTTAAGTGGTACCACAAAGTATTACCTTTAAGCAACCCAATTGATCAAATCGCAAATAGCTTGAGCGCCTTATCCAATAAACAGAGTTGTCGATTCCGAAAATAAGCTGTTGGCCTTTTAAAATCCGTTTCCGTCAAGTAAGTTAGACAAAATGGCGATCCATTACACGGGCTGCAGGTTTGTTAATTTTTAGAACGGCTCCAGATATACGGCAGACGATCTAATACGGGGCCCTATTACGTGTCGGGTAAATTAAATTGACCGATACGGGACTATTCCCACCACTCGTTTCCACCACTGCAACTCCTGTGTAGCCAGGATCTACAGCTTGACCGCCAATAAAAACCCAACCAGTGAAGGTCAAGTTTGTCCCGGGGGAAAGTTAAACTGTCATTAGACCCGAGAAGGATTTCGAAGTTAAGATTTAAATTGACCGATAGTTAGTATTGCACCATCTTACTTTAACTTTAGCAAGCGTCAAAAGACTGTCAAACTCCATAAAAACACACCGGTCGTGGTTATAGTTACGGTTAAAGTAGGTGCATGCCTTAAGCTGAGTTGCACCACCTAAATTTAACTGTGACTATAACGATAACCGGTGTATTTTGTATGGAGTTTGACAGATTTCTGACGTTTGTCAAAGTCAAAGTAAGATGGTGCAACTCAGCCTTAGTATTGCTATCATCACTGCTATATCATGTAGTTCACTGCTGATCTTCAGTCTCTTCCAAAGAACGATACTGAACAAGATCTTGGGTAAACAATTTTCTCTGGACCCGATGGTCGTCTGTCTGCTAACAGGGAATCTGCTACTAGTCTCCACTAAATCCATTTAAAAACAATTGGACAAACGCCTGTATTCACAAACATTATTACACATGAACCAATCACAGAGCTATATTCAACGCTGTGCGTTCGATTTGCACTTAAGCAAGCCTCATTTGTGAATACGCGCGTGAAACTCCCATGTTCTATTGTACAGGTTATATTTCAACTCGACAACAAACACGATCTTCTTTTCAGCAGCTTTCTTTTTCAGGTCGTCCGTCCATCAAGCAGATGTATGCTTCGTAGCATAAGAGGCCGGTCTTATTGGTATCACTTATTTTAATACTTTATTTCATCAAAGTTATTATTGTGTTCGATTGGAAGTGGCAAATGTATAATTATTTCTTATTTAATTAACGGTATCACCTACAGTCTAGACCACCTACGACTGTTACACCTTGTTATTTCAAAAACTCATTAGTCATTAGACAGCCAGCTAAACAGCCAGCTAATTAAAATGTTCAATTAAATACTGAAAATAATTACACACTTACTACGACATTGCTATAAAATTAAATGCAATTCTTATTGTCTTGCATGTTTGTACAAATAATGATGGATTGCATCCAATAGGAACCCTTTAGATAATACACGTGTGCAGAATGCAGATGCAATATGAGTTGCAGAATTCAACTAAGACTACAATCGATTTTTAGTTGTCCGATAGTTGTGCCCGATTTTAAATGGTACTTTCATACATGCCCATACTGATCAACTGCCCGACTAAACTATCGGCCGACGAAAAATCGATGGTCTGCGCCTAGGCTAAGGGCTGATTTTTCAATCGTCGGAAAACATAACTGAAGAATAACCTTGTCAGTTTGATATATTTCCCATACAACTGTCAATGTGTCAAACTTATTCTTATGTTAAAAGTTATCCGACGATAGAAAAATCAGCCCTAAGAGGACTTTTTAAGGCCACAAAAGTTTTAAGCTCTAGCATGATTTAAAATATAAGAAAGAAAGAAAAAGAATTTATTCAATGCAAGTAAAAATAAAATAACAAACAGATAATAATATAATAAAACCAAACAACACGGTAAATGCACCAAAATGGCATCTGCTCAATGTAACATTTTCACAAACAGTCTGATGCTGTGAACTCTACTTCGTCAATAATACTACACATTGTAACAGTTGACATGTTAAATTGAAATAAGAAGATAACTAGAATAGAAACACTTTGCTATCGCCTTGATCTCCAGAAAGAGATTACTTTCAGAAGGAGACTAGTCTCTATGACCCAAACCGAAGCCCTTGGGCGTCCGTAATGCACACCCATCAATTATTTACCGGCCGGCAACTTTCGGCCGGTACAAGGCGCCGGATTTAAAGTTGTGACGTCATTTAGCTATTTACGTATAAGTTGTTGCGATTGTAGGAAACTAGATCTGGGAGATTGTCTTGACTATTTTTGTGTTTGCTTCACGTAAGTGGTTTTGCTGTTTGAGACAGATAAAGAATTTTTATTTTTCAACAAATGTTATTATTGGAAACATTCTGATGATCTCACACCTACGTTATGGTTCAGGTGATCATAATATCATCCTTCATATGGTCATTAATGCCCGTTTTCACCATCAATCACTAATTTAAGTAACCCCTTTGATAACAAAATTCCTGTTATGTGTTACCATAGGTAGGGGTCAATTAAAATTAAGAAATTTCTGTTATTTGTCACATAGGGGTCACTTAAAAATAGAAATAGATGGTGAATACGGGCATAAGTTTCCGTTGCAGGAAGACAACTTTTCTAATTCACTGGAGGCAATTGAAGGATTTGGCCTACACTATATACACTGGTGTAAGCATATTTGTATCTTAGGGCCTTTTGCGACATCCATTGAAAGAGTGAGGACCACCCTCTCTATAATCTACTCTACTGGAAATGTTTTTAAGTTACAGGAACGGGACTATTCCCACCTCTCGTTCCCATCACTCCAACTCCTGTCGAGTTAGGATCTACAGCTTGAGTTAGTAACAGTTAAGTCAGAGGAAGCAAAAAAATATTCGCGGATTTTACTCACCAAACCAATTAGGCAATGTGTTTTTATGAGAAAATGTTAAATAATACACATATTGCTACCCTGTTAGTATAAGTAACCGTGTCTACGGAAATTTATGTCAAATGTATAAAAGTCGATTTGGTGATTGCCTCAAGTGGGAATGGAACCTACGAGTCTAAGTTACGGGACTATTCCCACCTCTCGTCCCCACCGCTGTAACTCCTGTGTAGCCAGGATCTACAGCTTGACCGCCATAAAAACCCAACCAATGAAGGTCAAGTTTGTCCCGGGGGAAAGTTAAACTGTCATTGGAAAATTAATCAGAAGAACATAGGAGGAGTTCGAAGTTGAGTTTCGAGTTTTAAGTTAGTTTTCTTCTAGAAAATTTATACTTTGGAATATTTATAAACAACATCAAATACTTTATCTATCTCACTTCAAAGTCTCAGATTATCACGGACGTGATGGAAAACAAACACAAGTCCTACTGTCCGGACCGGACACGTCGCATGACGGCCACTCGTGCCAATTGCATCACGGCACATCAAGCTTGACACTGTACCATCTTACTCAGTTGTAATAGGCTCTATTTTGCGACAGTAATCTACAGACTGATGTGCGACTGCACCTTGAACTCGATCGGTGCAATTACTCTAAGAAAATCACTGTGAGTGAATGGGTTGTGGTTCGTAGCGAATCTTACTTGTATGATAAGATAGGGGGCTGTTTGTTTATACTGATAAATTCTAAAGCTTAGTGTCTCTACCTAAGAAATTTAATCTAAATTTGTTGATTACCTACTTTTGCGCTTTCCATGTTAAAATTAATAGGCAGTAAAATAATATTCATCCATATTCGCTCCGGTTAGCTTGATTTTGAGCAAGCTTTTTGTGTGAATTATTTATTTAAAATATTTTTTTTTACAAAATAGGCATTTACCTATTTATTCGATGGTTGGATAGAAAATAAATACTTCATATTTGAAATAAAAATACGAGACTGCTGGTACTCTACCTGGACTTTAATACTTGTTCTTATCGTGTCGACAACAAACCTACACAGTGTCAGCCCAAAACTCCGCTACAAGAGTGGCGCTGTCAGCAGCATTCATTAAATCCTCCTGCCTGCAGTTGCTCGGGCACTCAGGGCACGACATCATGTGCTTCATACTTTATACTTTAGACTTAAGTCTTTGTGAAACTCAAAAGTTAAATAGATCTTCACAATTTCCTCTAATTTACGAATTTCATTTCTTTCCAATGTAGAGTCATTTCAAAGAATTCAAAATAAACTTCCAGACTATTATTTTTAACTTTAAATCCATTTCCTCATCCACCATAACCCTCACACACGTCTCTACGTCATCACGTTAAAATCTGGCTGATTAATAGAGTTACAGTGGCCACCCTACTGACGAGAGGACACGCGTCATCGGTGATGCGATCTCGCCCTTCGATAACTGATAGCACTTACCTTCACTCGATAAGGAATCGATGCTGGCCGGATATTGTGGAATTCTGAATGTGTTCAGAAGTAGGGTTTGTACCCGGGTAATCCCGGAACCGAAAGAACCGGGAAACCCCGGGTTTTTTCGACAGCTTAAGAACCGGGTTTTAAAAATTCAAAACCCGGTTCTTTCGGTACTTTCGGGTTTTGCATATTTATCTAAAAATCTGTTATAGGTATTAGGCATGAGCAGGCCTGGCTCACTCCGCGCGGTACATCCGATAATTACCTACAGCGAAGCGCCCCGCCGGCGGGTATTATATCAGTCGAGTGTCACTCGCGCGCCCGTCAGGACGCTGGTGCGTTGTAGTATGATTATAATTCTATGATCGAAGTATTATTTAAAAATGGACATAAAGAGAAAGAAATATTGTGCGGCGTTCGGATGTTTAAATTCGAAAAGAAATCTACCGGATTTATATTATTTTTTTTCGCTTCCCAAAGATGCTGAAAGGTATGTTGGCCATGTAGTTAATCAATAATTCTTAGGATAGTATAGGAACCTAACCTACTATGACTACTGCTCAGAATGCGTTCGTTCGTTTCAGCCAAATGACGTCCACTGCTGGACAAAGGCCTCTCCCAAGGTTTTCCATAATGAATGCATACTTACCTACATATACGTACCTCATTACAAATAAGTAGATTAATTATTTTTTCACTAGACAGTAACCCTAACAGCGTAAGAAGAGTTCAGAGGCACGCGATAGAAAGAGACAAAACTTGTAGGTGAATAAAATTGTAGGTACGTAGTGCTGTGCGAGCTGAATTCCACTGTATCGCGTCGTAGCAAGACTCCCATTTATTTAAATCGTCTTGCGGAGTAATCCTTCTGTACCTGTACTATTACCTATTCTGTGGCATGAGTCGTAACAAGAACATTGCGAACGTATAGAGAACCTAAATATATCAGATTAGCTACTAATAAAGATTACCTACTTACTTATTGGTTTTGTATTTTGTTTTTTTTTTATGAGATATGTAAATATTTGAAGCATTTTTCTTACACTTTTTTTAAATCACTGGCATATTTTTGTTTGCGCTTACGCTGCGACAGGTTATAAAGAAGATTGACGAGTATAACTTGCCACTATGCTTGGCGTTCGTAGACTATGAGAAGGTCTTCGATTCGTTCGGGTCTTGGGCAGTGCTTACAGTCTCTTCAGCGGTGCCGTATTGACTATCGGTATATCGAGGTGCTGAAGTGCTTGTACAAAAACGCCACCATGTCGGTCCGAGTACAGGAGCAGAGCACGAGGACGATTCCACTGCAGTGAGGCGTTAGGCAGGGAGATGTTATATCTCCTAAACTGTTCACCACTGCATTGGAAGACGCTTTCAAACTCCTTGAATGGAAAGGATTCGGCATAAACATTAATGGCGAGTACATCACTCACCTTCGGTTTGCCCACGATACTGATTGTGGTCATGGCAGAATCGTTATAAGATCTTGGCACAATGCTCAAAGACCTTAATCGAGTTTCCTAACAGGTAGGCCTGAGGATGAATATGGACAAAACAAAGCTTATGTCCAATGTCCAATGTCCATGTTGCGCCCTACCCAGTTTCGGTTGGGAGCTCAATCCTCGAGATTGTTGACGATCCAGCTAGGTAGGTCCAATTTCGAAAAGGGAGTCAATCGTCGAATCCAACTCGGCTAGGCAGCGTTCGGGAAACTACGCAACATCTTTTCATCCAAAATACCTCAGTGCCTGAGGACGAAAGTCTGGTAACACACATTGGTTGTACCAATGTGTGTTACCAGTGATGATTTATGGCTCGGAAACGTGGCCTCTCACTATAGGCCTTATACAGAAGCTCAAAGTTGCACAGCGTGCTATGGAGAGGGCTATGCTCGGTGTTTCTTTACGAGATCGAATCAGAAATGAGGAGATCCGTAAATGAACTAAAGTAGCGACTTTAGTTCATTTACGGATCTCCTCATTTCTATGTCAGCGGATTCAGCGGACATAGCCCGACGCGGACGCAGAACTGACGGCCGATGGGGCAGGAAGGTCCTGGAATGGAGGCCGCGTACCGGAAAACGCAGCGTGGAACGTCCACCCACAAGGTGGACTGACGACATCATAAAGGTAGCAGGGAAGCGCTGGACGCAGGCCGCTACCAATCGATCAACATGGAAAGCATTGGGGGAGGTTTATGTTCAGCAGTGGACGTCCTATCCTATGGTTTAAAATTAAATGATGATGATGATGATGATATTTTTGTGTGAGAGTTGGCAACACTCCTTCTCCTTTATTTGCTTTGCATCTGACAGTCAATATATAAATAGTCAAATATATCGATAAGTTGGATGAAAAAGACTCGATTGTGGTACCTCAATTGAAAACTAATTATTTTACTTTTTTTTTATTTTTGGGAGTAGAATTTAGTAAAAATAGAAAAATATTGTAAATCATGTTTGTTGATTATTCCTAGTCTATTCAAAGAAGTGTTATTTCAATAAAAAAAACATAATCAAAATATTGTTTTTTTGGAACCGAAAGAACCGAAAAAACCGGGGCTCCCGGTTCTTATGACCGCCAGACCCGAAAAACCCGGTTCCTCAAACCAGAACCGATTCTGCATTCCCTATTCAGAAGGCATAAATCGGTTGAAGTTTTTTCTTAAAAATGGCTTGAAATGCCTGTCTGGAAACAGGTATTCAGTGCGTCTTATTGTGGGTCAATTTTTTTAGACTTTTTAAATCTGAGTTGCACCAACTTACCTTCCTACTTTAACTGTGACTATTAAAATAACCGGTGTTTTTTGTATGGAGTTTGACAGATTTTTGAAGTTAAAGTAAGATGGTGCAACTCTGCCTCAAAGTGTCTCCTGTCTGCAAATTAATTTAAAAAAATGTCCATATTTTGCAAATATTTGTAAACGGACTACTCACTTTTGATTTATCTCTACACCATTGTCAATACTATTAAACATTTTTTAGCTTTTGTAGCGTCACTTGTCTTGGTGTTTCTCCATAATATGTAGTCACGTTGATTTTCCGAAGTTGATTTTCTATTTTTATCCACAACAAGGAAGCTCTTGGCCTGAATTTCACCTGATGGATAGTAGTTTAATTATTATGTTATTATAATGAGTATGATTAAGTATGTATGTATGTAAATCATATTATTAAATGTAGCCTAATCCTTGGATATAATGTTAAATCACTGTGTGCATTTGCTTCCAGTTCGGTTACGATCTAACGGATAGTCTTGAACTTGTTTTGCTGAAAAGAATCATGTTTTACTTGTTTATGCTAGTTTTCAGTTGTGATTAAGGTGCATGTATACACATTTGCGTCCCATCAAGGTAAGCGCATAAGAGCTCCGTAATTAATGGAGTTACACCACGAACGTCATCGAATGCGATTAGAGCGCCTCTGATCTCACTACCTAATAATCGATCTAGACCTTTATGGCTATTATTCTATTTGGTGTCTAATCGATGCTGCCCTGGATACATTACTAAATTAGTTTTGCTTAAGTTTTAAATTAAATGTCATCCTTTCCAATGCATCGTAAAAATAAATGTACTTTTGACGAATTCTGAAGTAGACTTAACCTTTTGAGTTAAGTAAGGAAAAAGTATGATTAAATTGCTAAGGTAAAGTCAATCACTACTAAGTAAACTTATTTAGAAGTTAACTAAGTAGAATTTATCTATTTGCTCTTTGGTTCGTCACAGAAAATCTCCATCGTGCTGGCGATGGAGATTTCACGAATTCCCTGAAAATGATTGAAGAACGATAGCACAGAAATGTAAACAATTTGGTCCGGATGGTTGTAATCTACACTAATAATAGAAAAAGAAAAGATGTTTGATTGTTGGTATTGAATAGGCTTCAAAACTACCGACCCAATTTGAAAAAATCTTTTACCATTGGAATCCTACATTATTTTTGATGAGCATAGGCGATACGAAGTTCGCCGGGTTAGCTAGTAAGGTGATATTTTGCCATAAAAATGTATAATCTGTTAGGCTTTTGGCTGTACTAAAGTATTTTCAAAGCACTTGTGCAAATCTTAAGACCCTTTATGAATACATTTCAGAGGCTTAAAGTATCTTATAATCGAAAGATCTCACTAATATTAATCGGTATATTTAAGATTTGTAATGCTTATTAATTAGTTGTGTAAATTGGTAAAATATCTATTGTCAAAAATAAACCTTTTCGATGACACCCTTTTGCGAGTTTAAAAAATAAACATACCTAATTTCAAATTCAAAATCTTTATTAGTTTGTAGGCTATTTTCAGGATAATTAAACACATCCTAAATACCTATAACTAACCTATTTTTATTTAGTGGTGTTCCTAATGACTTTTTATTTTATCGATAGGGTAGACCGGGGACAATAGTACCATTTTTTGGAAATTGTTCAATATTGAGAAATCTAATGAAATATAACTTATTCTGTTAGTATGCTGTAAAAACTAGACTCCTAAGCTACAAATTTAAGCATGCAGAGTTGAACTATTCTTTCGAATACTTAATGAAAAACGAGTTTGAACTGTACGATGTCTCATGTTACAATTGACCCCTACAACGGGTCAATTGTACCAATAATATATGAGGCTATAAAAGTCGTTATGTTTATCTAATCATCACCTTTATTGGTATTCTGTACTCTTAATCTCCTACAATCATCATTCTTTATTAATTGAGATCGAAAATATTTAGGAACAAGGATGAAAAATCAACACTAAAGTTTAAAAACAAAACAATAACTTTTCTTCCATAAAAACGAAAAAGCTAACTGTTTCTACATAATATGTCATTTATTTGGTTCGGATATTGCTCCTGAAACAACAATAAGCATAATAACAATGATAGAATAATCAAAACTTAAAAATCTATTTTTGTATGAGGGTACAATTGACCCCTGGTACAATTGACCCTGATTTATTTATACCTACTAATGCTTCGCCCTTTTAAAATTTTTTCATAAGCCTGTTCATAAAGGAATAGATCCGTTGATCCGTGATCAGTACTTTTGACTCTACGTCGAGGCATCTAAAACAAAACGTTCAAATACTTAGTTACTTACTGAATTAAGCTAAAATGTATATATTCAGAAGGGTTTTAGAAACCTATATTAAAATATTTTAAGTAGGCATTTAGGTGCTTAGATCACCTTTTTATCGACATCTACCTACTTATTTAATAAAACACATTAACTATTTTTTCAGTAGGTAGGTATGCCTATAATTATAAAAATATAATTGTAAAAATGTAAAATAACCACGTGAATGTTTTATAATAACTTATTTTATTATAAGTATAGGTACTTTAAAACCAATTTAAAATATTAAGTATAAAATAAGGTTCCGGGGGTTAATTGTACCACGGGGTTGATTCTACCGCTACAATTGACCCCATGGAGACTGGTACATTTGTTCCAAGTAGGTAGTCAAGAGAACTTCACCTAAAATTCAGTCATTTTCACAGTGAATGCCAATAATTCGCTGTCGATACAAAGTTTAGAGCCTGGATAAACTATTGACAACAATACTTTGGTAACAAATAGCATATTAGGCAACTTATGGGCTCATATATTTGACATAAAAACTTACTGCGGCTAGGCAAAAAACAAAAATCCTTCCTGTACACCTTCATTTTTCAGCGCAAGCGCCGCCGACTGGTGAGCGGATGGAAACACAAAAAGCGCATATTCTGACGCTATGCACACAATCTAACGTCGCTTGTATGAAGAAATATCGCCGATGGTACTATTGACCCGTGGTACTATTGTACCCGGTCTACCCTACGAAAAATTACACTTAAATGATTACACGTTGCATTTATGATCCTGAATCAATGATCGAGTTCCCATGACTAATAAAATCAAATCGATTTGACTTGATTCGATTTACTCAGATGTTCACTTACGGTTTGTGCGTTAATTTCTAGAATGGCCTAGCCAGTGGGCAAATCAAATCATTGAGTTCAATTTACGATTTCAAGGGCCTAACTAAGAATATTGTCTAAATCAAAGCTTAAGTGTATCTTTTGCAATAGGTACAAAATATCATTATTTAAGTGGAGTGATATTATAATTTCAGGGTTTATAGTTTATTTCTAACTTCTAAAAAGTTACTTATTTCAGGCACGAAGTTCAGTCCTTTTCAACGGTTGATACTTTTGTAAGAAAAGACAATGCCGGAAATTGGCGTCTTTTTTTTTTCGCGCGGCCATCGACCAATCTTTGTTTTTTGATTACAAAATAGTGTAATAAACCAAACTTATCTAGTATGAAAATCATCAAACTTCTAATGCTCGTAACTCAGTTCAGACTGAGTTTAGAGGTATACATGCCATAGTAAGTTTGGTTTATTACACTATTTTGTAATCAAAAAACAAAGTTTGGTCGATGGCCGCGCGAAAAAAAAAAAGACGCCACTTTCCATACAAAATCTGGCATTGCCATTTCGATAATGTGAATCAGGTAACTGAATTTTCATAATTTTATGGTTCAATTTGACGATCTTACCGATTTCTTTGAAGCTGATAAATCTTTCGTTACTATCAATATTTGTACAGCGTATATTAATTTCGTTGAGTATAAAGCAAATGAAACAAAATACTTACGATGAAACATCAGTCAAAGTCAGCGTGAGGTTTCAGCAAAGAGATACATCTTTACGAAAATAAATGAAAAGCTGTGGAAATACTCGTGCCTGTAATGCATCAAATATGATTCAGTTCTACTAGTTTTTGCTCAGTTCTACAAAGTTAAAGAAAACTATTTTTCCAGCAAAGATGGTACATTTTTCCTTGCTGTACGTTATTGGAAGATTTTTTGGAAGTTCTCACAGTGAAGTGTAAGTTTCTATTGTTTTTAGACGAAAATACATTATCTGTTTCTAAATGACAAGCATGCAACTGTGAATGCAAGATTAAGTTGATGCTAGCTCTTGAAAAAAAAAAAGCTGAAGCCCCATGGCTTTTATTCAAAACCTTCGCCTATTGGTGGAAGAATAAATAAATTCCTTATGCCATAAGTGAAGAGTGCAGTTTTAACAGCTAAGATAAAAATGACGGGATCTAGCATTCAAGTTTCTTTGTGTAAAAGTGTACTTTTTACGTTTTCAATGGACATTGGGAACTTTAATATGAGAAAATGCCCCACGGCGGACAAAGATGAAACATATTTTATTTCAAGGCTTTATACTTGTAGGTATATTCACTTAAAGCGCTATGTTGTGATATATGGGAATTCTGAGATATGACGAGTCTAAGTTGAAAATATATTTGTCTAAAATGATTTGATATTTTTATACGTTATGTTGTTTGGCATTGCAGAGTAACCAATAAAAGTAAATAAAATAATATAAATAAATAAAAAATATAAATAAAATAATATAAATAAATAAAATATTATAAATACTTAAATTAATATTAGACAACATCTCATATATTACTCCAACCCAAAATAAGTAGCTAAGGCATTTGTGTTATGGAAATCGGGAACGACGAACCACAACATACCCAAACCAGAGACAATGTGAAAAGATCGTTTTCTATATTGTCCCGGCCGGGAATCGAACCCGGGACCTCAGGATTGGCCCGGCACACCTTGAAAACCGGTGTGTGCGCCTCTCCACCACCGAGGTCGTCAAAAATGTTACCTAAATGTAAAATAAAATAAAATATTAAAACTTCATTTTCTCAATATTCCCATATAAGAGAGAAAAAAAAATGCACGGAAATTCATTGGATATTAGTATGTATCATCTGTGATAGGTTTCGTTTGTGTCCGCTACTTTTCGAAAAGTGGGGCAAAAAGTTCCCAATGTCATTTAAAGCTAACCATCTGAGTCGAGAATAAAAGTCGATGAAAGACACACATAATAATTATCTTTTTACTGGAATAAAATTAAATAATTTTTTTACTTCTAAATAAAAAAAATCCAGTTTTGTTACTAACTATACCCGAAAATGTAACTGAATTACATATTCACGGAACTGAAAATTGTATTTCAGGATTGCGTATTAGAAAATTTCGAGTTTTGGGATGTTTCGTGGAACTTTGGATATCGATAGAACTTTAAAAATTACATTGAGTTCTCCGGAAAAACTTTCAGAAGTTGCATAAAATCAATAAAGTAGTTAAAAAGTTCTCAAAGTATTTTTAAAATACTTTTACAGTAAAATATTCGCTTTCGTATAACTTCTTTTCTAACGTTTCAGCAATATATTCCTGAAGATTCGACTCGATATTCGTGCCTGCAACAATTTACGTGAAAAACTGCGACACGTCAGTCAAATGTAATGGTTTTTGAGTTCAAATGGCCCACTAAGGTGATGCGTCGGAACTGCCGGAACTGCCCGATAATGCATTGTCCAGTTGCACGGACCCCCGAAAATACAGCATGCGAAAAAAGCCATCCTCACTACCTCCCGCTAGCATTAATGTGCCCCCACCGCGCACTAAGCTTCTTTTTTTAATACATAACTTTTTTTCAAGATGCATTTTTACATGTTTCGGCCTAAAACTTTACACACCCAGCAGTACGAACCGACAGACGCGGTAACGCCTCTCGGCGCTCGGACCTCTCGCTCGCACCCGCCGCCAGCCTGCGCCGGACGATAGTGGCGCGAGAGAAACACACGTATCCGTGGCCACTGCTGCGTCTTAAACCAAGATTAAGGCTCTATTCCGCTTTTCCGAACGCAGATTCTTGATTTAAATGCACGGAACGTCAACGCTCGCTCATCTAACATTATTTGGGCCGAGAAATAGTTTCACAAGTTATCACAGGACCGGTAAGTTGCATTAGGAAAAATGTACGGTACCTGAAATGAGGCAAACGCTATACGTCTCACTCTAGCGTCCAGTGCGAAGGCATTCGCGCCACGACAATTGAGTTGAGTTGAATTGAATTGAGTCGGTTAAACCGTAAAAATGGTGCGGGCGGGCATTGCCGCGCGAGAGCGAGACGAACGAAAGGCGGGTTGCCAGAGACCGCTGCCTTCTTCTCCTCGACTTACGCCGAGTCGCGACTAGTGAACGTCAGCGTTCTGACGTGGCCGGCCGCATTTGTGTTCGTTTGCGCTCCGTTTGACAGCTACTGAAAAAAAAAACTCGCGCGTCTTCTGTCAAGCTTGAAACTTTTTGAGTGCGTTCGAAATTTAAACTGTATAAAATAGTGTTGTTTGTTGGATTATTTGTTTGGATAAACTGGATAAGATAATTGCAGTGTAATTGTATCGGCTCGAACTGGCCGTTGAGACGCTATAAAGTGATGAATCAGCGAGCGCCGGCTAATTAACAACGTCACTGCTACGAAAACAAATCTAAACCTCTATCTGCTATTCAGCTTCGGGGATATTGTAAGTATCTTATCAATTAAGTTTAAAAAAAAGTTTTTTGGAAGTTACTTTGTTACTTGTTATACTCTTTTAGTTGCAACATCTGTTATGATTTCGTGGTTCGAATAATTTTGCGTATTTTTTTATTTTAATTTGTTGATTGCTTACTTCTTTTTTTAAATTACGGAAAAAATAAGCTCATGAAGTTATTATTTTGAAATTAATTTCGTAATAATTAAACATAATTTTGTAATTAATTACGTACTTTATTTACGTTAATCTGAACCGGCGAAGTTTCGTTGCCGAAGAATGAGACGGACAATTTCCCGAAGAATTGCCGGTAAAACGTGTTTTACGTGTGCGTTGGAAAAACGTTGAAATAGCTTATTATGTTTTTGATGTGTCGAAGAGGAAAAGTGGCAGTGGGGCGGGGCATACGAGACAACAAACTGCCGATTGGTTCAGACCGAGAGTTGCACTTTTGTAGGTATTTTTTTACTTTTTAACTTGGACGCGCAGAAAAATTTATTTGCCAACTTTTTTTCTTCGTATCGATACATTTCGGCAGCACTATTTTGCTTAATGAAACGCGCGCTATTAATCTGTGTTCAGTTTTTTTAATGGATGGAGTCTTTTTTCGTAGAAAATGAACGAAACAAATTTTAATTAATGGAATATTATTTGTTCGCCTTTGCACGTCATCTATAACTTTTTTACGGATTGTAGAAATGTTTTGGAATTATAAATACGATGAAAGGAAGTTAGTAACTGAAAATTTAAACAAAGGCTAATAAAGTCACCACTAATATCATCATCTAATGTCTAACAAATTAACCGATTCTATAAATGCAAATATGTATAAGGATGTGTTATTATTATTTGATATGTTTTTAATTGTCACAATAATGTGTGTGAATGACTCTCTTCGAATATAAATTATTAAGACAGTAATTATTTGAATTGTAATTAATTTCATATTATAATCGGTAGGTAAAAACGCCGGTGTCATCAATTACTTACATTTCAAAATAAAAATTATTTTATTCTAAGACTATATCGGATACCCTAAATACGGATGTTATTCAATATTCAATCCAATTTCAATTTTCAAGATTATTGAAATATTAAGGAAGTGGTTTCAAACTTCAACGGTTCGTCATATTAGAAGTTTTTTACTCCAACAGTAAAAAATAAATTGTTTTAAATGTATTTAGAAAATAATGTATTAAAAAAATAATACCCTATAAAACTATCATACATTTTACAAGAGTTTAGACTGAATTAGAAATACAAATAATTATGACAAAACCCCTGAAATAAAAATGAAAGTTCGACACCGTCACTAGAGGGCGCTACTTGTCCAACTGTAAACTTCAACCCTACTTGGGGAAGCTTAAATAAAAGTTACTTATCCATCAAAATAAAACGGGAACTATGTAGAATAAAAAAATAGTTTTTCTCAAAAATATTTTTCTTTTTTATAAAAAATTAAAATTCTTTAGGTTAAGAAAATCTCCTTGAGCAACATTTCACGATTTGTTACTACTAATTTTATTAATTTAGTCGGAATAAATAAATAAATAATATAGATTTTAATTTTGAAGCACAATATCAAAATCCTAAACAAGATGTTTTGAAAGCGTCTTGACTACTTAGGCTGGGTTGCACCATCTTACTTTAACTTTGACAAACGTGAAAAATCTGTCAAACTCCATAGAAAAAACACCGGTTATCGTTTTACTTACGGTCAAAGTTAGGTGCTGCAACTCAGCCACATTATCATCCTTAGGGTGGATTCGACCAAACAAGAGTAAATATTAATCTCAGAATAAATCGTCAGTTTTGACATCATACTGAAACTGTCAATGTGCCAGTTATACCAGGAGTTATTCTCGGATAAAAGCTTGGTCGAATTGGGCCTTACAGATATAAAATTATATAGGTAAGTATCAGTTCAGCCCTGATGGTCACTTTGCCCGCTGTATTAAAAATAATAAAACTTTTTAATCATGAAACTAATAATAATCAAACATATAAACTTGTATATTGAAATGGACTATTATCTGGAAAATAATTGCCGTTACGGATTTTAATTTTATTGTTACTTTCTTACTGACGTCATACAAGAAGAATTGACGTAAACATAATTTGATTTGCTATGTGTATGAATCGTGCAAGATTTCACTAAATAACTTTTGATACTTCACTTTTGACTCTAGAAATAATTACAATATCAATCTTATTTCTATGGACTTTGAATACTTTTTCTTTGAAAAAGTTTAAATTTCGAAGTAATTTACAGTCGCCGGCGCATTCGGCTATACTTAGTTCGTTCTTGCAACTCACAAAGGCGAGTAAGCTTTACTTGTGTGTGTACGTGTACACGCACATAACGATAGTGGAATGTCTATCAAAACTTTTGAAAATCGAACAGTTGCGAGCCACCACACATGTAAAGCTCACTTGCCTTCGTGAATTGAAACAACTATACCTATACACATTTATGTTGCAAATTAGAATCTATTACACTACTGTTTATGTTACAATGTGTCTCGTTTTGTTGCCCTTAAGGCACCCATGACCTTTTTTAGGGAGACAACTTGCCACCCTTATGAAACCTTATGGGTTGGGAATAGGAACTATTTTTCCTAGTGGCTGTCAAATCATTCTTCCACAGGTATCTGTTAAACAAAATTATTTTACTGGCTAGACTAAGATTATGAATAGTTGACAGATTTATTTAACGCCATTTCAACCGTCAACCATTTTAAAAACTGCCAAAAGTTTAAAAAAAATATCTTAAATTTCCAATAAATCAATGAAAACCACATCCAAATTGGTTAAGATATATTATTATCAAGACTAGAGAGTAAAAATATTCACCAAATCACGATTCTAATAAACTCATCGATTGCACAATCAATCGCAAGTTTTAATTTATACTACATCATATTTGCTAATGTTTTAATGTCATTAGCAATTAAAGATTAGTTCCTTTCTTCTTTCGGCTTTTTATTCGTTCTGTCGTTTCAGCTGAAAGACGTCCACTGCTGGACAAAGGCCTCCGCCAAGGATTTCCACAAAGACCGGTCCTTTCGGCTTTTACTATAATATTTTAAGGACAGGTGTCATCATACTGAAAATAATTAAAATAAGTTATTTAAGGAGCTTACTGTTAATTATTTCGGTTTACTCTCACAATTATGCTAAAACACAACATGAATATTAGTGAACATTAAACTTAATCATGCAAAGGTTACATTCAATAAGAAAATTTACTCCTGCGCAACGCGCGGATCAAAAAACTTACGAAACTGAGGTATTTTATTTCTACTTTTAGTACGAACGGCATTCTCTACTAGTTAACGACATTATTAAAATGTTTAACTCCATACAAAAACACCTGTTATGGTTATAGTCACGGTTAAAATAAGATGGTACAACTCAGCCTTAAAAATTTCAGACGTTGACACTAAAATCATTTTAAACAATATTTTTCTAATAACAATCACGTAATTTATCAAGGAATTCCATTTAAGAAAGAAACTAAATTAAAAATACTTTGCGAAAATAATTCTAAAGAGTTATCGTTTAGCTTTCCAATAATTAAGTTGCTATCAAATTTTGAAGTCAATTTTCATCCTTCCTGCAAAGTCAACCAACAAACGGGGTCTCCCCTTCACAATTGGTATCCCGCTGATTCGTATGAGGTACTTATACTTATGTATGATTTGCTTGTACAGTCAGTGTCAAACAGGCTCAGTTGCACCACCTAACTTTGACCATAACTATAACGATAACCGGTGGTTTTTGTTTGGAGTTTGACAGATTTTGACGTTTGTCAAAGTTAAATTAAGATGGTGAACCCAGCCTAAGTGGGCAAAAAATTGACAAAACAACCTTATTCCAAATTGTAACAAGACGTGTAGCGAACTTTTTGGCAACTTTGGATGTTTTTAGACGAACTATTTGACGCTGACTGTACAGGCGACGACGCATCTTATGTGATTGTAATAGGAGCTACCTTGCAAAAAAGGGTAATTTGATATGTGAACTGTACGTTTCCATACGCGGTGCAAAGAGGGGGATTCTCTTCCGGTGTATGACTTTTCTATCTAACGATAAAAATTTATACGTTTTGTTGCTAAGCAGAAAATGGAAAATACATTTGGACCAAATAAGTATGTATTATAAATTGAAGAAGACAAGAAAAGTAAAATTTAAAACGGTTCTTAGAAACGTTAGGAATAGGGATGTTTCCTGGGTCAAAAAGCAAGAGTTTTAATTAGTCCGTCAGTTAACTTATCAAAAAATACTCTACACGTATTTTTCACTTTTTCAAACTAATGAAAATTTAAAGAGATAAAGCGCGCCAAAGTTCATAAGAAGAGGCCCGTGACGTCAATGCTTGCATAAAAGTGCCGCACGTTGTGACGTCGTGCGGAACTTCAACGCACCATAACTATGTAATTATTTGTTAGATTGACAAATAAAAATATATGTGTCCAATATTTTTTGATATTAAACATGACGGACCAAATAATTTTTTTTAGGAAACTAGCCTATTCGGGAAAACAACCTCCTTTTTTACAGGAAATTGATATCTATGAATAGCTATAGATAAAGTAGGTAGAGACACTGTGTAGGGTCAGCTAGTTAAAAATAGAGATGCTTGGGTTAAAAACTGTGTGTTATGATATTAAAGTGCAATTCAAATATTTTGAATTTTAGACAAATCACAGACTTCAAACTATCAAAAGATTAGCTTCAGACTTTTATGAAAAGAACCTTAGTCTCATCTAAAGATAAAAATATCAACAGTTATCCTTCACGCTAAAGGACGGGTCAATCGAGTCCCGAACAAAAATTACAAACAGAAGTTCGAATGGTCAATTTATTAATTAAAGCGCATCACGGGTTTGGGGGAGCGTCGCATCTGTCAGTTAATAGAACAGCTGTTTTAGGACAGGAATTTGGATAGGATGGACTGATGACAGCACGTTTATGGCAACATTAGTTGATAAGGGATAAAAGTGGGATAACATTGTAAAAATGGGTGTTTTTAAAATAATTTTGGCAGTGACAGTAATGGAAAATAATGAAAACAGACCTGCAAATATGGTATGTAAAAAATTACAATAGGGAGAAAAATCATAGGATTAACTTTGGGATAGATACAAATTAATATTTTTCATAACTTAACTAGTAATAACTAGGTACACTAATGTTATAAAGAGGAAAGATTAGATAGTTTGTATTAGATAGGTTCCAAAATCCATTAGAATCCAAATTTTTTTCTGATGAACATAGGCGGAACGAAATTCATCGGGTCAGCTAGTATTATCTAACTTCAGACATAAATCAAAATCATAAAATATAGCACTATGTCATAGTCAAAATTTAATCTTTTAAATATTGTAGGTACGAACTATGTCATAGTCAAATCTTCTTAAATAATTCCATCACCACTTATTGTCATGATCATTCTCAATTGCGAATTTGTTCTCATTCGCAAAGTAGTTGTGCTAATGAAGATGTTAGGTATCTTATTCGGCGCAGACGGTGAGTCAACGGCCATTTCTCAAATTGCTAACACGTGGAGCTGAGGTGATGCCACTTTGAGTGGGTGGGTTAGAATTTTTCACTTATAGCTTTGGGTGATACAAGATTTTTAAATATTTATGTTTTTGGGTTAACGTAATTACGACAAAATAATATTCTGGTCGTCTCAAAGAGATGAGTAAAAAGAATGACACATGTAAAGGCTCTATTAGAGCAAATCTTCAAAACTATTTAATTACACTATCATGTACTTAGATAGACGAAATTTTCTGGCAACAGGAACTGAATAATCTTACACCTATTATCTTCAAATTTTTTTTAAAAGCACCCTTTTTCATTTTCAAGCGCATCGTCACCGTTGCTTGTGAGTTTGTGACATCTTACTATGAGTGACAGGGAGGAAAAATTCCGAAAATATCTATAATTAGTATTGCCAGAAGTAGGAAATCTGATCTCCTGCAAGTTTCATTGTGCTAGTTTATTGAGGATCATACACTTCCTGCCTTGCTGTACATTATGTAATTTACTTTCTTATAGGAGCTTTACAAGAACAATGGTCTTCTGGGCTATTTCTATCCGATCACATCACTCCACTAGTCCGTTCATTGCGCTAATTAGAAATGTTCAAGTGAGTCATTTGTATCCCAACTCCTGCGCCTATGAATCAGTCATTTTAATTGTACCATAGTCGTTAACATTCTGTGGGCTGGATTAATTCAGATTGTTCGTACCAAAATGTAATCAAGTATTTGGTAATTATGTTTCAGTATCATTGAGATCACTAAGAGCACTTATTGATATTACCATTTGCCTCTTAAATTTTACAGTCCATTTTACAGTATCGGTAAATTAACTAACAGTTGTTCTTGGTATTTTAAAGTAATTATTTCCCTTTAAGATATTGTTTAAATTTGGAGGTTAATAATATCTTTAACTTGTAATTTAATCTGTAGGAAACCACGGGAAAGAAAGCCAACAATTTCTCGATTTCAAAGCTGAAATCATGTTAAAGTCAGTTATATCTACTTAATCAATTGAATTATTTAAATTTTAGAAGATTAACTTTCATTTATATTAAGAAAGTAATTTTAATTATTTTTTTTCGATTCATAGCGACTGTTTTTAGCTTAAATATCTCCATAAAGCTGTTTTATGTCTCATACCACAATAGAGTTTGGTCCTCAAATTGCGATTAATTTTGTAAGGGCCTTCATTTTCAGTGATCTTATCATTCTTATCATGTAGAACCATTTAGCAGTATCACGTTGCTAGGAAAGCAAAATCTTACTTCCCTTACTTTAGGAAGTAGTTCACCTGTTCCGTTCACTTCGTTCCGTTCCTCAAAGCCAGTGTGAGCGCAGTTTTTTCCTTAGCAAATGTTCGTTCGTTCGTTCGTTTCAGCCAAATGACGTACACTGCTGGACAAAGGCCTCCCCCAAGGTTTTCCACAATAAACGGTCCTGCGCTGCCCGCCTCCAGTTTCTTCCCGCAACCTTTACCAGATCGTCGGTTCACCTAGTAGGAGGCCTGCCAGCAAATGTATTACCGCTTAATTTCTCTCCTCGCACCAAGTGCTTCCTTGTTACTTTTGTTACTTCCATGTTTCATTAGCAATAAAAAATCATCAACAGAAAACCTCGCGGATAGCGACACACCCCCCGTTTTTTATTTTACAGCGTCGTGGAGATGGAAACATTTCGGTTTTACGACAAACAGAACATCGTCTCCGACATCAACTTTTATAACCGTTCAAACAATTAGATCTAATCATATTGTTCTCTTCACACCCAATAGATCCAATACGAGCGAGCGAGACGACGCCACTCGCTCCGCTACGCCCGTCAATGTCTAATTGCTTTTATTATTTTAAGGCATCGTAATCATTATGGCTGCAATAAAAATTGTAATTACTTCTCATTAGTTCAATTAAGAATTTTCTAGATACGGTTTACTTGATATGTTGATTGCAAATCGCTCTGCTCTGAGATGCATTGTGTTAGAAAGCGGCATTTTTATTACTATTACGTTATTAATAATTCCCTTGTCTATGGGTGAAATCCGTTGTCGATAGCCTATAAATTTTATGAGTGTTAGGCACGGCTCATATCAATCAATATTAATGATCATACCGAAATTTGGAACTAATCGATGTATTTTAATTTTTAATGTCCATAAGTTACGAACGAGTGATGCTTAATGTAAGCACAGCAATAAAGAGTTCGGACAAAAGGTCTAGTCTATGGTCTGGGCAACGGACGAACGGGTTTGAATTTGGAATTCGAAAATAAACGTTAGCTGTGTGGTCTGTTTTTTAGCGGTCATTAGTTGATCAATTCTTAGCATTTATTATACAAAATTATATTAATAGGTAGGTACATTGTATAAAATTACTTCGTAACTTGCTAGAGGAATGCTAGTTGATGAAAGTTAAAAGATTTTATTCAGGTCGATTACTTTTGATAGACTGATGTAAGAGTACCTATCCAAAATAATAATTATTACCTATTATTTTAGTTTTTGATTAATAATTTGATAAGTGTTATCTTTATAAATTTTAATTTCATATGTATTACATTTTATTCTCCGTTCTTATTAATGGTCTCATTCCAATACTCGTTATCAACAAATAATTACACGTTTTACATACCGTCATAGAGGTTTATTTTGCAAATTACACTTTTAAACTACTATCGAAAGTTTACTCAGTGCTTGATTGGTTTTTGCAATAAGTTTATTTAAATTATCAGATTTGCCCTGGACCTACTTCTTCAGAACTCTTAGGCTGGGTTGCACCAAATAACTCTGACAAATGTCAAAAATCTATCAAACTCCACACAAAAAACACCGGTTATCGTTATAGTTACGGTTAAAGTTAGGTGGTGCAACTTAGCCTTAAGATAGCTGAAATTTTGTATACCTCCTTACAGTTCACAATACATGACATCATATTAAAGGAGATAGTAGTTGCATAATACGAGCTATTCTTCAACAAAACTTATAAACTCACGTGCTGTCGACTCTACATTAACAGTTCTTGAAATAAAAAAAAAGTAACCACTGGCACTCAAGAATCTAGAATAAGTACCCATTAAAAACATAAATACCGTACATCAATCCTTCACACAGAAAGAAATAAAACAAGACTGTCCACAAAGAAAACGAAAAAATGACACGAGCGAGTAGAAAAAGAAAACCTTCCATTCACACTGGCCGCAAAACGCGAGAAAAGTTGTCCGCGCGCAGAAAAACTTCTCCAAAAAGTTTCCACGCACGTGCCTAACACGTGGTCTTGGTGAAAAATCGCGCAGCCCGCGCATTCCTTACCCCACCCCTGCAGGACTCCTAAGCGGGAAGATACGGGTCCGTACGCGACGCTTTTTGTGAATGGAGCGAGAATAAGGACCGGTATGTGTGTGTGGGTTCGCGTTTGGTGAATAGAGACGATGTTAAAATGTTGCGAATTTAAGAGTAATTTCTTTGGATTCATTCATAACGTTCTTACTTGATAGTTACGAGCTAAAATAACATAAAAATATTAAAACATCTTTAAAATCAAGTCAAGTTTTAAGAAGTGAATATTTAACCTGTTGACTACAAGGAAATACCTGCTTTTAAATCTTTTAATATTAGCTATTTAACCTGTAAATCTTCAGCTAGCATAATTTCGCATCTAATAAAATCAATATAAAATATGAAACTTACCAATTTACGTAATGCAATAAAATTGCATCTCACGATGAAGTATCTTCCTCTCTAAACAATGTTGTTCAGACATGATGCGAGCTGCGTTTACTTTGACCTGACCGCAGACCGAAGAACGCATCTAGTATGACAAATGCTCAATACTATTTGACGTAGCTGATGAAGAGTTAATTTACCTAAGACACCCCGCAGGCAGGCTACAGATTTTTAGTCGGCCGATAGTTTGGTCGGGCGATTTTATATCGGCCGATTTTTCATACAAATTGGAAGGCAACCTATCTATCTGTAAGAACTAAAAGTCTATAAGACTAGTCTGCAGGGTGTCTCATGCCCTATTTCACCATCAATCCCTAATTAAGTGACCCCTATGAAAACGAAATTCCTGTTGTGCTACCATAGGTCACTTAAAAAATAGGGATTGAAGGTGAAACGGGCATAAATCTACTTCGATGACATTACCTTGCTTAACCCTAGGCTTTGTTCCAGTCTGGTGAGGGTCCGGCCCGCCGGCAAGCTGTTTTACCCCTATCTGAAGACGTCCTCCCTCCACAGGGATTTCCTGTTTGCGAGTGGATCCGGTAGGTACTCTTAGTGATACAGCTAGCAGCACATCAAGGTTTACCCTTCCATCTTAAGCAGTTGTGATAAGAGCGATATTGCAATGGTCTGGCGTGCCGCCGGCTGTACATGCTAATGCTTCTGCTGCATAGTAATGCATGCACGGTGCACGTCCAGTCGCAACCGCAGCTTGAGTTTAAGTGAGTTTTAATCAGGTCGGGATTACTTTAATTTTTCGTAGCAGTATAAAAATGTAATGCTTATTTAAGGTTTTAACAAGCATGTTGATGAAAATATAGAGCATGCTGTTTGGAAAGACATAAAAAAGAGAGATGCTAAGAATATCAACGCTTCAAAAATATTTCGCAAAACCACCAGTGCAATAGCACAGATAGAAAAGAAAAATAAGTATGAAGATAAACGAAAAAATTTAGCATGCCTTCTAGCAAATACGTAAATGGTATTCGTAGAAATATAAGCTTTGAAGTCTTACACCAATTAACAAGTAAACAACGCAAAAATAACTCTTCATTTTGTATATTACTATTGTATATTACTACATACTAGTACATAGCAAAGTCGCTTTCCGCGGCGCTATCTGTCCCTATGTATATTTATATCTTTAAAACTACGCAATAGATTTTGATACGGTTTTTTTAATAGATATAGTGATTCAAGAGGAAGGTTTATATGTATATTTAGCATCCGTGCGAAGCCGGGGCCGGTCGCTAGTTGTCAATAAACAAAACGACGAGACAGCTCAGTTCCGTGGTCAAATGTGTAGACGAGGTCTGAAGCACACTTCTGATAGTTGGGTCAAATGGAATGGATTTGAGCCCAAGGCAGAAGTAACAGAAAGTCTGAAAAAAGAGACCGATTCTATAAAGTGAAATGAAGTAAAGACTAAATGATGTCTTTAAGGTTGGCTTGAATATCCGACTTATGGTTGAAACAAGTAAAGTTATTTTTACTATATGTAATAATCGATGCCCTTAAAATTCAGGAATGCAGCATCATCCAAACTCTTTTACTTCTTTCCTCGTAAATCATACCACATAATTACAAATACTTCTTTCTTGTTCCCCTGAAAGCCAAAATGATACTAATTATCACACAAGATTAAAAAACTCATTCGTCCGTTTTAAGAAAACCAACTAACAGATGCTTTAGGTAATAACAACGTCAATGCATAAATTATGAGTAAGTAATACATAATAACAGCTTTCGTTGAGCGCATCTGTAAAGTACTTTATCTTTGGATCTCCCGTTATAGAGTTGGGCTTAAGGCCCTATAAAAACTATTAAAACTGATGTTTATTTGTTTATGGGCGAGTGATTACGGCGCTATGTTTATTGAAAAAACCCACAATCGATGCGCCACGTGATATCGATTTAGGTTCGACTAAAATATCGCGGCGATTGATCGATTGCGCGATCTGATTTTGTCTTGAAGAATGCTTTGAAAATGATGAAATGAGCTTTTAGTTACTAAAAAAAACGCCAACGTAGAGTGACCAATAAAGTTTTTGTATTGAGATTTACACTTCTATATTTTATTCCGTAATGAGCTGCTATTAGTATTAATCAAAATATTGATATAAATAAAATTCCACCCCACTAACTCAAAGGCAAACATTTAAAACGATTGCCAATAAGCTCATGTTAACTACTGTGCGTGTAATTACGCAAAAAATACACACACATTTCATATCATCCGGCAGTTTATTTTGACACGAGAAGAAAACGACCCACAAGACCGCAGTGTTAACTTGCCACTGCGAAAGGCTCATTACTTCTTAACATTATTGAGTCTCTTAACCCGTTCGCTACCTGTGCGTCTAGTCCCGCCCGCGCGTCCCGCATCGGTCGATTAGATCGCTCCAAAACTGCCCATAAATTCAACCCTAAAACAACCTCTCTGTTTAGTTTGGAAGCTCCCATCCCAGTAATTATACAATAATTCATACTTTAATAAATACTAATAAATCGTTCCAGCACTCCAGCATTATCCGGCATTATTACACGATGTAATTACAGCCAATAAATTACCAAATAATACATCAATCAGATGTGTTATAATTTTGAATTTTTTTTATCATCTTTTATTGGTGAACGGGCAATTTTATTAAAATTATAATGCGGAGAGCGGCTCAAATTGGGGTGGCTCGAGGCAAAACTTGCCTTTAATTATATAGGTAATGGTTAATGATATATTCTTATAATAAGCTACCTGATGCTGTTGGTGGGCATAAATCAAATATTTCATTAAAATTCAAGCTGGTTTACAACCCTTTATTTGGTTCGTTATTAGGAGGATCGCGGCGATTCGCGAGGTATCGTTTATGTTCGTATGTAATAGCGTTTTGCATGACATTGATGGATGTAGTATCTAAGCTGTGCATAATTTTGTGTGGTTTTCGCGAAATTAGGGTGCTTGTAAATTAAATATTTTTGTGATTACAGCTTTGGGAGCGCGTTATAGCCGCGTTTAACTTTAAATTATCGATGCGTTCATTGAAGCTTTTTTCATTTTGATTATCTGTTGTGAGAACTTGATTGACCACGACACCTTAAGGACGATATGAAGGCATATAAAATGAATATCATATGTAATTTTATTACGGGAAATATTTTACAATCCTTGAGTATTCTACAATCCATTTTTTATCCACAAGGTATCATACACTGTCTCTATGTCCAGTGTTAACGATTTAATTTCTCGAGTTTGACAAAATGAATCGATCCTTTTTAACTACTTAAAGATACGGTATGATAGTACGTATTTCTATGGTAAACCAAATGAACGCAGATTAAGCCAAGAGCAGGGGTAGTAAAATATAAATGGTCCTGAAATTATGACTCGATATTTATTTGAAAAGAACAATTAAATTAATCATATTATCTTAATAATGTATTGAAAATAAACTAGGAATAACTAACTAGCTTGCTATAAAACAAGTCCAAAGCTAATTGCAATCATATTTATATGCGATAATTATACAAGAAACGCTCAGATAATAATTTCTTTTAAATCATACAATTAAATGTTCATCTTTGAAAAGCCACGCATCGCCTGGAGTCATCGCAGGGCTGTCACTTCATCGTTTTATAAAATTAATGAAAATAAGTCTAAACAAAATCACCCTTTTATTTCTAGGTGAGTGATTTATTTCAAATGACTATTATACGTAAAAGACAAAATGTTAGTACCTACTTAAAAATGTTAGTTTTATACTATTTTTTTTTGCGATTATTTATTTGGCAAGTGTACATGGTTGGCTTATTATTGTGCGATCTACTGTGTATTGTTTCTTAATTTTTTAAAATCTATATTTCTCTACACTAGGTATAATCTACGTTCCTTTTTGTAGAAAAACTTCTATTAAAATTAGGATAGATCTCATTAAATTTTAAGTTGACATCCTTAGCAGTAATATGCGACCACACAAGAAAAAACATTTCGATAAAGCAATAATTATACGTTGTGGTGACGTTTACACAGTAATGTCGTTATGTATTAAGAAGATTCAATTAATGCAGCCACAAAAAATTACAGATCAAGAACTAACAAATCAAAGCCATAAATTACGATTGACAAGTAGTATTTTAAATAATACTTCATGTATCTATTTTAGTCTAACATTTTCAGTGTCTTTTGCAAGATATTTTCACATGTCCTCGTGTCTGTTTGTCTATTCAAACTTGGGTAATAAAACCTAATAATTCAAGTTGACCATTCCCCTAAATTTTGATTGACCTGCAACGTCTTTAAATATTGTTTGTCCAATACTTTTAAAAATCTTATCATTATTGCTATTCCTAATGTGGCTTCAACACATACAACTTCGAGAAATAGATATTTTGTCATCTCTACAAATCTTATTGTATGTTCTACATACTCGCTAACCCGCTGGTTAAGCTAGCTCTTTTATACAGGTCAAAAAAATCCTAAAATGATTAAAAATACTTAGAGTCAATCATCATACAGTATACCACGGAAGTGACCACTCCATACACAATGGGTAAACCGTCCAGTAATTGTGCAGGGAATAAGTAGTCGTATCCCTCTACATTTAATAGTCAAGATTGTTTTTACCAATTGGTTAATGATGCCAACATTATAATGAGGAAATCGTGATTGCGATGGCTCCTACGTATACTGGCGTAAGTGAAAAAAGTAAATTTTACAGGAGAGCCATTTTAGTGGCCAGAACCATATTTTTGGGTCATATCTTCTGACCTACTAAAACGAATTTAATGAAATTTCACATTTAGCCTTAACATGTAATGCTTTTGCTACTGCTGTTATCAATTTTTATATTTTTCTTATATATTTTGAGATTTTACGCATTGCCCTTTTACGTCGGCATATTTCTATAATTTCATGTATATTGTTCAACGTAAAGAGACTTAAATGACAACGTAAATATAATATTTTAAGCGATTACTCTCTTTATTTATGCATGTAATTATTTTAATTGTTATTATGTGCTATATCAATAATAAATCAGTTAGAAAAAGTCGTTTAATGTACCGTTTTACGTTTTAACGCAAATACGCCCATATACTGTGCTCGAGATTTAGTTAGGTCTTTTAACATAATGTGTCATATTTAAAAAAAATATAAATAACTTGAAAAAATCGAATTGCCTAAGGCGGGAATTGAACCCACGATGCCTTAGGCAGTTCGATTTTTTCAAGTTATTTAATATTTTCAAATTAGTTTGAGATGCGACTCTTAACGCTAAAAATTAAATAACTATATAATATGTCATAATTTATAAATAAAACAATTTGCTAAATATTTTCATGGCTTTATTTAAGATTTGGATTATAAAAAATATATGTTTATGTAAGCAACTACTCGTATAGATTGACGAATCGTATGATTGGGCTTTATACGTGGCGTAGTTTTGCACATACGCCTATTTGCCTAAAATTTTACTTTGTATCTAATGGAAAAAAAATTTTTTTTTCTTACTGATGTTATAGATTAGAGCAAAGTGAAATCATTGCTTAAATAATTGGAAAAAGGCGTAAGCGGCAGTTTCGCCCTTATACGTAGGAGCCATCGAATTTGGTAATCAAGAGGTCTATTTTGTTGAGATGAAGGTCAATTTAAAGATCGATGGTTGCCAATCTTTACTTCTGCGGCTGCTGGTTTGAATCCCACTGGGGCCAATTTTATTGTGATAATCACAGCATTTTACTTTTTTCTTATTCCAAACGACAATGATTGTTCCTGATAAGAACAAAAGACTTTTCAAAGTTAAAATACTAGTAATAACAAAATTTATTTTACATTTCATAGATAGGACATAACTTATTACAGCGCAACTTCGATCAGACAAGGATAATCTTAGCTATTGGCTGATTACGCTGTAGTCACTTCTGTTAAGCTCAAAAATAATATTATGTAGTGCACTATCTGTTCTGTCTCATTAGGTACTAATTGGAGATAGAATGTAAAACTATTTAACAAGTTTATAAACAATTGAGACCTTTTGGAAAAATCAGACTCAAGGTGGAATTTAATATACGACCCGTCAGAAGCCCCACGACACAACACTCTTTAAAAGTCTGTAACCGAATCCGTTCTGATGCGTCACGCACGACATAACACACCAAACAAATAGAAATCCGCCTTTATTCGCATTTCGTGCAACACAGAGGTGACATGTCACCTGTTTAGATCTGCGCAGTTTCATTTCATCACAATGCCTCATTAAGTGTTTACAACTCGATAGGGTTAATTACTAATTAATTGCTCATTTGTGACGTCCGATAATGACTGAATTAGGAAATAATAGGATTCTCCATTCGCGGTTGTTTTAAGTGGGAAATAATTATGAAATTAAGATTTATCTCTTAATTGGTAATGTCCAAGGTCGGAGTTTTCGGAATTTTGATGTCATTAAATATTATTTAACTGTTAGGTATTTCGTTTAGGAGTAGCTAGGTAACTATTGTTTCTGATCGCTATACCTATGGCAAGTTTCAAATAAATAGGATCAAATAAAAATTAAGTCTTCACCGTCTATTGTGTGGGTTTTGTAAAATCTGAGGTCATAATAATAGTACAACCCTAGTGTTAGACACCCTAGTCTTTTATAGGCAGGTTTTTATAAAAACCATCTGTCTTTACCTTGGCTTATTCATTTAAAACTAAAATAATTGGAACACAATATTTTCTCGCCTGTCCGAGCCCAGCCTTGCAAACAATGGCGGCAACCCGATCGGCCATAAAACCAAAACTCGGTACCAATCGTAAAATGGTAGCAACTTATAATTTCAACGAAAAAACAAACAGACGATTCATAATTAAAATCGCTAATGACTAAGACCATTAAGTTAATCATTTTAATTAGAAGTGGTCGGTCTCATTTTGCGTTTTATTTTGTTTTTCTCCGGCGCTGGTTACGACGGAGTCTTGCAATTGCGTGCGTTACTTTACTGTTTCTGTTCGTTGACTAAAGGATTTTGTTTATCAATGTGTCAAATGTAATTGACACGATAAAATAACAGAATAACAGAACTCCAGAATGCAATCTTATAAGTATGGTGCCAAAAAGTAAATTGCCGTACATACAAAAACGACTGATCAGGAATGGGAAAGATAAGGCGGTAATTGAGATGTCGCTTAATTATTAAGAATGCTTAAGTGACTTCTTGCGCGCAGTTCATAAATAAACTAAGAGATAAATTAAGGGTTAAATTAACTTGGCTTGGAATATTTTTGCAAATGTTAGTTTAATTATATTTGGCATTAAAATACTTGAATCTATAAAGGGAATATTTTTATGCAGGCTATTTTTCAGAAAACTACCAAGTGGGATATTACCGAGTACTAAAAATATTGCAGTACAATAAAGGCACATTAAGCTAATTTTCTGTAAAAGTAAAAAGAGCGAATTTGCAACAAAAATGTGCTTGTCTTTTGTATTGTTGACTGTTAATAGTACCTAGTTATACTACAGTTTGTTCAGAATACTCTAGGCTTGGATCGACCTGGTTTTCCGATAAGAAACATGATCTCAAGCTGTAGGTTCGTTAGCTTCATGATCGAGGCATGCCAGACATCTACAAGCTCATAACATCTGACATCACTGTAACAGTCTACAAAATCATTTTTTATGCAGAAGAAGGCACGTATCCAACCGTAATCGCATCTGATGTCAAGTGAGATGCAGCCTAGGATACATATTTGCCCTGTAAGTGCCTATTCAGTCTCGCCTTGAAAAGGCCCGGATTATAATATTGAAACTGCCACACTCAGAAACAGACTTAAACTAATTATCTCCAGCTAAAATTATTGCATCGCATTCACAGCGCTGCATTATAATTTGGGAATAAATTAACTTTTTTTAGTATCTCAAAGGCAAATAATTACAATTTCACCGAATTAAGAACCCCTTCATTCACTTCGAGTCCTATTTTCGTCGGTTGAGCGATGGCCGTGGAGTCACGAAGCGAGTTGATGCGGTATTTGTAGGTAATAATATATTTGTTGCAATTCAAGAAGGCGAGTGAGCTTTACATTTGTGGTGGGCTTATGTGCATGTATGTACACGTACACACACAAGTAAAGCTCACTCGCCATCGTGAGTTGCAACAACTATACAATAAATGATTGGAAAATGCAAAACACTTTTTAATGACTTAATTTGTACGTATCAGGTGTTGGTGACATCTACCAATTCATCTTTAATTACGATGATATTTGATATTAAATTTTGATGATTTTGATAATATTATGATGTTTCTTTGCATGATGACGCTATTATGACCAATGACACATTGCATTGAAAATTTCAAACCATTAATCTGGCCAAAATACTCTTATTCCTATCAAAATATTTGCATCTCTACATTAATCACATTGCATTCAGTTGTGTCATTTTTAAATAAAGTAGGTTCTGCCAATTTTCTTGTGAGTTTCAGACTTGAAAATATTTATCGCATTACAACATTATTCTGCACCGTAAAAAGATCCAATAAAAAAAATTGCTTGGCCGATCTAAGGGTTAAAAACTTTAAAACTGTCACATCCATTCTTCGCCCATCCGCGCGCATCGAAGGATCCAGACGGACATTTGAATAGGGTCTCATTATCTCTAATTATATACCGATTCTTAGACAGAAGGGCGCTAACTCCGCTCGACGCAGCCTTGTAGGCCGGTGGAGTTAACCCTTTGCTCGAACATGATTGCATGATATTTGTAATTACGACGTATTGATTACAAAAGCGATTAAATGTGAATGTGGTGAGGAATTGTGTTTTATTCTTGTTTGAAAATGAACATTTCTATTATTTGCAACATACTCAAGGATCTTTTATTCTGCAATTATGTAGATATAATTAATTCATGAAAAATGGCAATTACTGTAGCTTTAATTACTACTGTCAACTTATTTTTTATTACCTTTTCATTGATTAAAAAAATCAATTTAGGTTTTAGTAACATGCATCCGCTCTGTCTACAGTACATTTAATTTCAGCAAAGGTCTGGGCATTTGTTTTATTTCATTTGCCAAGAAGGTACCTACTGCCTAAATGTCAACACGCACCGAAAGCCCAGTGCTATCTATGGTCCTGCTTTTGACGTGCAATGATAACGCAAACTATTTCAACTCCCGCAAATTGTGTCGACAATAAAAGATAAATAACCCACCGTCACCTAAAAGGCATTAAAAACTTGAACCGAGCATTAACTATCCTTTTACGAACGATCTGAATAGAGAATCTTTTCACCGCCACTTATTAGGGTAAAAAGGGGGAAGCGAGGTAAAAAGTGTAATTATGTTGATTATTTAGGTCGTAATGTGCCGACTATCCCCCTCCCCCCACGTCATTAATCGCCGCCCGCTCTCCCTCCTCCTTTATTATTTCGTTTCAATTATTTTTGTGATTATCTTTTTATGGCGGAGCATTAAAAGTCGAAAAAATAACAGTGGACATTAAGCGTAATTAGAATTGGTATTACGAGATGTCACCGCTGGCCTTTTTGATCTGTCCGGGGTTGGTTTTGGCGTTTCATTTTCGGCGTTTTTTGGGTTAATGATAATTATGTTTGTGTTACAGAATTTTGACTTCGAACAGACGCTGCTACGTACAGTTAGCGTCAAATAGTTCGTGACATCCTAAGTAGCCAAAAAGATCGCAACACGTCAAAATCAAAAAATCAAAATCAAAAATATTTATTCAGTTTAGACCACAAGTGGCACTTATGTCTTTGTTACAATTGGAAAAGGTTGTGTTATCAACTTTTTGGTCACTTTGGGTGTCACGGTATATGCCCCGCACGCTTCGAACTTGAATGCTATAGCATGAGAACACCTCAATTTATTGTTATTTTTGTAATATTAGCAAGCATACTTTTCCATTACTTTCCCTCGATAACACGATACAAAAGAGTTATTAAGTCCCGAAACAAAATAATTAAATTGCAAGTTAATTAAAATTTGCGAACTATTTAAGTATTATTTACTGTACAATCCAATACACTTGGAACTATTAACATGCTCGTTCGGAAATTTTGATTAAAAGTTTTATAAACATATTTTACGTAAATTTAAATTGTTGGATCTCGCAATTCAAATTGAATAAACATTATAGTATCTTAATTATTGAAAGTAATTTTAGCACGTTGACTGTAAAAAATATATAAATATCGCAATGTAAATTGACGTCACAATTTGTCCTTAGTTTGTGACACACTCGCAGTCAAAGGGTTAATCAATATTAAAATAAAAAGTATATCTCAAAATTATTTTTGGCTTTTTATATGTGTACAAAGACAGAACCCAATAGGGTAAAAAACATGTCACAAAACTGTTTACAAAACATGATCATCAATAGCTAGGACCTCCCATCCTTTGAGACATATGCATGACTTATTAAATCCTTTATTTAAGCGCCGTATTAATTTCTATGGCAACGGAAACATAAAAACACATAATTACACGTAATACTAAGTTGACGCGTGACCATTCACAATAGGAGCTGGATTTGCCAACCCTTTGATCAAGTTACTAATGAATAGTAAACTTTATCACGCTAGTATTACCTTTATAAGTACACCCATAGAGTCTATATTCGCCGGTCAAGTATAGTTAATATACATTATTATTAAGAATTTTATGGATGAGCAATTTTTATGATTGTATTGAAACGAATAGTAGCTTATATTAGTAGGGAAAGGTTGAAATCTTTTGTGTGTATTTATAGTCACGATTCGTGAAATCTTTTTTGTTCTTGCCAAAGTGCTTTAATGGTTAACGATGAATGATTATTTCGAAAAGGGCTTAAAAAGATTTAACAGTTAAATGATTGTGAGTCGTACACATCCCTTGTGTGTGAAATAAACCTAACAGCCTAATGTAGAGTTAATTTCTAGAAACAGATCAAGTTAATAACTATGTTTCTCGCTACTATTATAGTATTAAAAAAAATAAAAAAATATCAGCGAATATCATAAAAGATACCGGCTATGTTCATCAAGGGTAATGTATGGTTCTAAGGTAAAATATTTTTTCAAATATGACTCTACCGGTATTATCCAGTGAGAAAACAGACTATGTTTGTATGGCCCTTGTGTTTCCTCTTAATACAGGGTGACTTTGTTAACAGTATCCACATTTTTTATTAAGCTCTATAGAACAATTTAACAATAAAACTTTATCTTAATTATTTTTAATCGTGGTATTTTTCGCAAAAAAAACATTGAAAATCTTTTTCACGGGTGTCCATATCTTAAGTTTTAAAGATTAAGGCTTATTTTCGGACGCCATTATGTCTATTAAGCTTTGCAATTACTTGTACATAATGTACGTATTTTTCTACGAACGAAGTAAATTCGCTTCTAAAAATTGGGACACTGATTACAAAATCAACCTGTATAAGTTATATAGAAAAAACTTTCATACACCTGCGGCAGAAAAACTGACGACCGAAACCGGCGTAAAACTACTCGATAGTGGCTACTATCACATACATCCAGGATAGTGCACGCACACCGCGCCGCGTCATCAATGAAAGTCATTGATCGTCAATCGTCATCGCTGTGTGCGTGCGATGATCGCCATTACTACTCGCGGTTTCAATTTTGCAGGTGTTTCTGTTTTTGTTTGGGTTTTGCTGGATGGATGTGGGTATTTTAAAGTTTGAGTTTTTTGGGCTTTGAAACGGTGCATTAAAGGTAAAATCTAGTGTTTTACCCATAGCAAGTTGGTGTAATTGATGTTATTAAAAAAAATACCATATTGTAGCTTTTGTATTGTACAAAAAGGCGATGACTTCAGCAAAAGAAAGCGCTAATTTTGCAAGTATTAAGCAGCTTTATGACCTAAAGATAACAGGCTGTAGAAACGCTTTAAATTGCTCTTTTATAAGACTACAAAGAAACCTAACGCTCTACGCTGCACACCTTGCGAAAATTGGTTACGGTGATATTTAGTAAAAGCAGGCCTGTTCATCTCCGCGAGTTTACATCGAAAACAAAACACGCACGATGGCCCACCTAGAGGATACTATTCGACAAGGCCTCACATACGAGCGAATATTGACTCACGCACGCGTATTCTTGTGTATGATGGAAGAAAATAAAGAAAATTGTGTACTAAATACTGTGCAGTATTTAACTGCCTAAATAATAATAAAAACACAGAATGTACTTTTTTAAGTTGCCTCAAGACACTGAGAGGTAAATAAGTAGTCAATATTATTCATGATAATTCATGCTAAATCATGTATTTCCTCCGCCATTTTCCGCAGTTTGGCACCTCACGTCACATCATTTTACCTAAGTCAGCCCTATAGCTTCGGCGCAGTGCCGATCACTGACGTTTGTCAACAAAATGGTGCTTGACTCTTGAGACAGGCTAAATTACACCATATTGTTAATGACATTGAGCATACATTTTTTTAAATACCTTCGCGAAGTAAAACTTCTGTACGTAGTACTTATTATTATTCTGTGGTAAAAGTCACAACTAAAATACACTTTATCAATTTATAATCGCAGCCTTTAACAATATAAAATCAGATGTCCAGATGTAAATACATACAGATATTGTCCCAAAACCGATAACAATAAACACCCCATTCATATCGATGACGTTACAATAACAATTGATTGCAAATATTGCGTGCAGAATGCCCTTAATAGTCATCATATTTGCGTACGTAGTTTTACGCGAATTACCCGGCACGCACTATCCGGCGTCAATGGACATTGATTTCGGCCGAAACACGTCACACCTGGCCAGTTGGCAGTAGTTCTGTACCTCTAACTTGAACAACTTTCGTCTTCGAATCGTTTGCGTATTCGATAAAATTCGATACTTAGCCTTCGAATTCAACGAAAACGTGACAATTTTTATTGTTAAAATTAGTTTCTCACTGAGTTCACTTTTCGTCACTTTCAGAGGGGCTCTATTTAAGTTTTCATACTAAATCTTTTGATGGCGATTCGAATGCGCAAACGATTCGAAGTCGAAAGTTTTTCGTGCTAGAGCACTGGATGGTAGCGTAAAGTAACTAAATCTTCGCAATACTTATTATTACAATAGTTCCTATGTAACTAAAACAATGGCTATATTACGAATTCGTATTACGCCCACTGCATTCAACCCTAACTGTGCCCGCCAAAAACTATCGCAACTTGTAGTATTTAAACCGCGGCATCAATGAACGCATTGATTCCGTACAGTCGCCGCCAGTTGTGACGGAGTCATCGCACATTCATTAAACGAAAGCGAGTATCATCATCAGCACCCAAATATTCCATTATCAATGGGTGTACAGTCAGTGGGAAAAGGTTTACGGATTGTTCGTCATTGGGACGGTCAATGATGATTTTCTTTTGTTTGTTGGTTAACAACTGAAATGTTATGGTGTTGAGGAATAAAATATTCTGCCTTAAAATCTCTAGAATCCGACAATGATGTGATGATGATTGCTGTTTTTCTTTAAGTATTTTTTATGTATTCTTTAACAATTAAAAATCTTCATGAATCCACAATGAGCTAAAAATATTGTTTAATTCGCATTTATAATATTAGTAGGATTCACAACAGTCAATAACTTAAATTAGGCAGTAGGACTTATCGGACACATTATTACACAGAATTGGATCGGAATTATTTTCTCTTAAAGACTACCTACATTCACATAAACAAATGTAATAGCCAAACATTCTTAGCATCTTATACAGTGTTAACAGGTGCTACTTTGTAATAACTAAGTACTCTTGCTCTATCTTCTTAACATTGAGTTTCAAATACAATTATTAATTTTCTCCATGCACGTCATATCAACCCTACCAATCCCTTAAATCCACATTGACTTCTGTCGCTGTCTGTACCCGCGTGTGGAGCGCCACACGACACGGGCCGATTCAACCGGCGAAAATATTGTTAACCCGGTAACGCCCGCAAATGACGGTACATTATTAACGCGCCTGGAATTCGGGATCGACTGCACACCGCGACGTAGGTATGGTGTAACCGTCTGGTTACCGTCTCGACTCGACTCAACTCGGGCTGTTAAGGGTTAAGGAATAAACAGTAGAAGGTTGAATCACGTGACAAGACTGTCTTGAGTCGTAAAACTTTTATGATATGAAATATCTCCCCTAATACATCTACTTAAGATGCTTGCTTGACGTGCTGTCGTTCGTATATTATAATCGTCTGGTTACCGTCTCGACTTGGGTGTAAAGGGTTAAGGAATAAACGTAGAAGATTGAGTCATGTGACAAAAAGTCTTGAATCAATAAGTAACTGGGTTTCTTGCGCTGCTTCTTCTCAGCACTGGTCCATATCATTGTCCCGAAGCATTGGGAGGGTTGGGACGTGTAAAATAGGTACTCTTTGAGAGCCTAATGCCCGTTTTCACCATCAATCCCTAATTTTTAAGTGACAAATAACAGGAATTTTGCTGTCATGGGGGTCACTTAAAAATTAGGGATTGATGGTGAAAACGGGCATAAGTATCTAATCTAATACAGATAATGAATTGGTGTTTTTTATGAGTTTTAATTGTGGAACTTGTATGAAAAGGTTGGTAGACGTAGACACGTTGTATCCAACTGGTTAGTCTCGATTTAACTGAGAGAGTGAAGGGTTAAGAAATAAACTATGGAAAGTCGAGTCACGTGACAGTCT
The DNA here is from genome assembly GCF_963855985.1 of Ostrinia nubilalis. NCBI lineage: Eukaryota > Metazoa > Arthropoda > Insecta > Lepidoptera > Crambidae > Ostrinia > Ostrinia nubilalis. The sequence continues at coordinate 4,823,327 of NC_087097.1, read as the reverse complement.
TGAATCGTGGAATTATGAAAGGGTTGGTATCAAGGCCGACGACATCTGACCAGGTGGTTGGTAACTATGGTCAGGTTGCCGTCCTTGGTGCCAGATTGTATTGAGCCGTGTTTAGTGCAGCTTGCATTTGACAGAGGGGTCACTTGTCGCGTTTTTAGGTGCAACACCTGCCTAATAAAATACTGTCGCCTGGGAAAGTAATAAAAGTAAGATAATATGCAACTTCTTTGCTCTTTTGCATCCATTCCCGTTACGTGGGCTCTCTGTATCATGCGGCGTCAATTATGAAAAAATAGTAGTTCTACGTTAAGCAAGGGATCATGTAGTGTGTTAAGTATCGAACTAAAAATAAAGTCAAAGCCTGCCACTGAGAAAGGTTTCGGAGTTCAACTACTTGCGAATTGAACATGATAAGAGTTCAACTTAGTGGTCCATAAGGATCTATCATAAACTAGTCAGTACAGTCCAACTTACTAACTAGTCAAGGACTATTCATTGGTGTCATTTCCCAGCAAAACAGTCTGACATGCTGTAAAACTGTACAGGTTTAAAGCGTAGAGTTTCGCGAATCCGCGTTAGGTGCGATTCAGCATTATGGTACAGAAGGATCTAGCATGATCTAGTCTGAAAATAGTTAAACAGACCATAAGCAGTTGTCATACATGTCATTTTCCAACAAAACCAACTGCTGTCGACCGTACACCAGAGGGCTTAGTGTGAGTTTACATCAAACGTCGTCACTAGCGAGCGCGTTAAAAATATATGAAGATTTTGTTCATTGTTTGATTTTAGTTTTAGTGTAGAGGGAAGGCGCTGGACGCAGGCCGCTACCAACCGGGCAACATGGAAAGCATTGGGGGAGGCCTATGTTCAGCAGTGGGCGTTCTATGGCTGAGATGATGATGATGATGATGATGATTTTAGTTCTTAAAAGTTTCCGCTAGGGGCGCTGTAAAATCCGTCGTACATTTAATGTCACTTTTTATCGAATGCGTTTGACGTAAACTCGCACTACGCCCCCTGTTTTAAAGCGTAGTAGTTTCCCGCCATAGGTGCGATCCCGGGCGCGTCCCTCGCCGGAGTGAGGCCGAACTGTCTCTATTATTATATTTAGCTTGCCGACGAGAGCGAAACCGATTTCAATAATTGTTATCTGCAGGTAATTGACCGATATTTGTAAATGCGCGCGGGTAATTCGCGGGCAGTGCCGTGGGAATTTCGGGGGTGTGAAAGCCTAATGTTGACGGTTTTGGCTGCCGATGGCATTTTCGAGTCAGAATCTGTTTGGCTACTTTTTAGCACTGTAAGCTTCCAGCTTTTTTGAGTGTGTGAAATATGAGGATACCTATACTAATCCTGAAAAATCTGGGTAAAAGTTAGCTAGAGCAAAAATGCAGACATCAACTTTTCAAAAATTTTTGACATATCAACGTAATATCTCAGTTAAAGTGACGGGACATATCCCACTACACTTTCCCACCATTGAAACTCCTGTAACTATAGCCAGGATCTACGGCTTGGCCTCCAATGAAACCCAACCAGTGAAAGTTGAGTAGTAGTTTGATACGAGTATAATATGCATAAAGCGAAGCTATCTTCTTAAGACAGCTAAGATGAAGGGATCTGCTACCTTGAATCCGACTGTGAGGCCAACAAGTTGGACGAATTCTGCAAAACTCCGAAAAACAAAATCGCATCACCAACATTCCAACTCCACACCAACTAGTGTGGTTCGTCCAATTGGATTGTAACAAACAATAATCACCGCATCAGAATAGTCGCGGTTAAAACGAGCAAGAGAAATTTCTCTTTGTCATTATTCCCTACCAGAATAAAACTAGCGTTGACACAAGTTCTTTGAACTAGGTAGTAATAGCGAAACAAAAGTTTATTGCTCAAACATCACAGGCACACAATCGTAATGGTCAAGGAAACTCTGGAGTGTAAAATCATAGATATGCTAGTGCAGATGGCTCTATGTCCATTTAGTACCTACTAATGAACATGTTTAATAAAAAAATGCTTGTTAAAGGCTAAGCAAACTACTGCAAACCATTTACAATAATATGAATATGATTCATTTTCAGTCCACTAGAGTCAAATCACGTTAATTAATTGAATTCAGTGATTTTCTTTGAAAGAAGTAATTATTATCTTGAATGCTATTAGGGACGAAGAGGCAAGGGACATAAAAAGCTTTATGATGCCTTTTAATTTTATCGTGCATTTTATTTACTCGTAGTGCCAATTTTTGTCCCCAATTTAAAAATAATTAACTACTCGTTGTACTACTACATTGTACTACTACATTGTACTACTACTACTCTACAGCATGCTTGTATTTTCATTGAGATTCGACACTACTAAATGTGACTGATACACCATTGTGTTATTACGTGTTGTTTTCACCAGTATGTACGAAGTGCATCTTCTGTACTTGCTTAACGTTTGCGAAAATGCCCTATAATGTGTGATTTAATGACACACACCGAATAATGAAATTACCTACTTTATTGCTTGTAATTCTTGGCGTATATGTCGCCAGAGGAATAATGGCATGCGTTAATCTTTATTTCTTTATAGACCATAGCCAGGGTGAATAGTAGGTGGACTCTACGTATGCAGATAATAGTACTAAAGCTGACTTGCACCATCTTACTTTAATTTTAACAAATGTCAAAAATCTGTCACACTACATACAAAAAGCACCGGTTTTGTTATTGTTATGGCTTCAATAAGGTGGTGCAACTCAACCCAAAACTTTCCAAGCAAGAGACTATTTTGTTATCAATGAACCTGAAGAGTTTGTTTGGTTGAACGCGCTAATCACTAAAAAACTACTGGTTCGATTTGAAAACATCTTTTTGTACTGGATAGCCAATTAATCGAAAAAAGCTATAGGCTATATTTTATATTATCACGCTATGACCGATAAGAGCAGATCTATGAAAAATGTTCCGAAAGCAGGAAAAATTATTCAAACGATTTTCATGCGTAGTCGCGGGCACCTTGGTGGACCGACGATCTGGTGAAGGTTGCGGGAGGTGCAGGACCGGTTTTTGTGGAAATCCTTGGGCATTTGTCCAGCAGCGGACGTCATTCGGCTGAAAAAAAAAACGCGGGCAGAGCTTAGATCGTTTCCTCCACGAAGACGCGCCCCACCAATTTCTGGTCGAGGGAAGCGCGGGGTACGGGGAGTTTGATCTGAGCAATCCGAGAGTCATTATTGTAGTGTTCGTGTACACACATGGATAATTTAGCGTGTACCAATAACACTCAAACATTATCGGAAGAATGGTGGGGCGCGTCTTCGTGGATGAAACAATCTATAGTGTAGTGTATTTCTGTAAGTAGAAAATATAAACATATGAGTATAACATACATGTCTTCGCGCCTGCCTTCACATTGTTTACGTCATACACGCAACAAAACGCTTCCTCCGGAGGGCCCTCGTCTCCACTCCCGGCCCTCTCACTCCGGGTGTCTCGATTACTTGTTGTAATCCTGCATTGTTAATTCTTTGTGAAAATGAGGTCTAAAATGTTTTTCTTTTTGAGAGGTTTTGCAACGTTACCTCGGCAACAGAATATTGTAAAGTAAAAGTAGCGCCTGTCTATCTAGTTCAAAATGGATGGATATTTGTAGATACATTTTTACTATAGTCGTCCAAAAAAGAAAATTTGATTCAATTTTGTTACTATCACTCTACATCGATATTACTTGTGAAGTTAGTATCTTTTACCTGCTTGGTATAACCTCCAAGTTCACAAGTAAGCACTAACTAAATGCAATTTTAACATAAAAGGAGACCGTAATTATTATGTTTTTTCTTTCATATTTATGAATATCCTTCCTTCTACAGTCGGGTAACCTATTTAATTATGAGGTTTCGCATCCAGTACGCAAAAGTAAACAAAGCCAAAATGACATGTTTCATTCCGTGAAATTGAATAGGAATTCCAAAACTCGCACGCTCCCAAAATGAATAATCAACCCTCGGAATCAGAAATCAGGCGTCACTGGCCGAAAAAAAGCAAAAAAAAAACAATAATTATAAAGCGCGCGTAATTCTAATTTCGAATTCAAATTAAAGCCGCTTAATGCACGGGAGCGACCCGTTAAAAAAGAGTTGACGAGTGGCTCGCAGAGGGTGGTAATTTTTCATTAATTTAAGTTCACCATTCCCTGTTTTGTTTGCTTTTAATCGCATTTCTAATTAATCCCGTCGAGAATAACGTGACAACTGTCGGCTATGGCCGCCATTTTTTTCCCCGAGTATAGCAGATGTCGGCCGATTTCCATTTGTTTCTGAGATTAATGATTCGGTGCGATTGTGAATTTTTCCGGTCGGCTTTTGTTGTTTTAGAAGCAATTTGTCCGCTTACTTTTGTAGAGAGGCAGTCGTTAAAGCCTCACGAATGATATTCGAATAGGAAAAACATAAAACAAAGGGTTCTGCCTCGACTCGGACTCGGTTGAACGCCGGCTGAAATTTGCGAAAATAATTCGATTGAAAGCGAATGAATGCGTGTTATTTTATCGGCCCCACGTAAATAAAATGAGATAAAACCAAAGAATTGAATAACTTTGAAGAAAAAAAACCTAGATAGAGTTTTTCTATTGAATTGAAAATATCTGTACGCAGAATCCAATTAGCCCAGATAATACTCACTTATCAAACCAATTATGTAACTGGTTAAATCAAATTAGTCCTAAGATGACGGTAAACCTAACTGCAGCGTCCCCTGCAATTTGTAATCGAATTTTCGTCTAGTGCAGGCCAAATTAACCTCTCCAATTGCAAATTCATTCGCAACGATACTGTAAAGTAGCCAGGTCGATTCGTCCTGGGTCTGAGCCACGGCTCGGTGCGTGGCGGATATGAGACCCTCTAACGCATTTGACTCACCCCTTTCACCCGGCCTCACACCAAGTCAAGCTACTACCATAGTTGGAATTCACGATTGTCATCTGAATTTACTTCTGAAGACATAATTAAAATTATGTTATACGTCCGTTTTTTTTAATAATAAGTTTCCTCGTGTGGAAATCTTTGGAAGAGGCATTTGTCCAGCAGTGGACGTCTATCGGCTGAAACGAACGAACGAAGTTTCCTCGACAGGGGTCGACATCGTTATGTATGAGGTGACAATTCACCCGAAAAAATATTAAAAAAAAATCAATGAACGTAGTACAATAATCGTCTTCGCGACATAATATTGGCAATAATCTTTCATCCACCATATTGCAGCGTTGTGACACCGTTTGATGTCGACTCACCCCTCCCTATCACCTCAGCCTCACTCATACCAGATTAGCAACTGATAACACTACATTATGTTGTTTGCTTTCAGAATTGTCCTACTTAAACCTTAAAGGGCTGATTTGATTTTTCAATCGTCAGATATCTTTTAACTGAAGAATAAACATGTCATTTTAATATTTTTTTCATACTGAAACTGTCAGTGTGCCAAACTTAAGCTTCAATTAAAAGTTATCAGACGATTGAAAAATCTTCTCTAAAATGTAAATCCGCTTAGTTTTGTGTAACGACGCACCTAATAGGATGTGCTGTGTTTTATTTGTTACGTTTACATCGTGACTCTACTCTGTGACTTCAACCAATTTTCTGTTTCACGTTACACTTTAGCTTCGCACCTTTTGTGTGCCATTCAGGTTTTTCTATTCTTGTCTAAAGAAATTAAAAAATCCTCTTTCTTCTTAATAATCAATGCCTTATATGGGTCGATAAATAGCACTTTTGCATGCAATTTAAATATTTATTACAATATTTACAAGCTGATTTCTTCATCATCAATGCATCTTGCTTGACATAATTATATGCGATAGATATCATAAGCCCTATAAAATGATCTATGTTTATGAGAAGTTGAAAAAAGTTTTTTATTAAAGTCTGTTTTAGATTCTTAGTTGGTTAACATGAGATCATGTTTATGTAAAATATTTTGTCAATTAGTATCTCTAGCAAAAAGTTTGAATTTAAACTCTTTACTTTCTTCTACTGCTACATATTTCTATTTTCTATTTCTAAAAGGGTGCAGTCATTTGGAAAATGAAAGTACGTGAAAATACGCATTTCCTAAACCCTATAATGGTGCAACGACGAACGCCCTTTGACAAGCTACGCAAAGGCAACAGGGATTAGCGTTTCGTAGTTCATACCATTGAGATTATTTTATCATCTGTTGTCATTAAATCTAAAACATTCTCAACAACATCTCCTTCCGAGTCGGTTAAAAAACTTAGCTAAAAAACTTCTACTTTTTTAAAGTTTGATGAAAATCACAAAACACGCTTCTTGTATTATAATTATATTTCACTGTTGTGTTGTAATAGCGGGAATGGAATTTATTCCTATGGCATTCTTTTGGGTTAGAAACTAGACTAGTTATCTCCGTCTATTAATGAATTTTGCTAATGACATAAAACTGATAATACACAATGACATCTAATTAAAAAAAAAAGAACCACCCTCCCCCAATTAAGTCAAACTGAATCAAGCTCTCCCAATAACAGAAACACTATTCGAAATGATACTGTACTGTAATCTATCTAGATTCGTCCGCCGTCTAAGGCGGGTGCGTGCGGCGGATATGAGAGCCTCTAACGCATTAGACTCGCCCCTTTCCCCCTGCCACCCCGGCCCACTGGGCGAAGCAAGTCAACGGGTCAGATAGCATGCACTGGGGCTTAAAAATCTTAGAGCTTTTAGGTTATTTTGGGCAGTTTTAGAGCTTTATTTGGATCTTTTGAATTTATATCGTAGATAGATAGAAGCGTTACTTGGAGATAAAGTGTTTTCTTAAGTTAGGTTTAGTGATTTAGATAATAATATTTTGAAACTGCCTGTTAGAGGAGATATTTTGTAACGGATTAGGGTTATTCAGTGTGCTTTAACGAAGATGGTATGAATTCTGCAGCACTTGACTCAAAATAATTAAAATTATGTATTATAATTACCTGTGGTATAAAATGTCTGATATCTGTAATAAAATGCACGTCAAGTTTATCCTTGTGCCTTTGTTCTAACATTAAAATCAATTTATTATTATGTAATTAATAGCTTAGCCTTTAAGTACTTAACTGACGGTCATAAATGATCTGATCATGGTGTTTAATAGGATATTGCTAATTCATTGCAAATGCAGGACTCGACCTTTGACCCCATTGAGCTAATCTGCGCCTCAGCTTATTTGGCTGTTGTAAATTAGCTCTAGTAGATCCATAAGATCTACTATCAGTCTGCAAGCTTGATTATAAGACCCAAATGTTCTTCTAAAGATCTTTTAGATGTTGTTGTAGCTCTTTTAGAACATCTGTGTTAACCTATACAGATTTTGCTTGAAGTGTAGAGTCGAAAAAAATAATAGTATACATTGAGTACCTATGTATGTACTTATTCATAGATAGTTCTGGAACTCGCCTGATAGACGAGCTGTAAAAATTATTTCGCTGATGGATTGGCGAACTCCTCTGAGTGACAATAGGTTACCTTTTGTTTCAGCTATATTTCTAGTTCCATGGCTAGTGGCTTAGTAGACTTTTTGTGGGTAGTCTAATTTTAAAAATGTCAATGGTCCAGTAGTTAGAGAGCTAGAGTCTCTCAAATCAGAGGTTCGGGCTTCAATTCCCATGTAGGTCATAGAATAAAAGAGCTTTAATGCAGTTGGGAACAAGGGCTTAAGACGGAACAGTTGAGGCTATATTGAAACATATTAGATGCATCTTGAAATACAAAAGAAAAAAAATACGGCTGTGATGTTTCAACCTTCCTAAGTTTATACAACTTCAACATTTTTTGTCTACTTTTTGACTTTGCCCGTCATTGGGCCATATTAACTATTACAAAGTACTTTTTTATTAATAACTTAATCCATTATAGCCAACATCTTAACCAGCCAACTCGCCTAACCCGCAGTGCACTAGGGTAATTCCAGGATACATGCCCCAGTGGGATAGGTGCCGCGATTTTAAGTACACTATGTTACAAGCAACTTAGCATAAAGTTATAGTATGTATAATAGAAAGGGACCTCCCCGTACCACTTTTCGCCTCGCAAACCATCAAAGAGTGCGTTCGTTTAGCCAGTGAGAGCAAAAATCTTCCGCGGCCAAACCTTAGCGAGCGTCGAAATAAAATTGGTAAGTATCTTTTAATGGATATTTTTTTTATCAGCTGTAAAATGAAGCAGATTTTTATATAATTTGATAGACTATCTTACAAATTAGACGGGATAGCTATGTTTAATTCGATTTTTAGTGTTATTATATCTTTTATTAAAAAAGGCACCTATCCTATGCTAAAAGGATAGTTGCCTAATTTTTTTTGGGTATAGATGCCCTTAGAGCCATGTCCCATGCTCCTAGGGGCATCTATCCTAACCTGCTCTTTTTGTCACAAGTAGCAAGTAAGAAGAAAAAAAGAATGTAGTACGGCTAACCTTAGGAAAGTAATAAATACCCTATTTATTACTTTCCTAAGGTTAGCCCTTCTGATCGAATTACCTCTTTTCCCGACTTCGGGTGGATGTACTATGTACTATTTTTAATAAAAAATATTACATTTCATATTTAATTCATTTAATAACAAACAATCTTAAATAATAATACTTGGCTTGTTTGATTTCAAAAAGCATTTGATCCTTAGAATTCAAAAACTGTATTAACGAGTCATCTATCCCTGCATCAGGCATCTATCCTTTGAAGCAATCATACAGTGAGTCTTCTATCCCCCACATTAGGCGTCTATCCCACTTTTTAGAGGTCAATTAAAATGCTATTTACTCAGAATCGGTATAACTTAAACTAAAATAATTATAGTAATATCATAGACGAAAGACCATAGTTTACAGATACTAAGATCAAATTGTTGATAAAAACTTACTGACTGAGTTACAGAGCTGTTTCAAAAAGTGGGGCATCTATCCTGGACTTACCCTAAGAGTCTGGCGTCTGTAAATTTTCGCAGGCGATCTGTGGCCGGTCTTTGTGCTATTAATTTGTAATGTCCCCCTGCCTAGATGCATCGGCGCACGAGGGCCGAGCCCCGAAGACTGGTCTCGGGTTTGCTTGATGGAGTGGGATAGTGTTACTGGATTTTCGCCGGTTTAGACGTTGCAACTAAGATGAATGTTGACGTTAAATGAATTTGGCCGTGCGAGGGTTAATGTTCTCGGGATGAAATCGGAGGTGGAGTTTAGTTTTTGAGATTGGTTATGTGATCAGTGTTTGACATACATGCTTATATTGTTTTTTTTTATATCTAGTAATCTTTGAAAGGCAATTGGGATATTCAAATTGCCTGGACGATTGTACCTGTTAAGAACATTGGTTCTGGGATTTTTTTAAATTTTTCATTTGACTTATTTTTATCGCAAGCCTAGCCTTCTATTTAATTTTATTTAAATAGGTGTGTTAACTTATTCGCTGTACAGTCTTCATAGTAGGTACCAGCTCTGCTAAGTTTGTAGTTAGTATCTTTATTATCAATTCCTGTTACATCTGATATCGGAGCAAACAGGTTTTTGTACACCTAAAAGTAAGAAAGAATCGAAGAATCCCATCAAAACAATCGCCGAACGATTTTTGGTCAAAATCTTCAGACCTATCTCCGCTTCGGCACCTCACGTTGAGCCTTACCCGATCTTCAATGGGGGCCCGCGTTTCCGATAGGATTAAGCCAGACTTACTGCTCGGTCAGAAACACGGCGCGACGCAGTGCCCCCCTCACCCTGCCCCACCCCCTCCCACGCCCGGCGCATTAGGAGCAATCATATTCGACGGCTGCTAGGTTTTGGCATCCGTTCTGTTGCTTAGGCTCGCCTAGGCTATTTGCGGAACAATGATTGGTGGTGTCTTAGTTTGTAACGTCGATAAAGACGAGTTTCCCTTGAAGTAGTAAAGCCCGGATCTAACCCCAGGGTGTAAAGTTCAAAATGCACACGGGCGAGCGCCCGTAATGGAGTTCGCCGAATATTATATGTGGATTGGATGAATCCACATCATATAATTCAACGAATCTGGGCTGTAACATGGTTCTAAGTTAAGGATGTTTGTTTAGCCTTTGTAACAAATCTCTCTGTTTTGAAATCATTCTAACTTATATATTTTGTGAAATATTCATACATACCGATGAGTAAAGAGTTTATGCAAACGCTATAAGAAAAGTGAAAGAAGCAAGGCGCGATAATCTCAGTCAATTTAGTACGTGCTCTACATTTTGTCTCCACATTATTCGTTACTCAACACATTTTTTTTAGTTTTACCTCTTCTTCTTCATTCTAGATAGATATCACGGTAATTAGCATAGCATCCATCAAAAAAGGTTATTCTTCTTTGTCAAATTCTTTGTAGGTACCAGAGTATCTATCTTGTTACAGATAACAACATACATTTGACACGATAATAACACGAGTTCCCAGGACAATGACTACTTGAAAATTTATCTTGTATAAACTTAAACTGTCTCTGTAACTTAGTTAGAGCAGTCGCATTAATACTTCATAGAACTAGCTGCATTAAACAGAATGGTAGCCCATAAATAAATTAATCCAAATATTACTAAGCCAACAAGATTCGATAAAAGTGGAAGCGCTACCGATTCTTGCGTAGTTCGCGATCAGTTCGCAGAATCGCTATTTCTAATACCTTTGGCTATTCCCATATATTATCGTTGGATCAAACATCAAATTATGCTATTCGCTGAGGAAATTATTAATCGTCCGGATGTCGGCCGAAAGCGCTGCGATTTAAAGTTTTGGTTGTTTTTTTCTTTAAGAAAATTAAGCATTTTCAATGACTGTGTAAAATTCAATATGAAATATTACATTTTTAGTATCTATTTGCTTAATGCTTTTTTTCACCCAGCAACTGCCACATAACTTCTTGAGATTGTTAGTCCGTTGAACAGAAAGGCGTCTTACTCTACGTTTTTAGGGTTCCGTAGTCCTGACAAAGAACCCTTATTCGAGAATCCGATTAGTTTACTTTTCATCGGTTCTTTCTTACCTATTTTTAAATTATGTCTATTACTTAGTCTCATGTTGAAACCTCATTCTGAATCTTTTTGCCGGTTCAAATCTGCAAGCTTCTGTATAAATTGGAATCAATACACAATGTATTTTCTCATTGATCACAGTGGTGTGGGTCCCAATAGATCTAGAACCTCTTGAAAGACCACATTCTTAACGCTGGACCCCAGAAGCAAAAGAAACAAAAGAAAAAGACAATTGACTGTCATTTAACGCATTTCAGTGCAAAATTAGCTAACAAAACAAAACACGGTAAAGACAACAGGTAAACCCAACCGTAGCGCTCAATATCAAATTTGTTTGAGGCGAGCTCCGCGCGGGCTCTACTCGTAGGGTTGGTGCTAAATGTTTATCTTTTTTGCCTCTCGCTTTGTCGGATTACGAATTAATTTGGAATGAGATTGAGACTGCATAATTTAGTGGGCGTTACGAATGTTAACTGATACGCTTTAAGGATTCATAGAGCGAGTTTAAAATTAATCGTTTTAACCCTTATTGGGTTAATATTTTTTAAAAACTAAAATGAGCTTGGCAACAAACGCAGCAGTTAATTCTACAGTAAGAGTGTTACTATTTTGTTATTATGTCTGTTCTTTTTCATTGTTTCTTGTCTTAGATTCATTTCGGGTTTACATTTTTACTTACACCTACTTGAACTTTATGAAACAGCTTTTTCACCTTCTGCCTTTACTTTAAGCGCCAGTACTTAAATCAAGTTTAAAAATGCTTTGTCTAAAACTTCAGCGTCACCGATCATCCAGTAAGATTGAGATACTGCAGCAGAAGCACAAATAATGCAGCAGAAAGACAGGTTCAAAAGTACCAAAATGTATTTTTTGCCTAAACATAATTATTCCTGCAGGATAACACTTGCCAGCCCTGTCCGCCGTCGGCAAAGAAGGCGGAATTTTCCCCCAGTCTGCGTTCTTGACCTATTTGTAGCGACGCGTTGGGGTAGGTCCCACTTTCGCATCTTTTGCGGTGGGCCCTTTGCCTTCTGTTTGAATCGAGTATTACGCTCTTGAGTTCAACAAAATTCCTTTGAGGTTTATAGGATAGTGCTAGGGTCTGGACCAAGTGTTGCCCCGAATCAACCCATAGTGCATTTTGTTCCTCAGACCTATACTAATGTGTAAACCGAAGCGCACTGAAATCTATCCCTGGAGTTAAGAGAAAAAAAGAGTTTTGTTTTGAATTATTTACATACAAAATATCATCGATGTATACGTAATGTTTCTTTCCATAAGCTCCATTTTTATGTAGACTTTCTGTTTGTTGCAGACGAGTCGGGATGCGAGGCTGACATGCTGGAGGGCGCGGAGGCGGGCCGGCACTCGCCGCCCCGGCCGCAGCGAGAGCCCATCAACCTCAAGAATGAGGTGAGTCTCAGGTCTGAGTCGGGATGCGAGACGGATGCTGAAGGAACGGAGGCGGGCCGGCACTCGCCGCCCCGGCCGCAGCGAGAGCCCATCAACCTCAAGAATGAGGTGAGTCTCAGGTCTGAGTCGGGATGCGAGGCCGGATGCGGGATGGCTGGAGTCGGGCTTGTACTTGCCGCCCCGGCCGCAACGAGAGCCCATCAACCTCAAGAATGAGGTGAGTCTCAGGTCTGAGTCGGGATGCAAGACGGATGCTGGAGGGCGCGGAGGCGGGCCGGCACTCGCCGCCCCGGCCGCAGCGAGAGCCCATCAACCTCAAGAATGAGGTGAGTCTCAGGTCTGAGTCGGGATGCGAGACGGATGCTAGAAGAACGGAGGCGGGCCGGCACTCGCCGCCCCGGCCGCAGCGAGAGCCCATCAACCTCAAGAATGAGGTGAGTCTCAGGTCTGAGTCGGGATGCGAGACGGATGCTGGAGGAACGGAGGCGGGCCGGCACTCGCCGCCCCGGCCGCAGCGAGAGCCCATCAACCTCAAGAATGAGGTGAGTCTCAGGTCTGAGTCGGGATGTGAGGCCGGATGCTGAAGGGCCGGAGGCGGGCCGGCACTCGCCGCCCCGGCCGCAGCGAGAGTCCATCAACCTCAAGAATGAGGTGAGTCTCAGGTCTGAGTCGGGATGCGAGACGGATGCTGGAGGAACGGAGGCGGGCCGGCACTCGCCGCCCCGGCCGCAGCGAGAGCCCATCAACCTCAAGAATGAGGTGAGTCTCAGGTCTGAGTCGGGATGCGAGACGGATGCTGAAGGAACGGAGGCGGGCCGGCACTCGCCGCCCCGGCCGCAGCGAGAGCCCATCAACCTCAAGAATGAGGTGAGTCTCAGGTCTGAGTCGGGATGCGAGGCCGGATGCGGGATGGCTGGAGTCGGGCTTGTACTTGCCGCCCCGGCCGCAACGAGAGCCCATCAACCTCAAGAATGAGGTGAGTCTCAGGTCTGAGTCGGGATGCAAGACGGATGCTGGAGGGCGCGGAGGCGGGCCGGCACTCACCGCTCCGGCCGCAGCGAGAGCCCATCAACCTCAAGAATGAGGTGAGTCTCAGGTCTGAGTCGGGATGCGAGACTGGATGCTGGAGGGCCGGAGGCGGGCCGGCACTCGCCGCCCCGGCCGCAGCGAGAGCCCATCAACCTCAAGAATGAGGTGAGTCTCAGGTCTGAGTCGGGATGCGAGACTGGATGCTGGAGGGCCGGAGGCGGGACGGCACCCACCTTGGAAAATTTTCATTTTTCCCAGTTATAAATTGTGCAGGTACGTTAGGTATTGTATTATCAGACCCTTATTGATTAAAACAAAATAATAATATTGTTGATTATACGGCTCAGGTTCAACGAAAACACTACTCGTATGTAGGGATGGAGTAAACAAGTGAACAAAAAACTTTTAGCTTTAATTTCCGGGAAAAATACTTTTGATATTAAATGTTCGGAACAATGATCTTAGTTCTTTATTTTTTGTTCTGACGAATTAAGCTTAACATTGTTTAAAATATACAGTCGCCAGCACAACAAATACCTACGTGTTTTTCCAAAATCGTACCTATTGAAACTAAATTACGGCACCTTTTTAAATTCAAACTGCAGTCTTTCGTATACTGTCCTGTATTTAAAACAAAGGAGTTTTTGACCTAATAATATAGTGGTTACGTCATCCCACCCGCCCGCAGAGGGTCCATCATAAAGAATGAGGTGAGAAGACTTACAAAGACAAAAGAACCTTCTAAGACGTGGCACAAAGTGATTTTGTTTAGTTATAATTTCATTTGTGAACTTCTTATAAATATTTTTCTAACTATAAGGAAGAAGCTCTTGGCTTGCATCTCGCCTGATGGTGAATCATAACTCTAAACAATCATCCCCTCATTCAAGTGTTTACTATTGAGGGTGAGTAAATCAATGACTCATGACGTCACTTCATGAGTGGAGCTGAAAATTTGTAAAAGCCGAAGCGTTAAGACCCGTGTCTTTCTATTTTAGTTTAAGCCGAAGGGTACTTATTTTTAAACCTACGCTACATTCTAGTCATCTCTAAAACAGAAAGTAAATTGTTCCGAAAATATGCGAGAAAATAAAAGAAGCTAGTAACGTTTTAGTGGCTATGCAGTCTTGAGAAATCATGATCTCAAGAAAAGGTCCAACTCTTACGATACGAAAGCATTGAATATAACGAATTTTATCAAGAATTTGTTGAGTCTCATTTGTCCTGATTTATAACCCGCCAACTATAGTGATTTCTGGCTTAAATAATATTCCAGATTTTCTCCGAAATCCATAGTAAATAATGTTTAAGACGATATCTAATGATAGCATTTGTCAAGCCAAAATATTATTAATTTACAGATGAGATTAGTCTGTCTCTAGTTACTATTTATTGCACATAATGCGAGTTTATAGTATCAAATTATATCGAATTTAAATGTTAGCTCTTAATTTAGCGTTTTAAAGTTTAACCCTTCAACGCGGGAATGCTCTAGAGGGCCCTCAAGATACCACGGGCATAGAGAATTTAAATAACAAAAACGAGGACAAAGTTAAGTGCGAATGAGCGCGCTCGATGTCAAGTGTTGGCCGTAGAGTTAGAGGCAAAAGGACGAGCGGCTCAAAAGGCCCTCGCTCCGCCGAAAGACTAAACATTCGCCGCTTCGTTAGAGCTCCGCGAAAAAACGCGAAACGATTCGGTGCCGACCAATCGCCGGGGCACCGCCGCAACCTACTTGCCTCAGAATCTATAGTATCGATTAGTGAACGCTTTTTTTACCCACACGCACTCACACACCGCCGCTGCGGGGGCCAGCCTTTTTAACAATCTTTTTTTCGACCACCCCTCTCCCCCAAAACCGCCATGTCCATTGCGCGGATGCAAAGACCACCTCGCGCACCCCACCCCTCATATAGCAGCATTGAAAATGGAATTTCCATGAGTGATGGAGTGTCAAACGGAAAGTGCAAAAAGGAGAAAAAGTACATTATGTTAATTATTGAACGCGTGGTCCGTCGTCCGAGTTTAAATTGAATGTCATGTCGTACGTGTCGTGGAAACGTGCGCTTTTATTCTGTTCTATTCCGCTCGGTTGTTGGGAGTTTGCTTTTTTCGTGTGTACGAAATTAAACATGTGCCTTGTTAATCGAGCTGGCCTAATTAAAGTTTCATAAAACGATCCTCACGTTTGAATTGCTGAAATTTCCCTAATCTTTCGAAATATTATTAGGGTATTAGGAAAACAATTTTCCCGCCCGCAAGGTTAGGGTTAACGACTTGTTTCACTTTCTTTGAAAGCTTGTCGGAGTCCGACGCTGAGAATTTGAGCTCTATATTAGAGAACGTAAGGACCTTGACACAATTCGTTTACAAAGAGGATGGCTCGACCGAACCGAGTTGCAAATAAACCAAGACTTAGAAAAGAATAAAATAAGAGTTCGGATTGGCTTTAGTGCCGGGGTCTGGATATGCTGCGATGGATCGGTGACGTCAGGAGTTACTTGCCGTTATAGTTGTGACGTCATCAAAGACGTCTTAGATGTTTAGAATTAAGGAGATTGTTGTGATAATATAATATCAAGTTAAAGAAATCTGTTAAGGAGATAGAGATCTTAAGAAAATACTAAACATCTTAAAAAATAAACTTTCAGTATTAGTTTTGCATGCATCTTCAAAAAGAGAAAGCGTTAACCCAATGAAAAATCTATTCAACATTTAATAAAATCAGAGCGACAACATGCAGAGAAAAGCGCTCACAAAGCACTTATTCAAACTGGACAACGCGACCGGCCATCCCGACAGTCGCATTGCTAATGGGAATCCCGAAAAAATATCGGTGGGAAACTAGTTAAAAAAAACCAAGCACAATTTGAATGAAAATTGGGTGGGGGCGGGTGGCGCGGCGGCCGATCGCCTATTATTATTATTATTACTCGCATTATATCTGCATTTTTTCGACGCACACACGCGCGTTCGCCATTTTTATTTTCTTGCTTTTTTCTTTTTTGGGCGGCGCGGCGGACACGTACTCGCGTATTCGGCCAGCAACACGGTAGCGGATCGAACTATGCGATGTCTACAAGTGGAAGCATTCAAATTGCCTCTCATCAAATATTGACTGCGTGTAGTTTTTTTCATTAACTAGGCGGTTTTTTTGTAAGCCGCCGCTCGTATGCGATTGCCTGGATAGTTATACGTCTCCTTTTGACGTTCAGGCGATCTTGATTATTAATTAGCGGTTAGTGGGATGCGTTCGGGTTTTGCAAATGTTTATGGGTTTTCTGTTTATACGAATATCTGGTTTAACGTAATCTGTAAAATATTTTTTTAGTACAACGATGTTTGCTTTAATGATGCTGGAATGATGAATCGCCCAGTACCTAAATGAAGGGTTAGCTAAGTGGTTTCATATTAAAAAAAAACATATGAAATAAGTAAATAATCCCTAGCAGCACTGATTGTGAATGCAGCTCAATATAATTTGGTCGTTTTGTATAGGTTGTCCTAAAATTCAAGTGTCAGATAAGAGCAACTTCACCCCTTCAGTGTCAATTTGTCAACAGCATTGTCAAACCCCCGTCTGGATCAACATAGACTAGTCTGCGGTCTTCTAATTGACTTTTACATTAGCCTGTAATGTTTGCACCGCCAACATTCTAAACCCATGAGCGCACCGGGTCAATTTCGATGGTAATCGCAACCACCATGGTGTGAGGTGTTAACAGTCACTCGGGCATAATGTCGCTGCACTGCAAATTTATTATCATTAAAAAATGCAAAAAATCATAATTAAAGGGGTGGCGGCGGGGTGCATCCCATTTTTTATTTTAATTGGCTTGTAAATTACGGAGTTATAGCGCACTCTGCTCTGTGGCTTTCCGCGTGAAGTTTGCATTTGATTAGGCCCGGGGTAGGTGTGATTTGGCCATTGTAAATTGTATACTTTTTTGTAGGTAGGTTTTGTTTGCAACAGTAGTTTTACAGTACGAAAAGTATACACTACAATTTACTTGAAGATCGTTTCACATTTTTAGAAAAGTAAGTAAGTGAATAGACAGGCAATTACAGGGCAGATATTATGTTCCATCCTAGACTGCATCTCACTTGACACCAGGTACAATTCTAAAACTACAACCTACTTGTAAGTTTATTCCACGCTGATCTCTTGATCTAATAACCCCTGATTAACGGGAATAATTAGTTATTTAGTTAGAATATCAAACGTGCATTAGGCTTGAAATCTTAAAAAAAAAGGTAGATGTCCAACTGGTACCTATACCGTTACAAATGCCCAGTTATTTTCTCGGAAAATTAGCTTTAGTTTTGGAATTGAGAGACTCATTTGAAATGATTGTGCAGTCATGACTTGCAACGATAATTATATTAGTGAAAGCAACTAATTACTGTAAGCTTGCTAATTACCAAACATTTGCCTTCTTAGCGCGACACGCGTGAGATATTAATACATTTCCTGGTAAAATTAGGCAGTGTGTATCGTTATTAGTATTACGAACTGCGGAAACGGTATGGAATTGGTATTACCTCTAATTTACAGTAAATGTTTAGGCTGATGGAGACTGCATAAGCTAGGAAATTCATAAAACATAAATATTTATTAGTTAATTAAATCCTGAAAAAATCAAAATGTTTACAGTCGACTTAACGTCAATTTAACGAATATGTTTTGTGGAATTTGCACTTTTTATCCTTAACCGATTGAGTCCCAGACGGCATTAATTAATGTCATAACAATTGATTATCTATTGTGTCTAGATTCGCGGAGCTTGAAGGATTAATATACAGTTTAAAATCAGTCGAAGAAACACTACAATAAAGGTCAAAAATCGGCGACATTGTGCGAACTTACATAACATAACAATGAAGCGGAGATCTGGAACATTCTTGCAAAGTTATGTTGCAGGCGTTATTCCTTTGTTTTAATATTTGGCGCGCTTTTCAATTATTTTTCGAACGTTTTCCCGCGCATTTCGATACAATAACTGTAATTAGCGTCGATTTATTTCTCTTCAACATTCCGTTATGCGAAAATCTTAAATGAACAAACAAATGCTGTTTGGTCAGATGAATTCCGAATTAATAAATGCAGTTCTTAATTATTAACGTAGGAAGAATACTAACATTGGGAAGCAAAAGGAGAAAAAAGTAATCGTTTCTCCCAGATTATATTGGACTCAGATTTAATAAGGACAGAGATGGAAACATAAAAAGTCGGGTGGTGTGAAAAGGATGGCAGTGTTTTGTTAGTTTTTTTTGGGGATCACTCTTGCGGTTGTTGTGAGCTGATCGTGCTAGTGTGTAAAAAATCTTTGAGTTAAAAGTTAAAACTTTGATCAACATTTATTTGTTGGTCTAGTAATGTACGAGAAAGTAATATTACGCAAAACCAATGCCAATTAGAAACTGTTTCATATAATATCGTAATTGATAGAATCTCTTTTAGTACTAATTATTAGCATCTACTGTAAGTGCCTAAACATACTTTTGAAACAGAAAAAATGAACAATCCTTTTCAACACTCCGCGAACCAACAGTAAACAAACTTATTATCTTTCTCAAACCAAACAGTATCGCAACTTTAAAACTGACTCTAACATCATGAAACAAGGTTTAAAATCGTTTACGTTAAATTTAACAGCTGTGAATGGGGGCGCCTCCAAGCTAGGGTTGGCGCAAATATTTTACGCCGGCAGGGTTGTCCGTGAAGGCGGACATGATTGATCAAAGTCGTTTGTCAGTCTCGCGTCGCGACTGTTGCTAGCCCTGCGATTAGCACATGATTCTGGCCGTCTAATTCGGAATCAGGTTTTGATAATGGAATGCCGTTGTTTTAAATTTAAAAAAGTGAGCTAAATCCTGGTGACATAGAAAGTGATATAGAATATTTATTGTAAAATTATTCAAATTTCGAACACCATTGCTTTCAATTTGAATTTGAAGGTTCAAAATATATCATTGTAAAACGAGGATTTGTTTTTTATGTGATTTTAAACTTTTTACTCATTTATTAAAAGGAGTTTTAATTACTGTTTGTGTCACACTCGGTTTCAAGACCGTGAAATGTGAAAAAGTTAATAAAATATGTAGAGCTACATAATTTGATTTGATTCATTACCGAACTAACTAAACAGTGTTCATTTAATTACTGCAAATTCTTGAATGTTGGTATATTTCTCAAAATTAATGTTCGTTATTAATGATTATTTAGAGATATTGCGGTTTTAATTAGCCTCGTGTGTGACAGGAAACAACTTTCGCAATAGTGTTTAAGTTTATTATTTATTATTAGAGTACACTTACGAGAAATTAAACGAGATTTGAAATTAAAATTATCGAATTCCTGCAGATTTTCAGTTAGAACTGGTTTATTTGCTGGTTAGAACTTAAAGCTCCTGGGTTCAATTCTCCATTGGTCAATATAAAACAGATCTTGTCCAAATTGGTTTAAGTATCTAACAGTCTGATGTTAAGACTAAACATTTTGATTTTGATTTTGAAAATTGCTTTTATTACAAAAAAAAATAATAAGATGCCACAGTTATGCTTTATGCCATCATCTATACTAGTTTCTACGCCTGTAAACAATCGAAATATTAAATCAACCGACTGAAGTAATACAATATATTGTCATGGACAATATTGACTACCTGTCAATCGAGACATAAACCGGCACAACAATACTATTTACGATATATCAAAACAGAAAATCCAATTATCCACCGATGAATATTTACTATAGGGTAGGGGCAATAGTATAAATAAAATAATAGACCGATTGGATGCGGTCTTGGTCCCCGAGTTACGATGCAAAACGCGCGATCGTATGCACACCGACGACCCGCTTTATGCGTTTGCACTTAATAATGACCAAGAAAAAAGTCCTATAGCAATAAACATTCAAAAAGGGAGATGTACAGACATTACCCGCGAATTAAAATGCGGAATCACGTACATTAAAGCTTGTCCCGATCTTTTTTTCAATACACTTATAAATGCGGACAGCGGAGTGCGTGGAGTGGTTAGTCGATTACCTTTTTTGCGATTTAATTGTTTTTCCATCTGTTTGTTGAGCACCGCCAGCTAAAACACTTGATTCGTTTTTTTATGTAAGCAATTAAAATTAAAACGGTTTTGAAATTGCGCACCGTTTTGTTACTGGCACCGCCTAAAATTAATTAGGCGTACTCGTGAAATCAGCTGGTTTTGAATAAAACGTGTGAGCTGATAAATTGGAACAATTAAATCTGGTGATCTGTAGTTTGAATTTCGAACGGATTAGTTCACAGCGGCAACGGTGCCGGAGCCCTGGGAATCAATTGTGACTTTGAATTGGCGGATTCTTTTTTTAACTGTGAAAAAACAACCGATCGTTACAAATCATTGCAGATATTCACAAAACAGTATTCGGTTTTAAAAAAATATAATATATTTTTTGTGTAAATAAATACTCCACATGTTTTTGTTCTCAATCGTTAGGTTGCAACGTTAAAATTAATGGAACCCTGTCTAATTCAAAAAATTGTCGGCAAATGTTGGCATTTCAAATTCACGTACGTAAATACATTCGGGGCTTAATGAAAATACCTACCTGGCTTTCATGGACCTAATTGAATACAATTTTTCCGTGAATAATAATTATAGATGATTGCCTCACAGATAGTCTGTATTTATTAGATGTTCTGAAATACAGTGTGATAAATAGATGAAACTAGACCTATTTTTATCGACAAAAAAGAGGTCAAAAATTTTTTGAGATTTTTTTAAAAAAAATTATAGAAATTTTTTTCTTCCAATTACTTGTTATAAAGAAAACGTAATAACTTTTAAACTAAGCGGTATATCTTGATAAAATAAAAACAGTAATAATGCAAAATAACAAGCAATACTAAAATAATACATAAAATACACAAAAAATGCCAACAAATAATAAAAAATGATACTTTTTAAAAAAAAATCTGCTTAAAAATTCGTGTTTTTTTGGTTATTTGATAAATTTCTCCAAAAAATGCCCATATAACCGGTGGTTTTTATTACTTTCTATTATTCTCTATCGTATTATCTTTGATCGGGAGAGCTACCAAGATCGGAAATAGGATCGCATCTCGTGCGTTACAATCCTTTATTGGGAATAGCAGTTTTGTAAAACTTGTGTTAAGGCGAGGCAAAGACAGATTATAGTGCAGCAGCCGTTATAACAACCTTAAATATTTTAGTGGCAATAAATGACTTTTTACTTTACGTAACTCGAGTATTATTTTGTGTCTTACGCCCGTATTCATAAACATTACTATGAGGTCTCACAGTGTGACACACGAACCAATCACAGTGCTCTATTCAACGCTGTGCGTTCCATTTGCTGCTTCACATAAGCAAACATCGTTTGAGAATACGGGCGTTACACTCGTAACAAGTACTTACTGCAATACTCGAGCTGTTCCTACTATACTGGCCTACGGTCATCTGTCAAAAGTAAGAGGTTATAAATTATGGCTAATTAATATGGCTGCTAGCGCCATTTCTAATTACCGCATTTGACTCTAATTACTAGAGATGGGCCGACTAGTCGCCGACTAGTCGGGAAAGCCGACTATTCGGCATCATTTGTAGTCGGCCGACTAGTGACGACTATTCGGCAAAATATGCCGATTAAATCGGCGCATTACAAAATTAAATATGTGAATGAAATAAACTGATAATCACCAAGATAATTATGAGGTAGAACAAGGGCGTTTATTTAAACCACTTTTAACTGCAAAAAAACATTAAAAAGTGGTTTCACCTGATTTAAAATTTTGGTAATCAGTCTAAATTCATACAAAGTTACTTAAGATTACTTAAAATTACCAGAAAATCATCAAAAACGTGTAAAGTTTATGTAATTTGTCCAATGTCCATATAAAATTATTATGACACTTTTATTTTGGGGAAAAAATGCATGGAATTGCATACCTATCCCATGGGAAAGTAGTAGATTATGTGGGGCTCCTCTCATCGGAAGGATGAGGAATAGTGTGAAGAACTATGGGAATCCGGACAAAGCCATCAACTATCACAGTCCGTCCCGCCAATTGCCCACCTGTATGGCGAGCCCTGCCTATCCGACGGTGGTGGTAGTCCGTGCTATTCAGGCGGGGTACCCCCACGCCCCCAGCTCGCTGATCATCACCGTGGAGGGTGGAGAGAAATCAGTGGGCCATTTTTCCCATACATTTTGATATCGATAGGTAAGTAAGAATAATATCACGGCGCGCATCCTAGCCCAGCAGGAGGCGATCATATTGTCACCTCCGCCGTCGAAAATTATGACATCTACCTTAGGTACTGTTAGGTGATTGTAATGTTGCTTTTTATTTTTTCTCATATTAAAGAAATCTCATTTCTCAAGTAGTTATATTTATCTCTTTAGAAATCTGGATATTCATATTTCTTTGAGAAAATCTAGATATTATTCTTCGGACAAGTAGGTATTAGAATGATCGGCATTGCCGATTAGTCGGCCGACTAATCGGCAATTTGAAAACCGATTAGTCGGCTAGTCGGTTAGTCGGCAAAGACCATAGTCGGCCCATCACTACTAATTACCAAGTGAACGTATTGTTCATTTCTCAGTTTTGCGTTTGAGTAGAGTAGGTAATTGTTTTAGTTCTTTATTCAGCATCACAATTTTTTTTAAACTCATTTAGTGTCCAGAATATAGGTTATACATTATAACTCAAGAGAAAACATTTTTGTGAGTATTATCTTATACTTGAGTGACAATAAAGAAACAGTGACACTTAAAGAGACAAAGATGAGTAGTTAAAAGAAATTAATTAAAAAGCCTGTAAGAAATGACGTGTCCATTGTGTATTTTTCGTTATATTGCAGTCCGAGAGCAGACCAGATTTTTCTTTAATAACTTACTTTTGGAATAATTTCAGTTTATTTTAGTACAAATTAATGAAGAGAAGTCTTTGAAAATAATGTATTTTTTACCATTTAAGCATTTGATCAATCTTGCCCATGCCAAAAAAAATGCTTCAAATGCACACAATTGTCGAATATTTAAGAAAGTCTTTACTAAATCACATATTACAAAAGAAAACAATTGCATAGACTTATCATTATCATTCACAAAGCAGAAAAGATAAAGCTGTAATAACTCTTAAACGACAAAAAACGAAACCAACATTAATTTCTTTATAAAAGCCCCTGTACACGATTTGTCAATAGATGTAATGAAAACCTGTGTCCAAAGACATTTTCAAACGGCGCCATTACTCAATTATTATTCTTAACGTGTTGTAATATGGTTGTTATTGAATCGCCGCAAAAGCTATCTCATCCTAGTATCCCATTTCATAACTGGACAAAAGGGACAATAAGTATCACCTAGGCACCCAACAAAAACCTATTAACTGTATAAGTAATGCACAACTTAGATTGAGTGGATATCTGAAAAGGCTGTGCAGACGAGCGGTTATGTTATGATTAAATTAAGAAAATGATATTAATTTCGTGATTAAAAAAAATGGTAATCTGATGGTGTATTGTTTGGCAAAAGTTCATCGATGTTTGTCTTAGATTAATGACGAATTTTAATTTGTAATTTGAACTTTTAACAAAAAATTTAAAATATTTGGTTGACTATTTCGTTGATGTCGTTTGCTCGCGCGATAGTAATTTACTTTTTATAGTAAATCGATTGATGCGGGTTAAGGGTTTAACGCTCCTCAACGGTTAAAATAACAAATCTACACAGATTTGAAATGTACAATATCGGAAATCACATCAATCAGAAACGACTTCCATACGTCTTGGGATCCAGGATGCTTAGTCAACATTCTTATTGAGAATTGAAAAAGTTTTAAAACTTAAAGACTGAATAAATAAATAAATACAGCAATAGCAGTTTATTTAGTTGTTATTGATTAATACTTGTTTATTAAACTTATAATTAGATTTTTACATAATAAAAAACGCCGCGTTCCGCCTGCCCGTCTGCCGCAACCCTCTGTGCCCATCCTCTGAAAATGGAGCGACCGATAAAAAAGGTAACGAATTATAAAAAAGCGGAGGCACACAATCGCGAGCGCGGACGTGTGGGTGGTGGGCGAAATGAAATGAAATAATGAAAAAAATGGGCAAAAAGCAGTACAAACATGCATTGTCCTCTCCCACCCCCTTAATGAGTGGGCTGCGCGCGTGTGTCGAAGTGCCTGATTATCACCTGATTCCATCTCTGCCTACGCAAATTGCGATCTGTGACAATTGAAAATCGAACAGATGGTTAGACGATACGCTAATCGAGGAATTAGTATCGAGCATTCGATCGCTAAAAGTTTCGAGTAATAACGCGCTCGGCGTCCAAACTTTTCAGCCAGTGTCAAAGTAACTTTAGTACGATTTTGAACTCGAAGACAATAAATTCTTCAAATCGCCGAGAAAAGTGGACAGTGATACTGGCCGTTGAATTTGAATTTAGAAGCGTCCGTATTCTATAAAATCGATTCCGCGACACGCGAGACGGGGATCACCTCAATTTTCGAACACATTAACCATCAAAAACAGCGTCCGAAATTAATTTGTTTATGCGAAACAAAGGTGGGTGCCGGCTGCATGCACCCGTGCCTCGCCCACCTCCCGAAAAAAAAGGAAAAAATACGAAAAAAGGGGGGTGCGCCCCCACCCTCCCGCGCGATCGGCATCGGACTTCTTTTTTTAATCGCGTCGCGTTCGCCGTTCTCGTTTTTGGTAAGCACACACTGCGCGGTGCCTATTTTCCAATTTAGATTGCTTTGTATTACCGGTTGAGCGATGCGCAATAGTTTTTGAGGCTCGTGACACGTGAGAGCCGGAAATTAAATTCTGTGTAAAATAAAAGGCGAGGGTTTTCTGACGTGCCTACGACAGAGGACGCAATGACCCGGCGTCCTGCAGGATTCCACTCGATAAGATTTTACTCCGAAAGCCCGCAAACTAACGCATGACGATGCTTCAAAGCTAAGGGTGAGTTCACTGTAAAAGCTAGCTGTCGCTATATTATAATCGCTGCGCTTGTGATAAGGTACAGCTTAGTTGCAATACATAATCTAATAATTTATTTTTAAGGATTTATTTATTTCATTAAATTACAGTTACTTACTAATTTCTACTTATTAATTAGTTTAGTATTATTAATATTAAATACTTTAAAGTAATGCAATTTGATGTCGCAGTGGTTCATTATCCGACTGATGTCTTCGAAATACCGCTGATCGGATTTTGTCTAATATAAAAAAAAACACAAACAAAGATACTTCATGGGACATCTCTATACGACGACGAAGAATCCCTCTACAACGGCCCTTAGCTCATATAAAAGCCGAAAGCTCCGCTCCCACTTAGCAATAAACAACTTTACCAATCTTATTCAATTTTGTATGAATATACTTTAAGACCGCGTGGAGTGGAGATAATGCACCGATAAATCTCTATCTATGTTTCTATACAAAATATAAAAAATACGCATTTAAACACTGAAATGAACAAATTAGCGCTAATAACACAGAGAAAACTTAGGCTTTACTAAGATCGATTATTTCGAAGTCAACCTTAAACACCTATACGACTACAAAACTTAACCTGGACTTGAAACGGTCATTTGTAACATCGCTACTTTGTCCGATACGATCTGTTTCGAAATGATTTCTTTGTGGCACTCTCTAATTACCGTAATAAGTGTGCATTTTAATTACTAGGGTGCAAGCGAGGCCCGCGGCTTAGACCGCATAAACTTAGTCGCGGCATTATTTTATTTTGTCCAATAATTAATACTTGTGCCGCGTCGTCTGTAATTAAAGAAATAAAAACAAAATACGCAACGCAGATGGACATCAATTATGAATAAATTACTGGCTTTCCAAAGTAGATAGCGAGTATCTAGCTACTGGATCAATAATATAATAATTATACGAGTACTTACTTATAATTTTTTACAAGGAATACAGTGGAAAGTATGTGAATAGTGTGGTAATTTGATATGAATATTATTATTTGAGATCCTGGCAGGTTAACTCTATTAAATTTTAAAATTGACAAAAACTAATAAACTTTTTTTACAAATAAATGTCATAAAACAACCTGCCAGTATTTGATGTGAAAATGGTTAGATACTTACCGTTTTTAAAAATTAACTTACGTTCCAATTTTGAAACTGATAATGTAAAAAAAAAAAAAACTTTTTTAAAAACAAGCTTTATCCTGAAATGCAGTTGTACTAAAACGAAAAAAATAATTGTATGCTTGGTTCAAAGAATTTCAAAAGCTTGTATCGCGCATGGAATTTATTCCTCTTTTTTTCTGTTTGCGCTACAAGCTTTCGAAATTCTTTGAACCAAGCATACAATTATTTTTTTCGTTTTAGTACAACTGCATTTCAGGATAAAGCTTGTTTTTAAAAAAGTTTTTTTTTATTATAATTTTATTTTACACTTTTTAGTTGTATCTCAATCTCTGGGTCATTATTTAGCACCAAAGTGCTCGAGAAGTCGAATCCAACGAACCCAAACTCGATAAGATTCCGCCGTTTCGTTTAGGAGTTCCTATGGCCACCTCCTGACTCCATCATCAGGACCCTGGACATCATCTAGCACTAAGCTGCTCGAAAAGAAAAATCCAACGAACCCAAACTCGATGAGTTTCTGCCGTTTCGTTTAGGAGTTCCTATGGCCACCTCCTGACTCCACCATCAGTACCCTGGACATCATCTAGCACTAAGCTGCTCGAAAAGAAAGATCCAACAAACCCAAACTCGATGAGTTTCTGCCGTTTCGTTTAGGAGTTCCTATGGCCACCTCCCTAATCCATCATCAGGACCCTGGACATCATCTAGCACTAAACTGCTCAAAAAGACAAATCCAACGAACCCAAACTCGATGCGATTCCGCCGTTTCGTTTAGAAGTTCCTATGGCCACCTCCTGACTCCATCATCAGATCAGCTCAATGGTACCATAACATTGCATTGTCATCGTACTTACATAAGTATACCAAATTTCAGCTTAATCGGTTGAGGAGAACTGGTCTTAAATTCAGTTGCAAGATTTGTCCCACACATACTAACAAGTGAAGTCAATATAAAGCTTGTAAAAAGAAAGTTTTCTTCTTTTTTACGCAACACAAAACCGGAATATAAACAAAATCGAAACGGCACAATTTAGGCAACCTTTAGTAGATCGCTAGAAAGCTATTTCTTCCAGACAAACCAAGGGGAAGACAATAATGATCAGCGATCACCACCATTTGCAATACGAACAAAAATATGCAATCAAGATGAATCTGCTTTAACAAACGGTTTACATCCCAATTTCCTTTCGCTTAGATAACGCGCAATAAAATTAAATACAATTAACAAGCCGGCCGAAGGAGTCAATAACTCAAGTATCAAAATCCTTATAATTAGACCCATAAATATTGTGGGACGATTATTAACCGGGCGGTAATCACAGGAGCCCGGCGATGGGAATTTGAACCAAATTAAACTATAATAAGACGAAGGATTTTGAACAAAACGAAAACAAGAGATGGGTGATGTGAGGCGCTAACTCCTTTAATATTTTTTTACTAGCTTTCCGCCCGCGGCTTCGGTATAGATGACAAAATTATTGTAAGGCCTGTATTACGAAAAGAAGCTCGAGTTTGAGATTGAAATTATTCTCTTCATGTCTCCGACTAACCCGCCAACACAAAAGTCGACGACTCATGTCGGCGGGTTTGCTAGCAAACGTACACGTAATTAGGTAAAAATGCGCTCTAAAACTTGACCATAACTCATGCTGAACTAAAAAATAAAAGCTCCGCTAGTTCCCGTCCGCAACCCGATCCCGTAATGATCTAATTACAATGATTAATGAACACATTTGTATTCCAGAACGCACTTTCGCTGAAACTCTACATCAAAGTGGTTTCTAGCCGCCTAAGGGAAAAACAACTAAGAGGGGATGCTTGGTTTTAGACCGACGCCGTTTCATTCCTAATTCGCAGATATTTAGTGTGAAAAATTGTTAAGTGCGTTATGAATGCGTGCAGAGGGGAATCCTTTGTGTTATCTTAGCAGTTCGAAAAAGTGTATTTATAGAAATGAAATTCAAGTTGATAGCGATTTCCATGGTACGGCGGTTTCTTAAAGTTCGTCTAAATGTATAATACTTACCTATGCCTTCAATAATAATTATACTTTTCCTGTAAGCATAATGAGTAAGCGCGTTCGTAAGCTCTTCAAATAAATATAGGTCTATTGAGTAAGAAGTACGCACGAGGTTACAGAAAATGTGTAGATTTTTATTAGTTTTAGTATTAGTTTTTTGTTTAATAAAAGTTTAAAAAAAAATATTTTGTCACCACAAATTACCTATAAAGGTAGGTACGTT
The DNA here is from genome assembly GCF_963855985.1 of Ostrinia nubilalis. NCBI lineage: Eukaryota > Metazoa > Arthropoda > Insecta > Lepidoptera > Crambidae > Ostrinia > Ostrinia nubilalis. Next base: position 4,794,464 of record NC_087097.1, on the reverse strand, counting down.
AAAATTTCCTTAACAAGACTAAGAATCTATTTTTATACCTAAACAAAAGGTCACTAACTCACTCATCACGAAATCTCAGAAATTATAAGTGCTCCTAGCACTCAAATTTTGCGTTTCTATTTAGAACGTAGGTGCTCACTGCTCACTAAGACGGGATTTTGCAAAATTCAACACCTAAGGGGGTAAAACGGAGTCCACGCGTACGAAGTCGTGGGCGGCCGCTAGTTTTCCTATAATACTTAAAAGCAAAGTTAATGCATCTGCAATTACTTACTATTTGGCCGCAACTGAAAGAAATTCTCCCCAGTCCTGCGTCCGCGACCCGATCCCTTAATGACCTAATTACAGTGATTAATTAGCTCATTTGTATTCCAGCAATTGCACTCTTCTTCAGTCGTTCGAGAGCATTCATAAGGACCGAGTATGCCGTCTGGACAGTTAAATGATTATTTTATAAAATGGTTATGCAGTACTTCTTAGCACTGGCCCGTTTATTGTCCCAAAGTAGTGGTAGGGTTAGAGTAATAGTGAAGCATGTAAAAGCGCTTTTTAAAAGCCTATTTGCAGAAATTAAATTACTTTTAATATGTTAAAATGTTCTGTAGATTGTTGTTGCTAGTTTCTTCAACCGTCAAATACTGGTCGCCTTATACCTAAGTTTCTTTTCTTTCTGAGTTTCTTGCGCTGCTTCTTCTCAGCACTGGCCTATTTATTGTCCTGAAGCAGTGGTAAGTTAATGCTGGGACGTGTAAAAGTGCTTAAAAGCGTTCTTGCTTAAATAAATGTTTTATGAGTTTTAAGTGTACTGTCTTATAATAATTTTTTATGCATTTCTGATTGCAATAATGTACACGTATTATCATATCACTAGGTTATTTTTTTGTGTGTCCATTTGGTATTTGAACTCGGGAAATTGAAGATTAGAAGTCTACTAGAGTAGACCACAAAAGCTGTACATTGTATTTGTGAAAGATATTCCAAGCCATGTACAAATAGCTTTATTCTGCACGATTTCTATTGTACGATAGTAGAGACCTTTGTTTCAAATGTTACTTCCAATTAATTTCGCAGATCTTACCTCAAGCATTGGATAATTACAATTAATGTAGTTATTATTAATAGTAGTAAATAGACACTAAAACCTTACAATTGTAATCTTAGAAAAATATTAAAATCAAGGCGTAAAGCGTATCCTTCTGTATAAACCTACCATGAAACTTGTTTGTGTTATTTGCCGAGAGATGTCACTGCTCTTTAAGGGACGAAAAGCTGTACCGCGGTGTCCAGATTTTTTTCCCTGGCTTTATATACCTGGAGTATTTTGACATCTGTTAACCTTTGAGAACCTTTGACAACTATTGTGAACCATTGACAACCTGTGTCAAGCAATAAATTGTCACCTACATATTGACGTCTTATTTATACCTAGATAAGAGTCCCTTAAGTGCGCCGAGAGTATCCGTGGTTTATTCATGGTCCTGTCGAGTCGGATATCATCAGGAAGCTGATGTCCATTGGGCACTGGTAACGGTGCAGGTGCCGCGATTACACTTCGTGCATTTTTGGAGGGGGGTGACGTCCTGGACAGTGGATTGCTGTCGCAAACAGGACAGGTGAAGAAGCTGGGTCAGCTAGGAGCTGCTGACACCAGTTTGACAGTACCAGCTGTGGTGCTGTCAGGGCAACCAATTGGTTGAGGAACATCAGATGATGATGGTGGTGCTGCGCTGAGGTGGCGCCATCTGGTGGAGACACGCTCGGAGCCCTAGGGAGTCGTGTTGGAGCCCTAAGGAGGAAGTCTCGGAGCCCTAAGGGGTTCGTGTCGGAGCCCGAAGAAGTTCGTGTTCCGTTCGGCGCCGTCTATTGTGATAGTGTGTGAGTGAGACGGATAACAATTGTAAGTACTCTTTTGACATTTTTATTTGTGAAGAAAATTGAAGAATTTTGGACTTTATTTACACTAGAAATTTAACTTGGAAAATTTAAACTGTTTATACCTATTAACTTAGAAAAATTTTAGAAATAGTTTTAGGACTTAGAATAATTTTGAAAAAGCGGTTGCTACGGGGAACCTATGCCCGATTTCTGTCAGAATCATTAATTTTCTCAAACACTTAGAAATTTTCGGAATTTTTAGCATTTTTTTTTGGATATTTGTTTACATGTCAGTTGAACTGTCATTTATGATGGAACGGTTAGAGAACTGTCAATTTGATCTTGCGTCAAGGATAAAAAAAGCTAAGACGAATTTCCAAAAAAGTCTGAAAGATCGTTTGACCAAGGAGTATTTAGAAGGAAAGTTGGAACTACTTGAAGGTTTGTGGAGTGAATTTCTGTTGGGTCATAAGGAGTTGTTGCGCACTACGAAACCTAAATTATTATCCGAGTCGACCTATATGCAAAACGATACTTATGACAAAACAGAAGATTGCTATATTGATTATAAATGTAAATTAAAAGGAGCTTTATCTGATTTCGTTATAATCACAGGTATTTCCAACACCGATTCTAACCAGCCCACTCTACAGGCGCCTAATGTCAAACTACCAAAAGTAAATATTCCGATCTTCTCAGGAAAGTACTCGGAATGGAACACGTTCCGAGACTTATTCCAGTCCTTAATTCATTCAAACAAAACTTTAGGAAACGTACAAAAATTACTTTATTTGAAAGGGTATTTACAAGGTGAGGCCGAGCAACTTTTATGTAACATTCCGATTACTGATAGTAATTACGAGCATTGTTGGGGTTTGTTAGACGAGAGGTATAACAACAAACGATACATCTGTCATCATATTTTGAAGAGACTGCTAAGCCAGAAAAATGTAACTTGTGAGTCGGCTAGTGGTTTAAAAGGTTTGATGGACACCACAAATGATTGTTTGTCGGCTCTGTCTAATATTGGCATAGATACGAGTACCTGGGACGTGCTGGTAATTCACATAGTAACGCTGAAGTTGGACCCTGAATCAAAAAGGCAATGGGAATTTAGCATCGCGGATAATAACTCTACCGAATTACCTTCTTATGATCAATTCGAACGGTTCCTTAACAATCGTTACCGCGCCCTTGAGTTTTTGAGTTCAGGATCCAAACCGATTCCTAATAAAACCTTACCTGTTTTCAAAATGAAAACCATGCACGTTGCCACGTTAGTCTGTCCCTTTTGTAAGGAGGAGCACAAATTGAGCACGTGTAAGAAGTTTAGGGATACGTCAGTGGAATTACGTCGCGAATTTGTTGCAACTCATAATGTTTGCTTTTGTTGTCTCGGAAACAATCACTCTGCCAAATTCTGCCACAGCAAATACAAGTGTCGCATATGCAAGAGGAAGCACCACACTTTGCTGCATCCTACGAACAAGATTGCTGCTCAGGAACCCCAAAACGGGGAGGTTACGGCTGATACCAAGAAAGTTGGTGCTGTTATTTCCTGCACGTCTACAAGAAGCACTGTGGATTGTAGCCAGGTATTGCTAGCGACGGCACTTGTAGATACGGTTTCTAAATACGGCCAAACTTATACTATTCGTTCTCTGCTGGATCAAGGGTCCCAATCCTCTTTTATTACAGAGGCCATGGTTGAATTATTGGGTTTGAAGAAGATTCCAGCTAAAGGGCAAATAGTAGGAGTAGGTGGCACGAACGGGCTCACCACCAAGTCGATGGTTGAAATAAAAATAGCATCACGGGTTGATCCAAACTTTATTATCACAGTGAAAGCTCACGTACTAGGGTCCATTACAACGCTTTTACCTAATCGGAAGATAACAGCGGAGGAATGGAAGGAGCTTGAGGACATCGTCCTCGCGGATCCGAGCTATTATACTTCTAACAGTGTGGATTTGTTGTTGGGGTCAGAAGTATATAGCCGGGTAATTCAAAACGGAGTCATCAAGGGACCGCTTGGTTCACCACTTGCTCAGTGTTCGTCATTGGGGTGGATTTTGTCTGGTGTCGTTCACACGCCCATGAAGCCCTCTGAAACAATAAATGTGATGCATTGTAGCGTGGAGGATAATCAGCTTCTAAGGAAGTTTAGGAAGCTAGAAGATGAAATTCCATTGCCAAAGAAGGGAACGTGTACAAAAAATGAAGAGACTTGCGAAGAATACTTTACCAAAACTTCTCGTACAGATGACATTGGTCGACACATTGTGCGTCGTCTTCCGTTGAAAGATGAAGATCCCGATGAGAAGAATTATCTGCAAACACCTGAAAAAAGAATGTATTCATTAACACGTAGACTGAAAAATGGCGATCTGAAACAGAAATACACAGAGGTAGTTAGTGAATATTTTGACATGAATTTGGATCTCGGTGAAGATTCTTCAACGGCGGCTGAGAAGATACTGTCAGACTTTAATGTGGACGATCTCATGATGGGTTGCGGAATTGTCGATCAGGGGATTCAACTTTACAGAGAAATGAATATGACGTTAGGTAAAGAAGGATGTGTGTTGCAAAAGTTGACTACTAACAATGAAGATTTGGTAAAGACAACGAAAGAAAAAGGTAAAGTAAGTCAACGGAAAGGAAACGAAGATGGCCGGAAAAGAAAAACTGATGAAATAATAAAAAGTGGTGGTATTACCTGGAACCGAAGTGAAGATGTATACCGCTACAAGGTCGACGTGCAGACCTACGGAGATCCTGAAACAAAAAGGAAGGTTAAAATAAAAAAAGGATACGCTTGAGAAACGCTATGGGTATTCAACAACAGTAGAGGTACAGAAGGCTATGGGTTATAGTATAGTTGCATGCTAATCTGAAAACTTTAGTGCTGATGTTGAATGTAAAAGAAAATGTATACTTATCCAGACGTAGCTTTCTCCGGTACTTGAGTCCTTTTCTTGATGTGAACAGTTACTTTTACCAGGTTGGAGACTTGAAAACTCACAGCTTCATGAACGTCGTGTCGTAAGGAAAAACATAGAGGTGGATTATGTAAATTCGTCAACCTAAAAGTTGGTGATTTAGTTGTCATAACGGTGGATAACTAGCTACGGGTCTTGGCTTAGTGGCAGGGTGATTGTGGTCCATCCCGGTAACGATGATGTTCTAGTTGTTAGTTTCAAGGGTAACAGATTTGTCTCCTTCCTGAGTTTATTTAGTTTTAAGATTTTTATTAAGTTTATTGAAAATGTTTTATTTTATGGTACAATGGTTTTTTACATGATTTATTTTTATTTTATTGTTGATGTGTACCGTAACATGTTTCATGGTGGGCGATGCATTCGCATTAATTTTCATTGGGTTGTTTTTTCCTGTTGTTAAGGACCTAGGACGGTCCTTGGTGGGCGATATGTATAAACCTACCATGAAACTTGTTTGTGTTATTTGCCGAGAGATGTCACTGCTCTTTAAGGGACGAAAAGCTGTACCGCGGTGTCCAGATTTTTTTCCCTGGCTTTATATACCTGGAGTATTTTGACATCTGTTAACCTTTGAGAACCTTTGACAACTATTGTGAACCATTGACAACCTGTGTCAAGCAATAAATTGTCACCTAAATATTGACGTCTTATTTAAACCTAGATAAGAGTCCCTTAAGTGCGCCGAGAGTATCCGTGGTTTATTCACCTTCAATCGGATATCAAACCGATCACCATCAACCATATTATGGGCTTGTCTAACCTTGTTAATCACAGTACCATTAAGTAGTTTAGTATTCGCGACCATGTCTATTGCTAAACTAATAAAAATAAACTTGCCAACTACACAAAACGTTCTGTTTGCTCAGAAACGTTCTCTACAACATTTAATCTCATTTAGTGACAGGAAAACTGGTCATAGCACAATTAAAGACAAGGAGCCAGTTAACAAGGTTAATTAATATTAAACCTTAAGACTGTCACCATAAAGTTAACGTTCCATTGATGATGAATACCACTTTATGTAAGTAAAAGGAACTAATTAAATATCATTGCAAAACATGCAATAATTGCTTATAAATTAGTCGTGTTTGTATTGCTAACGTTTTCATTGGTTAGTAATAGTATATTTGTTGAAAGTACTCGTAAATGTAGGCTGGATTATTTTCTCTAATGTTTGGAAAATGTATGTGATGTAACGAAAATGTACTGAAAACTGACTAAGAGCTAATTGATTTATCCATCATCTTTTTCTACTTAACTTTCTCTTTGTCTAGTTAATTTTTGATTTACTTAATTTATGTACAATACACGCTACGGGAGTTGATCCTTATTACGGTTAACTTACTAACTTACCCTATTGGGCTAAGTTTACGTCACTTAAAATTTAAAATACAACCTAAAATCAATGTAAATTTACTTTCTATCTTGCTGTCTAACTATATTAAACACTAAATCAATCTTGTTAGCTTGTAACTACGTTGACCAAAACACTACAACTTGATCTGAGTCACTACAATAATTGATTCGTTCAAGCACTGAACTCCGAACCAACAAAACCGCGATCTGCTTCCCGCCGACTAAGCTTAGGTTTTAAATAAACAATTACGGGTCTGACCGTCTTACTCGCAGACATTTCGCCGAGTATCTTATCAATACAATTATAATAGAGCCGATAGTAGAGCTCGCGGACGGAGGCCGAGCAACAATCTTACTTTAATTGCGTGCAACATAAATTACGGTGGACTTATTACAACCCGCTCCCGTTCCGATACAGCCGGGGGGTGATGGCGGCCGCGCGAATTTGACGATAGTCGAGCGTTTAGCTGCGAAAAGAGCGAGCGGTCGAGATTTTAGAACGCGCGAGCGTGTTCGGATGGTAATTTGCGTTACGTGAGCGCTTAAGTTCAGACAAATATCTTACGTTCGTGATGTTCTCGCAGTGTTAATTCATACTGTTGAGCGTATATAGCTTGAGAGTATGTCAACTTATATAAATAAATAAGTATTATTAATAGTAAAACTGTATAAGTACCTGGTGATAGGAGATGAATTGTCTTAGTAGCTCACAGACGGAGGCCGAGGAACAATCTTACTTTAATTGCGTGCAACATTTATTACGGTGGACTTTTTACAACCCGCTCCCGTTCCGATACAGCCAGGGGGTGATGGCAGCCGCGCGAATTTGACGATAGTCGAGCGTTTAGCTGCGAAAAGAGCGAGCGGGCGTCCGTGAACGCGAATACACTGATACGCGAGCAATTTATTGCAAGCGAATGAGATTCATTCGTGTTACGCGAGCAGCATTTGTTACACCGATTAGTGTCATAGCTTAAGCGTACGTCGATGTGAGCTTAATGATAAATAAGAGCTTCAGAAGTAAAAAAAGACGTAAACCTATTGATAGGAGATGAATAGACTCATTGCGTGCAACATAAATTACGGTGGACTTTTTACAACCCGCTCCCGTTCCGATACAGCCAGGGGGTGATGGCAGCCGCGCGAATTTGACAATAGTCAAGCTTTTAGCTGCGAAAAGAGTGAGCGGTCGAGATTTTAGACACCGCGAGCGTCCGCGAACGCGAATACATTGATACGCGAGCGATTTATTGCAAGCGAATAAGATTCGTTCGTGTTAGGCGAGCAGCGTTTGTTACACCAATTAGTGTCAAAGTTTAAGGGAAATCGACGTGAGCTTATAAGAGCTTTAGAAGTAAAAAAGCCGTATGCCTAGTGATAGGAGATGAATAGACTCAGTAGCTCACAGACGGAGGTCGCAACAATCTTACTTTAATTGCGTGCAACATAAATTACGGTGGACTTATTACAACCCGCTCCCGTTCCGATACAGCCGGGGGGTGATGGCGGCCGCGCGAATTTGACGATAGTCGAGCGTTAGCTGCGAAAAGAGCGAGCGGTCGAGATTTTAGATCGCGCGAGCGTGCGCAAACGCGAATACATTGATACGCGAGAGATTTATTGCAAGCGAATAAGATTCGTTCGTGTTACGCTAGCAGCGTTTTGTTACACCGATTAGTGTCATAGCTTAAGTGTACGTCGACGTGAGCTTAATGATTAATAAGAGCTTCAGAAGTAAAAAGCCGTAAGCCTATTGATAGGATATGAACAGACTCATTGCGTGCAACATAAATTACAGTGGACTTATTACAACCCGCTCCCGTTCCGATACAGCCGGGGGGTGATGGCGGCCGCGCGAATTTGACGATAGTCGAGCGTTTAGCTGCGAAAAGAGCGAGCGGTCGAGATTTAAGATCGCGCGAGCGTCCGCGAACGCGAATACATTGATACGCGAGCGATTTATTGCAAGCGAATAAGATTCGTTCGTGTTACGCGAGCAGCGTTTTGTTACATCGATTAGTGTCATAGCTTAAGCGCACGTCGATGTGAGCGTAATGACAAATAAGAGCTTCAGAAGCAAAAAAAACCGTAAACCTAGTGATAGGAGAGAGTCGAGCGTTTAGCTGCGAAAAGAGCGAGCGGTCAAGAATTTTGATAGGGCGAGCGAGCGCGAACGTTTGCGTTTAAGCGTAATTATTATCTAATGAGACTCGTTTATGATACATTCACGGTGTTTTATCATAAATCGTTCAACGTAGAAGCTTAGGTGTGCGTAAACGTAAATGAAAAACGTTTGTTCCTAGAAAAAATACACGCTCCCTGGATCCCATATAGGATGAATAATAATTAGCGAGCTTTGGTATTATCTCATTGACCAATCACAGCGTTCGATTCTCATGACATGCCTTATACTTTAATCTGTTAGTTGTGAAACTTTGGATAAGATACATATTAAACCAGTCTTATTATAATTCAATCTACCTAAGTGAAAACAAACAGCTCTACCGTCTCAGCAAATTAGACCGCAATTTTAGTCTTAGCCTTAATTATATCCAATATCGAACGGTTGCAGAATAGGCGTCCGCTTGCAGATTATTCATAGTCTCATTATCATAAAATTAACCGATAATAAATCATAGCGGGCGCAATTAAGCCGGCCGATACGAGATCACCGCTGCTTACTTGGCTTAGGAACGCGGAAAAATCGTGCAAGTAGCCGCTCGATAAGCGATTGTAACCTTTTATACGTAATGTACGTAATTGACCCCCTGATTAGATTGTTATATGAAAGTTTGTTACTATACTTTCAACTTTTGTTTGACACATTATTCTGTTAGTAACTACGTATTTTGAACAACACTACTATGATCACGATGACCACGGGCCGGAAGACGTAGCGGCAGACAGGCCTCCTGCTAGGTGGACCGACGATCTGGTGAAGGTCGCGGGAAGACCCTGGATGCGGGCAGCGCAGGACCGGTCGTTATGGAAAGCTTTTGTCCAGCAGTAGACGTCATTTGGCTGAAACGACGGGTGCCCTCTCAGACGCATAAAATTTTTCATCATAATTTAGTTTGGCATAACAGTATATGCATAAAGTTTTTTCGCATAAACTTTGATATGCATAGTTTTCTAAATGCATAATGGTTTCTTAGGCATAATAATAACTTTCTCTAATTTTCAATACCATAATTTAAATAATCATAAATGTAAAGATCATAATTTTTATATTCCTAAAGTTTTATTTTGAATAAAATACAATAAACATAATTTAATTATGTATAACATTAAAAGTCATAAATATTGTCTATAAGAACAACCAATATTGAAGAGTAAATAATTATGTATTTGTGATGTTGCGAACGATCCTCCTTCCACCTTTAATACTCTTTCGGCCTATAGATTTGTAAAAACTAAATTCTCTGTGTCATTGTCATTTTTGTTCCTAATTTTTGACCTGTCTCTTAGAAAACTTAAGCTCATGAAAATACATTCTGTTTGATCTCGAATCCCTCTTATCTATTATAACGCACATATACAGTCGACATTTCTTTTACAACATTAAGCTTGCCTGGTCTGGAATTATGTAGATCCCGACTGGCCGTGGTCTCTTCCACGTGGTACTAGTCTGCCCTATACTAGAGTGTAATTTAGAAGCCGGAGGCGCGGAGGGAGTGCGGTCCTCGCTCGCTGTAACATATATCCGGCAGCCGTGCGAGCTGGAGCGGCTGAGGCTGGTCGCCGAAGGCGACCAGCAAGCCGAAGCTGCGGAAACGAGCATGGCATGCCGGGTATATGTTACGCCAGAGCGGAAGGACCGCACTTCCCGCAGCGCCGGAGATAAGGCAATCCTAATGCTTGCTTGCTTGCATGCTTGCTTGCTTGCATCCTTGCTTGTATGCATGCTTCCTTGCTGCTTGCTTGCTTGCATGCTTGCGTGCTTGCTGCTTGATTGCATGCTTGCTGCTTGCTTGCATGCTTGCTTGCATGCTTGCTTGCTGCTTGCTTGCATGCTTGCTTGCATGCTTGCTTGCTGCTTGCTTGCATGCTTGCTGCTTGCTTGCAAGCTTGCTTGTTTGCATCTTTGCTTGCATGCATGCTTACATGCTTCCTTGCAGCTTGCTTGCTGTTTGATTGCATGCTTGTTTGCATGCTTGCTTGTCTATTTATATTAATTGTTAACTTATATTTTATATGTATAACATTTTTATATTTCATATTTTGTTAACATTATGGTATTTTGTATATTTTTTTTTTTTTTTTTTTTTTATGCTAGACAAGGCAGGTATTTGACCGCAATCGCACCTGGTGTTAAGTGAGATGCAGTCTAGGATGGTACATATCTGCCCTGTAAGTGCCTATTCACTCTCGCCTTGAAAACTTGAAATGAAATTATGAATGGAAATATTTATGGCATTGGTTTAGATGTCAAAAAATGTTATGCCTAGAAATAGTTATTAAAAAAAAAGAATACAGAAAAAATATATACTAAAATATTATTATAATAAAAGTGGTTATAGCAAAAAAAAATATGCCTTATGATTTATTCTGTATGAGCGTTATGCGAAATGATGAGTATGCCAAAAAACTTTATGCACTCTTAAATTATGACAATATTTTTTATGCAACCGAATATGGACCCGAAACGACAACTAAGATAAAATATCCCCAAGTTAGACATAGCTTTTAAACCAAAAACAATCAATCTTACCCATATTAACTTTGCTATGACGAAATTCACGTAAACAAAGCCGCGGGCACAGAACAGTGATCCAGAAAAACCAGTTACACTTAAACGAGTGATCTTATTTTGTTCCGATAACTTTCATAGCAACAGCTGTTGGCATAAAACAAAGTACAGAAGTATCAATCCATATCAGCATTAAAATTTTATATGCTGACCAGATCGCGTGCTTCTATTTTAATTCCTCGATTAGATAACCACTTACCAACTGGCGCTTTGGTAGTCTACAATTGAATATAGGGTGTACAAAAAATACAGTCTTTTTTCCATCAATAAATTGTGTGACAAGAAAGAAACATTTATTAAAATGGACAAAAAGGTATAGGAAATATAACAGTAGCACATTTGAAAGAAATAAAAAGTGTACTGAGAACTTTGTCGCAATAGCCATGCCCATTTGAATGGGACCTTTCTCAGCATAACGACGTGAACCACGGTGACGAAGGCCAAGTAAATGTATTGACATAATTTTGATGCATGGATGCGGATGTATAAGTGTGATTGAAAGAAAAAAAAAAAGATTCCTAGTGTGTTTTGTTACACTTAAACGTCTAATTACTAAAACAAGCTTTTAGGTATGAGTAATTCAATCGGTATTCTAATAAAATTATGCTCATTTTGTTTAATATTAAATCTAAAATTAGTGGTATTTTAATTTTATAGACAGCATTTCGTATTCGTAATCCAGTAGTCGATAAAATTGAAAGGTCGACACCCAGATCTGAAGCTCCGTAGATCTCGATCCCAATCAATATGCAAAGCTGCGCGATCGCGTGCGCACGCTCGAAATTTCGCTTTTTATTTAATCAACTCCGCGATTAATACTGCATTAACCGCTGATTTAATTGCCATACGTTATAATTAAGGTGTTTTATTTTTTGTTATTTATACACGTCTGGTTTGGTTGGGTAGGTAAAATTGTGTTTAGTTGAAAGGAGCTCTTGACTGACATGTAAAATATTCGATACTTTTATGAGTATCTATTAAACGTTATTGTAATATATTCTTCTTCCTCATTGATGTCTTCCAGGAACTGACCAGAATGACCTGCATCAGCATCAAGGTTGTCAATACACTAAACCAGTAATTTTATTAGTGACATCAATCATAAATCATTTTTATCTAAACTTAAACATGCTTACAAACAATATGATTGCTTAATAGAAAACTTTTCTATTTCATCTGTAGCAACTCAATCAAACCGAAAAACAGATTCAATTATCAAAAGAAAAATCAAACAACGATTGTGGAGACGGTACGGTTAACTTGTGAATGCAATTTTATTAATTAATTTCGAGATGCATTTATCTTCCTCGCATGATGCAAGCGTTTTAATAAGACCAGCCGCCATTACTGGATTGGTTCAGGCACACAATAAACACTTACAGAAGTACCACTTCGTACTTACTTTTAATAGCACTGATACATGACCTAAGTATTTTAATGATGCACTTTCAAGTCTCTTCTGGACGAACATTCACAATCCCGAATCTTAACGCATCATGAAGTAAGATAGCCAGTTTCCTCAGTGGCTGAGGATTCCTTTTCGAGACAAGAGTGAATAGGCGCTTACAGGGCAGTATGTACCACCCTAGACAGCATCTCACTTAACACCAGAAGCGATTGCTTCTTCCACCTTCGGCCGGATCATCACTTTCTATCGGGTGAGATGCAGACCAAGAGCTTCCTCGCTGTGAATTAAAAAAAAGAAAAAAATCAGATTCAAATTCAACTTTTTCAATAAAACACACATAAGACATAGGTAATTTACATACTTGCAATGTTTCTGAAAACGTGATTGCAAAGATGCGTAACTACAACATAGCCCTTCTGTAGACATTTATTCTGTGGCCAAAGGAAGACGGGGTGGACTGTACACGCTGAGTTTGCGATTTATTGTTACTGAAATCGTGTTAAGAAGATTAAGTGGGATGATGTATGAGAGCAATGACGCGGGATTTGTAATTGACATCCATGTTCGTAAAGTAGCCTTGCGAGGTGCAAAGTATGGTGTTAGGTTATGTTTGCTAGATCTTATCGGTTGATCGACTGATAATGTTTGAGATTTTGTTACTTGTTATGGAAATAGTAACGTTGATTGGAATACATTATTTTAAAGGGTGAATAATGTTATTTAATTAAACTGAGAACTAAGTTGTACATTTTTTTTACAATATTTGTTTCTCTGATGGGTCTAAATTTATTTTAGACAACGAAGAAATGCCAATTAATTTCATTGACATTTTGATATTTAGAAAGGTTCTTTTTAATAAATAAATTGCATGCTTTTTTACGATCGTAACTTTAACGGCTCCGTGACTGTGATGAGAGCAAAATGTCGTAAGTCCAATTTGTGGCACTTATTTTTTTAAAGACAAGACGTGTTTTATATCGTCATATTTGTATGAATTAAAATACAATGCAAGTTCCATTTAATTTCTAATTTAATCAAACATCAGCATTGAATTCGTTGCCCCATCTTCCCCCAGTCAGTAATCTCACCATCAATCTGTTCGGACTTAGCTGGCTGCTTATTAAACAAGAACTTATTAACTTAAAACATTAACTAGCACTCTGGGATATGAGCACTTTGTCGTTATTGCGATCGACGATAAAGCCCAAGGTGAACCAATGATTCAATAACACAACACAATTAAAATAGAATAGGCATTAATACAGAATTTCCAACCAAAAAAATCAACGCTCCCCAAACTTCTGAAACAAAAACTTCAATCGGACGAAAAAATATTAATTTGTTATTGTTAATGAAATAGCTACATTTAAATAAACGTCTGGTAACTAAGAAGAAAAAAGTTAAATAAAATAATCGCCCGCCGCAAAATTCTTTCAAAGGGTTGAAAGGTAAAGTCAGCAATAACTTAGACAATGGTTGTAATCAGAAAAAATATCTTTTATTACTTTTTTTTAATGAGAAACTTAATTATCTGGGTCCCTTGGTTATTGTTATATTCAATTATGGAGTCTAGACTGTGAAACATTAATGTTTTCGCTTTCTTTAGATTAACATTGGTTTTTCGAAGTTTGTGATAGAGTTAACATAAACTCATAATTTGATTTTGTTCTTCTCCTTGTCGTTATTCTTTAATATTTTTCTGGTTGTAATTTTACTATTATTTGAATGTAGGTATTTATTAATCTTTCTCGATTTAGTCCTTTCATTATAAAGAAAGAATGAATTCATTTGATGAACAAAAAAAAAAACCAGTAAAATCACAGTACCACGTCCATGTACAATCTAGACTAAAGCCAGTTCGCACTCTCGCGGTTCCTTCGTCACAATATAAATATGGCGTTCTGCATTAACATACTTATTAATTATAGCCTCCGGGCTTGGCTGGTAGCCGTTTTATAATACATCTCGGATGCTTTACGATCGCCCCGCCCAGCGCGCGGAGACGTAATGCGTCCGCTCGCGGTCCGACAAATGAGTATACTGATTAAACTCGTGTAGCCTATGCTTTATTTGTTTACGCTCGCAGTTTGACAAGCGGTGGTTGTGTTGTTTGGAATTCACGCGTTTCGGTGCGTGTTGACTGTCACTTGTCGCTTTTTACGGTAGAGACGTAAAGTTTGGATGCGTTTTTATTATAAAAAAGGTGTCTTTAGCAATTGTACTCTTGATAACATTTTTGTATCTAATACAAGGTTTTAAACTATTGCATTTCATTTATAACTGTCCAAGTTTCATTTGGTTTGGTTTTAAGGTGTGTAATTTATGATTTATTTTGTAAGTATACTTACTTAACAAATGTTCTTTTCTGTTTCAGGTAACGTGTTTGTTCACTAAGTTATCTACTTACTCCGACTGTAAGTTACTTCAAGGCAACTATCGTTTACTTAACATTAAAACGAATCAAAACGTTACAGCTTTCAACGATCACTGGTTTTAAAACAATGAGTGAACATCCTAACCAACATAGCATAAATAGTAACTGCAATATAGTCGCAGTCTATGTATAAAATAGGGACGAATAACAGCTGTTGATAATGTCATCTACGTTTCGCTCCACTGCTTATCAGAACGCATCTCAGTAATGACAGAGTTGGCAAAGCAAAGCAAGTGGTGCTAAACGTTAGGCTACACGAGCCCACGCGAAACGAATACGTTTTTGTCTCGAATCGGACCAATCTAGCTCTCGTTGACTCGTCGCTCGACAATTGTCGCTCCAAATGAGATCTCCAAACGCTTACCCAGTTTAGAATACAAAATTATGCCAACACAAACAAACTATTAACGAGTGGCAGTCACCCACACAAACGCGTCTTCAATCAAGGCAAGTCGCATTTCGAAAGCAAATTATCAAGGCGCGGGGAGGGGTGCGGGGGGATAATTAAAATCCGTTGATTAATATGTAAATGTAATAAGATTACTCTCCCCTGAATAATTTAACTGGGGCCCGGAGATGAGTTATATACGTCGGACTCTCATTATGGCGTGTAGTTCTGTAGGGACACCACGAGGTGACCGGTTAGAGGGAAAATTCGGGAGGCGTATTTAATTATGAACTACTCGAAATTCAAGTATCGTGCATAATCGCAATTTCTCATAGAGTTGGTGCGAATGCGTCCATTAAAGCGGCTTAAGTATATCTATTTTTTAAATGCTCGTCCCTTTTCCTAGATAAATATTAGAGAGATGTAGTAAATACTAAAACCAAAAATCTCTCGCTCTATTGAGTGAGATTATTAAAATATCTCCAAGCCAAGAATAAATTTGTATCGGTTAATATAGAAAATATAAATCTGTCATACAAAGTCATTGTGTACTTAGTAATATGTACAAATTGGTTAAGAAGTATCGCAAATTGTATAATGCACTCGGGAACTGTTTAGATTATACTTCCTCAAAGGCATTACCTATAATTGTGCAATAATCATGATACCTAAAACCTATACGTGTGATTACGTATGTAAAGTTGCAGTGGCAAAATTGAAGGAAGGAAGGAAAATAAAGAAAAATATTTATACGAATGTAATCGAGATAATATGATGATTATATTCGTTGCGTGAGAGTTGAGAACATAAGATTATTTACCTACACAGAATCTACAAAGTTAGGTACATATTGTGATTTAGGAAACTTTGTGAAAACATAAAATTCATTTTTTTTGTCAAGATTTGATTTTAGTGCGAAATCTTTTTTTTTTTTAAATAACAGAGCTGTCTTCGTCCGTTAAAAACTTTTTTGATTCCAATGAGCGTGATGTACGTAGTAATAGTTCTTTTTGTGGCCTATTTAATACTTGCAATATTTGGTGACCCTACTTTTTTTTTCTTTAAATGGCGCACTTTTAACAGACTTATCTGTATTCCATTTAAGACAAGACAACATCACATGATTGGAAAGTCTATCAACTCCTTATTATAGTAGTCATAATATTAAAAGGAAGCCCTAAGCTGTAAGCTAATTCTTAACTTACTTAAAAAGTAACTATCGATTCGAAAGTCGCAAATCTCGGGCGATGCCAGTTCATGCACTATAAAAGTGCTGTGTGCTGTGTTTTGCAGTAAGGCTTTTAAAGAGCGCTTTTACATTACCCAACTTGTGCTTTGTATGTCTTTAGTAGAAATGAGTTAGCGTCCTTTCAAAAGATGGTTAGAGCAGGACACAGTTTATTATAAAACTAGTCCTGCAAACGAACGACTAACGTCCTGATCAAAAGTTCTCATTTAAAAGAGATCTTAAACGCTACCTTTCAATAAAATCTGATGTTGATCCATTATTTTCGTTGCGGGTCTAATGACAGTTTAACTTTCCCCCGGGAAAATCTTAACCTTCACTGGCTGGGTTTTTACTGGCGGTCAAGCTGGCCTGGCTGCACAAGAGTTGCATGGAGTCGAGAGATGTGAATAGTCCCGTCTGATGTTGTTCCATGGTGGCCCTGCGTATTGTAATGTATGGGAGCGCGGCTGGCTTGATAAATGCCGTCGTGGCCCAGACTGGGCGTAGGGCACGCAGACCCATGGAAGCAGCTACTGCTCTGCGCATGGAAGTAGTAATTCGAGCTAGCGTTGCGAATTCTAATTAAACAATTTGACAATATAGTGTACTGCCAGAAATACCGATTTATAAATAACACCGTGTGTCAAGTTTTCTAATTGCCTAATGTCCTGGAAGCCTATTGTAGCTAGGTCGCTCGAGACAAAACTGACCTATTGACAAAGTCCTTTAAAAATCAACTCACACACCGACTGAAAATGAAGATTATGAAGAACATCATACAATTTTTCCTTCTTATGTGTAGTCCGACTAAGTAAGTTGAAATAAGGATTCAGAATAGTTCATGCGACAGGAGCTTATTCGTCGGCCGTTTGGTGTAGTGGTTCGATTCGGACTACTATTCCAGAGGTTGCGGGTTCGATTCCCGCACAGTACAAACATTTGTGTGCATGAACATATTTGTTTGTATTGGACTGGGTGTTTTCTATGTATAATATGTATGGTATTTACAAAAAAAAAAAAAGTATTTAAGTATGTTTATATCCGTTGTCTAGTACCCATAGTACAAGCTTTGCTTAGTTTGGGACTAGAAGCGCAGTGTAATATGTCCAAGGATATTTATTATTATTATTTATTATTATTTACTCTTTTCGGATTCGCCGATCAGTCACCGATATAATTTTAATCTTATTGTGGTATCTGTTTCCGAGATTCAAAATTCAAATATAGGCTAGCTAAAAATTATAATAGGTTAAGATTGAAAATTATGATACTCATCACCACTACTTTGAATTAAACTTTACATGTACTCGTAGTTGGCTACGAATCTTGAACGAGCGTGTTAGGTAATCGTAGTTTGCCCTAAAATTACCCTATAACGGCCATGTTGTTTCCGCCATCTTTATTAAGAACGCATGGCCTCCCAGCCTCCTGGCACTGGTCAACAGCCAGCAAGGCGTTAAAGGCATCAGCTATACGCCTGCCAGCCAGTCTTGAGCCCCCCGCCCGCCTTGCGCGCAGGGCGGGCGGGCGACTCGCCGGGTCGCGTTACACCGGCCGTAGGTGTTTGGCTCACTTGTCTAATGGCTTTGATTAAACTGCCAGTTTATTTGACGGTACGATGCGTGCTATGGATTTATGTTTAGACGACGTATTAACGATGGTAGATACGTCAGGATGCGTGGCCATTCGTCGGCGGTTTTCGGATCGGATTTGACTAAGAAACGGGAGGCTTTCGTAATCGATGCGTGAACGAAGTTTACGAGATTCGAATGCTTGATTTTGTACTTTATGAATTGTATATTACTAGGAAGGTCACATATAAACATACATTTGTATAGCTGGTGATAGCAATGCAAGGCCAATTTTCGGCTGTAAATGTGGTCTCTAATACAAACAACTTATTAGAGCAACAAGCAATTGCAAATTGTAAGCTTTGCTTACAAATTACCGTTGCAATACGATAATAACTGGAAGTCATGTTACCATTTTAGACCTCAAAATAAACTTTATTCGTAGGTACTATAGTTTGTCTGTGACAAGTATCAATTAGTTCAATACTACACTACTTATTATTAAAGAAAACAACAAAATCACGTGCAGATGCAAATACTAATCATAGAAAAAACCGCTACTTATTTCTCAGAATAAACTGTTCTAAGTTTAAATTTAACGTAGGTGGCACACATCCAGAAATATCTCATACCTTCTAAGTGGTTCGGAAATACACTCTACATTCTAGTATTAGCAAGATTAAGTCTTCTTTTAATAGGTTTCGTACATTTATCTGAAAGAGACACGTGACTCAAGATTGAAAACGTGAGCCAACAAAAGATAAGCCCTTTTTATCATGACCTGTAAAACAAAGCATCTAACCCTTTAATCTGAGGCACACGGTTCGATTGAACTGACGGCTTAAAGTACTTTCTCGCAATGAAACGATTTGCAAAATTGTCTTTGCATACTTAGCTTAGTAGCTGGAAACTTTTTACATAGCATTAGCATTTAACTTTTTGGTAGTTGATCTTTTCAATCACATAGGGGAAATGTAATTTTACTCGTACTTTGTACTGTAACTGGAGACAGATATATACTAAAATTGGTACTGTTGCGATCTATCTAAGTCTGTATTCTACGACTAGTTAGTTTGAATGTGAAAACCATCTTATAAAGTCTAAAAACGAAACTCAAAACTCAGTCCAAATCTATTCCTTACTGTATTCTTTCATACTTGGATTTTATATCATAAAACGGAGCTTTACCTACTAAATTACTCTTACATGTGTATTGGAAACACAATGAAACAAATGAAACAAAACGAAATGTCACTTCTTTATCAGAACTCAATGGGAGACAATATAATTCTAGCTCTAGCCAGCTTACATAATACAGCACAGAGGTTTACAATCCGCCTGCAACCACAAATCACTTGTCAAATTACAGTATACGTAAGACAGCGACTCGATGTTGCTTGAAACAATAGGCGCGGCCGCTACTGACCTTTCAATAATTAGGATAGTGCATCTCCTGCGGATGAGAGCAACCCTTTGTGCGAGTGTGGGGCGAGTGTGTGCGTCTTGTAGTGATGGGAAAGTGGTCAAAGTATCGACAATTTTAGGAATGGGTCAATATCGATATTTGACCCTTAAGTAACATTTGTGACAAATTAAATCTTTACACGAAAATATTTACGTCCAGGCGACAGCACATCAAACTGAACATTTTTGTTGCAAAATCGCCCCCATTTAAAAAAAAATAAGAGGCCATAGGGTTAAGCTTGATGTGCCACCGTCTGTACAAAAATAGTGGGAGCTTTCGGTTCGGAATGGAAAATATCACGAATTATTCTTAGAGGGATTCATCTATCGTGTTAACTTAGAAGAAACCAAACATTTCAAGCCACATCAAGATAATCTTTTGCATTATTGTTTAACAAAACTGTAAATCTGAAGGACAACTTAAAAAGGCTATCGTGGCTTCACGGTGGCTTCACAAAACTAAAGCACTGCATGTCACTCTCTGATAGCAATGTCGTATAATATTCGGTGCGTGCCCTGCCCTGTCTTATTATGTTTTTTGCTCATTTGTCGCCAATCACTAATCAGGCAGGATTGATTCTGCTTTGGGTCATCTTATAATACATTCTGATATCGATGTTTAGTGCAGCACTAGTCCAGATAGTGGGGTGTGTGCTATGGGGGCACTGCATGCCGCTCTCTGATAGCAATGTCGTATATTCGGTGCGTGCCCTGCCCTGTCTTATTATGTTTTAGGCACCGCGGTCGACTGACGCGTGTGCGATTTCAGGCCCCGTTAAATCCATATTTAGTGTCTGGAGCTACGGTAATGCGTTGCGGTTGCGGCTAATGGCGATAGACGGTCATTGTTTTGTTTTGGTTCGAAGGTTAATGGGAATTATGGTTGATATTAGAAGAGTTTGCTTCCAAACGTCACCAAGGCCTAATCAAAATTTTCATTTTTCACATTAGTACCTCTTGCAAAATGTATCGCCGGTATCAGTAACAGTTATACCCGGTAAAAACTGTCCCTTTTGTAGGTACTAATTTTAACTTCTTAATAACGGATCTGTAGTGTCATTTCGCCTCGTAAAAATTACGACAAATCTTGAATGGCTGATAATCCGATATTCACATTTTTAAGAAGTTCGGTTTCATCAGACCATTTCTTTTAAACTTCGCACTCTACATCAGTATAATTAAAAGCAATCCTAATATAAATTTGACTTATAAACAGTTATAGTAATGAATATTCCCCGAACACGATTTAATTTTTGTCAGTCGCCGTTTTGTAATCAGAAATCCTTTGGAGAATTCAATTTTTTTATTGAAATTGGCGTCTCGTTAATTAAAACCAAATCGAATTAATTACTGAGCTCAAATTATTCCACCCCTTCGTTCGCTCTTAAAAATTGATTAAGAAGGCCAGTGGGGTGAGGCGAGCTAGTATACGTGTTGTACGTAGCCGCATGCCATAAACTAATATTCGCTCGGACACTACTTGGAGTTATTGGACAATGTAAATGAACGCTATCTCCTATAATGCCTTATTTCCCCCCGCCAGGCCAGTGCCCGGAGCGCCCCCACCGGGCGGCCCCCCCGACCGATGTCTCATCAGTAAGGATTGAACCCTTTAATGTATTCACCGTAACTTCGGGATGAGACTTGTATTAGTGTTATAATGAGACGTGGCCCTAAGGAATTATGGCTATACTTGCGGATCTCTGAGGCCCGGATTACGCGTTTCAATTTCTATGTGTGCGGGCTTCGTTAGGTCAGGCCGATGGTATCACGTCTCGAGATTTTCTACTTCGGGTCAGCTGTTATTGTTTGTTAATTGTTATTTGATACTTTGATCTCAGTTTCGTAATCTATTTAAGGTATAATGAACATCGAACCGATTAGAAATCCAAAACTTTGATACGGTTTTGTGTGTTATTATTGAATAAACACTAATTTAAAAACAATATAATTTTCGATGGCTCTTGAAACTGCTTTAAAGAAATTATTGTCTTAAAAGCGAGCACTTACCGAAGTTTAGCTAACCTCAAAACCGAGTAACAGTTTTAAAACCGAAATTTCGTCTTGAACGACCGTAGCGTTTCATTGAACATTATTTACCCGGCTTCTTGAGTCGCCAACAAATCGATAATGCTGCCAATTAGTCGGCACCAATTTTCCAATAAAACTTCAAACTGTTTTCCATTCCATTATCTTTCACCACCCTTTATTGCTGGCGAAGTTAAGCTACGTCTCCTCTTTCCACTCCGCTCCGAAATTATTACAATAATAATATTATTATATTAATAATTGTATTGATAAGGAGACTCTCGTAATAAGGGTAAACCGTCCCCTTTCTGCCAGCCATCCTCAATAGGAGAATTTATGTAACTAATGAAATAAGCGGAGTGCCACTCCCCGCCTCGCCGCCCAACCCGCTCCCATCCACCCTTCATTATCGGAAAGTTTGAAATATAATTTGAAATTATGCTCAATGTTATATTGAAGATAAGAGAAACACAAATTCCTTTAATTGGACTTGTTAAAGTGACTCAAATTAAGTTAACACCGAGTTGATGGTATTACTTTCGAAGTTGGGAATTATGACGGACTGTCCGTGGGTTTTTGGAATTCATGGGGTGATTAGCGGTCTAAGGAACAGTTATCGGTTTGCACACTTTATGTAACGGCATGAGTTTTATGGTAACTTATTGTCTTTCCGATAAAAATTTTCATCCTTGAAAATATAGCACCGATAGCTTTTTGTCAAACTGCTACATCTTTAGCGATCTTTGCTTAGCATTCGACACTAAAATTTTATTTTTTCCTCAATCCAAAAACTACATACTTACTATTATGAACAAAATACGTCCTACGAAAATATCCGAGTTTGCGAGAATAACAATGTGAACTAATACCCATATACTGAATAAATTAATTACTAATCATGTTTATACGGAGTCCTTCAGGGTAGTGCGTTAGGTCCACTATTGATTTTGCCAATACGGGCGGCGGCCCGCACGGGGTCGGAACTTGAGACCGCCACAATTAGGCGCTGGTCTCAATCTAATTATATTTCTGATTGGCTCGCCGGGAAATATTCAACTGCAGATCTGACAACAATCGCAATTGATTATGTGTGATTAAATTCAAAATATCTTTGTCAATAACTTTTGATTGTAAGGTAATTGTAGATGGATAGGATCATGTGGGAAAGTTTGAATAGTAAAAATAACTAATAAGGCAATATTACTTTGATGGATGAATGGAACGCAATAAAAGAAATAAGGAAACATGCTAATGAGGCGATGATCAAAGCGTTTGATTTTGCAGTGTTTTTTCTTATAAGATGCTTTTCTTATAATATGTATAACTGTATTTTCTACTAATATCCAGTGTCTTGCAAATGACCTACAATAATAACAATAACATTTATAGTCCTAAAGAAATCCTAATCTAACTGATTAATGGCCAGATTTCGTGTCACAACTGAATAATATTGTTGTTTCAACAATTAGCTTGTTTTAGAAACCGTTGGATCAAATGACTTTTGTAATCAAATAATTCTTGCGATGTATTTTACTCTCAGTTAATGATTTCGTACATTAGTAATGACTACATTAATATTAATGTTCTGTTGATGAATATCATGTAAGTAATTTAAATAACTACTCACTTTGTTTCTATGGACAGAAAAAATAAAAGCAGCAATCTACTTCAATAAAAATCTAATAATACTTTATTACAAAATGACGTAAGAAAACTTCAGTTAGTATGTCCCTGTTTAATTTTGATAATGTTAATTACAATTATATTGTATGCCACACAAAACAAGAAAAGAAATAAGTAATTACACAGAAGAGATAGCACCATTTCGACGGTTTTATGCCTATGAAGCGATCTCGTCTAGACGACCTAAGAAGAAGACAGTTGTCATATTTTAATCTATTTGGTTGTCATTTAATAAACTAAAAACGATTCAACATTGCTCAATTATTGGCGCTAAGGAAGAACCAAAATTGATTTTGACAGCGCTCAAATTGAAACGACTAACGAATTGAAGACTCGAAATCTTAAATCGATTGAAAGTCGTCCCAATTAGATGCAAATCGAGATCTAATTATTCGGATACGGTTCGTCTGCCGCAGCACTAGTCGATTGTCGGGCGCTTCGGAAATTACTAAGGCTGCCTGCTCCTTGCTTCAGACGGTCAATCATGGGGCACACACCCCGTTCGTTTTGTTTAGGCACTTTATCACAGAAGAAAATATATCGCTAACGAAGTTTTGGCTTTATGGGTGGGTAATTTAATTAATTATGTAAGGGTATTATTTTAATGTAATTATGTAAGGTCAAGATAGTCTTAAGAATAAACCCTAGTGGTTTTATAGTCTATTGATATTATAAAATGTAGGTACTGTGTTTTGTTTTCAATGATAAATAAAAAAAAATATTGACTGTATTAAAATCATTATTTTTTTATAAGCTGCCAATTGCAATAAAAATAAGTTGATGAAGACCTTTTCAAATTATGAGCTCTTAAACCGCGTTGACGTCACTAGAAGATCTGTTTTTAATGTCAACTTATGAAGTGACAAAAGATAGGTACCAAGATTTCGAATCAGATATTAATTGATTGTAAAAAATAAATTCTTAATAAGAATCATTGTTCGTATGAGTTTCTTCAAGGTTTTATGTTAACAGTGCCATATTATAGAGTTAAAATTTTATTGTTTTATGTCTGGTCTGGATTAACAATTCAATGATATAAACATACCCAACATCGAATGTCAAAATATGTTCCTTATTGATTAAACTCTAGCTCATTACCATAACAATTTAATTATTATTCAGACATTGATAACTATGACTCACAGTATTACGCGTCTCTTCAAGAATGTATTGTCTTGGACGTATCCGAAAACTTGTAACTACGGAAGGCTGCTAACTTTACATAATATCCTCATGAAACAAAATATCAGATTACATAAACAGGTATTCCTTTGCGTGTTCCATTTAAAAAATAAAATTACCTGCTGGCGCCAAGATTTGCAAATGACAACTGGCGATGACAAGGGCCGACACAAGTAGCTATTTGATAACAGTTTACGCAAATAAATATTTCATAATCTGCGTCATAACAATAAATTGCGCTATACAGTAACAATGGAGATTTCAAAACTTCAGTTGAATAACTTTACGTGGGTTACAAAAATGACGATTCATTTTTGATAAAAGAAGCTGGCACATAAAATGTCGAACGCCACAAAAAAATAAGCCGTTACGAGTGGTTTTAAAAAGATATTGCGAAAAATATCGAAAGCAAAAACAAGTGAGCATCGGATCAAACACGAAAATACTGCGCTTTTCTCAAGTTGAAAACATGCGAGCATCGCACTTTCTCCGAACCCGCGTGGAATAAACGCTGGCGTTCCGGCGACGGCGTTTCCAGGCGTTTCGCACGCCTCCCCA
Source organism: Ostrinia nubilalis (assembly GCF_963855985.1). Lineage (NCBI taxonomy): Eukaryota > Metazoa > Arthropoda > Insecta > Lepidoptera > Crambidae > Ostrinia > Ostrinia nubilalis. The sequence goes on along the minus strand of NC_087097.1, from coordinate 4,769,537 downwards.
AAGACCCCACCCGCTGTACATCATCTCATTTGAATTTCTAACTAGGAAACCTCCATGCAATTATTGGATTAATGTAAATTACGCAGTCTACAGCTACGGTGCACTATCAGGGACAGGGTTTAATTAGAATCCGGTTAAGTCTAATAATTCTATAGTGTTACCGAAAGTCGGTCTTATACCCCAGAAAGAAGGTTAGCTTTGCAAGTTTGAGCAGCCAGACGGTGGATTTATTTATTTACCCTATGTGGTAATGTCTAATAGTACACGTCAATGTATCTTAGACTGTTGTTGCAGATATGAACAGTTTTAGTGGAGCTATTTTTGATGCAGCTCTAATTGGGCTCTGAAATGATCGCTTATTGAATTTTCATGTGTATTATCGAAATAACATTATCAACGCTGTGTTTAATTTAGTTTATACTGACTTTGCCGTCGTCTCTATTAGCAGGTTCATTCTCACAAAATATTATATGCATGCACGTTGAAAATATTACATTAGTATTGTTTTAGTTTGATGTGGAGTGTATAGGTTACACATTTAGTAGATACTTATAATATTAGCTACGTCAATTAAGGAGTTCGTTTTATCGCGATGATTTTGTATCATTTGTGATTTTCTAGATGTGTTTTTTTTATCTTATAATCATCACAAGTACACTATACCAGTTTATTGAAGCTCGTTAAAATATGTAGGTCCTAACCGTTACTTCACCGTCAATTTGTGTGATTTAGTTGTGATAATCGCTAAAATGTTGTAAGTCTCATGTTACCGCGCGAAAACATCGTCCCGTAATTTTCTAAACTTGCATAATGTCCAGTAAGTGTTACAAGCAGTGAACACTCCCCATTACTGGGGTAATGAGACGTAGTATTACCATATTATACCTACATGTCACATGTGACCACAAATTGAGGTATTAATGTATTTAATAACAGTTAATAAATCGTAATCTGAATCTGACATTTTAAATACATATAAGCCGTGATTAACAGTGTGTTTCAGTCAAGTTTTAGAGTTGGCTCTTAGAGTAGGCGCACATCGTTGATTTTTAGTTGGCCGATAGTTGTGCCCGATTTTAAATTGTATGAAGAATCGGTCAAATCGAATCGGCGTAGTGTGCGCACTCCCATACATGTCCATACTAATCAAATGCCCGACTAAACTATCGGCCGACGAAAAATCAACGGTGTGCGCCAACTCTTAGTGAGAACCCGTGGACAATACGGACCTTTCAAGGGGTCTTCACGTGTCTGATATTTAATCCTTCAATGCTTTTATTTGACAAGTGATGAGAAAAAGCGCCACAACAAACTTAATTATCTCTGTCTACACATTAAATAAAAGAGAAAATAGATATTTACAACTTAACTTTACAATTTGTATGTAACTCAACTTACCTATAAGATCCCGAGAGCAAAAAGAATCTTTCACTGTCTACCGGCTTAGTTTTACTTCTCTATTTGCAGTAGATTCCACTTCTCTTCACGCTCTTTCTAACTCATTCCTTAACTTTACAATTTGTACGTAACTTAACTTACCTTTATGATCCCGAAAGCATAAAGAATCTTTCATTGTCTACCGGCTTAGTTTTACTTCTCTATTTGCAGTAGATTTCACAACTCTTTACGCTCTTTCTAAATATTCCCCCATAACTTAAACTAAGTTATCTGCTAGACTTACCAACCTACCAAACAACCTAAATCCAAAGGTAGGTCACCCAAAACCGAAACTCGCATTCCGACGCATAAAACAGAACAACTAGGCGACTAACCTGCGAAGTTGGCGGGAAAAGAGGAACATAACCTCAAAATACGGCGTCGTGACCTCGAAAATGCACGTAGGTGAAAGCCCTCGGGGTTCACGTAGGTAGAGGAACAAAAAAACCCGCCCCCCGCAAGGAGCGGGGGTGGCCCTCCCATGAATGAGTGAAGGAGGCACGCGTCCTTGAGCAAAAAAGTCACGTGACCGCGCAACAGGTGGCGCCGTGGCGTGTCCTTGCCGCCGGATTAGAAAAAAGCGTGTCTATCGCCCGTCGATGCGTTCCTTTTTCGACTTTTTTGAGAACGTCGCGCCTTTTTGGGTAGATGTTGCGTCATTTTCTTTGCTTAACGGTTTAGGAGCGTGCATTCGTTGGGTTTAGGAAGCTGATTAGTTTTCTTTTATTTATCAACACGTCTTTGATTTTGTAAACGATACTTCACTGTCTTTTTGGAAATAGATAAGCAAGGTCTTCTTTTTACAGTACTGTCTCGTAGTTAGGCTGCGCTGGAATGAAACTATTGCTCACAGTTGTTGACATTAGAAGACGAGGGAGGGAGACAAGCAGTTATGCCGCAAGACAGTCGAATGTTGTAGTCGACAAATTGACATTCAAGTCGTTTTATGATAACAATGTCATTATTTACGTGCGCAAGTGATATTTAGGTGGAACACACCTGGCAATAGGTAATTATTCTGAAAAGCTTGTCTGGTAGTAGGCATAGGTACTTAGGCTAAGTTGCACCATCTTACTTTAACTTGTACAAACGTCAAAAGTCTGTCAAACTCTATACAAAAACACCGGTTATGGCGTCACGGTTAAAATAAGGTGGAGTAACTGAACCTTAGAAATCTTTTAAAGAAACTCATAGTCTTTCTCAATGCAGTGCCAGTACTACGGTACTTTACTAAGATCAATCAGTCCATTGCAATGGTAGTTCACCGCTTTCTTTAAAAGTATTTTCTTGTAAAGCTGAAAACTTTTCAAGGCGAGACTGAATAGGCACTTAAAAGGCAGATTTGTACCATCCTAGACTGCATCTCATCTTAACCAGGTGCGATTGCGGTCAAATACCTGTCTTGTTATGCATAAAAAAACAGGCAGTTAAAATTGTAAGGCAGAACAATATTTTAGAGGTAAAAATGTTTTAAAAGTTATAACTAACTATGGAAAATTTTCATAAGAGAGACTGAAAAAAGTGGCTGAATTTCTTGCGTTGCGCTTTTATATCTTGAACTAAACATCAGTCACAAATGTCATATCCTCAACAACCGAAGCATAACTAATAATAAAAACCAGTTCAACCCACCAAGCGCAGCGCGAAAGCCCCGCGTATCCAACAAGTTACTTCCAAACAAGTAGTACGTCCTTATGAATGGGCTCCCTCGGCCCCGCTTAACACGAATGTCACGACGCCCCGACGAGCCGGAAAACTCTCTTTTCTTCCTGAATTACCGCTCCGACACTCCATTCAAACGCCTACTCTATCACACCCCTTTAAAGCTGAAACTCGAGTGAAGCCACGAGGAAAATTTAAGGAATTTTCTACGCCGCACCCGCGCGCCAATCTAAAACGTATTAGGGCGACCTAAAGTCGGTTTTGGTTCGCATACAAAGATTGTTGCCGGCATGAAATCTTCCAGTCTCCTGCGGCAAATTGTTTCCTCGCGCCGCGTGTTTGTATTTTATTATACATTTTTATTTCTCGATAACATTAGCTTAACCGACTTTTCATTGCCTTCGCTAGGGCTGCCGCTGTCGGCTGTCGCTTGTAAACTTAATTTTATGTTTGTTCCGTCGGTAAGTCGTTTTATGAGTGCTTCAGCTAATGTTTGAGTGTTAACGTCGTTTATCTAACATCGAATAATGGTTATGGTTTTAAAATGCCTTTAGGACTTCCTCAATGCTGAAGTGTTTGTTAACAAGGCTAGTTATGTATGCGCAAAATACGTTTATCACTTTTACTATCAGAGAGGCTTAAGTACTGAGTGTCACTAGCCGAATAACAACAATTAAGAGAAAGGCACACATATAAAGTACGAAATAATATGCAAACAGTAATCGAATAATTGCTGTAACATTTATGCGTTGACACAAACTCAATAAACAATTATTTTTAAAGGCACCTCCGTCATTTAACAGTCACACACAATTACACAATTATATTTATGAATTTTCATATAAACACGTACGTTAAGTCGGCATTTATGTATGAATAATAATTAAAACGGCAAAACTAATTACATGTATGAATATTAAAATTGTCAATAAGAAAATGAAATATATTCTCGGTTAAGCTGAAATGTTAAGTGACTCTACATTACCCTAAAAAGTGTTGTAATAAGTTTCATCATTAATAATTCACATATTTTTTTAACTACAACTACGAAACTGAGTCTCTACCTCATCTGATGAAAAGTGATGGCCAGGACGAAGGTAGAAGCAAGCTTCACGCAAAATCCATAATTAGAGGTACTAGTTATATCAATGGCTCCAACTGCCAAAATACAACAATGCCTAACATTGTTGTTATGCCGACAACTGTCCAGCAATTCTATCCTAGAGATAAGATCGCTAGGTGGTGAATAATTCCCAAATTACTTACATAATTTGTTTCTTTATACAATACTGTCTTATGGAAACATCTTATTCATATCTTAGGCTGGGTTGCACCATCTTACTTTAACTTTAACAAACGTCACAATCTGTCAAACTCCAATAAAACATCGTTTATCGTTATAGTTATCGCTAAAGTTACGTGGTGCAATTCAGCCTTAAACGATAAAATTTAAACTGTACAGTATACATATGAGAGCAGGCAACCTTAGCCCCCAATCTTTCGTTATCACCTTTCGCAAGTGTCACAATAAAACTCACAGCCCTGAACGCTTAACAAGCGGTAAACTTGATTTGTACAAGCGTCGCAGCCCTAAGAAAAGTTGAGGCGAGCCGGGAATGTCAAAAACGTCGGGCGCGAACAAATATGTGCTTTGCCGGCGCCGCTCCAGCTTAATCCGGACCGGCGCCCTCTGCCGGGACTTTTTTGTCAACTTGGAAGCAGTTTGAGGGTTGTTTTTTGAGGAATGCTACGCGCGCGCGAGATTTTTAGGGTTGATTGGAAACGTGAGATAATGCCGAGTTTCGGAACGTTTACAAGTTTTGAGTTTCAACGGTGTTTGGGAATGGATTTGGATAGGTACTTCTTAAGCTTGATACGGATCGTAAATAAAAAGGTGCATGGCAGCAATCCCGTAGATAACTATTCTAATGTGATGATAAGGATTTGTATTAAAAAGTGTATTTTTTTAATTAAGAATAGAAGTACGGTTTTCTTCTGAGTTCCATGTCTCATAAATATAGCAATAGGCAAACTTTTTAGTTATAAACAGCCGCCAGAAAACAAAATATAAGTATGTTTTAGGTAAACTTTTACTACCCTCATTATTTTTTATAAGAATCCCAGTTAATGTCTGAAATTATCATCCACTCTATTAACCATGTATTATTTTTCAAGTCTGCTAACCACTTGTCAAATCTAACATTAAATTAATTTCATCCCGCACAACCGGCCCTCAAATTCCTTTTTAACCGACTTCAACAAAAGGAGGAGGTTCTCAATTCGTTGGTTTTTTTCACCTTATTAGATGCCCGCAGCGGCACTTTGCGGAGTGCCCTAGTACCCTCCTTGGCCCATTACTATTCAACCAGGGTGCTTCAGGAATTCGGAGCCTCACGATTTTTCGAGAACCTCTAATTTGACGGTTGATTACAGGTTGTGAAGAATATCTTTGATGTCAAACACTAAAGTCGTCCTAATAAGGTTTTCTTTTAAACACGTTCTTTGCGAATTATTTCTTTTATTCGTTGAGATTGACGAAAATAAGTGGAGAGGCGCAAACAAGTTTAATTTCATACAAATAAAGCATTTGATTAACCATGTAATCAAGTGGCAGTGGGCGGGGCACATAGCTCGTAGAGACGATGGCCGTTGGGGCAGGAAAGTTCTCGAGTGGCGACCACGGGCTGGAAGACGTAGCGTGGGCAGGCCTCCTACTAGGTGGACCGACGATCTGGTAAAGGTCGCGGGAAGAGCCTGGATGCGGGCAGCGCAGGACCGTTCATTGTGGAAAACCTTGGGGGAGGCCTTTGTCCAGCAGTGGACGTCATTTGGCTGAAAAGAAAGAAGAAGAAAGAAAGAAAGCATTTGATAATAAAAAAAAGTAGGCGGTTTTAATTTTCGAAAAAACAATTCCAATTAAACGACTATCTATGTAGTACACAATAAAGAACAAACGAGTTTTTTCACTTATGAAATTAATGTAGTAAATATCAACTCAATTTTAGTACACTAGTCTAGTCATTTTATCAACACGTAAACAGATACTTATATTAGCAGTTACCAATTATTTATCGGCATAAAACCAAGCTAATTCAAAATATCTACTTAAGTTTAATTTTCTTCTTAATAGATGCAATGTCAATTATTAAATCGTGATTTTACAAAAACCTCCATAAATAATTACAATTTTAGTAAGACTAACGGTCAAGCTGGCTGCTTGAAAACAAAACAAAAGAATAGAAAATTACGTATTTTTTAAATTAGCAATCACAATTTTGAATATCGAACGTCTTTGTTTTATTATTACAAACTGGCCAGTGTCATATCAAATACAATAAACAAAACACAAACGATACCATCAATACAAAACTCACGCACGCATTCGAGCCGCGTCCGTCGCAAAAGGTTATCCCGAAATGATATTACGCCTTGCATGTCTCGAGTCCAGTTCCTCATCTAAAATCGATAGTGACCCGGGGTCGCCCCCCTCGTTGTTGTAGTGTAGACGGTGGCTCCTAATTCGTGCCCCCACGTATGCCGATCTTTGTCGTCTAGCTAGATCGGACAGGTGCTAACTCGAATGCGTTTTACAATAATTGCGAGCGAGAATCGTGTGAGTATGTCGTTACGTAAAAAGTGTACCGCATTCGCGCGTAAAAGTTTCAGATGGCGTGTAACTTTTTTCGCGGGATATTCTTTTGCAGTTTGGTATTTTTATGTAACTGTTGTTTAACATTGTTATTGTTACTGTTTAACAAAGTATTTTAATTAAAAAGAGTTGTGCTAGAAATATTGTTCAACACCTAAAAGAAAGTAGGTATACTAAGATCACTTCCAATTTCGGATGGCATTATTCTATAAGTAACACGCATAATTAACTGTAAAATGGCGTTCTAAAATAATAAACATAACCTAATAAATGCATTGCCTTGTTGATGCCGTAAGAAGTTCATTATTTACAACACCAATAATGGCTATAGAGGAGTTTTAGTAGAGTCATATATCTGCATTCCGTTGTATCTGGAGCGCCCCGTCGGGGACACGACTGGAAATAAGTCGCACACTATCACACAATGTTGTGAATCGACGCGCACAGGTAAACACTATACGTGTTACAAGTGCAGTACAGTGGTAACAATGTATGAATGTAATTTAAAGGCGGTGAAGTGATTTGTCACTGTAGCACTTGAAACGTGTTCTTTTTTAGCATCAGGGTAATTACTGCTATTACATTGTGTAAGAAATAGGAATTATTATTGTCATAATGCATTTTGACTTCAACTTTGATAGAGACAAAAACACAGGTCTCACATTGTCATTACACTAATTATTAACCACTGTCAATGCCACTTTGTAAAAATCTTGCCAAATATCATAACACATTCATAACATAACACGTCCTAAATCGAATTCAATTCAAAAACGTCTGAACAAAGTAATACTATTCCATATTCATTACGAAAATGGACTCGATTAATTTAAAAACTTAACACCGCTATCGTTACCTGCATCCCATTAGCAATTAACAAAGCTTTTAAAACACTACAACCTGATTAGAAGCCGGCCTCAGCGCGTGATGAAATTAAAAAGTTACAACAATCCGGCTGCGCCCCAAACTTATTATAACCCAGGCTCATTATCTCCGCAGCATAGTGCCGAATCGATAGGAAACTAACGCACACCACCCCGAACCCCACACTAATGCAAAATAAACGAAAGTCTATACTCGTAACCAGCGCGTCAACTTAAAACTTAATTATAATTAATTAATTCCAATTCGACGCGGTCCTGTTCTTACACGCCACATCTTGGATGACGCCGTCCCGCTCCCGCGCACACCCGAGGGTAGAAACGCTGTATTGTATTTTAGAAGACCTTTTATCACAACGGCATTTCACGAAGTAGGGTAGTCCACTAGTTCGATTCCTTTTGGATTTTATTAGCACTTTCATTTTAATTGGTGTTCGTGTTCTTTCGGTAAACATCGTAGCCATAGATCGTGTTTTGTTGCGGGAACTTTTGGTAGAGTTCATGGCGTGTTTTAGATGTAGGTCAATGTCTAAAGTTGTGAGTTTATTGCACGTAAAATACTGGTATAGTGTCAGTAGCATTTAACTGTAAGCGATTATCTTATTATTGTATTGTATCGAGATATATTTCTTCTTGTTTTATAGTTGAGGTCAGAAGCCTAATGTACTTCCTGAGACGTCACCAGCCGTAATATTTTGTAGTAGGGTAAAATTAAAGCTACTTAATAAGAAACAAGATGATCATTAAGACAACTTCTTTACTTACATATTATTTTTTAAGGTCAAGAAAAAGTTTTAACATTTATGAAAGCCTAAATGAATTGCCAAATATAGAGTTACAATACAACACAGGAATCAAATTACCTTCAATTCGAAATGGAGCGGACATAAAACAAGGCAGGACGCCTCGGAGGCGTCAAATCAAAACAAAATGGCCGTAGATCTCAATGGGGATAATTTAATTGTAATCATCACTACATCGGGCGGTGACGAGTATCACGAGATGCGACTAAGGGTCCACCCTGCGCCCCCGAGACGACTTCGCCCCCCCAAGAAGGGGTTAACCCCCCTCATTACCATATTTCATTTACTCAACAAAATTATGCTAATTACTGATATTGCTTTGTGAAAAAGGAAATTTATAAGGATTAAACTTACACCCCCCAGTTGTGAACCGGTCTGATCCAGACGTAACTAGTTCCAGCGAGTTCGCCGGATGAATTATTTAGAAGATGATTCTTTGAATTAAAAATTGGCTCGCGAAGGGCTCCCGTAATTCGCGATCCGCTCGATTATAATCGGACGCAATTAAAATTCAAATTGGGGAATTTTTAATTTTGTTATTGATGGCCCACTTTAGCGGACGGATTGAATCGAACGTTGTTAAAAAGTTCCAGGGAAGTTAAAGCTCTGGTTCGAGCGAAAATTGCTTGTTTATTTTATAAATGTGCTTATCGAATATTGCTTGATGCGATCCACCACTTTCTGGTTCTTGAGAGTGCGTGGAATCAGAGCTAATTATGATATTCGTTTCCACTTCATCTAGATAATATTTTTGATGAAATACACTTCGCTACTTTGCACAATACTCTATCAACTTTTTATTAGTTTTCCCCGTTTTTTTTAAATTAACCGGTAACTTTAAAAATTAAAATAGTTCAATCATAAAAAGTGATTTATCAAAAGCTTCAAATCCATCTTTTTTGACGAGTTTTTTGATGAATATTATCAGAAGCTTCTAGAATCCCCTTCCTACTGATGCAAAAATCGCCTGCATCCGAATCGATCTTTTGTTTTTAACATTCACCGCGTAAAATATTACAAAGTGTTACATACATAAAAATAATTAACATGCACAGATGCGTTCAAGTTCGAATTGAATTATAGTAATGAAATAGCCCGTTGCTTTGGGCAGGCGAGCGCCTCCGGCCACTAGTTTCGCAACTTATCCCGGCTAAGGCAGGTCCTTATTTAAATGTAAATTAGGTTCATTTCACGAAATTAATGTCGTGGAGACCCACCCTCCGACTACAGCGACCATCTTGCAGCAAAATCGCGGACAAATCCCGCACGAATTTTGTCGTAACCGTTTTTTACAATTAAAAATTTTGCGAACGCATTCCACTAAATTAATAGGCCATTTTAAATGTTAACTGCTTTTTATTGAGTGTGATAGTTATTATAAAAGCGTTGAACGATTTCTGTAAGTGTTTCGATTTGAATAATCGTGATTTGAATTATTGATGGCAAAATTTCTGTCACATATCTTACTGCATTCCTAAGTGAATGGTCCGCGTAATTTATGACTTGTCGTTGCTTTTTAGTAGCCTATAAAACATAATAATGTTTTGTATTAACACCAATATGTGTGTTATCTTTTTGCTTATCCATAATATTACTAGATACGAGATTTAAAATGATTGCGGTTAGGTAAATATTTATTAATTGTCTTTAAGTATACTGCGAATAACCACATCTCAAAAATCCGGTTTTGTTTCTAAACGCACAAAAGTGCAAAATTTTAATACTACAAACGATACGAATTTTTTAAAGTTGAATTCTTCTATCACTAGGATTTGCGGAATATTTTTATTAATTTGTTACAACGCAATCATAAATGGCAGAGTCGGCTATGAAACTAAACAATTGCCAACGAACAATATGTCTCTGATGTCGATGTTGCATTATGTCAACTTTAAATAAAACAGCAAGCGGCACTTTTTCAAAAATAATAAATATTATGTAATCGTCACATTTTTACAATTTGATTTAAGCTTTTGCATGCTGTGACATGAGGTGTGATTTTTTTACTACCTTGCTTACTTTGAAATGAAATGTCATCACTGATTTCAGTTCAGTTTCAGGTTTTAAAATTATATTTCATAACTTGATTAGGTATTTGCAGGCAGTTAATAATGTTTTGTATGTTAAATTCTGCTATTTCTTGCGTCGTCCGCCCAAACGGCAACGCAACGCCACCCTACAAGGAGGGGTAATGGTTGCTCTATGATTATATGGACAGACGAGTCATTACTCCTGTGTAAGTGTTGTTGCGAATCGCTAATGTTACTCTGAGAGTTTTATACAAATTAATCGTTGCCCTAACTTCAATTAGTGCATTTGGGTACTTACTTAATAATAGCGGTCATTTAGGCTACTTATGACGGAACGGGTGACTTTTTGTCACAGTGACAGTATATATTTCTCTTTTACACTTTTATAAAGAGAAAAAGAAAGACAATGTAGTACCTTTTTATTCTTACAGTCAAACGATACTGAAACGTCAAGTGGCAAAAATTGGAATTAATAACCCAGTATTGGTAGTAGCGCGCTCCTGACAAAGTCATAGCTGAGTCTGTTCAGTGTTGGATAACTATTATAGTTCGTTTCATCCACGAAGACGCGCCCCATCACTTTTGGTCAAGGGAAGCGCGGGGTGCGGGGAGTTTGATCCGAGCAATCTGAGCGTCATTATTGTAGTGTGCGTGTGCACTCATGATGATTTAGCGTGTACCGATAACACTCAAACATTTGCGGAAAAATGGTGGGGCGCGTTTTCGTGGATGAACCGATCTATATGATATGAGAGACATACTGTCACGGTGCGCGCGCGCCTTTACTCTCGGAGTTTTACACAAATTAATCGTTGCCCTAACTTCAATTAGTGCATTTGGGCACTCACCTAATGATAGCGGTCATTTAGCTCTATTGGGAGTTATTGAGTGGCTCGGTGACTGCTAGCAGTTACTTAGCTTTTGAATTAAACTGCACATTTATAGCTGTAATTCAACATGTGGCAGTTTCAATTAATGTTTTTCTCGGCGTTCCTAAGATATATGAGGATTGAGGATGTATGTTGTATATGTAATTAATTGATCAATTTTATGCATGTACTGATGTTTTCATAAACCGGACTTCATTATGTCTTTACTAGCTGTATCTACAACTTCGTATGAGTGAAAACGTCTGCATCGATGGTCTTTGTCCAGTAAGCCAAGACCTCTCTTCATATAGAATTACGTCTAGCGGAAGGGTCAAATTATGTCTCCACCTCCAAATAAAAACATTAATTTTAAAAAATCCTTTCGATACTGAACGATTAACCTATATTTGGATCTTAACAAAATAACTGTTAATTAATTTAATTGTAAATTGGTTTGTCCTACGCATAACATTTCGTGTCGATAAATTATGGCATGACGATCTAGAAATACAAGGTGTTACGTTTAATTAACATAAATAATTCATTTATTTCAATTCTTAACGTAATAAATCTAAATTTACGATATGGAATTATTGACCTTATACAAAAAAGATTTTATATAAAAAAAAAACAAACGTTAACACTGGCAAATTGTACTACTCGTATGTTTGATGTTTAACTAAAGAAACCTATTTATTACAATAGCACATAATCATAAAAAGTAAAGCGACAAACACTATCAAACAAAAAGTCCCAAAAATAATCGCTACGCCGTAGCCTCGTAGCAGGGCTAGACAACGGCCCGTAGTCCGTGACGTCACCGCGCCTAAGACACTAAAATTATCGTATCGTGCGCCGATCCCGCGATAACGCCGTAAAATCCGACGCTACGAACAAACGAAACTAAAGCATTAATCGAAATATTACGACCGCGATCACTTCGCGACGGGCGATATGAACAGAAAGGGTTGGCCCCCCCACGGAACATAATTACACGCACACCACCACCCGGCATTAACACAACGATAAAACAAGGCAACTACTTAGCATTTTCAAATTAAATACACTAATCACTTGTATAAACACAGCGTGTACGGACGCGCGGCTAGGATCGATACTGTCTATGTGTGAGTGGTGATTATAATGAAGGGGTAGGGTGAAATTAAGTGGCTCCATTCGTGTACCCTCGCCACTACTTGCTGTGTAGTCATGCCTTTGCCACTTCATAGGTTAGAACCAATAATTTCTGATTATTACGCCCGATCGTTAATTTTTACCGACTCGAATCACTTCTGTTTAATCTTTCTATCCGTTTTCGAGCGGGTTAACCCTAATTGAAGATATGAATTTGTAATCAGGGTAATAAATCTCTGATTAAAAAATTAAATTAAAAAGAGCTGGCCTTTGAGTTTTTTCGTGGAACACGCGAAATCACATTCTCGGCGTTTCGCTTTGAGAGAACGGACGTAATGATGTAATGGTGATTTCAAATTCAATTTTTGCGATGGTTGATTACTTCATAATTGAATTTCACACTTCGCAAAACTTTTTAACCAATAAATGAAACTTTAACAACTTATCGATGACTCAACATTGAAATGTAACATCATTTGTAGCCTTTTCTATCTATCTATAAGATAAGTCATAATTATTATAGATACCAAACTACAAAACGGTAACGTTGCCTAAAAGGGCTTCCGACAGAAACAAGGTCAAACCTATATCAGTGCCTATTGATAGGGTTTGACGTAAAATTTTATTGAGATGAGCCCATTAAAGCCCAATATCAATAAAATTCGTAGATATCCGTGTAACTATTGTTTCGATAACGAATTGAAAAGTTTGATTTTACTTATCAAATAGTTGACACATTTATCTTTTCTGACACTTACACACTCGATTTGGTAGTGAAATGTAATCGACATGTAATATAAAACTGAAAATGTTATGACAGTTGTAAAAAGTGCTTCAAATTGCCTCTAGGCAAATAGGCAGTCTATTAAACCGCGAATCAAGTCAACACTGAACTACGACCCGAATGATCCCACAGCGCCTCGCATTAAAGCGCTCGATTTTAATAATTACGTACCTCGAAAAAAGAGTTTGAATTTAAAAATCCTCACGTCGGGTTTCAAGCAATCGATTAATTAGCGTTATTACATACTGTACAGCGATCCATCTGTCGTAATTAGGCCCCAATCCCTTTCCCGGCAAAAAATAATGACGCACCCTAAAACACTTTCTACTTTTTTTCATTTTTAATCCAATTTGCCGGGGATTATGTTGGTAATTATATTTTTCCGATTGCGCCCGTGGCGGGAAATTCGTCCGCTTGATTGCGAATCCGAAAAATCCGCGCTGTTGATTAGGCTTTTTAGCGGGCGTGTGTGCGTTGACAGCCGCGCCTATGACAGTGTGCGGCGATCGGAATGTTTGAAAGTGAAAACCGCTGCCATTTGTAACCCTGATTCAGGAGACAACTTCTGTGATCGCGTTTTGTTTTCCTTTGTTGGTTAAGGACTTGTTGCAATTGAACACATCACTAGTGAAGTCACCCTCCGGATGTGACCCCATCTCTAGCCCTCTCTCCGCCATACTTTTTCCTACTGCGAGCATACTCTTTTGTAAATCCATTGAGAACAATTATTATACATACTTATTTAAACTTTCAGTCTTTTAATTATTACTTCAGGTTATGGGCCCAGCCCCTGAAAGTAAAATTTTTTGTAAAAAAAGTTTAATTCCGAAAAGTACCGCGTAAAAATAGTTGAGGTTAGGTTGCCGCAGATAGTTTTCTTTCAGCTTATTTCAGCTAAAAGTACAATTCAGTTTCCGAGGCAATGTCGACAAATACAGTTCACATTGACAAACTGACCGGGAGAGAAAACTACAACACATGGAAATTCGCCGTAAAGTCATACCTCGAGCTAGAGGAGTTGTGGGAATGTATCGAAAATGAGGACGGCGTGGTAAATCCGAAGCTAGACCTGAAAGCTAAGTCAAAAATAATTCTGCTCGTGGATCCGATCAACTACATACATATCCAAGATGCAAAGACTTCAAGACAGGTATGGCTAAATTTACAAAACGCATTTGAGGACTCTGGTTTGACTCGAAGAGTAGGTTTACTCCGAGATTTAGTAAACACGACCTTAGATGGATGTTCAAACGTAGAAGAGTACGTAAATAAAATAATTACCACAGCTCACAAACTGAGAAATGTAGATTTTAAAGTCGACGATGAGTGGTTAGGAACTTTAATGTTAGCGGGTTTACCAGACCAGTATAAACCAATGATTATGGGTCTTGAAAGCTCCGGTGTCAAAATTAGTGCAGATTCAATTAAAACTAAATTGTTACAAGAGGTCAAAACGGAATCTGATACTACAGTATTGTACACAAAGCCAAGAAACCCCCCAAAGAAATATAGTAACCCCACTAATAATCAGAATAAATCCCGAGGACCCCGTTGCTACAGTTGTAACCGATATGGACATTTGAGCAAAAATTGTTTCTCTAATAAGAAAGATTCTTCAAATGCTAATAAGAATTTTACTGCAGTTTTTTCAGCCAACACACAGAATGACAATGATTGGTATGTGGACTCTGGCGCATCCATGCATATGACGAGAAGATCTGATTGGTTGTATGCGGTAAAGACACCTCCGATACAAAGTATAAAGGTGGCCAATAACTCTTCAGTCACTATACAGAAGATGGGAAATGTGGATCTCAATCTCTGCTGTAATAATGGTAAAAGAAACACTGTCCAGGTGAGAGACGTTTTATTTATTCCTGAGCTCAGTGCTAACTTGCTGTCGGTTAGTCAGCTAGTGAAGAATGGATGTCATGTCAACTTTCATAAAACTGGCTGTAATATTTACAATAAAGAGAAACAATTAGTAGCAACGGCGAGACTAACCAACAACATGTATAAATTGATTATTGCTGAAGGGAATGCATATGTTACTACCACTGATAGTTCTGAAACATTAGATGTTTGGCACCGTAGAATGGCCCACCTGAATTACAATGATGTGAAAAAGCTAGTAAATTGTACTGAAGGAGTGAAAATTACAAAAATTGATAGTAAAGCATGCATACCCTGTATAGAAGGAAAGCAAACTAGATTTTCTTTCAAAAATGAAGGCTCAAGAGCAACTTCACAACTTGAGGTCATACACTCAGATCTCTGTGGCCCCATGGAGTGTGCTTCAATGGGAGGAGCCAAATATTTCATTACCTTCATCGATGATTTCTCCAGAAAAGTCTTCGTGTACTTCCTGAAAAATAAATTAGATGTCAAAACTGTATTTCATGAATTTAAATGTGAAGTAGAGAATGAGTTGGGGAGAAAGATAAAGATTCTTCGCACAGATAACGGCACTGAATACTGTAATAAAGATTTCTCAAAATATCTTACAGATTCTGGCATCAAGCACCAAACGACGACGCCGTACACACCTGAGCAGAACGGCCTAAGCGAGAGGAAGAACCGTACGCTAGTGGAACGCGCCAAGTGCATGCTCAGTGATGCCAATCTGCCGAAGATGTATTGGGCTGAAGCCGTTAACACCGCTGCATACATTACAAACAGATCCCCATCTCGAGTACTGAATGACATAACACCGGAGGAGAAATGGTCTGGGAGAAAACCTAACATTAGCCACATGCGAGTATTTGGTTGCAAAGCGATGGTTCATATACCTAAGCAACAGAGACAGAAATGGGATGCCAAATCTACAGAAATGGTATTTGTTGGCTACTGTCAAAATACTAAAGGCTACCGATTACTAGACACGAAGAAGAAAGCAATTTTGAAAAGCAGAGATGTTATTTTCATAGAAAATTCGAATTTGACTCAACTTACCAAAGAGCAAGTCACCGAAACAGCTTCATCAAAGTTTGATATAAGTACTCCGAATGTAGTGACTGAAATATCGACTCCGGATGAATCTAGCTTGACAAATGATGCTCATGACAGTGACAGATCTATGTCTGAAGATGTTACTTACACAGATGCCAATGACAGGACATATACACCAAGTAGTGGCGAGATATCTGATGAGCATCAACATGTAGTTGAACAGAGCTCGAATATCACATTGAGACCAAGACCAAGGAGGAGACCTGTACGCTATGATGACTCCGATGACAATCTTCATGCATGCCTGGCTATGTGCGATGATCCGACAAGCTTGGAAGAAGCTTTATCATGCAAAAATTCAGAGAAATGGATACAAGCCATGGATGAAGAATACAAGTCACTGATAGACAACCAAACCTGGATCTTGACGAAACTGCCACCTGAAAAGAAAACAATACCATGTAAGTGGGTGTACAAAACAAAACAAGATGAGAATGGAAATATAACTAAATACAAAGCTAGATTGGTTATAAAAGGCTGTGCACAGAAGAAAGGAATAGATTATGACGAAATTTACTCACCTGTTATAAGGTACACTTCACTTCGATACTTACTTGCGCTTGCTACGAAGTATAACCTGGATATTGACCAGATGGACGCCGTTTCCGCATTTCTTCAGGGCGATATTGAAGAAGAGATATTTATGCTGCAGCCACCGATGTATGAAAATGGAAACAGCACCGATGTATGCTTACTGAAGAAATCTCTGTACGGCCTGAAACAGGCAAGTCGTAACTGGAACAGAAAATTGGATGGTACACTTAAAGAAATAGGACTTTCTCAATCCTCGATTGATCCATGCATCTACTACAAGATTGTTGGAGAAAATGATATAACATTTGTAGCTGTTTACGTAGACGATCTTATTTTATTCACCAACTGCAAATCTACAAAGGACAACCTGAAAAAGAAATTATGTGAAGCATTTAGCATGAAAGATATTGGTGAATTGAAATACTGCATTGGATTACATGTTACAAGAGACAGAAAGAAAGGTATTATGTATATTGACCAGAAGAAATACATACAGGAAATACTACAAAGATATGGTATGTCAGACTGTAAACCTGTCAAGACACCGATAGATCCTCAGACAAAACTACCTTCAACTGGCCAAGAAGACGCAATTATGAAAAATATTCCTTACCAAGAAATCATTGGATGTCTACTTTATTTGTCTCAAGGCACAAGACCAGACATTAACTATGTTGTAAGTTACCTAAGTAGATACAATAACAAACCGGAAATGAAGCATTGGGTAACTCTGAAGCGTGTATTGAGATACTTGAAAGGCACTGAGAACTACTGTTTGTCTTATAACCAAAATAGACATGAAGAAATAGTTCATGCTTACTGTGACGCAGATTGGGCTAACTCTGAAGAAGACAGACGCTCCTGTACCGGCTACACCTTCATCTTTCAGGGAGGATCTATATGCTGGAACTCGAGGCGTCAGCCTACCGTTGCGCTATCAACGACAGAGGCAGAGTACATGTCACTGTCGGCATGTACTCAAGAGGCTGTGTGGCTCCAACAGCTCCAACAAGAATTCTGGCCACACCTGGCGTGTCGCCCTATTGTCATTTATTGCGATAACCAAAGTTGTATTAAGCTTTCAGGTACCGTTGGTTACAATAGTCGGACGAAGCACATAGACGTCCGACACCATTTTGTCAGGGACAAAATCAATGAGAGGAAGATAGAGGTTCAGTATGTCAGTACTGAAGAGATGGCTGCCGACGTGCTGACCAAAGCGACTCCACAAGCCAAGCTGCGCTACCTCTCCTGCAAGATGGGCCTGTGTTCAAGGGAGGATGTTGCAATTGAACACATCACTAGTGAAGTCACCCTCCGGATGTGACCCCATCTCTAGCCCTCTCTCCGCCATACTTTTTCCTACTGCGAGCATACTCTTTTGTAAATCCATTGAGAACAATTATTATACATACTTATTTAAACTTTCAGTCTTTTAATTATTACTTCAGGACTACCGGGTTATTCGAAATTGCGTTACTGGATAGCGGACGTATCACTAGAAATTACGGATACGAATACTTCTTGTAATATTGTCACCGATAGTCTTCAATAAATACCGCATTTAAAGCTAACGTAATATAAAATGCATATGACTTTTCTCAACTTATGTTTTTCCAAGTGTCAAACAGTAAAACTACTTTGTCATGGAGATTTATTGAACTTTTTAGAAAGATAAGTCTATCACCAGCGATGTGACATCAACTTGTAATACCTTCTACAGTGTGATAGAAGGACTAGGATGTAACAGCTTTGAATCGATCTGATACCTTTAACATCGTCCACAGGAAAACTCTACGATAACCTTCTGTTTAGGTACGTCATCGAGGTGGTAATCCAACGACACCTCACGCTCGCTCTAAGCTGGCACTCCGGCTCGTTACGGCGAGTTATTGTCATTAGCGCCGCTGCCGACCTCCGAAATACGGCGCGTTCGCGTTATGCACCGAGTTTGTACCGAGTTTGCACCAGATTTGCACTTATTTTTGACGTTCCATGCCTCGCTTACTTAAGGTCCTATGTTCCCTAGATGGGGCAGAGGGCGTCCACAACAGTCCTCCATCTTGTTCGGTCTTGAGCTTCGCGCTTGATCTCGCTCCAGGTCTTGCCGATTTTTTTCGCCTCGTCTGCTACAGTGCGCCGCCAAGTTTGTCTGGGGCGACCACGTTTGTGTTTCCATGCCTCGCGCGCGGTGCGAAAACTAGATCGTAAAGTGACAGTAATTTTGGTAAAACTATTTGAGAAATATTATTTCTACACTAGCCATTTTTAATGGAAGCAGTGACATTTCTCATAATCGAAAGCACTTAATACGTCTACCGCTTAATATTAAACGCTACATTTATCATTATTTTCATCGCCCACTTCAAGTAATTTAAAACAAAATGTTTTTTTTTTTATATAACTTGTATGATCTACGTGATGTTTTGTGCCTCTTCTACCCCTACGCCCTACTGTGTGGGTTTTAACAACCAAACTTTTAGGAACTGGCATAGGTAGGTATTTGATCACTAGTGCTGTCCTTTAAAGCAAACTAAGCGATCAGCTGAAGGCATAAAATATCACACCTTAACTCTCGCTTTAAAGTTATTTTCCTCTCGCTGTAAAGAAAGATGACGTCATTTTCTCGTATCCTCTACGTCAATGGACCTCTTCCAACAGCGCTGGTCCAACGCGGCGATCCGCCCGCATGCTTAGGACCATTAAGCTCCCAACTAATGAGTTATCATGACGTAGACTTGCAAGCGCGTGTCTAGCAGAAGAATTGATCTGATGCACATTATTATGGCTCGTAAAATCAGGTTATTTTCTAACTATAGCCATAGAAACTGCCCATAAAATTTGTAATCCACCCAATTTGAAGAGCTACCAACAACAAAATCAGCTAGCATCGGCCTAATTATAAGGCTGGGTTGCACCATCTTACTTTAACTGAGATAAACGTCAAATATTTGTCAAACTCCATACAAAAAACACCGGTTATCGTCATAGTTACGGTCAAATTTGGGTGGTGCAACTCAGCCTAAGAGTTATAACTTTTTTAAATTCTTTGTGACCTGTTGTTAGAACTTACACGATGCATTTTTCCACAATGTTGTATAAGGAATATGGAAAAAAAAGATTTTGACTCTATTGTAAACTATCCGGGCCAATTCAACAAGGAATGTGCAAAACTATTTCTAGGCTAAGTACAAGTCCACTAGGGTAATAAATAAGTAGATCACACATAAATTAATATAGTGAGGCCTAAATACTAATGATTATCAAAGTATTTTTCGCAACTCTATTTTTTGTCGTTTTACGTGATTTTGAAGAAAACTCCATTTCAAGTACATACTGCATTAATGCAATTAATTTAACCAACTCAGACGATGAGACATTCAATTTAAACTAAACGAAGCGGCGCTCTTCTTAACCGCTTGTTTGCTCATTAATCTTCGAGCAACACTTATGCGCCGGAGTGGAGTAAAAACGCACTACAATGTTGCGGGGATATTCAGCCGCAAAAAAGTGTGAAGAAAAAGCGAGCACTTACTGCGTTTAAGACAGCAATCAAACTCGACGAGATATTGCTTTTAGCATTTTCGTTATTCTTTTGTTTTATTTCAAAGCGAGCTAAGTACGAATGTAATACGGACGAACGATTCATAGAGCATTATGTAATCTGCTTAAATGTAATACAAAAATAATATCGATGCATCGATTTATCGACAGCGATTATTAACGAAGCATTGCTATGCTGATTTTGAAAAATGTTTGTTTTCTTTTAAAGTTAGGTAACATTAATGAATGAAATGAAAAAAATGAAAATGAAAAATATTTTATTGACACTTAGTACGAATGTTACAAGTAGTTAAGGAATTCCTCTCTTTAAGTTTAAGTAACCTGTATTGAGAGGAATCCACTCTTTCGTCACATCAATAGATGTTCTAAACTTACATTATGAAAATATTACCCACTTAATAACAAACACACAACACAAAAATAAAAAACATTAGCACAAATAACTTTTTCAGGTAAGACACAATGAGTATTTTGAATATGAGTAGCCTATTTCAGTAAAAACAATTAAGCTTACTACTTAAACAACAATAACAATTAAGCTTACTTACTTTACTTACTAGTGAAAGCATTTTCATTTACCTGCAAACAATGTCATAAACTTTACCTCTTAATATAGTATCATTAATGTTGTTGATCAGTTTACTTGTCAAACACAGTTATTATCTGGTGAAGGTCGCGGGAGGTGCCTGGATGCGATCGACGCAGGACCGGTCTTTGTGAAAATCCTTGGGGGAGGCCTTTGTCCAACTCTGGACGTCTTTCGGCTGAAACGAACGAACGAACAGTTTTTACGCCGACATAAAATTTTTATACGTAAAATACTTGCGGGCGACTGTACCCAGCTTGTAATGAGGTTCATCAGAGCCGATTATGCGCTTATTCGCTTTTTATGATACTTATAATAACCGTAAACGCTATTATTGGTTACACTGTATTCTCTTTACTCCACTTCATTATTATTACCATAATAATGTTATTATTATTGATGAACCTGTATCTAAATGCACTCAACTACATGAATAAATAACGTTATTACTATTATTATAACTTAGTATTAGATGTTATCGCAAAATACCTGACTAATAATGGATTATTGCCTTTTTAAGGACACTCAATTATTTATTTATTAGTTTTTATTTTTAACATTGTCATCTTAATAGGCTTCTACATCACATTTACCGTATTAAGTTATTAACTTAAAAAAAACATATTAAGTTCTAAGATAGGCAGTTGATAGTGAAAATTTGAACCACTTGAAATTTACCAATGTACGAGTAGCTGTAAGTAGCTAGTTTAAATAAAGTTCGTGTTTATTTTTTTTAACTAGAAAAAAAGATTTAAAAAGTCATTATGTATAAACATAGCTCATTTAAAGTTAGTAAATCATCTTGTAACCTCCACGAGTTAAATAACTGGCAACTAACACATTTTTGCGCCGTCTCATTTGTACCACACATTTTTCCTTTTCAAAGTAAATTAAAAGTGAACGCACACTAAAACACTTCTATAAATGCATCTTGGCACAGTGCAGTTGAAGAAACAGTAACTTGACTACAAGGACAACTAATATGTTATGGACAATATCGAAAAGAACTATTCTTACCAAAACGTCTTAATATGTTTTTTAATGAACTTTAATAAAATAACATTGAAAACTTTATTTGAAAAAATCTGGTAAATAGGTTACTTACTTTAGTGATATTATATTGATTTTAGAATCGTAAAATATATCTACTTTACAGAGGTAAATAGATGTGATTGTCAAATACTTGCATAATCAAATAATGATAAAAAACGTTTCCGATTAGGTCGCTACAACAAACTTACGAGTTTCTAAAAGTATTTTCAGTAAAAATACATCTACTCTACAGACAGACTTAACATAGATGTGATTGTAAAATACTTGCCCATTCAAATAATAAAAATATACTTTTTTCTTCTGTCGCCACAAAGTTACGAGACTCTGAAAGTATGTTCAGTAAATTTTCCACCAACATAAGTTACCGCTCTACCTCTTTACTGTGTCCTTATCAAAGTGTCCGAGACGCACACACGCGCGCTGTGTGCGCGGGCCTTAATTGCTTTTGTCATTAATAGTCGCAAATACTTCTTACCGCGTATTGTACAATTAGCAATAATGACGTATAATTAGGCTATATCGGCCTGCTTTGTCATACAGGATGCTGAAATCACCAGCTGTCAAATTAAAATTACAAACGTATTGTTTTTTGTCATAATTTGAGTGATGCCCGTATTGGGTGCGTGGTAGGTTGCTGTTATTGTTTTGTGATTGATTGTCTTGTTGTTTAATTC
Organism: Ostrinia nubilalis; assembly: GCF_963855985.1. Classification (NCBI taxonomy): domain Eukaryota; kingdom Metazoa; phylum Arthropoda; class Insecta; order Lepidoptera; family Crambidae; genus Ostrinia; species Ostrinia nubilalis. The sequence goes on along the minus strand of NC_087097.1, from coordinate 4,746,868 downwards.
AATATTAAGGTAGAACTAATAAGCCAATACGTATAATGTACTAGCTTTCCGCCCGCGGCTTCGCCCGCGTGGAATTTTGTCTGTCACAGAAAAGCTTTATCGCGCGCGTCCCTGTTTCAAAAACCGGGATAAAAACTATCCTATGTTCTTTCCCGGGACTCAAACTATCTCTATGCCAAATTTCATCAAAATCGGTTGCGAGGTTTAAGCGGGAAAGCGTAACAGACAGACAGACAGACAGACAGACAGACAGAGTTACTTTCGCATTTATAATATTAGTTGGGATTACTTAAAGGTGACGTTTCATTTGATAAATAGAATAAGGTAGTCTCATGTAGGCTACAGAGTCACGTTTTATTTAATTTGCATTATCAATTTTCTATTTGTCTCTTTTATGAGCACTTACTTATCGTCAAAAGTAGATCTGACGTCACTCACTTTATCATCATAAATGTGTTAAGCTTTCAAGCAAAGACTAGATTAGACAGAAGCCCTTAGTGACAAAAATATTTGGACTCTACTCTTCTCTTTTGCTTACATCTACAACGTTCTTGTTATTTTAACTTCTATGTTTATTAACTAACTCGTTGTAGACTTTCTGTTCTTTATTACTTTCTGTTTCGCTTTGACGGAGTTAAGTGTCAAAATAAAACATTATCCATTACGTCATCAGGTCTGCACCGCGGTAATGTATGCAGCGTCGCGACGCGATCATATCACTGCAATGAGCGGTAATTCATACGCGCCGCTTTGGGAGTTTTACAAACGGGTCTCGTGACGTCACACGCGAAGATCTATTACAAATAAATATAGTTTTTTAAATAGTTTTTTTTATTATTTTAAATATTTTATTTCATATAAACAGAACACAAGAGAAATTAACCTCCTTACCTACTACAGTATAAATAAATATTGGGAGGGCTCATGCTTAGGCAAACCTTTTAGACATGATTTCGAATTTACAAAGACCGTAGCCACAAACATACAGCATTTTACAAAAGACAATACTTAACACATAAGGCACTGAGGTTTGTTGTCATCAATAAAATTAATTAAGCTATTTACTTTTGCTTCCACTCATAATCAAGGTCGCTGTTTTAAATACCCAAGTCTTAGTCTAGTCATTGATATAGTAAAAGGTGACGTCATACATTAATTGCACCATTTGAAATAACTTCTAATATACTTACGCAGTAAAATGAGCAATAACTCATTCGCCTTCAGTGCAAATCCAATTGTACACTCAGCTGCATAAATTACAGCGTTTTCTTCCAATAACTCCACCTCCACACCACGTGTAGCGTGTCGTACGTTTATCACTGCATATTCACTGCATATTATGCAGTGTCGCGGCGATATTATCGCCCCTAATGAGCGGTAACGCATCCGCCGCGGAGTGTCTAATGCTTCGCGTTTATTGAAACGCTACTTTTGTTACGTACTTTATAGTGAACTGTGAACTATTATACTAGTGAACTATTGTATTGAAAATAGACATTGATACGCCTATTTTTTAAACTTTTTTGTATGTTTTGATTTTGTAGCTGGAATTGTTTGTCATAACTTCAGTTTACACCTATGGGACTCACTCACTTAACTACGTCGTTTTTCTGACCTATCTCGCTTTCTAGTTGAGTGTAACATTGGGAAATGTGGTACTAGTTACCGACACATCAAGTCTACATCCATAACTTTCTGCATACTGCTTTAAAAACCCCTATATTTAATAGGATCCTTTATTCTTCCAAACATTCGTCCCGCATTCCTACTGCCCCATCTTAAACGTGTAATCATTTACAGAAACATTGAACCGTAAAAAACAAATGAACAACTTTTACAGACAGTAAAAGAGAACGAAACTAATCGGTCACCCATCCAACTTCCAGCCTTACCCGTGGTTGCATAACTATTAGAACGCGTACGCGCAGCGCTAAGCCGAGACCAGCTTATTATCGCATTACGCCAGTATTGCAGCGCGGTAATTAGACACATATACTGTAATTAGGTGTGTGGAAACCACTATGACCTTACGATCGGATACAGTTTGTTAAATGATAAACTTGTTAGATTATTTTTGAAGGAACCGTTTAATTTCCTGACACCTGATCTTGAAAATGATGATGATGATAAAAGTTCTAGGTTAGGTTTGATTATAATAATGGTAATAAAACTACACTGTTCCAGTAGTTGACGTGAAAATTACAATAAAGACAGCTCAAAATACATTTAATTTTTAATCTTTTTCCAGGTAAATCTGTCGTGTAGGCCTAGCATGCGCGCCGTGATAAGCGGTTATCATTATCACGTCATTTTACGTCGATAAAGTATATCACGGCGCGCATCCTAGCCCGGCTGGTCAGAAAAGCCTAACTTACGTTACTTACTTGAATCATATTATGCTCTACTTTTTTGGCCTGTAGATAATATCATATACTGTAGACAATAGCATCAGCAACAAAATAGGTCACTAGAGCAGACTAACTTTCATTTATCCCAACATAAACTATAAGCTTTATTAAAACGTATCCATATCGGACGTATTAAAATATTAAATCCAAGCAAAAATATTTAACCAATTTTCTTCCGTTGCTAACCGTACAACGTAACAATATTCCGATCCAACATTCGATACTTTCCTAACCATAAATCAACCTCCACTTTACAATATTAATTACCACTTTTAGCAGAACATTGGGCAATATAAATTCTCTCACTAAACATTTACCGGCTTTGATACTAATCCGGTTACTAAAAGACCTTGTAAAATGGGATAAATAATTTCGCATGCGTTTGTGCCAATACTCATTAGAGCTAATTACCGATATATTAAGTGGTAGTGTGGATTTGTGAGATAAATAAAGGTGTATCCACAATTACAGGGCGTGCGTGGTCATGTAGACGGTTTTTTCTCTCATAGTGTACGCTCCGGCGCATTCATGTAAACGTCATACATTATGAGACACGCCCGGATACATCACGTGGAATGTGGATAGATATTAAAATTAATTTATGACTAATAGTTTTGAACTACATACATATAATATGGTAAGGCTTTTGCACTATTGAGAGCGTGTTCAGTGTAAAAAAGAAGGACTCTACATGGTTACAAATAATGAACATTTATTTTCAGGGATTTTTCTTTAAAACTCATAACATAATTAGCTTGTATTGTGTGTGCAACAATACTTAAATATCACTTAAGAATAAATAAAAGATTAATATGATTCCTCTAATGGTAAACCTAAATCTATGCTTAAATTTCAATATTTAGTAGCCTTTGTTCTTTAGCTACTTGAAGGGTATTATTAGTCAAGGGCCAAATTACTGCCATCATTGTCGGTTGATACAAAAGTACTTTGATTTAGTTGGTTAGCACGGAAATTATCATGGATTACCTTATCTTACATACTTTTATGTTTTCCTTAAAATCAAAAGTCAAAACACGTGGGCAAAACCTGACTGGTTTCACTTTTTACATTACCTTATATGTTGCGAAATATATTACCAAGTACGCGCATAAGTTAATTACACACTTCCCACATACTCATACTATTGCTAATTAGCACACTTCCATTATTACGAAGTCATTAGTCAGAACTATTAGAAAAACATAATTTGCAATTTGAATACCATAATCGTGGATTGTTAAATAATTAATGGCCGGCCGAAGGTCGACTATTAAATAAATTACATATTGATTTCATAGTCTGATGTAGATTATTATTTATTAGACATAAGCCTTTAGCCGCGGCTCCGCATGTGTAGTTTTCGTTTTGTATCGACGTCGAAAATATCTGTACACTAATTCATTCGGATTGTATTTCTGGACACTTCTTAGTGTAAACAAATTTTTGATGTTGACTGTACCAGCGTATACAGGGTTTTTGAAAACCTAATTTAAAAGTATAACTATTTCAGGCAGTATTTAAAAAACTTCATGAAGAATTGTAACTAAACACTGCTTAATAAAGTCACTCAGTATACGTACAAAAACAACGGTGAAAATTATTAAAATTAAAAATGGATTTCTTTCAGCAAAATACTATTGATATCGAGTTTGAGACAGTCACTTTATTTGTTTTTTTGGTAAAGCTGTATCCTGAATATTTTTTAAACCACAATATACGTCATATAAACACATGCACAATTTAATTACCCAATAACATTTAAAATGCCTCTTACTTAATGTCGTCTACGTTATGAAGTCATAGTTATTTGAATACGACTGTTTAGGTTTTATGACTCTTGATTTAGTTCACTTAACTGGTTTATTTGGTGCTAAGTAAGTGTTGGGTTATTGCCTATAATTGAGGCTACCATTTGCTTGGACAAATATTGTACTCTAGTACGATTACACTTTCAATTTGCATTACAATTAAATCTATTAATTTGTTCCAGATTCTTAAATGTTCACAAGTTGTAATATTTTTAGCAATTTCTCAATAACGCAATAAAAGGAAAAGTAAAAATAAGCGTCTGACAATTATTAATAGTCTGACATTCAACCTTGACAACAAAATAATCAGTTAAATAAAAACAATAGAGATGTACACAACAACTATTTCCAAATTTGTATGTTCAAATTATTGATATTTTGTTTAAATGTGAGAAAGATTTGACGTTTTTGTCATCCCTTCGTCTCTTACACCCTATATTGTCTGTTGTTTATACCTTTAACATTAAGAGTGCAGTTGATTATTTTCTTCATAATTAAAATTATTATTTTTAATTAACAATTCTAACAATCAAAACAAAGTTTTAAATATGGCAATAATTTAAAAAAACGTCGGCCATTCATTTATTAAGGTTAGGTTTTGTAACCATATGCATAAGTCTGAAATTGAGAACTCAAGCTATTTATAATCGCGGCTGACTGTACCAACATTATAAATGCCAAACATGTGCAATTAAGTGGAGCAGAATTAAAAACATTTTAATTAGCTTCCTTATTTTTTTGGTTTAAGTGTGGACATTTATAATTGACCCATATTAACTCATGGGTTCGTTTGCGTGGTATTCAATGTTTAAGACTTTTATTTGAATCCATCAGTAAGAAGGAAGAAAGCTTCATGATTGTAATTCTAGACATTACAGAAAATAATATTCTTTTTGGTATTTTTTAAAAAATGTCACCCACCAAAGACAACATTGCTGTGATAGATTTTCATTTCATTGGCATGTATTACTAGCATAATTTCAAAATACAGATAAGCAGAAATATACATAAATAGTTTACCAGGCTACTCTGCTTAACTGAAGTCATTGGATACGTCATAGGTACACATAGAGCAAGAGTATGCCCATCGAATTTCGTGACAAACTGCACCCATGCAGTTACGTGTATGACGTAGTTACGACTTTTAGCACAATTAAGAAAACCTACATTATCTTCATATCATATGACAAGCACTCAGCCAAGCACGTTATAATAAGCATAATGATATTTATCTCCTAGTTATATCAATCATTATGTACTTTGTGGCAAATTAATGGTCTTAAAATAAAATGTAATGACACAATCGGCCTTAAGACGTTATTTTCAGACCCTTTGGCAAACTATTATGTACTTTATCACAATAGCAATAAGATTTAAGATGGTGTCTTAATAAAATGGCTACGTAATGTGAGATCATGGCTAGTTCTTGATTTATTCCTTTTAACCGACTTGACCCACATTCGTGGATTGCCTTTAATTGTTAATAAGCATAATTAAAATGCGTGTTAACATACAAGACGCGACGGTTTTACAGATGGATGACATAATTTGGCGCAATTATCCCGAGAAGCTTCTTGGAAAATTGTTTTATATGTATCATTAAGTTAATACACGATATAAGCTGAACAGTTACAATCTGGTCATACAATACTTTGATATGGTCAGATTCCGCGTATCTCTATCATTCTACTTATTTATTGGCACTTGTGGTTTATTGGACTGTTATTGTTACAGTTTACTTATATATTTTGACTTAGGGCTGATTTTTCAATCGTCAGATATCTTTTAACTGAAGAATAACCTGGTCATTTTGACGTATTTCCCATATTAAAACTATCAGAGTGCCAAACTTATTCTTTAGTTAAAAGTTATCCGACGATTGAAAAATCAGCCCTTAAAAGGATAAAAAAGACAATAAAATAACTGACAGAAATATGAAACAAAAGAAAGTCGCTTTACAAAGGTACTGAAGCTCTTATAATTCATAGCATAATAATTTTGATATTTTTTTTGTGAAGACATGCCGTAATTCACGGATCAAAGGTAGATCTAGGTTATTCAAAATTGTAGCTTTGCTAGTATTTTTCGAAGACTCGTTTGGGTGATTTATTTCACAGTCCCATTCCTAGATTACGAGTATTCCTATTTAATACATCACATTTTCTCATTCAATGTAGAGTTATTCAGTTATGTATAAAAATAGCTCAGCTAAACTCTTTTTTTAGCTTTTACACAGAAATTGCTAACAATGTTTTATAAAAACTTTACTAATTAGTAAAAAACCTGTGCTCGTACAATCAGTAGCAATGGGTTGTATAATATAGCAATTGGTTGTATAATAAAACTGATTATCACGTTGTAATTAAGTTGCCTTCGTCATAGCGCACTAATGCATATTATTACAGATGATAATGGACACTGATAATTATCGTCACAGATTAAATATGTACGAAGTGCAAACTTGAAACGGTGCATTTCAGTCTCATTTACATTAATAGTAATTATATCGTAGTTGTGAATAATTTATAACGTAGCACTGTTGCTGTTTTAACATAGATTATGGAACAGATAAATTGCGTTTACTTGCCAATGTCAATTTAGTTTTTTTTTTCGATAAAAAGGAAGAAACAGTTGCTGTGCTACGTTCATAAAGTAGCTTTATATTGAATCTGTGCTTGAGATTCGTCGTACAGTCAACGTCAAATTGTTCATGGCCAAAAAGTTGACAACACAACCTTATTCCAATAAGGGCTATCGTTTTTATACTTAACAGTTGGCACCCCTGGCGATTGACAGGACCTTACTCTACAGTGGCGCCATCTTGATGAGTGCAAATGCGATAGTCCTCCTACCACTTTCGCGCTCACCAGTTGGTGCCACTGTCTTCGCTACTAGCAAGTGACAGGACCTTACTCTACAGTGGCGCCAACTGGTGAGCGCTAAAACGATAGCCCTCATTGCAACAAAGCCGTGTTGCGAACTTTTTGGCTTCTTTGGGTGTCACGAACTATTTGACGCTGACTGTACTTAGTATCTGTGTCCGTTTAAGGTAAGTGTAGACCAGAGCATTTACTTGTAACAAAACAACGAGCCGCTCTACGAAATATTCTAGTGTCAGTGTCAGTATCACCTTTTTACGGACCAAACGACTTACATTTTACCTTATTTTTACCATTTGTAAGAACGTTACATTACATAGAAATGCTCTACTATACTCACCTTTACGTGTTAAATTATTTTTACAGATTAGGTGTGGCCTCAGTATTGATAATGATAGTATCACTGCCCAATTGACCAGTTTATCAAGACCTCTCATTAATATGCAACTTTGGCCGGCCTACTGGACAAGCTCTATCTCTCTTAATATCTACATTATTAATTTAAGAGCCCAGATATTAAATATCAACAAAATAAAATCCGCTTAGAGATTTCGAAGTCCTTTATTTGGATTATGTAGAAACCTAAAAAATATTTAGACACATTACTTATACATTACACTAAACCAAAACTAAAATTATTTGACTCTACTTTCGGCTCCTAAAACATCCTAACACATTTTTCATTCGTTATTAATAAAGATAATTAAGTTTTTTTGGAATGCCCGCTAGATTTTAGAAATATGGTTTCCAAAAATAGAATCTAAATGTTCTACACACCCCTTGATTTGTTATTAACAAGATAACAAATAGGGGCGTATAAAAGAAAATATTAGCTCTAAATATTTACACGTTTTACAATACAAAAGAAATGAGTCGACACGAATGTAGGTTTGTTGCTGTCATAAATATGTGATTACATACTCGGAAGCCATGATTTGTTTTATCGAACTTTTCGCCGGTAGGGCGGATTAAAAATTTAATTTCTTTTCACCGCGGCCCACATATTATGTGTGGTAATTGCAACGTGCCTGCTAATTATAGTTTTAACAAAGAAAATACTTTTAAAACGTACCTAAATAACTCGCCTACTTTGCCCGTAATTGTTACGTACGTTCACGCGACATTATGCTTTAAAATTCATAATTGGTGAAACCGACAAAAATACCATGTTAACAATCAATTTTTAACTAACTGTTCAATAGAAAAGTAATCGGGCGACCATAAAGAGCCGATAAAATTACAAAAGAAATCTATAAAATGATTAAAATTTCTAATCTGGCCAATTAGTGGGGAGTTTATGGTCGCGCTTATTAAAGAGTTATTGTGAGGTAGGGAGTGCGGAGTCTATTAACCTCTGGTCGGGCCGCTGGACCTCGCATAAGTTTGTTTTTGTCGTCAATAAATTATTAAAAGTCAAAGTCTTGTGTGTAAAAAATATGAAAGTTGCAGCTTGACTTCCCATAATTATCTTCTAATACCAAGACGAAAGATGAGAGAAGCATTTTTCCAAATATGCACTTGCCTTTTAACTTTCAAAAGCACATACAGGCTTTATAACTCCGCAACTTTAAATTGTCACATCAATTTATTTGCGTTCGTTTAAAGGCTGTGATATTTAGGCGTCCCTTACCCGTTAAACATCTACTTGGTAAAAGGTAGCACCTTTCGCTCTGCTTACCCCGAATCATACTGGCTCATATTTTGATATTTGGAATAAGTGCCACTTGTGGTCTAAACTAAATAAATATTTTTGATTTTGATTTTGAACAAACTGATTTGACCAATAGTTAACCAACTCTAGACAGGCAAATTGATATAACATTGTTATTATTTGTTATCCTCAGTTTACTTTAAATAACCTGCATTGTTGAACAACATCGCATGGCTGCATTTGACTGACTATAAAGGTTAATTTCCCTTGTCTATGTGCATTGTTTACCTTTTTATAATATGCGCCGCGTTAAATAATTATATTGTTAAAAGCAAAAACACGACGACAAGAAGTCGCCAGGTCCCACGCGTCTTTAACATCTTAATAGCGTAAGAACAACTCTATCTTTAGGGTGAACACACACTTGCACTGATCGACACGCTGAAAGAATTCTTCTGAACAATTTCTTGCGCTCCGAATTAACGCGTAGAGTAACTTGTATTCAATTTCAATCGTGTAAGTAAGAGATTGGAGTTTAATAATGTTACCAGGAACAATAAGCTACTACAGATGAAAATACTGCGATGACAAATTCATCTGCCAACTGTCGTTAAAATCAGAATGGTTCTAAACTAAAGATCCGATTGATTTGATGCCACATTTTTATGAGTACAGTGTAACACATGTCTTTGCTCTAGCTACGAATGTCCAATGCCCTACAAGCCCTAATAAAATTGTATGTCACTGCAGCGGTTCTTGCGATAAGCATAAAGGACTTATTAACTAGGGGAAGGGATCGACCGTATCGCCTTTCGCGCACTGTAAACCGCGAGGAGAGACGTTTACGTTACGATGCGGATAAGTGTGCGTTGCAGAATGGAGTTTCATACAAAGAATACTGACCGCCTCGAGTTGATACGGTTACGATTCCTTTTCGGCTTGATAAGTGTGCTACGTCCTTAAGTCTGCGTTCACCTTTACTTTACACTACAGCGCAAAGCATAATTATTATTACTCATAGAAGAATATATTGTCTAGACATTGTTTTTGTACGAAATAGATCTGCAATTCTGTAAAGTAAAAGGAAAAAGTACGTAATAATTTTCTACAGTTGCAATGTGAGCTAGACTATTATGACAGTATCAACTCTTGAGATAAAAGAATTGTTCTTGTTTTTCCGTTCAAATATAAATGCTTAATGAATTTACCTAAACATTGCAAACGTTACGTCTTATAATGATTTTTTGAAACTTTAGTTCTTGAAACTCCACTTCATATAATATTATTAAAATGTGTGCACTCCTAAAGAAGTGAAGGCAAGATCACAGGCAGTGCATATCCGCGAACTCATACAAGTGGTGCATAAGTAACCAGTGGGCTGAGTGTGAGTTTACAGCCCTCGTGCTGAGGGCTGTAAACTTAACATATTATGTTAAATTATTAAGTTATTATGTTACATAATAACAATTTTCATGACAATTTTTAAGCATCACTTCGTTACATAGTAAAACAATTGATAATGCGTACTCTTAAAACTCTCAGAGCTGACATTTATTTGCTTTTAGGTACTTTGTACTTACGTAAAATCGTGAATTATATTCTGACGTAACTAGTTAGATTACAATCTAACCAAACCTAACCCACTGTTAGTTTACAATCTCCCGCGTTATAATATCATGATGACATATACTTAGATCATAAATACACAGATATATGTAGCTCGCGCCACGTCTGCTCTGTTCAACCTTACAAAACCTCGTTTTTCGAGTAGTTTTCACAACAATGCACTTCCAAATGAAGTAAAGCGCATGCTAATTAGATCCTTATTTGCAATGAGGTTTAGCCGAGGTTCCCGCGACGTAAGTGCCCACACGAGGCACAATGTACCACACCCCAATGCTCATGATTTGCTGACAAGAAAACAAAAAAGCTGAATTATAAGGGTGGATTAACCATTAGTAGCTGCAGGTTCCGTATCGTGAATAAATTAACATTTAAATAAAAGTTTCATGACTTTTAGATCTATAAGCAGTTAGACAGTTGCGTTTGAGTATCTTCTGAACAACTCAGATCGTGATTTCGGATTGCTTCTGTCTCTTACCTACCCAAAAGTATCCTCGGAAGACCAGGGTCGCGGTGTCCCTTACGACACCTCGGCATGATGCTGAGTGGATACATTACCCACTCTATTTAGTTTTGCTTGCAATGCAGCCTTTAGCTAAAGCAGTACACTTCTTCTCAGTCGGTACACTCTTGCCAGAGTGGTCGTGGTCATCATTGTGAATCACGATGAGTGATGTTCCTCGCAAAACGGCGCCATTCCTCGCGGACTGCAGCTTTCCGGGCACTTTCGTTAAAACCGAGCACTTAGTTTAGTTGACGCCTTGATCTGGTCTGTCCATCTCATTGGTGATCTACACTTTAGTCCAGTCAATAAAGCATTATAGATGGAAATCCGTGGAACACAATTTTTGACTTCGGGACTTTATTTAGACTAGTTAGGAGGTGAACATAGCAAAAGTCCCCGCCCTTAGCCCTTAAGCCGGCGGGGTGAGGGGGGTTTATAGGTACCACTTTTCGGTTTTTCGCTTAATCCTCGGAAACTATGCGTCCTAGTGACATGACTATTATGAACCAAAAAAAGCTTATTCAATTTGCTACTGGTGAGACAGTCAAGTTTTTCTATATCTTTTATAGTTTTCACGGCATCTGCTCTAGAAGGTCCGTAATTTTGGAAATTTTATTTTTGTCTTACATGTTTTCATCAGGAGAAAATCGACTAAATCAACATTGAGCAAATATTTTAGACATGCGGAAGCATGTTAAGCCTAGTTCCAGGGAGAGGACTGCACTGTGCGTATATTTAGATGAATCAATTGGAGCCACTTTTGACTCCACATCACTCAAAAACTACTGTGCATTAACACTTCAAATTTGGCTCATGTGTTGAGACTTGCAAGATAAACATCAGCTTCAAATTTCATAAATATACCTCAAACGGTTCTTTAGGTATTGACGTCCAAAAATCTACATATCTGACCTATAGACCAAATTCTAACAACTTCCAGATGACCTTTAAGGTTCAAATTTGGCATACAGATAGGTAGATGTGTAAATACAAAGGAACAAATAAAAAACCAGTAAATTTTAACATTTTTCATTTTTAGATAGATTTTAGTGTTCTAAATGTCGATTTTTGAACGTCAATACCTAAATAACCGTTTGAAGTATATTTATGAAATTTGAAGCTGATGTTTATCTTGCAAGTCTCAACACATGAGCCAAATTTGAAGTGTTAATGCACAGTAGTTTTTCAGTGATGAGGAGTCAAAAGTGGCTCCAATTGGGTCGTCTAAATATACGCACGGTGCAGTCCCCTCCCTGGAACTAGGCTTAACGTGCTCCCGCATGTCTAAAATATTTGCTTAATGTTGATTTAGTCGATTTTCTATGTATGGGAACATGTAAGACAAAAATAAAATTTCCAAAATTACAGACCTTCTAGAGCAGATGCCGTGAAAACTATAAAAGATATAGAAAAACTTGACCGTCTCACCTGTAGCAAATTGAATAAGCTTTTTTTGGTTCATAGTAGTCATGTCACTAGGACGCATAGTTTCCGAGGATTAAGAGAAAAACCGAAAAGTAGTACCTTTAAACCCCCCTCTCCCCGGCGGCTCAAGGGCTAAGGGCGGGGACTTTTGCTATGTTCACCTCCTAACTAGTCTAAATAAAGTCCCGAGGTCAGAAATTATGTTCCACGGATTTCTCTCTACACCGTCGTTAAAGCATTCATTGACTGGACTACTTAGCCACTGAAAATTATATATAAGACTTAAACTAAGCAGTTTTAAAAATCAAAGTTCAGAGACCTATGACAGCATATCAGACTATACTTAGATGCTTTAGTGTTTAGGTTTCTGTTCTCATACCAATTTACTTCGGAGTAGGTACTAGTGAACATCCAATACTTACACAATGTTAAGAATTAAAATGTCTCAAATTGCAACTGAATCCAAAAGCAAGAAACTGTAAAGTTCGCTTGACAAGGAAGCTTTTCTGTCTAACCGCTTTAATAAACACACTTTCACCGCAACGGGGACAATATCAACCCTTACCCTTCCGCGGATCTCTAAAAAGGAAAAAACGCGGCACCGTTCTTAATTAGGTCGTCGAGTGAGAACAGGGCGTTCGTCAGCACAATAATAATTAACACTGGCTGTAATGAAGCGTACCATAAAAACTAATTGGAGACCCTACGATCGCGGGTGAGCTCCGATTTCGAATTTCGAATCGATTGCGCTTAGTTCGAATGGCGCTATTCGATTGCTCAGCGCGATTGGTGAGCATTCGTTTGTTTAATCTGTGGGTTTTTGGTTGTGATAGCGTTTAGTGCTGGCACATAAGAATTAGTTTCTTGAAGCTTTTAACGTTCAAAAATAGAAAATTTCAGTTACTTCTTAAACCCTTTTTGACAGCAATTTTATAAGTTAATGCACCGAGGCTGAATTATATTAATCGAAAAAATAAGTGAAAACCTTTCAAAACTTTTCAGTTGATCTATTAAAAACTTTTTTATATGTTAAGTGAACAATTTCCGTCTGATACGTGTTTATTTTCACGCCACTATCTCTCATAATTTCTAAACATAACATTCGCGTACCAAGTTATTCCATTAACTACTCTGTCGTTAGTCGTTAGTGTCTGGGTACCGGTCGGCCCGCCATTAAGGAGGGGAAATTAGTGCATTATTGACTGATTTCCCTTTTCAACTAGTTGATAGACGCCAGCCAGCCGGCTTTTCGATTTAAAATACTGCCCTGTTTGCTACATTAGGCGGTCGATTACGTTTTTGTAACCAGTGAAGTGTGAAATTTTGATGTTTGAAAATCGAATGAGGTGTGAATTATATTCTTCTTTTTTGCAGTGGCTTTTTTATACATCTGGCCAGTGTCAAATAAGCCAAGGGATTAAATGTTTTTTTTTTGTTTTAGAAACTTTTTAGCAGAGTAGAGAAGTTAACTCCTTGTTTATACAGGCTGAAAAAGTATACAAAACATTCTTGTAACCTGATTATTTTTTAACAATGTATTTAACAGTCATTAGATATTATCAAATAGCTAAAGTTTATTTTATTACACGTAAAACTAAACTGAAACTAACAAGAACTCAATTCTCTTGCCTGCTGGTTACCGAAAACATTAATTTACGTAAAACTTACCGCTACCTATTCTTATCGACACAATAAGTGGTATACAAACTATAAACTGTAATCGGGCTATTATTTCCCCATTAGAACTTTGCCCGGGAAGAAATAGGCTATTTGGTTTATTAAAAAATTGACGGGCCTTAACGATATGACGTTTATTACGGAGACCTAGAATTAAATGGTTTGTAGGTTATACCTAATGGTTACTTAGTCTTGTTAGTTGTTTTAGTATGAAAGTGGTGCCTAACTAGATGTCATGATAAAAGACAATGCCGGAAATTGGCGTCTTTTTTTTTTCGCGCGGCCATCGACCAAATCATGTTTTTTAGATACAAAATAGTGTAATAAACCAAACTTACTATGACATGTATACCTCTAAACTCAGTCTGAACTGAGTTACGAGCATTAGAAGTTTGATGATTTACATAGGCTAGATTTGCTTTTTGCGCGCAAGTTTTGTAAGAAATTGCAACAAAATAGTGACATTGTATGTGTGAACAAACAATACCATCCATTAAAGGCTCCAGACATCAGTATGGAGCAGAATCAGCGCAATAAAAAATTAGCGCAATATTTTGTTGCAATTTCTTACAAAACTTGCGCGCAAAAAGCAAATCTAGTATGTAAATTTTCAAACTTCTAACGCTCGTAACTCAGTTCAGACTGAGTTTAGAGGTATACATGTCATAGTAAGTTTGGTTTATTACACTATTTTGTAATCAAAAAACAAAGTTTGGTCGATGGCCGCGCGAAAAAAAAAAAGACGCCACCTTCCATACAAAATCTGGCATTGTCATTTATTAAGCTTTTTTATTTAACCAAGGAATTTTTGTACAAAATTAGCGGCTTTATCGTTGAAGGTTGGAGATTTTGACATTTAATTAGGTATAGTTCGAGAAAAACAATAGACACACGATTTAATTTCACAACACTAGCGATAATTTGAGCTGTGTTCTTAATTTTATTCTAACGCTACAAATCACGTTGTTACTTAATAAATTTTGACTTTGTTTTATAGTTTATCGAATCATAAACTACGCTATTTGGGATTTCGTTGAAAATCTCGGCTCATGATGAGTTACTTAATTGGTGATAAATATTGTGTTAATACACTTTATTGATTGATTCTCCATAATAATGAGATTTTTATTAATTAAGTAGAACCTTATTTTATAACGTTACACGAAACAATACTATTACTGACTCATAAAATAATTATTGTAATGACGAAACAGATTAACATTCAATGATTGTATCATGTTTTGATAATTATAATGCAATTATAAGATAATCCTTTGTACGCTGACTCATTATGCTATCGCATCACTATTAATTTAATTATTTTAATGGATAACAAACCATTTAAGGCCGGGTAGCAGAGAAAATGGCGAAAATGAGGTTTTCATTTTTCATTTTTGAGGTACTAAACAGTAAAATTAAAGGCTAAGATTTTTATTGGGCATAGTTGAGGATATTTTCTAGGGCTATTAACGGATGGAAACACGATTTGATGAAGTTGACTCGATAGAATAAATTCCCAAAGTTACCTCTATTCGTTTTCTATTTATGGTTTTATTTTTAAAATAAGCGATTTGAGATTCTAAATCTTTTACTAAACTAAAGTTCAGAAATAACTTGAGGGCTTTTAACGGATGAAATTTTTATATTGCGTCTTATTTAGTTACTATGTTAAAAAATGTGGAAAAAATCGTCCATGACGGCTTGGACAATCTCAATCAGTCGCGCAGTGGCGCTTACGGAGGACGGACGCGTGTCAGTTTTTTGGCCGTGACAGTTCGCGATTTGTCAATATTTTTGACAATGATGACTTTGATGAGTCACAGTATAATAATATCAGTGTTACTGGAGAAAGCTTAAATTTTTGATAATTAAGAATTATCAATTTTGTCTACCTATTGAAATTTAAATCGTTCGCATCCTTTTAAACGAAGATTCTACTCATGATACATAGTACATTGCTCAAATATGAGACAAAACCAATGAGTTAAAATTACATTTTAATAGTACCTACATACACAAATAAATAATAAAAAATACTGTCTAAGGTCTGTAGCTAAAGGTCTAAGCTGTAAGATAGAAGAATCTTCTAGCCAAAAAGATGGCAGATGCAGCAGATGTCAACGGATTTAAAACTGGAGTTCATATGACTCCTTGTAGACTTGAGTCTCTAGAGCGTCCCTTCCTCCACCATGCGTAAGAATGTTTCAAAAATACTGTCTAAGGTCTGTAGCTAAAGGTCTAAGCTGCAAGATAGAAAAATCTTCTAGCCAAAAAGATGGCAGATGCAGCAGATGTCAACGGATTTAAAACTGGAGTTGATGTGACTCCTTGTAGACTTGAGTGTCTAGAGCGTCCCTTCCTCCACCATGCGTAAGAATTTTCACAAAAATACTGTCTAAGGTCTGTAGCTAAAGGTCTACGCTGCAAGATGGAAGAATCTTCTAACCAAAAAGATGGCAGATGCAGCAGATGTCAACGGATTTAAAACTGGAGTTGATGTGACTCCTTGTAGACTTGAGTGTCTAGAGCGTCCCTTCCTCCACCATGCGTAAAAATTTTCACAAAAATACTGTCTAAGGTCTGTAGCTAAAGGTCTACGCTGCAAGATGGAAGAATCTTCTAACCAAAGATATGGCAGATGCAGCAGATGTGAACGAATTTTGCTATTAGGGGACAAATTTCTGCTCACGATGGACTAATTATCTGTTAGACTCTCGACTCTCTAAAGCACAACATTTATAAAAATTTTGCTGCAGTAATGCACTCCAGGTAACCGTGTGTGATGCTCATTGCTCATAGTGATTTTCGATACAGAGCCCCGTACATACGTTATACATAAATTTTATGGAAAGAAAACACCCAGACCAATACAAACAAATATGTATGCAATTTTAGTATGATATGTTTATTTATTAATAAACAAAAAGACTGAACAAAATTGATGCGTGTACTGATTAATGTAATTAACCTCATGCAAAGTTTCGTGAATTGCAACAACTATAATTTATTATCCAAGCTCTAAATAATCGCTACTACGAGTAACTGATAATAAAATGTTTTTCCAATCGCTCAAGCTCCCGAGGATCTACCGATAGGTCGGGTGACGTAATTTTGAAATTTTTTTAGCCGGCGCGGAACTTCCGGAAGGTCGGGTGACGCCACGCCTCTTTGAACCGTGTTTACTTTGGCAGTTATATTCTAAATTTATTCGATTCTAAAATATTTTATATTCCCAAAAATTTTGAAAGTTGTTTTAATTTGTATCACTTGGATATGATTTGTATTAGAAAGTGCTGTGAGTGTGACGCTTGAACGGAAGGAAGTCAACCTAACCTAACCAACTGCGTATTTCTAAACTGCGTATTTCTATACTGTGTAGCCGCAAGAGCTCTTTGGCGCGCTGTCTTCGGCGAAGTATTGCGCGCGCAGATTTTGACAGCGCGAAATACCTACTTTAGCAGAAATACCAAGCCTTAAAAGGTCTTCGCCGTGCGGGTTCCGTCCGTCAATCATTTATTTTTCCATTAAATCTGTTTAGTAGTGGAATAGTGGGTTGCTTGAACTCAGGTTCCAAGTTTGATTCTTGCTAGGGTCAATATTATAAAAGACAATAAGGCTTTTGTCTTTTTTACCTAAAATGTTAAAATTTCAATTTTTCTCATTTTGTTTAGCACTTTTTTATTATTCGGTCTTATAATTGGTAAAATTTAGCACTTTTTAAAGCAACAATGTCAGACAGACAGATCTAGGTAGACATACCGTAGCACTAGTAGCGTATTTACAGTGAAGCCAGATTATAAAGAACTGTGGTTTTATGAATAAAGAAAAATAAAATATATTGTCTTAAAATTATGGTCACTACCATAATTATTATTACTGACGGCCCGTCAGTAATAATAATTATGGTAGTCCGATATTTCGGCACTGTTGCAAGCCCGTCAGTGACGGGCTTGCAACAGTGCCGAAATATCGGAAACTCAAAATTAAGGCACATGGTAGCAATCCCATAAATTTGTATCGCAAAACAATTCTTGTTACGTCTACATAAGATGCTACGATGATTATTTTATACAATATGGCCTTGCCCATAGCACCCTAGACGTCTACACAGGTAAGTCTATAATTCAATAAAACACCTTTCGTTCTGTCTATCAAGTTGAAACCTACAACGCCACCCCACCAAAGAGTGCGCAGGCAAACCCAGGCAATTACGGCTAAAATGATCATAGTCTTTATTACTTAAATTACTTATGCCCATTACTGCTCAGGGTCGGATGTGTCGGATCTAGCTCAGGCGCCTCCGTAAATTAAAGTTTATAATCTTTTGATTATTTAAGCGCAATTAAATGTAAACAGTCGCCTAATCAATAGAAATTAGACTCAATGATTATGGGCATGGGGCACCATAGAATCTTCACAAGATAAGGTCTCGGTAAAGGTAGCAGGGAAGCGCTGGACACAGGCCGCTACCAATCGATCAACAAGGAAAGCATTGGGGAAGGCCTATGTTCAGCAGTGGACGTCCTATGGCTGAATGATGATGATAATGAAGGTCTCGAAATAGCTAATTTAAAAGTGTGATTATATTATTAGATGTTTGTTTACGGACCAAAAAAGATACGATTTTTAGTATTTTAGTCTTCTTACTCAATCATGTAAGCTTTACAATTTATTAGTCTTGATTATCCAAAAAATAATTTAAATAAGTCAAATGTACGTATGGTTAAGTTAATTTCTTAAAAATCAATTTTTCTTAAGTTGTTTCTTGCGTTCGCTAAATAAGCGCCACAAAATACACGACCGCTCCGTCTCATCGCTGGTGTTTCTTAAAAATCAATTGTCTCGAGTTGTTTCTTTCGTTAGCTAAACAAGCGCCACAAAATACACGTCCGCTCCGTCTGAGCGCTGGTGTTATAATGCCGCGACTCATCCCCACCCCTCCACTCAGCCGACGCTATTAGAGGCCACGCAAACTGACAGAATTGCGTTAGTCCTTCACCAAGTGAACAAGTTTAAGCTTGAACTTTGTTTAATTTGATAAACTGGCTGCGATGGTACACTGGACTGGTGTTTACGGATATGTCAGTGTATGTTTAAAATTTGTTAAAATTATGTTTGTCTACATTTATTTTTAATTGATACTTTCATGTAAAGATATATTTTCCTCTATTAAATTAAGTAATGCTACTTACCGAACTATACGAGAATTAAAAATATTTTTATAAACAGTTGACATAACCAAGTACCTACCATTAATGTTCTCCACCGTCTCTATTTCTATTTGTAACACAAATATAAGAAAATATTGCTAGTTCAAATTATTTGGAAGGCAGAGACTTGGAGACTTTTGCGTTACAAATTTTCTCTCAGTCTATTCCAAGATCATCGTTAATTATAAGCTTAAAAGCTGTTTTATATGATATCAATGTAACTTAAGCGAGCTCAATCATCAATAACAAAGCAACAATGTCAACGATCAACGGAAAAAAACAGATGCGCCCTTTCAAATTACTCTGACTCAATACATTTCTACCTAACACAAGTTCAGCAACGCCTTAATGACCGCGCTACCTCGAAACTAAAACCCAAACACATAATTAGCTTTCATTATCATTGTATCAGGAGACCGCGTTAAAACTACGCGGCCATTACGTGCCATTACTGAGAATTAAGTTTTTTTGATTAGCCCTAATTAACCAAAACATGGAATTTATTCCTTCCAACTAATTGTCTCATAGGTGTGACAGCCATTATTTTAATTGCAAGGCGACAATAATTGCGGCTTACGTTTCTTTCTATGTGCTTTTAATGACGGCCCATAATGTATATACGGCCTTAATTCCGGAGTAGGTGTAACGGCCGTAAATAGTGGAGGCCTAGCTTTATTTTCTTTGACAAATAGCAGGATAGGTTCGTCAGCGTTCACTGAGGCGTTCCGAAAGGTATTGCGTCGTTCGGCGTCAAAACTGCGAATGTTATTTGCGATTTTCTTTACACTTTCGTTGTTTTGAATGCCAAAAGAATTACTTATTGAATTAAGTAGTAACAACACATCAGACTGGTTGCATTTAAGTAAATAACCTAGTAAATAAAGTTACTTAAGTACGACAAATCCAGTTCTATCTACTGGCCAAAGTTCTAACCCGTAGAACTTTAGGAAAACACAGAAAAAACGTGTAAACATCGCGAAACAAGGAAATAAAGGGAACAGCTAAGCTAATTATACAACTTGCGCTTAAACGCGCGAACACGTGCATGACTTGGCCGATTTAGCTGTACTTGCCACTAAGTGCAGTTGCGAGAACTTAACATACTCGATTTTGTAACTTACCTCCTCATATTAAAGTTCAGTTTTGAACTAGAATGGCTACTAAGACTGGGTGTAGATTCTGAGGATTTGTTAATGCAAAAATAGACTTCATTGATATGGACATTCGGCGCAAAAGCGTGCATGACACCGCCGTTTCAGTGCTCGCCAAGTGTAAGGTTACCAGAAGCAATCGATGGGATTATGAATCTAATTCCATTGGCATAAGGTAGCCAATTTTCGTGCAAAACCACGGTAAGTTGTTCAGGATTTTTATTCGATTTTCTGTCTTATTGCTGAGCTCAAACTGAGCAACCGCGTGGATAACTTAGCGGATATGTGGGATTATTTGCTTTACGATTGTAGAGTTTTTACAGCATGGTAATGTTTTATGCTATTTGTTGTAAAGGACGTTTTGTATCTTAAATATTTCAGCAGTAAAGTACCAACAGCAAAAAAGTTTTAATAAAAATTCGGTTACATAAAAATGTATCAAGCTACTTTTACCGCCAACACTGAAACTTGTAGCAAATATAAGTATAGAAACTCTTCCAAAATCGTAACTTCAGCCAAAGTTGCCCCACGCATAAAGTTGCCACACTCATACATCATTTAAATCTCTGCATAAAGCTAAAAACGCTCAAAGGGTCATTCCACTAACGAAAATATAGGAACGCGTTTAAGTTAATAATTCGAAACCCACCAGCCTAGAGTAACGTTACAAATTAGGATGGGGGGAGAGTCGGCATTCGATGCTATTTACCATACGTGAGCCTACTATTTTTTCCTGTGTTTTTTTTTACTTTTCTTTTGCGCGCCATTTTTCCGTGCCCCCACCGGGCGACCGGTTCGGACGACTCTCCTTTTTTCCGAAATCAGTAAATTGCATATTTGAAAAACTACTGCAAAGTCGGCATGTCGATTGACCAGGTGTACTTACGGCATTTCGGCTGTGTTTGTTTTATGCGAGGCTTTTGGGCAGTTCCGTAGATACAATTGAGATTACTCTGCTGCAGTTTTGGCATTTTTATTCGATTTCAATGGGAAGGAAAAGATTTGAATATAAATAAAAGCATTTTCCAGATAAAATTTAAAAATTACGCACAGCATAGGAGTGTGCGGCTAAGTTTTACAAAACTTCTAAGGGCTGATTTTCCCATCGTCGGATAACTTTTAACTGAAGAATAAGTTTGGCACATTGAGAGTTTCAGTATGATAAATATGTCAAAATGACAAGTTTATTCTTCAGTTAAAAGTTATCCGACGAAGGAAAAATCAGTAACATTATTATTAAT
Source organism: Ostrinia nubilalis (assembly GCF_963855985.1). Classification (NCBI taxonomy): domain Eukaryota; kingdom Metazoa; phylum Arthropoda; class Insecta; order Lepidoptera; family Crambidae; genus Ostrinia; species Ostrinia nubilalis. The sequence goes on along the minus strand of NC_087097.1, from coordinate 4,725,290 downwards.
TACAAACACCAGTAGTTATTGTACATAATTGAAAAACTAATTTCAAAATTCGATTTCAATAATTCAACGACAAATTCACTCTTTGTGCATAACAAAAGAGTCTATAATAAATGACCGTGTGCTCTAATTGCATCTTCAATCACAATTTAAATGGAACTCGACAATGGGAATTTAAAAATTCAAATTTGGAACGATTATGATCGAACAATCGAGTCGGAGTCGAGTGGGCACGCGCGCGGCAATAGAATACCCCACAGGCGGCACCTTACGAACCCTTTGGACAACATCATTGTGTTGGGAAGTGGTGCTGGCATAAAATAAAGTGAAAAAAAGAGTTTCAAAATGATAAAAATTTTTTTAATATGACGTTTCACTGCTGTAAGTTCAAGCCCTTTTCAGCCAGTCATCCGTTGGTAGAGTCAGTTTTGGGTATTTGGATATTTTGTTAATCGGAGATGATCAGAGATTTTACTTACTGATTTAACTAAAAGTTTTCATTGCTTACCCTTCTGCTGTTTTTTACACAATTATAACAGTTCAATAAGCTGTCAAAAGAAAGAACTACACAACCTAAGTGTGGAAGCAACGTTTTTACCAATCATTTTTTAAAAATAAACAATCATGTTTTGCATTAAGTGCAGCTTTTTTCTTAAGCAATTTTTTGTGTACCATCGATTGTATCTGCTACTTAATGAACATCGCAAAAACCTATCGAACTAGATGCAAACATTCGAATCAGTAATCCGTTTACCGAGCGATAAATAAAAGGTAAAATATTGGGAGGAAATTACGCAATAACGGGAGGTTATTATTGAATTTAATGTCGAATTAATCGCGGGCCCCTAAACATCTGTCGGGATAGACCCCCCGTGTTACATTGTCGATATGAGATGAGTACTCGAGTGATTTTGAACGCGCAATCGATTTAAATTCGAGTGTAGTGCTGGGCTGAATTATGTAACAGTTTTTATAACAGAGTTGAGTATAAAATCAAAATAACAATGAGACTAGAAAACTCAATTATTAAAAATTTTAAAAATAAATATTTTTTATTTTCTTTTTCTTATTCGTGCCAGTATTTCAAATTACGTAGCAGGCTTGAAAAAGCTGAATATAGGAGTGTGCGGTGCAGCATCCTAGCCTATCATCAGGTAGAGCACTTGTACTTACTAAAATAAACTTTTTTTATATTTACATATTTATTTAGTAATTTATTTGAAGGGTTAAGATTTTTTTTATTGAACTTGCTTTTTATTTTGTGAAATTCTGTATTTCTAATTAAAATCCGAATACAAAATAATACAGTTTAGTTTATATTGTTTACTTGAAACTCATTTTCAGTTCGTTTCTATGTAATCGTAATCATTTGTTATTAAATATAATATTGGTAGCTAAGCTGAAATATTAAAACGTTTTTAAAAGTTATTCGTTTTTCCACTAACCGCGCTGTTAGCTATAAGCGCGCGATTTCGCGCGATGTTTAACTAAATACAAATGTTAACCCGTGCAGCCTGCTTTTATTAAAATTTCACATTAAAGTACCAAAAAATACGTTCAATACATAATTCTAATTAGCAATCTAGAAAGTATTTAGGTGTCTAACAACTCGAATCCAAATTAAGCAAAAGTCAATAATTTCTTCAGATGTCAACTCCTGAAAAAACACTTCAATATTTCCTACATCACTCAATTGTAAAGATAATGCGCACCCGTAAGGGCTCATAAAGATGCATTTAATTTGTACGCAAAACGAACGACCTCCATTACGTAGAAGAACGTATCTGCCCTTATACCCACACAGAGCGACACAGTGTACGCCGTGCATAATACATCGCCGCGCACTGTTACTGTACGTTGGACTTTAATTATATATCTGCTACAATTTCGCCTTTTTTCGAGTATTTTTCACATTTCCTCTCCCCACGTCCCCCCACCGCCCACTGCCGAACAGCCGCAGAAAAAAAGCGGCGTGCGTGTGTGTATCGGAACACCGCGTATTGTTGTGAGCACGCGCGGGCCGCGGACACCGCGCGTCTTCCAGCCGCAAAACACCCGTAATGAGCGCGGACTCGCAAAACGCCGTTACAAAAACACAGTTTTAATGCAATTAAGCTTGTAGAATACGACGGGGAGTGCTCGATAAGCCGTGCTCAACTTTTCCTGTAACAGGCTGTTATTTCACAATTTAAAATCGGTTCTCAACCCGTTAATGACGCGAGTACAAGTGCAGATCGGCGGCTCCGTTCGGCCGCGGACCAATCTATTTAATAACCCCCGCCGGTGACACCCCACCCGGCGGCCATCGCCAATTTTCACCCCCTCGGCACCCCGTTCGGGCCCCTAGCACCCGCTCGAAAAAAATCCGGAGCGTTTTAAAATTAATGAGTAAAAATCTACACACACAGATGTGAGGACAATGGCGCGCGTGTGCGGGCCGGCCGATAATGACCGCGCGGTGACGTCGCGTCGTGGTCGCGACGCATCGCGCCGGGTCGCGTCGCGGCCTTTCCATTAGATCCGAACTATCCGAGGAAAAAATCGAGCACAAATTGAAAATTCGTCCGCTCGCGCTAATTCGGAGCGGAGCGGCACGGCGCGGAGCGGCGCAGTTAGATAACATTTGTAGAGCGGGCGAGGGGTGTCACCCCTACGCAATGCCGTTTTTATTTTGGCCGGCCCTTGCCCCCTTACCCCCTTCGCTTGTCCAACTTCATCTGAATAATTACTGATTTTTTTCCGTGTACCGCTGATTATTCCGAATGTTACTTGTTGATTATATTTTTTTATTTCGTTCATTAGCCCGCCGGTGTGGCTGTGCTGATGTGGCTATAACGTTTTATATGAAAAATAAATTCATTGTGGCAAACAGTAGTAGCGCAAATTTTGCTTTTATAAAATATAACTCTAAACATGTGATTCTCTCGAAAGCGCTTTTTTATTACTAATTTATCACGAGTGGATTTTTCCAAAATGTAATTTTAAATGTCGAGGATTCTTTAATTTATAAGAAACAACAATACAGGAAACTGAAACTAACATCTAAGTAATAAAACTGACTTTGGGTTTCCGTTCTTCCCATACGTAAGGAGATAATCACAAGACATTTACCATAATTCTCCAATGACGCATGACTAACACGTACATGAACCTCGGACTTTTTAGCGCACTTCTAAACAACTATGAACGATTAAACATTTTTCCGCGTCATAAAATATGTATAATTATATTTTATGTTCTGTAATTTTACTGACTGACCGTTTCTTATGCATATGCTTTAGTAGAGTTAAGAATTATCACGTTCGATGAGGTAGTAATTAAAATTCGTTGTAACTAAGTATTAAAGTATTTATTACATTGAAAACGGCGCGCGACAGCCCTACAAAAGTTCCGAAATCAGTTGCCGCTTCTAATTAGTCTCAATTCAAAACAAAATCGGATAAGTAACGTTTTAAAAATTCAGCAAATAGTAATTGTGCATTAGCACCGGAGTGACTGAAGTGACAAAACAATGTGGAAGCAGATGTTGAGTGCATAATTGAAAACCACTATCGAGCTAGGACTAGCATAGACGCACTGGCTGGTTTTTTGCGTTTATTTTTTTCTTTATTTCATTTCACGATGCAGTTGGTAACAATTTTAATGATTTTGTTGCCTAATTGGTAGTCTGTTGACATGAGCTTTTTAAAATTAGAAGTACCAAATAACTTAATTTTGTCATTGCAATCCACGTTTGACAAAAAGAAAAAAAATCATATTTTTCTTTTTCTAATGACGTTCTGTAACTGCCAGGATTTCAGAATCGTAAAAGGGAAATATTTGTGCCTGAATCTCTAAGGCTGAGTTGCACCACCTAACTTTAAGTGTAACTATAACGATAACCGATGTTGTCTATGCCGATCTATTTATACTGTGGTGCAGCCCCGCAAAGGTTTCACGCGGTTTGCGTAAACTTTTTAAAAAGCTATGTTTTCAGATTTGATATTTCAATTACAATTTTTATCTATCAAGGGAAATTCTTAATTAGAAACAATAATAGTAGATCTATTTTATGATGATTAAATGTAATAATATCTCGATTTCAAAGAAAACGAGTTGTTTATTATTATTGAATAAGCAGTCTTTACGATTTTAAAGATAAATAGCTTATAAGTACATAGTTTTGTTTCTCTGTTGATGTTTTATTTAATCAAAGAATTAACATGGTATTTGTTAAATTAAAAACAATCCCAACTAATATTATAAATGCGAAAGTAACTCTGTCTGTCTGTCTGTCTGTTACGCTTTCCCGCTTAAACCTCGCAACCGATTTTGATGAAATTTGGCATAGAGATAGTTTGAGTCCCGGGAAAGAACATAGGATAGTTTTTATCCCGGTTTTTGAAACAGGGACGCGCGCGATAAAGTTTTTCTGTGACAGACAAAATTCCACGCGGGCGAAGCCGCGGGCGGAAAGCTAGTAAGGTTATATGTATAACCACTCTCTGCAGTAAAAAATCTTAAAATACTTACTATCTGCATTAGAGAATAAATCTGAAATAGACTCATCATAAAAATGTTCTCTATTCAAAGTGCATCAAGGTACAAATTAGCCGCCAAATCTTTGCTTAAGTAATGCTCAACTTTCCTTAAGGGTCAGCTAACCATACGAAATTTTCCCAATAACTTTTATCAGCGATTATAGCCTTAAAAATATTAAAATTTCTTCAGGGAGTGTTTGACAGAAATGAACTTAGTTTTTCATTACGCCTTTGAAATAAAAAGAAAGAAACAATGACTTTATTAGTTCTTTCATGTTCCTGATCCCTACATTTTGTAATACCAGGTAGAAACTAATTTATTTACATGTCACTCCAAAACCGAAAACAATAAATTGATATAATTAATAATGACTTATTTACTGTCGCTGTTTAATTATTATAATATCCCAACAAATCTTAGCGACCCAACTAATTGACATTAAAATATGCAACATCAAAACAGAAACAAAAAGTGTTCGGGGAAACGTCGGACGGCAATTAATTAGCACCTAATTACTAGCGCAAATGAAAACAGGCGAAACTTTAATTATGCTTATTCGACAAGTGACAAGTCGGGCCGATGGCGATCGCTTTAGCAAGGATTTCGGGGCGCCTCCCACCGCCCGGTGGGGCCGCATTTTTTCAACCACCACCAAAGGGGTTGATTTTTTAAACTGATGACGCGCTTCCATTCCGCGCTCTGCAACTTTGGTGCGCGGCTGTGTGTGGGCCGGGCCGACGCCGCTGATAATAAAAAAAAAACTTTAAAAAATAACGCTCTGTCGATAGTGCGCGCGTCCGTTTTGGCGGCAATATCTACTCTATGGTTTAGTTTCGCCCGACAAAGTTTTCGTTATTTTAGATTGTGCCGTATAACTCGATTCAGTAATACTGAAAAGTTTTCAAGTTTCGCGAAGTTGACGCGTGGTTTTTTTATTACAATTTTTTTAGTGTTGACTGATAATGTGGATAGATAAGTGAAAAGTGGTTTTGAAGAGATATAAAAATCAAAAGAAGTGAAGAGAATGACATTGTCCTTTGTAAGTACTACCTCCCTATAAGAATATTTTTTATTAATAATCATTAGTGCCGGTTTTTAAATGTGTTAATGTGTTAAATAAAAATTTTGAAATCTCAGTTTCACAATTATCATAGTTAATAATTTCGTCGACTCCCGAAAAAAAAACTAATCACTACATAATATTTTTAATGAAATAATTTAATTGCAATCAGTTAATTTGACCCTCATTTAAAATATCCGCAATATTTCAATTAACACTTATTGAAAAGTAAACCTTTATTAGAAATCTAACATTAAATTGAGTAATTATGTAGGTCGGTAAAATAATCATTTTAATTAATTTCAAAACAAAAAATATCAGTAAATTATAGTGGGTAATACTAAAAATTATTTTCTTAATATTTATGAAATATTTACCAATCAGAATCTAATGTTTTCAAACTACATTGCTACTCGTATAGACATAGGGAACCCCTAGCGCCATCTCTTATTAGTCTCTAACACTAACGTAGTCGAACTCTACATTTTCTAGAGTTTGATAGTCTATTATCGTAAACTTTTCCCTTTAATGAAATTAATCATTATTTCCTGAAATAATAAAATATCTAATTTGATATAGCTATCTGAATTATGAAAGTAAATGTTTGCTTTTATAAGAATGTAGGTGTATTACTTGTAAGTATAACTATTTAAATAAAGTTTATTAGGCAATAATATTATATATAATATTAAAACAAATTTTGTGATTAAATAAAAAAAATAGTAGGAAAATGATTTAATTACCTAACATCCGATTTAATTAGCTACGAGTTAATATTTACAATTTAATAAATAAAATACTTACTGAAAACTGCGCTGTTCTTGAAATATTATTCATTTTGATTTTCATATTTTACCGAACCTAGTTTTTACTGATAACAACATAAACTGGTATTAAGTGGCGATTTAACTAGGGCAAAGCTTAATACTTAGTTTAGGTACCTAGTTTATTTGTTAGTAAAACCTAGCAATGGCTAAATAATTCGCAAAGGTGACTGCAGTTAAATTTATTTAAAATATTACAACTCACTAAAGAAAAGTTTATTGCGAACCTATAACCAAGCCTAAAATTTAATTTTTTAAGTTACCTGAAATTCAGCTGTCCATTTATTTTCAGACTCGCACTCTAAAATTGACGTTTATAATCCATTTTCAATAGAATCGAGCTTATAACTGGTCTAAATATTGAAATTACATGAAACCCATAAGCTTCACTTAAATAACCAAGCTTTAAACATATTATTATCCGAATAAGAGCGTTAATATCTACTGAAACTAAAGTATCAAATTCACAATCGTTCAATTGGCACGGCTCGGCAAGGTATACTTGCATCTTGAGCGTCCCAAGGGAGCGTTTCAATCAACACCTAGTATACGATTACTGATGGGCAGCCTAACTCTAATTAAGGGAACACTGACGCCTGTCCGTGCCTGACGTATCATTGTGTCTTCTATAGTGAGGAGAAGGGAATCCGATGTCTTCAGTCTTCAGAATAGGGAATCCGATACATTTAGCTTTGAATTTATTGGAGTGTTTCCGATTTGGAAGGAACAAGATCGTATTAGATTAGAAATTGTAAAACTCTACTACTACTATTTTAGTTAAACTTTGCGGGAATTGTTGCCTATTTGAGAAAAAGATACAATTAACAATGACAAAAACCTGGAATCGAAACTCTTAAGCAGAAAAGTTTTTATTTTCTATCATTAACTTCTTCTGATATTCCTATCTACCTTTCCTTTTTGATTTTTTATTTCAAATTACTCTAACTAACTAACCCTTCCTGATAATTATACCTAGCATTATGTAACCGTACAAAATCGAATTAATGATTCCGGAGGTATCCAATCAAAAAATAAAACGGCAACCTTTGAAAAAGCTGATTACTGCACAAGCACATCATAATATTATGAACACATCTAAATTCCCTTAAAAATATCAAAGATACCGTAACAAGAGTCGCATTACAAGCAAATCCAGGCACATGTCCAGTTTAAAATAATCAGTTATTGACGCCCAACCCAGTCTACTTAGCATAATTCAACCCAGCTTAATTATAAAATTAACCGGCCAAGGAGTTTCCTTCCACTTAATGCGGTAATCAAAAGCAAAGTAATCTGACCTTCTTGATACCTTTACGTGATATTTGCTTATTAACTTAATTACTTTATTTTCAATTTGCACTAAAAATGAGGAATTAAACTGCAATAAATCGATTTTTACGAACGCTTCCTGATTATATTTTTTGCCATTGTTCGTGATTTTTATGTCACAACAAAACTATAAACGGTTAATATTATGCAAATGTTTCGCCAATTATGTTGTGTCTAAATATAATTATGCAGAAATCAATGCAAATAAAGTCGTGTGCATTTAACACGTAATTCTAGAACCGTTTATTAACACCTTTGTTGTTTACGAACAGGTTTTAATAAACATTTTAATAATTATTCCTTAAAACAAATATCACGGAAACAGTGTCTGATAAAATAAATTTTATTGTTTTATTTATATCAATTAAGTCATAATACATAATTTCAGCTTTTGATATTTTATTTCTGTTATTAACTAAGTCCCAAAATTAAGCAGCAGTGGTTAATACTTATAGAGCCAGGCCAGAATGATGACTAAAAAGACTATTTTATTTCAGTAAGTATATTTTAGTCTTTAAATGCCAAATGTTCTAACAAATTACAAATATAATAAATACAAATTCTTTAAATTAAAAATAAATTTAAAAAAATAATAATTGACCTAGACTACAATAATATTAATGAATGTGTTAGAAATGTATGATTTAATAACATCAAATATCTGATACCCATCCGATGACAAGAAATATTTTCGCTCTGTGTTTTTAATTAACTAGAATAAATAGTAAATCATCAATCAGTTAAAATGTCAATTACTTGTTTGATTTCTAACTAGTATTGATTTTAATTTAAACTATTTTATCTGAATTGTCCGAAACACATTTTCTTTTTTTCATTCCACTTCCGTGAAAAGCCGATAATACCTTGTTCTTAGAATTGCTTACAAAAGCTTTGGAGATGAAATTAATGTTGTAAAAATTACGAGCACAATTTTTCGATAAGCACTCATATAGCTCCTTTAGAAAATCGAAAAATACAGTGCTTTCTACATATCCGTTTTTATACATGCTAAATCACTGTGTAGAAAAAACTATACCTTCGTACCTTCTGAAATCAAATAAAGTACCTAAAAATATTTAAAACATTCAGAAAAACTTCAATAGCAAATACCAAATTACACAATGCATTATTTTAAAGGCATAATGTCAGTGTTATTTTATGACATGCGACTTGTAGCCCTGCTCCGTGTTAAAGAAACACTTATTATAAATACATAAAAAGCTTAGGCTTCTGTGAGCTTTGCAACAGGACTTAAAAACTAAAACATGAATAATTAGGGAACTTATAGACTGCCCTGCAAAGTATTTTGTGCAAGAGGTTCAATACGTGTCCGGTTGAATCAAGTTTAAATTAAATTTAAAACTGTTTGCGATGGACATAATTCAATATTTTTTCATTATGGAGATCTCATATAAGAGCATTATTTATAGCGGAATCACATTTTTTTTATTTTGCATCATGTACACGTTCAGAATTATGAATAGACTGCAGGTACGATGTTATACACTGTCTACATTTTGCCTACCTGTTCTCTAGTCTGTATATTCAACCTACATGGAAGGAATAATATTTTTATTCTTATGTAGATGCGTTAAAACGATTCTCATTTAAATATTTATTTACCTGTAAATCGTGCAACCTATTTCTACAGGACAGGTAATGTCTAGTGTAGGGTTCAATCTATCTATTCTGTATTGTATTAGTTAGAGTCCTCGCAGAAGTCATACTTTTTGTCGGCCTATACTTTGGTATGAAAAATTATGAAAGTACTCATTCTTTCATACCACTTTGGTATCTGCCAATATTCCTCATAGAAATTGCAAGCCGACCAAATTGATTGGCCGATAAAAAAATTGTAGTCTGAGAGCGTTCTTAAAAGAGTTTGTTTGCTTGAACGCGCTAATCTCAGGAACTACTGATCGGATTTGAAAAAAATCTTTTTGTGTTGCGGGCACTATTCTAGCAATAATTTTTTAAGTGTATTTTTCCCCAATGACATTCAGTTTTCTCCAGCAGGCGGAGTCTGACCGGGAGAGCGGCGCGAGCTCGCCGGAAGGCGGCGCCCGCGCGCAGATGGCCGAGCCGCGGTCACCATCGCCGCGCGCGCGCACGCCGCAGCATCAGCAGCATATGAATGGCTCCAGTGAGTTCGTACTACACGTTTACTACCTTTTTTAGGCTAAGAATTCAAAGGATTAGAACGAAAATAGGCTATATTTAAAGCCGACGTCTGGGTCTAAATATTTATGAGATATATCGACGTTATAGTAGCGCGCGCACGCTGCAGCACCAGCAGCATATGAATGGCTCCAGTGAGTTTGTACTACACGTTTACTACCTTTTTTAAATTAAGAATATGATGCTAGTAACCTATATTTAAAGAGTAAATGAGCCGCGGTCTATCCTAAATAAAATTATGAGATATAGCGACGTCGAAACCGCGCGCACGCCTCAACACCTGTAGCATATGAATGGCTTCAGTGAGTTCGTACTACACGTTTACTACCTTTTTTATGCTAAGATTAGATTTGAAAGCCAATTTCCTAGTTTAAAATAAAGTTATACTAAGATTAGGGCTCAATTTATCTAGATTTAAAGACTAATATGAGCCGCGGTCACCATCGCCGCGCGCGCGCACGCCGCAGCACCAGCAGCATATGAATGGCTCCAGTGAGTTCGTACTACACGTTTATTATTTTTTTAGACGTAAGATTAGATGGTATAAATCCAGCTATGCTATAACCCTGCCTATGTTTAAATCGTAAACGTCATCTTAAGGCGAACTACATTTACCCAAAACCATTCACACTTCTAATGGCCACTCTGTAAAAAGAGTATCGACTGAGAAGAAGAAGAAAATGTTTAGATATTTAGGAGGTATATTCGTGTCATAAGTTGCTTCTACGGCCATCATTCAGACTGCAAGGGAATGGAACTATCTTCCACCTAGAAATTAGGCACCAGTTCCTCGCGCCCCAGATTTAGGTCGAACATGATTGTCTCTTTTAAAACAAACTAGATGAAAGGGCCTAAAAATCTCTATAAATAGTAGCATAAATTGAAAAAGTAACACGTTGACTGCGTTTTGTTTATTAAAATCCATTATTAATTAAATTATATTTTACTCTATTCATATTCTATTCTTCGAAAAAGAAACGTCAGAAATAAGAAACACCAAAATAATGGAAATCATTTTGGCTCTCCGCAGTCACCGTGTTAATTAATTCGTGCTAAATAACCCAATCCCGCTTTCTTCCACAGTGGCGTCGATGTTCCAAAACCTGCAGAACCTCGCTAACATGCAGCAGAACATGCCGATGTCGCAGCAGCTGCAGCAGCAGATGTCCCAGCAGATGTCCCAGCTGGCTGCCAACCTGCAAGGCTTGACGTCGATGCCTTCGAACCCGGTCATCAACTCGCCGCTCAACCTTAGCGTCAGCGCACCGGGTATGACGGAATTTGTATTTTCTTTGGGTTTGGGGGAATAGCATGCAGTAGAACATGCCGATGTCCCAGCAGCAGCTGCAGCAGATGTCCCAGCTGGCTGCCAATCTGCAAGGCTTGACGTCGATGCTTTCCAACCCGGTCATCAACTCGCCGCTCAACCTTAGCGTCAGTGCACCGGGTAAGACGGAATTTGTGTTTTATCTTTGGGAAGATGGCGATGTCGTATCAGCAGCTGCAGCAGATGTCCCAGCTGGCCGCCAATCTGCAAGGCTTGACGTCGATGCCTTCGAACCCGGTCATCAACTCTCCGCTCAACCTTAGCGTCAGCGCGCCGGGTAAGATGGAATTTGTGTTTTATCTTTGGGAAGATGGCGATGTCGTATCAGCAGCTGCAGCAGATGTCCCAGCTGGCTGCCAACCTGCAAGGCTTGACGTCGATGCCTTCCAACCTGGTCATTAACTCGCCGCTCAACCTTAGCGTCAGTGCGCCGGGTAAGACGGAATTGTGTTTTATCTTTGAGCTTGGGGAAATAGCATATAGCAGAAGATGGCAATGTCGTATCAGCTGCAGCAGCAAATGTCCCAGCTGGCTGCTAATCTGCAAGGCTTGACGTCGATGCCTTCGAACCCGGTCATCAACTCGCCGCTCAACCTTAGCGTCAGCGCGCCGGGTAAGACGGAATTTGTGTTTTATCTTTGGGTTTGGGGGAACAGCATGCAGCAGAACATGCTGATTTATCAGCAGCTGCAGCAGATGTCCCAGCTGGCTGCTAACCTGCAAGGCTTGACGTCGATGCCTTCCAACCCGGTCATCAACTCGCCGCTCAACCTCAGCGTCAGCGCGCCGGGTAAGAAGGAATTTGTGTTTTATCTTTGGAAAGATGGCGATGTCGTATCAGCAGCTGCAGCAAATGTCCCAGCTGGCTGCTAATCTGCAAGGCTTGACGTCGATGCCTTCAAACCCGGTCATCTACTCGCCGCTCAACCTTAGCGTCAGTGCGCCCCGTCTTACCCGTAAGACGGAATTATATTTTTTCCGTAGAGATAACGTCTTGAAGAACGATAAGTAGGACGCCCTTCATTTCAATGGATCGACGGACTCTATGAAGGGGTTTTCAATGGCGGACAAGCTGAAAATATTGGCTACACGGAAATTATAGCGGTAGGAATTATAGGTGGGAATGGGTCTAACAGCTTTGAACAATTTCTCTAGCACTCTACCTAGATATAGAATTCAGACAAAATTCAATCTCCTTCTTAATTTGACACTTAAAAGACTGACGTCAATACCTTTCACTTGATCCTCAAGTCGCCTTCAACTTCTACCTCAAAAACAAATCTGTCATCTTATGCACTCTTTGTCACGATACGGACATTATCATAGCAATTGTAGACAATTATTATCAATGCAGAGTTAAATTGTATTTAGAGTAAGGACATTCTATGTCGCTCTCTCTAGTGAAGTATGATCTTTATTTAAAACAAAAGTCTGGATGTTTATCAAAGCCTTTCACAAGATTATGTATCTCCCTCGGCTATACTTACTAATAATAACATAATTTACTCATTCCCACAACAACACCTTTTGAAATCATGACACGGTCTTAAAATTCCCTTCTGGGGTTTGCTACCGAATATTTTATTAAACTTCACCAAACAAGGTTCAACTTCAAGAACCGTAATGTTATCTTAATCAAATCATCAATTTGCAGCTCGATCCAAGTCCGAACAAGGGCCAGGTACAGTGAACATCAAAATTATTTTCCAGTAAGGGTACTCTGCAATATCTTTTGAATGTTAACTGCAATGATATTATATGTATAAAAACAAAAGCAGATATGTTATAAGCGCTCGCGCTGTGAATACTCAAATACGTCCCAATTGGGACGTCTTGTGTTTAGTCTTCGTGTGGCCTGCGTCGTGCGCAATCGCGTGCGTACCACACCGTAAGTTCTATGTTCTTACCAAAATAAATAAAAAATGCCATCGTGTGTGTTTCGAAAGTGTACCAATTATGACTCTAAAGTAAACAAAATACAAGGGATCTCTTACCACATGTGATTATGCAAAATTATTTAGTATTTATATTTTCAATTATTTATGCAAACAATCAAGACGCCATGCGCCATGTTCAAGTTAAGAAAGAGAAAGCGATCTTGTTTTGACGTTAGAGCGATAAGGATGCGTGCGCTGCGGACATAGATTAGTTATAGCTATCTCTTTCATTTGCGTGCTATTTCGTATCTTTTGTTTCACTTATCAGTTACATTTGTCAATGTGTGCAATTTGGAATAGCTCGGCACGGATTCAAATCGTAATTTCTATGAACGTAACATATCTATAGTTCTATAATATCATTGGTTAACTGTAAATCATACTTGAAAATCCATAATACCAAAAATGCCGTTGACACAAACTTATAAAAAATACAACAAGTAGAAGATATTATTTATCATCATTTTACTTAGTAGTTGTCTCTGAGGCAATGGTTTCTTACATTATTACAACTGAAAAGACCTTTTACCTACCTGAAAAATCTCTCTAATGTATTTAATGAACTGTCGATATCAATTAAGCAAAACGCCGCAAATAGACTAGTTTTTGCTCACATCTGATTAGTTGCATTGCATACAGTTATTCCATTAACTACCTTTTTTGGTTGCCTTCAATCAGAATGTCCGGCCAATCGGTAAAACTGCAACTGAATCATTTACAAATCAAAATATTTTCACCGAACTGTCGACAACAAAGCACTTCTAATATCCCAATATCTATTTTAGCAAATGCAAATTGTGACTGTGAAAAACCATCAGCGGATTCAATTTTTAAACGTTCAACTTTTGCATTCCATTAAATTATTTTCAGCACATTACCATTTCAAATAGTAGGTAACCCCGGAGCCTCTAATTAGACCGAATTAGACAGATTGGGATAATCAGAAAGACACGGTTCGCGCATTAAAACTCTTAACTTGGAATCACGTGATCCGTAATTAGGTGATTACCGAAACCAATCGATTTAATGAATTCAAGATAGCGGCCCCACTGCCCGCCCATTAAAGCTATGCCGTAATGGACGAAAAAACCTATTTAAATAATGAGTATAATTACATATTTTTTCACGAACGCACGGATATTACGACTGTTGCGGTATCATTAAGAGTTTTATTGTCTTAATAGAGCTAATTATACATTTTTTTCGGCTCTTAATTGATGCGGCGTAGGAAAGAGCATTATTACAAAATGTGAAATGTCATGGTTTAAATGAATACGTTATGTTAATGTTGAGTTTAACGGGCTTGTAAGGCATGCAGATAGTAATGTTTTAGATCTTCGTTCGGCCGTTTTGTTCGCGGTAAATTAGTCTTGCTCGGGTGCCGATGGATTTTGTGTAATTTTCTATCTTTGCTTTGTCCGAATGCGCCGTATAGACGCCGGCACGTAATTACAATATAATTTTATTGTTTAATTACCTAAGTAGAAAGTTGGATGTATTGTGCGGTTGTTTCGACGATTTGTTAACAAACACCATGACTGATGAGACAAAGCAATTTTATTTTGTCTTACCCATTATTTTTAACATGTTTATGTACCAAGTCTGATGTTTATTATATAAAATGATACTTTGTTGCTCGGGCTTCTTAACGATCGCAACGATTACCGATTTTATCGTGATTACGTAATTGTATTACACTGCACAACAAAATTGCAACTTTTGGCTGATGATTGACTTTCATTACATGATGTTTACTAATTTGACGTCGCTGATTCTGAATCTGCCGTCCATTTTTTCGTAGCAGCTCTTGTTTACGTGTTATAGCTTTCACTCAAAAATTGCTAAATTTCAGTCTTAATTCGCCGACAGTTCAAAAAATACTATGTTTTCTTTGTATAATTTAATATAGTAGCATTAAGAAGTGTTTGTGTGAATGATCTAAATCAATTTTGTTTCATTTGCGGAGAGGATATGTTTAAATAATCCGTTTAAATGTGACAAAGTTCGTAAATTTGGCTTACAAAAATTAGTTTGGGGACCCAGTGGAAATGAAAGATAAGCCTTGAATTCCGCAAAAGGCGTGGAAACGATGCGTTGAGTTTTTACGTTTATAAACAAATAAGAATAAGTGTAGATTTAGGTACGAAACCGCTATGATCTGAAAGGAACCCTTGAACCATCGCGACGACTGTTATTTTTATTTTTGAACAAAAATGGTATTAACCAAAAAATATTGAAATAAATGGTAATTCCTTGCATACGTTTGGCATGTAGACGTCTTTTCAACCCTAAGAAGTCACCTGAACCTCATGTTGATACTTCACATGAGGATTTTGAGGCGAAAACTGTCAGTGTGGTAGAGACTTTGAATGTGACCCGAAATTTTCAAAACCATGTAGCCAAGATGGTTTAAACGATCGTTTTAGAGATTTAGGATCTTCAAGTCTTCCGAAAAGACATAGATGAGTTATTTTTGCATTTTAATTTTTTTTTTGGAAAATCCGAAAAAATCTTACTATTCTTACACATCGAACAACGTATGAGTCACTTACAAACATGTTTTTTTGGTTGGATGTAATATAAACATCGAATTACACTCTCTTCGCAATCACCTGAACAATTTTATCACAACTCTTAAGGATCTAAGTGAAGAACATGGCGAGCAAATCCACCAGGGCCTTCGTACGATAGAGGGACGCTATCAGGGCCACTGGAATGCACACATGATGGCTGACTGCTGTTGAATCATTCAGAAGAGCTGTCTGCCTTCAGCATCAGCAAGGAAGTCAAATAAAAGAAAGTTTTTTCAACTTAACAACTTCATAAAATAGGATCATCTCTAAAAAAAGAGTGTTTTTTTACAAAAAGGCCCAAGTGTCATATTTTTTAACCAGAGCTGATACAGATATTTCAATCACAGATTTGAAATCGTCATTAAAAATTGGACTAATATCATGTAATATAACCCAATCATCAGAAATGCTGTTGTGCAGTGTTATAGTCAGAATTAATTTCAGAGGTGCCGAAACTTTTGTGTGGGTACTTATGATTTACGGCGTTCCGCGTTAAATTTTTCTTAATTTTAAAACTGTTTCTAATTACAGAAGGAATTCTTAAATCATCACTGATGAAGTTTTGTTTGTTTTAGGTATGGGGTCACCGAACCCTGTAGGCAACAGCAATATGTTGCCTCCAGCTATGCCGTCCCCAATGCCTCAGCTCATCCTCGCGTCCGGCCAGCTGGTTCAAGGGATCCAGGGCGCTCAGCTTCTCATACCAACATCACAAGGTAAAATGCATCACAAGGCAAATCTCCTGATCTTAAATTTGCAGACCCATGAGAAACTTGACGCATTCCAAAGATCACCCAGTTTCTCACCTTCGGACAAAAAATAACAAGAACCGTTTGCCCACAGGCATCGCGACGCAAACCATCTTAACGATACCAGTCAACCACGTGAACTCCAACGACCAGATGGTGAACTTGGCACTGAACAACGGGCAAGTGGTATCGACGTCTTTGGCCAACTTGCAAGCGATGGCGCAGCCCCATCAACTCCTGAACTCCAATCCGCAGCAGCCGTCCAATATTCGGCCGAATATGCTGAATCCGACGCTATCGAACGCCTTGCTGAACCCAGGCCTGTCCAACTTCTTGTCCAACGGCGCGACCAACGCCCAAGAGTTGCTCCAAGCTTTGCAACAGCAGCAGCAGCAGCCGCAAGGCAATCACAACCTTCTGCAGACGGTGCAACAGAATAATATGCCTCAGCAGATGCAAGGCAGGCGATCGTCCTCGCCCAGGCCTGAGAGACACTATAAAGAAAGAGAGAACTTTGAGAGGTTTGCGGGAGGTTCGAGAGAAAGGAACGAAAGGGACAACTCTGGTGCGGTGGCGATGAACAACATAAATAGGTAAGTCCTAATAAAAGTATTCTTCCTTATGTAATTTTGCAGGTGTTAATCTTAAAGATACAAACGGTGAAATTAAATACGATTACGACTTATATCGAGTGAGTAAATAGAAGAAAATCCATATTTAGTGTCTGGAGCTACGTTAGAGAGCTCGCGTTATTAAAATTACTACTTTATTATCATAATAAAGTTGGTGCGATAGAAAGATACGGTACCTAATGACCATTCATCGTTCGAAATGCAGCAAATTACCGCACACCACCTTCTGGCCGCACACATAGATTTTTTTCATAGTGCCGTAACTATTTGCTATATTGTCTAAGTACCCACCAATTGGGTCGTTGCTGAATTAATCGACTCCGACCCTTATGGCTTTGGTGGTTAGGGCTCCATCGGTCGCAGATAAGGTTAGCCGAGCGTGGGTGCAATGACAAGTGTTGGGTGTAATTATGTGACAATGAGTGTAATTACTCGTTCGCCGTGCATGTGTGCGTTTGTGCAAGTTTTGTGTGCACCGACGAGTTTTGTATGTGAATGTGTATGTTGTGAATTAGTAATCAACGGTTGTCAGAATGCCCATGTAGGGAGCATTGCAATAATTGCGTTTTAAGGTACGGCGTGTTGTGGCCTCAATTGTTTTGTTCTCGCGTCTTCTAATTAAGCCTGGTCTGGCCTAGATTACCAGATTTTCTTGCTTACGTGCCATGGCATAGTTTACAGTGCAAAACGGCGACTTAAGTGCATATGGTCAGTATTAATAAAGGTTGAGGTGTTCTCGTGTACATTTTTAGGGTACCGTAACATAAAAGACCATTTAAAATCCGTGAATCGAATGAACGTTATTAATGGTTCTAGATGCTCACAGAAAAATTGTAGTGAAAGACACAAATACTTCAACAACTTTTCGTTTTTCTCTATTGACAAAAATAATATTTATTCATTTTGAACTTACGTAACGACAACTTCGATTGTATTTTTGTACACTTGATCAGAAATTAACAATACAAATCTAAAAGTGTTACGCCAATTCAATTTTCAAGGCTATCAATCGAATCAATATAGCTGAAGAAAATCAATCTTTCTAGCTCTCTATTTCTACATACAATATTATTAAGTACGCACGAAAAGTATTCTTGATATTGACTTAAAAACCCTTTGCACTCACGTGCAACTCGCACTTGACCATTTTTTTTACGCGGTTGACTAGGTTGAAGGGTACCCCTGTACTTTTTTGCGTAAAAAACTTTAATTTATTTAATTTAATTAATGAAGTACACGCCAAAATTATTATGCTCACATTAATTGGTTATAATATAAACAACCATCACATTCATGCTTAATTAGACACGTCCGTAATGAGTCGTGACTACGAAACATAAGAAACTTAAAATAAAAATACTTAAGGACATGAAATGGTTAATTGAAAACACATGCTTTAATTAAGTTATGATATTTGCATTTCGGAATTTCTGTTTTATGGTGCTGATTATAATCTTGAAATAAATTTGCGGCGCATAATGTAGGAAAGAGGATAATTTTTGGTGTATCTTGTCGAATTAAGTTCTCTTGTTGCGGTTTAAATTTGCATTTTTAAATAGGTATTTCCTTGGGTTAACCATGCTCGCTAAACCCAATGATTGGATTTTCCTAATATAATCAAGGATAATAATATCCGACACTGCGCTAAGTATACATAACGTTTGAGCTTCCGAATGCAATAAGCAACTGTTAGTTGCAGATTCGAATCCTGTGGGGTAGTTTATACTACTTTTTTTAGAATCACGAATTCACGACTGACCTATTTTTATTTAATTTAGGAAAAGATTAGTCTTCAGATCATCCGCGTCCGCGCTAAATAGTATTAAGAGACTATTTTGTTTAATAAATGTACTTATTAATCTTTTTGCTCCACTAAATATATAACTTCATGACTCTATAATAAAGTAATCTACTTACTTTCTTTGTCCTTTTAAATATCCATGCTTTCGCATCGTCCACATGGGCCCACAAAAAGCAGATTAATTAACGGTATGACTAATGTTTTGCATTCATCATGCAAGAACAATATTATCATTTTTAATTCATTAGCAATAAAAACTAGATGCTATCGGGTAGTGACACAGTGTAGGTCGGCGTCAGTAGGGCGTTTCAGCGGTGCATAAACAAAATAAAGTTGATACAAAGTAACGCAATTTTACTGAACTCACACAATATACGCAGTCTCAATGAACTCTACAGTGACACAATTTGTGACATTTTCAGAAGCATCTCCAAAGTTTGAAACTTGAAAGGTTTAGTCAAGTCTACAAATTTAATAACTTACGTCATTTCTTCCCTTCGTTACCATTGGATATAAGTAGTTTAGTTAGCTGAGAAACGTATACGACAGAAGGAAATAAAAAAATCAGTACTAACAATAATTACTTTCTTTGCATTATCACAATATTTCGTTTGTTTGATAATATTGTTACAAATTAAGCAACAGAAACATTTTTTTTTCAATAGAAAACTCCAATAATTTTTACTGAAACTTAAAGTTCTGTAAACCTAAATGTCAAATTATAAATACATTCTGTAATATGACATGATGAAATGGTCATGCATAACTGACCTTTCTGTGTTTTGTTTTACTGTAACGATATCCAGGGCTTATTACACAGGCTAGTAATTATGTAAAGAAAAGTGATGACATTCGTGTGGGGGCTTTATTGTTTCATTAATGAGCTGCTATGCCATTCCAACGAGCATGCATCGGTTAGAAGTGTAATAGACACTATTATAATTGACATTAAAAACTTTTACGAGTTTATCAATCATGATAAATTGTGATTGCTAGATACCGTTTATGTTCTGTTTTGAAAAAGTTTTTGTATTATTGTAGTTTTTTACTTGCACTAGACTCTATATTTTGAATTTGAATAAATACATACCATATACATTGATTAACCTCTTCATTTTTTTAACGGAAGAAAGTTACTGTTACGCTACCTTTGACTGTAGAAATTATTTTTTATTAATATTTTGCAATGCCTCATTTAAATTTATAAAAAAATAAGAGACAGGTTAGTATTAAAATACAGTTACTGTATTAAGTTTTATCAATTATTTTTATATTAATAACTATCTTACCAAAGAAGCACTTACATAATGGGCCGTATGCATCGAATTAGGTGGAGATTAATTGCTTTATGCAAACGACGGAGCGCTTGAAGCTAAACACAGGGGGATCTAATGTAGTTGTAATAAGAGCTATATTAGATCGAAAATGTATAGTCTATTATGCTGTCGACGATACATTAATGTTCGTATGAAACACCTTAAAAACTGGTCCCTGCGTGCAAACGGTTAGGTTCCATAACTAGGTTTTGTCGGTTAAAAACCGCTTAGTTGTGATAATAAAAAAACTATTTTCATTAAATAGAATTAAATGTACATCTACTGAATGTCTGTAAACATTGCTACTACAGTTTTGTATTAATACTCATGATAATATGCTATAAAATATTTTAAAACATATTTAAATAGGTTACCTTCTTACATAAGTGAATTCATTTCAGCCAAATGACGTCTACTGCTGGACAAAGGCCTCCCCCAAGGATTTTCATGACGACCGATCCTGCCTTGCTTACTTATAAAATTAATAAACATATCTAATAGTGTCCATTACTCTAGATTATAAATGTCTAAATCTACACGAATATTAATGAATTCGGGATTCGAACCTGCAACTGCATATTAGAACAT
This sequence comes from Ostrinia nubilalis, assembly GCF_963855985.1. NCBI lineage: Eukaryota > Metazoa > Arthropoda > Insecta > Lepidoptera > Crambidae > Ostrinia > Ostrinia nubilalis. The sequence continues at coordinate 4,704,458 of NC_087097.1, read as the reverse complement.
GTTGACCTTGCGATCAGCCGTATTTGTCTCAATAATGAGATAAATATCATCATTATTTCAGCCACAAGACGTCCACTGCTGAACATAGGCCTCCCTCAATGATTTCCACATCACACTTAGATATAGATCCTTTTGATTTACCACTGTCACGCTTGACGTGCCGTCTAGTTGAGTGTGCAGTACATCCCTCAAATACTTCACCAATAACAACAAAAAATTACAAGTTTACATGGCTACAAGTACTAATTACTGTACTCTATAGAAATAGAACTAGATTTTTTGTTATATTTAGTATTTATTTACCAACAAACCTCTAAACGTCGTAATTAAAAGCATGATTAGTATCACATAAAACATTTACGTAACAGCGTTAAATAAATTACAAGAATTATAAGGAAAACTCCCATTTAACTATTATCTACCTTAATGAGCTATTTTATGCTAATTATGGGCAGGATGCAGTAACTGCGTTGTTATAATTACATAAATAATGCTAGATTCGTGTACAGGGTGTCCCAAATATAGTTCAATTTGAAATTTAGAGCCAGTTTAAAGATATTCCTATTTTTTACTTACTTATTTGATAATCATTGATAGAGAGTATTAAAATAAGCATGAAAAATAATATCCATTGAGGTTTCTGGCTCAATATTTTAATGTCAGGTGTCAATTATTTGATAAAAGTAATAACATAGAAATGTTGTAACTGACATCAAAAGATTTGGGTCTCTACTCTACTTTAGTTAAAAATAAACAAGTAAAATAATACCTAGTAATTTATTATTCCATAATTTACTAATAATTACTTAAGCTGGTATGTAATATAATTACTTAAATTAAATAAACACATTAAATGTCAACACTTCCGTATTACAATCGGGACAACCTGTATAAACAATTTTCTGGTGTTGGCAGCGCGGAAAATAATATTAAACTAAATGATGTATGCGACATTAATTCTTGCTACTTAACTCGGTACTAACGATGTTCAACAAAAACTTCACTGATGTCCACGATAATAATGATGTTAGTGATGCCTCGTACACTAGGGTTTCCGTATAGTTCAAGCATAGTAGAATATGAACACTCCCATTCTTCTCGCGAATAAAAAATAAATAATAAATAAATAAAAACTTTATTTGTAGCCAATTACAATTGTGCATAGACAAAATGAAACGTTAATGACTGCAGTAGTCAAAGACTGTGTCGCAGTCATTAGCGCCTTCCTCCAATACAGACGAATGTCGTAAAAGACAACTAAGGCTGGGATGCCTCATCTTACTTCAGCTTTAACAGACGTCAAAAATCTGTCAAACTTCATACAAAAAGCACCGGTTATCGTTATAGTTACGGTTAAAGTTAGGTGGTGCAACTCAGTCTAAGGAAAAAGTATGCGAACATCAACTCGTCTAGCCAGCCTGAAAAGTGTAGGCCAAATCCCGATTTGCCGGTAGTAAATTAGAGAAAATCGTGCTCCTGCAGAGGAGTCTAAAATAGTCGATGATGATACAGTAGGGACTTATGCAACAATTTGCTCTAAAACATTTAATAAAAACAAATATGTGGCTCTTGAACTTACCACGTGCTCTTGCTCTAGCTACATCTTCCGCGTAAATGCGTCGCAAGATTTTGTGAGTTTGTTGCTGGACACCAATAAAAGTTGCGATGTCGCTTAAGTCAAAACTTGACTCAGTTTCAAGCACAAAATAGAGGTTATGTTCGAATTACATTATTTAAATCACAAGACAGAATCTATGACAGGGCGCTATTCTTAGCAAAGAATCACGTAATTTCTTAGCAATTTGTTGTATTAAAAAAATTCCAATAGTATTTATTTAAGCCCTCAATAACAGGCTTACGTAAGGATACCCCATGTCGTTTGTTACTGAGCTATTTAGTTCTGTAACTAGTGATTTACCCGCCTATTTGATAGAATACAGGCGTCGCGTCTATCTGGGGGCACGGCAGTGCCCCCACCAAGTCGAGCAAAAAGCGGCACGGCCGTACCATCCTTTTCTCGAAGCAATTCAGGCCATTTTCGACTGCCTTATGTTTTTCTCTTTGATGCCAACCTGGTATTAGACTTTAACTATATTGCCTGAATGTAAGGGCTCACGAGCTTTCTTAGAGTTTGCCTTTATCATTTAATCAAATACAGAAACGCAAAGTAATGCAAAATGCACTTAGTATTGATTAACTGATATCTACAGGATAGACTTTATTGATTTACATGTCAGTTACGTCACTTCAATAAAAAGGTATGTTTAGAATCCATTCCTCCATTCAACCATCCCTCTTCTGTAGAAATTCCGTGGTAACTGCAAGTATGCCTGGTCACTAACTCGATGGCGTGTAATAATCCAAATGTTACACTTACACATTACGTCTGTGTGTGCTAATCCTGCTTCAAGCCACGTGCGTGCGCGCACTTTAGTGTAGTGCTATATCACTCTGATTAAAGTTTTGAGGGCTGTCTAGATCACAGACGCACAAAAATAATAATAAATACTAAATTATGTCGAGCTGGAATAACTATGGTTTAGTGCATAATTATGTTGTGGTGGTTTTTATTAGAGCATAGCGAGCAAGTCCTGGAAAACCCTTCTACGAAAATAAGAGTTACCTTCTACCGATCACGATTACCTATGTAGTGACAGGTTTATAAAGTTCTTCAATGGAATACTGACATATCACCTAGAAATATTTCATTAGGAACAAAATTGCCTGATTTGTAAAGGGCAACTAGTCTTGCCCTGAGAATATCTCTGATGCAATCCATTAGGTCACTAAATCCATGTGCGATGTGAAAGTCATTGGGGGAGGCCTATGTTCTGCAGTGGACGTCCTGTGGCTGAAATGATGATGATGATGAGGTAAATAATTAACTTACATTATAGCGTTTTCTACCTCATGGTCTACTACTACTACTTTGCCTGGCCCATTCCCATTTTATTTGGGGTCGGCCCTCCGCGTCATGCGTCTCCAGGCGGCTCGGTCCTGGGTTGTCTTACTGTTAACTTGGGCTTCTTTAAGGTCGTTATTTGTATCTCATGGTCTGTTGTTATAAATATCTTTTCACAAATGAATTAATAACATTCAATAAAGTGATTAGTAGTATACTTGTTGCGTGATTCTAAGGTTATTTCTGTGGGTGTGTGTCGGTCGTCCTACTTGATTTTAATGAACACGACCTAGGACTTAGGGCTGATACAGATAAGCAGTTATGATTATGATTAGGGTTCTGTGTAGAAATAAATAGGAGTGATGATTTAGTGGACCGGATGGACCTAAATTATACTTGGTCATATCAAAAATACGAGTTTGGATGGACAAATCCTGTAAATGATGTAATATGTATAATAAGAACACGCGGTAAAAACTGGGATCTAAATAGTTCAAATAATTGCTCAAATTTTATTTTTCACTCTTGCTAGTACTATCATAATACCAGTTTATGTACCTAGTCTATGAAAACACACACCAATTTGTAAAAAAAAACCACTATAATACATTCTAAACTAGGACTGAGAACTGGAAATATGATTTTAACCTTACAAAAACATTTATAGTACACGAAAAATATTTGCTTTCATGTCTGATATTAATGATAAAAATTAATAGTTTGGATTCGAGATAAAATCTGTAAAAAAATACCACCTTTCCCTGTCTTTTGTTTAAAAAACCAATCGCGCATAAGTGTCGATATTCCCTAAACAGGCAAAATTAGCTCTTCTTTCACACGTTCCGAATAAAACGGACCGTGCATCGCAAATAGCGCTTTTTCCCTTTCACCACGATAGCATCTTATCAGCTGACTAATGACAGCAACAATCGAAAGTCAAAACAACCCAAGGCGAGCACGGCGTGTCTCCTAATGTGCCCATGTAATTAGGTGCCACAGGCATTAAGAACAGTCTATAATTACTACACGATGATGAATAGGACCTTCAGAGTAAGGTTAGATGGTTCTTACTGTTACGCTTGCTATAATAAGTTCAAGTACATGCTAAAGTATCAAGACATATAGGTTAGTATTTAGTAAGCTATCAGCAGTGAAAAAGTTTTGTAAACTGTTACAAGAGTAGGTTCGTATTTGAGACGTGCGCCCGTATTCAGAAACGATGCTTGCTTAAGTGAAGCAGCAAATCGAACGCCCAGCGTTGAATAAAGCTCTGTGATTGGTACGTGTGTGACCCTGTGCGTCCACGCGCACTGTGAGGCCTCATAGTAATATTTGTGAATACAGCCTTTAGACGTTATACTTTTGAACACAGACCTCCCACACACAAGGAATTCCCGTAACCTCGTTCACTAATAGCATAACTTAAAATGTATCTATCCAAGATAATTATTTGCAGCACGTATTGTTCGTTGCTGCAAGATAATGCATCGAAGGCGATATCCCGTTTGGCTCTATTTATCACCATTACCAAGGATTAGACGCGTCCTACAGGGAATACTGAATGCTGCATCTAATAATATTGCTTTGCATGATCCAAGACTGCTTGTGAAGATCTAGCGTACATTTCCAATGGCTCCAGAAAGAAAACTTAGAGAGATTCATCATTATCATCATCTCAGCATAGGACGTCCACTGCTGAACATAGGCCTCCCCCAATGCTTTCCATGTTGCTTGGTTGGTAGCGGCCTGCGTTTACGAAGTCGTCGGTCCACTTTGAAGGTGAACGTCCCACGCTGCGTTTTACGGTACGTGGCCTGTCATCCGCTTTGCAATGGAGGGAAGTCGAACCTTAATTTCGAACTCCTCCTATGTTCTTCTGATTATTATGTTGCGGGTCCAATGTCAGTTTAACTTTCCCCCAGGACAAACTTGACTTTCATTGGTTGGGTTTTTTATGGCGGTCAAGCTGTAGATGCCCCATCGGACGTCAGTTCTGCGTACTATGTGCCCTGCCCATACTATTTCGTGCTACGTGCCCATTCTATCCCAACTATTCTATTACGTGTGTGTAATTTATGAAGGACTCAGTTCTCACCCAAACTAGGTTCCTCCTACGTGGTGCTTTGGGTTATGCTCAAGACCGTAGTAGCCCGTTCATATAAACACGTCTGGTTTAATGACCTTAATGACTTCAAAAGTCTTAAGTTATAAGAATTCCCGACAGTATCGTAGGTGACCCTGGTGTGTTTTGTTTTTTATACGAAACTCTTACAATCATGTCAGTAATTTCACCCTTTTGAATGATTGTACCCAGTAAGAGTGAGAGAGATCACATTATTGTGGTATAGCCATAATTAGTTGGTAGAGGCATTACGTATGCCCGTGTGTAATTACTAGCGCCTGCCGCGGCTAATCCGCGCGTAATGGTGATAAATACGCCGATGTGGCATCGCCTTCGATAGCTGTTTTGATATTAGCGTCTTATAATGCTAATCGTCCCTTATACTTCAACACCGCGAAACTGCATTTTTGAGAAGAAAAACGATATATTTCATGAAATGTCATAAGAGAAGTCAGATTCGTGTTTATTTATTACAAACCTTCTTTTAAAATAAATAAACAAGAATCTGACTTCTTTTATGACATTTTATGAAAATATATCGTTTTTCTTCTCTCCTGTAAAGTTACGAAAATGCAGTTTCGCGGTGTTGATGTATAAGGGACGTAATGTAAGTTAGTTCGCTGTAAAGTATTTGGTAGTGATAGTGAAAATGCGTGTAAGCGAAAGAAAGCTGCAGGACCTGTCTTTTAACCTTATAGAACCTTTGTAAGATATTTGGTGCTATTAACGGTGGTCTTTATTCTTCGTCTTCATCAATTGCTCATTGTATCCATTTTTGACAAGGTAAGCATCTCTTGTGACTGTCAAGGACAGCAAAATCACGTCAGACTCTGCATTTTTCGAACCCCTTATAATTACTTAAAATGTTGTTTAGTTAAGTGCCGTTATCGTACTTTAAAGGGTTGCCTGGAGCTTATGTTCCATCTTTGTTTTATATGGATTTATATTTTTTCTGAACCTTGATGAAACAGTTAGCTCACCCCTAGATATAGCCTTCAAACCGCGAATGTTAGCGTCAACAGGTGTTCGATAGAGACAAAATAATTGTCATCGAAACAAATCGGTTGCAATCAATGCAAAATGTATGTTATGCAATAGAGTGTTTGATACAATTTAAACAATGATTGAACTCTATTTACTGTTAGAGAGATAGACGTTTTATGAAGCTTGAAGCTTAAAATCTCAATTCAGAAACCATTAACGTAAGTAACAGGGTTACTCCATTTTTTTCTAAATTAAAAAAAATATAAAAAAAAATTTTTTTTCTATCTCTGTGGCAAAGGGTGAATGAACGTCTCTACTGTGAATTCAAGGATTAACACTTTCCGGGCTATTCGTTCGTTCGTTGGTTTCAGTCGGAAGACAACCACTGCTGGACAAAGGCCTCACCCAAGGTTTTCCACTAAGACCGGTTATAATTCTACTTAATTTAACAAATTTCTAGTCTGTTCGTATACCTACCCCGGAACGTGTTAATATTGATCTCAGCTGACGAATCACACCCTACCGTAACAGTTCAATAAACAATCCCAAATATGTGCAATACCTCGAAACACTTCGTCCGGCCCTCGTTCTTCACAAGTCAGCGCATCTATTATCAAGATCCAAGTGTGCATACAGACATGAAACTACACATTTTATGGTATAAACGCCCGTATCACAACCAAATAAGATGCCACTCTATAGCTTAAAGTGCCGTCGACTGTACCTCCAATGTAAGCAGCTTACATGTGCGCGTGCCTCTAATATGCCCACTTACATGTGTGCGTACTTCAAAGACATTAAGTTAATGCGACCTCATAATTACTGGTTGGGAACATTAATTCTCGCATCCATAATTTAGTTTAATACCTCATTCCTGTTTGCCTACAATCTAGATAAATATCATGAGGCGTATAAGGTAGTGTTGAATTTGAAATTATAAAAACCGTTAGTTCAAATAATTGATGTCGTTGAAAGTAATTAGTCACTAAACAAAAGAAAACATGTTTAACATCTGCATCGCTGAAAAAAAAATGGCAAGATAAACAAAAATTTGGTTCCGATTATTAGATAGTTATTTTCAATTCAAACTTCTGGCAAAAAAGAACAATCACGTTTCGTGATTATTCGAATGCAAACTAAAATATCGTGTTTTACATTTTAATTAAAAACTCATTGGAAATGAGAGCTCTATTTTTAACGCTATTTAGTTTATGAAAGCTGTCTACATGACTATCACACACATACACCAATCTCGTAGTATGTATTCCAAGCAAATAATTTAGTGTGATTGATGATCGATGTTTTAAATCATGTAATTTTTCAAGAATTTTCCATAATACACACGTACCTTATACTTAAATTGAACCCTTTATTGTTGACCGTTTTATCATTCCCATTATATTAATTTAGCCTAAAGCTGAACTAAAACTAACTAGAACTGGTTTCAAACCGAAAGAAAAACATTTATCTAAGTCAATAAAGTTATAAAATCATAATTATGATTATTTTTTTCTTATTCACGCTGTCAAAGCCATGTTATTATTTTGACTAATTGTCAAATTATGCACATGTTCAAATTCAGAATGATCGTTCAAAAATACTCACCCTCCAACTTATAACCCTCCAAAACAAACGAATTACATTTCTAATGAGTTTTATATTCGTCGTAAAAACTAAGAGCTAATTAGTGGATTTTTTATAATTAGTACCTACCTACGTCGTGACAAAAATCTAAATGTCCGCAGTGACATTGTCAAACAAAACCTGTCAAATCTAATCCTACTTCCTATCCCAATGGATGTTGATTACTCTTTCACGCAAAAATCATATACCTACGGACTTTGATAAAATTTGATAGATACCATGGGAAAACGTAGGATAGTTTCTATCCCAGTTTCTAAAAGATCGCAAGCGCGCGTTTATGTCTGTCGACAAAGTAGGCGAATCTGCGGGAAAAAGCTAGTACTAATATTAAAATCCTTCTAATGTAGTTCAATCCTCCACAACGTTCATTTTGTTACTTGAAGGAAAATTAAATAAAGTGATACCTCTATGAGAGAAAGTCTGAAATGTTTTACGCACTATTGTTGAGATCCGTATTAAGTATAGTTAAATGTAGTAATTACTACACAAAAGTAGCAATTGATGATTGTGAATGGGCATCGCATTATTTCCGCTAAGAACTAAAACGGCGTGGAGTAGGTTAGACAAATTACTTTACATATAACTTAAGTCCGCTAAGCTTTAAACCATTTTTTTCTTCTTTAAATAGGCCGCAAGAGATATGTGCTCGTGCTAAGTATATTGAGATCATGATAAGTATTATTACCGAGTTTAAAGTAAAAAAAACTACCTCTTTTTCCGTAGGTGGTTAAAAAGAGTTAACTACTTTGATTGATTTGTCTGCTTTTAAATCTGTTTAAATTGCAGCCAAAATAAGGCTTAAATGAATTTCAATGCCCATTAGGGTGGAGCACGGTTGTATGGGAAAAATTTTTTTTTTAGTTTCGAATTTCTAATAGGGGGGGGTTTGTGCCTTATATGAAAGTAAAAATAACTGTAATTTATTATCCCATTTAATGAATATCTTCTGCCTCCGCAGTGACTTCAAAATTTAAAAATTTTATTTTAAGTTGAAAGTCGTGTAAAGGTGAAATATTGCGCTCTATTTATTGGTAAGAAGGTATTAAATGACAGATAATTTATAGATTAGACATTTACTAAGGTAATATAACAAGAAAATACACATAAGAATTAGATAAATTACTTTAATTATTAAGCTTAAAATCCTTTTTTGATCAAAATTTAGGCATCACGTTTCGCGATTCCAACTTGACTTTTATTGCACCTTATCGTGACTTTTTGGATGCAGTGAGAAATGGAATCTTTGATCGTAATCTTCACAGGTCCCTCAACAGCTTGAGTGAGGTAGAGAAGCCTTAAAAACAAAGGTTTGCTCTCACCACCAGATTTGACAATGTGCTGAATTTCTTAGTCAGATATACATCTCAAAAGCGGTTGTTTGGTTAATTAAATTAAATAAATATATAAAATAGCATTAAAATGTATCAATGGTACTTAAAAAAGTCTAGGTATTGAAGGGTGACTCGCACTGTGTGACTTTAGTATGCGACGAGCGGCCAGCTCTCTGACATCGTAAGAAGACTGCTATCAGGATACTCGTAATAGCTGTTTCTCCGGGTAACTAGTTCTATAATCTTTCATAGGGTTTCTGGCATGCCTCTCGAGGCCATAATAATTTGAAACAGATGACGGGTGACATCTTTACATGATGGTTTAGTCTTAATTAAAAACCAGGATGGAGCATAGACTTTAACCACAAAAGTATCAAAATTTCTATTGAATTTGAAGTTCCTACAATACAAACGTAGTATTTGGTACGCTCGTGTGATCTAACGGGCATGTTACAGTTCACTAGGAGAAATTATTGCGAGATTTTGTGAGAATACGCCTAATTACCGCCGAGGCAATTTTATGCAAGTTCTGCTGATCAGTACTCAGATCTTTGGCCATTTCCGATCACATTTGTCCTTCAATGTGTTCAAATTTATTGATAGGCAGTTTCTCACATGTTTCCAGAGCTTTTCCAGTAGACTAACTGACAAAGACGCGTGTCGCGAAAAGGGCCAGCAAAAGTCTCTTCTCGCGCTCCCTCACTGTCCTTATTAAAGTTATAAACCCAAAGCCTGGCTTTTCTGTGTATAAATATAGCATACAAGTAAACAATTTGTGATAAAAAAATAGTATTTTTATTTAAATATCGCACAGATATGTGGCATCCAAGTGTGGTCTAAAACCAACTTTTTTTATAACTTCAGTGTCGCTGCGGAGGCAGTTACTCTAAACCGAATTGATTAATATTTTGCATGGCTTAATTTAAGCCCTAAAGGCACAAAATTTTGACTATTACATTACAGTTATCTGAAAAAAATTTTTTCGCTCCACCCTAATGCCCATGCTATTTCGGCATTAGCTGAGACGTTATTAAAATAAATTTCTTAAATCTTTTATAAAAAAATATAATCAAAACTGAAAACGTCAAAAGTGTTCATACCTATTCTAATGGTCAAAAAAAATATTTTTACAAACAATAGCCAGTCTACTCATTCCATTAGCATAAACCATATTTTTACCTCATTTCCTCCGCGATGTTAATGATAGATCGCCCGGAGTCCTGCCAGCAGGACTTAAAGTACTTCCGGTAGGACGCAAAATTAAAAGATCACAGTTTCGTAAGTATACATTGTACAAATTTCAAATTTACACGAAAAAATAGAGTGTTTCTCTCTCTTTCACCCAATAGTGCCCAAGATCGAAAAACGCGACTAACCGTTAGTCGGAGCCCGATGGCGCACGAGTATACACGGGGGCAGCGCGTTCGCGCTCGCGCGACACATTTTGACGCGCCGGGCGTGGAGTCGGCAACATTTTGGCGATAATATTATAATGAATGTGAAGTATTCCAGCCTAATCAAACATTTATAATTTATTTCTTGTTTTTGTTTTTAATTTGTAGTGTATTTGTAAGTGATAGGTGTAATTTCTAATACAAAGTGACGTACCAAAGTAATTAATTTAAAGTTCCTTATTATAGTTCCTATTAGTTAAGTTGAAAGAAGATTAACAAGTTTATAATATATTTAGATAAGTAAAATACTGGTTAAACAAAATGATTCTACGACATGACTTTTTATTTAATAAACACTAACCAAGTGTTTACTACTTCTGGTGAGAATGAGTTCAAATTTGAAGGTCACCGTACTGCTGGAAGGACCAGCAAGCAAACACGTACAAATTGCGTACTGCGGGCAGGACTTGCGATAATCTTCTGGCAGGACGTTTAGAACAAAAGACCAGTCCTTCCAGAAGAGCTTCCAGCAGGACAAAGCACCGGGCGATCTATCATTAACACGTCACTCGCCCACTTTGAGCATTTGTTAAACACTCGCTCAGATATGTTTATCTGGGAATAATATCATGCACTTAATAACAAAATGTACATTTTATGCTAATCCATAATGAACTACTGTGTACATAGCCGTGCTAACTTAATTTAAACTTTCTGGCTCCAGTTTAAAGTTTAGAATGGCTTTGAGAGGTGGCAATCTGTTATTAACTAGACAATCGTGATTAACATTATAAAGTTGCGGCATTAGACCTAATTAAGTCACGGACAAAACATGTGTTGAGACAGGTTCTCGGTACAACTACTTATTAATCATTTTATTTCTGCAAAAAGTATACAGAGTTAAGTTACTATTATTATATCACTGGTAATTAATGTGTAATAACTTAGCTCCAAACAAGCAGGACTTAGATAAAGGATTATCTCATTATGATAGTAAAATCATTCGTATGTACTTATCACACTAACATTTTTGCCCATTTTATTCTTCCTTTATTACATACTAGCTTTCCGCCCGCGGCTGCGCCCGCGTAGAATTTTTCGGTTTTTTATACCTATGACACTCAGCAATAATGTGGCTTTCTATTGGTGAAAGAATTTTTAAAATCGGTTCAGTAGATCCCGAGATTACCCCTTTAAGTACAATTCAACAATTATACAAACACACAAACTTTACCTCTTTACAATATTAGTATAGGCTAGCTAACCCGGCGGTTTTCGCACTGCCAATAAGCATTCTACAGCCAATGTTTAGTATCACTGATAATGTAGGATTCTAACATACAGGTTAATTCTGTATAGATTCTAATGTTGAAAGATTTTTTAAATTGGTCCAATAGTTTCGGAGCCTATTCAATACAAACAAACAACCAAATCTTTCCTCTTTATAATACGAGTATTAGTGTAGACTTGTAAGAAAATGAAACAGGTATTCCTCGAACTAAAATAAGAGAATAAACTTTAATATATCATCGAGATCATTATAGGTATTGAGTAGGTCATAGCGACATGCCTTGACTTTTCACGAGTGACTCGGTACATCGGTCACAAGAAGCTTAGATGGTTGTTAAACCTTCATCAAATGTTCATATAATATTATTGTATTATGAACTAAAAAGATTTTTCTTTAATTAAAAAAAAACAGTAGAAGTATTACTTCGTCGAATCGTACAGTAATTTGTTCAGACTTAACTGAAACTTTCGTACTACACTCTGCTTTTATTATGAGTTTTATTTACCTTCTTTCATTGTAATGAAAAAATATTAAAACAACATTGTGTTTCAGTTCCTTGGAAATGCAAAACAATATACGAACTAATATTTTATTTAAATGAGTAATTAGAGTCCAAGAATTTTAATAAAATAATTAAATACACATCAAGGAAATTAATCTAAATGTTTGAATCAGAAAAACTAATTATACTTATTCGACCCTAACGAACTCTACGGCAACAGACAACTTAGCGTAGCAGACTCCACATTAAAAAGGATATACCATCTACCAAATAAGGGTTAAGTAATTTCTGCATAAAATGATTATGGTAATTACCGTTTTGTTAAAAACTATTCATAAAGAAAACTTGTATTGAAAGAAATAAAAAAATAAAAAGTTAAATTCAAATTCAAAATACGTTTATTGAGAACCACAGGTACTACATAGGTTGTCAAATTATAAATGGATATAGATCGGCTGCGTTCCACCATGAAGGCATACGACAAATAGTTAGTGTTTAATTCAGTAAATGTACTTCAGCTGTTGAAAACCACAATTTTGATGAGTTTTTATTTTCAAGAAATACAATAAGATATCTGCTAGCTTACCTTAATTGTTTATACCACGCCACAAAACAAACAAATTCTATTCATATAATTTACCGAACCCCAGTAAATTCGAGCTGTCAAAAAACCTTATTCGAATAATTTTTACGACGTGGTTTTGTTTATTAAAAACCAATTATCAGGCCAATAAAAAGCTCCCTCCTTTTATTAATCATACCTTAAGGCGGACATTACTCTCCTTCCATAATATTCACTGTACCAATTGAGTTTTATGCTCGTACGATCATGGCCCGAGGCGGTGGTTGACCTGGAATATTGCAAAAAGTTTGTAGATAGGTGAAGGTTTTAATGTCAGCCGAGTGTTCTTAGTTGTTTGCGTTCAGTAGCGAAAAAAACACTGTCAAAACTAAGTCGAAACACAAACGATGCTTGCTTAAGTGAAGCAGCAAATCGAACGCACGAAGTTGAGAGCTCTGTGGTTGGTTCGTGTGTCACCCTGTGCGTCCACGCGCTCTGTGAGACCTCTTAGTAATGTTTGTGAATACGGGCGTATTATCTCGTCACACGGGTCGCTATAAGTTTTGAGCGAAATAGGTTCACTTTGGTCGTCTTATTGGTCATACTTAACAAGCACATGTAGACAAAGTAACAATCGAAACAGTTCCGTTTTCACGATCGCTAGATACTCGAAGCGAAGCTATCACAAATTTATATGTCACGAATGGTTGTTTATAGGCAATGTTTGACGACGTCATATTATTATGACATAGCCCGACGTCGCGTGACGTATTGAGGGATACGTGTCCCCTAATGAATAAGGCTTAATGTCGTTAAGATATATCGTTTTATTGTATTATGGCTTCTTATTAAAAACTTATAACGTGTTCAAAACTGAAACGAGTTTCCTTGCAGTCGCAATTTTACATTACACAAAAACAAAATTGCAATGATGATACTTATGGTCAACCTCGCGATACAATAAAGGGGCAATGAATAAAATTGTGCAAATTAAACGCATCTTCGTTATCATTTAAACGTCATTATAACTCTTATAATGACATTTTAACTTGACGTTTAAATCATTCATGCATTTTAAGAAATCGCACTACTTGCTTTAGGCTCCGGTCTTCCTTTTATGTAAAAGGTCATGTCGGAATGACAAGAAAATAAGGCAGTAATTAAATACGCCATCGAAACCATTATTATTTTCAAAATAATTATCCGAGAAAGGTTCTTTTCGTAGAAATAAAATGTAATGTTAGCAAAAAAAATCAAAATAATTGTGTTAATTCAAAAAAACACCGAACAATATCTCCGCTTGATTGAAAGTAATATTCAATTTTCGATAGCGTATAGCTTTCGCTGTCGACTGTACACACGTGTTGATAAATTGAAGGAACAATTAATGTTTAACGTGGCTGTGTGCGTGCGTTCGTATAGTAGCGGTTCCTCCACTAAATAACTGTGCAGCATTGCGAAGGGCGCTTATTAAATTGATTAACTTCAACTTACATGCAAATGAATTGCTAGACGTTTTGTAAGTTAGCGCTTTTTTGTTGGTTTATTTATTATAAACAGTTTCGATGAGATATTATAGATAATAAAAAAGCTTATCATATTTTATTGCTGTCACTCTATAAGGGCCCGATGGCGTTTATCCACCTTTAGCTTATTTTTGCCTTTTTCTAACCTATTTCTCTCACCTGGAGACTTTTATTTGCCTGAAAGATTTATGTTTATTTACACTTTACAGAGCATGATTACAATCATCTTTTTATGCTTTACTCGCGATAGATTTGCATCAAATATAAAAATAATTATACATTCTCCGTTTAACTGGAATTTAATTAACATACAGCTGTAGAAACAGTAAAAAATTAACTCTTTATTGCTACAAACAAAATTTGATTTACCATCTCTCCGTGCTTTTACCAATCAACTAGCGGCCGTCCGCGACTTCGTACGCGTGCATTCCGTTTTACCCTCTTAGGGGTGAAGTTTGGTAAAATCCTTTCTTAGCGGATGCCTACGTGATAACATCTACCTGCATGCCAAAGGACAATGTTCGTTCTCCATACATTGTTCGCCGTTAGATCAACAGTGCCGAAAAAATACTTTCTAGGTTCTAAATGACACAAATCTTTATGTAAGAACAATTATTCCTGGCGGACCAATTTTATAAACTTATTGATAGCAATATTGTTATCATAACCTCTTACTTACTAGTATTGTATTATAATATTGTATGCACATCGATTTGGGAGATGTTCTGTATTGTAGTTGTCGCAGCCAAATTGTATTATAATATTGGACGGGTTTTGAAAATAGCTCGGCGTTCCACTTTTATCATTTACTTACTTACATTTTGCACGTAAATAAATAACATGAATCCTATGTTTACTTTCCACTCTTGACATTTAACACGTGACTTACCAAACTAACTATCTCCATGGTTACCGTCTTAGTCTATGCATGACTAGGGATTGAACAACTTTTAATTGAATATTATTAACAATTCTCGATAATTTTTATCGATTGAAAAATATTCGGTATTTGAATCGAAAGGTATATTCAATTTTATCAATATCAAAATATTCAATTTTAATAATAAAATAAATATTATTTACTACCACCTATGAAATGTTCTGAAAATTGCCTGGAGCGCTCCCCCAATCCTGGGTTTTCCCTTTCCAAACTGAGAGGACATCATTTTGGTTCTATCGATACATTATAAAGGTAGGTACTTAATATTTGAAATGTATTACCAATTATTGTTATAAGCATTTTGAGTGAATAAAACTTTCAATTCTATTAGAATTTTAGACATTTCTCTCACTTTAAGCGGCATCGGATTTTTCATCGGATTTTGAAACTGTTACAGATATATTAAAGATGATCCCATATTTATGTCATTGTCAATATCAGTATTATGATCACAATTCTTTTTATTTTATTCATGACCTTTTAGACCAGTTGGACACATTAGATAGCTTCTTGTAGTATCGTGCAATATATTTTTAACTTTTAATTAAAATCTAGTCATACTGTAGCAATTTGGATGATTTATTTTATTTACAAGATCGGTATCTTATTGTCTATGATGACCGCAATCAACATCACTATTACGTGGATTCCTAACAATGAAGTACGGCATTGCCTTGTGCCGATTTTACATAGATTTTATCGACACAAATTATGGAACTTCATAGGATATGGAGCAGGCCACGCCCTAAAAAGTCCGGATGTCGTCATAGTATTATGGAATACATATAAAAGACTTTTATTATTTCATTTTCTAATCCTCAAGTGTCCATTACAATCTAATTAATATTTATGTATTCAAAAAGTAAGAGATCAATTTTGATACTTTACTGCTGTGCCCAGGAATCTGAGGCCGTTTCTGACAATGTCCTTTCAGCCCGATCCGTCCAGTGGTTTGGACTGTGCGTTGATAGATCACTATGTCAGTCAGTCAGTCAGTCACCTTTGAATTATACATAAATAAAAACTCCAAGAACGTTTGTAGCCGAATGCGTCAGTAAGAGAATTACGTTTTGAAAATGTCAAAATCGCATCTCATCGCACCGAACGCGTTATAATAAAACTGCGTGTGTGCGTTTGTTGCAACGGATGAGGCCCTAATTAGCCGCAATTACCGCTAATGCAGCGGTGCACTTAATGAATCGCCTCATTTGTACTAGCCAGCCAACCGATCGGCGCCTTTTCTGCCAACCGTACTTGAGAAAAATAGTTAAACATTCGTCAAAAAAGTTATATGTCTGTCAAAAAAGTTATTCTACAAAGTGTAAAATCTAAATATTATATAACTCAAAGGTGACTGACTGACTGACTGACTGACATAGTGATCTATCAAGCCACAGCCCAAACCACTGGACGGATCGGGCTGAAATTTGGCATGCAAGTAGTAGATGTTATGACGTAGGCATCCGCTAAGAAAGGATTTTACGAAACTCCACCCCTAAGGGGGTAAAACAGGATCCACGCGTACGAAGTCGCGGGCGGCCGCTAGTAACTGCTGGTGTAGTTTGCTATTGTTTTTGTTTTCTTTTATTTTTCTTCAAACAATTGGTTCGCAATCAGATTATTAGTACACTAATTGATCGACGTCTTTTTTGCCGACCGTACTTAAGATGATAATGCTTCGTCAAAAACTTTTTTTGACAAAGTAATAGCAGTACATAGTATAGTAGTTTCTTTTGTTTTCTACAAGCAATTGATTTGCAAGCGATGGTTAAATCAGTTCTGCCGACCGTACTTACTTAAAAGATCGTGATGCTTCGTCAAAAAACTGTGTGTAAAATTCTGCTAGTGTGTAGTTGCTATTGTTTCTTAATTTATTTTTGTTTTCTTTTCTTTTTCTTCAAGCACCTGGTTTGCAACTATCAGATTATAAACATTACACGCACTAACCGATTGGCGCCTTTTCTGCCGACCGTACTTGAGATAAATACGTTCGTCAAAAAAGTTATTTTAAAACGTGTAATATAGTGGCTATTGTTTCTATTTCTTTTGTTATTCTTGAGGCAATTGATTTGTTATAAAGAACTTTTTACCTGTATTTTAATGTAGGTACATTATGATTAAAACAGTGCCTACTACTTCAGCTTCGTTCAATACATTACAACTTCAGTACTATTCAGTAGTTCTTATGTTCACGTCTCATGACGCGTTTTTATTTTACATCGTAGTTATTTAGATTAATTTTTATTGGAATTATTTTCTTTCAAATGTGCGTAGAGCTTTAAAAAAAAATTTTTGAGCGAGTTCTTTATTTACGATGACGTAGAGCTTCAAAAATTTCCTCAAATTAAAAACAAAAGACTCTTGCTCATTCATTTAACATAAACACCCCAAAATAACTTATAAAAAAGAGTGTCTCACTGTTCTAGTCCAACCTATAACGATGACGTAGAGCTTCAAAAATTTCCTCAAATTAAAAACAAAAGACACTTGCACATTCAATTAACTTTACACCCCAAAATAAATTGTAAAGAAGAGTGTCTCACAGTTCTAGTCTAACCTATAACTATAGTTAAAGCTAAAGTGTCTGACACCGATGGCTGGAGCTACCTAAGTACATTAGTGGCAGATCACCGCCGCGCTGCGGGCAGATAATGAACCGTCCCGTTTGCACTTAGCATCATTTACATGGCTCGATTTTAGTCACCTGCTAAGCGATTGCTAGCCACACAGCTTAATAATTACTGTGGAATGTTTAGATCGTCCCTAAACCACAAACTTAGGGCGAAAGTAAGTATTAAAAGATGAGCATTTTTAAGAAGAATACTAAGACGTAACTAGAAACTCTTTGATACATAATCTGGTACAGCACCTATATGTATAAACCAAATGCTTAGCTTTGCTGAAATGTAGAGCCATAATAACTACCGGTTTTATCGATATTACAAATGTCATGAACCTGAATATTATTGTCATCTGATAAATGTTCCTAAAAGGTAGGTGGCACTCTTAGGACTTTCCTTACATAATTTACGTAGTTGTGATAGTAGGGCTTCATCATCATCTCTCTCATCATCATCATCATCATCATCATCATCATCAGTAGGTCTTTAAATAGGAGCAAGTTAACCTTCAATAGAGAGCTGGGAGCACCATAATCACCCTAGTTCTTGTAGTTAGAAACCTTCAATACACCATGATTTCGTCGTCGTAGTCGTCTTCTTCATTACTAAGGAAGGACGTGTCCTTGATTACAATATTTCTTTAACTCTACCAATGTCCGTCTTTACTTAGGGTGGTTCTAACAGAGAGTATAATTATCTCAAACATTGTTGGTGCAGGTAAAGTAATAAAGTTAATAAATCAATCAAGTTTTCGCTATTTTGCTAGCCAACACGACGTAACACCGTATCCATGACTCGCGTGCGGCCGGGCGCATTCCAGCAACTTACCGTCAGTAATTATGCTTAATCTGTTATAATTGCAGCTGGCGCGAGCTCTTGATTTTTAGACTTAGGTAACTAGTAAAGGGTTAAGAATAAATATGACTGACATGTTTAGTAGCAATAGCAGAATTTGACCGTGATCGCAGTCACATCTAAACCCCTCTAAAATGCTTCAGTTCACAAAGAAAACTTAAGACACGAAACTTATCATCAGTTTCCTCGATCCTCTCCAATTTACGAGAAGCAAATGGGGCATTACTGTCGTCTTATATTTGACCAGTTTATCATCTATGATTTTCTAAAAGATGCTGCTTTTGAAAGACTGAATAGTGCAAAAAAGAACGATTATTTCATAAAATTGTCTTAGGTCCCAACCTACTGTCGTTTAACATCATTTTAACGCTCATCTTCTCTTCCAGGCTCGCATCTTCGAACGGCGAGATCACCATCACGACGTCCCACGCCAACGCCGGTCCGGCCAGCAGCGCCGGCAGCGCCAGCTCCGGGCCAATGCCGTCGCCGCACCCGCCTGTCAAACTGTCCCCGGGCTCGGCCAAGTCGCCCGCGCAGGAGGAGAACGACCTGCTAGCTGACTCGCCGAGTGAGTACGAACTGAAGCTTTATATTCTGTAGCGTTAGGCTATTGCGTTAAAACAATCCATTAGTCTTTTGTGGTTCTGTAAGCAGTTGAGGTCATTTCATCGGGCACGTCTCGCCTAAGCTATCTCCAAGCTAGGTCAAGTCGCCCGCGCAGACGGAGATTGACCTGCTAGCTGACTCGCCGAGTGAGTACGAACTGAAGTTTTATATTCTGTAGCGTTAGGCTAATTGCGTTAAAACAATCCATTAGTCTTTCGGGGTGCTGTAAGCAGTAACGTTATTCTCATCAGGTACGCCTCTTACTACGACTTCATCGGTTCTGAGAAATGACGGTGAGATGATGACAAGCTATCCACCCACACAGAAGGAGAAAGACCTGTAGCCTTAGCCTGCAAACTTAGCAGATAGTTAATTCTAATGTGTGCTCTAGAAATTGTGTTACTCTAACTAAAAATACCGAAACAAAACTTTCGTCTGGGTAGGTACTAAATAGATGATACTGTTTAAAAATGTGCCGGGCTTAGAGCTTGAAGTGGAGCAATAAAAATAACTCGATCTGTAAACTTCTTAACTCGGTCTTCGTCAATAAATAATGAAAAGTTCAAGAGTAGCTTTGTTATTTGCTACGTCTCTAGTTGTATTAGATTTAAATAGATTAATTTTGTAATTAGAGTAATTTGTGATTGAAAATAGATCTACCTACTTTAACATTTCAAAATCTGTGTTTCGTCGCCGAATGCTCAACATATCCTAACATTAATAAACTCGACTATATCACCTGTATTCCTGCAGATTTTACGGACAAACCCGTTCGTCGAATTCGCTCTATTTTAAGCATTCGACATAATACGAGTATGGGCTAAATTCGAGAACACCTGTACAAGCCGCGACGGTGTTGACATCTGCTATGATGCTGTGATTAATTTGATGCACTGAATACAATAGTGATAACTGGGTGGATATAATTGAATGGATATTTGAGGTGTTAGTTATACGGGATGTAACTACAGTTTTTTTAATAAATGTAGGTACATTATCTTTTTAAATCGGAGTTGGAAAAATGCAAAATAAAGATCGTAAAGAAATAATGAATTCCAGTAAAAAATACTTTATTCAGAAAAAAAATCAAGTCTCGTTAGGTTGCAATTACTTTTTCTGAATAAGTAAATGAATTATAAATGTTTTTCACTTGATTGTTTAAGAATCAAATGCATAAAATAAAGATATGGCTATTAACAGATCCTAAACCTTAGCTTAATACTTTTAAGTATATCTCCACCAAAAGAAGACTAAATACCCTGAGAGTTTTACAATGCTGGATAAATACTCAATGTAGGAACATTAATCGAGTCCCCTGTTCGCCGCAGCAAAAAGCACAAAGTTTGTCCTCGTCGCTTGCAGCATTAAACATTCGACCGCGCAAAATTAACTTGTCGCTGACAAGATCTGGAGTGGCGGCTCACCTACGTCGAACATGGCACAGCGAGAATATAACAGCCAGGTATCTTCCATGCCTGAAATATCTTCGATCGTTTGTTGACTGTTGACACGAAAATATAAATCTTGCTTTAGCTTAACAAAGGTGGTCGTAATAATTTCTTTCTTTTTAATTACTTTAAGCAGATTAAATATGTGATAAATATTCAAATAAGAAAAAGAAGTAAATTAAACAGACCTGCAAATTGACATTGGACTGCAAATATAAATACTTAAAAATGTTAATATTATGTCTAATTCTTGCAGGAACCAATAACTGCCTGAAAAACCATGCTCTATGTAAGCATTCAATTTACTTGTTGCACTGTGAAGGTGTAGGCTATTTTTTAACATTATCAAAGAAAAAGTTACTTAAAGTTAATAATGTTTACTTGCAAGCTGAAGAGTGTTTTTCTATAATAAAATTCAGGCCCCAGCACGAATTTCCCCAACTTTAGCTACCGCCCTAACACGATTTACCGGTCACAAGTTGCCTGGCTTTTCTCTTCCCCACAAGCCTACTTTACGTAAATCAACTTTGCGAGTTCGTTCGGACGCACTAGCAACTCCAAACAGCATCCGAGCTCTTTAACTTTACGGTATTAGGTAGAATAACTCCAGGACAATGCAGAATTGCAGACTTCACCAGTTCAGCCTAATGGATCGCCGTGCTTAGAACGGCGAACTTTTATGAATAAGTAGATTGAGTTAGCGTCGAAAATACTCAAGTTGACAGCTAGTTTCGCTTTATGTGTTACATTGGAAGCTAATTTGTAGTTTACGTTTGCTGAGCTTGCTTAATTATGCAGATGTTGAAGGCTGTTTTCTGTTTCTCTTTCAGTAGTTCTTAAAGTAATTCCAATGTTTATTATTGGACAATCAATACAGACAGAGTTGATACAAATGCTGATGGTGCTGGTCTCGTCTAGGTACCTTTTTGTCAAAAGTATTTTGGTTTATATCCTAATTAATTTATTTTGTTAAATCTTTACATCTGCCATTGTAGACAAACTTAAATTGTCCTTTGATAAAAGTGACTAGTAGACTTTCTGTGTTACAAAATGAACGCGATCAAAAGCTAGTTTCAATAAAGATTCCTGCCATTATTAATGTGTATCCGATTATGAACCTTCAAGGTTCGCAAACACCCTGTATTTTTAAGCATTGCCACTTGAAACCTTCTAAGAAAAGCTCATCAATTCCGCTGCTATAAACGTACAAACTTCTAATTACCGTATGGGGTGGGTTGCTGACATTATACGCCCACGTATAAAAACTACAGCCTTATAGATTTAGAATTAACGATACTATTTAACGTGTTGTGTTGTAGTTACTTTGTGCCGTCAATTTATTTGTGAACTTTCTAGATTTTTAAAATGTCGGTAGTAACCTTATAGCCTGAAAGTGACGAAAAGGTATGAACTTTTTTTTTTCAAATTTATACAGAAATTCTGCTATTTTTTTTTAATTATCTTCCTTCCCTGTGAATACTGAAATCTCAAAAACTTTTATAATACTATTAGTTTTGTGATCCACTAAAGAACTTTAAATGTAGTAGGACTTATTACATACTAAAACATTAAGTTATAATGTGTGGTATAAACTTCTCTACAATTTCAGAGACTTCACAGAAATCCAAGTCTTTATACCTACTGTTAATTTATTTAGCGTAAGTATCCGTGACAGACATACATCTATGTGTTGTCACTAAGCAAACAAGAGGTGCGACTACTCAGTTAATTGTTTCATAATTAGCCCATCGATTCCACACTACATTGCCGCCTTGAGCTTTAATACTTAGGTAGGCGATAAATAAGTAGAGTTTCTAGGTATGATGATGATATACATAGAAGTTTCAATTTAAAGAACTCATCATAAAATCAATCATCAATTTATTTGTACTCTTATAAACGAGTAAAGATATTGAAATATTTTTGACATTGGGATAAAGTTAGGTTTAACGACAAAACTTTTTTGAGATAACTGCCTCTTATTTATTGAAAAATTATGAATAAAATGCGGGCATTTAAGTTCTACTTATTCCGAAATTACTTAGAATCGGACATCCAATTTCGAGACTGCAGTCTAAAACACACATTAAGGTACCTTCTCCTTTTAAGTACGGACGAGTAATTCCACTGGTAATTTTTGCTAACGACCGTATTCTGCAAGTGTCCGCGACAGATGCATGGCGTCACTGTGCAAGCAAGAGGTGCGACCTACTCGGTTAATTGTTTCATAATTAGTCCATCGATTCCACGCTATTTCTGCACATGGTCGCCGTTATTACGGCTGATGTAATAAGCTTTCTGGGAAACTCGCGGTTAGAAAGGATAACGTTAACGTTACAGACTTGCGGTCAAAAGTCTTGTTTCGTACTTGCGTTGCTGCATAATTAGGTATTGTAAATTGATATTTTACAAGCTGAATGTTTTAGATAGAAGTGTAAACTGTTATGGGTTTCTGGAATCAAGTGAGTGAGACAAAAAGGGAGCATTTTAGTTTGAAAGTACTTATTAGAGTGACCACACATTAATGTAAATTGCAAAATAATGACCCGGCATTAACTATGTGATAAGCTATGAATACTAATTAAGGCTGCATGATAATAGCACAATTATGAAGTACGTTACTACATCTGTATACCGAGATGATACTCAAAACTACATTCAAACTCAAGTAAATAAATAATAAATATCAAAATTAAATCTGTGAAGTTAGAGATACCATACAGGATGAGATTTAAATCATTATTGGCAATTCTAAAGACAAAAAACCTAATTGATTTATCTCATAATTTGGGGAATGTAATATGTATCTTATTTTAAAAGGATATCAACGATTTAAACTTCACGCTGTATAGAGCCAAAAATGTATCATTAAGGTAGCAGGAAAGCGCTGAACGGCTAACATGGAAAGCATTAGGGGAGGCCTATGTTCAGCAGAGGACGTCCTATGGCTGAGATGATGATGATGATAGAGTCAAAGCAAAGTACTACCAATAAAACAAGTCTACTAAGTACAGCCGTACTTGATGAGCAAGTCGAAATGGTAACAAATTCGCCAGGCACAGTTACGCAAGCAGACTGTAGGTGCTCGCTCAATTTATTCTACAAAGACAAACATAAAGCTAAACACGCGAAATTAGGTCCCGAACTTTAAGCGTAAGTACCATTTAAAACAATAGCTTCGCAAATCCATCCGGAGGGTTTAGGCCGCACGATTTCTGGCAATACCGACTTATTTTAAATGGAACTGAACAATAAACTTATTAATGAGAAACTTTCATTGGAAATGAGCCATTTTCTATAGAAAATGTAGTTTGATTGAAACTATTAAATTATTTACTTTTAAAAGCCAAAAAATTATTTTTTGGCCCAAATTGTCTGTTCATTGTAGCCATTTTTAACCGACTTCAACAAAAAGGAGGAGGTTCTCAATTCGGTTGGTATATTTTTTTTACCATTTATAATGGACTTAATTATCATTCACCCATCATTTCTCTGTGTTTTAAAATTCTAAATAATGAAACCCCTTAAAAAATTTAGAACTCTTTTTACTCTAGAATACCCTACCTAGGTACTCGTTAAAATTACTGAAAACTTTATTTTTTTAAGCTTGAAAAAATCGATTGCGTCTGGTACGATAGAATCCTTTCTATTTATGTGGGCCACGGCATATGCTGATGGAGTCCCATTGCGATGGGCATCGCTGTTGCGACAGGATAGCACTGCTCAGTTCACTTTTTATTTCCTTGTAATATTTATGTGCTATTTCTGTCTTTTTTAGGGTTCCGTACCTCAAAAGGAAAAAACGGAACCCTTATAGGATCACTTTGTTGTCCGTCCGTCCTTCTGTCAAGACCCTTTATCTCAAGAACGCGTGAACGTATCAAGCTGAAATTCACATGAAATACTCAGGTCTATTGTCCCTTTAAGCTGTGAAAATATCAAACTTCTAAGCCAAGCCAATCAAAAGATACAGCCGATTATGTCGATATTTTCAACAAATTTTCGACACTCGCAAAGGAATCAAAACCTACAGGATACTTCCCGTAAACTCAGAATCTTGAAATTTGGCATAAAGCATTGTCATATAATGCAAATATAGGAAAAATTGCGAAAATTACATTTTTTTAGTTATATAATATAATAAAAATATTTTAATAAAATGAACCTTACTACCTTATTTCTCACGAACGAATAAAGGTATCAAATTGAAATTTATACCAAATACCTAGATCTATTGTCCCTTTAAGAAGTAAAAAAATCAAACTTCTAAGTTAACGCGATCAAAAGATACAGCAGTTTATACCGACACCTTAGACGAATTTCCGTCACACGCTAGGGAATCAAAACCTACAAGGTACTTCCTGTGAACTCAGAATCTTGAAATTCGGCACGAAGCAACGTTATATAGTACAGATAAAGGAAAAATTTCGAAAATGATAAATTTGAAGTTATATAAAATTTAAAATATTATTTTTGCTTACATGACATAAAATATTTTTTTAATAATTATAAACTTACTACCTACCCTTTTTCACATGAACGCGTAGAGATATTAAAGTTGAAATTCATATCAAACACTTCTTAAATCTAATTGCCTCTAAACTGTGAGAAATTCTAAATCAACGCAAAAATTCAAAACGCTGAGGTAGGAAAAATAAATAAATAAAAAATAATCTACCGCATATTTTTTTTTTTATAAAACTCCGGACTTTGACGTAATTTTGGTTTAAGTGAAATGAATGGTGTCCATTGGCATAGCTACAGGTTTTACCTTAGAATACTTGTTTTATATTTGTAGATAGTTACCCTGCCTAAAAAAAACCCTAGCTACGCCAAAGCTAGCGTTATTTGATAAGGATCAGATATAAACACAAAATAATCTTGCGTGCATACCAATATTATTTATACCATTTTGCAAGGGGAAAAGGATTTGTGGTTAGCCCTGACTACTTAAGGACAGGAAAAAATCAAATGATACCGCGAGCTAACTACGAACAGCGCCATCTATTGACAACCATGCGAACTACGTAGTGTCGTTGCTCGGTGATAGGTGTTGCTGATTGCAGCTCATTGTTACAATACTTTTTATTAAAATCGGATTTTATTCCGGAGGTTTTACAATTTCTTACTACTTAAGCAAATCATTACAAATGAAGAAAGGAATTTACGGTGTGGTACCCTCAATGTACAATTAGATTTCGAGCGATACCACTTTTGGGCATTCTCCTTTTAAGTAGTTACTTTCCCCATTGTAATGTTATGAATTTCATTTTGCAATAAAAATACCATAGTTATGTCTCGATTGTCGTAATGAACGAACTTTGTAAACCTTGCAGGTTTGTACGGAACCCTCGGTGCGCGAGTCCGACTCGCACTTGGCCGGTTTTTTTCTGTATACGTTCTCTGTCATGTATAAGTGATGTTCATCGTAATAAATGTTTCTTTCTTTCTTTCTTTCTATAATTTTTATCAAAAGTTTTTTATCGTTTATTTTCAAATCGTAAACTCGAAAACATTTTCCAAAATCGGATCGTCGTCGCCATGCCTAAACCAGCTATCGGGTCGTGCCCGTGCCCCGGGCCCCAGTTCTATTGATTACTATTTAATTCGTTGTTAGTGGTACAATTACTAAATTACTCGGTTCCTCTCCACTCGACGTTAACTTGTATAGATAAATCGATTGGCCAGATATTTTTGGCACTCACCGGGAACTGGGGAACGTTTTATTAGGATTAGCGGGGAATTAGATGTTTTAGTTTAATGTGACTTGGTTTAGAATGATCTTACTTTTGTTTTAAATGATTTTAGTGAATTCACGGACGAGCAACGGATTAGCAAGCTGAAGTGGCAATGGGCAGGGCATATAGTACGCAGTACTGATGGCCGATGGGGCAGCAAGGTTCTGGAGTGGAGGCTACGTACCAGAAAGCGCAGCGTAGGACGTCCACCCACGAGATGGACCGACGACCTCATAAATTTAGCGGGAAGGCGCTGGATGCAGGCCGCCACCAACCGGCTATTGTAGAAATCATTGGGGGAGGCCTATGTTCAGCAGTGGACGTCCTATGGCTGAAATGATGATGATGATGATGATGAGTTAATTTTTAGGAAATATTACTGCCAAAATTTTGATCAGCAATTTAATGAACTTGCTTACGCTAAGATAAGATGGTACGTGTAACACGCGAATTTTTATGGGACTCCGGATAGGTTTACGCACCTGCTAACATCTCTCATACAAGGAACAAACTGATACCTACTGTGAATATAACTTTCAATTTATCCTGTACATTGAAATGTGCCTATTGTATGTAAGAACATTTTCCCTCTCTGATAACACTGTAAAAACTTTTTTGAAAAACTATTGAAACGACAAATTATCTTTATAAAATGTTGTCTTTTAAAGTTTCAGTAACTACGACGCAGTATTTAAGAATAATAAGTACTACAAAGAGAATTATATACAAGAAGACAATTAGATATCCTACACAATGACAAAGATCCCATAATGTCCTGTAAATTAAACATTTTCAAACAATCAATTTGGGGCAATCATCGGGCCCGTTACAATGAACCCCAATTGTGTTTAATTTAGTTTAGATAATAATTGTTTGATACAAATATACAATTCACAAAGACCAACATAAAGAAGCCTTCAAAGCGGCCGAACCACGTTTGTCGAACTAAATTAATTAATTAACTAATTAAAACCCATTACAAATAATTAGAGCCGACGATAAAATTGAACGCAATCGATAAGAATAACAAGAATAAAGCCAAAACAAGATCAAATGAAACATGATACTTCGTTCTTGATTAGCCAAACGAATTTCAACTCTATTTCTATAAAATAAGCATCAATGTTTTTATTCAATCTGCACAGATGAAAATCTAATTTATTCCAATTTATAAAACTGTAATACCATTTTTTAAATCTGAGCTTAATGTGATAAGTATTAGAAGCTAATCTAGCGTTAATTTACTTAAGTGGTTATCAATCAAATGGAATATCGATCCATAATATTACCTGTTATACTATACAGGGTGTAAGAAACGAAATAGGAACTAAATCTTAAACAGTAAGCTCAAACACTGGACTTACGAGTCGTAAACCATTGAACATTTTTCCCGGAAATCATGGCTTTTCCACATATTGTTTGTATTTCAATGATAGTTTAAAAAATTACAACAAAAAATTGTTAACTACTTACATAAGATAAATTATAAAAAATATAAAATATGTAAGAAATAATTAAGCGAATTAAAATAACCATCGTTCACTCCACTTTCGGGAAAAAAGTTGGTTGTTTTCATTTGGTATTCTTTATATTTTTTCACTTATTACTATTTTTGTCTCATAAGTATCGATCAAACACGTAAACGTCACCACAATCTTTAAATTAGTACTAACTTAACCCTTTCTATGTAGTTTCTAGTTGATGTCAGTCACTTTACACACTCACGGTAAGTACCCCGCTCTATCATATTGCGTGATGTCCATCAATAAATTAAAAAACTTTAGCGCTAATTATGTACATTATTCTGAAATCACTCGCAAATTTGCCACGCGCAAGTATCAGTTTATCGACCTAATACGTAAATTGGTTGTTAATTATGCCTCGCTCACTTTCCATGGGATCCCTTTAAGAATGCCGCCGTATCCAAGCTTTTCATTTATCGAATAAGGCCTTATTAGACTTGAGTAATAAATCTGCTATATCTATTAATACCACCACTCAATGATACCGGACTTTCCTACTTGGATAACAAAAGGAATGCAAATAATTGGGACACAGGAACAGTTTCTATAAGAAAGCTAAAATATTCATGACGGATTTTTCAAACCCCTGTCATACCATGAGACTCGTCAAAAGCCTCTCCCGATATTCCTTCAACTACTCCGCTACAAGGTTCAAAGCAAGCACGATTCCAAATCATCACTTGAATGCAATGAGCAAGAAAAAAAAATAATTTCCCATACTTAGTAACTCTACCTGAAAATGACAAAATAAAATGCAATGTCTTAATCATAGTTTAATAAACCACTGAGGAGAGGAGATAATCATGTACTTAAACTTGAAGAGCGTCTCAGCATCTAGGTACACTTAGGGCAATGGTTTTTATCAATCTAACAAAATTACTTTTTGATGGCTCTACAAAAAATCAATAAAAAGATTACTTCAGTCCACCCTATCTCTATACAAAAGAACTTCCCCTTAACCTATTAGCCTTTCAAATTAAATTTACCATAGTAACAATTTGGTAAAATCAATATACTGTCAAATGTGTAGTCAAGCACTCAACGTTGAACCGACTGGACTAATCAAATAATTTCAATAACCGATATACGCGCCGAACTTATGAAACACATAACACTTAAATCGATTATAATTATCGAATAACCTTTCACAAAATCGGTTTTTAATTACAGTTAGCCAAATGAAAAGCCCTCGACAATATTACAGAAAAGGCCAAACTTTTACCGAACACCGCTTAAATTCTTGAAGAAACTTCAAAAGTACTTAGAACAGTTACGTTAATAATACGCGTTAATTATTATGGATAACGTATTAGATATTGTAATCGTACTTGATTCGAGTCGGTGCGCGTAATTTCACCCATTACGTTTGTTCCAAAATTTGTAATTTGCGTGTCGACAATCGAACGCCATTCTATTTTGTTCCCTGTATCATTTGTACAAAGAGTCATAAACACGATTGCTTTCATGTAGCCGCGCGTAAATGTAATTTGGGCAAAGTATACATGATTCACCTAATCACTCGAAAACTTTAATTAAGAAAAATGAACTGTTGAATATAAAATGTCGAAATAACGGCCAGTTGGATGATTACGTTGAATTTTTCGGTTTTAAATATGCAAGGCTGGCATGTGAGTTTGGCATTACGGGCTGTCGGCAAACGCAAATCTGATATTAGTGGATCATTTTCGAGAGGAAACTATTTAGTGTTGCCAACGTGGAATACGAGAAATAAAAATGAAATGGGGAATATAATCAGAGCATAATGATTTTTTTCGTCGGTTTATTTTGATTGCATCGTTAGAATTGAAATGTTAAATAACTGTGATTTATATCGTACGCAAAAAAGAAGGAACTAATAAATATTGAATTTATTTTCCCTTCCACTTTTACAATCCCTGACACGGATTTCGAGCGCTCGGTAAAAGAGCGAAGGGCTCTTTTCTGATAAATTTTCATAAAGGGCTAACTTTTTGCTAAGCATTTTTTGTTATTAATGTTTAAAAATCAAGATGCTTGTTGGCTATGACAACTATCAAAACCTTGTCTATTTATGTCATGTAGCGCTGTCACAAAAAAACTGAAACACGCAATCCTATCATAAATAGTAATATTATTCCTTTTGCAATAAAAATCCTGTTTGTACTGAAAAAAATTTCATTCCTAAACCAATTTCACAGCTTTATTTCCTAGAATCCCTAACGCTTTCTCAGAATAGCTTAAACAGCTTTAAAATTAGCTGGCACGAGTAATTCCCTCCCCATCGTTAAAAGAAAGCACTTCTCACCAGCCGATAACACCAGCATTCGAAAACACATAATGGCCATCACGAATTAAAGACCTATTCCAAAAATGATCCGCTAACACGTAACAGGTCAATGCTCACACGCAGACACGCGAACTATAATTGTGTCTAATTAATTTATTATAGTATTAAACAATTACTTGTCCGGTATCTGGATGCATTATTGTTATTGAATTCGGAACGCTAAGAGAGTGTACACAGTTGAAGTTCAGTACAGTAGTTCTGTTCACTCTATGTTTCGTGGACATAGAGCGCCTAAGATCTGAACATGAAGACTGAAAATAGGTACCTAATTTTCCGTTTGCATGAAAAAATCAGGGCAAATTAACTCCATAGAATGCTGTACTGTAATCACTGAAATTTAACGGATTGAACAGCACAGTAACGTATAGGCACTTGCTTGAGTAAGAGCCAAAGCACACGATGGGTTACAAAGGCAGTGTGAGCGATGTCGCTGCGTCGTCTCACATAGAAATATCTGTGGCAGGCATACGAGCGATACGCCGAAATGTTTGCGTTTGCATCGTGTGCTTTGGCTCTAAGAGTACTTTTGCCATCTAAAAGCCGGGTCTTCTGTACTCACCTCTATTGCAATGGCCAATTGACTTATCTTTTATAGGTAATTAACGGACATCCACATCACGCGATCTACGCTAATTGGATGAAAGAGTTGATGTTAAAAATTGGTGGTGTTTTCTAGTTCTGATCGTTAATTGTTCGGCCCACACAATTGAGCTGTAACAATTATCAATTTTAATCAAGAGTTTGATGGCAATAAAAGTATACCATGGGAACCCAGTTATTGCCTTTTTTAAGCGGTGTTATAAATTTGGTTGCAATAGTTATTATTGCAGTATTTAAATTGAATGTTTATCTGGGGTTTATGATCACACAATATATCGCTACGCTAAAAATAACGTTATTTTAAAGTTTGGAACGTAACGACCCAAATTCTATTCATTTCAAAATCAGAAAGAGATTTAGTACCATATTATGTTTTATAGTGTTATCTTTTATTTTAAACTTTTAACTTTTGAACATTCTTTTTTTAGCTAATGCAAACTTATTATCAACATTGCATTCAACAAAATCTAGCCTACCGTATTGAAGCCGAATGAATGACATTACTACTTTTACCGCTTATTCCCCAATAAAAACTCAATATCAGTTCCAAAATTACGTCAAATCATGAAGGATCGCCCCAACTCATTACACCGAAACGACAAAATTTCCGAAACTATTGGTAGATAACAAACGTATTTAGGAATCGTCTGCCTTCCGAACACCGGTAAATGGAGGAACGATTGCCAATTTAGCAACCCTACCCGTCTTAATTGATGCAGACTAGTAAACTAGCGGGGGTAGACAGTGAAAGTAATTTGTCATCGGTTAGCTAAGCAGGGGGTGCACGTCTCCGTTAATGACATCCCCCATAATTAGGGCTAGTGCTGGAAGTCGAATCGAGGACTTTGTTGATTCGATTTTGTTTTTAATTACAAAGGTTTCCACTTACGTCATTTGTTTTATTGTTGTAATCTTTATTTGTTTATTCAATTCAATCGTTTGTATATCGATACTGTTATTCGATATTTGATCCCCTAAATCTAAGTCATACAAATTGGTTTCTCGTTTCGTATTGCGCGAACTTATTGGACGAGTCGAGTCGACTCGAGTCTTTATTACCAAGTCGTGATCTAAAGTAACTACAGAATCGAATAGAGAATAAATAATACCTACATATTATTATCATATAGTATTGTTACATTTAAAGTAGGTATTGTAAATGCAGGATATTGTTGGAGTAACCCATATCATAACTCGTAAAATACAAGTAGGTAGGTTTAATTATGTACCATAATATTATGATTATAAGTAAAATTTTAAAACACCCATTTTCCAAACATGGAAAGCATTGGGGGAGGCCAATGTTCAGCAGTGGACGTCCTATGGCTGAGATGATGATGACGATGATGACCCTTTTTCCATACAGATAATCTTGATAATATTCAACACCAGTTCAAATTGAAAATAAAAACATAAGAAAAATTTTAATTTATTAACAAAATTAGGAAGGTGTATCCAACAATGTATTAAGATACAACATAACATAATTCCCACAAAAAACAACCGTAAGACTCGAGTGTAAGGGTGCGCGTCTCTTCGCTAATGACATCCCCATAATTAGGAAGCGCCATCTACTAATTACATAAATTGCCCACTAAACTTGACTATAATTTCGCCTCGGCTAAGGCTCGAGGATTCCAGATGATATTCCCGAATCAGCTAAACTAAGGATAAAGGGGTGTAATTGTTTCAAATGTAGGGAAATTGATTTTCCTTGACTTAAGTTTACGAGTACCTATGTGACGAGGTTGAGTAGTAAAATAGGCTATTTGAACTCAGCCATTACGTTTTCATTTAAGTAATACTTTCGGTGACCGTATTCTGACCACTTTGTTTTTTTAATTAACTTTTTTGTAGAGAAAATTAGGGATTGCAGAATTCTTTCAAAAGGAACGAATTTAAAACGTCACATTAGAGTTTTGAGATGGAATCGTCACGAGAAATTATAAGATCGTCTACGTGTAGATTTTTTCATGATTTTAACTTTTAATGTCCTTCAACAGATCAACCTACCATCAGCCAGTCATCCAGCAACGTGGTGGACGGCATCAACCTAGAAGACATCAAGGAGTTCGCTAAGGCCTTCAAACTGCGTCGTCTGGGCCTAGGCCTGACGCAAACGCAGGTCGGGCAGGCCTTGTCCGTGACAGAAGGCCCGGCGTACAGTCAGAGCGCGATATGCAGGTAACTTTCCAGCTAATCCACTTTTTGCATATTTTGACACATTTTTAATAACTTTTTTATTCGATTTAAAAGGAAGACGGTCTTTGGTAGAGTCTGTGTATGTCTAACCATTTTCTAAAAAGTTTTGACCTTTTTAATGATTATAAAATGGCTGTCCTTTAACCGCAATGATCACGTCTTCCTTTTAACAACAGAACAGAAACTAAAACAGTTAACAGAGAGATAAAGTCACACGCTTGTGACAACACGGGCGCAGGAGCGGTCATAAAAAACGCTCCGCTCTAAGGCCGGTTATCGCGGCAACTTTTTAATATCGTTAATTGAAGTGATTTGTAAAACAGCATGACTCCTTTCATTGCTTACAATTCGTTTAATTAATTACCATTCGGACGGCTTCCGTTCCGTGGCTTACACCATTTTTTACTTGGCTAGGCGCGGACGCGTGCTTTCTAATTATGTTTTTGGCATCCATTCTTTCTTGATCAATGACGGGATCTGAGTTTCGGATTAGATTGAACAATTCCGTTTCGTAAACTTCTTGTAAGAGCGTATTGTTTTGTGCAATACGTGATTCTCAATTCCAATACGAGTGTATCGCAATAACACTGAGATGTTCATTGTCAGAACATCTAACCAAAATTATTACAAACCGCTCCTTATTTCACGGAAAACTTAACTCTCATTATGTCGATTGAATCAAAGCAAATCAGCTGAAACAACGTTTACGATGAACAAATCTAATTTCGATGCAAAATGGAATGCGACCGGCAAGCTAAGGAAATTTCATTTGTGCCACCCCTGACGACCTCCTTCGTATAATAAAATCATTAATCGTTACTTCTGTTCCAGTTAATTAATTATCTTGCCGTAATTACTTTTTTCGTGTAATTAAAAGAGTAGAATTCCCCTGTCTTTGTCTCGTCCTGATTTCATTTTCCATTAATTTTTCTTTTGACTCCCTCCAATTTGGTGTCGTGACGTCGGTACATGGTAGTTACCCCTTTGATTATACTGGACTTAATTAATTTGCATTTTAATTAAAACATATTATTCGAGAAAAGAATTAATTTAACATTCCTCGGTTTCTTGGAGAAACTCTCTATTGTTTCGGTGAAATAATAAATTTTGTCCTAAAATAAATTTGTCGTAACAATGAAACTGTTAACTAGAAAATCAGAAAGTCGCAGCCAAAATTTTATAAATGGGGTCAAGTCAAGACATTTGCTTTCGATCTAGATTGTAATTAATTCGAAGAGTTTAAAGCTGTAATCGAACAAAAATCTGTGACAGTCAAAAACCAAGGACATAAATACGTTACATCAAATAATAGGATTCATGGCCTCACCGCTGAAGTGGGAGACAGTGATGTGTGAGATAAACATTGAATTAACCATGTCCCGTGGCGAATGCACTCTATTACAATTGTATATGAGGTGGAACGTGTCAACATATCTCCAAAACTGAATGCAATTAAAATTTCATGTTGCCAGAATCAAGATAATACGTCGCTATGAAACGTGTACCGCTAAAATGCATTTCATAAGAGTTAATAACTCATGCATCACTTTCCTATCTAGTGCATTTACTTAATATAATAGCAAGTATTTAATTAAATCGTTTATAACTACGGCACATGATAGTTTCTGCACTTTTTTCTTTTATTTACGTTCAGTTTTTTTCTGGGGTTGATACATACTCGTAATCCTATTTTTATCAAGTTTAAAACTGCTGTTTGTTTAAAAATGTAGCCGTAGGTATATTCAAAAAAAGGTTAATTCTGGGATATGAGAAAGATAGACGAGTGGATGAAACTACTTTGAATTGGAGATAAAAAATTAGATATTACAGGTTCCAGCGTGTGACTTTATCTGTTCTATACGAACTGTGACGCTCTAGACCTCGGAGGATCATCGCCCACTGGATAAGACAAATCTAACATATTATTTGTTACCGTCCCCAGTGCCCTGGCTTCGCAGATGCTAGCAGCTCAGCTGTCTTCACAACAACAAAACATGTATGTGTTTTGTTTTATTCCCTTTACGGTATCTCCAAATTTATCAATGCCGTTAAGCCCGTAACATTTCAATTACCACGAGTTGCAAATGTAAATGTATTTACAAAAGATTTCGGGGCAATGATAAATTCGGAGGTACTCAACTTACTGCATTAAACACACGCTTTGAGTCACTTACGACGGCCCGGTCCATATGTAGGCTGTCTTTAAATCAAAATGTTTCAACGCTGTTTAATGTAATCTTATCTACATCGGCGATCCGTGCATTCCTTTTGAATGTATGCCGCATATAATTATCGGTAATTACCGGTTTTGACGTTCTTTCTTTTCCTTTTCACACGTATACGGTATTTGCATACGAGTAATTACAGCGAAGGCGCCATGCATCATACGCCTCCTGTTACATTTTGATGCTAAGACTAACGCGGGCTCCATAGTACGGCTACCGACCATGTCTATGGCGCTATGAGTAATCGTCGTGAGAGTTTTATCACCTTTATTGTAGTAACATTTCGATGAGTAATTTCTTTCTTTCCATCTAATCTAGCATGATGTATTATTTCATTACTCTTATTTTTATTAATATTCATTTTGCGCAATTCAAAGCCAGGGCATTGGCATACGTTACCTTACTTAATTGAATTCGTTGTTTTATTGTTACCTCGTTTGGTATTAATCAAACTGATTACCCTGGCAGCCTAAATTGCCTATTGTTTTTTCTCTGTATATTCGTTAACGCGATGTCAATGTCCTGTTATGCCTGTTACTTGGATCGGGTATGGCCGCGTATTGCCGCTTATCACCGCTAGTTTTGTTTGACCGGTGCGAGCTAGCCAAACTCTAACATTAAATTTGTGTTCGATACAGATTTGAGAAATTGGATATAACACCAAAAAGTGCGCAGAAAATCAAACCGGTGCTCGAACGTTGGATGAAGGAAGCCGAAGAGAGGTAAATATTTGTTTGAGTGAATTGTACGTGGTTATGCTCACCGTGTTCGTGACACATTTGGCCTATGACGCTTAGCAACGTTGCAAAGATATTTCTCAAATCTGGACTAACTATGCTTTTACGGGCTAGGCTTTTATGTTTATTTGGTATCGCAGATGTTTCACTATTAACATTATTCACTTCGGTACAGTCGCTCGAGATCGGAATGCTGTTGTCTTTAGGAGAATAATTAGTTGCTTGCAAACGGTTTTCCTAATTTCGGTCGGCTATAGAAGTAATGTAATTGTAGTTGTATTTATGGACGATGTTTATGTATGTGCTTCTGTTTATATTATTTAATGGTGTTTATGATTAATTATAAATGTGTTAACTTATGAACAAACAGAACTATTTGTGAAAAGGATTTCAAATAGTTTTCACAAATAGTTCTTCTTTTAACCTATGGTTTATGGTGTTGCTATAATGATAGTAAAATCATAAACAAACATTTCCATAACCATGTGATTTATAAAACATAAAATATCTGAAGACTCGCGGTTTTTTACTCATACGAGTGTATAGGGAAATGTAGAGTAGGATTCCATAATGGTAAATGAAAATTACCATTATCTCCAGGTTCAAAATGGGTATTCCAGCATGAATCTTACTAGCATGTTAAGCTATGATAACATTTCCAATATCTATATTAGCATGCTTTTGTGATTGGTCAGGACCATGTAAATAAATTCATAGAATCAAACGAACTTCCCAAAATTCAATCCATAAAACCTGCAATATCGACTGTTACAATGAAATAAGGCATGTGTGTTGTTTCATAAAAATGGTTTGAGATGATAATTTCAAGCTTTCAGATTCTTCAAGCACTTCCAATTTCCCTTGAACAATAATTATACTCAAATCGATCAAGTAATATACAAACACAATAATAGAGTTCATGAGCTAGACAAACAAATTGTGAAACAAACAACATCTCCCGTTTAACATTCCATAAGCCACCAGGTGTCACTTAAAACTTTAACGGTACCTTAATAACGTTGTAAGGTTCTATCGATTTAACATTTTGCATCATTAAAATGCATTATCTGGATGCTACGGGACGAGTTTAACATTGCAAATTGTGCATTGAATTTGCAATCGCCTATCCTCTTGGTGGTAATTTTTAACAAGCGCCTCGCTAACGACAGTTCTTGAATTAATTCATAGGTGCCTCTGCCAAAGTCGCGGACTCATTATTCCATGTTTTGTCTTATTGGCTTTTATTAGGCACCCGCCGGTGCTGGGTTAAGTGCTGGAATTCTGTATTTTTAAAGATAAACCCAACGTAGACTTGCAGATTAAAATTTGTTCTTAAAAGCTTTGGGCATAATTTTCTGAGATTTACTTTACCTGATGTGAA
The DNA here is from genome assembly GCF_963855985.1 of Ostrinia nubilalis. Lineage (NCBI taxonomy): Eukaryota > Metazoa > Arthropoda > Insecta > Lepidoptera > Crambidae > Ostrinia > Ostrinia nubilalis. Next base: position 4,666,998 of record NC_087097.1, on the reverse strand, counting down.
GTGATGCCTTGGATAATAGCAGGTTGAACTTACCCCAAATGACGAATTGAAAATCAATTTAGAAAAATTTACATCTGTGTGAGTAGGTTTTAGTGAGCCATACATTATTATGTTCCCTCAGTCATTGACTATCATCTCCAAATATCTTATTGTTTTCCTGTCCGAGGGTGTCTCCATTCAACTTTGAACTTACGAGTTTCTACTCACTCTCTGTAAAGGCTAATGGATGGTGTTGACATCCCAAATACTTTTGTCGCGTGTGCTGTAACAGAATTGAATTAATTATCGTTCTTTTAGCTCTACCAGATTGTTTAAAGACTGTATCTATGAACTTGATAAAAGGATAGATAGATTTAGTGAATTCGGACAATGTGTATAAAATTATTATGACCGCCATGCGCTGACGGTTGGCGTACCAGACCACCACGTCAGCTGCAGTCTGTTATGGGTACAATTCTAGAGGTTTTTTTATTTCGATAAGCATAAGAATGTCTCCTGAAGTTAAGGATGTTTCTAAAGTGTTTATCTGTGAGCTAATCGCTATACAATACAACTACTTCTTCTTCTTTTTTGATGATGTTGGCAATACACGTCGAGGTCGACATGATTTGTGCCATTTTCAATTTTAAAATGAGACGAATTAGAAAATGAGACCAAGTAATGATTTAATGAAGGATGATAGATGAGTATCATACAACTACTTATTTCTCTTCATTCACTTGCAGTGATGTAGCGCAAGAAAAACATTCAAATGACAGATGCATTATGAAACCAGAGCAAGGTTCATTATTACCATCTGCTCATTTCGATTTCTCTGAACTTGGGCACGGCGTTTGAGATTGCGTTCTATTGTTTTAAACATCTGTTTTTGTAAGCGATATACACGGTCCAAGTACTTGATAATGCACCTATAAATAGACTTACCTGAAGGATATCAGGCTATTTCAATAACTTGTTTGTCTGAAAAAAGTTGTGTACTTAGTTAACTTAGTCAAACCAAGGAGTACCTAATAGTTTCAGTGCCTAAAATCAAGTTAAAAAAATATATTCAATGCAACTAAATTGACTGCCCGCCAAAATAACTAACCAATCTAACTACCGTACAAAGCTACTACTGATCTATACAGTGTGAGTCACGTTAAAGTGTACATATGAAAATAGATGAAACTAGACCTATTTTTATCGATAAAAAAGAGGTCAAAAAATTTTTGAGATTTATTTTTATTTTTTTATAGAATTTTTTTTCTTCCAATTAATTATTGTAAAGAAAACGTAATAACTTTTAAACTAAGCGGTATATCCTGATAAAATAAGTAATACGATAGAGAATAATAAAAAGTAATAAAAAACACTTGTTATAGGGGCATTTTTTGGAGAAATTTATCAAATAACCAAAAAAATACGAATTTTTAAGCAGATTTTTTTCAAAAAGTATAATTTTTTATTATTTGTTGGCATTTTCTGGCTATTTCATGTATTTTTTTAGTATCGCCTGTTATTTAGCATTATTACTGTTTTTATTTTATCAGGATATACCGCTTAGTTTAAATGTTATTACGTTTTCTTTACAATAAGTAATTAGAAGAAAAAAAAATCTATATAAAATTAAAAAAAAATCTCAAAAAAATTTTGACCTCTTTTTTATCGATAAAAATAGGTCTAGTTTCATCTATTTTCATATGTACACTTTAACGTGACTCACACTGTATACCTAAGCTATGAAAAGTGTTGCTACCGCTACGTCTTTTAGCGATATCGACATTTTCATTTTTCGTTTTGAAATGGAATGCATTAACCACCATTATTTAACTTGGATTTGGTGCTATATTATTTATCTGCTTTTATCTGTCTACCAAGACCTCAATTCTACTAACAAATGACACACTACGAAAAAAGTTCCAATTTTTCGTATTTTGTCTTTTACCAAGTTTCTTCATAAAACAACGAGAAACTATTTATTCCCAGACGGAAGCCCATCACCCACCCAAGCGGAGATTTACGGAGAGGAGAGGAGATGTGTTCTTGGTAAGTCGGACTTAGCGGTACAGAGATTGTGCGGAAACAACTCGCTTGTTTCCGCACTCTCCGTTTAGGTGGATGATGGGACATACGTTTATGGCAACCCAATCTAGTTTGCACTTAGTCGTAGTTTTAGAATAGATTTGATGTACCTACACAGTTCAACACATCAGGATAAATACCTTATTTAGTTTCAATAAGTGCGATAATGCAACAAAAGTATCAATTCTGATGTGCTGGACTGTGCTATAGCTTTAAAGCAGACATAGGATGTTCCACCCTACGTTTATTAACATAAGGTCTAATTCACTTTCAGGTACGCATCAGGCCAGAACCACCTGACCGACTTCATCGGGATGGAGCCAAGCAAGAAGCGCAAGCGGCGGACGTCGTTCACGCCTCAAGCGCTGGAGCTGCTGAATGCTCACTTCGAGAGGAACACGCATCCTTCTGGTGGGTTTCTTTTTTCATTTCAAAAATGAATCTACAAGCTATAATGTAGAGCATGACCAGCTAAAGGTCAGTGCTTGGAATATCGTTAAGGGAAAAATCTGGAGACCACGTCTCGACAAACGTAGTATAGGACACACTCCTGTTCAATTAATTAAACTAAAAGGAATAGCCACGATAGCCGAACGGGGAAGGGGTCGGAGTGGCCGACTCCTTATCTGTTCACCTTCAGGAACGCGGGTTCGAATCCCACCGCCGCTCGACTATTGTGGTGAGCCCACTCGTAACACAAGCTTATTTAGCTTACCACGAGAGGCTAACGGGACTATTAGTAATTTGTGCAATACAAATTGCTAATAATTAAAAAAAAAACCTCAAAAGCAGTAACTGAAAAAGCTGAAAATCTTACTTTACAGCGCTCATTGGAAATAAGCCTAAATCAGGCAGCGGAAGCTGAAAGTAATGATGATAATCTTCTTCTTCTTCTTTGTCTGTCCCATTACTATTTTAATGATGATGATTATGATCCGGAAAATCGGACTTTAGGTGTATTTAAATTAATTAGTTACTTCTTTATATTTCAGGCACTGAAATCACCGGACTGGCGCACCAGCTAGGCTACGAACGCGAGGTTATTAGAATATGGTTCTGTAACAAACGCCAGGCCCTCAAGAACACCGTTAGAATGATGTCCAAGGGCATGGTCTAAATTAAAAAAACAACCCCATGACAACTATAATGACAGCTCTCAAATCGGCGGCAAATTTGAATTTAGAATAAGTACTTTTAGAGATGGGATGCATCATTATATTGATGTCGATGTTTGGCTTCAAGATCTGCACGTAGATTCGTGATCTCGTCTCGATACTCACTTTATTGTTTGCATTAATAGTGTCTTACTTAGGAAGGTGTTTTGATGTTTCTTTTTATCAAATAATATTTTATAAATATTATTCTGGCCTTAACGCAAAATCTTTATGCGATTCCAGCCAACGTATGAAAAGGAAGTATCGATAAGCGTAATGTAATGTAAAATAAAATAAATTTCGACTGAAATATTCGTCTCGATGTAGTTTACAATGATAATGAATGGAATGTCATAGACTCATAAGATGTAGGTGTTTATTAGTACAAATAATAAATTGAAAATTTTTCAGCCTTGCTCGGCGGAGTAAGCAACTCACATATTTGTCTGTACTCAAAAATTTTGAAGTTCCAAATTCATTCCTTTGATGTAATCAGGTTCGAATTAGTAACACTACATGGCTTCGTTAATATAAATGGTAATTTTTTATAAATCCATTAAGCACTGTAACAGTATTATGCAATAACTCATGGTGGGACAAGCTGGTAATACGTAAGGCAATTTTTGAACGTTATGTGAGGCGGACTGTGGGTATTCCTAGCGATAGCCTTTTTTGTAAAAATATTGCATTTTGTAAATAAGTACAATTACATTTAACTCTCGGCGATAAATTTGTAATGTAGTTGATACATTAATTTATTGAAATACTCTGAGTTGTTTCGTTCTACTTAGCGAATGTTGCACTTTATAGTTTTAGAAATAATATTGATATTATGGAAGTAGATAATGTGTCGTCAGTCTTTAGTGGCCTACTGAGATTTTTTTAATCTTTGGTAGGTTTTTGTTAATAGATAGGTATAAAACGATATGTATAGATTAGATAGTAATTAATAATACTATCGTAAATTGTAAATATTGTTTCTTTAATTTTATTTCAATAAATTGTATTATTAGTTTAAATTAACTTTAATTTCGTAGCTTTTTGAATAAAATTGTAGATGCAAGTTGGATTTTTTGGCAACGTCGGAAATATCATTTATATTTAAAATATTGTTTCGATTTGATAATACAATTTCCAATAGAAAATACAACTAACAGATGGTCTTGAAAAACTAACTTAACAATAAATATTTAATGTGCATATTTTTGGGTAGATTAATATTAAACTATAAAAATTGCCTCGCATTTGGAACTGTAGATTTTGAAAGTATATACATATTATATAGAATTCCAAAAAGACAAATTTTGAGATTTAAGTAATTATTTTAGTGATCGGAGTGCCCGAAAAGTATGCACAAATAAATTTATCTAAGGTTTCCTAAATTTTCACTTACAAATTAGTTACACGCTCACTTGTTTGAAGGTACGTCTGTAACTCTCTTTAAAATTTAAAACTAACCAAATAATCTGGTAGCTAAATTAAAAAAAAAATAGTTGTTATCTCTTACTAATTCTCAAGTTTTTTGTTTAGGTGTTTTATTTATCTATTTATTTTAATACATTTATTTTTTGACGGTGTTACAAAGTGTTAAACTTCATTTTTACAATTCAGTTTTGCTCTAAAATATTATACTAAGTAGTGTTAATTGAGTCATCAGAGAGAGTTACACACTTACTACCAGTTCATTACGTGAAATTTCTGAATTATTATTACTGTTTGAACTGATCTTAGTAATAATTTGAGCATTTAAAGTTTGTATAAATTCTATCATGAATATTAAATTAATAAATTTTAGTATGGTGTGTAAATAATTTAGTTAGAATGTTTTCAATTTAAGACCTGCTGTTAACTGTATTACCAATAGTATTAAGGATGTAATGTAATGTATGTTAATGACCAATGAAAACCAACTTGTGATCATTAATATTTGTACTGTTACCTACTACTTAACAAGAGTCGTTAAAAAATAATATTATAAAAATTGAACATATTTTTCGGCTGTTGAAAAATTGTAAATACAATATTAAGGATAATAAAACTATTTGGATTAATATTTAGGAACAAAGTGAAAAAATATTATCAAAATTTATATTTTCAAAAATTATTACAAGTGCAAAAAAAGTGTATTTAAAAAAGGGATGTTTGGCCATACAAAAAAATTAATCATGGATTTTTTATCGACTACAGACAACACTACACACACAAGCAGTAAGGTACACAGTGACATAGATAGTCCGTGCGATGCGATATTGCGCGTAATCTGTACTTATATTTTGCCGAATCAGATTTTTCATACAAAACCTGTCACCCACAATAGTTGTAACTTTAATTTATTGGTTAAATCGTAAGTAGCTCCCTGTTACATACCTAATCATAGGCAATAAAATAGATATCTCTACCATTTCCTTTGTACAGAAGCTTCCATAAACAAAACTTTAACTTCCCGTTGATTATTTTTACTGCAGACAATCAATAGTTAATAACGAGCATTCTTGTGCTTTTGTAAATAACACATACCTACCTAATTATGAAAAATCTGATTCCCAACAAACACTAGTGTAATAGAATGAAGCATAGGATGCTAAGTACAAATGATATAATTTAACTATAAACTGCTAGTCCCGTTAAAGTGTAATTAATGTAAATTACAATGCATTATCGCGTTGCACTCTGGTTTTCATGATCCGTATGTAACTATATGAAATAGATTAAACTCTACTTACACATAACTTCAGCTGTAACACATATTCAAACCAAACTGTAACAGTATGTAATAGTATATTAATTTTTCTTCCTATAATGGTACCGAACGATTGATTATGGCTGCTGGTTTATGATTGGATGCAGAATAAAGGCAAATAACTGTTTGAATGATTGTTTTAATACTAAACCCTAACCCCAATACCTACCTACTTAATTTATTGTTCAGTAAAAAAAATCCCATCACTAGCATTCCACTGGAAAGTGGAACTATTGAGATTGACCGAAAACTATCGAAAGCATTACTGATAATATCGATATGGAATTTTTTGAATTGACTTTAAGAAGTTACACTAACATAAATTTTAAAAACCTTTACATAAAAAAATATAATCGATAACTCAACTTAAAATTTATCGATATGCTCTCTGCACTTTTGTTAGCTAGACTGCTTTGAATTTAAAAATAACGTAGCGCCATCTAGTAAGCTACACAGGTACTGTAATGATGCGTATCTGATAAAAATAAACGACAAATTAATATTCAGAAGAAAATAATATTTCTAACAAATTGTTGGAATTTTTTTGTAATGTAATAAGTATAAAGTAAATAAATTAAAATAACAATTAAAATGTTTTTCATAAATATGTAAATTCAAAATAAAACTACCGATGTAAAACGAAACGCGTAGGTTGTCAGTTTGACAGATCCGAGCTAACGTCACGCACGACCATAAAGCGCACGACACGATTAGGGATGTGACATTGTAGATAAAAAATCGATTTTTAATTAATCGGTTTTTTTTCTACGTTTGAAAAATTGATTAATAAATAATCGATTTTTCTTGAGAAAAAAATCGATTTTTCTTAAGAAAAAAAATCGATTTAATATACAGGGTGTTAGGTAAATGGGTATATGAGCCGACACTAGCCCATGTTGACATGGGCATATAAATGGTATGGTGAAGTCAGAAAATTGATATCTTCATTTTAATTATTTTATTTTCATACAAATCGGATTTAAGAAAATTTATTTTGTATGAAAATTAAAAAAGTTATAATGGTGATATCAAATTTCTGATTTCACCATACCATTTATATGGTCATGTTAACATGGGCTACTGTCGGCTCATATACCCATTTACCTAACACTCTGTATAAATAGAAAACATTGACGCCAACTACTTGCCGTTCTTTTAGTCGTAGACATTGTTAGAAACGGGACTTAAACACTAAAAACTTTTTGTCACGAAAACCTTTTTAATTGTTTGAAAAATGAAGTTTCAGTAACGAATAATGAATGACATAATATCAAACGAATGTCGGTAAAATAGTACAGTTCATCGTTTAACTCCATCTAGTGATTAAATTAATCAACTTAACTGTTTCAAAAGCACAGAAGGAATGCCATCATAAATGCACAGATGGCGTTAATGTAATATTATGGAGCTATGATAGTATTTTTTGGCAGTTCGCGTTCCGGACTCCGAGCCAGAAGACCAAACGTAATATCGGGGTGATTATAAAAAATCGATTAAAAAAAATCAATTATTAATCCCAACTAATATTATAAATGCGAAAGTAACTCTGTCTGTCTGTCTGTCTGTCTGTTACGCTTTCCCGCTTAAACCTCGCAACCGATTTCCATGAAATTTGGCAGGGACATAGTTTGAGTCCCGGGAATGGACATAGGATAGTTTTTATCCCGGTTTTTGAAACAGGGACGCGCGCGATAAAGTTTTTCTGTGACAGACAAAATTCCACGCGGGCGAAGCCGCGGGCAGAAAGCTAGTCGATTATAAATTTTAAAAAAATCACATTTTAAAATCAATTTCTACTTTATAATAATCGATTTTTAATCGATTATGTCCATAATCAATAATTTTTTACATCCCTAGACACGACACAATGAAAAAGCGTCCCAACGCACTTGGCTGTAACAAATTGATTTGGATTTTATCACCTTAAGTTACGGTTGCTTATTGAATACTTTTAGAGTGGTTGTGTCCAATCATGAACATCAAAAATTTTCAATATGGCGAAAAAAGGATCAGGCGTCCGTCAGAAGACGACAGACGTCATTGCGTTTTTGTAAAGTTATCGACAAATTAGTATTATAAAAATAGATTTTTAAACAACTGTAGTCTATTTTGAGATTATCAGGCCTTATTTAGACGCCGTCGTGTCTTACGTAATTACATGTGTGATAAAAACTTCTCGGGCTTCTGTAAATAAATCGTCGATAAATAAACATGGTGATCTATTGAATCCTAATGTGTTCAGGGCTAGAGCTCGTCTAGAATTACGTCACGATAGTGTAGTGTGCCGGTTGAGATGGCATAAGGTTAAGTAATTAAGTGGAAGGTCCCTGATGATTCACGATAATTGACGTAGGTACTTGAGGATTGTCGCGCGTGGTGTTGTGGTCTTGCCGTCGACCTAGACGGGGCGTTGACGTATCTGATAGGAATCCGGTAGTGATAAATCGTAGATGCGATGATCGAGAGTGTATCCCGCCGCGCGTTCAGTAGTACCAGCGGTACATACAACGTGCGAGCTTCGGAGCTGGCGCGAGAACGCAAGTTGAACATATTCAATGTCACTGTGCAGTTTTTGGATGACACCCAGCAGTCGTTTCAGATCGAGGTAAGTTTATTTTGCCTTCTGTGAATGCCTATAACCTGTTGGAACTTGTAAACATCTTCTTCATCATGAACCAAATCTCAAAACCTGATGAAACTTGATTCTACTGTGTGGTTACAAGATAGATATTTTTCTATAATTTATTGTCAAATGTTTATTAGTTCTAAATAATTCAAAAGAATCCCAAGGTGTTCTTCATGTGTGTCTGGTAATTATTTATTTACATAATGTTACCCCATAATAAATAATTCTATGACTTGTATTCTTGTAGCGGAATTTTGTTTCGGGGCTTCCCAGAATTGAATCATGTGATATTGTGTGGCCTATGAATGTGTCATTCTAGTAATATTGTAAATTCCGTTTATTCTCTGAAACTGTATCCAAAAAAAAGACAAATATTGCGCTGCTACTTTATTTTGAGTCTTCAGGTAAGTGCAGTCAGTGTCAAATAGTTTGTGACACCCAAAGTGACCAAAAAGTTGTGACAACACAACCTTATTCCAATAAATTGTAAGAAAGATGTGATTTTTTGGCTACTCTGGGTGTCATGAACTATTTGATACTGACTGTATATCTGGAGTCCTAAATATACAAGCAGTATATAGTTCCAAAATACTGGACTGTCCTGTCGATGACATTGACAGTGGGGCGCCACCTTCAATACCGGATCGCTGGTTCAGATTTTTGCCATGTTGGAAACCATATAGTTGAACGATGGTAGCGCCCCCCTGTCATTGAGTTTGGTGGGACAGTTCAGCGTGGGTCATCTATACAAGAGATATTAAGCGGTTTTATTAGGTACTGTATGTATACTCTAGGATGGCCTGAAGTCTCATTTTGGTTGTTGTACTTTTCAGAAAAAAGCAAAAGGAAGTGTTTTGCTTGAACAAGTATTTCAACACTTGGAATTGGTAGAGAAAGATTATTTTGGTCTCCAATTCACTGAAAACGGATCACCGCCAAATGCCACTAACACTGAAATAACGGTACGGTATAAATTTTAATTTTCTTGTTCAATAAATTACAACTATTTCATCTTTTATTATGAACTATACTTAGGCTGAATTGCACCACCTAACTTTAACGGTAACTATAACAATAACCGGTGCTTTTTGTATGGAGTTTGACAGTTTTTTGACGTTTGTCAAAGTTAAAGTAAGATGGTGCAACTCAGCATTAGAATTTGAACTAGGTTTGTATGAATACAAATGTTTTGAGATAAAAATCTCAAGAATGTATGATGTGCCCAAACTTAACTATTGCTAGGTGAAGTAATGTTCATATTACTGAAACTAAACTTGTAGGAGATTTTGGTCATTATATTTCTTAAGTTTTCAAATTCTATTATAGCAAACTGTACTTCAGTCATGGATGCTTGCTTGCTTTACTGATTTTAGGCCTCGCTGATTGGTATACTTGTTGAAATATTAAAACACCTACTTCAAAAAATCATTTATGTGTTACGCTTATTGATTTTAATGCAAAACTGCATACGTAAGCGTGACTAATAGGCAAAAGAATTAGTAACATCAGTAGAGTTTTTATTGCTCATAAAAATATGAGTCACATCTTTGTGGAATTAATTTTTAATTCACCTTTAAAGATAAAAAAGTGTCATCAATCTCAGCTTCACCGTCATTTAATGAATTCTTATCATATTACTGGTTCACAAACTGAGAACAAAGATAATATTGATTTAGCTAGATGCTACTGTTAATTAAATAAATCATTTAGCTCAAAACTGTGTTATTAGGCTATTGTCTATCAATTAGTATTGTGAATTATCTTCCGAGACCTTACTGCAGACCTGACTGATAAGCCTTTGTATTCATAAAATAAAACAAAGAGAGAATAATAAATTGTAAATAACAAATGATTCAAGTTTTGATAAACAGTTGTAATTATTTTTTCAATTTACGAACTTATTGTGCAAAAGTGTTACTCTGAGAGGTTTTTAATTAAAACTCAAGGTGTATTTACACTGAATATTCAATTCACTGAGGAAAAGTTACGTTATTATCATATTAAATATTCTATTTTATTTTCAGCGCTGGCTAGACAGTGGCAAGTCAGTTAAGAAGCAAGTAGGTGCCAACGCACAGTTCTGGTTGGCAGTGCGTTTCTACCCACCAGAGCCGTCTCGTTTGGCCGAAGAGTTCACAAGATACCTGCTGTGCTTGCAACTCAGAAAGTTGCTGCTCGATGGAAGAATGACAGCGCCAAAGAACACAGCACTATTGTTGGCCTCATTTACGGTTCAAGGTAATTTATTAAAGATTAAAATAAGTTTTTATACTTTATGGTTAGAATACCCATAATCATAATCAGTGGACTATTGTTTAAATCTTATTTATTTCATTCATCATTATTGATTAAAGGAAGTTTCCATTCTTGAGTCCAGTTAAAAATAGGTTTACGTACCATATTGCCTGAAAATTTGTCATACAAGATAACAGGAGACAGAACAGAATACATGATAAGCATAATAATAATATTTTGCTATGCATCTGGCTATTTTTTTTTTTTATTTTTTTTTTTTTTATTTTTTTTTTTATGCATAACAAGGCAGGTATTTGTATTCATTAAATTATACTCTGATAGTCAGTTAATAACCAATTGAATACCGTAGTTTAAAATTAACCACTACCTACCCTAATTTGGAACATAAATATTCTCGTTTCCTTTTACAATAATTGTATTATTAGCAGATCTGACTGTAACAGGAAACTTACCCTTATCGCACATACGGTACAATGACGTCACTTATGCAATTTTTGTTAAAATTTAACCGAGTATGAGGAATTTTTTTAATAGTAATTTGTAAGATGTTTGGTTTTACTTTTAAATGAAATTCAAAGTTTTAGTTAATTTATTATCATTTTATTTCTTTAGTCGAAGAGAACTGTACCAGCCATAGGATGTTGAATTTTCAAATGCTTCCCCAGAAAAATTAAACCATTTGCATAAATGACATTGTTATACCGTATGCGTTAAGCTATTTCAAATTTACGCGTAATTTAGACAGTCAAGATGTATAGATTTGATGGGCTTATTTTATTGCTCATTTTTAAAAACACCGTAAAATGTTTTTTAGTCTTATCTTATCAACATGCATTGTTCCTTATCAATGCACTGTATCATATAAATTACAACTTTATTGTACACCACACAAGAAAAAAAAAAGAATAAAATATACATAAGATACGGCACATTTTACCCGGTCTTATAACTAACTAGCGGCCGCCCGCGACTTTGTACGCGTGGATCCCGTTTTATCCCTTTGTGGAGTTTCGTAAAATCCTTTCTTAGCGGATGCCTACATCGTAACATTTACCTGCATGCCACATTTCAGCCCGATCAGTCCAGTGGTTTGGGCTGTACGTTGATAGATCACTATGTCAGTCAGTCACCTTTGAGTTATACAATTTAGATTTATCCATTTTCAGCCGAACTAGGCGACTACAACGTATCAGAGCACCCACCAAACTACCTTTCCGAGCTATGCTTGCTACTAAAGCAGACCGGGGAAGACGAGCGAAGGATCCGTGAGCTTCACAAACTACACAAAGGACAGGCCCCCGCTGATGCTGAAGCTAACTTCCTGGAGCATGCTAAGAGGCTGGACTGTTACGGCGTGGAGTCCCACCCGGCTAAGGTAAGATAAAGTATAGGAACAAACAAAAAAGTAGAACGACTAAAAGAAAAATATGAGAGGAGGAATCATGACTTATACAAATCGCACAAGGATTCCGTTGCAAAGAGGCTAGACTGTTATGGCATGGAGTCCCACTCGGCTAAGGTAAGACAGAGATAGACAGACAAAAATTTAGGGCAAGATGAGTGTTGCACAAACTACACAAAGGACAGGCCCCCGCTGATGCTGAAGCTAACTTCCTGGAGCACGCTAAGAGGCTGGACTGTTACGGCGTGGAGTCCCACCCGGCTAAGGTAAGACAGAGATAGGAAGGCTAAATGAAAGGGAAGATCCACAAGCTAGAGACACTGCAGAAGTTCCCGGATTTTCTTCCAAACGAAGACTTGTTTTATATGACCCTGACACCCATTGATTGATTAGAATTCATAATATATAATGTTCTACCCTACATATTTGGGAAATTGACACAAGCTGACACAAATGTTATAATAGAATTGACTAAGAAAAAATTTCTATCCATCTTTTAGCTTTGCGTCTTAGTGGGATAACACAAGATCGAATTTCACAGTCTACCAGGATTATTTATTTATATAATTAATAACAATAAAGTATAGGATAAATAAATAATAATACTCGTTAATTACTTGCTGATAAATAAATATTTATAAATATTCTAGGTAAAGCTAATTAAGATAATAACAATCAAGTTAATAATTGTTATGTTATCTATTTTTTTAGGATTACAACGGCAAGGACATTTTCATTGGCGTGACGTCAATCGGCATAGTGGTCTTCCAGAACAACATACGAGTGAACACATTCTCTTGGAGCAAAATCGTCAAGATTTCTTTCAAGAAGAAACAGTTCTTTATACAGCTGAAACGAGAACCTGTAAGTAACAGTATTTATTACGTCACCATTTTAACTAGAAAAAAAAACTATACGTACTAAGCTGTTGTAAGTAGAAAATACTAGGTCTTGTAAGAAAAGCCTTTTTGTTGAAGATTTAGAAAATTCGTGACGTCATGTGACACGTCAAAGCAACACGCAGCGTCCTCATACTCGATAATGTCATTAGTGTAGGCGAGTGTCGAATGACGTGTAGTTTGAGCTAATTGCATACGTTTAAACGGTGCTTACATCTTTATTTCGAGAATCATTGTATGTACAATTAAATGCTGTTGAAAGTGTTGAAACATTGTTAAACAAATAAAATAAATGATTCCAATGTTTGTTTGTTTTTACAAATCAACTCAATATTTACTCATGAAATAATTATTTATTTTTGAAACATCAATTTTTCTTCTGCGATACCTAGAAGTCAATAATTAAGGTACAAAGATATTAATTTAAAAATTTATCTTTTTTACAGTCTGAATCTTACGACACAGTGCTAGGCTTCAATATGCGTTCAGGACGCGCTGCAAAGGCCCTCTGGCGGTGCAGCGTCGAACGACACGGCTTCTTCCGCCTCAGTGCTCCTAGAAGGCGGCCCCTACTAGGCGCCCTAGGAGCCCTAGCGGGAATTACCGCGCCTACTGTTCCTAGGACTGAGACGCAGGCGTTAGAAGACGCTAGGCGGTCGCGGTCTACGAATAGGAGTTTTGTAAGGTGAGTGTCCTTAGTATTATCTGACTCTTATGTCTACTAGGAGCTTAGGAGGCGGCCCCTACTAGGCGCCCTAGGAGCCCTAGCGGGAATTACCGCGCCTACTGTTCCTAGGACTGAGACGCAGGCGTTAGAAGACGCTAGGCGGTCGCGGTCTACGAATAGGAGTTTTGTAAGGTGAGTGTCCTTAGTATTATCTGACTCTTATGTCTACTAGGAGCTTAGGAGGCGGCCCCTACTAGGCGCCCTAGGAGCCCTAGCGGGAATTACCGCGCCTACTGTTCCTAGGACTGAGACGCAAGCGTTAGAAGACGCTAGACGGTCGCGGTCTACGAATAGGAGTTTTGTAAGGTGAGTGTCTTTAGCATTATCTGACTCTTACGTCTACTAGGAGCCTAGGAGGCGGCCCCTACTAGGCGCCCTAGGAGCCCTAGCGGGAATTACCGCGCCTACTGTTCCTAGGACTGAGACGCAAGCGTTGGAAGACGCTAGGCGGTCGCGGTCTACGAATAGGAGTTTTGTCAGGTGAGTGTCTTTAGCATTATCTGACTCTTACGTCTACTAGGAGCTTAGGAGGTGGCCCCTACTAGGCGCCCTAGGAGCCCTAGCGGGAATTACCGCGCCTACGGTTCCTAGGACTGAGACGCAGGCGTTGGAAGACGCTAGGCGGTCGCGGTCTACGAATAGGAGTTTTGTAAGGTTAGTGTTTTAGCGTTGTCTTAAGTCTTACAATAGTGCTAGGCTTCAATATGCGTGTCAAAACCCTTTGGCAGTGTAGCGTGGAACGACACGGCTTCTTCCGACTCAGTGCGCCTAGGAGGCGGCCCCTACTAGGTGCCCTAGGAGCCCTAGCGGGAATTACCGCGCCTACTGTTCCTAGGACTGAGACGCAGGCGTTGGAGGACGCTAGAAGGTCGCGGTCTACGAATAGGAGTTTTGTTAGGTGAGTGTTTTAGCATTTTATGAGTCTTACAATAGTGCTAGATTTCAATAAGCGTGTTAAGGCCTTTGGCAGTGCAGCGTGGAACGACACGGCTTCTTCCGACTCAGTGCGCCTAGGAGGCGGCCCCTACTAGGCGCCCTAGGAGCCCTAGCGGGAATTACCGCGCCTACTGTTCCTAGGACTGAGACGCAGGCGTTGGAAGACGCTAGGCGGTCGCGGTCTACGAATAGGAGCTTTGTAAGGTGAGTGTTTTAGCATTGAATGAGTCTTACAATAGTGCTAGACTTCAATAAGCGTGTTAAGGCCTTCTGGCGGTGCAGCGTGGAGCGACACGGCTTCTTCCGCCTTAGTGCGCCTAGGAGGCGGCCCCTACTAGGCGCCCTAGGAGCCCTAGCGGGAATTACTGCGCCTACGGTTCCTAGGACTGAGACGCAAGCGTTGGAAGATGCTAGACGGTCGCGGTCTACGAATAAGAGCTTTGTAAGGTGAGTGTTTTTAGCTTTGTCTGAGTTTTACAACAGTGCTAGACTTCAATAAGCGTGCTAAAGACTTCTGGCGGTGCAGCGTTGAACGACACGGCTTCTTCCGCCTTAGTGCGCCTAGGAGGCGGCCCCTACTAGGCGCCCTAGGAGCCCTAGCGGGAATTACCGCGCCTACTGTTCCTAGGACTGAGACGCAAGCGTTGGAAGACGCTAGGCGGTCGCGGTCTACGAATAGGAGTTTTGTAAGGTTAGTGTTTTAGCGTTGTCTTGAGTCTTACAACAGTGCTAGACTTCAATAAGCGTGCTAAGGCCTTCTGGCGGTGCAGCGTGGAGCGACACGGCTTCTTCCGCCTTAGTGCGCCTAGGAGGCGGCCCTTACTAGGCGCCCTAGGAGCCCTAGCAGGAATTACCGCGCCTACTGTTCCTAGGACTGAGACGCAAGCGTTGGAAGACGCTAGGCGGTCGCGGTCTACGAATAGGAGTTTTGTAAGGTGAGTGTTTTAGCATTGTATGAGTCTTACAACAGTGCTAGGTTAGGTTCAATATACGGCCAAAACTCTGGCGGTGCAGCGTGGAGCGACACGGCTTCTTTCGTCTTAGTGCGCCTAGAAGGCGGCCCCTACTAGGCGCCCTAGGAGCGCTAGCGGGAATTACCGCGCCTACTGTTCCTAGGACTGAGACGCAAGCGCTGGAAGACGCTAGACGGTCGCGGTCTACGAATAGGAGTTTTGTAAGGTGAGTGTTTTAGCATTGTATGAGTCTTACAATAGTGCTAGACTTCAATAAGCGTGCCAAGACCCTCTGGTGGTGCAGCGTAGAGCCACATGGCTTCTTCCGCCTTAGTGCGCCTAGAAGGCGACCCCTACTAGGCGCCCTAGGAGCCCTAGCGGGAATTACCGCGCCTACGGTTCCTAGGACTGAGACGCAGGCGTTAGAGGACGCTAGGCGGTCGCGGTCTACGAATAGGAGCTTTGTAAGGTGAGTGTTTTTAGCTTTGTCTGAGTTTTACAACAGTGCTAGACTTCAATAAGCGTGTTAAGGCCTTCTGGCGGTGCAGCGTGGAGCGACACGGCTTCTTCCGCCTTAGTGCGCCTAGGAGGCGGCCCCTGCTAGGCGCCCTAGGAGCCCTAGCGGGAATTACCGCGCCTACTGTTCCTAGGACTGAGACGCAAGCGTTGGAGGATGCTAGACGGTCGCGGTCTACGAATAGGAGTTTTGTAAGGTGAGTGTTTTAGCATTGTATGAGTTTTAAAATAGTGCTAGACTTCAATAAGCGTGTTAAGGCCTTCTGGTGGTGCAGCGTGGAGCGACATAGCTTCTTCGGCCTTAGTGCGCCTAGGAAGCGGCCCCTACTAGGCGCCTTAGGAGTGCTAGCGGGAATTACCGCGCCTACTGTTCCTAGGACTGAGACGCAGGCGTTAGAAGACGCTAGGCGGTCGCGGTCTACGAATAGGAGTTTTGTAAGGTGAGTGTTTTTAGCTTTGTCTGAGTTTTACAATAGTGCTAGACTTCAATAAGCGTGCTAAGGGCCTCTGGTGGTGCAGCGTCGAACGACACGGCTTCTTCCGCCTTAGTGCGCCTAGGAGGCGGCCCCTACTAGGCGCCCTAGGAGCCCTAGCGGGAATTACCGCGCCTACTGTTCGTAGGACTGAGACGCAAGCGTTAGAAGACGCTAGGCGGTCGCGGTCTACGAATAGGAGCTTTGTAAGGTGAGTGTTTTAGCATTGTATGAGTCTTACAATAATGCTAGACTTTAATAAGCGTGTTAAGGCCTTCTGGCGGTGCAGCGTGGAGCGATACGGGATCTTCCGCCTTAGTGCGCATAGGAGGCGGCCCCTACTAGGCGCCCTAGGAGCCCTAGCGGGAATTACCGCGCCTACGGTTCCTAGGACTGAGACGCAGGCGTTAGAGGACGCTAGAAGGTCGCGGTCTACGAATAGGAGCTTTGTAAGGTTAGTGTTTTAGCTTTGTCTTAAGTCTTACAATAGTGCTAGACTTCAATAAGCGTGCTAAGGCCTTCTGGCGGTGCAGCGTGGGGCCACATGGCTTCTTCCGCCTTAGTGCGCCTAGGAGGCGCAAGCGTTGGAAGACGCTAGGCGGTCGCGGTCTACGAATAGGAGTTTTGTAAGGTGAGTGTCTTTAGCATTATCTGACTCTTACGTCTACTAGGAGCTTAGGAGGTGGCCCCTACTAGGCGCCCTAGGAGCCCTAGCGGGAATTACCGCGCCTACGGTTCCTAGGACTGAGACGCAAGCGTTGGAAGATGCTAGACGGTCGCGGTCTACGAATAGGAGTTTTGTAAGGTTAGTGTTTTAGCATTGTATGAGTTTTAAAATAGTGCTAGACTTCAATAAGCGTGCGGTGCAGCGTGGAATGACATGGCATTTGGCATGTTCCATACTGTACCTTTGGCATTGACATTACGTCAATGTCACTATGACAGCAGCTCCTTGGCTATTAGCACTCCTGCACACGACGCCGCCGCCGCGCCTTTGCACTGTTTATACCCGCTGTGAAGCCCGCTGCCGCGCCGCCGCCGCGCCGTCAAAGCCGGACCGGTGAAATTATGCTTTGACGGCGCGACGGCGGGCTTTACGCGGCGCGTATGAACAGTGTAGGAGTGCGGCGTCGTGTGCAGGAGCGCTAACGATGCTGTTATTTCAACGTTTTAGATTTTTCACAATTAACATACCGAATGTTTTTTATATGCGCAGACGCAGTAGTTCCCGTACTCGCGAGCGCTCAGCGGGCGCGGCGTCGCCCGGGCAGCCCACACCAGGAGCCCGCGGCGCTCGCGTCACAGCACATTCCGAGCCGCCGCCGCGCGCCGCCTGGCTCGCGCAGCCGCCGCCGCCCGACCCGGAGTGAGTGCCTAGTGTACCGGTTCCCAAACTTATTTTGTCTACTGCCACAGAATAATAATAAGTACTACGTACAGAAGTTTTACTTCGCGAAGGTATTTAAAAAAATGTATGCTCAATGTCATTAACAATATGGTGTAATTTAGCCTGTCTCAAGAGTCAAGCACCATTTTGTTGACAAACGTCAGTGATCGGCACTGCGCCGAAGCTATAGGGCTGACTTCGGTAAAATGATGTGACGTGAGGTGCCAAACTGCGGAAAACGGCGGAGGAAATACATGATTTAGCATGAATTATTATGAATAATATTAACTACTTATTTACCTCTCAGTGTCTTGGGGCAACTTAAAATAGTACACTCTGTGTTTTTATTATTATTTAGGCAGTTAAATACTGCACCGTATTTAGTACACTATTTTCTTTATTTTCTTCCATCATACACAAGAATACGCGTGCGTGAGTCAATGTTCGCTCGTATGTGAGGCCTTGTCGAATAGTATCCTGTAGGTGGGTCATCGTGCGTGTTTTGTTTTCGATG
Source organism: Ostrinia nubilalis (assembly GCF_963855985.1). Classification (NCBI taxonomy): domain Eukaryota; kingdom Metazoa; phylum Arthropoda; class Insecta; order Lepidoptera; family Crambidae; genus Ostrinia; species Ostrinia nubilalis. Next base: position 4,648,354 of record NC_087097.1, on the reverse strand, counting down.
TTAACTCGCGGAGATGAACAGGCCTGCTACTGCCCACTTTAAGAATCAATTCTTTTTAGCGCCCCCATTTGTAGTCGAGTGTCGAGTGCTCAGTCGGTGTCTAAGAGGCCTCGTAGTAAATGACGCCTCCCAAGCCTCTACACAACGTCCTGATTTTTTTTCTGGGTCTCTTACCGCCCCCCTTTAAGCCTGCAGCGCCCACAAGGGGCGTTATCGCCCACTTTGGGAAAGACTGGCCTAGTGTATACAGCCGGGTGACGGAGACTACACGCCGCCCCTTGTTACTGCACCGCGCACTCGGAGCCGCCGCCCGACCCGGAGTGAGTGCCTAGTGTATACAGCCGGGGGACGGAGACTACACGCCGCCCCTTGTTACTGAGCCGCCGCCGCCCGACCCGGAGTGAGTGCCTAGTGTATACAGCCGGGGGACGGAGACTACACGCCGCCCCTTGTTACTGCACCGCGCACTCGGAGCCGCCGCCCGACCCGGAGTGAGTGCCTAGTGTATACAGCCGGGGGACGGAGACTACACGCCGCCCCTTGTTACTGAGCCGCCGCCGCCCGACCCGGAGTGAGTGCCTAGTGTATACAGCCGGGGGACGGAGACTACACGCCGCCCCTTGTTACTGAGCCGCCGCCGCCCGACCCGGAGTGAGTGCCTAGTGTATACAGCCGGGGGACGGAGACTACACGCCGCCCCTTGTTACTGCACCGCGCACTCGGAGCCGCCGCCCGACCCGGAGTGAGTGCCTAGTGTATACAGCCGGGGGACGGAGACTACACGCCGCCCCTTGTTACTGAGCCGCCGCCGCCCGACCCGGAGTGAGTGCCTAGTGTATACAGCCGGGGGACGGAGACTACACGCCGCCCCTTGTTACTGAGCCGCCGCCGCCCGACCCGGAGTGAGTGCCTAGTGTATACAGCCGGGGGACGGAGACTACACGCCGTCCCTTGTTACTGAGCCGCCGCCGCCCGACCCGGAGTGAGTGCCTAGTGTATACAGCCGGGGGACGGAGACTACACGCCGTCCCTTGTTACTGAGCCGCCGCCGCCCGACCCGGAGTGAGTGCCTAGTGTATACAGCCGGGGGACGGAGACTACACGCCGTCCCTTGTTACTGAGCCGCCGCCGCCCGACCCGGAGTGAGTGCCTAGTGTATACAGCCGGGGGACGGAGACTACACGCCGCCCCTTGTTACTGAGCCGCCGCCGCCCGACCCGGAGTGAGTGCCTAGTGTATACAGCCGGGGGACGGAGACTACACGCCGTCCCTTGTTACTGAGCCGCCGCCGCCCGACCCGGAGTGAGTGCCTAGTGTATACAGCCGGGGGACGGAGACTACACGCCGCCCCTTGTTACTGAGCCGCCGCCGCCCGACCCGGAGTGAGTGCCTAGTGTATACAGCCGGGGGACGGAGACTACACGCCGCCCCTTGTTACTGAGCCGCCGCCGCCCGACCCGGAGTGAGTGCCTAGTGTATACAGCCGGGGGACGGAGACTACACGCCGCCCCTTGTTACTGCACCCGCAAACGCTTGGACTGCTGAGACATGCGTCATAGCTCTGCTAGGTAGACTAGACTCAGCCCCTCCAGTCACAAAGCCGCCAGTGCGCAAGCGCATCCGGTCGTGTAGTGAATAGCCTTGGTCAGTCAGTTAGACCTGGAGTGAGTAGAGTTCTACTCTTCATTCCTTCTTGTAGACCATTGGTTCCCTAATTTATTTGAGACGTGCCATACAAAAATTCCGCGCCCCTCTCCTCCAGTCAACATTATTTATTGGTCATATCGAGCAGTCTGGAATGCATTCTCTGAGCGGTCGAAATTTTTATACTTAAGTACACAGATGGCTCGCGCCCCCCTATGTATGCAAGCGCAGCCTGACGTTTAGTGAGTAGCCTTCTTAAGGCCTCTATAGATGCCTTAGCACTGTTCCCTGGTTTGGACTGAACACCAACGCATTAAGGCCTATGTAGTCAGCATTACCTTCAATGATAATTGAATACTACTTACCTGATGAGGTAGGTAATAGTCTACCTACATAACTACGCAAACGTCGATCCTCTGTTTATAGCTTTACCCAAAATGAGTCGCGTCGTAGGCCTTTCTGATGCTGTCGTACATACTCCGAACACAAACTACTCAGTGAAAACATTTACGTTAATATTACAATACATAATGTTAATATTCTGGTAGACGGAAGATAATGTTTAAATATAATTGTCCGTAGGCAAAGCGAATCGTTTCTGAATTTATTAACCGTACATTAATTCATACTCAATATGTAAAGCGTTTTCTATAACTATATTTAAACCTATTTAAATTATCATTCATTATTCAAGGATACTTACTGTACTACTACTACATAATGTATTCTCTGACGTAAATAAGTGCGCGTGTTTTGATGTTTGACAAAAAGTAGATATGAATGTAAAATGGCGAATAATAGATACATTATTTAGTTATTCTTGCTACTAAGATAGTCAATGCTATTCAAACAAAGTTGACAGTCGTGTTTATCAGTGTTTTCCACCAATTCTATACTTTTGTTACTGTTTTCTTTGATTATTTTAAGGCCGGGTAGCAGAGAAAATGGCGAAAATGAGGTTTTCATTTTTCATTTTTGAGGTACTAAACAGTAAAATTAAAGGCTAAGATTTTTATTGGGCATAGTTGAGGATATTTTCTAGGGCTATTAACGGATGGAAACACGATTTGATGAAGTTGACTCGATAGAATAAATTCCCAAAGTTACCTCTATTCGTTTTCTATTTATGGTTTTATTTTTAAAATAAGCGATTTGAGATTCTAAATCTTTTACTAAACTAAAGTTCAGAAATAACTCGAGGGCTTTTAACGGATGAAATTTTTATATTGCGTCTTATTTAGTTACTATGTTAAAAAATGTGGAAAAAATCGTCCATGACGGCTTGGACAATCTCAATCAGTCGCGCGGTGGCGCTTACGGAGGACGGACGCGTGTCAGTTTTTTGGTCGTGACAGTTCGCGATTTGTCAATATTTTTGACAATGATGACTTTGATGAGTCACAGTATAATAATATCAGTGTTACTGGAGAAAGCTTAAATTTTTGAGAATTTAAAATTATCAATTTTGTCTACCTATTGAAATTTAAATCGTTCGCATCCTTTTAAACGAAGAATCTCCCTTCTGACCCACCGCACTACCAAACCACACTACCAGTAGTGTCGTGGGGAATATTTTTTCCCTTCTACACTACCAAGCCAGTAGTGTCGTGGGTAATTTTTAAGGGCCATACATCTTCATTCCCATCGACACTACTACCATAACTAAATGTAAAATTTGTAAAATTTTGGATTGTTTTGTAATAAATTATGTTTATATGCAACACTAACCTCTGTGCAATTTTGCAGTTTGACGGAATTTACTGAAAATAAAATATTACCTAAAAGGGCTTATGTACATGTTACGGTAAATGTACAAGTAAAGCGCTTTCAAATGATACTAAACACGGCATATTTATCTTAACTTTATTTTTTTACTCTGTATGGTTTGTCCGCTAGAGGGCGCCACATTAGATTTTGTGAAACCCCATATAGCCTATAACCAGCGGACAATTAAGACGCTTCTAATGATATGTCATGTGTCGAATTCTGATAAGTAGTTTAGAAGTTACGAGGGAATAGATGAACATATATACATACATACATAGCCTGTCAAAATCATAACCCTCCTTTTGCTTTGCCGCAGTCGGGTAAAAATAATTAATTTAATTTTTGTTTTTCTTTCACGCAAAGTTATATAGGTATAATGTATTACAAAACAATCCAAAATTTTACAAATTTTACATTTAATTATGGTAGTAGTGTCGATGGGAATAAAGATGTATGTTACCCACGACACTACTGGCTTGGTAGTGCAGAAGGGAAAAAATATTCCCCACGACACTACTGGTAGTGTGGTTTGGTAGTGCGGTGGGTCAGAAGGGAAGAATCTACTCATGATACATAGTACATTCCTCAAATATGAGACAAAACCAATGAGTTAAAATTACATTTTAATAGTACCTACATACAATCGTCTTACACTCTTTAGAAGAGCACACTGACACAAATAAATAATAAAAAATACTGTCTAAGGTCTGTAGCTAAAGGTCTAAGCTGTAAGATAGAAGAATCTTCTAGCCAAAAAGATGGCAGATGCAGCATATGTCAACGGATTTAAAACTGGAGTTCATATGGCTGCTTTGGATTCGGTGGAAAGGCGTGCCAGAAGACTTATCGACAGCCCTACCCTTGTTGAAGCGGCGCTCCAGGAACTTGACCATCGCCGTAAGGTAGCATCCCTATCGGTTTTCTACAGGCTACACTTCGGAGAATGTGCGAAAGAATTACACGAATTAATTCCACCAGCCCCCTTCCATCATCGGGGAACCAGACGCAGGTTAGCGTACCATCCCTATATTGATGACATTCCACCAGCTCGCACTAAGCGTTTCGATGACTCTTTTATAATGCGAACAGCTAGGGACTGGAATTCGTTGCCTGCTGCTGTCTTTCCCGAAAACTATAATCCGGGCCTCTTCAAGGCGAGAGTGAATAAGCACTTACAGGGCAGATATGTACCATCCTAGACTGCATCCCACTTAACATCAGGTGCGATTGTGGTCAAATACCTGCCTGGTTATGCATAAAAAAAAATTTAAAAAAAAATATGCTTGTAGACTTGAGTCTCTAGAGCGTCCCTTCCTCCACCATGCGTAAGAATTTTCACAAAAATACTGTCTAAGGTCTGTAGCTAAAGGTCTAAGCTGCAAGATAGAAGAATCTTCTAGCCAAAAAGATGGCAGTTGCAGCAGATGTCAACGGATTTAAAACTGGAGTTCATGTGACTCCTTGTAGACTTGAGTGTCTAGAGCGTCCCTTTCTACACCATGCGTAAGAATTTTCACAAAAATACTGTCTAAGGTCTGTAGCTAAAGGTCTACGCTGCAAGATGGAAGAATCTTCTAACCAAAAAGATGGCAGATGCAGCAGATGTCAACGAATTTAAAACTGGAGTTGATGTGACTCCTTGTAAACTTGAGTGTCTAGAGCGTCCCTTCCTCCACCATGCGTAAGAATTTTCACAAAAATACTGTCTAAGGTCTGTAGCTAAAGGTCTAAGCCGTAAGATAGAAGAATCTTATAGCCAAAAACATGGCAGATGCAGCAGATGTCAACGGATTTAAAACTTGGAGTTCATGTGACTCCTTCTAGACTTGAGTCTCTAGAGTCTAGAGCGTCCCTTCCTCCACCATGCGTAAAAGTTTTCCAAAAATACTGTCTGAGGTCTGTAAGAAAAGTCTAAACTGCAAGATAGAAGAATCTTTTAGCCAAAAACATGGCAGATGCAGCATATATTAACGGATTTAAGACTGGACTGGCACCACTTTGCAATGTCATCCTCTCATTGTTATCTGTAATGTAAATTATTTTTAAAATGTATTTAAAAAATAAAATGTTCGTTTTATTATTTCAATAATCTGACCTCTCAACTCAACTAGACTACACAAACACCTTTGTTCGCAACTGTACTGACGAAACCTCGATATTATACTGTTCATTTAAGATGGCAAGCTTTTTGCTGCGGTAATGCACTCCAGGTGTGATGCTTATTGTTCATAGTGATTTTCGATACAGAGCCCCGTACATACGTTATACATAAATTATGGAAAGAAAACACCCAGACCAATACAAACAAATATGTATGCAATTTTAGTATATTTTTATTTATTAATAAACAAAAAGACTGAACAAAATTGATGCGTGTACTGATTAATGTAATTAACCACATGCAAAGCTTTGTGAATTGCAACAACTACACTCAGCGGCACGGAATTTGGCCCAAGCCTAAACACCCAGATATGAGGCCAAATAGGTGTTGTATACCTAAGTTTCGTGTGACATGTTAACAGAACATTTGTTTTTGTTAATTCAAGAGGCTAGATTAATAAAAATATGCGTCTGTTTAACTTTTTTGACTCTAGAAACGCATTTCGTTGTTGGAGCGTAAAGAGTACAGGTAAGTTTAAATTCGATATTAAATGTTGTAAGGGTTTGGCGTTTTATTTTTTGTTTTTAAATTAATCTTAGGGTTATTCTCGTTTCCATAATTTGAGAATAATGTCCATTACTTCAGCTCAAGTTGCTCAAATAGTGCTGCTTAGAAGTCAAGGGCGTATGCAGCGGGAGATGGCTGAAACTTTCAATTTATGGCGTACAAACTTAAGATACACGTTTAAAAGGCATGGCCATACCGCCTTTTACACAAGAAGACCAAGAAGTGGGGAATTAAGGTGTAAATCAGCGCGCGATGACCCGATTATCGTGCTTGCAATATCAAGAAATCGGGTTCTCACTACGTTTGAGATACGCCAGCGTTTACAAACAACAAGCCTAGTGAATGTCAGTGAGTACACAATAAGAAGAAGGATGGAGGATCATAACCTGCATACTCGAAGACCTGCTCGAGGACCAGAACTTCTCCGATACCTTCGCGAAGTGCGACTTACGTTGTCTAGAGAACATGCAAATTGTACGTTAGACTAATGGAGTAAACTCTTTATGAAAACTGTCTGTTTGCGTAGAAACTCTTCTCCGCACCTTCTCTATACACATTCACGGCCGTCTGGAGCTCTTAAGGTGACTCTGCAATCATCGATCCATAGAACTTTACTCCATTAGCCTTGCGCCCAATTTGCATGTTCTCTAGAAAACGTAAGTCGCACTTCGCGGAGGTATCTGAGAAGTTCTGGTCCTCGAGCTGGTCTTCGAGTATGCAGGTTATGATCCTCCATCCTTCTTCTTATTGTGTGCTCACTAACATTCACTGGGCTTGCTGTTTGTAAACGCTGGCGTATCTCAAATGTAGTGAGAACCCGATTTCTTGATATTGCAAGCACGATTATCGGGTCATCGCGAGCTGATTTACTCCTTAATTCCCCACTTCTTGGTCTTCTTGTGTAAAAGGCGATCAGGTCATGCCTTTTTAACGTGTATCTTAAGTTTGTATGCTATAAATTGAAAGTTTCAGACATCTCCCGCTGCATACACCCTTGACTTCTAAGCAACACTATTTGAGCAACTTGAGCTGAAGACGTAATTGAGCTGAACATTATTCTCAAATTATGGAAACGAGAATAACCCTAAGATTAATTTAAAACAAAAAACAAAACCCCAAACCCTTACAACATTTAATATCGAATTTAAACTTACCCGTACTCTTTACGCTCCAACAACGAAATGCGTTTCTAGAGTCAATAAAGTTAAACAGACGCATTTTTTTATTAATCTAGCCTCTTAAATTAACAAAAACAAATGTTCTGTTAACATGTCACACGAAACTTAGGTATACGACACCTATTTGGCCTCATATCTGGTTGTTTAGGCTTGGGCCAAATTCCGTGCCGCTGAGTGTATAATTTATTATCCAAGCTCTAAATAATCGCTACTACGAGTAACTGATCATAAAATGTTTTTCCAATCGCTCAAGCTCCCGAGGATCTACCGATAGGTCGGGTGACGTAATCTTGAAATTCTTTTAGCCGGCGCGGAACTTCCGGAAGGTCGGGTGACGCCACGCCTCTTTGAACCATGTTTACTTTGGCAGTTATATTCTATAATATTTATTCGATTCTAAAATATATTCCCAAAAATTTTGAAAGTTGTTTTAATTTGTATCACTTGGATATGATTTGTATTAGAAAGTGCTGTGAGTGTGACGCTTGAACGGAAGGAAGTCAACCTAACCTAACCAACTGCGTATTTCTAAACTGCGTATTTCTATACTGTGTAGCCGCGAGAGCTCTTTGGCGCGCTGTCTTCGGCGAAGTATTGCGCGCGCAGATTTTGACAGCGCGAAATACCTACTTTAGCAGAAATACCAAGCCTTAATATAATATTTCAGTAAATCTTTCATTAAAGTTCTTATGAATATTTGGCGTCCTCGTCCAGAGATCACGTGCATTATTTCGACTATTTCTTAATATTCATTTATGAATAATTTATTCCTTATTTCCTTACTGTGGCACGTGTGACTGTTGTTTATTTACTGTGACAAATAGCGTGTTGACCGTGCTCCGAGTGAGTGCTGTTTTTCAATACGCGGACCTAAATGTACGAGTAAGTCGAACCTCAAAAGGGTTCTGTTTAATTTGTATGTTTTTAAGTAGCAAACAGAACAAAAGCGAAATGAAAGAAGAATATTGTGTGAGCCAGACGAGTGATTGAGACAAAAAAGAATATGCAAAAAAGACTCAAACATTATTTACAGTAATTTCACAGTTTTATTTCTTGCCTTGTCCTACAATTTCAGGGAGTAAAAAAAAGATGTCGGATGGATGCAATAGTCGTGCCTGTATGAATTTAGAAGACAAGTTCTAAAGTTCTAATACTAGATTATAAACCCTTGAAAAAGAGGCTGACAATAGTGACTGAGTTTCTTGCGCTGCTTCTTCTCAGCACTGGCCCATTTATTGTCCCGAAGCAGTGGTAGGGTTAACGTCCGTATTCACAAACATTACTATGAGGACTCAAGTGTGCGTGGATGCACAGGGTCACATAAGAACCAATCACAGGGCTCCATTCAACGCTGTGCTTTCGATTTGCATCTGCAAGCAAGCAAGCATCGTTTGTGAATACGGCTGTAATATTGGGACGTTTATATGTACTTCATTGTTTTATTTTTGTCCTGTCCCATAAAATCTAACTAAACCTCTTTCCACAGTGACGGTGGTTTCCTCGAGCGCGCTCTTCGCGTGCCCTTATCGTACGTGGACGAATCGGACACTGGTTCCGAAGCGCCCGCAGAGGAGGCTGTTTGCATCCGTTTGGCGGCCGGCCCGGACGGACGCTTCGGTTTCAACGTGAGGGGAGGAGGCGGTGCCCCGGTACTAGTGTCCAGGGTCGCGCCCAGGACTCGGGTGCAATTACAAGAGGGTGATCAGGTTAGTCAAAATTGTGTGTATTATTAACTGATGTGTCAGAGGAGGCTGTTTGCATCCGTCTGGCGGCCGGCCCGGACGGACGCTTCGGTTTCAACGTGAGGGGAGGAGGCGGTGCCCCGGTACTAGTGTCCAGGGTCGCGCCTAGGACTCGGGTGCAGTTGCAAGAGGGTGATCAGGTTAGTCCCCTCCATCCTCCCATGGATATTGTAAAAGGTGACTAAGGCCCAAATCAGACGGTGAAACGCAACTGCAACGAAACTGCAACTTTGTGATGATTCTGATGAATGAAACTGAAACTGAAAGTTTCAAACTGGTCGCGTCATGTGTGGTCTCTCAACGGACGCTATGGCAGAAACTTAAGATAGCATTCAGATCAAGACGACCGCGACGAGAGACCACGACCCGAGACCGCGGCAGGCAACCGGTCGCAGGTCGCAGGGCGACAGATACTTACGAACCTTCGCGACACGAGTCGTGCGACCCATACGAAACTTACTAATTCTATTAAAATTTCGTCTTCGTGCGAAGAAAACACGGCCATTTTGCATCTGTCGTGTCACGGCACTGCCTTGTGAGCGACCGAGTCGCTCGACGCAAGTAGCCGGCAGGCCACGCCCACACGTCGCGCGACTCGGTTGCTTGCATCCGTCAGCACTTCCTATTAATCATATAAAGCAGTGGGTCGCGGTCGCCGGTCGCGGTCTCGAGTCGCGGTCTCGCGTCGCGGTCGTCTTGATCCGAATGCTACCTTTAGATGCAACTCAAAAGTAACTAGCAGTTGCAGTTTCGTTGCAGTTGCGTTTCACCGCCTGTTCTGGGCCTAAGGGAGAAAAATGATAGCATTAGGCTTCCCCATTCCTTCTGCCCAGTGTGGAGAGTGTAAACCAAAACAAAACCTTATGTGCCGGTTCTTCCAAGCCCGCACTTCAGACATGGCCTAAGCGCACGTCAGTATCATATACCGGTTGCAACGCAGCAGTTCTTGTCAGTAGACTGATTGGTACAATATCTGCTTAATAAAAATAGTATTTATTAAGCAAATCATTATATTAATTAATACTTATTACTATTTTGCTATCTTGTTTCAGGTGATATCCATAAACGGCAACGACGTGGATGAGATGACGCATGAACAGATGGTGCAGATGATCAGGAACACTCGGGGAGTCCTCACGCTGGTCGTCAAACCCAACGGTATGTTTGAAACAAGAAGTAAAAGATAATATGAGGGCTACCGTATATGCATTCACCACATGTCTAGCGCATAACTGAGTGACCATTCAAGTCTGAAGCACATTTGAAGTCTCGCTGACGTTTGACGCCTCAAAAACCCTCCTGTACTGCTCCCATACCTGCACTGACTGTGCGCTATAGTCTGGTCTGTGAGCACGTAAAATTTTGTCCAATGACCCCAAGCTACCCATCCTTATCACTCGCGCGTAATTATATTGCTGTCGCGACTGTACGATGGGCGCCCGCAGTGAGTGTGCGAGCGCGACAGCAATATAATTACGCGCGAGCGATAACGATGGGTAGCTTGGGGTCATTGGACAAAATTCTACGTGCTCACAGACCGTGCTTTAGACCTGTAGTTGGCGCCACTAGCGAGTGACACTACAGTGACGCCATTGTCCTAGCTAGTGACAGATACGAGGACCTTACTCGACCGTGGCGCCAACTGGTGAATGTAAATGCGGTAATTTTGCAACCGGAAATTCTTATCTATTAACATTTTACAGAATGAGCGTGAAATATTCTAAAGTGGGTACTTGGGTTATCTGTTACAAATAATATCCTTACGAAAATACACAACATTTTCACCATTTCGTTTGTTGGGTTTTTGTTTGCATGCTATCTCACTTATATGATGTAACCTCATGGGATTGATTCCTTGGTTTCTGTTAATATTAATAACACAACTTAAATAGCATTACCAGATCATGCACTAATTAATATTAATAATCAATTAAGTTAATCAATCAGAGAAAATACTCTCTATTTTACGATGAAAACGAAGGGCTTCCAAGTAGGTAAAGTTAAAATTTGGGATAATAAATACCTGGATGCGGGCAGCGCAGGACCGTTCATTATGGAAAGCTTTGGGGGAGGCCTTTGTCCAGCAGTGGACGTCATTTGGCTGAACGAGTCATTTACAAAAACTTACGATAGCAAATTGACAATAAAATGTATTACTTGCTGAATACAGTTAGCATACTGACTCGAATCAGACGAAGGTTCTGTAGAAGGCCTAAATTCGAGGCGCTAGCGCAGCGAGTGGGCAATATCAAGAATCGCTGGTCAAAGCGCGTAGAGCGAAGACAAGAATGGAGCGCCCGATTTAGTGGACGGAGACCACGCAATAGCAAGCGTAATTGTAACACTTTTATAAAGCTGCTGAATCACAACTTTTAAGGGCAGATTTTTCATATCTTTTAACTGAAGAATAACCTTGTCATTTTGACATATTTCCCATACAAAAACTGTCAATGTGCCAAACGTATTCTTCAGTTACAAAGTTATCCGACGATTGAAAAATCAGCCCTAAGTCAAATGCAGACTAGAGTACCTCTTGTGGCAAATGTAGCTCACACAATATCTGTCTAATCTGATACATAAAAAGCGTCTTCCATGTTATAGCAAATCAAACCTTAAGAACAGGTGATCAACACTTGACGTGAATATGCTAGATGACAAAATTTCAATTATTAGTCCGTCAGACAGATAATTAGAAAATAGTAGACTCATATTTTTTATTTTCTTTCATAATTAAATAATAACAGTGCTACATCGATCTGAAATGGTGCGATACGTCACGCTTGAGTAGAATTTTTCCTCAAAAGTGACGTCACGCGACATTTCAGCTCAATATAATACTGTAATTATTCGATTATGGGAAAAATTAAAAAATATGAGTAATATTTTCTAATTATCTGTCTTACGGACTAAATAGAATTTCGATTTCATTACCTAGTCATCATCCCTATTTTACTTACGTCTACGTCCTTGAGCTAACATTTGTTGTAAGCCAATTTGTTTTAATTTGCAATAAGAAAATTAATAAGTTAAGTTGCAATAGGATTTTTTTCTTATTATTTTATATTATTTTAATGAATGCCGTCCTGTATCACGTGGTCAAGTTTATTGCCCGTTACAATAGTCTGCATTTGTCTTGCAAAGTAAATGTCAATGTGCCAAGAACTATGTCTCTGTGAATAAACTCCAGCTCAGAGAGGAAAGAAGAAATAAACGCCACTGTATAAGCCGCAGTCAAAAGAAATCTAGCTAGGCTTGAAAATGTTGTAAAATAATAGCCTAGCTGACTGCTTCAAATTGTATATTGTTACTAACAATCATTAGAATAGTGTATTGTAAGTGAAATACTGAAATATTTTGTGTTATATGTTTTTGGCTTGTGTTCAACTGCAAAATCTTGACTGAAAAATATTCGCTTATCGACACATATTTTGCTAACCTACATGTTACTTATGTAATAACCCTTCTTGCTATTAAGTTCATGATTAACATCGTTATTAACAACGACATAAGCTAACCCTAAACCTAAAGTTGCCATCACAAGGGACTAAAAGACCCACGGTTTCTACCTAAAAAGTAGAGAGAGAGATGTGCTGCAAAGCTGACAGTTTTTTATGTTATCTGTTCTGTGTCCATAATTTTATATGTGCAAAAGATCTATGTATTTTATCAAAAGCATACATAGTATAATCAGTTCACAATTACACAACATAATTCCCTTCCAGCTGTCTACGAACCAGAGGAAACCGGGCCGGAGGAACCGGCAGTATGTTTTGTCCCTCTCGGCTCGGGCGAGTTCGAGGGAGACGCACTAGAACAGTCGATGCTGTTACTTGGAGATGGCTTGGCCAGTGGCGCAGCGTTAAAACAGTATGAGACGTTACTAAGGAGGCTGCCGGACGAACCGTCCAACGTGTCCAAACTGCCGCACAATTTGAACAAGAACCGGTATAGGGATATAGCGCCATGTAAGTAAGAGTTAACTTTGCTATACAGTGTGAGTCACGTTAAAGTGTACATATGAAAATAGATGAAACTAGACCTATTTTTATCGACAAAAAAGAGGTCAAAAAATTTTTAAGATTTTTTTTAAATTTTTTGTAGAATTTTTTTTCTTCCAATACTTTGTTCAAACGATCATAGCAAATGTTGTGATAGGGATAGAGACATGCGATTTTTGGTTTTACAAAGATAATACGATAGAAAATAATACAAAGTAATAAAAACCACCGGTTATAGGGGCATTTTTTGGAGAAATTTATCAAATTACCAAAAAAACACGAATTTTGAAGCAGATTTTTTTTCAAAAAGTATCATTTTTTATTATTTGTTGGCCTTTTTTGTGTATTTTATGTATTTTTTTAGTATTGCCTGTTATTTAGCATTATTACTGTTTTTATTTTATCAGGATATACCGCTTAGTTTTAAAGTTATTACGTTTTCTTTACAATAAGTAATCGGAAGAAAAAAAAATCTATAAAAATTTAAAAAAAAATCTCAAAAATTTTTTGACCTCTTTTTTGTCGATAAAAATAGGTCTAGTTTCATCTATTTTCATATGTACACTTTAACGTGACTCACACTGTATACCTGAATGACGATGTATCGAAGTTACACGAGTAGTGTCGTCAGATACTTCATATTTATTTATTTATTTAAAAGCACAACCACAGAGTACAATTCAATAAAATTACAATGATAACTACGTTTCACATTTAAATTATTAAATATGCAAACTTTGGAACGCTTCTGGCTCGGACCGAAGGCCTATAACTTTCATAAGTCGGGCGAGGCAAAGCGAGATTGATAGAAGTAAGTGAAGTGCGTGTGTACACTATCTAACTTCGATTAACTTCGCGAGTAGTGTAGTTCATGTAATTATACTGTTTTCCGATTTGATACACAAGTGATAGGTTTCGTTTTGTCTATAATTTGTATAGGAATCGCGTTTTGACAGCTTATTAAAACTAGTGACTTATGTTGTCATGCTTAGTTGATCTGAATGTCAAAGATGTTTTATGTTGCTTATTGGATGTTAGTAACACTTTTCAAACATAGTTGTGGATAATTTGTGTCAAACTTATCAATGCTGTGTATGTTCCAGATGATTCTACTAGAGTGATATTGAAGAACGGACCAACTGGCGATTATATCAACGCTTCGTACATCAACATGGAAATACCTAACTCTGATCTCGTACTAACGTATATTGCAACACAAGGTAAGACTCAAACTATTCAAACATAAAAAAAAATGCTTGCCTTAGGAGTACCACAAAAAGTCCTTCGGACGACGGGATACGAACCAGCATTCTTCGGATCTCGAATCGGCCATTTCGACTCATATACCGATGAGCTAGAGGTCGCCATTTAAATAGAAATCTGATAAAAAAGACTACAGAATGCAGACCCAGTCAAATACTATCTTTCAATTTCGATTCTAGATCGTTATCCCTACACTATTTCCCTACCTATGTTACGTCCCAAGCAGTAATGTCTGTGTGGTAGTGATGCAACGAATACCACTTTTACGAATACGAATATCGCTACATAGTCATGAATTTAACTCTTTTTATTATGGTTAATGTTTTAGTAATTAAAATTTACAAATAACATTTTTTTTGTTATTGTATCTCTTTACTTTGTAACTAATCAAACTGTCAAATCCCGGAAGAAAAATGTACTTACTAATTTGTTACATACTGAGCGGGGTTTTCCCGTCATGTCGTTGTGGCTATAGTTTTCGGAGACACACACGTGTGTTACAAAATTTAAAAAAAAGCAAATATTCGTATTCGTTACATTACTAGTCTGTGGCCGTGTAGCATCGAAATCAAACTTTTTTTAATGTTATTATGCTTTTCAGGACCTCTCGCATCAACAGTAGGCGACTTCTGGCAGATGGTATGGGAGAGTGAAAGCAGCCTCATAGTCATGTTGACGGTCCTTGCCGAGAGAGGCCGGGCCAAATGCCACCAATATTGGCCCAAACTTGCCTCCACACCGATGAAAGCTACGAATAGCTTGACTGTTACTACCACTAGCGAGCAGAATAGGGGACATTATACTCAAAGGGAAATGTGTCTTAAGGTAAGCAGTTAAAGTCTAGAATATCGAGTATTTTACAGTAGTTTTTTTAGTGATACTTCCAATGTTGGCCCAAACTTGGCTCCACACCGATGAAAGCTACGAATAGCTTGACTGTTACTACAACAAGCGAGCAGAATAGAGGACATTATACTCAGAGGGAAATGTGTCTTAAGGTAAGCTGTTAGGGTTTAAAATAGCAATTATCTACTTAAAAGTTGTTTCTAAGGGATGCCACCAATATTGGCCCAAACTTGCCCCCACACCGATGAAGGCTACAAATAGCTTGACGGTTACTACAACAAGCGAGCAGAATAGAGGACATTATACTCAAAGGGAAATGTGTCTTAAGGTAAGCTATTAGGGTTTAAAATAGCATGTATTTTACAGTAGTTTGTCCAAAATTGCCTGCGATATTTGCCCTAGACGTTGCTTTTATTTTTAAGTAAAAGAGGTGATTTATACTTGGAAAAATTTGATTTGAGATAAGCAGTTAATTTGGCATGGTTTCTACCAAGGCGGAGAGGAGCAAAAACGAGAGATGTGTCATTTTCGTGTAGAATTTGACAGCTCCCAATGATTTCCATGTTGATCGGTTGGTAGCGGCCTGCGTCTAGCGCCTTCCTGCTACCTTTATGATGTCATCTCCGTTCCGCTTTTCTGGAATTAGGATTTACTCTATATTTTTTCACTTTAAAATTATGTAATTCGTTGCGGGTGTGGCGACGCCACTACAAACTAGTGACCAACAGATGGCGCTGTTACTACTTCACTATGGAAGCTTCGGAAGCTGGAAAACATTGAATTTTCGGATAGATCCAGTTTATTATGTAACCTATTATTGGTACCGTTTGAAAGAGCTTGTGAAGCACTTTCAGAATCAGTTTTAAGATATCTTGTATAGTTTAGAAATAATCGAGTGAGATCACTTAACGTTTCCACCCTGTATATACTTGGCAGGGTAGAAAACTCCTTCACCGCGATGCAGGTTTGTATGAGCGGCGGAGTGTGCCATAGTGAAGTAGTAACAGCGCCATCTGTTGGTCACTAGTTTGTAGTGGCGTCGCCACACCTCCAATCTCCGTTTTATCCCACTGGGTAAAGGTTTCCCCAGTCTTTAAAAACAATATTTGTCACCAGGACAACAACGGTGCGTCCCGCATCGTGACGCAGCTCCAATATACCGCGTGGCCAGACCATGGCGTCCCAGACGACTCCGCCGCCTTCATACAGTTCACGCAGCTATGCTCGGAACTTAGAAACCATAGAGCTGGTGAGTACATACTTAGTTTTATTTAGCCAAATTACGTCTAGTGCTGGACAAAGGCCTCCCCTAAGGATTTCTACAACGACCAGTCCCGCGCTGCACGCACCCAGGTACTTCCTGAAACCTTCACCAGATCGTCGGTCCACCTAGCGAGAGGCCTGCCCACGCTACGTCTTCCACTCGTGGTCGTCACTCAAGAACTTTTCTGTCCCAGCGGCCATATTCAGCTCTACAAACTATGTGCATCGGCAATTCTGTGGGCTATGGTTTTCCTGCGGATCTCCTCATTTCTGACTCAGACAGAGAAACTCCGAGTGTAGCACGCTCTATCACTCATTGGGTGACCTTGAAAGCGTGCTTATCGGTGACCTGCCGTCAGTTTCGAGCCTGTGGCAGGCCTTTTTGGAGTAAAATTCTATTGCCTATATCTTAGACGAACTGTCCACACGCTAACAGCTATCCTACGAACATTTCTGAGCTCTTGCTGGACGTTGATGCCAGTCAAATGACGATTTCATAGAGAGGTTGACATGAAAAATCGGTCATCCTTCTGCGATGTGCACTGGCGCTGTTCAGAACTTGGTCTCGGGATAAAGCCACTAGTCTCCCGAAAGCGTCTTAAAACTTTCGAAACCCAGGACTGGCTTAGTGGAGCTGACATGCGACAGCCCGCTGGCTGAGCCCTTCTTGCAATAGTGCAAGGATTTGTGCTGCTTCTGAAGGTGTAGAATCCCAGGTAAAGTGTCAAAAGAAGCTGAGATGTGTATGGATCAACGTGTGAAAGCAAAAATCCGAAAACACGTGCTTTTATAGGGGGTAAATGGGCCGCAACTCGCGACGTATCAAACAGTTGATACGAGTACATGTCTTTTTCCTTACTTCTTCACATCAGTCGCGATATCTTTTTAAATACTGGTGTGATTTAAATGAATTTAGTATCAATTTAAAGTTAAAAATTTAATCTTTAAAATGGTGCCACTTTTTTTGTTACTAACAAATTCGTTAGTACACAAGATCGCGTGGAAACAACTTCATGTAAGTGATTCCATACTTTTGCTCGCGAGTGTAGTATAGTCTCTTGCACACGATTTGATTTTAGCTTGTTGAACTGAGATTAATTTTTAATTAAGAGTTAACGTCCTTCACAAGCCCGTACTCGTTATTATTGTGTAATGAATCAAAACTTTATTTCTGTTTTGCAGTAATACCAACAGTAGTCCAAGAGCCAGACGCCGAAGAGGAACGCCTACTGGACCCGCCGCTCATAGTGCACTGCTCAGCCGGCGTCGGCCGCACCGGCGCGCTCATACTGGCCGAGACCGCGCTCGAGCTGCTGTCTCGGAGGCAGCCGCTGTATCCGCTGGATCTAGTGCGCGCCATGAGGACGCAGCGCCCCATGTGCATACAGAACGCGGTGAGTGACGTCACAGCCGGGCCGTGTCGCTGCAGCCGCTGTACCCGCTGGATCTAGTGCGCGCCATGAGGACGCAGCGCCCCATGTGCATACAGAACGCGGTGAGTGACGTCACAGCCGGGCCGTGTCGCTGCAGCCGCTGCACCCGCTGGATCTAGTGCGCGCCATGAGGACGCAGCGCCCCATGTGCATACAGAACGCGGTGAGTGACGTCACAGCCGGGCCGTGTCGCTGCAGCCGCTGTATCCGCTGGATCTAGTGCGCGCCATGAGGACGCAGCGCCCCATGTGCATACAGAACGCGGTGAGTGACGTCACAGCCGGGCCGAGTCGCTGCAGCCGCTGCAGCCGCTGGATCTAGTGCGCGCCATGAGGACGCAGCGCCCCATGTGCATACAGAACGCGGTGAGTGACGTCACAGCCGGGCCGTGTCGCTGCAGCCGCTGCACCCGCTGGATCTAGTGCGCGCCATGAGGACGCAGCGCCCCATGTGCATACAGAACGCGGTGAGTGACGTCACAGCCGGGCCGTGTCGCTGCAGCCGCTGCACCCGCTGGATCTAGTGCGCGCCATGAGGACGCAGCGCCCCATGTGCATACAGAACGCGGTGAGTGACGTCACAGCCGGGCCGAGTCGCTGCAGCCGCTGTATCCGCTGGATCTAGTGCGCGCCATGAGGACGCAGCGCCCCATGTGCATACAGAACGCGGTGAGTGACGTCACAGCCGGGCCGTGTCGCTGCAGCCGCTGTATCCGCTGGATCTAGTGCGCGCCATGAGGACGCAGCGCCCCATGTGCATACAGAACGCGGTGAGTGACGTCACAGCCGGGCCGTGTCGCTGCAGCCGCTGTATCCGCTGGATCTAGTGCGCGCCATGAGGACGCAGCGCCCCATGTGCATACAGAACGCGGTGAGTGACGTCACAGCCGGGCCGTGTCGCTGCAGCCGCTGTATCCGCTGGATCTAGTGCGCGCCATGAGGACGCAGCGCCCCATGTGCATACAGAACGCGGTGAGTGACGTCACAGCCGGGCCGTGTCGCTGCAGCCGCTGCACCCGCTGGATCTAGTGCGCGCCATGAGGACGCAGCGCCCCATGTGCATACAGAACGCGGTGAGTGACGTCACCCGCCGGGCCGTGTCGCTGCAGCCGCTGTATCCGCTGGATCTAGTGCGCGCCATGAGGACGCAGCGCCCCATGTGCATACAGAACGCGGTGAGTGACGTCACAGCCGGGCCGAGTCGCTGCAGCCGCTGCAGCCGCTGGATCTAGTGCGCGCCATGAGGACGCAGCGCCCCATGTGCATACAGAACGCGGTGAGTGACGTCACAGCCGGGCCGTGTCGCTGCAGCCGCTGTATCCGCTGGATCTAGTGCGCGCCATGAGGACGCAGCGCCCCATGTGCATACAGAACGCGGTGAGTGACGTCACAGCCGGGCCGTGTCGCTGCAGCCGCTGTATCCGCTGGATCTAGTGCGCGCCATGAGGACGCAGCGCCCCATGTGCATACAGAACGCGGTGAGTGACGTCACCCGCCCGGGCCGTGTCGGCCGAGACTGCGGTATAGATCGTTTCATCCACGAAGACGCGCTCCACCATTCTTCCGCTTATGTTTGAGTGTTACCGGTACACGCTAAATTATCCATGAGTGCACACGCACACTACAATAATAACGCTCGGATTGCTCGGATCAAACTCCCCGCACCCCGCGCTTCCCTAGACTAAAAATTGGTGCGGCGCGTCTTCGTGGATGAAACGATCTCTAGCTACCGATTGAGGTTGGGACTATTCGCTCTCGTTCCCACCGCTGCAACTCCTGTATAGGTCAGGTTAGTCCGGGGGGAAAGCTAAACTGTCATTGCACTCGCAACGAAATTAATCAGAAGATCAGAGGAGTCCGAAGTTAGGGTTCGACTTCCCTCAAAAGGTAAAAAGGCTAATCTGGAAGCTGTCTTATTTAACTAAAACCTGCCTACAGGTTCTCCGCGCTGATTTACGTAAGTACTCGTATTTTGCCTATTATGAAGACTGTCTCCATCTGTCCCAAATAAATAAATAAATTTGGAAGAGGTCGAAGATCAGCAGTTGACCTGTGGCTGAAATGATGAGAATTATTGTTGTTTAGTACCCTATTGTAGTTACATAGATCGATATTACAAAAAGAATGGCATCGCATTAGTGTGGGATATTCTGTCGCAGTCTACCACGTTATCATCTCTCTTAAACACCATACGAATCCTTTCGAATTAATTAACAATTCTTCTAACATTCCCCTTTGTCCACAGAACCAATACAAGTTTGTATGCGAGAGCATCCAAGCTGCGTACGCGCAAGGCCTGTCGAGCGCGGCGTCCGACTGATAGCATCTGCTCCCGCGGTACAGTACCGTCGAACTGTTAGTATAGTCACAAGAACTTTGCTAGTGTTAAGTTTGCGCGATTTTGACTCCTATTGTCACAGTCATAGACGTCAGAAAGATGTGCTGCGACTGCGAGACTGACCTTTATAGCAGCACTGGAAAGAACGTAGTAGTAGTGAAATAAGCCGTGCGGTTTTGACTCGTATATAAACTGACCCCACGGTGCAGTACCGTCGAACTGTTAGTATAGTCACAAGAACTTTGCTAGTGTTAAGTTTGCGGGGTTTTGACTCCTATTGTCACAGTCATAGAAGTCAGAAAGATGTGCTGCGACTGCAAGACTGACCTTTATAGCAGCACTGGAAAGGACTTAAGAAGAAATAAGCCGCGCGATTTTGAATGTCATCATCTGATTCCGCGGTGCAGTACCGCTAAACTATTTATAGTCACAAGAAAGAACTATAGTATTGATAAGTTTTCCGCGCGATTTTGATCCCTATTTGTCACATTAGAAAGAGTCATAGTGGTGAAAAAGGTTTGCTGCAAAACTTTTACCTTTATTGAAGGACTGGAAAGGACTAATTAGTGACAAGTTTGAATCGTAACTTTGACTCGTATTAACACATTGGAAATAGTCATAGAAGTAAAGAAGGTTTCCTGCTAGACCTTGACCCTTATTGCAACACTGGAAAGAACTATAGTAATTGCGTTTTGACACATTGTCACACTACTATAGCTCTTTCGGCAATGGGCGCGTTTATGTATTTTATTTAATATGATGTCTTCATTATACATAATTTATGTAAGTTTATCTGTTATTTAGTAGTAGTAGGGGCTAGATGGTTGGTGTGATAATTGGAACAATGTAATGTATTATTTATTGTTTTTTTATTAGTAGTTTATTTATCATATTGGTCATTTTTGTTCCGCAAACATCTACTAACATACTGTTGTAGAAGTTTTTAAATTGGTGTTCTAAAACTATTTGCAACTGGCTATGTTTTAATGAGAGTTGCGATAATTTAACAAGTAGATAACTGTCCTAGTCGTCTTTGGACGTTGCCTCCGCCTTGTAAACATTTTCTATCCCTTTTCTTCACCTTTTCAATTTAGATGTTAGTTTAACTAAACGTTTTAAGTACTTTTCTGGATAGAGTACAAGATCTAAGACGATCTTTTACTAGGTTTCTTTAAAAATAGGCATTTTAAAGCCTTATAGTCCAGTCAATAAAGCATTATAGATGGAAATCCGTGGAACACAATTTCTGACTTCGGGACTTTATTTAGACTAGTTAGGAGGTGAACATAGCAAAAGTCCCCGCCCTTAGCCCTTGAACCGGCGGGGTGGGGGGGGGTTTAAAGGTACCACTTTTCGGTTTTTCGCTTAATCCTCGGAAACTATGCGTCCTAGTGACATGACTACTATGAACCAAAAAAAGCTTATTCAATTAGCTACAGGTGAGATAGTCAAGTTTTTTTTATATCTTGTATAGTTTTTGCGGCATCTGCTCTAGAAGGTCTGTAATATTGGTAATTTTATTTTTGTCTTACATGTTCCCATCAGGAGAAAATCGACTAAATCAACATTGAGCAAATATTTTAGACATGCGGAAGCATGTTAAGCCTAGTTCCAGGGAGGAGACTGCACTGTGCGTATATTTAGACGAATCAATTGGAGCCACTTTTGACTCCTCATCACTCAAAAACTAATGTGCATTAACACTTCAAATTTGGCTCATGTGTTGAGACCTGCAAGATAAACATCAGCTTCAAATTTCATAAATATACCTCAAACGGTTATTTAGGTATTGACGTCCAAAAATCTACATATCTGACCTATAGACCAAATTTTAACAAATTCCAGATCACCTTGAAGGTTCAAATTTGGCATCCAGATAGGTAGATGTGTAAATATAAAGGAACAAATAAAAAACCAGTAAATTTTAACATTTCACAGGTGATAGATAGATTTTAGTGTCCTAAATGTCGATTTTTGAACGTCAATACCTAAACAACCGTTTGAGGTATATTTATGAAATTTGAAGCTGATGTTTAACTAGCAAGTCTCAACACATGAGCCTAATTTGAAGTGTTAATGCACAGTGCTTTTTGAGTGATGAGGAGTCAAAAGTGGCTCCAATTAGTTCGTCTAAATATACGCACGATGCAGTCCCCTCCCTGGAACTAGGCTTAACATGCTCCCGCATGCCTATAATGTTTGCTTATTGTTGATTTAGTTGATTTTCTCCTGATGGGAACATGTAAGACAAAATTAAAATTTCCAATATTACAGACCTTCTAGAGCAGATGCCGCGAAAACTTTACAAGATATAAAAAAACTTGTCTGTCTCACCTGTGGCAAATTGAATAAGCTTATTTTGGTTCATAGTAGCCATGCCACTAGGACGCATAGTTCCCGAGGATTAAGCGAAAAACCGAAAAGTGGTACCTTTAAACCCCCCTTTCCCCGCCGGCTCAAGGGCTAAGGGCGGGGACTTTTACTATGTTCACCTCCTAACTAGTCTAAATAAAGTCCCGAGGTCAGTAATTGTGTTCCAGGGATTTCTCTCTACACCGTCGTTAAAGCATTCATTGACTGGACTATTAAAGATTGATGTGATGAACATAAATAAGATATATAATTAATATTTTACGTTTGCATGAAAAAGTCTACCTAATTCTGAGATGCTATGTCACAACCTATTTATTAATCATTATATCATCACATTTCGCATAATAAAAGGTGCATAACGTCTTATTTGGTACTTATAAGTAACGATAGGTTCTAGTAATATTCACTTTGCCACGTGACTTTACTTCAGACTATTTTATGTTGACAGCACGTCTACCTATTTTAGTCTTCAAATCCAATGGATTTTAAATTTTATATCTTCAGTATTAAGGTTCAAAATTTGCTGTCGACTGTAAAATTACGTAAGTGTAGGCGTGGACTATACAGGCCACGCCCCGAGTCACGTGACAATGTGAATAAACAATACAGAATGATGATTTCAATGAATGCTTGAATGTTAGAATTTTAAATTTGTTTTTTTTTTTCTCGCTCCTATGGATACTTGGCAAGCATTGAAATCAAAATCTAGTGAAGTCGATAAAATATAATTATTATAATTCAAATCTGTCGCAACTCTATGTGTGACGTATTAACAAATTGCATTAGTTTAATTTAAACTAAAACTAAATAAAAAATCGAGACCAATTTGACCAAAAAGACTTGAATAGATAAGAAATTTGGTTCTCAACGATGTTATTGGGTGTAAAAATAATTATAAGTGGTTTGGTAAGGGGTGCTATACACCTAAGCGAGACTTTATTTGCACTAGGTGGTAATGTAGATGAATGTTCGCGAAATAAGTGTAATAGAATGCGAAATAAGATACGCTTTGTCGTTTAATATCGAATGTGCCCGACTCCTGATCCCTTTGTAGTGCACATGTAAAAAATTCATTGCTTTTCGACCTTATGATAACCGAATAAGGTTCAAATTATGGTGGCACATATTCGCAAATGCTTAAGTGTCTACCGCCCCTTATATGTGTTTATGATCGGTGTTCGAGTACTTCAACGATTTAGAATAACGTTTCGGTTTTATTTGATATCAGTAGAAAACTAATTCTCGAATAAATAATTGACTATCGACCCCAAATAACATATCATGATTAAGGAATAAGATTCTTTTATTTCGTTCATATTAATTTATTTTAGATATAGTTTTTTTCTAACGCTTTTACACTGTGATTGTTGTTGATTTCAAAATAATTATAGTACCTGGTGAAAAATAATATGCGTATTTGTACAGAAAGAGATAATTTTGAAAATTACACCCTGTATATTTGACCAGATCTGTGGACTGCCAATGGCAGAACTACAGACTGTCAATTATTTTAGTCATATCTCTTGATTAACTAAAATTCATATTATCTTTTGCCAGGTACTAATCGTAGATATCTAGTAGGTGAATCTTGCCTTTCAACGAATTTAACATTTCCTAATTTTAAACAGATAAGTGATATGTATTAATTTATTTTCGTATTTATATACACAGTTTTTATTGCTTCTTTTCTGTGCCATTTACGAAGAGTTGTATATCTAGTTCTAAGGATAAATAATACAGATAATCATGAATAATTTATCTTCAATATTTTTGTTTAAACATTAAACCTTTTTCCTCCAAGGGTTTGTATACGTAATTTAAAAGCAATGTAAATAATTGTAACGAATGATTTGTATATTAATGATTGGATTGAACTAACTTTATAATCAATGTTTCTTAAGTTACGTGAAATTAATATAATAATATAATGCATACGTAATAATTATGTGCAAATTACGTGCATTTACGAGTAGTACATATCGAGCGTACGATTTTCCAAAGCGATTGATATCGATTCAGTACATGACGATTATTTTCGACTAGATCTACACTCGCGAGCAAAACTATGGAATCACTTACATGAAGTTGTTTCCACGCGAACTTGTGTACTAACGATTTTGTTAGTAACAAAAAAAGTAGCACCATTTTAAAGATTAAACTTTTATCTTTAAATTGATACCAAATTCATTTAAATCACACCAGTATTTAAAAAGATATCCCGGCTGGTGTGAAGAAGTAACGAAAAAGACATGTATGAACTGTTTGATACGTTGCGAGTTGCGGCCTATTTACCCCCTATAAAAGCACGCGTTTTTAGATTTTTGCTTTTACACGTTGATTCATACATATCTCCGCTTCTTTTGACACTTTACCTGGGATTCTACACCTTCAGAAGCAGCACAAATCGTTGCACTATTGCAAGAAAGGCTCAGCCAGCGGGCTGTCGCACGTCAGCGCCACATAAGCCAGTCCTGGGTTTCGAAAGTTTCAAGACGCTTTCGGGAGACTAGTGGCTTTATCCCGAGACCAAGTTCTGAACAGCGCCGGTGCACATCGCAGAGGGAAGACCGTTTTTTCATGTCAACCTCTCTATGAAATCGTCATTTGACTGGAATCGATGTCCATCAAGAGCTCAAAAATGTTCGTAAGATAGCTGTTAGCAAGTGGACAGTTGGTCTAAGATATAAGCAATAGAATTTGACTCCAAAAAGGCCTGCCACAGGCTCGAAACTGACGGCAGGTCACCGATAAGAAAGAACCCTTTCAATTTGCTCGTACACATCTCGATGGGAAGGCGAGTAATGGAGGCGAGTTCTGTTCTCCGATGAATGCAAACTGTGTTTGCAGGGCAGCAGTCGAAGAGGTCGGGTTTATAGGCGGCCTGAGGAGCGATTTGTGCAGTGCTGGTTCGCTGAAACAGTGGCTTATGGGGGTGGCTTGCTCGACTTAACATCGAGATGTGTACGAACAAATTGAAAGCGTACTTATCGGTGACCTGCCGTCAGTTTCGAGCTTGTGGCAGGCCTTTTTGGAGTTAAATTCTATTGCTTATGTCTTAGACAAACTGTCTACTTGCTAATAGCTATCCTACGAACATTTTTGAGCTCTTACTGGACGTCGATTCCAGTCAAATGACGATTTCATAGAGAGGTTGACATGAAAAAACGGTCTTCCCTCTGCGATGTGTGCCGGCGCTGTTCAGAACTTGGTCTCGGGATAAAGCCACCAGTCTCCCGAAAGCGTCTTAAAATTTTCGAAACCCAGGACTGGCTTATGTGGCGCGGACGTGCGACAGCCCGCTGGCTGAGCCCTTCTTGCAATAGTGCAACGATTTGTGCTGCTTCTGAAGGTGTAGAATCCCATGTAAAGTGTCAAAAGAAGCGGAGATGTGTATAAATCAACGTGTGAAAGCAAAAATCCTAAAACGCGTGCTTTTATAGGGGGTAAATAGGCCGCAACACGCGACGTATCAAACAGTTCATACATGTCTTTTTCGTTACTTCTTCACATCAGCCGCGATATCTTTTTAAATACTGGTGTGATTTAATTGAATTTGGTATCAATTTAAAGATAAAAGTTTAATCTTTAAAATGGTGCCACTTTTTTTGTTCCTCACAAATTCGTTAGTACACAAGATCGCGTGGAAACAACTTCATGTAAGTGATTCCATACTTTTGCTCGCGAGTGTATATTTGACTGTGTAAGAATGATCGACATAGTTCAATTATCTGACTAAAGTGTTCGAAGTAGATTTATAGGTATATTTTCTACCTTGTGATGTGTGATTGTGGTATGCGTTATGTGGAAAAATAAATATTTTATTGAATGATACTTGCATTTCATTTATCAACTATAGCTTTTAACTTAGTCAGTGCACATGAGGGTGTTTTTGAGACGTCATACGTCAACGAGACTTCAGATTTGAACGCTCTGTAAAGTCATAAATATCAATGTCACCACTCCTGTGCAACTCCCATAGCACTAGAGCTATAGTTTATTTTTTACGATTTTAAGTAGATTTAGATTTTTTATTATCTCAATGAGCTGTGGCATGTTCATATAACCCATAGCACATCAGTTTACATCAAATTCAGAATTTTAAATATACCTTGAGCTTTTTAAGCCAAACCAGAAGGAGGAGTGTAGACCAAAACGTCCATTTTGGCTCTGGCAAACTGTAATAATGATGGTCCGTGCTCCTACATTGAAGACTTAAGGCTTCCACAGACCAAACGCGGGTCAGTAGCAGTGCGGGTCAGTTGCAGCGCGGCAGTAGGCACACTGAAAGCAGCGCAGTTTCAACGCAGTTGCAACGCGGGCGGTTGTCAAAAATTTCAATATTCTAAAACCGCTTTCAACGCGCTGCTACCGCCCTGCCTCCGGTTTGTCGTTCGGCAGTTGCAGTGCGGCGCGGCGCAGAGCGGTTGGAGCGCGGGCCCGCGTTCAAATTTGGTGTGAGATACTTCAAAGAGTTTCTTGTATTAGGTACAATTTGCGCGGGCCCGCATTCAAACTGCGCTGCTACTGCCCCGCGTTTGGTCTGCCCAAGCCTTTAATAAATAAGCTGATGATGATTTTTTTATCCACAACGAAGACCCGAACACCTTAGTGTCAAACCGAATAAACCCCCAAAGGCGTCTACATAATATACATCTACTATATAAAAATAAGTCGGGTTTTCCTCCCTGACGCTATAACTCCAGAACGCACGAACCGATTTCCACGGTTTTGCATTCGTTGGAAAGGTCTCGGGCTCCGTGAGGTTTATAGCAAAGAAAATTCGGGAAAAGGGGGTAAAACGGGATCCACGCGTACGAAGTCGCGGGCGGCCGCTAGTAAACCTATAATTAAGGCAGCACTTAGGTAAAGTTTAAATACGCTGTAAAACCAGGCTCTTCCCGCGACCTTCACCAGATCGTCGATCCACCTAGTGCCTGGACCGGTCGTGGAAATCCTTGGGGGAGGCCTTTGTCCAGCAGTGGACGTCATTTGGCTGCAACGAACGAACGTTGTAAATATTGTTTTTATTTTAGTGTATGTCTTGCTTTTTGTCCTATTAAATAAATAAAAATAAATACACGGCTTGATCTGCCCATTTTTTCTAAGAATGAATTTTAGTAGGTATATTATATACCCGATATTCCTGTTTTGATATACATACCTACAAGTTATATCAAAACAGGAATAACAAGAACGAAAATCACGCACGAGGCGGAATCGGCCAAGAGGATTAATAACATAAATGGGCTAATAGTCCAGTCATTATAGTAAGTTCACCTCGGAATTCGAGATACCCAGCTGTAAGTCTGTAAATACGTGTATATTGACACCCTAAAGGTTGTCTCAAAACCTACATATGGTAGGGTGTAAGCAACTATTAAATTTCAAGGTCAACGGTCACAAAAATCGGTTTTTTGCGCTTTTTTTAGAAATATCTCATTTCCTGTGGGTTTTTTGCTATTTGTATTTATTATCAATATTGTAGAATACTAAATTCTCTACAAATTTTGTTTAAAAACTTTTTTTATACGGTGAACCGTTTTCGAGATAGAGGGCGGAGAGCGCGCGGTCACTGCATCACTTCAGGTCTACTTAAGCGGTTTAGATTTTTCATACAAAAGGATTTTCCCGCTAATTCCTGTGGGAATTTCGGGAATTCCTTGTTGTAACTAAGCTTTGAGTTTACTAAGGTACCTACATGCCAAATTTCAAGCGTCTAACTTCCGTTAAGCGTTTAGATTTTTCATACAAAAGGATTTTCCCGCTAATTCCTGTTCCCGTGGGAATTCCTAAGTATACTATAACCTGCCCAGGTGTATGAAGAATAATTGTACCAAGTTTCGTTAAAATCCGTCTAGTAGTTTTTGTTTCTATAAGGAACATACAGACGGACAGAATTCTATACATGAAATATATTTTCAAAATAACTATCAGGGGGTGATTAGTGATCGATACTGATGCCAAAAATGCAATCAGTAAAATTTTTGTCTGTCTGTCTGTCCGTCTGTATGTTCCTTATAGAAACAAAAACTACTCGACGGATTTTAACGAAACTTGGTACAATTATTCTTCATACACCTGGGCCGGTTATAGTTTACTTAGGAATTCCCACGGGAACAGGAATTAGCGGGAAAATCCTTTTGTATGAAAAACCTAAACCGCTTAAGTTGACCTGAAGTGATGCAGTGACCGCGCGCTCTCCGCCCTCTATCTCGAAAACGGTTCACCGTATAAAAAAATTTTTTAAACAAAATTTGTAGAGAATTTAATATTCTACAATATTGATAATAAATACAAATAGCAAAAAACCCATAGGAAATGAGATATTTCCAAAAAAAGCGCAAAAAACCGATTTTTGTGACCTTTGACCTTAAAATTTAATAGTTGCTTACACCCTACCATATGTAGGTTTTGAGACAACTTTTAGGGTGTCAATATACAAGTATTTACAGACTTACAGCTGGGTATCTCTAATTCCGAGATTCTTACCTAATTTAAGCTTAAATGACTGGACTATAATCATAATATTAGTTCGCGAGTTGCCAAAACAGACTGCGCAAAAGTTGGGTTGTTCTAAGGCTCATTAATAATCATATCACCATGGGAACGGCGAGGTCAGGGGTTAAATTAAAGGGATTGTGCTGGAAGTTGGCTTCCAATATGAAGAAATACGTAGTTTGATGTTTTATTTAACACTAAGAGCGCTTTCACACTAGAACGTTAGTAGCGCGGCAGTAAACGGAAAAGAAAACACAGTAAGGAAATATGGTGAAGTTATAGACAATCCTTGCTGGACAAATTTCCACTATCAAACACGCATTAGTCTAGATACGTCAACGTTTTAACCCATATATGCCCAAAACTATTTAAATCTCTATATGGGTTAAAAGTATACAACGTGTCCCAAAATTCAAGGATAAGCCGACGCCACAGGATGGACATAGTCATGACTACTTTAGGAAAAATAAGGAAAAAAATCTATCTCAATTATTTTTTAACTTACACAATAAATTATGAAATTCGACGAAAATTGACACCCCTTATGATATTTTACATTACCACGACCACAATTTTTCAAATATCCCTGTTTTTCTGTTTATATCGGCAACTTAAGTAGTGCTGCTGTCCACCCCAACTCTTAAAACCCCCAGAATCCTTGCAGTTTTTACACAAAAGTTAATCAAAATATGTTATTTCCTTAAAATTTTCAACGATTTTTACTTTCACTCCACTTTGACTCATCGTTTTATTAAAAAAAAGTATGAATACTAGTGCGGCAAGTTATTTATAAAGTTGACGCAACTATCCAAGATTCCAAAATGGTATAATACTCTAAGAAACCTAGTCGCAAAAAAGATATGCGTACCATTTTTACAAGCACTTCGCTTGTTAGTTAGTATGGGATAAATCTTGCAACTGAATTTAAAACCAGTTCTCCTTAACCAATTGAGCTGAAATTTGGTATACTTGTGTAGGTACAATGACAATGCAATATTATGGTACCACTGAGCTGGATGGAGTCTGGAAGTGGCCATAGGAACTCTTAACGAAACGGCGGAATTGCATCTAGTTTGGGTTCGTTGGACTTGTCTTTTCGAGCACTTTAGTGCTAGATGATGTCCAGGGTCCTGATGATGAAGTCAAGAGGTGGCAGGAGCTGGCCATAGGAACTCCTAAACGAAACGGCCGAAGCTTATCGAGTTTGGGTTCGTTGGATTTGTCTTCCCGAGCACTTGGGCCATGAGATTGAGAAACAACTAAAAAGTTTAAAATAAAGTTGTAATAAAAAAAACTTTTTTAAAAACAAGCTTGACTTCGTTTGAAAACTATAATTGACTTCATCATCAGGACCCTGGATATCATCTAGCACTAAAGTGCTCGAAAAGACAAATCCAACGAACCCAAACTAGATGCAATTCCGCCGTTTCGTTTAGAAGTTCCTATGGCCACCTCCAGTCTCCATTCGGCTCAATGCTACCATAATATTGCATTTTCATCGTATTTACATAAGTATACCAAATTTCAGCCCAATCGGTTGAGGAGAACTGGTTTTAAATTTAGTTGAAAGATTTATCCCATACTAACTAACAAGCGAAGTGCTTGTAAAAATGGTACGCATATCTTTTTTGCGACTAGGTTTCTTAGAGTATTATACCATTTTGGAATCTTGGATAGTTGCGTCAACTTTATAAAAAACTTGCCGCAGTAGTGTTCATACTTTTTTTTTACAAAACGATGAGTCAAAGTGGAGTGAAAGTAAAAATCGTTCAAAATTTTAAGGAAATAACATATTTTGATTAACTTTTGTGTAAAAACTGCAAGGATTCTGGGGGTTTTAAGAGTTAGGGTGTACAGCAGCACTACTTAAGTTGCCGATACAAACAAAAAAACAGAAATATTTGAAATATGGTGGTCGTGGTAATGTAAAATATCATAAGGGGTGTCAATTTTCGAAGAATTTCGTAATTTATTGTGTAACTTTAAAAATAATTGAGATAGATTTTTTTCCTTATTTTTCCTAAAGTAGTCATGATTATGTCCATCCTGCGGCGCCGGCTTATCCTTGAATTTTGGGACACGTTGTATATGAAAAACGAAGGGCTCTTCTTTGTATAGGTATCATAAGTAATTATAAAATATCCTCTTTATTTATAGCATTAACTAGCTTTCCGCCCGCGGCTTCGCCCGCGTGGAATTTTGTCTGTCACAGAAAAACTTTATCGCGCGCGTCCCTGTTTCAAAAACCGGGATAAAAACTATCCTATGTTCTTTCCCGGGACTCAAACTATCTCTATGCCAAATTTCATCAAAATCGGTTGCGAGGTTTAAGCGGGAAAGCGTAACAGACAGACAGACAGACAGACAGACAGACAGAGTTACTTTCGCATTTATAATATTAGTTGGGATAATGAACATATCAACTTCGTAATAAGCATGTGTGAGCATTCACTTACGATTCCACAGGCGGACCGCACCAATTACAAATTAAATGTTAGTATTAGCCCCTCATAACAAGATTTGCTTCGAGGTTCCACAAAATAAACAGATCGCATCCGCCTTTAGAATGTTTCCGGAACAACCTTCTCTGTTCTCTCCCTTATGGAGAGGGGGGCATAGTGGAAGGGGTGGGCAAAGCGAAAAATTTGATTTTACCAACACTCTTTCACCCAACGGCACTCGTGCTTCACGTAAGCCAAGCACAGGGCCGACCAAGGTCATTGACCAAAATCAGTCCGGCTAGCACCACCGAGCAGGCTACATGACTGCGCGATGTAGATCGAGTGAGTTTCTTACGAAATTCAAGGATTTTCGATGCTGGATATTATTGTGAAAAGTGAGTAGTGATGGTATTTTTATTATTTAAATCTAATATCTGTTTATCATAGATTCCTTTGACATTTTGTAGATTAAACAAATTTTAATACTTTCTTAGTTATCAATTGAAAACTGTAATTATTATCAAAAAGGCAAAGTGGAAAAAATTACAAGGGGGCAAAGTGGAATGATTCCCACATAGAAATATTTAATTTGTTTTTTCAGATGGTTCATAATTATTACAAAAGAAAAACGAACCAAGGCTCATGAACAGAAGATCAAATGAGAAGAGCGATTGAGGAAGCGAGTCTTAGTACGATTAGTTCGGTAGAAAAAAATATGGTATCCTATTTGGAACTCTTCATCGTCATTTGAATACATCGAAGAAGATTGATAAGTTTCGTCCGGTATTTTTCAATAAAACTGAAGCAAAAAATATATGATTTTGCAGTAGTAAGGGACAAGGTTTTTTATTGCCTAAAACAGTTCCTAATTACCAAATAAGTTGTTGTTATTTCATTTAATTGACCTCATTAGCAAAATGCTCAAATAGAGTAGATAAACGCTTAATAAGTGCCTTTTTCACTTTGCCCAAAGTGCAATTCCACTTTACCCTTGTGATAAGGGCAAAGCGGAAAATTATAAACTATAAAAAAAAGTTATTTTATGCCAAAATAGTTAATAATTCGTTAATTTTTTTTAGAGTTATCTATAATACAATACTTGTAGTATCATTTTGACTAAAACTAGTCTTCATAACTTATCTGGTTATTTTTATTTTTTCGATTGAAATTAAGTACTCCACTATGCCCCCCCTTCCCCTATCTATGTGCATAAAGGTCAAAATAAGACTCATTGAACCCAAATTATACTTAACCTATACGGTTTGTACAAATAAACGTTTGATGCCATCAGTGTTGAAAATAGGGGTTTTTAATTTGATTTATTAAAGATTCAACTTCAAACTCCAAATATTCATTTCTCAAATAATTATTATTAAATAAGAATTGCCATGAACGTTTCATACTTATTATGATTTTTCTTCTTCCACTATTTCGAAATTAAAAAAGGCTCTATCTTAAAATATGTATAAAAGCATTGGTAAAAATTCTGAATTTATGCTAATTTATAAAGTTTAAGAGTTTAAAGTATCTGGGGGTGTATTCTGGAGTCAAGTCGATTTATTATACACCTACTTAACCGGCAACACATACAAAATCTCACAAATCGTAGAATAAGACTGGTGCAGATTCTTAGGCGAATAAAATTCAAACTCAAATTAATAGAGGCACGTCCTCCAAAGACGCAACTTTGAGAAACCTTGTAGAAAAGTCATTTCAATTTTAATGTTCTCTATCTTTCTACATTCAATCATAGAAAAAGTAAGTAAGGCTGGTCAACAGCCTGCGGCACATGAATTTGGGACCACTCTGTCACACGGACATCCCTTCCTTTTCATTTATAATACATAAAAACCGGGTAAGTAAGTGCCAGTTGCACTCTCACACAGAGGATTCCGTAGAAAGGAATCCTACATTACTGGATCCAGCAAAACTGGATTGCTGTGGGATGGGAATGAGCCATTAAGTACCCGAAAAACAAATCTGCAATCTAAAAACTTAACAGAAACAAAACAACGTCAAGATACAACTTTTTATAGTACGGGAGTTCCATTCATTAAGTAGTCATTCATTTTATATAATTTTTATTTCATTAGAAAGACAAAACAGTTCCCACGTTTGGAATGACACATTCGAACGGTTCGGTTTTTTGCGGGACACTGCAAACGGGATGTTCGTGTGATTGTATACTTACTACTAAACGGGATCTTCCAAAACACGGGACATCTTCGTGGAAACAAGTATTTACTTACCTACTAGGTCTACAGTAAGTAAGTTCGCAATAAATGTTAATTACAACGCTTGAGATGCGTTAACAAATTAACTCAGC
This sequence comes from Ostrinia nubilalis, assembly GCF_963855985.1. Taxonomy (NCBI): domain Eukaryota; kingdom Metazoa; phylum Arthropoda; class Insecta; order Lepidoptera; family Crambidae; genus Ostrinia; species Ostrinia nubilalis. The sequence goes on along the minus strand of NC_087097.1, from coordinate 4,614,577 downwards.
TTAAACAATTGTCTACAACTCTACATCACCGAACCCTTCCAAAGAGAGTGAACTAGGAAGTGTTCAAGTGTAGCTAGGGTTGCCAGGTCCAAAAGCACAAAAGCCGGACTCTGTGCTTCATTTGGCCGGACATTTTACCCTAAAAGCCGGACATGTGACGGGACGGGACGGGGGTGCAATTAGTGTCGTAGCTCACGAGTGAGTAGGTACTATCATCAACGGGTGCCCAACATCCTAATGCGTGCGCTACATATTATTCTGTGGCTCGACTTTCGCTTGGCACGGCAGCCCAATAAAAAGCCTAACAAAAGCCGGACAGGCCGGACAAGACCGTAAAAAGCCAAACCTTTCCGGCTAAAGCCGGACACCTGGCAACCCTAAGTGTAGCCCAAACGGATTTGCGAACCAAATCCGTAGACTGCTCGCACCTCAAGATTATTACCATAACATGCGATGGGTTTTGTAAGAAGAAAACATACAAACTTATAGTTAGTCAGGTTCAGAGCTTGATAAAGTCCCGGATAGTTTATCAGGAACTTATCTGTCAGGTATTTCTTTATAGTTAATCCTATTCTAGACCTATCTATCCTGAGTTTCTTTCGCTGCTTCTTTTCAGCACTGCTAGTCCATTTATTATCCCGAAGCAGTAGTAAAATTAATACAGGGACGTGTCAATGAGCATTAAAAATGGATTTGAATCTATCTGACAAACATAAAGTCACCGGTAATCAACATTTTTACATTACATAAATGTCGTAGGCTCATTTTATAAAATGAGATCGTAGCTGGTGCTTTCTAGGCTCTACGACCGGCATACGCCCCATACAAATGTGAATAAACCTTTATCGATACTTTACTGGACTCAACTGAAACTTTTTAGGGACAAAGGGTGAATAATTGATTCTCTCACAAAGTTTTGTTTAGTTGAAGTTTATATCTTTATGAATATCTTATCGACAGCCAAATATTTATCCTGATAGTCCAATTGGTTTGAAACTTTTATGAAAGTAAATAGAGAAATACAAAAGTACCTAAGTAAATAGGGGACTACAGTTTTTATTATATTTGGTCACTGTGTTAATCGATGATTTCTCAGCCACGTAAAATTAGACCTACCTAACTAACCATCCTGGTTTCATCCAAGCTCAAAAATCAAATGGGATTAGGTACGTAGGTACCTTTCAAAACTTTTCAAGAATTTTCGGCCAAGTACTAAGTTACTTGACAAATCTTGCTCTATCTTTTTTAATAATGCTCTTTTTCCACCAAGGTGGAGCGGAGGGCATATTTTTTTCAGGTTTACATTATTCAGGAAACCAGGAAATCATTGGTTATTGAAAAAACTTCGCCACTCCGTCCGTCAGTATAGTTTAGTCAAATTTTTATGCATAACAAGATTAACAAGGCAGGTATTTGACCGCAATCTCGATGGCTTGATGTAAGTTTACATCAAACGTCGTTACTAGTTAAAAATGACATTAAATGTATGACAGCGCCCTGGCGCAAACTTTCAAAAACTAACATTTTCATAATATATTTTTAACGCGCTTACTAGTGAGGACGTTTACGTAAACTCACACTAAGCCCTCCGGTATTAATTGAGATGCAGTCTAGTTAGGTTGTCATAACATATAATAATATGTTGTTATGAGACCAAAATCGTGAAACCCCGGATGTAAGAATCCGGCCATCCTGCTCCACCCTGCCACTTCTGTGCGTAATGAGCAATTTCCGTTAATTATTTTTAATTGTTTGTCTGTTGTATGTAACTGTCAAGCTAATGGATTTAAGGGTAGGTGTTCCGAAGAAAGATTAAAGCTGAAGGCAATGAACGTTTGGAATTAAATTAATTTGATTTGAAAATCTTTTCTAAAGAGTTTTTTATAACCTTTAAACGACCTGTTTTATTCTCTAATGTAACACTACAATCACACTACAATGGTCAAAAGATTACGGTATCGAATTTCCGATTACAGAGGTCACTACTATCCCCGTCAACCACCGATTACTGAAGTGGGAGTAAATCTAGGAACGAGTTCGCCACAATAAGAAACATTAGCATAATAATATTTAGCTTAGCTGAAAGTGTCAGATTTTTGTATCACAATTACTAGTAACCTTGAAAAAAACATTTTTTTTAAGTTTAATCACCCAGAATAAGGTTCACTACATAACATAGGTACTAGAATCTCTCTGACTTTCAGTTTTAGGTCAGAATGTACTAATTTCCAAGACCCAGAATCTAATTTAGACTTAAATACTAAGCAAACAGAAGTTAATATCATACCGCTATGACCTGAATGAAAACATTTAAAAACAACAACCTTTCGAACCAATAACCTACGTCGAAGGGTGTCGACAGGGCCTATTATGTAAATAATATACGGGGAGCCGTGAGAAATTGCTATCATTTGTTCCCTCGTTTATTCTCATTAAGTTGTTTAATAACTCGCTTACACGTCCCAATAGGTAGCTTTTTTATTAACAGCCTTATCACAAATCAGAGCGAATGAAGTTTCATTCTAATGAAAGAATTAAGTTCAGGCAGTTGCCTGAAGTTTAAATGAAGCTTTTATGGCAAGCTTTGAAAGAGGTTTAAAAAAATCCGATTATTTTCTATTTTTACTTATAGTAGAAGTAAAGAGTCCATAGGATCGCGCAGATAGGGTATTATTGCAGTCGTTTTGTCTAATATTAAAAAACCAATAAACATCGGAGAATATTTGGAATTTTCCACGAGGAAATGCCATTGTTCGTATAGAGATGTACCTACGTTTACTACCTACCTGTATACAGGTAGGTGATCGATCGGTACACAACAGATATATGAAATATGTACATTCCTTTTAAAATAGCGCCTAATAGAAAGGCATAAGACGCCACATTGTTGATCTCATGACGTTATAGTTTTTGCAACTCCCGAAGGCGAGTGAGATTTAAGTACTTGTGTACGAGTAAACGAACAGTAGCGAGCCACCTCACAATATGTAAAGTTCACTCGCCTTCGTGAATTGCAACAACTATAATTTGTTCTATTCACAAACGCCTATCGCCATCGCGTCACGTAATCCGTGCCAGTGGCTAACATGATCCTGCGACATGCTCCTGTGGTCCGGGAGACTCCACGTGGAGCTGGTACCACTTACACTCACTTTTAATTCACCTTCGCTTTGTCTATTTTTGGAACTTCCTTATCGATCGAATCCGCTTCTCCCGGCCGCCAATTTCCTTAATATTGATGGAGACTACTATCTATTTACGCTCTGTCGTTTCCATCAATCCTTGCTCGTAAATTCGAGCATATTTTAATGAATATCTTGTACTAATTATAAGGCGTTTTATTTGAATAAATCGTACTAAAATTGTGACTGAAGACTAATAACTATGTTTAATACTATTTAAATATCTGATTTGTTCAACAAACATTGAAATATTTGATGTTACTGGAAAATAATAACATCAAATTTAGATTATTTCCAAATAATGCTTTGTGACCCAGAAAATATCGTCATAATTTCCTCAATCGAACGCGATAATCGAGTGACTTCGCCCTGCGGTACCGCCCTCGAAATCAACAGGCAGGCCCCGCCAGTTCGCTGCTGGCTCTCGCTGAGGCGGCCCGCCCTAGCCGCCCGCCCGCGTTCCACCGTTGGGCGACTTGCCTCGCTACCGGAACTTTACAGTGCAATGTGGATAGCCTTAAACTAGTGGAAAACTTGACCAAATGTTGACAAAATAATGAACAGAAATATTAGTAAAGTGTTGTTTACGAGTGGGGAAACAAAAGATTTCGGGTTGATTGATTTGACGTGGTTATTGTGCCGTTATTATTATAGCTTTTTGTTTGTTAAATTATGTAAATTGTATTTTTTGATACACACTTTTCTATCTTGCACCGGGATACATTTCGATTTTCAATTCACTTCACACGTGTTATGTATCAGATTTAAATGGTATAGAATAAATATTTTCAAACGTAAATTTTACGACCGCCGAATTACATCAGCGTTAAATAAAACATACGTCTATGTCAGAGAGACGTGAGTTGATATGATATTATGTTTTATTCAGTTAGGTACCTAATACAGAACTCGGTAAAAATCCTTTGAATTTGAAATTCAAATAGCTGCCCACTTGTGTGGCATTACACATAATAATAACGTAATTAGGCACGTACATACATACACGGCCGGTGGACTTATCGTGGGCAGGCCTCCCACTAGGTGGACCGACGATCTGGTGAAGTTCGCGGCAGGTGCCTGTTTGCGAGCAGCGCAGGAGCGGTATTTGTGGAAATCCTTGGGGGAGGTCTTTGTCCAGCAGTGGACGTCTTTCGGCTGAAACGAACGAAAAAACCGCCTATGTGGTCTAGTGGTAAGACCACCTGCTTCAGACGCAGAGGTCCCGGGTTCGATTCCCAGTGGGAGCAGATTTTTCTGTTCGGTTTGGTTGGTGGTAGGGCTTGTTCTAAGTCCGCCTGGCTAGCTACCACCATCTTACCAAGTCTGTCGTCATAACAACAATGTTAACAGCATTGTTGTGTTCCGGCAGTTAGAGGTAAGATAGCCAGTTCCTCCGTGGTTGAGGATTCCGGGTGAAGCTCGCTTCCACCTTCGGCCTGATCATCACTTACCATCAGGTGAGATACAGGCCAAGAGCTTCCTCGTTGTGGATAAAAAAAACTTACCTACCTACTTCTCAAGTGCGCTCTTATTTCCCAAGACGTAATTTTTGCGCTGACCCGATATCTAGTTGGCTTTGTTGATCGAAGATAGATGATATCAAATTAGCTTAATAGGCAAACTTGTACATTACACTCTGTAATGGATTTAGTTTAAGCTGTAACACTTACCTAATTTTCGTGCCAAAACTAAGTAATTGGTTCCAAGGTCTGTGTAAACTTCGTAACCGAAGAAACATCGCTTTCAGAAAAGAAGGAAGAAAGTTTTAAAAGCATTAGAACTTACATCCATAACGATGTTCCAAGTTTTATAAGCCTACCCACATTTTAAATGTTCACACGGTAAAATACCCCTGGTACACTTTCTCGTGTTAAGTAGATTTTCGCAAAAATTTCAAACTGAAGACCGGGAAAACTTCAAATTCCACTATTCACCATGTCTCTTTAAACACTCGAAATTAGCAAAAGAAGAAAGAGCCATTAAACAGAATAATAATAATAGAAAAGATTAGAAAATATGGCGTGATTTCGTTTATTCCCGATGTCCCCCACTATTTGTCCACCACTGGTGGACATCGAGAAAAAAAGTTGCAATGTCCACCAGTGGGGGACAGCGCTACTGAAATCTTCCCGTTGGGCCCTACTGGTGGACACTGAGAAGAAATGAGTTGCTCTGTCCCTCAGTGGTGGACATCAAAACCAAAAAAGTTCCGTTGTCCTCCACTATTATATTATAATGGTGGACAAATAGTGGGGGACATCGGGAATAAACGCGTGATCGTTTTGGATAAACATCTTTGCAATCAGTTTTCAGTGTATTTCCGCACACAGAATTATAACCTAAGTCTAGATAGCCCAAGATCATCATAAATCTTAATACAAAATATGTGGGCAAAAACTCCAGTGTAGTTAGGAATCAAATAAAGTCCAAAGTGAAATGTGAAAGTGACGTGGTATTTCGTGAAGTATGTTTTCACCATGAGGAGATGGCAAGCGGCATTTTACCTGATCGTCATATGGACAGATAACAGCCTGGTGATGTCTCTTCTATCAGGGAACAGCATCCTGAAGATCATCCCTGATCTTCTGAACTCTAAAGTGACGGATGTACCCACGGAGTCGACGACTGAAGAGCCGAATCGCACGGTGCTGGTGATGTCAACTGTGCTGGTGAGGAACGTGGTGGAAACTACGTCGCAGGAGACACTGGAGACCACAGCTGGATCTTATGTAAGTACTCTTTGCTTTTCAAGATATATTAACTACCATGAGTATAATATTGATTCCAATCCTCAGACACCTCAATTTTGTTTCCTCTATCAAAGTAAGTAGTTCTTTTTTCATTGTTTACGAGATTTTTATGTAGGTATCTTTTCTGTTAGCAATAGTTATGGGACTCAAAATATTCATTCATATGCGTCTCGTATATCTACTTTTAACCGTTTATGTTACCTCGTTAAAACTGATTTTCAAAACTGCTCAATATAACACTTAAAAACAAAAAGAGTCAAAATGCAACACTGAGAATCGAACGTAGAAAGCGAGCATGTTGTAAGTGTTGTAACGCAACAGGCACAATTCACACTCATACCAGGCCTGGCTCACTCCGCGAGGTACATCCGATAATTACCTACAGCGAAGCGCCCCGCCGGCGGGTATTATATCAGTCGAGTGTCACGCGCGCGCCCGTCAGGACGCTGGCGTGCGTTGTAGTACCTAATTCTATGATCGAAGTATTATTTAAAAATGGACATAAAGAGAAAGAAATATTATTGTGCGGCGTTCGGGTGTTTAAATTCGAAAAGAAATCTACCAGATTTATCTTTTTTTTCGCTTCCCAAAGATGCTGAAAGGTATGTTGGCCATGTAGGTAATCAATAATTCTTAGGATAGTATAGGAACCTAACCTACCATGACTACTGCTCAGAATGCGTTCGTTCGTTTCAGCCAAATGACGTCCACTGCTGGACAAAGGCCTCTCCCAAGGTTTTCCATAATGAATGCGTACTTTACCTACTATCGTACCTCATTAAAAAAAAATAGATTTTTTTACTAGACACTACTAGACAGCAACCCTAACAGCGTAAGAAGAGTTCAGAGGCACGCGATAGAAAGAGACAAAACTTGTAGGTGAATAAAATTGTAGGTACGTAGTGCTGTGCGAGCTGAATTCCACTGTATCGCGTCGTAGCATGACTCGCATTTATTTAAATCGTCTTGCGGAGTAATCCTTCTGTACCTGTACTATTACTTATTCTGTGCTCATACCTAATATCAGTTAGAGCGTACCAAAGGAAAGCACGTAAAGCGTTACGAATAACAGAGTAACAGCCTTATTTCAGCTCCAAGACGTGGGATAACATATCTTTAGTTGCTTTTTGTCAAACCACACATGTAATGCAAATAAATTATTTGTTTTGATTTGATTTGCTCTACTAAGTACAGACGACGGCACATCAAGTCCAATACTGTGGCATGTTAATAATTAGAGGCGGTTTTACTGTATAAGTACAGTTTGATGTGCTGACTGCACGTTACTTTCCTAGCTTCGGTGGGAATAACACATACCTAATTCTTTTATTACGAGTAATCAAGTCCGTGGCTCATCGCTCAGCCTCACAAAGAAGACCCGAAACCTAACAATACTTGAGTAAAGTTGACAGCGACATCGGTCTTTCTGACACCACAACCAGACCAAGAAATTAGTGATAAAGTATTTCCTAGAATAGCCTCTTAACTGGTACCTAAATATGCCTTAAATGAATATTGAAGACTTAACTCTCTTGATTTGATTGTACTCTTAACTGGGTATAGGTGTTGTTATTGATTTTATTATCGAATTATATTATCACTAAGGTCTTGATAACGATGTAGTGAGATATCGTTTTTATATTTGTTGTAAATAGAAGAATAGTAGGGGAAATTATATTGGAAAAGACACAAGGTAAAACCCCATAATTTCAATAAAGTCTTTGCCTTCATAATTCCTAAAATCTTTTTAGTATTTTCAGTAATTTTTATGGTTATAAATATACCGTATCAACCTATTAGTTATTAAGTAGCATGATATAAAAACAAGCTATAATATTAGGCAAGAGTTATCTGTAGGGCTTCCCGCACACGTCCGACTGACCGATTTTGTTTTTGCCTTATCGCTGAGTTATAAAGTTTTTTTTTTTTTTTTATGTGATAGGAATCAAACGAGCAGACGGATCACCTGATGGTAAGTGATTACCGTCGCCCATAGACACCCGCAGACCCAGGGGCGTTACAGGTGCGTTGCCGGCCTTTAAGATAAAGATACGCTCTCCTCTTGAAAGTAACTCAAGGTAAAGCATAACATCAAGGTATATCAAGTCTATTAATCCCTATCCTTTTCTGTCATTTGAAGGCGTGATAAGCAAGACTCTCACTCAAATGAAAGTTTATAGTTTCATTCAGTTTCTACAACTTTATGAATAAAGCTTGTCTTCAGACTGAAATACAGCCAGCAACTCCACCTGAGCTTCACGACCACTCTTTATATTTTTAAGTAATAGACTAAGGCTGAGATGCACCATCTTACTTTAACTCTGACAAACGTCAAAAATCTGTCAAACTTCATACAAAAAGCACCGGTTATTGTTACGGCTAAGGTGGTGCAACTCATCCTTAGTTTCGGGCAGCTCGTCTGCGCGCAGCCTTAAGAAAAGTTATTTGGAATAGAGAAGGACGCATGGCCATGAAACCTAGTGCGATTCTATTTAATATCCTCAGACAAAATATTGTATTTATCGTCAGTCGTGCGACTGCTAATGGGCTGAACCTACGGGGCCTTATCATGACTAGTATTGGACGAGCGTCATCGCTCGAGTGGCATTATTATCAGTGATCGGTACAAAAGTGATAAGTGATAACAATATCTAATAATCGCCGAACGATTCCTCTATTTGTGGAGCGCAAAATACTTCAACTTTCAATCACCGTCCGTTTTATTTTAAATAAATGCTTTGTTTATGTAGGAACTAGTTTAGAAATAGCCAGTGATTCAGTGTGATTCGGGAGGCAAGTGCTAACAATGCCTTTGGATTATTGATGATATTCATAGTGATGTGTAAATTAGTAGTTGTGGTGCTTATCACGAGTTTACTACTATAAGTGTTTGTGTCAGTGTATCGATATTTGAAAGCAAGTAAAAGTGAACACCAGCAGCACTATCAAACGTGTAAAAATGGATGCAGTGTTTTCTTTAGTGATCATTTTCAGCTACATTCTTGGATGTGTCGCCCAATTTGGTCCTGGCGGGATGTGGGGCAATGGGATGGACCATCCACCACCATTTTTGCCCCCTGGTGGACCACCGCCTCCGTCAACGCCCCATCACCACTTTTCAAGGCCTAGTACTTATTTTGTAAGTCTTTACTTGGTCTTTAGTTATTGCCTTGACAAAAGATAACGATGTAGAGAGTCAGCTCTAATTCAGAAAAAATATAAATTTCTTCTACAAACTGAGAAAGATATTGATTAGGTACCTACTTAGATACCCTGAAAAGGACGACCAAATTAATGTAGCTTTTCTTCACTCTTCAATATTTTTCAGCAGACAATTTTATTATTGACATTTCTTTAGATACCAGTGGGCTAATTCAAATGCATTTGTCGAGAGTAGAAATCGTCTGTCAAATAATTTTCTAGTAATCAATTTTGAACTGATTGTCAAGGTAATACAGTTGAAAATTGAATATCAAAGCCAGACTACGCCTAATGTCAGATCAGCCGATGGTAGATGCCAAATTTCCAATATCGCGTACGAAGACGGAGAACTTTGTCAATACAGGGTGTTACTTTGCATTCTTGCCATATTTACAGAGGTTACTATATTACTGATACTGAACACAAATCCGTAAAAAAATAATGTCCGAATTTTTTTTTTTTAATCTTGAGTATTTTATTTTATCGACAATCTGTTAAACACACCACTAATTATCGTAACGCATGCACATCACTTGTTGGCGATGGCGATGGAGACTTTTTTACTTTTTATTGTATTTTTAAATATCTATTGCAATCTATTGTCTTTAAAATGTCTTTTTGGCACTTGTAAAAAACTGAGAAATCCATCAAACACAAATCACGTTATAAATAATACAAAAATGACTGAAGTGTATTCAAACAACGAATAATTTAATTAAAATGGTGCTTGGAGTGTCTGCAAGACGTCTTAGACGAAATGCTTGATGACGTACCCTTAGCGTTACACCAAATGCTCTACTACCAGCAGGATGGTGCTCCCCCACAATAAGGACGTCAAGTGCGCGAATAATACGTTTGGTGAACAGTGGATTGGACGAGGGGTCCAGTAGCTTGGCCACCACGATCCTCGGACCTGACACCAATGGATTTTTGGAGTGACTTGAAACGACTGGTATGCGCAGAAGAGATAAACAGTGTAAACGCGTTACATGAAAGGATTGTTTTAGTGAAACTGTGATATAAAACGTTTATGTGTTGCGAAAACTAAAGCGAAAAACCTACGCTTCGCCGTGCTAGACTGTGCCTTCATCAGAACGGAGGACACTTTGAACACTTGCTTCGCAGTACGTAAACTTTGTAAGTAGGAACTTATGAATTAAATAATTAATTGTGAATAAGGTGATTTCATACTTAATTTATTAATTTGTAAAAATAGGGTACAATGTTGTAAATTAATTGAAACCCTATTAATTATTACATATTTTTGACGGTCCTAAGCCCGTAAAGTAGAAAGGAAAATCTGAAATCAACTGAAGAGTATTTTAAAATAGTTATTATGACTGGATAAAAAGGCTGGTACTCAAAGCCTTAAAATTAAGAACTAGGCCACGCCCACTAGGTTTATTCCACTTGCACCTGTAGAACGTGCGAGACAAAATTGGTTTATTCCAATTTGTACTGAAAAACCAAATTTACTAAAATCTTAGTGTACTTTCTTTATGGGAGTCTCTTGTTTATCTTAAATAATAGGTATTGTTACCTACTTTTATCTCTGTGAATATGGCAAGAATGCAAAGTAACACGGTGTATAGTGGTACATAAGGGTCATAATTAGTGGATGCCGACGATTTTCGCGCTGTCATCTCAACGACTGCCCACCCTTGTCGTTAGAGCAGTCGACTGGATAGAAAGCATGGAATTAACATGGTGATTGATAAACTAGGTGCAAATAAGCATAGGTATTTTATAACCACAGAATGCTTTTTGCTTAAATTTGAAAATAAAGGATATTGTTCTGCGTCCATACATCGTTCGCCCCAAGACCCCCAAGCAATGAAATAATGATTTTTATATGTGAAATTACTTAACGATTGTCACCTTATACTCCACTAGCTTTTCGCTCGCGGCTTCGCGCGCGTGGCCTACATTAGGTACCTACATATTTTACGGAACCCTATTATTTTCCAAAATAAAATTTAGCCTGTTACTCGTGGATAATGTAGCTTTCGAATGGTGAAAGAATTTAATAAAAACGGTCCAATAGTTTTTGAGTCTATTCATTACAATCAAACAAACAAAGTTTTCCTCTTTATAATATTAGTGTAGATACTTTTAAAGCACGGATAAGCGGGAGATTCGTTACAATAGGAAAAATGCTTCAGATTTTGAGGTTATTAGCATAACAGAAGTACCTACATTTCCATTTTCTATCTTCTATAGGTACTTATAATAAATCTGTAGAGAGGTCAATTCTGTACATGAAATATAATTTTCAAAATAACTATCAGGGGGTGATACTGATGCCAAAAATGCAATCAGTAAAATTTTTGTCTGTCTGTCTGTCCGTCTGTATGTTCCTTATAGAAACAAAAACTACTCGACGGATTTTAACGAAACTTGGTACAATTATTCTTCATACTCCTGGGCAGGTTATAGTATACTTAGGAATTCCCACGGGAACAGGAATTAGCGGGAAAATCCTTTTGTATGAAAAATCTAAACCGCTTAAGTTAGACGCTTTAAATTTCGCACGTAGGTACTTTAGTAAACTAATTCCCACGGGAACTGGAATTCGTGGGAAAATCCCTTTGTATGAAAAATCTAAACCGCTTTAGTTAGACGCTTGAAATTTGACATGTAGGTATCTTAATAAACTTAAAGCTTAGTTACAACAGGATATTGCAAAATTCCCACGTGAACGGGAAAAAACATTTGAACGAAAAAATCTAAACCGCGTAAGATAGATGAAGGGGGTAAAACGGGATCCACGCGTACGAAGTCGCGGGCGGCCGCTAGTTGCTAATAAAACTATTTATTGTCAAGAATTATATGTATAATAATGCGAATTCCCGTTCCCGTGGGAATTAGTTTACTAAAGTACCTACGTGCGAAATTTAAAGCGTCTAACTTAAGCGGTTTAGATTTTTCATACAAAAGGATTTTCCCGCTAATTCCTGTTCCCGTGAGAATTCCTAAGTATACTATAACCTGTCCAGGAGTATGAAGAATAATTGTACCAAGTTTCGTTAAAATCCGTAGAGTAGTTTTTGTTTCTATAAGGAACATACAGACGGACAGACAGACAGACAAAAATTTTACTGATTGCATTTTTGGCATCAGTATCACCCCCTGATAGTTATTTTGAAAATTATATTTCATGTACAGAATTGACCTCTCTACAGATTTATTATAAGTAGGTATAGATATGTAGGAGAGACGTCTTAATTACACTTTAAATCGTAGATCGATAAAGAACCCCTTTGTCAAACCGTATGAATAGCAGCAAATAGAACTTTGCGTATTGGAAAAATAGGAATGCCTACGGAAAAGCCAAACATTTTTTAAAAAGAAGTTAATATATTTTACTTACATTTAAATCCAAAAATATCTTTATTCCGACCCAAGGGTAAGTAGGCAGTTATGTAGGTATAAATGAAAATACGTATGTAGGTACTTATTATTTATTAATGGTCATGTTCTACATTTTCTATTAAATATGGGCCCAATACATCAATGATGTCGCCATCACAACAAAGTACCATAAATGGTTTAACGAGATTCCGATATTTGTATAGGGAATAAGTTTTTTTTTTGGTATGCATAATTGCTACTTTTTTGCACATAAATGTATGTATGTACCATCCATGATGACAATAGCCTTTCTTTGTGGTAAATCGTTTCCTGGCTTCCCGAAAAGAGGCTGGAACATAAAGGTTTCTTTGGGCTACTTCCTCTCTACTAATATGTTGTAACCCTAAATGTGCTGGTACGAAATGTTCCTCCATCATACTGCGTGCTTTCATTACATATTTTATAAGAGTACTCCTTGAAATGCCAAGTAATGTAGCTATTCTGTCATCTGAATCACCGGTCCTCAGCTTCATTAAATAAGCACCAACTGTAGTAATTCGTGCTCTCTGATAGTATCTATGGCAAAGAAGATCTGAAGGACGAATCTGAAAATAAAATAAAACATCAGATTCACAGTTCAACAATAAGAAGAGCAATATTTATATAGGATTAACGACTTTTGTGTGTAACGGAATAGTAAGATGAGTGATGAAAGATAATTTATGATTTGAACGCTGAATGATGAGGAATGATTGGTCTATGGAGGAAACGAAAGGGATAAATGAGGAACGAGGATTGAGAGTGAGAATAGTGGTAGTTTAAAAGAGTAGTCTGTTGTTATGCAGGAAGTATAAATAAAACTTTACTGAGTTTATTTGGCTCAGGGAATTTTTAACTGGCTTTATAATAGTAAAAATTATGTTTAATATTATGTAAGTAATAATATTGCAATATTTTAATAATATAAGTCTATTTGTATTATACAGGGTGGAAACGATAAGTGATCTATAACACTTTTAATATTGTGTGGCTGGCATACATTTAGTATGGAGGCTGAAAACATTGAATTTTCGGATAGATCCAGTTAATTCTGTAACTATTTACTGATACCGTTAGAAAGAGCTCGTGAAGCACTTTCAGGATGAGTAACCAGTTTTTCGATATCTTGTGTAGTTTAGAAATAATCGAGTGAGATCACTTATCGTTTCCACCCTGTATAACCTGTATGGATGAGAGTAGTGGCAGATTGAAAGCAATGGAAGGAGTTGAAGGATGGGAAGGCTGATTCGGAAAAAACCTTTTTTATTATTATAATAAACCGGCATAATTATTTTTATGTATTATAAAACTGGCAGGGCTCTTACCTCTCTGGGTTGAATCCAATTTCGAACAATGTTTAATATATCTTGATTATTCTCTGTATCCAAACAATGACTTCAAGTTCGCAATAATGAACAACCACATCCAACACAAACTTGTTGGTGACCTACCGGGGCACCGGTTGGCATATCTGGAGAGTCTTGTGAAGTAGGTGTGGTATCTCTTTGCAATAATGAGTGACAAGCCCCACAGATGTAGTCATTTGCAGTAACCTGTTTAAAAATAATAATAATTAGAAATAAGTTTAAAAAAATTATCAGTTTTTTAATGTCCCGCACTTAAATTATTTTATTTTAGTATTAATTTACAGAAACCAATAACTTTACAAGAATTAGACTGATTGTATAGCCAATAACATTTTATTAAATAAGGACTTTAGCGTGCATTACCTCTAATGGAGTTAGTCGTTCCACAATTATGTTCCTGATGTTAATATGATGTTGAGTGTTAGTTCTCAGGGACATGAGCTGATGTGAACGTGTTCTAGGCTCTAGTGTTCTACTGCAAAGCACACATTTTCTGCTAAGATTTGAAGTAGATGCATTTGTGTTGTATCTTGGGCTTGGGTCCAACATGTTGTGCATATAAGATCATGAGCTGTAACCTGTAAAAATAAATAGATTCATTGCATGCCATGCCACACATACTCCTGTGCGTTGAATAAATTGAGCCGCAAACCATAAAAAAATGATAATTCAATATTATGTGCTGTTAGTAGAATTTTGGGTCAGAGGGTAGGGTTAAACAGCTTTAGTAAATAAGCATTGTTGTTATAATAATTAATTATGACGTGTTACAAACTTAGTTACAAAAAATAATAATCTAGTAGTCTTAGTTCCAAAAAACAAAACAAAACAAGCTTTCATTGAGAGCAGGGAGATAGTGTCAAAGTAAATAATTCCTTAGATTTACACCAAAACCAGCTGGATTGTCAACATAATTGTTGTTTCGCTCATGCCTCCATTGCGCTGTACCATCGACTAGTTTCTTACAATCGAATCGGGCCTGGCTGTCCACACTGTCCAGGGTTGAACCACAGATAATAGCGGAACATTCATTTCAAGACAACCCGCCATGAGAATGGCAATTCAGAAGTTTGGCAAGGCTAGTACTTATTCATAAGATTGCTTGCAGAGCAAAATGTAGGTACTTACCGATCGAGGTGCTGCCCATTGTTGTGTATAATTAAGTTGCTCATTTTCTAACACCATAGAACCACCAGCCGAGCCTTGGCCGAGCCACACAAAAACAGTAAATCCCAGGCTGAGTATGTCGTTATTGCAATCAATCAGAGTCCGTTTGAATAGCCAAGTTTGTAGTTAATAAAGTTCCGAAAATAAAAGCTAAAACACAAACGAATCACAAAGAAGGATCAAGCAAGACAGCAACACAGCAAGAGTGAGTGAGAGAGAAAAGGTGATGCGAGTGAATGACAATTTGACTAACAAATAGGGATGTCCATTTAGAATAGACATAATCGATTAAATTGATCATTTTTGAAAAAAATTATTTTTAAACATTGTGTTGCTATAAATATTTATTTTATTTATTTAATAGGACAACCAACAAGACATACACTGGAAGACAATCAATATTTACAACGTATTTAACTTAATCTAAGTGCTGCCTTAATTATAGGTTGCCACGGCATGCAATAGTGGACTTATACATAAACAGTGTCTACACTTAAAGAAAAGAGTAAATATGTAAATATAGGTAAATAAATGTGATTAAATATACATAAAATGCAATAATCCACTGAAGCGCTGCGGGCGCGGCGGATCTGCGCCCGTCTAAAGGTCTAATGATTAGACTCTAGTCTAATCGATCATACCATTATTTACTTAAATCGAATTAAAAAAGCGCATCTCTGTCTCTGCTCTGTCAATATGTCGGTGACTTTGATTTCGTTTAAATACTTTTAAAATATTTTTTCGAACTGCAACTTGTCCGATAGGTTTGGACACTTGCAAGTAAATAAATAAAATATACATAAAATTATGGTACATACTAACGGTCTTATTCATAATCATTTTTCACATTTTATCAAATGCTTATTAGAGGTTTATAAAACGTTTGATAAAAATTGTACACTTGCAAGTAAATAAATAAAATATACATAAAATTATGGTACATACTTGAATCTTCTTCGAGCTCACCGAAAAGTTGGCGAGCATGGTTCTCTACGTTTGACGAGACTTGATCAAATCAATTTATCTTCTTCCTTATTTTGTACCATTCACATGTAATAATTTTATATTATTTTATTTTATTCAGAACAACAAACAATTACATAATATAGCTTATACCAGTATTAATGACTATTATTAATATTACTAATTATGTAACCAATAACATTTACAATAAATTACTGAGTGCTAGTGTTAAAATTACTAAAAAAGTGCTAGTGACCACGGGCTGGAAGACGTAGCGTGGGCAGGCCTCCTACTAGGTGGACCGACGATCTGGTAAAGGTCGCGGGAAGAGCCTGGATGCGGGCAGCGCAGGACCGTTCATTGTGGAAAACCTTGGGGGAGGCCTTTGTCCAGCAGTGGACGTCATTTGGCTGAAAAGAAAGAAAGTGTTAAAATGCAGTTTGTTCACCATAAGGTAAACTTCTGAATGTATTCCTAAGAATTTGATGACTAGGTACGCCTTCAGTGAGTTACGTAGATAAGTAGGTACCTACTCGTATTCATAATAATTACGTTGGTATTTCCAGTGTGTTGACACTGAATGATACACAAAATTACGCGTCCAGGACGTATAACGTAAGGCTTTGATAACATTTACTTGATTATAGGAACGCTGTCTATAATGCAATATTTGTCGTTGTCCGAGGATAAAATATTACATTAAAATTCCAGTTAATTTTGGCATTCATTGAAATTTCGGTCTGCTTCTGAAATCTAAATTACACATGGATACCTTTTCCAATGATAACATTTTCCACAATCTAGTTGTTTGTTTGGTAACTATAGCATCTTACTTTTTAAAATATTATAGTCATCGATGCAGTAGAAAGATTATCAACCAAGCAATAAATATTGTAGATATACGAGGGGCGGCTGAAAAGTTTTGAGCCTAAGTATCTTCAAGTGTTATTATTGACTCGCACTAAATTTAATTAATTTGCCAATAACCTCCTTAGTATATGTACAAAGTTTCATTTCATTAGCGTCATCACGCTTTTAGTAATTAATCCGTAAACATCATCATGTCTCAGTCATCCGCGCAATGTACGAAATTGAAGTACACAGTTGTCATAAAATTCCTCAAAAAGAGGAACAAAACGCTGACGGTAACATTTGAAGAGATGTTTACAGTTTATGGGGAGTCTGGGCCTTCATTTGTCATCATGAAAGATTGGATCCGATAGTTCAAGCATGGCAGGGAGTCGCTAAAAGATGACCACAAGTCAGGGCGGCCAGATTTCGCCATTAACAAATAAAATAATGAAAATTTAAAGAATCTTGCTTTGGAGATCAGCGAATTAAGCTGTGACAGATAGCTGAAGCCATAGGCATTAGCAAGGAACGTATCGGCGATATTTTTCATACTCATTTGCACATGAAATAAGGGTGCGCGCTATGGGTGCCAAAATGCTCAAGCCGCTCGACAACCAGCGTCGAGTCACAACTTCGCAGGAGTTTTAGGACATCTTTGGCCATAATCCTAACAAATTTTTTTCTCACATTGTCACTATTGATAAATAATAGAGCTGGCAGTACGATCTAGAGTCAAAATAAGAGTCAATGCAATGGATTCAAAAGGGAAAACGCCGCCGCGGAAATTCAAAGTGGAGCGATCGACACCCAAGCTCATAACCACTATTTTTGGGATTGTGGAGGAATTTTATTCATTGACTATCTACTTAAAAAAACTACAATAAACGGGGATTATTATGCTGTACTGTTGATAGAGTGCGTCAAGTGGTTGTTGAAATATTAAGAGGCAAACTGGCGAAAGGAAATCTGTTATTTCAAGACAATTCGCCCGCGCACACCACGCATGTTGCAAGGCTTGCCCCGGGTAAAACTGGATTTCAAGAAATTAATCACCTACCACACAGTTTAGTCCGAATACCTAGCTATTTTGTCTAATTCTCAAATTGGAAAAAAGTCCTCCAGGAACAAGGATTTTTGAGTGACAAAGAAATGATGGCCGCGTTAAAGGCTCATTTCGAAGGCAAAGATTGCGAATTTTTTTTCAGTGGGTTAAAAGCTCTTTTACACAAATGTAATAAGTCCGTTGTAGTAGAGGGAGATAAAATAGAAAAATATATTTTTTATACTTTTCTATCGGCATTTTTAATACCCTAGGCTCAAAACTTTTCAGCCGCCCCTCGTATCTTAGAAGATTTCGTATTTTATTGTTATGGAGACGTATAGTTTAAAATCCATTGGGAAATTCGTATTTTTGCTGTAGATCAGGATCCAACTTGAACTAAATATTATGCAAAATGAACACCGAACCAATAATCGTGATTCTGTGAATACATATTGTCAATAGAAATCTACAGAGATAAATACATACTAATAGGTGTAAAACGTGACATTGAAAATACATAGCTCAAATATACATTGAGTTGTGTTTTTAGATGTGAATTGAATCGCTGTTGCGGTATAAGCACGTGAAAATTTCATAAGCGAACAATTAATTTAAGAAAATTCCTAAAAGCTAAAATATTTTAAGCTAATACTGACTATTTAGTAGCCTGTAGGGTAATTCAAGTGCAATCTGTCATTTCAATCTATTCTATTTGTCATTTAGCTTGTTTAATCTGTGCTCAATAAAGTGCACAATATTTAAGCAGGATATGGTTGCACGCGGATTTTTAGAGAGTTAAATCTTTTGGCCAATAGAAAACGTCATAATAGTTATTATAATATGAACTGGGATTGGTCAATGACTTTTGAAATTAAAATCCGATGGCCTGAAAAAATCGGTTTTCCAACAAACGTCAGTTACGCGCAAGGAGGTTTAGCTATTTATCCATCGAAGTTAATAAGGGAGAAGACATAAGACTAATTTTATTATTTGCCTGCCGCGACCCGGTTTTTACGAACAATGACGATGACGAACGATGAACCAGTAACGAGGAGCACACTTAGCAATGCTTCCAGGTTGCGCCTCGGTATCAATTAAGTAACATTTTCCGTTAAGTTTACTTTATGGCCAACTAAAGGACTTTTGCCGTCTCCATGGACAAACTCGAAGTATGATAACTACAGTCATTGTCAAAATTTTGCACTGCCATTGCCGCTGGATACCATATATCGCTACTATATTCATAGATAATAGACTTTCAGTTAATCGTCAAAATTGACATTGTTTTTTAAATAACAACAAATGGTATGAATTTTTAAATGTGATATTTTTATAAAGGTAAGTCCCCAAAACAACATTTGATAGCCTATTTTCTTTCGTTGGCATCTAAGTTCCTGTTTTCTACATATATGTTACTACTACCTATTGGATAAGTAACTAAGAACTTTGTCGTTTATTCCATGTGAACAAAATCCCTAAAAGCCCATTTGTAATAATATTCTTACTAAACACTGCTGAAAAAGGACTAAACTTCTGAGCTATGAACGTATAATCCAGTAGCATTAAGTAGGTAGGTACGTATAGCGACGTTGGAACTTGATATAGAAGTTAGCTGTTTTATATTTTTTTTCACAGCAGAAATCTTTATCTTTGATCTTAATATCTGATCGTACGTATTGTCTTTTAAAATATTACATTTGCCTAAATAAAAATAACCGACCTGCTGCTTATGTAAATTATAATTATTTATAACCCTACTTACAATGCATAACAATCATAATTAGGCATTATAACCCTACTTAACAATGCATAACAATCATAAGATAGTTTGGCGTATAAGTAGGTAGGTAGGTACTATCTAGGCCGAAGGTGGAAGCGATCGACCCGGAAATATTCTCAACCATCTCAACTATCATAATATGTATTTAGAACAGTCCCTCCTTACCAATGATATTATAGATAATACCATTGCTCCTTACCATCAATGCAATCGAGCAGACAAAGGACATTGATAAAAATCGCCCTAAGATTTTCAAAGACTTAGTATGTACCATAATTTTATGTATATTTTATTTATTTACTTGCAAGTGTCCAAACCTATCGGACAAGTTGCAGTTCGAAAAAATATTTTAAAAGTATTTAAACGAAATCAAAGTCACCGACATATTGACAGAGCAGAGACAGAGATGCGCTTTTTTAATTCGATTTAAGTAAATAATGGTATGATCGATTAGACTAGAGTCTAATCATTAGACCTTTAGACGGGCGCAGATCCGCCGCGCCCGCAGCGCTTCAGTGGATTATTGCATTTTATGTATATTTAATCACATTTATTTACCTATATTTACATATTTACTCTTTTCTTTAAGTGTAGACACTGTTTATGTATAAGTCCACTATTGCATGCCGTGGCAACCTATAATTAAGGCAGCACTTAGATTAAGTTAAATACGTTGTAAATATTGATTGTCTTCCAGTGTATGTCTTGTTGGTTGTCCTATTAAATAAATAAAATAAATATTTATAGCAACACAATGTTTAAAAATAATTTTTTTCAAAAATGATCAATTTAATCGATTATGTCTATTCTAAATGGACATCCCTATTTGTTAGTCAAATTGTCATTCACTCGCATCACCTTTTCTCTCTCACTCACTCTTGCTGTGTTGCTGTCTTGCTTGATCCTTCTTTGTGATTCGTTTGTGTTTTAGCTTTTATTTTCGGAACTTTATTAACTACAAACTTGGCTATTCAAACGGACTCTGATTGATTGCAATAACGACATACTCAGCCTGGGATTTACTGTTTTTGTGTGGCTCGGCCAAGGCTCGGCTGGTGGTTCTATGGTGTTAGAAAATGAGCAACTTAATTATACACAACAATGGGCAGCACCTCGATCGGTAAGTACCTACATTTTGCTCTGCAAGCAATCTTATGAATAAGTACACAAATAAAAGTTATATGTCCATGGTGACACAAAAGCAATTTGTTACCTAAGTACATAAACAAAATTAACTATTGTAGTTAGCATTATGTAACAAAATATCTGGGTAGGTACTTTAAAATACATTATGTACTTACTTATTATTAGTACAAATGAATAAACACTAAAATTAAAATTAAAACTGTGTTTGTCTTGTATGAAAAAACAAAATAATTAAAGTAAGTAACTAAAAGTTATAAGCTATAAAGCCCAAAAGCAGTGTAGGTATAAAATAAATATAACCTAACAAAAAAAATGTTACCTACTTGTCCCAACATAATATACAAAACAAGAGTTGCAACACAAAAAATATGTAACCTAACATCATGTAAACTAACCTCATATAGAGTAGTACGCTCTGTTATAATGGTTAACATAATAGTATGTAAGTTGACAACCTAAACAAATTTATGTGGGCATCACAAATAAAATAAATTACAAATAAAACAAGACAAACAACAGCACACACATGAGAGATTCCCTAATAAAAAAATATTTAACAACAAAATAGAAGTGTATGAGCGGATAGTCAGCACACAATGTTGCTTCTATTATTGGCTTTCCACCCATAAACTTCATAAAAAGATGGCAATAATAAACACCAAAAGATGGGCGCCACTGCAAGAAAGCAGTTTTTTCCTGGCGGCTTGGTGACTGGAATTGAACCGCCACCGGTGCAGACGGAGAAGATGGTGAATTGTCTGCACGTGAAAAAAGAGGTTGTCCGGCTTGCAGAAATTTATATAAGTTACCGTTCCTTGTGTGAAATTAAAAAATGTAAATAAAACAGCTCCCTCTCAATTGACACAATTTATTTTTATCTCGTATACTCGTATATAGTTCACAATTACGATATTATAATAACTACTGTAATAGTGCCAATCTCAAGGGATTCAGGGTCGTTAAATAGGTTCGGTTTGGTGAATATTATTGCCACTACAAATTTCTTAAAACTCAGCCTAAATATTAAAAGACTCTACTATTTAAGATAACTGCGCGATGTCAGGTCCGAAAGACTCCTACTTGAAGGATGGAAAAGTGGGTACCTTGGAGGCCATGCGGTTATAAGCCGTTACCCTGAACGTTCCTCTCTTCTTCCGGGGTCCAACGGGTCTCGCACACTTTTAGGCTACAAGCAGCGTCCTCCACGGCCTCAAGCGCGCAGTACCAGATGAAGCTCTTGCATTTTCTCGACAGGAAAGCGTTCAAACTCTTGCAGAGACAGAGGTTTGATGACAAGGAGGAAATGCGAAGAGATCAGCAGTTTAGAAAGGAGAAACAATTTATACCAAATGATGAGAAATCAATATGAAATATTGAAATATCTAAAATGTCTATAAAAATTTGTAAAATATGAAATATATGAAATATCATCAAAATATTATGTTTAAATTATAAAATCTTGTAAAATCTGAAATCCCGCATCTGAAACGAAAAAAACACGAGTGTCAGGATCACATGTGGAACGTGGCATTAGGTTATGAAAAAAACCGCAATGGGAAAGAAATACTTACGAAGACTGTTCGCTAATTTAAGCTTCACTCGCAGTCTTCAGCATCCCAGCCCTCGTCCAACATAACGTTTAGGAAATTTCTGAAAGAAACGACCACATGAAATACCACGTACTGGAATACGAAAAATATCAATCACGAAAAATAAATAAATTCTCCGACGGGAACTTACCTCATGTGTGATTATTTCAAATTATATTAAGAAATTATCGTGGATGCATTCCGCATCACACGATTTAAAACAAAAGGGGATTACATCCCCGAAAACAATAAAATTGCGGTTGCGCAAGATCGACCAAAATTCCAAAGTGATTTGACAGCTCAACTGACAGCCTGCGAGTCATCGACATCGCAAGACGTTTCGTTTCGCCGCTTAGGTAAAAAGCAAATACTAATAAAAACCATGATGAAAACAATCTCCTGAACACTGAAAATATTCTATTAAAAAAATAGAATAATCAAAACAAAAACATTAGGAAATGTTTCAATAAAATATATTTGAATTGACCGAGCAAAAAGCGCCATCTATTGCAAATTAGTTCAAAATCACGCCAATAGATGTCGCTAGTGGTATCCTAAATCCAAATCGTCCATTTGCGACGACAACGTGACATCTTCTGTGTTAATCTAATTGAAGATGTCACACTGTCGTCGCAAATGGACGAAATATCGAGAAGAAATATCAATTTGTGAAAACAGCCAAAACTGCAACGCTACACAATCATAATTAGGCATTATAACCCTACTTAACAATGCATAACAATCATAAGATAGTTTGGCGTATAAGTAGGTAGGTAGGTACTATCTAGGCCGAAGGTGGAAGCGATCGACCCGGAAATATTCTCAACCATCTCAACTATCATAATATGTATTTAGAACAGTCCCTCCTTACCAATGATATTATAGATAATACCATTGCTCCTTACCATCAATGCAATCGAGCAGACAAAGGACATTGATAAAAATCGCCCTAAGATTTTCAAAGACTTACGGTCTTATTCATAATAAAATGCTAATATAGGTTTAAAACCTACATTAGCTAAAACGTTTGATAGGCTTAAAACACTCTTATAAACCTCTGATAAAAAACGTTATTCATAATCGTTTATAAACCTTTGATAGCTAAAACAGAGTTTAATATTTTCTTTCCACAGACTATACAAAAAGAATGAACGAAAACAGCTTTTTTGGTGATTTAACTTGATGGACCATGTAAAATCATAGACAAATCGCAGAAAAAAAAAACAAAAAATTGGCAGCTGTGACGTTTTACTTACTGACATTGACATTTGGCACGAAAATTTAATAAAGTTTTCGGTTTTTTCGATCAACTCCCAAGTTTTATCAAACTTTTATAAAACTTGGGATTGTATGTTCTGGATTCTGTACCTCTTACCCTGTACTCTGCAATAAGCTCTTACGACGACCCGGCTAGTTACATCGGATACTAATTATGTCCATGACGAAGGAGAACAGACCGCCTAAAAGGCAACGATCAGAAAACTGGTTGGAGGAAGATAAGGTAGTACTTATTTTTAGCCTGATAAAGTGCCTACTAATTTTTGTAGCATGGTTTTATTTATGTTTGACGCCTAGTGTTTGCTTTTCAGTATTTGCTGAAAGAGTTGGTGAAAGAAAGAGTAAATGCAATCGAAAATAAAAATACAGACACTAACACGAATAAACGGAAGGTTGCGGCTTGGGCTGATTTACAAACAACGTTGGTACATCTTTTGATTTCTGCCTTCAATATAAAATTTTGCCTTTACCTGTAATTCAAAATCCTGTCATTTCTTTTTCAGGTTTAATTCAATGTGCGCTGGTATGAACCGCTCCATTACCCAGTTAAAATCGCAATGGAGCCTCATAAAAATCAGTGCGAAGAAAGACAAGACCATTGCTAGGCAGGCTCAAATTAAAACTGGCGGTGGTCCACCATTATCAGTGCCTGACGATAGGGCTGATGATATAGCATCTTGGTTGCCCAATGAATTTGTAGTCGATGTTAACAGATTTGACTCGGACTCAAATAAAAGTGAATTAATTAACATTCAAGAGGAGGAATCAACTCAAAATACGCAAGATCAGGAATTGATAAATAATGAAGAAATCCAATATGAATTGGTGGTACTTGATGAAGAAATAGAAGATACACATGCTTGTACTACTAGAGGCATATTGGAAGATAAAGAAAATAAAAAAGTAGAGGCAAAAGAAAATAAAGCAAAACCTAATTTTAAAGCACCAGCAATCAAAAAAAAAAGGAAACTGTTAAACAAAGAAGGCTTAATTGATTTAAGCAAAGTTAGGATTTCCGAAATTGCAGAAACAGAATCAAAATGCCGGATTGAACTGCATGAAGTTCAAATGGAAAACGAACGGAAGAAAGGGAGAAACTTGGATCTTGAGCATCAATTATTACAGGAAAAACTTAAATATTACACTCACATTAATAAAGAATAATAAGTCTTTTGATGTTAAAGTTTTTCAAGTACTAACAGATTCTAAATAATAAGTTAGTTCCTCCCTTACTTCTGTTTGTTTTTAATTTGTATTTTATGCAGTTCCAATCCGCATTTTGATTGTGTTTCTGCAATATATTTAGACGGCTATGAATATGTTTACTAGTCATAACTTAATAAGAGTTTGAGATTACTATTAACTAGCTGTTGCCCACGACTCCGCCTGCGTAGACTACTATTTCTGTAACCTACAGGATCTGTGCATTTTTCCAGGATAAAAAGAAGCCTATATGTTATTCGAGACTATATAATCTATCTGTTTTAGCAATTTATTTGTTTATAAGAATTGAACTGTGATTTTTAGTAAGTAAGTTTAATAATTGTACTTAAATTAGTGATATAAAGTAAATACACATATGCCTAGTCACAAACATTCGCCTTTATAATAATAGTGTAAATTATGGTTATTTTGTTTTAAATGTAGAAGGTTGATAACCTCCGAATAGAAACGTTTATACTTAAGCAATTTCTTTGTTTTAAAGAATTGAACTGTGATTTTTAATAAGTAAGTTTGTTGAAACTAATTGTACTTAAATTAGTGATATAAAGTAATTTGTTTTGAATTTTTGCAGAATAATTGCTTTTTTAAAGAGAACTACAGGTTTTGTTTTTGTGATAGTAACAAATTGGACTGAAAATTGAAATACAGGTATTTTTCAATCAAATATTCTTTTTATTTTCATTAAGATGCCAGGAACAGTATCTGAAAAATTAAAATACAACATTTTCATGAACTCAAATGACATTACATAAAAGTAAATCGTTGGAATTTATCAAAATGTATTTTAGTACCATTCAAAAATGTTGATTTATAAAATTTTGTAGTATCAACTGCGACCTACGCCTCAACAATGAAGGTCGGTTGTCGTGAACACTGTTCTCCGTCGAAAGTTGCGGAGTTACAGGGACCTGCTCCATATGTTGTTCTGAAAAATATTATGAATTTGTCAACATTTTGTCATAAAGATTTGTATTCCTTATGTACAGTCAAATTGATAACATTTACCTAACAATGTGTCATTCATATCAATGGCTATATTATGTAATACAGCCAATGCTATGATCACAGCTTTTCCATTTTGGAGGCTTACTGGTAAGCCATGGAGTAGGCATTGGAACCGCTGCTTCCACACCCCAAAACACCTTTCAACAGTGTTCCTAGTTGAGATGTGAGCATTATTGTATGCTTCTTCTTCTGGACGACTAGGCCTTAAAATAGGTGTAAATAGATATGGAAGAAGAGGGTAGCCCGAATCGCCAATAAGGCGTCCTCTAAACTGCCTATCCTCAAATCGTTGTTTTATATTGCTCTCCATAAAAATTCGACTGTCATGTGTACTGCCTCGCCATCTAGCCACTATATCCATTATTTTGAGGTCAGCATCACAGACAACCTAAAATAAAAAAAACAGTATCCTGTAGGTAATCCATCCAATAATATAGTGTTGAATGTTGCTAAAATTTAGATCATACAAAGTAAAAATTATAGACATTATTAAAACAAATCTTTCTCTGTTGTAAACTGTATAAAATCAAAATATATTTTACCTGAACATTCAGGGAATAATAGCCTTTTCTATTAATATAGTACTGGGCCATGTCACCTCCGGTTTTTTTAATTTTAATGTGGGTGCAATCTATGGCTCCTATCACCCCAGGAAAATTTTTAATTGCTCTAAATTTGGCACTAATTCTTTCCTGCTCTCCTATAGTGATAGGCATTTTGATGAAGGAATTTGCCTTATTCGCGATTGCATGCGCGACTCTGGCGCATATCCGGCTCACTGTCGGCTGACTTAGGCCATGGAGGTCACCAGCATCATCTTGTACCTGAAAATGTATGAAAATAATTATAGCAGCCACGACAAAGGGATAAAATAAAACACTTTTTTGTGCTTACCTCACGACGTCCCCAACATCTTATGGCCACTAAAACTTGCAGTTCAGGACACGTGCCACCACCTCTAGCGCTCTGAACCAGATCATCTTCCACCAAATCTATGATGGTGCGCACTGTGTCCTTATTGAACCTATATTTTATTTTAAAATTTAGGTCCCGCAAATCGAATGGGTTGCTTCGTTGGCGGTAGAGCTTTCTACGTCGCGCTGGGTCGGCATTATTGGCTAAATGCACAATTGCATTTATAGCATTCATTTTCACAAGCAAGGATCACAGCAAGGATATTTTGAATAAATAAACCAACGAAGTGACATTCATATGAAATGACATTTATAAAAGTTAGGTTAAAATAGGTTTATTAGAGCTTTAAACAAGGCCCGAGCTCTCGATAACTTATCACACAGTTATAAGAGGATTTTAGCGCTAAATGACGATTATGAATAACAATTTTTATCAAACGTTTTATAAACCTCTAATAAGCATTTGATAAAATGTGAAAAATGATTATGAATAAGACCGTAAGACTATAAAATGCGGTTTTATGTATGAGATTTGAAATTGATTATTATACATCATTTTTCATTTGAAATTCATCTCAATCCAATGGAACATGGTAAGCTGTAGAGTTAACTCTCACAAAACTTTTTAAATTACTCAAATAGAAAGTGAACTTGTCAACGGTAATTTTATACAAGGAAATTCAACTTTTATTTGAGGAAATTAGCATTTTATTTAATGGAATGTTAACCGACATTATAACCGGGAGTAGGTATGCCGGGAGACATAACCAATAAATTGCTTTTTTGGATTAGATACTGTCTTGCATTTGGATTCAATAAAAAGATAACATGTCTATCTTAAACAAAATATTGGATATTAAATCGCCTGTCTGACTGGTTCATAATTATACCTAAGTACAAATACACCGCAATGCACAGCTCTTTAATAATTTTCAAACATGCTTTATTAGGTGACCATACATTAGTCCTCAAAACAAGACAAAATTCAGAGGAAAATGCCCCAAAAACAAAAAACAACACAAAGTCATCAGATGACTAAGTACCTATCGTTGTTTGAACGGAAAGGCAATATTCTTTGAATGTTTGTTTTTAACAGTATATTCAATCATCAAAATGTACAAACATTTCTTTCTAATGAATAGAGTTCTATTTATTTACCTTACAGGGTAAAAAGCATAAGTAAAAGCTTCGCCTTTACCCATATATAAATACCACAATACCTCATACCACTTCCTTCCTTATTATAAATCGCCAGCGGCAAGCGATCGCTCCTGTTTGGTGTAATTAAAATATGCTAATAGCTAAATAACATAATTCCGCTGGCCGAGGCAAATTAATTCGCAAAATATTTATTAGAAACTCTACACAAATTATTTTGAGTTGAGATTGCTTTAAAAGTAAACGAGGTAACGAGAATTTGTTAGGTATTCGAGAAAGAATGAGCAAGAAATTGACTTTGTATTTATTATAACTTAGTGAAATCTGAAATATCTAACGCTATCGCGAAGTAAAGATGTATAGCGCCATCTTTTATCAAAATAACGTATTAAACTATCTTGTTCTATTAGCATTATTATCTAATACATAATATCTGAGCTCGAAATAAAATTTGAAGTTTATTTATTTACTACATCTATAATATAAATAGGAACATAAAACATTATCTACTAAAAACCTTCGATCTAAACATAAAGTTCAATGTCTTTGCCTGAATAATCAAAGTTCATGTAGGAATGGCTATAATTCGAGTCACTTTTACTATCAGTCGTAAAAATAATTTGAGGTATCTACCTAATGATAATACCAGGAACCCTACAAATTGTATTGACGAGGTAAATAAACTGTAATTTTGTCGTATTATCCTAATGACGCTTCTTTGAATTCGAGGGCAATAAATGTTTCACACGTAAAAATCACCCTGTATACTAACACCCGTATTCACAAACATTACTATGAAGTCTCACAGTGCGCGTGGACGCACAGGGTGACACACGAACCAATTACAGAGCTCTATTCAACGCTGTGCGTTCAATTTGCTGCTTCACTTAAGCAAGCATCGTTTGTGAATACGGGCGTAAGTAGAATAAAGAAAATAGGCCGCCTCATTGGTTAGTAACCAGAAGATCCGCAGAGGACAATAAATGTTAGTGTGGTAAGCAAGACTGTATAGGGTCATACTTCTGGTGGGAGAGTCCCCCATAAACCCACTGGCTGTTTCCATCGGCACGCGCTAAGCATTTCCCGGCATTAAAAAGGCAACCTTATAATAGGCCATGAAAAAGCTAGATGCGACAGTACAATAACTAATTCAAAAACCAAGGCCAAAGCAAAGTGATCAGATAAAATCAAAAGAGCATCAACTTTTACCATCTAGTAGAAAGCAATGCACCTTCTTGATTGTATACTCACGCCCGTATTCACAAACGATGCTTGCTTAAGTGAAGCAGCAAATCGAACGCACAACTTTAAAATATAGAGCTCTGTGATTGGTTCGTGTATCACCCTGTGCGTCCACGTGTACTGTGAGACCTCATAGTATTGTTTGTGAATACGGGCGTCAGTTTTCTATTTTGTAAATAACTCTTACTACATTCGAAATTTTCACCAAATCACGCACTATTTTTAGCCTTTATTAAAAACACTTCGTCGTAAAGTATTCTGCGAGCAATTTTTATGGACTGCCAGTCTGTTGTTCAGATAAATCAGGAGAACACATAAATTTTGGGGCTAAGTAGATTAATTCCCCGTCATTGATGGACAGAAAGAAACATAAACAGTGCGTTAATTTGTAAATGGTGTAATTGGAGTATTAGTCAGTAGGCTCACTGCAAAAAATGTCTTCATCATTATCATCATTTTAGCTACAGCCCACTGCTGAGCATAGGACTGCCATAATGATTTCCAATTAGGCCGGTTGGCAGCGGCCTTCATCTAGCATAATATGTCATAACTTAGCTTCAACATGTTCTGTATGTACGACCTTTTCAACCAAAGGGCCTCCACTTATGGAAAAAATA
Organism: Ostrinia nubilalis; assembly: GCF_963855985.1. Taxonomy (NCBI): domain Eukaryota; kingdom Metazoa; phylum Arthropoda; class Insecta; order Lepidoptera; family Crambidae; genus Ostrinia; species Ostrinia nubilalis. Next base: position 4,584,710 of record NC_087097.1, on the reverse strand, counting down.
AATGCCTCTCTATGGATTTCCAAGTTCTGTATGTTAGCTACTGCGAAAATATTGAGGAAAGAGTCTAATCCCATTCTGTCCCTATCGCCTTTAGTTCTCTCGCAATTAATTTGATATTTTTCGTCTGAAAAGTGTTTTGGACGATCGTGACCACCGCATAAATAAATTCTTGCCTTTAATTTTCGTTACCCTGTGCACTGTGTAGGAGATCTATTTTGCTCTACGATCGATCAATAACGACGTGACGTGATATTTCCCATATAGGGAGCAATGCTGCTGTCTTGACATACTAGACTTAAGGTCCTATGTCCCCAAGATCCGGCAGAGGGCGTCCACAACAGTCCTCCATTGCGTTCGGTCTTGAGCTTCGCGTTTGATCTCGCTCCAGATCTTGCCGATTTTCTTCGCCTCGCCTGCTACAGTGCGCCGCCAAACCATATCACCATCATATACAACCGTAACCATTGCTGCTGTACCTTTGTGCATTGTTCCCAGTTCACTTTATCAATATCCTCAGATTTCGTCTAATGGATCTTATAGATAATGTAAGAATGGTGGGATTTGTTTAACTCAGATTCACCTGGAGAATCCGGCTGGGCTTGCGTTTGATCCGGAGCTTATGCGGGTGATTGTTTACATTACTTAAATAAGACGGTATTATTAACGATGTAAGTGGGAACAAGGCCGTCTGGAGGAGATAAGGGGTCATCCATAAAGTACGTCACACGTAAAGAGGGGGGGAGGGGGTTGACAAAGTGTGACATGGTGTGACAAGGGGTGGGAGGGGTCCTAAGTTTCGTGACATCACATTTCAATTGTTTCAAATATTTGATATAATGTAGATTTCATAAAAAGAAAGTACTTAATTTAAATGGAAATAAAACTAATTTCGGAACTGCTGTTAATTTAATAATTTTTCGATGTGAAATTGCAAAACATGTGACGTCACACTAGGGAGGGGGGGGATCTCAGAAATGTGACCACCTGTGACAAGGACGGAGGGGGGGTCAAAAAATTATGAAATTCGTGTGACGTACTTTATGGATGGCCCCTAACGAAAGTGGATTTTTGGCAGAATACTCAACAATACATAGAATCTCATTTACACACTCATTTTAGACGTGTGTTCCATTTTACGGTTGTAGATATGCGAATGGGGATGAGATTGATGTGAATGAACTTTGGAAAAGTAAAAAAACAAGGTCGTTAACGGAACGAATACGAAGACAGATTGAGTTAAAGTTACTCATATAAAAGTATTTATCTAAGTACATATACTAACGCAATGAAGAAAGGAAATGAATCAATGAATCCTACTAATATTATAAATGCGAAAGTTTGGATGTCTGGATGTCTAGATGTCTGGATGTTTGTTACTCTTTCACGCAAAAACTACTAAACGGATTTTGTTGAAACTTTACAGTATTATTGTTTGTAACCCAGATTAACATATAGGCTATAATTTATGCCTATCTGAGACACTAAATTTCACGCTGGTGAAGCCGCGGGCAAAAGCTAGTGTGTCATATATTTTAGTCTTTTAGGCAAAACTTGAGACCACACCATGGCAAGTCAAGCATAACTTTTGAGCGCGATTAATCAACTACCTATAATAAGCACACGCACAGCACGAGTATTCACAGGAAGAAATAGTCAGAGCTGTTGGTGAGCGTAAGTAAGAAAGGAAAATAATGGCCATTATCTTACCTACCTACCAAGCTTAGACGGGACGACTATAAATTCAGCAAAGGACTGAGCCAAATTCACAAACCAGCTGTGTCTCCATTTTGAAGACAGCGTTTTTAGTGACTTGAGTATTCTTTTGCTCAATCTCACCACATAAGAAAACTTTTCACGTCCACAAAATCCCTTAAGAGACTGCAAATAAGGGCAAAAAGTGCACAGCACTAAGATGAATCTGTGTTCAAAACCACTCCGTCAGAAATATCCCAAGTGTAACCAAACATGTACGTATGAATAAACCACGGATACTCTCGGCGCACTTAAGGGACTCTTATCTAGGTATAAATAAGACGTCAATATGTAGGTGACAATTTATTGCTTGACACAGGTTGTCAATGGTTCACAGAGGTTGTCAAAGGTTCACAGATGTCAAAATACTCCAGGTATATAAAGCCAGGGAAAAAAATCTGGACACCGCGGTACAGCTTTACGCGTCTCAGAGTAAAGTGACATCCCTCGGCAAATAATACAAACAAGTTTCATGGAAGGTTTATACAACGTACTTTTCGATTCCTTTGCAATAACTTAGAAGGCGTTTGGTGTTAAAACATTTATTCGCAAGACATTTCAACGGCCATTTCGAAAATCCCTACCCTAAAATATTCAACACGATCCGCTGGAACTAAAAGTGGCCTTTTGACTGCCAGGGGGCAGTAGACAGACCCTCGTTTTAAAATTTTATTTCAAGTGACTTCAAAGGGTTCGTATCACCATCTGGACACTTTGAATGTTGGTTTTACATAGTTGTTAGTGGATACTGGAACATGAGACTTTAAAATGGGTAGTGTAATTTAATGAAGTTTATAAAGTCTGTAACATTTTGTTTGTTTAACTGTCTAACGCAAACTATCTATTGTTCCAGGAGAACCTACCAGACCCTCCAGACGAGTCGTATCCAGTGCAGTACGCTGGGGTCCCGCAGAATCTCCAGGTCTTCCCGCTACCACTGCCCGGGGCCGACCACGAGCTGATGTTCAACGTATCCTGGGAATCGTCCTTAGGTAAGCAATTACTAGCTTGGGTTCATTTCAGCCAAATAGCGTCCACTGCTGGACAAAGGCCTCCCCCAATGATTTAAATAATGACCAGATGGTAGCGACCTGCATCTAGGTTCTTCCCGGGACCTTCACCAGATTGTCGTTCGTTGTCCACTTAGTGGGGGGGGGGGGGGGGGCTGCCTACACTAAGTATGTCTTCCGGCCCGTGTTCGCCATTCGAGAACTTTTCTGTCCCAAGTTTCGGTTGTTATTTGCAATGTTCTCCTTTACAACCAAAATACTTCAATTCATGGACAAAGGTCGCCTTCAAGTACACACAATAACCCGTGAGCTACAAAAGACTTAAAGTAGGTAGGTACTTAAAGTTACTGAAATAGAGAAAATTAAATACAAAAGTTTGTAGGGAGAACTCTTGATTTCTTACAGCTATTTTTTATTTATAACTTACTGAGCTCATTTGTATGCTACATCAAGCGTTAAGCTCTAACATAAAATATAAGTTAGCGTTCTAACGTCTTTTGTTACTGCGGTATGAGCTTTTCATGAGATTTTGAAGGTTGGATTATGAATATTACGATCCCCGTCGTAATGCCATTTAGGCTTCTTTTCTGATCATTGCCTTATAATTTCACAGCATTATAAAGGTTTGTAACATTACTGTGGAGATGGAAAATAGCTGAGCTAGTAAACTGAAATATAATGGAAAGAACCACTTAAGAATTGCTGAACGTCTACGCTATCGAAATAACGGCCCATTGTCATTTTATGCCTCTAGTTCATTCGATGGGATGAAATTGTGGTTGTATTGAAAATTAATTGGTCCTTCGCGAATTGAGCGTTTTATTATAATTGAACAAGTTGATTTGAAGTCCAATAAGGGTACCTACGAGTACTTGTATAAAGCTAAATATGTAAAATTTATCAACTGCTGACGCGCTATATAAAGAGTGAATGGACTATTGTTTAAATAAGTTATTGTTTAGGCATTATCTAGTCTAAAGCCTTTATAGTCTAGTATCAGATTTAGGGGACTCCTGACTGTTGGCGAGGTCCGGGTGGCTCTACCCTGTGTCATTTCTCTCTATAGATGTACTCGTAAAACCATTACATGTGTGCCAATGATGGCACGTGGTAAATATGGCGGCTTCATATTTAGTTGCAATATGCTAATTTGCCACAAAAATGTCTGTGTTAATATCGACAATAGTTACTCGATCAAGCCTTCAGCCAAATCCTACGTATTAGGTAAGCTGCTGACAAATGCCACAACAACTAATATTTTAAGGCCATTTAGAAACACCGTCAATTACCACGTGTCATTACAATGTCTGTATCATCGACATTCGATCTAATATTTGGTCCTAGGGGAAAGTCTTCTAACACTGAGTTATAATAGGTAAATACAGGGGTTTTTCCGGCAATGGTCGTATAAGTTTTGATTTAAATCCCACTGGGTGTAATGTTAGTGATAATAATAAGCACGAACAAATTAATCCCGGAGTCAACAATATTTATTTAGGGACACTGTCCCAGACGGGTTTACTATTTACAAAGTACTGTCACCACGTTAGCCTAGATTGAACAAGTCACGACATAATTTGAGGCCAGAGGTGTAAAGTTCATGGGTCAATTGTCGTAAAATACGAATGGATAATAATTCTGAGAACTAATTCAGAATCAATAAATTAACAGTCGTCAGTACATCAGTTTATACATTTTTATTGCAAAATACGGATTGATAAATCTATTACAATCACATAAGTAGCCAGTGTAGCCTGACGGATATCAAGCTGTAGTGGCAATGGGAAGGGCACGTAGCACGCAGAACTGACGGTCGATGGGTCAGCAAGGTTCTGGAGTGGAGGCCACGTACCGGAAAACGCAGCGTGTGACGTCCACCCGTGGACCGATAACATCATAATAGTAGCAGGGAAGCGCTGGACGCAGGCCGCTACCAATCGATCAACATGGAAAGCATTGGGGGAGGCCTATGTTCAGCAGTGGACGTCCTATGGGTGCAATTATGATGATGATGATGAATTCAGGAACTGTTTTAAAAGTAACCATGTATAGCTGGAACTAATTTTAAAAATACTTTGTCCATAGAGTATCCAGCGAGAGATTACTCCTTGGAAGTCCACAGCGTCACAGACACGTCAGACTGCAAGACGCCACTTATGTGCTATGAATACAACATTCCTGGGGTAAGTATGTAATTTAATACAGATTTTCCTTATTTCTTATGGCGGATGTACTGCGAGAAATTGACCGAGACGAATCGCGACTAGCCCGCACACCAAAGCAGGCGACACACGGCGAAACTAACCGAAGTTCGTGTTTTTTTTACACTATACGTCTCGATCAATTTCCCGTATAGTGTACTTGCGCCATTACTTTTTAATGTCTTGGATGAGTTAAAACAGCTTATTAGCCACGTGGTTAGCTATGCCTTCAGCAAGAAAAAATCTGTTCTTCCAAAAAGTTGCGACTGATTCAAAATATGGATCTGCAGTTTTTTTTCTCGCTGTCACTATTGAATCCAATAGTAGAACTTGTTCAGAATAATGATGTTACCTTGTATGTATACTATTAATTTGATTGGTACTAAATTACAATTTAGCGCCATCACCGAATAGAAATTATGCCCTGAGGGCATTTATGGGGTAGATTTACGTGTATCTCTGTTGTATCTATAATTAATCTGGATGTAATTTTATAATCCTACACGATCTATTTATGAAAATCAGAAATAAATCAACTGATACGGATGAAAAATGATTGCGTATGTCTGCTAAACATAGCATCCGCCGACAATTTTAGAAATCAAAATTTATTAACTTTCAACTCTTGGCGTTCAAAATAGCATGCGAAATCATAGCAAGTCACATACAATATCTGGTGTATAAAAAGATTATTAAATTTCTATTCAAATTAATTTAACGTGACTCACACTGGATTTATGGTTGAAGAATGTACCCTGAATTCCATGTTCTTTCTACAGGACGTCCAATGGTGTGACTAATTTCGATGTTCTTCCCACAGGACGTCCAATGGTGTTTGATCCCCGCATATGCGAACCCCGTAGCAGAGTCGTGCGCGGTGCGTCCTGGATGCTCCTACGCCGTGGTTCTTACAGCCCACCCGTGGGACGGCCGAGTGCAAGCCGAGAAGCTCATACAGTTGGATGGTGAGTAGAAATTTTAATATCCTTTAAGGATAGGACTAATCCTGCCAATTTGTTCCCACCACTGAAACTGATTTATAGGATTAACAGTTTGGACGCCAAGGAATCATCATCTCATCATCATTTTAGCCACAAGACGTCCATTGTTGAATATAGGACATCCAATGATTTCCACATCGCCCGGTTGTTAGCGGCCAACATCCGCGCCTTCCTTCTATCTTTATAAGGTTGTCGGTCCAAATGGTGGACACCAAGGAATCCCAGGATGTGAAGCGTTAGTAGCAAATCTAGCCGTAGCTGTATGTCTTTTAGGAAAAATATGCGAGGAGTAAAAATAAAACAGAACAAAAAAGGAAATTTTAAATAACATATTGACAATTCTCAAGAATCCTCAAAAACCGACGTATTTACAATAAACGCATTCCTTTGAAATGCGTAAAAACAAGCACCCTTTCACCGAAAAACAACCGTTTTTAAGATGGGTAGTCATTTTGTATCAGTCGGCACCTTGAGACGTATTCTGGAAGCATTTGAATTCCAATTTGCATACCAATCTCCAGATCCGTGTGAAAATTGGAAAACGAAATTACATCAATCATATTGGTGCAGCAATCCAATCGAGAAAAGGAAAATAATTTTTATTAGGTATATTTTTGTAGATATGTTACCTTATCTTGTAGATAATGATATTTATTATAATTCATTCCATACGTTCCATTCATTCAATATTTTATTATTTTATCATCAATCCGACAAAGTAACAACACAGTATCTAATAGGTAGATAACACATTAATTCTCGCTTAATTAATAATAATTAATTCATTAAAACTCGCTTTACACCTTTGGCCTGATCGTCACTTACCATCAGGTGAGATACAGGCCAAGAGCTTCCTCGTTGTGGCTAAAAAAAAATCCAGACTTCCACGTAAAACTGGAAAATGATCTGAAAGACGAACTTGGTTAAATAAAATAAATAATTATAAGATACTTTATTTTACCGTATATTCCAAACTAAATTAGCAAAGCGAATACTGTAAACGAAAGACAAACATACTGAATACTAAAACTTTATTTTATTGAATAAATAGGCACTTATTATACAAAGAAAATATTCGGCTCAAAAAACCAACAAAAGCTACAATTACAAACATAGGTACTCACTGTTCGCAAAACATTAAGAAGTTTCTTTACAAATTTAGTTTATCACAGATCTCCATAATTTATAGCCTGTATGTTATTCTGGGTTATAACCAATAATACTGTAAAGTTTCATCAAAATCCGTTCAGTAGTTTTCCCCAATCCAGACATCCATACAAACTTGCGCATTTTAATATTAGTAAGATGTTCCGGCAAAATTCTATGTGGGCGTATCCGTGGGCCGACGACCGTTAAGTACATACATATATGTGTCTCCTTCAAACATTCGAAGTCAAGTCACCTTCGAAGTCCTTTATTCTGTAATCTAATATTTCCTAAGTAACGTGTATTTATTATTTACTAGCTGAAACCGCAAGTTTTCTGCGTGAAAATCGTTTTTCAGGAGCTTTTGTATCCATGATTACTTTCCAGTCAATCACGACCTGTGAGTTGTAGGACTTTGGGTAGAGACGAGGGGTCAAGCTAGTCAGAACTTACATTATTAATCAAAAAGTCTATCTCAGGTTGAAAGTTAAGTAACTTGCTGTCAAACGACCTAAATAAAAAATCGGCTCTGTCTACCGTTCTTGCAAAGCTTTTGCCTGTGGTTTTGCTCGCGTTAACTTCGACCAGTCACACAAAGGTCAATATTATTAATTATACTCATATGTCACACAGGAATAATGTAGCGTTCTAATTGGTGATATAATTATTTTCAAAATCATTTTCAGAGAATATTTCTACAATCAAACTCACAAACTTACATAGTTCTCTACCTCTTTGAAATATAGGTGTGTAGATTACTTTATTTTGAACTCTACTGATTCAAATATGCCATATTCAGGCTGAATTGCACCACCTTTGGCCGTAACTATGATGATAACCGGTGTTTTTTGTATGGAGTTTGACAGATTTTTGACGTTTGTCAAAGTTAAAGTAAGATGGTGCAACCGAGCCTTAGGCCCAGAACAGACGGTGAAACGCAACTGCTACGAAACTGCAACTTTCTGATGATTCTTATGAATGAAACTGAAAGTTTCAAACTGATCGCGTCATGTGTGGTCTCTCAACGGACGCTATGGCAGAAACTTAGATGCAACTCAAAAGTAACTAGCAGATGCAGTTGCGTTTCACCGTCTGTTCTGGGCCTTAGTGTATGGAAACACATTTATTGCGTACTTACTTATTAAGATTATAGGTATTACGTAATAGCCTGTCTTAGCACAGACAAGTTTAATAAATTAAACAACAGTTTGATCAATTATCCATCAGTAACTAATCATTTTATCTCCAAACATTCATTAGACCGAACACAACACTCAACGCTGTGCAGAGAGCAGGCGCTAACCGATTGTATACAGTCTAAATGCGTCTGACCTATCATCTATGGGCGACGGTAATCACTTACCATCAGGTGATCCGTTTGCTCGTTTGCCTCCTATCACATAAAAAAAAAAAAAAAAAAAAAACGTGTACAACGATTAATAGGATGTTGTTTTTCAAACTACTTAAGTACATTCATGAAATTCTAGTGCAACTAAATACCCTTACTAATAAAACTTACACGCTCGTTGAATAGTGTTTTAAAGTGACGTTTATTATGGAAATGCCATTTTAAAACAGTGTTCAACAACTGTGTAACTTTTTATTAGTATGGGGGGAAGTGTTTAACAATAGAAATATTGCCAAGTCTTGTTCTTACTACTGCAACTCTTGTATAGCCTATATTTCAGCTTAAACTTCAAAGAATTTGAAGAAGAACTACTGAAGATTTTTCATGATTTAATCAGAAGAATGAAGGAGTTTATCGACTTCTCACCTTTGCAAAAATGAGACGGATGATATTTTGACATGAACATTTTAAAGGGTGTTTATTTGACTGCTATGTTACGGAAAACCTGTGATAAAGTAAAATAAAGTCTAATTATACTGTGATCTTTCTAAAAATCAATATGAATTAGTACTATAGAGGGCACTTTAAGTTAATCCCTGTGCCAGACACATCGCCTCAAAACTTTTAAGAGTAGACTTATTTATTTTAGTGTTAAAAATACTTTGTCAAATTAAGCTTGTCCATTTCACAATTTGCATTAGTTAGAGACCTCTTCGAGATAATTAACATTTATTTTCTTTGACATAATTTTGGTGGTAATTGGCTTAGAATTTTCTAGACTTCGCTTAGAATTGTAAAGGTACTGACAATGACTATTAGATTTTCAGAAATAAAAGCAAAGAATTTATAAAAGTTTATTTTAGATGCTGTTGGTCAAGTGTGTGAAGGAATTCCACAACAACCGGTCCTGCGCCGCCCGCATCCTGGCACCTTCACCAGATCGTCGGTCTACGTAGTGGGGAGTCTTTGACCCTTGACAGGAGCCTAATATTATTTTTAGCAATAGTCAGTCGATGGACTGACGATCTTAAATGGCTGGACTAAAGAAGCGGGAGATCTTGTTTTGATTGCCTTTGACTGGAATGATAATGTTGATGATTCTGAAACTCCAAGCATGGATCTTTCGCGTACAAAGAAAGTTATTGTTTCCTAATATCCATTTTAACTTTACTAAAACCTTTGGAGCAGGTTTTAGAAAAGTTGCACCTTATTCCTATATACATAGGGCTAATCAGTGTTTACCTCCTTGCGCATGCGTCGCCGGGAGCTTAAACAAACATCGTGTAATCTTGTGGGTTGTTGCTTTTGTTTTGAACCGTTTGTGTAGCCGGACGTCATGGGATACGTAATTATATCTGGAAATTGAGCCAAAGAATACATAACACTGGCCTCGATGTTAAGTATTTGTGCCAGGGATGTGTTTGTAAAGGTTAATTCAGATTGGAATGTTTACTGTTTATTTGCACCACAATAAATCAGTTACTAGTTGCCCCGGCGCACTTCGTAGAGTCTAATCTAGTCTTCTAAAGTCAGTTTTTGTTGACTGTCGAACTGTACATAGATCCTGACTACACAGGAGTTGCAGTGATGAGAAGGGGCGAGGAAAATGGGAATAGTCCTGTTCTAGTAATGATTTGAGCAGACTTTGCTTTTATAGTAGTCCTTTAGTAGCTGTAGCTTCTTCCGAAGTGCTGGTAGAGCTAATATTTTGGACGTGTTAGGTGGTGTTAGTATTGTTTCTAAAATCAACTCAAAGGTGACTGACTGACTGACTGACTGACATAGTGATATATCAACGCACAGCCCAATAAGGTTTAAGGTTGCTTTTTGGCCCTCTTGTGTCACGAACTTTTTCTCGCTGTCGTATGAATGAATTTCAAATCCTGCAGGGCCTACATCTCGTTAAAATTAATAATGGATTCCAATTTCGAAATGGAGTTTCATAGCAACGAAACCGCGGTCCAAGTTCTCCAGAAACTTAGGGTACGAGTTAGACGTCTAGGTAGGCTGAGTCAATAAAAGTTTTCAAGATATCTTTTTCTTGTTCTCAATAACAAAGTTGGTAAAGTCAAGAACTACCACGTCCTGTTGGTATTGCTAACCAAACTTGTAAACGTATAATTTTGCTAGCAAACTAAAATAGTAAGACACGGGTCTTAACGCGACGTTTATTAATGAGTTACATTATGTACTCACGCACGGCTTGACGTTTCGGCTGCGATGCTGCAGCCGTGGTCACAAGCAGACCTAGCAAACCTGCGAACTTCTGTATTATTTTACTATTGGTATAATGTTTCGTGTGTAGAGATATCTGCATAACAATTTTGTTAAAAGATCAGTTTAAACACCAATTTTAGGGCCTCGTTCACAATCTCTGAATAAAGTGTCAAATAAGTACGCTATTTGTTGCTTAAAGTCACGAGTAGCAACGAAACCATGACTTTGACGCACTAGTAATACAAGCGAGATTGAAAATAAGAGAGAGGCCCTTCATGTACCGTTTTTGAGAATAGTCCAATTCATTATTTATCATCAACAAAAACAAGGAAACAAACTTGTATTCACATGATTATACAAACAATGATAAGGTTTCTTTAACACAAATGTTTTGTTTAAAATTTCCCCCAACGTGTTTGTTTTATCCTGCACGTGTAATCGGAGTGATGTCACGCAAATTCACGCGACAATCTTGACGTGACGTGACAAAACATTTCATCGTGCTAATAGGCATACCCTCTCTCGAAAGGGTGTGTAACAGCTTGGTGTTCTGTTACAAATGAATGCTGAAATATCTACTCACCTTTATGAGCGGTTGGCAGGTTTCAGTGGTTGGGTTTTGGGCTATCCTAGGTTTCAGCAGTCGGGTAGTAAATAAATAATACTGGTAACAAAGTAGGAAAGGAAATTTGAGTACAATTTGTTCTCAATATTTGTTTATTTTTGCATGTTTAAAAGAAAAGTAAAACATTGTTTTCTCACAACGTTGCCTCTTGTTGGAAAAAATTTACAGTCTCTATAAATATTTTACCCATTGAACCTAACCATAACTTCTCGTAACAATATTTTACTATAAATTTCTTCTAAGAAATATCAGATCACAGGACTTCTTCTTCATCTTCTTCTGCCCTCACTCATTCTCGTTACTCGGAGTCGGCTTACCCTGCCACAGAAGTAACTCTACCAAATTGTTACCCTGTCATTAGATCATAGTACTAACTCTACCATTTGTTCCAGAGTGCGTATCAGGCGTGTGCTCCTGCGCACACTCTCCGCGCCTCCCTGCCCCCGAGGTGTGGGCGACCACAGTCGTGATGCATGGGGAGATATTCGTGAACGTCACCTGGGTGCTGCCCAAGCCCAAGTACCCTCAAAGGCTGCCCAGGGACTTGTTGAAGCAGAGCTATGTAGTTAGGTAAGGGTTAACTAATATTTATTTGTAGGTATTACATAATTTACTACACATTCTAGAGGTTTGGGCGACCACGGTCGTGATGCACGGGGAGATATTTGTAAACGTCACCTGGGTGCTGCCCAAGCCCAAGTACCCTCAAAGGCTGCCCAGGGACTTGCTGAAGCAGAGCTATGTAGTTAGGTAAGGGTTTATCATTTCAGCCATAGGACGTCCACTGCTGAACATAGGCCTCCCCCAATGCTTTCCATGTTGATCTATTGGTAGCGGCCTGCGTCCAGCGCTTCCCTGCTACCTTTAGGTAAGGGTTGAGTAATATTTATTATGTAGGTATTACATAATTTACTACACATTCTAGTGGTTTGGGAGATCACGGTCGTGATGCATGGGGAGATATTCGTCAACGTCACCTGGGTGCTGCCCAAGCCCAAGTACCCTCGAAGACTGCCCAGGGACTTGTTGAAACAGATCTATGTAGTTAGGTAGGGGTTAATTAATCATTATTATCAGCCACATGACGTCTACTGCTGAGCATAAGCATCCCCTAATGATTTTCATATTGATCGGTTGGTAGCGGGCATCCAGTACCTTCCAAGGAAAGGTAGCACATTGTGAGACCCTCTGTTCACCTTGTGGGTGGTTGTCCCACGCTGCGCTTTCCGCTATATGGTTTCCACTCCAAAACCTTGCTGAATAATTGTTTTGTAATTTCACAGGAAATTACATGGATCCTTGGACTCAGTTTACGAATATTGACAATTTCAAATTCAAATTATTTTGTTGCAATTAAAGTTATTGTGCCTACCTACTTGTTGTGTCTGCATTTTATAAGACAGTCACATAAATAAAATAAAAACTTTAGACTCCAACTGCAAATTGATAGACCGTTTGGCTAATCTATCAACAACGCACACACAAGTTATTGTGTCTAGAAAGTTCACAAATGAATATAGGTCAAAATTGATTTAATTTAAGACGTAAACATCAATCGACAGCAGTTTTCAGAAATTTCCAAACGGGGAAAGAGGGGCCATACATTTTGAATGGAAATCCATTGGTTTCAATTATGGTTAATTTGGAAATATTATTTTCATCTATAAATAAACATAACACAATTTCTGTGTTATTGGAATCTCTGAGAAAAGTTAACGTTTGAAGTTAGAAAGAAAACGTATCTCATTTTGTGAAAAATAAAACTCGCTTGTGTGCAAACCCGCAGACAAAAACAAGATAAAATTAATAGATTAAAAATTAAATTTGGAAATACATGTAGAAATTTGGCTAATTTAAGTAGAGTCCAATAAAAAAGAGTAACACCAAGCATCTCTAACATTCAACATCAGTCTGTATAACATTAGGGTCTATAAGAAAAGACATCTTAAAATATGCAGCAAGCAATTACTCGTGTATTAGCGATGTCTCCTACTCTTTCAAAGGGCGTTGGTTACTTTTGATCACCATTGGGTGACAACAAGCCTGTTGGCCCTTTTTTCAATAAAAAAATAATCTAACAGGTCCATTTATTCCAGTATAGGCAAACAAATGGTGACCGACGCGCATCCAGCGCCGTGGTTCGCGAACACAATAACCAAACCGGTGGACGCCGATGGCCGAGTGGCTGACGGGGACGGGCCACGGTGGCTCATCCTCCCCATCAACGGGAAGGGGCTTGAAAGGGCCTCTGAGGGGAGAGGGGGAAACGGGGGTATAGTGCTGGACGTCAAACTTTTGGCACGTGTCAACCTTATGGATGATAGAGGGTGTGTGGGACCAGCGGGGAACGCGACGGCTTATGGTGAGTTTACTTTTTTACATTTGGAATTTACTATTTTACGTACTCTTAAAGGAAGTTTTCATATTTTTGGATCTCTTTTTTTCTCTCATTGATATCCTAGAACCTGATGCCTATGTGCAACATTGATAGATACACTAAAATTTATTAATGGTGTTATGAAGTAAGCACGGTTTTTGTAGAGCTGATAAACTAGGGTGGCTATCGGGATTGTCGATAGCCTATCACCCTACATCAAAAGGCCTTTATTTTGACCCTTTATTTTTTCTCATTACAAACCTTATTCGCAGTTCACACATGATAGTAAAAACAGTGTCTTAATGGCCTATTTTATTAAAATCATACGATACCGCAATTTCTTTCCAATGTATTTTTAAAGCCCAATAACAATCTTCAAGTAATTACCGTCACGAGAATTGCCTATTCCACTGATATTTTAAGCCGCACCTTGTAAATACCTCTGTTACTGTCTTTTGCTAGCAACCGCCCACCATGCCACCCCTCCTTCCCCTCTGCCTTAAAATAAGCGTGACTAATTAATTTTTGTTTCAGATCCGTCGGAAGCTCAAAAAATTCAGTTCAGTACTTACGTAAGTATTTGGATTTTCCTAGAATTAATCTTATTATTATAGTTATCGGGCACTTTTGTGTCGATAGTGAGTAGGTAGTGGGTAATAAACAATATTGGTTTGGAAATATTTTTAATTGATAATGTGAAATATGAACAAACGGATAAGCCAGCGGCTACATCAAATTTTCATTGTTTTATATTGTTACGTCATCGTACAGCGTTATTTACAATCAATATTTTAACGGAGTCCAATACTTTTTAAAACATTATGTATTTCTCCACTTCGTGAAATCGACTTTCATTATTTCAACATTAGAAACAAAACAGATAGTTATTGAAAATCTGTTGTATTAAATTTCTTGTTATAACAAAAGGCTGACAAAAGTGTCAGTTTCTTATAGTTTTGCTAGGGAAAACTACTTAGTTATTTATGTACTTGGATTTGTACGGGCCCTGAAAAGGGCTTCACAAACAAATGTCTTCTGAATATTAAAGCAAACTAATGACAAAAATATTTTTATATCAAGTTCTATTTCTAATTTCATTACACCTTTAAAAATATTTCGCATCCTTATTGTGAAGTAGCTGAAACTCATTTTGTATCAACCTACTTGTTCACACGTTACACTCCACATAACCTATTATATGTATTATGTATACAGGTTATAAAGTACAACGTATACATGATTTTGTATCTAATGTGAAAGGTATGATTAAATTTAATTACTTGCTAATTTAATTACTTTCGTGATTGAATTCTGGGGAATTTTTAATTAAAAAGTATTTTTGCGATTGTTTAATGAAAGTCAAATTCACTAATTACCTACTGAGGATCGGATTACGAGGTAACAAATAAGACAATTATTAGTTGAAGGATCTTAGATGACTTCTCTGTCTACTATACGACTATTTTGTAAGTGTACAGGCTGATTAATAGTTATATAAATAGCTTTGAGCTATGAAACAGCCAGGAAAAGATGAAAATTATACAGGGTTTCCCAAAAAGTAGTGTCAAGCCAAAGCCTAGAAGTAAAGCATCACAGGGCTATCCGAATCACCCCCATGTATGTTCCGCGATTTTTGATAGGTTTCGAGTTATGATTGTTATAAATTTCTGTGATTAGGCACTTTTTTGGTCACTTTGGCGCGAATAGATAAGGTCTATGTCTGATTATTTTATTATTATTAGATGAGTACTAGGCCTATCTGATGTATTTACCCATAACATGAATGTAAACCAAAATCCTATAATGTTGTTATAAAAAATATAACTCGAAAACTATTAAAAGTCGCGGTGATTCCGGTAGACCTAATGATGCTTTACCTCTGGGCTTCGGCTTGACACTACTTTTTGGGACACCCTGTATTATTTTACTGCATAAAACACAATATATTCTCTCCGAGTGATGGGAGTAAATATACTTTCATGGAATAAATATAGATTTTTTTCAGAATTGACGATAAGTAAATAGGTTCGCCTTTGGAGAACACTTCTCAGAAAACGTATTATAGGACGCCCTGTTCGATGGACCTACGACCTCAAGAATCTTGTTGGCAAGGCATTGTCTAGATAAAAATAAAAGAAGGTCGTGCTTTGTAGGGCTTTTTAGGGAGGTTTACGTAGACCCTTGGTAGGCCCTGTATAAGAGAGAGCCTTATATAGAGTGTCTCTTTAAGTATGGGTCAAACAAAAAGGATTGATACTGCTCAAATGTAATAACTTTCCTACAGAAACAATATCCAAATTATCAAAAAAATAAATTGCCGTCTCTATACTATTTATTTTAACTGATTAGTGATGATAAATTGTATGGAAAGGTAGTTTTTTTTGAAGATTTGAACTTCCTTCTCTTGGGGAAAATTGTTGCTTTTGAGCAGTAGAAAATCTTTTTTTGTTTGAGCCATACTTAAATGGACATCCTGTATGTGTATAGCTCTGGTCTAGGTTTGCAATGTAATGCCTCTCCCGTCAATAAACGGAAAATTCTGCTAATCCCAGCATCATCATCATAATTTCAGCCACAGGACGTCCACTGATGAACATAGGCCTTGCCCAATGACTTCCACATCGCACGGTTGGTAGCGGCCTGCATCCAGCGCCTTCCTGCTACTTTTTGTCTCTGCATGATCACTTATTTCCTTTAAAAAGTTATCAACGGATTTTAATTATCTTTTTCCCTTACAGCTAGTATGGGCCGTCTTCGGCGGTCTATTCGTGTTGGCCATGGTGGCCATCTTTGCCATGAGCGCGCGCATAGTCAAGCGTGTGCTCTCCGCCCTACGGCCCGCTGCGCCCGCGCCGCTTGCCCCGCTCCGCCACCGCCCCGCGTGGTTCAAGCTGCAGTTTCGACCGTGAGTACTTAGATTTAAGATTCATTTTAGGTCTTGCTGCTGGATTTTATTGTGACGTTTATGTGAAAATTTTACAGGGTTTTTGTTTTTGAATGATGAATCAAGATGCTGGCTGGAGATAGTACTTTAGTCAGCTTGTGATGCTCATTTGTTTATACGTCTAATGCAGAACGTATACGTCATCATTTGTTTTTACGGATATAAGAGTGTTATTGTTTTTTACGTGTTTATTGCAATTTGCACCTGATCCGGGTGCATATTTACTATGGAAATTGCTCGTGATAATGTTATCTAACGGTGATAAGATTAAGAACGATATTAGTACTAGGTTGTTTTTGTTACTTTTAAAAGTTGTCACCCCCAAGCCTAAGAAGGTGATACTCACGTGCATTTTAATTAAATAAATAAATTAATAACTACATGACAACAATACTTGTTATTGTTAGTCGTCAAAAAAGCTCCTGAAAACACAATATCGTCGACCATCGTCCTGAAATTGCTATAATGTATGCTACTCGTATTGTTCCTGAAACTTGTGGAAGGTTTTTAAAACAACATGTTAAGAAAAAGTGTTATAAAACAATTGAAAGCTTACCTCTACTTCATCCATCTGCGTATTTCAACTGAATGCTATCTATCCCATCAATTTATATATCCCATCCCAAATGATTATCATTTGATCACAAAGAAAAATAATGAAATTATCTTATATTAGGTACTTTCATAATCCAATGTAAATGATGTTATTTCCCTAATAATACGAATACGGACATTTCTAATATCCGGAAGTTGTGTGTATGACAAGAACATGCTTTGATCGCTTCTCATGACGCTTTAGCTTACGAGAAAAATATTCTTTATTATACCTACTTAATACATAATTTTGTTACTTTATATTAGCGTCCAACACAGACGGATTCTGACGGTATGAGTTCGTTATGAGTACAGCAGCGTCAAATGTTAGTGACACCCAAATTAGCCAAAAAGTTCCCAACACGTGTTGTCAACTTTTAGGCTTAGAACTCATGGCGCGATTTTCACCCGCGCCCGCGGCGGTTGCGGGCCCGCAGCTTCTGTAGAATGCAGATACTTAAGTAAAAACGAATGCACAAACTCACGACGCGGTTTTTGCCCGCAGCGGGCGCGGTTGTAATTGGGTCCCGCTCGGCGCACGGTGGGCTCATAATATTAGAGCTTCATAGACTTAGCGTCGCTCAAAAATCAAGTGCCTAATTTTGAAAAAATAGATATGCCAATGTATTCCTTTACCAAAAAGGAATATTTTATGTTATGTAACGTTTCTTGATAAAGTTATTATTTAAAAAGTTATTGACAATTTCCTTTTTTTTGTATGGAGCTCAACATTTATTTTTATTTTATTCATTATTCTTAATTCACCATTTTGTACCATTGACTCACGGCGCGATTTCAGAATCGCGCCGTGAGTTCTTAGAATAACCGCGCAAATAACGGCTCCCGTGAGTTTTGAAATAAAACCCCAATTCCACAACCGCCGCGGGCGCGGGTGAAAATCGCGCCGTGAGTTCTTAGCCTTACTCAACTTTTTGGCCACTTTGGCTGTCACGAATTACATAATTTTGACGCTGACTGAACAGGAGCATATTGTGACTATTGCTGTTGTAAAAAAAACACATATTTCAACTATCATAGATGCGCTTTAGTTAAGGATTGGACCTCGCTACTTGATACCTTTTGTAGGTTACATTAATTGATTTCTTTGAAGCAAGACTATCCAAAAGTCTAATACCGAACTTACGTAGTTCAATTACAACTGGGAACTGGTAAGATCGGCACTTCATTATAAGAAGTAGGAATAGAACATAATTTTCCAGGTAAGTTTTGCCTGATTGCCTAAAGGCAGTTTAGCTTCCCACCTTTGTAGAAACTGAAAAAACATAGAAACATAGAAGTTGCAGGATCCTACATTTATTTTCAAAACTAATACACGTTAGTTTTGAACCTATTTTGGTATTTAATTGAAGATCATGTCGTAACCAGCTGATGAAATCATATTAAAATTATAGATGTTCGTAAAGTTACGTATAAAACGTTAAAATTGTAAAATTAAAACCGTGAATGTGGTTAAAAAAAGTCTTAGCAACATCGACTAAAGGTGAATTTGCTTTTACGGCAACATTGCTGAGTATTCTTATAGAAAGAAGAAGAAAAGTAATAATAACCATGATACTTTGCCAAAAACACTGACTTATGGTTTTAAAAATTAAAAGCATACAGTTGCCCTTTTTTTTGAGATCGTCAGTTCATCTTACAGGTGGACCTCCTATCGGTAGGTAGTCCGTTTGTCAAACAAAAAGTGGTTGTCATTCAAGAACCCATTTATTCCACCAATCGTCGATGCTTGAGCTTGATATTTTTAAATCAATAATATTTCAACATAGATAGCTTATTAATATGACTAGCTTTCCGCCCGCGGCTTCGCCCGCGTTGAATTTTATCTGTCACAGAAAAACCTTATCGCGCGCGTCCCTGTTTCAAAATCAGATATAAAAACTATCCTATGTCCTTTCCCGGGACTCAAACTATATCTATGCCAAATTTCATCAAAATCGCTTCAGTGGTTTAGGCGTGAAAGCGTGACAGACAGACAGGCAGACGGACAGACAGAGTTACTTTCGCATTATAAATGCGAAAGTAACGCAAATATTAGTATCTAGATAGTGAGGATATATTGAAATCGTTTAAGCACAGACCTACACACGTATAGATTAAACAAAGCCCCGATAAGGTTGCTCGAAAGGAATGTTGCCAACACAAAGAAATTTTCTGAATAAATTCCAGAATTTCGGTTTTCACCTTAAAAGAATGTCGTAAGCACTTTTCGGTCTAAATTCGCCATGTAGAAAACGAGGATCGTCTATTTTTTTCTTTGCGTTAAGAATTTTGAAAGAGTAAATTGGGGTGTGCTTTCAGCCATAAAATTTCATGAATATAGGTCTAATGATAAAGTCTAAAGTCTGACACTTTCGTAGTAACCTAGCTATTATTTGCCGGCCGTTTGGTGTAGTGGTTCGAAACGGACTACTATTCCGGAGGTTGCGGGCTCGATTCCCGCACAGTACAAACATTTGTGTGCATGAACATATTTGTTTGTATTGGACTGGGTGTTTTCTATGTATAATATTTATGTATTTACAAAAAAAAAGTATTTAAGTATGTTTATATCCGTTGTCTAATACCCATAGTACAAGCTTTGCTTAGTTTGGGACTAGAAGCGCAGTATAAAATATCCAAGGATATTTATTTATTTTTCTATTTATATCCGTGCACTATCTGCCAGATAATTGACAAAATACAGATCAATACAATGATATAAACCAGAATTCTAACATAGTACTTCGCTACGTAAGGCTCTAGGCCACACACGGCTGATTTCAGCAGTTTGTTTTACCATCAATCCCTAATTTTTAAATGACCCCTATGGTAACACATAACACGCATTTTGTTTTCATAGGGTTCACTTAAAATTAGGGATTGATGGTAAAAACGGGCATTAGAGTAACATTTTAGCGGCTTCGTGTAATTACGAGTACTGTAGTCAAAAACAATTTAAGTTATTTTTTGCGTGATAGAGTCATAAACGTCCATCCATCCCCACCAACTTTAACAACTATAATAATTATTAACAGGATTTATTATCACTGTTTAAATAGAGTAGAATTGGGATTGAAATCTACGACCAAGTAGGTTCACTTCTGAGGATTTTCCATAATTAATATCTGTCACTTAGTCATTTGACAGGGACCCGTTGGCCCGTTACGAACGTTTGGATTATTAAGTAGACGCTAATTAACCTTTATTTAGATCAGTTGAGATTTTATAAGATAAGGGATGTAACACATACTAGTTATATTATAAATCTAAATGTAACGTCGATCTGCCCATTACCTTTTCACTAAGTATTTAGCTGAAATTGGGAAAGATAATTTGAAATTCAGAGAAAAAATAGCATATTATAGATAGGGGATACGCTTGCGACAATGTCTTTCTGAGACAGACTGAAATTCAGGCTAGGGTCGGGGTTCAAAACTAGTTCCTTATGCAATCGAATATAATGCTACAAACAACATTCGTATTATACTTCTTGCAACTCACGAAGGCGAGTGAGCTTTACTTGTGTGTGTACGTGTACATGCACATTGCACATACCGATAGTGTAATGTCTGTCAAAACTTTTGAAAACGAACAGTAGCGAGCCACCACACATGTAAAGCTCACTCGCCTTTGTGAATTGCAACAATTATACATGACTCGTTATTTTCTCAGTAATTCTATCGGCCAAACATCCATACAAAATGCCTGAAGACTTATCCCGTGAGATAAAAGGAAGTACGGTAACAAATAGCGTACCAGAAACATGAAATATCCCCAACATTATTAATTCAGGCAACGTCACGGCACCGTTGCTTACTTTTTTTATCGTTAACGTTATCCGTTATCGTTATTAGATGATAACGGGCGCGACAATACCGCAGCCGTTTTGGCGTCCTTATCCCATTATTCGCGTAATCAAAATCAAAGAGATTTGATTAAATTGCGAATTAATGTTAATGTAACATTTCAATGTCTCTTTGTTTACAAGTTGCCTGTTTCTATAAAAATGACGGAAATGTCATTTTAAAACAGTAGGCCAACAAACGTGGAAGATTTTATTATGGAGTTAATTTTGTAGCAAAACGTAACCTACTAAGATTTTTTAATGCATTTTAAACAAAGCAGGTATTTGACCACAATCCCAGCTAGTGTTAAGTGGGATGAAGTCTAGGATGGTACTTCTACCATGTAAGTGCCTATTCACTCTCGCCTTGAAAAGGCCCGTATTCGGGAAACCACAGTGTTCTTCATAAAATATGACATCATCCGTACATTCTTCACACCATACGGAATAGCATAATGTCGAATCACACGTGTTCCTGACGTCATAACGAATCTTCGCTTTTTCGCTTTTGGCTACGACATGATCCTTATCGAGGGGAAATTGAAATTTATATCATGCTCCGTAACCATGATTAAAGCAGTTAATTAGAAGAATTTCTTTTATCCTTTTCTTTGAAGTCGATGTAAAGACGCCTATTGGGAAGGTATCAGTTTTTTGTTGGCATCTTAAATTAATTAATTAATAACATGCCTACAGTTTGTTATTTATTAAGGAAAAGTTTAAGGATATTTCAACAGAATTTTATTCAATAAAGCTTTTATTACGGGGTTATGTAACAGGCAAATATTGTTCTTTATTATAGTCATGGTACATCTCGAACAAATGTTTTTGCCTGTAAAACATTAGTTATACGTCATATACTCTTAGTCTTTCGAGGTTGTTGGTGTATTTGAGGCAAAGCGATCACCTGCATCGCCGTTTCACATTCATAATCATCATCATCTCATCCAAGGACGTCCACTGCTGAACATAGGCCTCCCCCAATGCTTTCCATGTTGCCTAATGGTTGGTAACGGCCTGCGTCCAGCGCCTTCCTGCTACCTTTACGATGTCGTCGGCCCATTCGAGATTAGCAACTTCTAAAGAAATTTCCAATAATGGTATTAGATACAAATACATATTGAAGAATCTAATGTGCAATCTTTCTTATGTACCTGAAGCATTGAAGATTAATATCGTGTAGTGGGATAAACAGTGGTAAACATTTTCTACCTATACTTATTTTACCGTGATTGTCAAAATTACTATTCTTTCTTAAATAAGGTTAACTAATAAAATAGGTTCTTATATTCTACCTTGTGCTCGCCTGTAATTGTTCCCAGAGAACAAAGCAATTTTAAATAATTAAACAATGACAAAGGGCGAAACGTGAAAGTGTTTCGCGTAATAAATATTATTAAGGCTAGAGTTCAGTGCGCTCAAGCACTCCACGTGGCTTCCTACGTCTGCTATTTAATTTATCATGAAGTAGAGACAATATTTTATGTTACTTTTTGAGTCACATTTGATTCAAGTACATGTTAAACGTGAGTCATATTAATTGATCGATGGAACAGGGAAGGTGTTAAGGTATAGCGTCGCTTTTTGACTAGTCTTTATTTTCATTAAAAGTTTTGCAATACTATGTAAATATGCTCATTCGTGACGCGATCTGTCATTTCCCTATGACCGCGATCGTGCCAATGATGGCGACCTGCACGCGTTGGTGTTGTTGAAGCATAATAACGATGAAGCCCAGACTGTAAGCTGTTTGTATACCTATTACAAATAAATAAATAAATAAATAAATAAATTAAGCATCGCTACTAGGCTCTACAATAGTAGAGTTGAACTCCCACGATGATATGGATGAACTGAGTTAGATTATTCGATTCCTGATACATAATGAAAATGACTGAAAATGATCTTGTAAGGAGGTTGGGCCGCCGTCTTGTTCTGGTCTGATGTCTGACACCTGGATTTTACATAAGAAACGTATTAGTTTGCAATCCTTTTATTATTATTGTGTTCAACATAAAAATCGTGATAATACTTCAATAAGTTCTTATCATGTTTGTACATGGAAAAGCGAAATATTTCTTGCGGCTTTCATATTAAAAGTTAATTTGTATTCATGAATGCATTCGCCCACGTAATTTATGACGGACATGTGAAAACAACACCGTACTGTATGTATACCTAACAAAACAACCGATCGTGTCGGATTCCCCCAAAATATTGCCTCATTTCAACCCTTTTAGATTATCCTCCCCATGTAACCTCATGGAATGATAAGTCCGTTCTTTTTTGGCAGTGCGTTGTCAGTCAGTAATTAATCATGAAGCTGTTTTACAAACTTCTATGTAATATTTTGTATCCACTGAGATGACAACGGATTAGCAAGCTGAAGGCAATGGGAACGGATGATGGGGCAGCAAGGTCCACGAGTGGAGGCCACGTACCGGAAAACGTATAAGGAGGGCGCTGGATGCAGGCCGCTACCAACCGGGCGATGTGGAAATCATTAGGGGAGGCCTATGTTCAGCAGTGGACGTCCTGTGGCTGGAATGCTGATGAGGTGACAACCTTTGTGTCAGAAAACTTTAGGATCTTTTGCCTCTGTCAGCCCCATCAAGCCATTCCAAAACCAGCCAGCAGCGTCTGAAATTGAACACGGAGTTTTTGAGTGTAAAAGTCCTAATTATTGGACCAACAGAGATAGAGAGAGAATATAAATAATTATTGGTAATATGCGCCATATTATGCGAAAAATTACTTATAGTTTTATGGATTCATTTTGCATTAAATAAAACAGATGACTAAAGCCTAGAAAGTTCAGGGCCAATATTTCTAAATTAATCCTTATTACTTTGCAAAATTGTCAAAGTATTCGCGAACCCTTAACATTGATTAATGACAAAACAAGAAAACATTTCTCAATATTTATGAGTATCGGATAACTTTTAGATCAAAACTATATCGATAGCCTAAAATCGTTGGGAATTAGGTCCAGCCTACGCGAAACTTTTGATTACTTTGTGTGAAGGACAGCTGCTCGGGCGTGCGGAAATAAGAAAATCCTTCGGTTAAAATGAAGATATATTTCTGCAAATAAATGCCCACAACGGCTATCAAAAAAACAACACTTCAAAACTAGAACAAAAGGTATCAAAAGTAATAAAAAAGTATAAAAAACATAGACAATATAAAAAAGAGGTTGGTCCACCAATCGGTTCCCAACACTTTGGTTTATCTCAAGAAACTGAATATTATAATGTTGCGAACTTGCGTTTACATAACATAGTTATAATAGAAGCCTGAATATCAATTTTGGAGTTTTGTTGCTAGGGCGAACGAACCTGAAAACATTTAACTTCGCATTCTAATTATGAGAAGTACCTAATATAATATGGATTGTTACTACTGGTTACCCTTGGTTACAGAATATATGAGGCCTTATTGGTGTTGATAGGGTTTGAAATTAGATTTCTGTAATAATCTGGTTGACATAATATAAAATTTTTAGTTGATGGGGAAACTGGGAAGAAATGCCAAATATTTTACACTTTGTGTCCCATCTGAGAATCGAACCCTGTATCTTGAGTCGATCGTAGATAACACCAACCACTGGTCCATGGAGGCTTTATTATTTTACTCTATAATTGTTAAACCATTAGGTAAGCTCCACAATGGGGTACGAATAAAGCGATCAGATGGTATGTTTTTCCCATTTGTCATGGACTTATGGGAATTATCTTCCCATTAATCTAACCTTGTGAGAGCAATGAAAACAAATGTTTGTTTCCCAATACGCATATACATATTATTATGTCTCCATATCTCATCAAGAGCCAAACAAATAAATAAAAACAATAATAGCATGTTTTATTAAACCATCTACGAAATTCCCGTTTTATATGGAGGTACATACCTTTAATGAAAACTCATAACAATATGACACGATGAAATCTTTGAGCTTAAATTTCAGAAAAAAAAAACAACTGCTGAAAAAGCTCCGAATACTTTTAGAAAACCTTGCCAACTTCATACCTATTTACTACTAGTCTACAATATAGTAGAAAAAATATTCCATTTAACTGATAGGACACATGGGACACTGAAATAGCTTACCTAATGGAGTACTTTAATGTAGCCTGAATAATTCGACAGTTTAATCTCCTCGGACCATCGTTCACGCGGGTAGATTTAGATTAGTTTTCTTAAACTCAATTTGAAGGTAATACTCAGTGACCTGATTTAGGTTTATAATATTTTGGAAATGGAATAAGTTAGGTGTGGCATCCGTAGAGACTACCCTACGCCGTGGCTTAGGCCTGGCTTCCACTAAGGTGGAGCGGAGAAGAGAAATGTGCGCCGAAGCTAACAGGCTATTTCCACTAAAGCTCATAGCAGACTTATCAACTCGGAAAGGGATCAACACTGCCTTTAGCGAGCTGTCATTGCCTTTCGCGCCCTGTTAATCGCGAGGCGAGGCGTTTACCTTACGGTGCGGATAAGTGTGCGTTGCAGTATGGAGTTTCATACAAATAATACCGCCTCGAGTTGATACGGTTACGATCCTTAAAGCGGAGCGGTGAAGAGCGGAGACAAGGAAACACAAGAGAAGATGTGTGAACTGTGCATAGCTGTCAGCTGTCAGTCTATTGCTGTCTACGAAACACCGCACCACTCTGCTCCGCTACAAACCGCTCCGCCGCTGCTGTCAAATTCTATAGGAAAATTAGTCCTCCCGACACTTCTTATCTCTTCTCCGCTTGATCTATTTCCAACGAAGCGGAGTAGAGTGGATGTGTGGAAATAATGAAATCTTATTGATTAATCAAAATGGTTACTTCTCCGTTCTGCTCCACTTCGCTTTGCCTTGGTGGATACCGGATCTTAATATAGAGTTGGAAGGTCCAAGGTTTGGTCCCCAGATGGTTTAAAAAGTGTCGATTTCAAGTTTGAGTTGAGTCGAGAGTGTTGCGGGTTTGAATTCTTTAGGGGGCAAACGTTAGAGTGGTGAGCAAGAGCATAATAGAAGTTTATAGTGTACCAGTGTACCTATGTATTAAGTAATTATATTTCAATTAAAATATATACCAAGTAGGTATTACCTTTGTTGTAACCTGTCATCCGATTTGCAATGGAGGGAAGTCGAACCTTAATTTCGAACTCCTCCTATGTTCTTCTGTAATTTCGTTGCGGGTCCAATATCCCGTTGGGTTTTTTATGGCGGCTAAGCTGTAGATCCTGGCTACACAAGAGTTACAGTGGTGGGAACGAGAGGTGAGAATAGTCCCGTTTAAGTAGGTTACATATTTCAAGAAAGATCGTCATAACATTTGTAACAAATATTAATGCCTAGTATTTTTCCTGAGCTTCTAGGTACCCATACTTCACAATCAATCACCGCCTTCAAATTCACACAAATCACGTGATCATTTGAATGGGTTTCAGGGACAAAGAAGTCTGAAATTGCTTGGCAAGCCGGAAGTTGAATTCCTTGCGTAACAGATGTCATTCATCCGTTACTAACTCATAATAATATGAGAGTATGCCCATTTCATTCATTGGAATAAATCAGGGAATTTTGTATTTTAGGTACCGAGGGTTAAATAGCGTCAGCTGGGTCGTTTGATGTTTCGCGTAAAGGTATTATACCAACATTTCTATGCAAGAACAGAATATACCAATCTATCTATCTGTATGGTCGAGGGGATCTTTAAATAATTATTTGACAAGCAAGAGCGTAAAAATAAATAATAATGAAAACCAGTCGGATAATGGTCAGGTATACAATGTAGAAAGAAAAGAATGCTTACTCGTACATTTCATGGAGTTTTAATTAACAGATAAAAAGTTTTGTATAATAATACCCACAGTGAATAGGTACCTTATTTAAGGGACTATTCCCACCTCTTCGTTCCCATCTCTGCAACTCCTGTGTAGCCAGGATTTACAGCTTGACCGCCAATAAAAACCCAACCAGTAAAGTACCTGTTTGTATCTTGTACCTGCACCTTATTTAATGTGTAATAACATGTTATATGCTTCTGGATTTAATAGACATTATTTATAATACTTTCTTTTTCAACTATCCCTGCGCTACGCTATGTGACTAGTTTGGGAGTTTACCTTACTGTAGTCAACACAATCATAATAACCCCAAGACTTGGTTGTCTGCCTTCTTTTAAAAGTATCTCGTTACAGACTAAAGTTATTACATATTCATTAGAAAACACCGCCGGTCAGAAAAACAAGAATGATTTGCGTATTCCCCCCGTTCGTAGTAAAAGCTCGCGAATTCAAGGAAGCTCTCTGCACCGCTTTGGTATTGTATTACGACGAAAAGGGCCCTGAATACTGGTAACTGAAAATGTTACAAGTTAAGTTAGACGGTAGCCATGTCTGGCCCGCGGGCATTATAAAGGTTGTGCTTACAATATAGGCAGCAGCACACCCTATATTGTAAGCAAGATAGGTTTTTAGGATGTTGATTTTCACACTACTCATTTTACTACTTACCTAGATAAAGTTAGGTTCTAACGCCCGTATTCACAAACATTACTATGAGGTCTCACAGTGCGCGATGGACGCACAGAGTGAAACATTAACCAATCACAGAGCTCTATTCAACGTTGTGCGTAAGCAAGCATCATTTGTGAATACGGGCGTAAGTCATTAATAGTAGTTGGTGTAGTTAGGCCCCATAACTATGTAGACCTATAAACACCGTAGACCGCGTCAAAATGTATACTTGTATAGAAATGTAATGTTCTAGACCTAGGATGCGCGCCGCTATAAGCGGTTATCACGCCATTTTATCGATTTTGCCCATACATTTTGACGTCGATAAAGTATATCACGGCGCGCATCCTAGCCCGTCTCTTTCAGACGGTCACGTTGGCGTATGGACGTTGATAGGAACGCTGTCGTAGGCCGCGTAAAGCGTTTAATATGAAACTGTAGGCGTATAATTCTCACTTTTCCTCAAGCTATGCAGCTAACCTTTAGTGAGATAAGATATCAATGAAGTAATCGATAAAAATAAGATTTCAGCTATACAAAGACTACTAAGGAACAAAATTTTTGTATGAAATATTATTTTTCCTGTTTTCAATGTTTCCCTCATAATAAAAGTTGCTTATTAAGTCAGCATCTGATTACCATGTTTCAAGGACCGTTCACCTTACATATACATTATACATATTATTATAGCATCCTCGTGCTAAGATAGCAGTTTCGCTCTACTTTTGTTGTAAATACAGTAAACAATGTTGTCCTATTTAACTTCATAATAGAGTAGCTTCCAATCAGTTAAGATAAATTCTGGATTGGATATTAGTTTGAGATATTATCTTCTACGAATATTGCTTTTCAACATAGATTGTTACACATAGACTATAGTTTTATTCGCGGTTTTGCTCGTGGATTGAATGTTTTGATCAGACTTTACTTCGTTCCAAAATCTTAGATAGAACGTTGGCACAAAATTGAGATTTATTTGGTTTACAAAAAAGCTTTTGTTACTTTCACCCCCTTCCTTCCCCTACTTTCCCCCTTTCAAGTTTTTTTTGCACAAAATAGCTCATGTCTCTATTCTTAAATATTAGTTTTGCGTCTGAAAACTTAATTTCAATAAACAGACATACCTTCTATCTTTATTATTAGTAGGTACATATTAATATTTAATTTCGGGTGGTTTTTGTGGCTTACCCATTTTAGGTCATGTACGTTAATATAAAGGCTTATGTACGTTAATATAGAGTAACATTTTAGCGGCTTCGTGTAATTACGAGTACTGTAGTCAAAAACAATTTAAGTTATTTTTTGCGTGATAGAGTCATAAACGTCCATCCATCCCCACCAACTTTAACAACTATAATAATTATTAACAGGATTTATTATCACTGTTTAAATAGAGTAGAATTGGGATTGAAATCTACGACCAAGTAGGTTCACTTCTGAGGATTTTCCATAATTAATATCTGTCACTTAGTCATTTGACAGGGACCCGTTGGCCCGTTACGAACGTTTGGATTATTAAGTAGACGCTAATTAACCTTTATTTAGATCAGTTGAGATTTTATAAGATAAGGGATGTAACACATACTAGTTATATTATAAATCTAAATGTAACGTCGATCTGCCCATTACCTTTTCACTAAGTATTTAGCTGAAATTGGGAAAGATAATTTGAAATTCAGAGAAAAAATAGCATATTATAGATAGGGGATACGCTTGCGACAATGTCTTTCTGAGACAGACTGAAATTCAGGCTAGGGTCGGGGTTCAAAACTAGTTCCTTATGCAATCGAATATAATGCTACAAACAACATTCGTATTATACTTCTTGCAACTCACGAAGGCGAGTGAGCTTTACTTGTGTGTGTACGTGTACATGCACATTGCACATACCGATAGTGTAATGTCTGTCAAAACTTTTGAAAACGAACAGTAGCGAGCCACCACACATGTAAAGCTCACTCGCCTTTGTGAATTGCAACAATTATACATGACTCGTTATTTTCTCAGTAATTCTATCGGCCAAACATCCATACAAAATGCCTGAAGACTTATCCCGTGAGATAAAAGGAAGTACGGTAACAAATAGCGTACCAGAAACATGAAATATCCCCAACATTATTAATTCAGGCAACGTCACGGCACCGTTGCTTACTTTTTTTATCGTTAACGTTATCCGTTATCGTTATTAGATGATAACGGGCGCGACAATACCGCAGCCGTTTTGGCGTCCTTATCCCATTATTCGCGTAATCAAAATCAAAGAGATTTGATTAAATTGCGAATTAATGTTAATGTAACATTTCAATGTCTCTTTGTTTACAAGTTGCCTGTTTCTATAAAAATGACGGAAATGTCATTTTAAAACAGTAGGCCAACAAACGTGGAAGATTTTATTATGGAGTTAATTTTGTAGCAAAACGTAACCTACTAAGATTTTTTAATGCATTTTAAACAAAGCAGGTATTTGACCACAATCCCAGCTAGTGTTAAGTGGGATGAAGTCTAGGATGGTACTTCTACCATGTAAGTGCCTATTCACTCTCGCCTTGAAAAGGCCCGTATTCGGGAAACCACAGTGTTCTTCATAAAATATGACATCATCCGTACATTCTTCACACCATACGGAATAGCATAATGTCGAATCACACGTGTTCCTGACGTCATAACGAATCTTCGCTTTTTCGCTTTTGGCTACGACATGATCCTTATCGAGGGGAAATTGAAATTTATATCATGCTCCGTAACCATGATTAAAGCAGTTAATTAGAAGAATTTCTTTTATCCTTTTCTTTGAAGTCGATGTAAAGACGCCTATTGGGAAGGTATCAGTTTTTTGTTGGCATCTTAAATTAATTAATTAATAACATGCCTACAGTTTGTTATTTATTAAGGAAAAGTTTAAGGATATTTCAACAGAATTTTATTCAATAAAGCTTTTATTACGGGGTTATGTAACAGGCAAATATTGTTCTTTATTATAGTCATGGTACATCTCGAACAAATGTTTTTGCCTGTAAAACATTAGTTATACGTCATATACTCTTAGTCTTTCGAGGTTGTTGGTGTATTTGAGGCAAAGCGATCACCTGCATCGCCGTTTCACATTCATAATCATCATCATCTCATCCAAGGACGTCCACTGCTGAACATAGGCCTCCCCCAATGCTTTCCATGTTGCCTAATGGTTGGTAACGGCCTGCGTCCAGCGCCTTCCTGCTACCTTTACGATGTCGTCGGCCCATTCGAGATTAGCAACTTCTAAAGAAATTTCCAATAATGGTATTAGATACAAATACATATTGAAGAATCTAATGTGCAATCTTTCTTATGTACCTGAAGCATTGAAGATTAATATCGTGTAGTGGGATAAACAGTGGTAAACATTTTCTACCTATACTTATTTTACCGTGATTGTCAAAATTACTATTCTTTCTTAAATAAGGTTAACTAATAAAATAGGTTCTTATATTCTACCTTGTGCTCGCCTGTAATTGTTCCCAGAGAACAAAGCAATTTTAAATAATTAAACAATGACAAAGGGCGAAACGTGAAAGTGTTTCGCGTAATAAATATTATTAAGGCTAGAGTTCAGTGCGCTCAAGCACTCCACGTGGCTTCCTACGTCTGCTATTTAATTTATCATGAAGTAGAGACAATATTTTATGTTACTTTTTGAGTCACATTTGATTCAAGTACATGTTAAACGTGAGTCATATTAATTGATCGATGGAACAGGGAAGGTGTTAAGGTATAGCGTCGCTTTTTGACTAGTCTTTATTTTCATTAAAAGTTTTGCAATACTATGTAAATATGCTCATTCGTGACGCGATCTGTCATTTCCCTATGACCGCGATCGTGCCAATGATGGCGACCTGCACGCGTTGGTGTTGTTGAAGCATAATAACGATGAAGCCCAGACTGTAAGCTGTTTGTATACCTATTACAAATAAATAAATAAATAAATAAATAAATTAAGCATCGCTACTAGGCTCTACAATAGTAGAGTTGAACTCCCACGATGATATGGATGAACTGAGTTAGATTATTCGATTCCTGATACATAATGAAAATGACTGAAAATGATCTTGTAAGGAGGTTGGGCCGCCGTCTTGTTCTGGTCTGATGTCTGACACCTGGATTTTACATAAGAAACGTATTAGTTTGCAATCCTTTTATTATTATTGTGTTCAACATAAAAATCGTGATAATACTTCAATAAGTTCTTATCATGTTTGTACATGGAAAAGCGAAATATTTCTTGCGGCTTTCATATTAAAAGTTAATTTGTATTCATGAATGCATTCGCCCACGTAATTTATGACGGACATGTGAAAACAACACCGTACTGTATGTATACCTAACAAAACAACCGATCGTGTCGGATTCCCCCAAAATATTGCCTCATTTCAACCCTTTTAGATTATCCTCCCCATGTAACCTCATGGAATGATAAGTCCGTTCTTTTTTGGCAGTGCGTTGTCAGTCAGTAATTAATCATGAAGCTGTTTTACAAACTTCTATGTAATATTTTGTATCCACTGAGATGACAACGGATTAGCAAGCTGAAGGCAATGGGAACGGATGATGGGGCAGCAAGGTCCACGAGTGGAGGCCACGTACCGGAAAACGTATAAGGAGGGCGCTGGATGCAGGCCGCTACCAACCGGGCGATGTGGAAATCATTAGGGGAGGCCTATGTTCAGCAGTGGACGTCCTGTGGCTGGAATGCTGATGAGGTGACAACCTTTGTGTCAGAAAACTTTAGGATCTTTTGCCTCTGTCAGCCCCATCAAGCCATTCCAAAACCAGCCAGCAGCGTCTGAAATTGAACACGGAGTTTTTGAGTGTAAAAGTCCTAATTATTGGACCAACAGAGATAGAGAGAGAATATAAATAATTATTGGTAATATGCGCCATATTATGCGAAAAATTACTTATAGTTTTATGGATTCATTTTGCATTAAATAAAACAGATGACTAAAGCCTAGAAAGTTCAGGGCCAATATTTCTAAATTAATCCTTATTACTTTGCAAAATTGTCAAAGTATTCGCGAACCCTTAACATTGATTAATGACAAAACAAGAAAACATTTCTCAATATTTATGAGTATCGGATAACTTTTAGATCAAAACTATATCGATAGCCTAAAATCGTTGGGAATTAGGTCCAGCCTACGCGAAACTTTTGATTACTTTGTGTGAAGGACAGCTGCTCGGGCGTGCGGAAATAAGAAAATCCTTCGGTTAAAATGAAGATATATTTCTGCAAATAAATGCCCACAACGGCTATCAAAAAAACAACACTTCAAAACTAGAACAAAAGGTATCAAAAGTAATAAAAAAGTATAAAAAACATAGACAATATAAAAAAGAGGTTGGTCCACCAATCGGTTCCCAACACTTTGGTTTATCTCAAGAAACTGAATATTATAATGTTGCGAACTTGCGTTTACATAACATAGTTATAATAGAAGCCTGAATATCAATTTTGGAGTTTTGTTGCTAGGGCGAACGAACCTGAAAACATTTAACTTCGCATTCTAATTATGAGAAGTACCTAATATAATATGGATTGTTACTACTGGTTACCCTTGGTTACAGAATATATGAGGCCTTATTGGTGTTGATAGGGTTTGAAATTAGATTTCTGTAATAATCTGGTTGACATAATATAAAATTTTTAGTTGATGGGGAAACTGGGAAGAAATGCCAAATATTTTACACTTTGTGTCCCATCTGAGAATCGAACCCTGTATCTTGAGTCGATCGTAGATAACACCAACCACTGGTCCATGGAGGCTTTATTATTTTACTCTATAATTGTTAAACCATTAGGTAAGCTCCACAATGGGGTACGAATAAAGCGATCAGATGGTATGTTTTTCCCATTTGTCATGGACTTATGGGAATTATCTTCCCATTAATCTAACCTTGTGAGAGCAATGAAAACAAATGTTTGTTTCCCAATACGCATATACATATTATTATGTCTCCATATCTCATCAAGAGCCAAACAAATAAATAAAAACAATAATAGCATGTTTTATTAAACCATCTACGAAATTCCCGTTTTATATGGAGGTACATACCTTTAATGAAAACTCATAACAATATGACACGATGAAATCTTTGAGCTTAAATTTCAGAAAAAAAAAACAACTGCTGAAAAAGCTCCGAATACTTTTAGAAAACCTTGCCAACTTCATACCTATTTACTACTAGTCTACAATATAGTAGAAAAAATATTCCATTTAACTGATAGGACACATGGGACACTGAAATAGCTTACCTAATGGAGTACTTTAATGTAGCCTGAATAATTCGACAGTTTAATCTCCTCGGACCATCGTTCACGCGGGTAGATTTAGATTAGTTTTCTTAAACTCAATTTGAAGGTAATACTCAGTGACCTGATTTAGGTTTATAATATTTTGGAAATGGAATAAGTTAGGTGTGGCATCCGTAGAGACTACCCTACGCCGTGGCTTAGGCCTGGCTTCCACTAAGGTGGAGCGGAGAAGAGAAATGTGCGCCGAAGCTAACAGGCTATTTCCACTAAAGCTCATAGCAGACTTATCAACTCGGAAAGGGATCAACACTGCCTTTAGCGAGCTGTCATTGCCTTTCGCGCCCTGTTAATCGCGAGGCGAGGCGTTTACCTTACGGTGCGGATAAGTGTGCGTTGCAGTATGGAGTTTCATACAAATAATACCGCCTCGAGTTGATACGGTTACGATCCTTAAAGCGGAGCGGTGAAGAGCGGAGACAAGGAAACACAAGAGAAGATGTGTGAACTGTGCATAGCTGTCAGCTGTCAGTCTATTGCTGTCTACGAAACACCGCACCACTCTGCTCCGCTACAAACCGCTCCGCCGCTGCTGTCAAATTCTATAGGAAAATTAGTCCTCCCGACACTTCTTATCTCTTCTCCGCTTGATCTATTTCCAACGAAGCGGAGTAGAGTGGATGTGTGGAAATAATGAAATCTTATTGATTAATCAAAATGGTTACTTCTCCGTTCTGCTCCACTTCGCTTTGCCTTGGTGGATACCGGATCTTAATATAGAGTTGGAAGGTCCAAGGTTTGGTCCCCAGATGGTTTAAAAAGTGTCGATTTCAAGTTTGAGTTGAGTCGAGAGTGTTGCGGGTTTGAATTCTTTAGGGGGCAAACGTTAGAGTGGTGAGCAAGAGCATAATAGAAGTTTATAGTGTACCAGTGTACCTATGTATTAAGTAATTATATTTCAATTAAAATATATACCAAGTAGGTATTACCTTTGTTGTAACCTGTCATCCGATTTGCAATGGAGGGAAGTCGAACCTTAATTTCGAACTCCTCCTATGTTCTTCTGTAATTTCGTTGCGGGTCCAATATCCCGTTGGGTTTTTTATGGCGGCTAAGCTGTAGATCCTGGCTACACAAGAGTTACAGTGGTGGGAACGAGAGGTGAGAATAGTCCCGTTTAAGTAGGTTACATATTTCAAGAAAGATCGTCATAACATTTGTAACAAATATTAATGCCTAGTATTTTTCCTGAGCTTCTAGGTACCCATACTTCACAATCAATCACCGCCTTCAAATTCACACAAATCACGTGATCATTTGAATGGGTTTCAGGGACAAAGAAGTCTGAAATTGCTTGGCAAGCCGGAAGTTGAATTCCTTGCGTAACAGATGTCATTCATCCGTTACTAACTCATAATAATATGAGAGTATGCCCATTTCATTCATTGGAATAAATCAGGGAATTTTGTATTTTAGGTACCGAGGGTTAAATAGCGTCAGCTGGGTCGTTTGATGTTTCGCGTAAAGGTATTATACCAACATTTCTATGCAAGAACAGAATATACCAATCTATCTATCTGTATGGTCGAGGGGATCTTTAAATAATTATTTGACAAGCAAGAGCGTAAAAA
Source organism: Ostrinia nubilalis (assembly GCF_963855985.1). NCBI lineage: Eukaryota > Metazoa > Arthropoda > Insecta > Lepidoptera > Crambidae > Ostrinia > Ostrinia nubilalis. The sequence goes on along the minus strand of NC_087097.1, from coordinate 4,549,224 downwards.
TAAATAATAATGAAAACCAGTCGGATAATGGTCAGGTATACAATGTAGAAAGAAAAGAATGCTTACTCGTACATTTCATGGAGTTTTAATTAACAGATAAAAAGTTTTGTATAATAATACCCACAGTGAATAGGTACCTTATTTAAGGGACTATTCCCACCTCTTCGTTCCCATCTCTGCAACTCCTGTGTAGCCAGGATTTACAGCTTGACCGCCAATAAAAACCCAACCAGTAAAGTACCTGTTTGTATCTTGTACCTGCACCTTATTTAATGTGTAATAACATGTTATATGCTTCTGGATTTAATAGACATTATTTATAATACTTTCTTTTTCAACTATCCCTGCGCTACGCTATGTGACTAGTTTGGGAGTTTACCTTACTGTAGTCAACACAATCATAATAACCCCAAGACTTGGTTGTCTGCCTTCTTTTAAAAGTATCTCGTTACAGACTAAAGTTATTACATATTCATTAGAAAACACCGCCGGTCAGAAAAACAAGAATGATTTGCGTATTCCCCCCGTTCGTAGTAAAAGCTCGCGAATTCAAGGAAGCTCTCTGCACCGCTTTGGTATTGTATTACGACGAAAAGGGCCCTGAATACTGGTAACTGAAAATGTTACAAGTTAAGTTAGACGGTAGCCATGTCTGGCCCGCGGGCATTATAAAGGTTGTGCTTACAATATAGGCAGCAGCACACCCTATATTGTAAGCAAGATAGGTTTTTAGGATGTTGATTTTCACACTACTCATTTTACTACTTACCTAGATAAAGTTAGGTTCTAACGCCCGTATTCACAAACATTACTATGAGGTCTCACAGTGCGCGATGGACGCACAGAGTGAAACATTAACCAATCACAGAGCTCTATTCAACGTTGTGCGTAAGCAAGCATCATTTGTGAATACGGGCGTAAGTCATTAATAGTAGTTGGTGTAGTTAGGCCCCATAACTATGTAGACCTATAAACACCGTAGACCGCGTCAAAATGTATACTTGTATAGAAATGTAATGTTCTAGACCTAGGATGCGCGCCGCTATAAGCGGTTATCACGCCATTTTATCGATTTTGCCCATACATTTTGACGTCGATAAAGTATATCACGGCGCGCATCCTAGCCCGTCTCTTTCAGACGGTCACGTTGGCGTATGGACGTTGATAGGAACGCTGTCGTAGGCCGCGTAAAGCGTTTAATATGAAACTGTAGGCGTATAATTCTCACTTTTCCTCAAGCTATGCAGCTAACCTTTAGTGAGATAAGATATCAATGAAGTAATCGATAAAAATAAGATTTCAGCTATACAAAGACTACTAAGGAACAAAATTTTTGTATGAAATATTATTTTTCCTGTTTTCAATGTTTCCCTCATAATAAAAGTTGCTTATTAAGTCAGCATCTGATTACCATGTTTCAAGGACCGTTCACCTTACATATACATTATACATATTATTATAGCATCCTCGTGCTAAGATAGCAGTTTCGCTCTACTTTTGTTGTAAATACAGTAAACAATGTTGTCCTATTTAACTTCATAATAGAGTAGCTTCCAATCAGTTAAGATAAATTCTGGATTGGATATTAGTTTGAGATATTATCTTCTACGAATATTGCTTTTCAACATAGATTGTTACACATAGACTATAGTTTTATTCGCGGTTTTGCTCGTGGATTGAATGTTTTGATCAGACTTTACTTCGTTCCAAAATCTTAGATAGAACGTTGGCACAAAATTGAGATTTATTTGGTTTACAAAAAAGCTTTTGTTACTTTCACCCCCTTCCTTCCCCTACTTTCCCCCTTTCAAGTTTTTTTTGCACAAAATAGCTCATGTCTCTATTCTTAAATATTAGTTTTGCGTCTGAAAACTTAATTTCAATAAACAGACATACCTTCTATCTTTATTATTAGTAGGTACATATTAATATTTAATTTCGGGTGGTTTTTGTGGCTTACCCATTTTAGGTCATGTACGTTAATATAAAGGCTTAGGTACTTTATTTACCGGACCTAGGTGACGCTTTAAATATTCATGAAACCTACAATTTACGCAAATCCATGAAACCTGAAAAAAATAATGTGTCCTAAATCCATACTAATATTATAAATGCGAAAGTAACTCTGTCTGTCTGTCCACTCAACCGATTTTGATGAAATTTGGCATAGAGATAGTTTGAGTCCCGGGAAAGGATATAGGATAGTTTTTATCCCGGGTTTTTAAACAGGGACGCGCGCGATGAAGTTTTTCTGTGACATACAAAATTCCTCGCGGGTGAAACCGCGGGCGGAAAGCTAGTATAGGTATATTCTCCTCCCCCGGGTCGCAAGAATGTGCGTAGCGTGGGCAGGCCTCCCACTGGGTGGACCGATGATCTGATGACGGTCGCGGGAAGACTCTGGATGCGAGCAGTGCAAGACCGGTCGTTATGGAAATCCTTAGAGGAGGTCTTTATCCAGCAGTGGACGTCATTTGGCTGAAACGAACGAACGATTCCCCTCCCCATAAGTACACATACATGCATGCGTGTTAGGTAAGGTCAAGAGCAATAAAAACAAAATATTATGTTCATAACGGTAGCAGGAAGGCGCTGGACGCAGGCCGCTACCAACCGGGCAACATGGACAGCATTGGGGGAGGCCTATGTTCAGCAGTGGACGTCCTATGGCTGAGATGATTATGATGATGTTCATAATATAACACAATATTTTTACGTCAGTTTTTAGGTAAAGTAATGGTTATAGCAAGTGATTTGTATGACACAATACAAGTGAACTATTACCCGCTTACTTAAACAAAACGGCAGAAAATGACACAAAACATTCACGAAATGACCATTTTGAGGTAATGAAGTAATCCACGTGCTCTATCTTGATGCAGATAGAGCTGCGCGTGCGTTTCAAAACTGCACCGATTTCGCGCAAAAAAGCCACGACTTTTGTGAACTTTGTATGTGGATCGGGCGTGGGCTATTTAGTAGTGATGAAATATTGATCATAATTGGTGTAAGCTACTAAAATATAGAATTAATTATAAAATTCGTCTCGGCGACCTTAAGGTAGATACCAAATTAAAAAGAAATAAATGTTAAATGTTTAAATATAAAACTTAAAACTAACTTAGTAATTAGAATACTGGCGCCGTATGACAAATAAGGTGTCTGAATTTACAGAATTCTTTTTATTTAACAGTCAAGCTTTTTGTAATGCAGAAATGAGTTGGAATTGTTAAGTTAAAATAAATTATAAAAAAAAACTAAATATTCATAGCGGAATACCCACTTCACGCACAGAAATACAAATTGTAAGTTGCAATCTGTAACAATTAAGATAAGGATATTGTATTTAATGTCCGTCCTATTAGATACAATTAATTATATAGAGTACACGTACTGGTTAAATTACGAAAATACGAAGATATTAAAAGATAGTGACTCGTATATGAAAGAATGTCCATTATGAGATTGACTTTTAAATAATGAAAGCGTGTAGACAAGAATGAAAGTAAATACCAATAGTTCGCGGGGTCAAAACCATTTTTGAGAATGCATAAAAATATTTTTAAGAGGCAAGGTTCAAAGATTCAAGATAATACATTTGATAAGTTTAATTTATTCAAAATCGTGCAAAGATTTTTGTAATTAAAGCCGCATTCTTGTTATCTAAACTATTTATCATTTTTAATAGCTAATTATGCACGAGCCAAACTAATTACTAGTTTTGAAAATGCTGTGTTACTGTAGGTTACTGGGATTTTTTAATTTATATCACGAAGCATTATACTATCTAGAATATGACGAAGAAAAGTACCTACTTACAAAATAATTAGTAGAGCTAATAATACAATACACAATTCCTTTCCAACCATAGAGCTACGAATTACATTTTACCCTGTTAATATTTTCAATTGATTTTTACGCTGTGAGAGAGAGTTAACAGTGTCCTCTTTTATGAAGTCATCATCATCATTAGCATCATCATCATCATCATCATCATCATCATCTCAGCCATAGGACGTCCACTGCTGAATATAGGCCTCCGCCAATGCTTCCATGTTGCCCGGTTGGTAGCGGCCTGCTTCCAGCGCCTTTCTGCTACCTTTATGATGTCGTCGGTCCACCTTGTGGGTGGACGTCCCACGCTGCGTTTATCAGTACGCGGCCTCCACTCCAGAACCTTGCTGCCCTATCGGCCGTCAGTTCTGCGTACTATGTGCCCTGCCCATTGCCACTTCAGCTTGCTAATCTGTCGGGCTATGTCAGCGACTTTAGTTCGTTTACAGATCTCCTCATTTCTGATTCGATCTCAAAAAGAAACACCATGCATAGCCTTCTCCATAGCATGCTGTACAATTTGGAGCTTATTTATAAGGCCTATATTGAGAAGCCACGTTTCCAAGCCGTATATCCTCACTGGTAACACACACTGATTGAAGACTTTCGTATTTCTGATTCGATCTCGTAAAGTAAGACCGAACATAGCCTTCTGTATAGCACGCTATGCAACTTTGAGCTTCTGTATAAGGCCTTCTGTAAGTATAACTTTTATCAAGTAACTAGTTAGAACAGCCAAACGGGAAGCAATAGTCATAGATTAAATATTTATAATAAAACACTATTATTACTGGTATTATTTACAACAAAACACTATTATTATTACTAAGTGTAAGATACTCACGAAAACTCAGCCCGCCCACCTGAATTCGGTAGAGGAAGGGGTGGTAATTTGGAACCCTACTTTGTTTTTTGAATATTTAAATAAAACTATTTGACTAATCATCTTGAAAAGTGGCTTTGTATACTTCAAAACTTATTAGCTATTATATTAGGAACGATTAACAAAATAAAACAACTCGTTATAGGAAATAATTACCTTTATTGACTAAATGAAAAAAACGTGTTTTGAGTTTTGGTGCGGGTATTACGGAACCCGGGTTCCAAATTACAAGTATGAAACAAATTTATTTACAAAAATCACAAATATAATATTCTTTTTCGCATCCTGAGCAATCAATATGTGCCCACAACTCACAAGATTGGCACTGAATCCAAATTTCACCCTGTTGATTATTTGAGAAACATTCTGAACAAAAAATACAATAATCATCGTGGCTTGTGGACTGAGCTTGTGTGGTATAATTTTCTGCCACCGCAGTTTTACCTGAAGAAACAGATGACATCGTAGTATCCGAAGAGGAAGATTCCCGCCTGTTCGAGCGAGGTCTAGAAGGGTTTGGCATACCCTGCCTTCCACTACGTCCCCGAGCTCTTCCTCGACCTTTTCCTCTCTGCGCTATAGATTTGATTGACTCCTCAAGTTGGTGTTTGTAGGGAGATCCAGTCAGCAAAGTAGCGGCAGACGACTTGCGGCCTCTGGTAGATTTTTTGTTCTTTGGTTCCCGGTTCCATACTACCCGCACCTATAGGGTTCCAAATTCAAAATCTAACTAAATTAACAAATAACCAAGAAAATCACATCTAGTTAAAAGATACATTAAAACTTACCTTCGACAATCTAAACTAGTCTGTATGGACTCCCTATAACACGCACAGAATTTGTCTTATACTAAAACAAAAACCTTTTACAGTTTTTCCAACGGAGAGAAAAAAACGTTTGATTTTGACGTGAAATGTCAGCTGTGTGTGACAGATCAAATTCGATGTAAAATTGACGTTATTGGTAGCAAATATGCTCTATGGTATCACTACAACTAGTTACATAGTTTTTTGGTAGATGTCACTGCCTGTTTCTGTGATATTAAAGGGTTCCAAAAAAACAGCAGGGTCCAAATTACCACCCCTTCCTCTATCATTAATATTTTTTCCCGGAACCGGAAGCCGGGCGATGTAAACTTCCTGTACAGCGTATTTTATTAGTTCACTTCCCTTTAAAGATAATTCCTTGCTCAAATATATTTCCCAATTAATTTTGCTTATGGGACCAACATCAAACTGAACAGATAGACTAAGAGCTGGTGAACGCCAGACCTACGTCATTTTATAAAAGCGATATTTTGGTCAAATATCTGCCTTGTTATGCATAAAAAAAAGCTGAAAGTTTGTCAGCGTATGCCCCTAATATAAGTTGGAATGTTGGTACATCATGAAGTTTGGGTCATCGTGGCTTTGGCAGCTACCCTAAAAAACTGTCTGGTAAGGAGTTGGAACTGTCAAAACTGTCTGTCTGATAGGGAAACTACTTCTAATTATTGCCCAAATATTATACATTTAACAATCAGATTTTATGGTATAACGTTAGTAAAATTACAGTCTATTGAATGTACAGAAAAAGCTACCGTAAAAGTTAGACTTACAGCATTGAAGTTCTTGAAGTAAAGTTCTTGAGTGGGGACCACGAGCCGGAAGACGTAGCGTGGGCAGGCCTCCCACTAGGTGGACCGACGATCTGGTAAAGGTCGCGGGAGGTGCCTGGATGCGAGCGGCGCAGGACCGGTCTTTATGGAAATCCTTGGGGGAGGCCTTTGTCCAGCAGTGGACGTCTTTCGGCTGAAACGAACGAACGAACCGCATTACTTCAGCTTTTATAAAATGACGTAGGTCTGGCGTTCACTAGCTCTTAGTCTGAGTATTCCGTTTACCGTACTCACCATAACAAACGTGGCTAAGCCTACATCAAAACGATCGATTACATCGAGTGATTGTGAACTCTACGTCTGGAAAAATAAGGTTTGATATCAATTACAGAAAAACTGGATTTAATAGGCTCACTGCTGTCTGATGTTGAAGTCTGTCAAGGCTCGATATCAAATAAAATTCGACAAACGGAATATGAAATCTGTCAAAACTTTTAAAATAAAAATCCAAAAATGTACGTTTTGGGTGTTGTTTTGTTGGTGGCCTTTATCTTTTTGTTGTTAGTTTAATAATTCTAATATTAATCAAATAAGCTGTTAGAGTACATGGTTATTGTATAAAATTATGAAGAAGAGGCTGACATTATTTTGTGATTGAATTTCTTGCGTTGTTTTTTCTCAGCACTCAACTGGTTCATAAAATTGTACTAGTTTGTTTTATTTATTAAATAGTTTTTGTATTTCGCTGTAAAGTATTTTCATAATTTTCCCTGTCGTTGGTCTAACAATTGTAAGTATTATGGCAGGAATGATCTTCAAAAGCGTATCCGACCGATATTTGTGATCCCAGCCGCTTCAGTACTCAGCGTGTGAATGTGTACAGTTGGTAGTACAGTCCACAATAAAACCAAAGTTTTTTTAAAAGAGGTTCGTTCGTTCCTGCCAAATGATGTCCACAGCTGGTAAAAAGCCTTCCACCAGGATTTCACCACCAACGACCGGAACTGCAGTGCCTAACGTCTACCAAGTATAGATCGTTTCATCCACGAAGACGTGCCACACCATTCTTCCAATAATATTTGAGTGTTATCGGTACACGCTAAATCATCCATGAGTGCACACGCACACTGCAATAATGACGCTAGGATTGCTCGGATCAAAGAATAAGAATAAGAAATTTATTCATAATGTTCATTACATGTCAAATTTTCAATATATTCAAATTTTCAAACTCCCCGCACTTCGCGCTTCCCTCGACCAAAAATTGGTGGGGCGCGTCTTCGTGGATGAAACGATCCTTGCAACCAACCATTATCAGATCATTAGTCAACCTAATGTAGGCCTGCCCTTTGAACTTTTTTGTCCTAAAAGACACCTAAGTTTGGCAGATATGTACCATCCTAGACTGCATCTTACTTAACACCAGGTACGATTACGGTAAAATTCCTGCCTTGTCCTGCATAAAAAAAAAACTGCGGGCTATGTCGGTTGTTTTTATTTAAAAAAAGATTAAGTTAAAAAAAGGTTTCTATGGAAGATACGTAGTAAAATTGCACATTTATTTAGTAAAAACTTTATTGCACTCGCACAGTTAAATGTACAAAAAAGGTGAACTTAATGCCTAAGGACATTCTCTCTCACAAGCCAAGCTTCTAAAGTAGGTGGACCTGGAGAGCATTTTACACGTGTTCGATTATTCGATTAATAATATCCATTATCCTGCACGACAAAAATATTAACAGTCCTATACTAGGAAATTAATATAATAACATCTATCTAAACATTACTTGGAAATATCATTTTTCGCTCTTGTCATTGATTGTACCGGTATTGTGTTTAATATTATTGCGTATAAATCATGATCATAAAGGTTGTTGAAATAAATGTTTTCTTCTCGTATCGTGTGAGTTGTAAGAACTGAGGTCATAGATCTTTATAACACCGTATTCACAAATAATGAGGTCTCACAGTGCACGTGGACGCACAGGGTGACACACGAACTAATCACAGAGGTCCATTCAACGCTGTGCGTTCGATTTTCTGCTTCATTTAAGCAAGTATCGTTCGTGAATACGGGTGTATGCGTCTAAAACGTGCCCTCTGATGAATGGAATCATTATTTCGTTTTGTTCAATCAAATTGAATTTAACATCAAAATCCTTTTAAAAATTGCAAAAATTAAACAAAGTATGCCGCGTAGGAATTGAAATATTTACCTTTACCACTAGAATACGCAGACATTTAGGCGAATAAGGAACGTAATGATTAAATTTATTGGGTATATTTTTTATTGTGGCGTTTTAATAAGTAAATCCCTGCTCTACTCGTATATAACATTGCCCTAGTCAACGACTGCAAAAATGCCTATACATAGTATAATGTGATCAACTTTACATAATTTGTGTAGCACTTCCTTTCATCAACTTGTATGGCACGTTTTCCGTAAGCTACGTGCTGTTATCAGAACTTGGAATGTGTATTAAATAATGTGAGTTTATTTTTGAATATTTCTACGAGGCAGGTCGTTATTAGCAGTATAGATCTTTTAATCCACAGAGACGCGCTCCATCATTCTTCCGCTAATGTTTGAGTGTGCGGAACACGCTAAATCAGTGATTTTCAACCTTTTTTCATGACACCACCCCCATTTCGCTTTTGTTTTATTTCATTTCAATCCATACAACATACGTATATAGGTACATTAATTAGATTTCGGATGAATCTACCTTGAAACTTTACTGGTTTTTTTTACTGAAGTAGTTTTTACGACCTCTCGCGACGCTCCTATGAGTGCACGCGCACACTACAATAATGACGCTCGGATCAAACCGCACCCCGCGCTTCCCTCGACCAAAAATTTGTGGGGCGCGTCTTCGTGGATGAAAAGATCTATCCCATCAAAAACAATACTTGTCAAAAAAACCAAGTCTCGCAACTCAGTTGTTCTACGGTAAAAAGTTGTGAGATCCATGTAATACCAAGTCCAGGCCAGGAAATCTTTAACGTTTTACATAAATATATTGACTTGGCCATCGCACTAAATAATTTAATTTACACGTGTTTTCATGCGATGGCCAAGTCAATATATTTATGTAAAACGTTAAAGATTTCCTGGCCTGGACTTGGTATTACATGGATCTCACAACTTTTTACCGTAGAACAACTGAGTTGCGAGACTTGGTTTTTTTGACAAGTATTGTTTTTGATGGGATCTCATTTCTTTTTGTATTTTGTAGACAGCAGTTATGTATCTAGAAAACTGGACCGAAATTTAAAATTTTACTCGACTTGGCGGTTGCACTACCGTGCCCCCAAATCTCATTTCTTTTTGTATTTTGTAGACAGCAGTTATGTATCTAGAAAACTGGACCGAAATTGAAAAATTTCACTCGACTTGGCGGTTGCACTACCGTGCCCCCAAATATTTTAGTTTTTCCTTGATTCATACACCAAACACTACTTATATTCCAAATTTGAAGCTTCTAGGTCTGCTAGAAGTGCCTTAGAATTTTGATGATCGGTGAGTCAGTCAGTCAGTCAGTGAGTCAGTGAGAGACAAAATTAAGTAACTTTGACCCGTTATAATTCTTAAACTACTGGTTCAAATTGAATGAAATTTTAAATATACCGTGTCTTTACAATGCCTGCATAGCTAATGAAAATTCAGCCTTCTAGTTTTATCCACAACGAAGTTACAGGCGGTCGAGTATGGCCTGAATTGCTTCGAGAAAAGGATGGTACGGCCGTGCCGCTTTTTTGCTCGACTTGGTGGGGGCACTGCCGTGCCCCCAGATAAGCACCTTGTCTAACACCGACATGGTTAGATAGTCACATTAGTTATTGATAAATAAAGTCATAACCATGTGACAAATGACTGTCGTTTGACAAGTCGATTGTTACCTGTCGCGTGCGCATTGTCATCTTTAAAAGGTCACTGCTCTTTAGATACCAGCGAGATAATATTTTGAGCACCTTGTCTAACATTAAAATTGTTTAGATTGTCATATAGTATATAGTTAGCTATATTGTTAAATGAAGACATGAATATGTGACAAATGAGTTAAGTTTGACAAATATATTGTTACCGCGTGCGTATTGTCATCTTTATAAGGTCAGCCCCCTTAGACAAAACGCACTTTTTGATCGAATCGAAAATCGAATCCGTCAAAACTCCATACAAAAAAGGGGCTTTTCGACCACTTTTCGACTGGTTTGCGATTATAATTTGCACTTTGTCTAGACCCACAGGTATTCGTTAACAAGGTATTGTTTGAGAAAGCTGAATTAGCTCTTATTTGACATAGACTTTACTCTTATAGTGCGTGCCTATTATAATAAAAGTAATATTATAGTGATCACGAATAACATAAAAAAACTTTAAAAATGAAATTAAACTAATTCCATACAAGTTTTCATACCCTTTTCACGTCCTTTATCAATTATTTTTGCGACAAGAAGTAGTATTATTATTTGTCCTTCTCCTAGTGATAGATGAGACATTCCGAAATTCGTCAAAAAATGAAATGTGACAGACAGACGTTTTTATTATTAGTTATTACAATAGTTGAAATATCAAGATGAGTGAAGTGGTGACCAAATAAATGATACCAGAGGTCGGGTGAAAGGTTGTATAGAATTAGATTGTGTGAGATTTGGTGTGACTGAGACGAAGAAAAGGTCAAGTTTTGAAATTGCGTGATGTACGCTGATAAATTGCAATGCACGGCTGTTACACTGGTCGTTATAGAAAAATATTAGAACTATTAGGTTATTCATTAGGATGATGGGTATTAAAAATTATGTCTGACAAACAAATTGAACATAACGAAATTAAAATTAAAAGACGTACCTACCTACAATTCAAAAATTGCTTTTCATTGAAAATATAATGTAGATATTTTTTGGGTACGTTACCCAAAACGATGTGTAGGTTACTCTTCCTCTTGCGTATAGGCACAATAGGTTGCAAGAATTGAAGTTATTGCATAGCGCAGTGACACCAAAGCAGCTTATTATGCCTACTAAGGCTATCAGATTATGGTCATCGTCATGGCACAGTACAGTCGACAACATTCATCATCATCATCATCTCAGTCATAGGACGTCCACTGCTGAACATAGGCCTCCCCCAATGCTTTCCATGTTAGCCGGTTGGTAGCGGCCTGCATCCAGCGCTTTCCTGCTACCTTTATGATGTCGTCCACCTTGTGGTTGGACGCTGCGTTTTCCGGTACGCGGCCTCCACTCCAAAACCTTGCTGTCGACAACATTACGAACTATTATTTCGATTTTGTACGTATATGATGCATTGTAGAGTCACTCTCGCTTGACCAATTACAGTAAAGACAACTTTGTCAATATGATCTGCAAATCAGTGTCAATTCACTAACTAATGAGCATTAGCAATTGCAAGCATTATGTAAATTACTGCACAAATAAGGAAGCGACTTCCTTTCTATGCGCAATTTCCTGCAACTTTAGAACCTAAGTAGACCATGTCACTAGATTAACGTTAGGCTAAGTTTTGGCTAAATACTCCATCTTGTCTGTCTAATGGAGGCGATTAGTTATGTAATGGTCATTGCCGGGCAGATATAATGAAGCTAGACCCGCGTCCGACCTTTCACATGTTGCGATATGCAGGCTTGTGAGTCACAGTAAACATAGTAGAAGTAAGACATCTTTGAACACAAATAAAGCGGACCACCAGGAGGTTGAAATTGAAATGAAGGAATTACAACGATTACATAAAGTGCGACAAGGTTATTAGTATGTCAATACCGAAAGACGGAATGACAGTAATATTGATGTAATGTAATGACAGTAATACTAATACTATCTGTGGCCTTAAGGTGTAATAGACATCTGGTTAAAATAATATTATTCTAAAAAGCTTTGTCTGTTTGTTACGTTGTCACACCATAAGTAATTAACTATAATTTTGGTATAGAATCAAGAGAAACAGAAATAGATAATTGTAGAAATGGAGACTTAATTTTTCTGTGATCTCAACATTCTTTTATTTGGAAATCAAATTTAAGATTACACACATCACTAGCGATGTAGAAATACTGATGTCATGTTAATAGGCCTAATTGGCTTGCTTTACCAACTATACACATTAGATATTTTAAGAAACACCGCAATTTGACTATACAGACAGAGACTACAAGATTTTTAGATTTATTTTGCTAATGCTTAGGAATTTGATGAACTCATACAAATTATTAACTACTATTTCGTCTACTACTAACTACTACTTTGGTTGTGGCTAGGTCTGGCGGATGTATGGCACGCGGCAGTGCAAAAGCGGTTAATATGAAATATTGCGGATCGTCAAATTTATTACTCATTGGATTCAGATAGCTCCCAGCAGATACGTTGGTACTCGAATTTAAACAAAGATTGCATTTTATCTTAATTCTACGTAATATTATTGACTTATTGTACTTTTGCCCTAATTCAACTCTTTATCTGGCATCTAAGGTGTTAGAATAGGTTAGTATACTAAATGGTGCAAAATTGCGTTTTATTACAGAAAATTCAGAGCGCGCTGTCTTGATAGGTATAGATTTTGATTATTTCCAGGAAATGAAATTCGAGGGGTATTTTTAAGGCTACGTTTTACCACGGGTAACACCGCGGGACACAGTCTAGTATGTCGATATACATGAATGTTAATTAGCTTATGACCTAAGACGAAATATGTAGTTGAAACAAATGAAGTAATTTTACATAAGTGTTAGGTATCACATAATTAGCAAACAAAACAAGACATTAAAATTAATTCAACTCGTATGGGAATATTTGTCGAGAAAGTGGACTTCGTGTCACAGATGCGATCGGCCGGGAACTGAACCGAAACAATGGTCCGATGGCTTCCGCTGTACTGATACACATCTTTAAACTAGTAACTTGTTATAGTATATTAGGGATTGCCATTATCGATATTTTTCATTTATCGACAAATAATAACGTCGACATTATCGACAGCTAAGGGCGCAAAATAAATTACACAGTCATTGCTTATTTCAAGTAAGTTTTTTTTAAACATTTTAATCAATAAAAGCTACTTACTAATAATAATAAAATTATTATCAGTAGAGTAAATATTATTGTGGTTTTTGTACTTTTAAAAGGCATACTAAACTGATTATTTAAAAAACAAAAAACCCAACTGCGTAAAAATGAACTAAAGAGATAAAAACAAGACAACTTATTATTCACAAATGCAGTCGGAGGCATTAGTAATTCTTTTGTTGGTAATATGTAATCTGCTCTTTGCTTTTGTCTTGTCCCAATATGCAGACATGTGCTTTGTTTTCATGCGTGAACAATTTGATTCGTTTCTTCTCTTACTGTGAAACTACCTTACTCATTGTACGCCTTAGGGGACGCGATAGGTTAAGTGGGCATCCTTGGCAAGTGACACCAAAAGAACGCTACCGTTTCCTTATAGTGACGTGACAAGGGACTTCGTGGGAACAAATACCTTGTGTCAATACATGGTCTATCGTTTGCCACAACAACTATGCTGAAAAAAAGCTTCTAATACTGGAATTCGCCCACAGGGCGGGCCTATTCGGTTACCCGTGGGGCGTGTGTGTGCAATCTCTCCGTTGGTCTTTTTTAGGTCTTTTAGGTTTATTTGCTTCTTTTGTTACTTAATTTGGACTAATTATTTCTAATTAGCGTACACTACGTGCAACAATTACTAATATTTCCTAATTAATTAATCTTTAGTAGTTAATTGGCGTACCTACTCAGGTATAAGAGTTAGAAAATAATATAATAAGTAAAGATGAGCAACGTGCAGCAAATCCAACATATTCGCATATGCATAGAGTATGGTGGTGCAAGTGTAACTGTCACTAGTTGAAAATTCAGTTGGTGTTGGTGTAATTAAATCTATATCGATATCGTTGGATATTTATTACCGGCAACACTATTATTATGTAACATGTTAGAACTGAGCATCCATTATATTTTTGGTAAATGACCTATGTGGTAATGATAAGGTAATTGGGGTTTTCGCTGCTCGTTACAACAATGGGTTTAATATAAATTGTTTATAGTATAATATATTATTGTATGTAAATTAATAAGCCCTTGTATCTACTTAATGTGAGCTTAATTAAACTACTCTTCATAATTCACATTTAATAATTTATGATCCTTATAGTAGTTTGTGTAATCTCAGAAACAAATAAAATAAAAAAAATTTGGCCAAGTGGCCAAGCTCAAAATGGATCTAGTCGCTTGAAGACTCGATTTTAGTTGCATTCTAGCAAAATTTGTTTGCAACATTTTTTACCGGTTGCGTTTCAACGAGGCAATTTTGTAAGATCCTCGTAATTTACCAAATTCAATATGTCAGTCAACAAGTTGCAGGTAATTTGATTAACTCAAACCCTCGTAAGGGATGGTTCTGGCCCTCAGACATAATTAATTAATATTTGGGAGCAGCTTCGAAGTATCGAAAACATTAATTTCACATGCTAACCTTGATACTTAGCTTAATGTAACTGCTATTTACCACCTACCTTTATCTACTTACAGTTAAACTACATTTTTTCAAAAAGATTTCTTACGTGCTAGATTCACTTTTAGAAGTATTTATTTAAATAAACACGTGTCGCACAAATTGATAGTATTATACCTAGTACCTATGCACGACTATGTATTTATTCTTATTTATTATGTTTTCAGTTTAAGAAATTGCATAATTTTAGGCCGACTCAAGAGTCTGTTACACTCCGGTTATGCTTATGGTTACAGTTAATGTAAGGTGGTACAACTCAGCCTTAGACGTAGATAGACATTCCCAAAGTTTTGAAAACTTTTGATCAGGTACACTGCTCCCATTAAACCTTACATGAAGCATACAATCTGTCCAATTATCCCTTACATTAACATTGTGTATAGTCAAAGCAAAACACGACTAACAAATGACACAAAAATCAGATATTTTGGCCCAAAAAAGTCCCCAATCAATACGTACTCTTATTAGGCGCTTTAAAAATATCAAAAGGGCTTCCATGCTTTTATGTTAAGCCTTTTAGCCAAGACATTACGGGGTTTCCGGCCGATAAGAACTCTCTGAGGTAAAATCTGATTATATTAAGAGGGTGCATGGACTCTACTAATACTTAAGCAAATGACGGAGTTTAAGCTAGAGAACAATGGGAGATCAGTTATACGCTATATGTGAGATATTTAAGTAACTAGAGTTATAAATATCGTTTCAAGTGTCATTAAACTCATATTATATGTATAGAGATAAAATAAAGTAAGTAGGTAGGTACAATCTCAAACTTAGATTCAAGTCTGTAATTGTTCAAACAAAATACTGTATTCAACTAATCACAGGCTTGAGTCTGAATGTAATATTCTTATAATTAACTGTGATTATATTTATGGGAATCGACTTGAAACCTCAAAAAATAAAAATATTTATTTATAAAAAATATACAAGAGATAACTCAATTGTCAATGGGCGTGGCACTTAGCTCGTGGAACGTTCGGGCAGAAACATTCTCGAATGGCGACCACGCAGAAGACTACCATTCGGTGGACTGACGACCCAATGAATGTTGCGAGAATCGTCTACTCGTAGATGTAGGTAGCACAGGATCGGTCTTTGTGAAAATCCTTGGAGGACGTCTTTGTCCAGCAGTGGACATCTTTAGGTTGAAAAGGAAGGCAATAACGTTTTATTTTAAACTTAAATGCCTTTCAAGTGCCATTTTCCACCGAAACTTAGGCTGGGTTGCACCATCTTACTTTAACTTTGACATTACGCCAAAAATCTGTCAAATTCCATACGAAAAACACCGGTTATCGTTACGGTTACGGTCACAGTTAGGTGGTGCAACTCAGCCTTAGTTACATTACTCTTTCTTTATATTCTGAACATTAAAGTACCTATTCGTATTTTCAACCGAATTTCTTATGAAATTTATTATGTCGTATGCGGTTTACAGTTAAACGAACCCAAACGTCGTGTGACAGTCGTTGACAGGTCATGACTGGCATGTGACGTCATCATAGCTTTATCAATCCGGGCAGTTTTTCCGGGATTTAGCCTTTTGTTTTTCCCATTTATTATGAAATTTGAGAGGATGAAGAGTGTAGGTGTTGTCTGTGTGTTGTGAAGGTGGGATCGGCTCGAGATCCGAGGAACCCTTTTTTTACCCAGGAAAATGGCCTAGGTATACCTATGACCTTTACCGCCGGGGGACGGCAGGTTATGTGGGGCTCGAACCCACTAAAAACATGTAACCACTGTTCCCTCTGCCGCATAGTGGTCGGTGCCTTGGGTACTAGAAACGACCAAGGCGTCTTGCCGCTACACGGCGGGACCCAACACGCCCCTTATTGGGGGGCCGACAGTATTAGCCGGGACCACGAGACCAATCCCGTCCGACGGTGGTGGTAGCCTGTGCAATGCAGGAGGAGGCGCCCCGCGCGTCCAACATCCGAGAAACCCTGGTTCAAACCCCGCTATGCCGCTAGACTATACTATTGTGGTGACTATTGTAGTACGTAATCATTTTTACTTAGCACGAGGAATCGAAAGGACTATTAGTTATACCTATGTGATATAATAATGACTAATGACGAAGCCACGATAGCCGAACGGTGAAGGGGTCGGACTGGCCGAGTTGTGATCCGGGGAACGCGGGTTCGGTCCTCGCCGCCGCTCGACTATTGTGGTGAGCTCACTCGTGACACAACCATATTTAGCTTAATACGAGGGGCTAACGGGAGTATTGTTATTTAACTTAAAATATAATATTCTTTGTAAAAACCACTATACATTTTCAGCTTGGTGTAAATATTCTTCGGTTTTATTGACGGCCTTAGAAAGATTGCCATTTTCTGTTGTCGTAGACTACCTAATTTTCATCGAATATTGTCTTACGACGAAAATAATTATAACTTTTTGCGGGTGACAGACGACCAGAATCGAATTAGCCTAGTTTGTGGTAATGGAACGAACAAAAGTAATCATTAACGTAAATTTCAGTCTTCGGTGTTATTTTACTAAGAGCAAACTTGTTTCAGCTGTACTTACTTACCTAATGAAAAACAAATATCAAGTTTCATGGCCATATAACTACATTATCTATAATGTACTAGTAGTATCTCATTAGCTCTATCTATGTTGACGGCACATTGTAGTAAATAGGTAGGTATTGTGGTTTCTTATGTAGTAAAAATATGACTTATTTTATAAGATAAAAGTATATTAAGATAGTGTAGAGTTTAGTCAGTAAATAAAATGTTATATGCTTATTAAAGTTACACAAAAATGTAACTTGAGAAGTAATCTTAACTAGTACAACAAAAACATAATAAATAGGTAGGAAAATATATAAAAAAAAACAAATACATAATATGAAGAAATAGGTTTGTTTATTTTAACCAATGAATCACTGGCAGTGATCCATAGAGTTGCAACCACGGGTGTCACCACAAACCAGGGGTGTTATGGATATCCGTAACCGTAACCGAAACTTTCGGATATCCGAAATAAAAAATATCCGAAACTGTATCCGTAACCGATTCAAAAGTTTCGGATAGTTTCGGATGTAGGCAGTTGAAATTGTTTTTTGTATAGCATTATAATATGTAAAGGCATAAATTTCGGATATCCGAAATAAAAAAATATCCGTAACCGTATCCATAACCGAAACTACATATTATCCATAACATCCCTACCACAAAGTAGACAATTCAGCTTTCCACCATTTCAGTCGGTCAGGGCTAGCCCAACCCTACACCAATAACTTATGCATTATTACGTTTTCGTCACGTTAAATAACGTATCGTTATTACATAACGATATCATCACTCGATTAATTTAACAATCGTTTTACGAGCGAAGCCTCAACGAGAGCGAATAAATACTTTTACGATCACACAAACGACTCTATGAATTTATGGAATTTAGATTTAGTGGCTTTTTGATGGCAACTGTATTGTTATTTTTTTATGACTAGAAAAAAAAAAAGCCTTTTAAGCTGCCAGCAGTTTTCATCGTCATTAATGTATTGATGGTATTTGTTGAATAAACGGTTGAATTTATAAACAAAACATGATTGTAGTTATAGTAGCACACCGTAGTCATTCCTCTTAAATAATGAAAGTAATTATTATGACATCAAGGATCAAAGAAACAACCCTTTGATAATTTGACACTGCCCGAATAAGTACTCCTAAATAGTCGCTCATTTCGCTCATTCCCACCTCTTGTCCCCACTAATGACAATCCCAAGTAATCGCTTATTTCGGTATTCCCGCATTTCCCACCTCTCGTTCCCACGCTGCAACTCCTGTGTAGGGTCTACAGCTTGACCGCCAATAAAACCCAACCAGTGAAGGTCAAATTGTCCCGGGGAAAGTTAAACTACCATTGAACCCGCAACGAAATTAATCAGTAGAAAATTGGAGAAGTTTAAAGTAATGTAAAGTTTAAAAGCCTTAAAATTTTAAACATTACTTATTCGGTAATGTAAAACTCGACTAGAAGTTTATTCTATGTGGGTGTTAGTGCCAAACTTAAGAAAAACTGCTCCTTGTTGTCATAATCACTTAAAAATCTTTTTTTAAATTATGTTTCTCACTTTCTTGTACATGTAGGTTGTATTGGTTGTATCAACATTATACTGAAGGTCATGATCTTATATCTATTGAGAAATACGTCAATTGGCAATCCAAATGGATTTGCCATCAATAATCACTCAGTGATTTCCCACAGTTATAATTAATAATCTACTCATACGTAACCAGTAGCAAGTATTCATTCAAATACGAAGTAGGTGCATACTGGATGTTGAAATTACTTTTTCATCAATGAAACACCTCTTTTTAAGTATGGATGCACTAACACAATGTAGATTTTTTTTTATTGCACAAATTACTAATAGTCCCGTTAGCCCCTCGTGGTAAGCTAAATAAGCTTGTGTTACGAGTGGGCTCACCACAATAGTCGAGCGGCGGTGGGATTCGAACCCGCGTTCCTCGGATCTCGAGTCGGCCACTCCGACCCCTTCACCGTTCGGCCACAGTATATACAGGGTGTCCCGTAATGTAACGTCAAGCCGGAACTGGGTGTTGAGGCAAGTTGTGCTGGTTATCAGAAAAATATAAAAAGAAATCTATGTGGCATATTTTAAAAATAATAGGCATTTAAAAAAAATCAAATAATTCTACTCCAGGTGACGGTCCTTTTGCTCGTGTTGCCACAAATCTTCACTTTTTCCAAATTTTTTTTTTGTTATGTAACCCTGAATAATGCTTCTCTAAATTGTTATCAAAATTACAAAACCAGCTGCTCCAGCTTGGATGAAAAAAATACATTATTCCCAAAAAAAAATTCAAAATAAAAATTTTGCCTAGTTTAAACTGACTGTACTGAAAAAAAAATGTACTACGCGAGTGTGTTGCACCCACTCCTCTGAAGGTTGGAGACTCTACACTCGAAGTTGTCGACAATTATGTATACCTGGGACAAACAGTCCAGTTAGGTAGGTCCAACTTCGAGAAAGAGGTCAATCGTCGAATCCAACTCGGATGGGCAGCGTTCGGGAAGCTTCGCCATATACTCATGTCCGAAATACCGCAGTGTCTCAAGACGAAAGTCTTCGAGCAGTGTGTGTTGCCAGTGTTGACATATGGATCCGAAACGTGGTCGCTTACTATGGGCCTCATAAGAAGGCTCAAGGTCACCCAAAGGGCGATGGAGCGGGCTATGCTCGGAGTTTCCCTGCGTGATCGAATCAGAAATGAGGAGATCCGTAGGAGAACCAAAGTAACCGACATAGCTCGCAGAATTGCTAAAATCAAGTGGCAGTGGGCGGGGCACATAGCTCGTAGAGACGATGGCCGTTGGGGCAGGAAAGTTCTCGAGTGGCGACCACGGGCTGGAAAACGTAGCGTGGGCAGGCCTCCTACTAGGTGGACCGACGATCTGGTAAAGGTCGCGGGAAGAGCCTGGATGCGGGCAGCGCAGGACCGTTCATTGTGGAAAACCTTGGGGGAGGCCTTTGTCCAGCAGTGGACGTCATTTGGCTGAAACGACGACGCGAGTGTGGCAAGTGACGTCATAATTTGGCGCATTTAGTAAGGATTCCAAAATGGTATAACACTTGGTAAATTTTTGCTGTAATTGTCGACAATTTTTGTTTTTTTGGAAATAGTCCCGTTTTTAACTTTATCTACCTTGGTTAAAAATTATTATTCTAATGTGCCCAAAATTCAAGTTTCTGTGACTGACTACCGTACAGTCAGTCACAGAAACTTTTGTCACCATGACAGTAATTAGTAGTTGACATACTGTGACAAAAGTCACCCGTGCGCGCGCGCCTTTACTACCTGCTCTGCCTGCACACTTGTACTTAGTAACAGGGATAATAAGGATAATGAAGTTTCGGTTATGGATACGGTTACGGATATTAGAATAATATTATACCGGTTTCGGTTACGGTCACGGATATGAAATCATTTCTGATTATCCGAAAGTCTCGGATAATTTCGGATACGGAATTATTAGAATTTCAAAAATGTAGGTAGAATACAAATAGCAAGATGCTGCGTGAGCGTGACCCACAGAGCTACTTTATGTACCAACTAAGACGACACCTATGTATGATAAAGGTAAAACAGGCTGGCATATTAGATGGTGCCAGCGAATGCAAGACAAGTTGGTAACAAATATTAAGATTTAAGGTACAATTCCAAGACGGGCCGCAGACCGCAAACTGCAAAACTATGAAATCGGCAGCGCGGCATTGCAGCTGCGGCGTGTATACTGCAGATTTCATAGAGTTTTGCAGTTTGGCCTTTATCCGAAACTATCCGTAATTTTTGAATCAGTTTCGGTTACGGTTATGGACATTTTTTTATTTCGGATATCCGATAGTTTCGGTTACGGTTACGGATATCCATAACATCCCTGCTTGGTAAGATGGCCCTCTCCGTCCCGCTCATACCTTTTAAAATGGCTTCTCCACCTCACTTAAGCCAGAAACTTGAATTTTGGGCACATTAGAATAATATTTTTAACCAAGGTAGATAAAGTTAAAAACGGGATTATTTCCAATAAACAAAAATTGTCGACAGTTACAGCAAGATTTTACAATGTGTTATACCATTTTGGAATCCTTACTAAATGCGCCAAATTATGACGTCACTTGCCACACTCGCGTAGTACAATTTTTTTTCAGTACAGTCAGTTTAAACTAGGAAAAATTTTTATTTTGGTATTTTTTTTGGGAATAATGTATTTTTTTCATCCAAGTTGGAGCAGCTGGTTTTGTAATTTTGATAACAATTTAGAGAAGCATTATTCAGGGTTACATAACAAAAAAAATTTTTGGAAAAAGTGAAGATTTGTGGCAACACGAGTAAAAGGACCGTCACCTGGAGTAGAATTTTTTGATTTTTTTTAAATGCCTATTATTTTTAAAATATGCCACATAGATTTTTTTTTATATTTTTCTGATAACCAGCACAACTTGCCTCAACACCCAGTTTCGGCTTGACGTTACATTACGGGACACCCTGTATATGAGCTAAAGCAGTACGGAAACTTAGCCCTTTCGGCGAGTTAAATACCTACACTTCAACTGAGTGTTAGGGTTGGCACTCTTAATCTTTATAAAATTAATAAGGTTCTTACTTACTTATTTATTAAAATGTTTATTTAGGTTTTTTATTTATCAAATACCTAATGGAATAAATTAATTTACTAAGTAGTTAACAAAAAAACAAAACGTTAATTAGGTTCTATAATGATCGAATACATAATCGAATAAATTGATTAAGTACTATTAGTACAAATTACTTTATCAAATAGAACACATAAATTATTAAAAAGCGTAATTACGTAATTTAAAAAGAACTATTACAAAATTAGATGCAAGCACTTTATTTAAAAAGTAATATTTAATCATTTTTACAATTCAGAATTATTACGAAGTTTAAAAAATGAAAGTTCTGGTTTTGAAGATGGCCGAGTTCAAGCAGCCGTATACTACGCAATACACTGGTGGCATGTTTTTAAAAATACAGCGGACAGCGCATGCAATAAAATTATTATTAAAAACACAACGCGCGCGACACTCGCGACGGATGGACTGCGAGGTTCGCTTAGAGCTCGTGTAAAGCGTGCGTCTGTGTGCGTGAGTCTGGTTTCGAGCGTTTGTATGAAGCTTCCGTACTGTTTGATTTATCTACTGTGGTTCGGCTATCGTGGCTATGATGAATTATGGGTTAACAACCATAATGTTAACTCAGTCAATACCTGAAGTATGGAAGCGGCACGGGAGGATGTTTTTGAGTCGTCAAACGTCAACAAAAGGTCTGATTTCTTTAAGATCTGTCACGTCCGCTCTTACACCTCAGGCACTGACTGACACTTATAGTTATGGTTCAGTTTCATAACTGAACTCCGTAACTGAAATACCTAGAATGGATTTGTGAGAATAATTTGTGAATAATAATAATAAATTTCTTTATTAATCATAACATAATACAGATACTTTAAACGATGTAGATCATTCTTGAGATATAAATTAATCAAATTCTATTTTTTTTTTTTTTTTTTTTGAAAGATTATTAGTAATTTGTTATTACACAAATTACTAATATTCCCGTTAGCCCCTCGTACTAAGCTAAATATGCTTGTGTCACGAGTGAGCTCACCACAATAGTCGAGCGGCGGCGGGGACCGAACCCGCGTTCCCCGGATCACGAGTCGGCCAGTCCGACCCCTTCACCGTTCGGCTATCGTGGCTTCAAATTCGGTATTGTTAATAATTCACAGGCTTAGGCACAAAATGATTACTTGAAAGATTAAAATCTCTTGAAATATTGCTTATTAAGATCGATAGTTTACACTTAGACACCCCGCAGACAAATTCAATTCTAGCTCTTTTCTTTGGCCCGTAAAGTACTTAACCAAATCAGCGAACTGTGTGCTTACCATGAGTTTACGTTAGGTGTGCTCGCTAGCGACTGCGTAAAAAAATTACATTAATTGTATGACATATTGTGCAGCGCCCCTAGCGGCTACTTTCAAGAAATAAAATCTTCATAGAGATTTTTGACGTACTCGCTAGCGAGCACACCTAACGTAAACTCATGGTAGGTACACACACAGACACCCAACTAAAACGAGGTAACCTCGTATTAGTTAGGTATACTCTCCATTGAATAGGAAGTTAATTTTGCACTAATTATACCTAGTTACTTCATCCCGCCGGCTCGTAATTAACGTGATAGTTAATATGTAGCCGTCATTTTTGTCAGATAATTATTGTGTGTACGGCTTTATAATAATTTTCAGACTGGATTATTATATAGTTGAGTGCTTATTATCACTTTAAAACTGCTTTTATGAGCATTATTTTTTTACGTTGTGTCACAGCTTTTTAGATGTGTGACCTTTATGACTATTATTTTCTTTAACAAAATATTAGTCCTAATTATTTTAGATTCAGATTGATAGTCCAAAATCCGCTTAGCACTTTTGAAATCCTTAGAAATACGAGTACCTACTTATAACGTTAACATAATGTAGGTATTACTCCCAGAAATAAATCCTGGATCCGCCCTTGGCCTTTTCAACTGAAAGACGTCCACTGTTGGACAATGGCTTCACCCAAGGATTTCCATAACAACTGTCTACGATGCCCGATTGGGTCACTTATTATACAAAATCGTACTTTCTAGTTATCTTAATGTTAAGTTCAAGAACGAAACTTTGCGTTGTCAGAACTGTCAGAAAAGTTAATTATGAAATGACAGACAAGTATAAACTTATGAGTGATTGACGTTCTCTTAAAAATGAGAACCATAAAAATTATACGTAAAGGTCAGTAGGCATTCGAAAATCCACTCATCTCTAAATTTCAACAGCAAATCGATTGGTATTACTAATTTCACAAGTAGCACTTTAAGGCTTAATTTTGGGTAAAATCACGTTGGTATAACGGTCACATCAAGCTGTACTTAGTGGCTTCATAAGTTGTTGTAATAAGGTGCGTTTTTGTTACAAAAATGTAAACTTTGATGTGCCGTTGAACACGCAACGCATGATGATTGCAACTGCATTTAGTCGGAATGATTCCGACAATTATCTGTTAGCTCATCTAAGTCGGTGAGAAAAAATACAATCAGAAATAATGTTGTAAGTGGGGTGTGGTCCAATATGAAGAATTTGGCCGCTTGAAGTGCTGACATTAGCGATCAACTATCTAAAGAGGTACTTATTACTATATCTAGTTTCAGCCCGTGGCTTTGCTTCCGTAAATTTCAATCTGTCACCAACTTTAAAAAAAAAAAAAAAAATTTGTTAACAGTAAGTTTGAATTTTGTCTTTTTTCGAAAATAAAATTCAAGTTATGTTAAGAGGTAAACATCAGCTACGAGTATCTGCAAGTAAATTAAACTGTTTTATAGAGATGCTTATACAGGGTGGAATTTTGTAATGCCACCTGGAGGGAAAGTACTCTTAACCCTCGCTGTACGAAGTGGGGTGTGACACACCCCAGTCCTTTAAAAATAGCCACAATTTTAAAAATTTGCAAGTGCTGAATTTGAAATTCTCAGTAGCTGGAATTATGACACTGCTGCTTCGATCACCGTTGCAAAATCAGTCCAGCGGTGACTACCAACTGAGTTACATGCCTTTAAAGTGCGTGTGGGTGTCACACACCCCACCTGGTACGGGACGTTGTTAAAAAGTTTAAAAAAAAAATCTAACAGTTTTGGTGTAAATTATATATTTTTAGCTTTGTCAATTGAATAAAATTCAATACAAATATTATTTTTCGTGATTTTTACGGTATCTGAAATTTTCAAGCACTTTTAGTCAAATGAGATGACTTTTAGTGCGAATCTGGAAGTTTAGTACTGAGATCCGAAGATGTATGTGAACATACACTTATGGGCTACAATTTATACTTGGTGATACAAATTATAGGCTACTGAAATGGAATAACATATTTTATAAAATATGTTATTCCATTTATAAATAAAAAAAAATTGTTACGCTCCCATTTTATGCATTGAGCATACTCATTTTCTTTCATCAGAATTGTGGTATATTGAAAACCGATGATCAAAACAAAGGACATTGGGAACTTTAATATGAGAAAATGCCCCACGGCGGACAAAGATGAAACGTATTTTATTTCAAAGCTTTATACTTGTAGGTATATTCACTTAAAGCGCTATGTTGTGATATATGGGAATTCTGAGATATGACGAGTCTAAGTTGAAAATATATTTGTCTAAAATGATTTGATACTTTTTTAAGTTATGTTGTTTGGCATTGCAGAGTAACCAATAAAAGTAAATAAAATAATATAAATAAATAAAAAATATAAATAAAATAATATAAATAAATAAAATATTATAAATACTTAAATTAATATTAGACAACATCTCATATATTACTCCAACCCAAAATAAGTAGCTAAGGCATTTGTGTTATGGAAATCGGGAACGACGAACCACAACACACCCAAACCAGAGACAATGTGAAAAGATCGTTTTCTATATTGTCCCGGCCGGGAATCGAACCCGGGACCTCAGGATTGGCCCGGCACACCTTGAAAACCGGTTTGTGCGCCTCTCCGCCACCGAGGTCGTCAAAAATGTTACCTAAATGTAAAATAAAATAAAATATTAAAACTTCATTTTCTCAATATTCCCATATAAGAGAGAAAAAAAAATGCACGGAAATTCATTGGATATTAGTATGTATCATCTATGATAGGTTTCGTTTGTGTCCGCTACTTTTCGAAAAGTGGGGCAAAAAGTTCCCAATGTCATTTATACCCTTCCAGTTTTTAATTTACTTTTAAATTATAAGTAAATACTTGTACTTTGTTAAATAAAAACGGTTGTCATAATTAAAGGCACTAATTAAAAATTATACATAGGAAACTGATTCCTAAATTACAAGAACAACGGAAATTGTGTATTTTTGTTTTTTTTATGATAAAAATGTTATAATACATATTTTCAGCTTAGAGCATTTCTTAAACCTAATTAGCATACGTAAATAATCAATATTAAATATTTAATTCCACCTAAAAAAATGTTGAATGAAAATTTTATCACTTTGTATATTGGGGTGTGTCATTACCCCACCTGGTACGGGACGTAACTTTTAATCACCTCGTACACGGAGGGTTAATATTGTAGATAGAAAAAAAATCTCAAAGAAAACATTCCTTTATTTTTGAAAAGAAATAGAACTGCATTCAAAGATTTCAAAAAATTTGCTTGCCACACCCGGGAATTGAACTAACTACAATCTGTTAAAAATTACACCCTGTATTTTTATTGCATCCATCGTTAGGGTTAAGTATAAGGATGAAATCTCTCTAACAAACATGATAAATCAAATGAAAGGAAAACCATGAAATCTTAAAATATTTGAATTATGTACAGAAAATTGTATGGTATGGTAGTGAATTTTCGAAAATCTTTGAATGCAGTTCTCTTTCTTTTCAAAAATAAAGGAATGTTTTCTTTCAGTAAAATTTTCTATCTACAGTATTAAGAGTACTTTCCCTCCAGGTGGCATTACAAAATTCCACCCTGTATAGTTAATTTAAGTCATTTTAGAACAGTAGAGTCTACAGAAAATAGTGGATAGCCTAGTAACACAGACCAGCCAATTTCTCAGTAAACTTTGTTACTATAGTGACAACGTGTCTGAATGAAATAACTTAGTTTAACTATTGATTGTTCATATTATACAATAATTTCACAGAAACGTAAACAAAATGTTGTTTAATTCAATAGATAAAGTCACGATCAATAGAGTTTTGGCACATTGTGTAGGACCCTGGTCTATGAACCGACGACCATACCAGTTGGACAGGCTTGTGTTCAGCAGTGGACTACATTAGCTGAATAATGATAATGATGATAGACACTTTTGAGAGATGCTCTCACTTTAGTTTACTCGTACTTTTCTCAGCACTTGCCAAATGTTGATCTCAAAGCGCTGGTAGCGCAAAAAGATTATAAAACACTTAAAGGCTCCATAAGAGCAAATAAGTTTTTATTTTTATCGTAATCGCCTTTTGACGATTTTTAAGCACTTATTTAATATCCATGCAAAATCCATGCTGAAGGAATTTTGACTTTGTTGAATTGTTGTACTTAGGTACGTGCCATCTTTCGTCTCTATTTTTGTTACATATTAGTAACTATCGCAAAGTTATGAGATTATAGTGTAATTTACCCTGTCATGCATCTCACAACTTGCACCAATCTTGACAGCTCGAGCACTTTATCTAAGTATGCTGATCCGCATAGCACAAATTTCATCGGTTTCGCAGTCAAATGTGGCAAACTATTTCTTAAACTTTACCCTTTTATTTGTTTTTATGTGTCTGTTAAAATTTGACCTGAATAAAATACGTCTTGATGGACGTGGAAGATTGGTCTTCAGATAACAAGAGAT
Organism: Ostrinia nubilalis; assembly: GCF_963855985.1. Lineage (NCBI taxonomy): Eukaryota > Metazoa > Arthropoda > Insecta > Lepidoptera > Crambidae > Ostrinia > Ostrinia nubilalis. Next base: position 4,521,417 of record NC_087097.1, on the reverse strand, counting down.
TTTGATCTTACATATTTAAAATTATTCATAGTTAACTTGATTTTGCTCTTGACTTATCTCACAGATTACACGTCGATAATTTTAGTTTGTAGTTCCGCAAAGTAAGCATTGGACTCTCACTCTTCCATTCTTCTTCTTCTTCCTCGGTCCCTCACTGATGAGGATCGCGACTACATAATATGTATAGTGTTCCTTAGTGCACATAAGATAGGCCCCCTTAATTGATATATTTATTGTCCGTGGTGCATAATCTTTTCTTAATGGTTTTAAACCTTTGTTTGTCACCTGTCATTCGCTTTGCAATGGAGGGAAGTCGAACCTTAATTTCGAACTCCTCCTATGTTCTTCTGATTAATTTCATTGCGGGTCCAATAACAGTTTAACTTTACCCCGGGACAAACTTGACCTTCATTGGTTGGGTTTTTATGGCGGTCAAGCTGTAGATCCTGGCTACACAGGAGTTGCAGTGGTGGGAACGAGAGGTGGGTATAGTCCCGTAAATGTATAGTGTTCCTCCACAGACTGCGGTCATTAGCTGTGTGGACCGCACAATGCAAGCTTCCGCCTACTGTCCCCTTCTTCTACTCTTCCCTTGGATGCGTAAAAGGCGACTATCATTATGCAAACATAAGACCTCCCCAAATCGACTAGCCAGTGTGGGGAGTGTAGACCAAATCCTCCTTTTGTCTCTGGTATGCTAGAGTGGATCTTTCTTCTGCAGTGGAGACTAAATGACCTGATGATGACGATGATGAATTTAGACATTTCCCTTGGTTAGACTAAAAAAAATAAAAAAAATACTTTTGGGTACAATTACGAACAATCAGCCAAACATTGTGTGTATTTACTCTCAAGTATTTTTTAAAGTAACTGCTTTACCGAATGTAAGGAAGAGGTCGGCAAAATCTTCAAAGTGAATTGTGATCATTTTAATTGGCTGTTTTCCTGGAATGTGGATAGATTGCTTTTTTATTTTAATTGCTGTTCATTTAGTGTCCCATGCTGTTTTTTCAAGAGGTAGTGTTTTTTGAATGGTACCGATTTCTGTTTTTATATTAAACAAATGTTTAGACATCATTTCAAAATCCAAACTTTGACTTTGACTTTAAAAATAGCATTTTCTCTGAAGAAAATCTTCTTCGTCTGGTATTTTAATGAAGATTGACCTTAATTTGCTGCCATCAACGCGTCCTTTAGACACCCTGTATATAAAATAGATAAACCACATTTAATCTGCTACTAGACTACCCACTTAACGAGTCGTTGCAAAGTTAATGAGCCTTCATATAAGCCGCAACGTGTTGACAATGGATTTATTTAACCATTCGTTAAGCTCAGATTATAACAGCTAGACCCAACTAGATTAATAATTCGAATACATTAATAGTTTAATATAAACTAGGATTTTCTCTCGTAGATTGAAGGAAGAATTTAGGCACTTTAAATCCATAAATCCTTTGGGATATTTACGAGTAACTCTAAAGTATAGCAACATTTCTCAGTCCACTGCTGGACAAACACATTCCCCAATGATTTCCACAAAGAAAGGCTATACACCTCCCGCAGCAGCGTGAGTCCATTAGAATACAGGCTGAAATGATGTCACCTAAAGGTGATGTCGTCGGTCCACCTTGTGGGTGAACGTCCCACGCTGCGTTTTCCGGTACGCGGCCTCCACTCCAGAACTTTGCTGCCTCATCGGCCGTCAACTCTGCGTACCATGTGCCCTGCCCATTGCCACTTCAGCTTGCTAATCTGTCGGTCGGTCATCATAAAGGTAGCAGGAAGGCACTGGACGCAGGCCGCTACCAACCGGGCAACATGAAAAGCATTGGGGGAGGCCTATGTTCAGTATAGTGGACGTCCTATGGCTGAGATGATGATGATGATGAAAGGTGATGGTGCTGATAATACTTTTTGTCAGTTCAGCGTCCTTTGTAATGCATGCAAGTCGGGATAGGCGCTGAATACAGGCTACGAAGCAGCCAATCTAGAAATCATTTTGGGGAGGCATATGTTCAGCCGAGGATGTCCTGTGGTTGACATCATGATTATGATTATGATGATGACATTACTAATAGTCCTGATAGCCCCTTAAACTAAGGTAAAACGAGATTGTGTTAAGTAGGTTCATTTATTGTTACCGACACTCGTCAACTCCGAAATTGGTAATCTGACACCAAAACCATTTGGCTTTTGACGCTTTTTGTTCTTTACTTTAATAATAGGTGATAGAAACAGTCTAGATGGACACCTCATTAAAATTTTGAAATAATACACGGTATACGCTGACCCCTCGTGATATTTATTTAAACAGGCATACATAATTAAACTTATTTTAATTGGATAGACACGCTTTGGGCGAAAGTAAACATCATAAATACGTTTGTTTTGTGTGTTTGTTAATATTATATTTCAATTAGTTCAAAGGTTCAATCTAAGTTATGTTTGGGATTCATATTTTCGTTACTATATTGTACTATATTTCCTATATTTTTTTAAAATCTCATAATTTGGCGCCATCTGACTCTACCTTTCGAAGAATACGGTTCAAACGAATATTAAAAAATTACTCGTTTAGGAAATTGCTTATTCAATCTGTGACGCGCCCCGCGACGCATCGACAGCCCTAGCACCGAGCGCAGAGATTTTGACAACCCTACGGCTGCGCGGCCGCACGCCGCACGGACCGAGCTAATATATGAGACGGCGGCGACCGCGGGCGCCTAGTTACGGCCCGATCGCGAACACGGCCCGATCGCGAACGTCGGTCGGTCTGCGACCGACGCGGACGAGCCTGGGCTTCGCTTCGCGAAGCCCACACTCGGCCTCGTCGGCACGCGCACCGACGATCGCCAAACGGCTAGAGTACCTTCTGTACTCGCCACTCTGCCCGGTGAAGCTGGAAAAGCTCCTCAAGCTACCAGCGCGCGTCCCTTCAAAAAAAAAAAAAAAAAAAAAAAAAAAGGGCGCCTAGCATTCGCTCGGGAGCCATTGCAACAGTCAGACGTTCGCGCGCGCGTCTATTGTTCCCTCGACTGCATTGCACAGAGTCCCTAGCGAATTGCTACCCACACTGTTCCCACTAACCCTAACTGTTCGACTCTGGCTTGATTCGATACCTCGTTAACTCGGTCAGGTGATCTAATTGTCGATTCGAGACGTTCTATCGTTGATAGCCTATCGGTTCTCGTCCTTACCGAGTAGTGCATGTGATACTCATTCCCGACCTGCGGTAGCAATCCCGCTGCCACCCTTCCTGAACTTCATACCCCCTCGCCACGTAGGTCCGACGCCCTTTCCCAGTGGTATCATACTCATCAGAGGACTTTGGTCTCTGGCTCGAGCTATTGAACCACGTCCTACCCCCCTAGTTATAAGTATCCAAACTAACACTCGCTAAACCTCGCACAGGGCGCCGCCCCTCTCGCGGATACGTAAACTAGTCTCGGGACGCGAACCGGGCGCGTCGCTATTCCTCTCGTTGTAATAGATTAGTATATTATTATTGTGATATAACTTGTAAAGTACTTGTAAACTTGCTCATTATTAAACGATAGTAATTTAGAGTCAGTGAAACTAGAATAAGTAAACTATTGTGGAACCTGAATTACAAAGTGCCATTGTGTTATTAATTGTGCGTTTCCTTGGTCGAATATCCCTGTAGGCATCCTGGATAGGTACACATCCCTCATCGCAGAAAGCGAACTGGGACTTAGTACTAAACAGCGGGGTGTCAGACTGAGCTAGCTAAGACGCCCCGTTGCAATGGCGCCCAACTGAATAACCCACGGAACCTACAGGGACCACCAGATCGCTAGACACAAGCGAAAGACCAAAAGGAAAGCAAAACTTCGCACCAAATTGATAATCACACATGTCAGAACCGACATCTTGGATATATAAACTGAAGAAGACAGAACTTGAGAACGAGTGCAAAAGAAGAAATATAAAAACGGAAAACAGAACCGTACAAGAACTGAGACAGAACCTCACAGAAGTACTCAGAACCAAGCAGTCCCATCAACCAGTCCAGTCCGCCAGTAAATCCTCCGAAGAACAGTCTAACAGTGAGTCAGAAACCGATTTTGAAGACACAGAGATGCAGCAAGAACCAAACATGTCGTACACCGTAGATCAGACTGAAAGCATAACGACCAGATGGAACGTAAGTTTTGACACATACAATGACCCAGTGGAGTTCCTAGAGCAACTGGACGAACTCATGTCATCGGGCGAGGTCAAGCCAGATAAAGTGCTCAAAGTGCTCCCCAGATTCCTGAAAGGAAAGGCCGTACTATGGTATAGAAATAATAAAAACTCGTTTACTACATGGAACGAATTCATAGAACTGTTCAAGTTGACATTTGTGAGCCGTGACAGTGACCTGTTAGCTAAAATAGTGAACTATAGGCAACATTACCGCCAAAAATTCACAGACTACCTGATTGAAATTCAAACACTCATGCGCAGATACGCAAAAATGTCAAAAGAAGAAGAACTTAATAGAATCTACGAAAACATGAACACAAAATACAAGTTTTATATCAAGAAATCAGAAGTCGACTCGATAAGCAAATTAATACAACTGGCAAACGACTATGAAAATGTCACAGCAGACCGTCAAACTAGCTTCATGCAAAGAGAACCACGAAATGACTACCACGAAACAAGCACAAATTTTAATCAAGAACACAAGGAGACGGCATCATACATACACAATTACAACACAAATACTTGCTGCTGGAGCTGTGGAAAACACGGACACTCGATGAAAGATTGCAGAAGCAAAAAGGTACTATTTTGTAACGGTTGTGGCAAGATCGGCAAAATGAGTAAACAGTGTTGTAAGAAAACAAGTGAGTACACACAGTCCATGACAATAAACACAAGTCCGCAAATTAAAGATAACCGTCCCTTCGTAGATGTATCGATACTAGGCGAAAAATATCAAGCACTCGTAGACACCGGCGCCACAAGATCATACATCAACGACCAAGTGTACAATAGATTCTTGACAAGAAACTTGAAACCGAAAACAGTAAGCATAACAGCTAGCATGACAGATGGGCATACAACTCGAATAAAAGAAGAACTAGACTTGCAAATAAATATAAAGGGAAAAACAATCGACCACCAAGTGTTATATCATCCACAAATCACGAGCATACTGATTGGCATGGACATATTGAATAGAATAGGAGCCAAAATAGAATGGCCTAAAGATAGTACCAAGCAAGGGGAACAAGTGGGAACAACATCAAGAAAAACTACAGAAGCCAACATCGTACCTACATACGAAATGGCCGAAACACCGACAAGTAAGAAAAAACACAAAATCAAACTCGCACACGAAAAACCAATCAAGAAAAAAGACTATTCACGGAACCCTAAAAGTCAAGAAGTAATAAATAAACACGTAACACGCTTAAAACAAGAAACAAAAGAAGACTGGATCCAAAAGAAAATTCAAGAAATACAAAAAACCGGAAACAAGGACTATAAAATGTCAAACAACAGATTATACAAGAAAATAATAAATCACGCATACGGACCTAGAACAGAAACATCATCAGACTGGAAATTATGCATGAACAACAATGAAAAAAAACAGATCCTGAAAGAAAACCACGATACACCAACCGCAGGCCATCTGGGAACAGCAAAAACACTGAACAAAATATCACAGAGATATTATTGGCCCGGTATGTACAGAGATGTGTCAACGTACGTCAAGAACTGCAAAACCTGCCAAGTTAACAACGCACGCAAACCCTGGAGCGCAGCATCTACAGACCATAGTAGACCACTAACCAGATCATCGAACCGGTCCACAGACTGGACCGAAATCCTCGATGTCGACACCGTCGACTACCCACAAGACCTGAACTGGCGCGAGTCCGGCCCTGGAGAGGAGCCGACCCGAGCCGAGGACCAGACCAGGAGGCGGCCGGGGAGAAAGAAGAGGCGCGGCCAAATCCAGAACCAGCTGAACAAGGCCAGTAACATTTACTCGTAGCTTAACTTTATACCTAAGTTAGGTTTCTAATAGATAGATACAAAGTACATAGTAATTGTCTAGTCAGTTCTCGTTCAAGTAAATTCCTCAATATTAAAAACAAGTCAATAATATATAAGTATTAATTAACATTACATAGTAACCCTGTATAATCTAGATCATCCAGTTCTTGAATTTAATCTCGTTAAATATCACATATCAATAACCTATAACTATTAATACATAGTAGCCCTGTATAATTTAAATCATTCAATTGTTCTATTTAATCTCGTTAAATAACTATTGACGCAAATCGCATTGTTATTTACTCGTAACTCGCAGCCTAAACTCACATAAATAACAAACCGGTTTGTTACGCGCCAATAGTACTACCAGCTTCTCGATACAAACATTGTAAGAACGATTCACCGAGCGAACTCATTTGCATATTATCAGTGAAACGCATTTTTTCTATACGCCACGGGCGATCAACAGCACTCGCTTACTAGATGACTCATAACTAGATTTTACCTGCCTAATGTTTGCGCGCCGCGCCAGGCTGCATTCCATTTACGTTAAGATATAATATTATTGTAATTAAAACTTAACCCCTTAACTGCCACTGTCTTGTATAACTTTTAATAATTGTAGAAATTATTAACATTAATCAGATGCCTATTCTGAATATGCTAATTTAAATAATTAAACTAGTAAACTAGAAATAATAATAACAAGTGCAATGCATTCTATTATTGTATTAAATAAGTATTTTAAGTAATAATTGAATACTCGTAATAACAAAGTAAACAATAGACTCGTTTAATTAGTTCATTGGTTAATTGTAAACAAAAGGTCAAAGGTATCTTAATAACATTGTTTCAAAACTAAGTTAACTAAAATTAGCGTTTAATTAGTTCATTGCAAACAAAAAAAAAATTACAGGTATCTTAATAACATTGTTTCAAAACTAAGTTAATTAAAATTAGCGTTTAATTAGTTCATTGTAAGCAAAATAAAATTAAAGGTATCTTAATAACATTGTTTCAAAACTAAGTTAGCTAAAATTAGCGTTTAATTAGTTCATTGTAAGCAAAAAAAAAATTAAGGGTATCCTAATAACATTGTTTCAAGACCAAGTTAGCTAATATTGTTATAAGTAAATAATTAATGTCCCGTCATGTTTTAAATGAAGAGTTATTATTGGGCTAATGATCAAGCACAAGTTCAGTCATGTTTTATATTTTAATTTTTACTCGTTATGAAGTTACCCAAAAATAACTTATTATTAACATGAATTTTAGTTGTTCTCGAAGAACCTTTATGTACCAGACTTGTGATTTTTCCAGGTAAAAATCTCCAAAACAAGGGAGGATGTGACGCGCCCCGCGACGCATCGACAGCCCTAGCACCGAGCGCAGAGATTTTGACAACCCTACGGCTGCGCGGCCGCACGCCGCACGGACCGAGCTAATATATGAGACGGCGGCGACCGCGGGCGCCTAGCATTCGCTCGGGAGCCATTGCAACAGTCAGACGTTCGCGCGCGCGTCTATTGTTCCCTCGACTGCATTGCACAGAGTCCCTAGCGAATTGCTACCCACACTGTTCCCACTAACCCTAACTGTTCGACTCTGGCTTGATTCGATACCTCGTTAACTCGGTCAGGTGATCTAATTGTCGATTCGAGACGTTCTATCGTTGATAGCCTATCGGTTCTCGTCCTTACCGAGTAGTGCATGTGATACTCATTCCCGACCTGCGGTAGCAATCCCGCTGCCACCCTTCCTGAACTTCATACCCCCTCGCCACGTAGGTCCGACGCCCTTTCCCAGTGGTATCATACTCATCAGAGGACTTTGGTCTCTGGCTCGAGCTATTGAACCACGTCCTACCCCCCTAGTTATAAGTATCCAAACTAACACTCGCTAAACCTCGCACAGGGCGCCGCCCCTCTCGCGGATACGTAAACTAGTCTCGGGACGCGAACCGGGCGCGTCGCTATTCCTCTCGTTGTAATAGATTAGTATAAATTATTATTGTGATATAACTTGTAAAGTACTTGTAAACTTGCTCATTATTAAACGATAGTAATTTAGAGTCAGTGAAACTAGAATAAGTAAACTATTGTGGAACCTGAATTACAAAGTGCCATTGTGTTATTAATTGTGCGTTTCCTTGGTCGAATATCCCTGTAGGCATCCTGGATAGGTACACATCCCTCATCGCAGAAAGCGAACTGGGACTTAGTACTAAACAGCGGGGTGTCAGACTGAGCTAGCTAAGACGCCCCGTTGCAAATCAGTAATAAAAAGGCCAAATTATCTCAACCACTTGTACATAACAGTCAAGCACTTCAGTCTTTACATTTTTTGTAGCAAAATACCACTTAATCCAACGCCACAAAATGCCACAGTGTTTATGTTAATGTGCGATCGTCTGTACATCGAATTTCGATTGCCGATGGCCAGCTCCTCGTGGAAAGGATCGCAAACAGACATCGAGTCTGACCTAATTGATTAACTTACACTTAGGCTTGGTTGCACCATCTTACTTTAACTTTGACAAACGTCAAAAATCTGTCAAACTCCATACAAAAAGCACCGGTTATTGTTAAACTTACGGTGAAAGTAAGTTGGTGCAACTGAGCCATAACCTTGTGGTTTCTTCGAGCTATCTTAATTTTATTTTGATAAACAGTGGAGGTACAGGTCCCCACACAATAATTTAATGCCAACTTTTTGGACTCTATTCTGGGAGGATGAAATAAATTCTTTTACCACAAAAATCATGACAATAGGGAATATGCAGGGTTTTTTTTATTTCTCACATTTCAGTAGCCTTGGCATTATCAAATTCAATCAGTGCTTTTCTTTAACAAAATTTTGAAAAGATACCTAAGATATAGACGTTAGAGATCTCATAACATCGTTGGTCATGTTAGAACGACACGCAGAGTTCCATACAAGTTACTATAGGTGACATTTGACGTCATGCTCAGCTATTTCCATACAAAGTTTAAGCACTTGTAACTTTTTTGTTTCCAGTCCGATTTCAATACTAGTTCTTCAGAAATTCTATGATTTAACTGTGTTTATCTAAATATTATTATGTATAACTCAAAGGTGACTGACTGATATAGTGATCTATCAACGCACAACCCAAACCACTGGACGGATCGGGCTGTTTGGCATGCAGGTAGATGTTCTGACGTAGGCTTTATTAACTTTTAAAATCGAAGCATATTCCCTATTATTCTATTAACACATTGACATAAAGATTTTGAGTTGATAGTTCATCATCTTCATTAATTCAGCCTCAGGACGACTCTGATAAATATAGGCCTTCCCACAATGATTTTCAGATTTTCCGAGTTGATTACATATCTATTTAATATTCTCGTCTCACCGCCTATAAAATATGTAGAGTGCCTGGAACACTTTTGTAAGTAAAACTTAGCCGATGGCCATAAAAATAAAAGCTAAAAATAGTTGTATACTTCGCATTAAAACTTTAACTTTTTTGCTCTTGGATATTCTAAGGAGGATTTGAGATGAAAAGGGACGACAGTGTGTGTGAAGGACAATACGACATTATTATGTGTCCAACAAGTCACTGGGAGATAAAAATAAAGTTCCATGCAAATTATTTTGTTCCTACGACAAATTACATATTACATTACTAGCGGCCGCCCGCGACTTCGTACGCGTGGATCCCGTTTTACCCCCTTCATCTATCTTACGCGGTTTAGATATTTTCATACAAATGTTTTTTCCCGCTAACTCCCGTTCCCGTGGGAATTTTGCAATATCCTGTTGTAACTAAGCTTTAAGTTTAGTAAGGTACCTGCATGCCAAATTTTAAGCGTCTAACTTAAGCGGTTTAGATTTTTCATACAAAAGGATTTTCCCACTAATTCCCGTTTCCGTGGGAATTTCGGGAATTTCTTGTTGTAACTAAGCTTTAAGTTTACTAAGGTACCTACATGCCAAATTTCAAGTGTCTAACTTAAGCGGTTTAGATTTTTCATACAAAAGGATTTTCCCGCTAATTCCTGTTCCCGTGGGAATTTCTAAGTATCCTATAACCTGCCCCGTTGAAGAATAATTGTACCAAGTTTCGTTAAAATCCGTCGAGTAGTTTTTGTTTCTATAAGGAACATACAGACAGACAGACAGACAGACAGACAGACAGACAGACAGACAAAAATTTTACTGGTTGCATTTTTGGCATCAGTATCGATCACTAATCACCCCCTGATAGTTATTTTGAAAATATATTTCATGTACAGAATTGACCTCTCTACAGATTTATTATAAGTATAGATAGATGATAGGGCAGAAAAGATCTCGAGTAGCGACCATGGACTGTAACGCCATCTTCACAAACATCACTATGAGATCTTATAGTGCGCGTGGACGCACAGGGTCACACACGAACACAGAGCTCTATTCTACGCTGTGCGTTCGATTTGCTGCTTCTCTTAAGCAAGCTTCGTTTGTAAATACGGGCGTAAAGTTGGCCAGTCCCCCACTAGGTGAGTCGACGATCTGATGAAGGTCGCGGGAAGTACCTGGATGCGAGGAGCGTAATGATGGTTCATTGTGGAAATCCTTCGGGGAGGCCTCTGTCCAGCAGTGGACGTCATTTGGTTACACCACGACAAATTATAACGCAAGCGCCCTGTACCAGACAGCCTAAATGGCGTTAATTGATTTCGCTGATCAAAGTAAATTGCGAAATAAATAAAGATCGCCGCGTGTAAACAGACGACGCTCGAACGCATGACTCTAAGGCTGGGTTGCACCATCTTACTTTAACAAACGTCAAAAATCTGTCAATCTTCATACAAAAAATACCGGTTATCGTCATAGTTACGGTCAAAGTTAGGTGGTGAAACTCAGCCTAAGTGAATGGCCGTCGCCACATTGCGAATTTAAATTCTTTGATAATTAGGCACTACTCTCTAATTGATTTAGACATACCTAGGCAAACAAAAAAGATTGATGGCGAAACGATTTTAAGTTTTGATGTTTTCAAAAGATTATAACAGTAAATACTCAGTTAAAGATATACAGTGAAAATATGGTTGTGAAGATTGAATTACTTTTGCTTTGTGTTACAAAATCGCCCTTTGTTTCACAGAAAGAGCTACTTTATACCGAAAACCTAAAAATATCTTTAACATTATCCCTGTACAGACGACGGCAAATGTAGTTAAATATGTATTGTAGTTGTAATATTATGTGCGATATTGCATTAAAAGCTGAATAATATTCTATTTACCTACATTACATGATTCCCGGGACAATATGGCCGCGTCTCATAGTGTCAATTGAAGAATGACAGCTGTCAACTCGGAAAGTGAAAAAGAAAATAAAGAAAAACGTCTTAGCACCGCTCAGCTTGATCACATATTTTGTGGAATTGATTCTATTACCCGTATTCACAAACGATGCTTGCTTAAGTGAAGTAGCGCACAGCACAGCGTTGAATAAAGCTCTGTGATTGGTTCGTGTGTGACCCTGTGCGTCCACGCGCACTGTGAGATCTCATAGTAAGGTTTGTGAATACGGGCGTATTACTTATGGAATTATTTCATTAAAAACTTTTTTTTTTATCCACAACGAGGAAGTTCTTGGCCTTATCTCACCTGATGGTAAGTGATGATCGGGCCGAAGATGGAAGCGAGCTTCACTCGGAATCCTCAACCACAGAGGAACTGGCTATCTTACCTCTAACTGCCAGAACACAACAATGCTGTTAACATTGTTGTTATGGCGACAGACTTAGGTAAGATGGTGGTAGCTAGCCAGGCGGACTTGGAACAATAGTCCAGTCATTTAAGCTTAAATTAGGTAAGAATCTCGGAATTCGAGATACCCAGCTGTAAGTCTGTAAATACTTGTATATTGACACCCTAAAAGTTGTCTCAAAACCTACATATGGTAGGGTGTAAGCAACTATTAAATTTTAAGGTCAAAGGTCACAAAAATCGTTTTTTTGCGCTTTTTTTGGAAATATCTCATTTCCTATGGGTTTTTTGCTATTTGTATTTATTATCAATATTGTAGAATACTAAATTCTCTACAAATTTTGTTAAAAAAAAATTTTATACGGTGAACCGTTTTCGAGATAGAGGGCGGCCGCTAGTACTTATAATAAATCTGTAGAGGTCAATTCTATACATGAAATATATTTTCAAAATAACTATCAGGGGGTGATTAGTGATCGATACTGATGCCAAAAATGCAATCAGTAAAATTTTTGTCTGTCCGTCTGTATGTTCCTTATAGAAACAAAAATTACTCGACGGATTTTAACGAAACTTGGTACAATTATTCTTCATACACCTGGGCAGGTTATAGTATACTTAGGAATTCCCACGGGAACAGGAATTAGCGGGAAAATCCTTTTGTATGAAAAATCTAAACGCTTAACGGAAGTTAGACGCTTGAAATTTGGCATGTAGGTTAGGGTGTCCCGTCGTTGTATGGGAAAAAATTTTTTTTGAGCTACGGATACGCAAGAGATATCAAAAGTTGCGTTTTGACATATAGATTACGATTAGCATTAAATTTAATGAGATATCTGTCATCTTGAGGCCTCTACCTGTCCTTAAAAAAATTTTAAATTGCTATTTTAGGGGTTCCTAACATAAACTATTAATAATACAAAAATAGCGTTTTAATGAAATTTGAGGGTACACAATGAGTCACAGCAAGGTTTAAAATAGTTTAAAAACCAATAAATCCATAAATAATTTCAAAACAGAATTGAGTTTTTGACCATAATTAGGCATTTACGCGCGCGATTTTAATGTATTCCTAATTAATCCATGGGTCAGGCAAGATATCGATTTAATTTGAGAATACTCAATTCCCTTCTCACAGCAGGTTAATAATTTTATTACGCTATTATAAAACAATGATTGGCATCTCTAAGTGGAAGCTAACAAAAATGGCAGTCAATTTTAGAAAATCAACCATAACTTGAAAACCATTTGTCCGATTTCATTACTTTTTTATTTAAATGATAGCTCTACGTGTGCGCTTGATATTTTGTAGTATAAATTGTATCGATAAAATCAACCTTTAGTTAGTAATTAAAGGAAAATTGATTTTTTTTACATTGTTGAGATACTACTTTTTAAATCATTTTTTTACAAAATGTCTTATACTCTTCCAAATATTTTACACGAGCCAAAAAAGTGTATTAAATTGTTTTTAATTTGATATACAGGGTGTTACTTTGCATTCTTGCCATATTTACAGAGGTAACTATATTACTGATACTGAACACAAATCCGTTAAAAAATAATACCCGAAAATTTTGATTTTTAATTTTGAATATTTTATTTTATCGACAATCTGTTAAACACATCACTAACTATCGTAACGCATGCACATCACTTGTTAGCGATGGCGATGGAGACTTTTTTACTTTTTATTGTATTTTTAAATATCTATTGCAATCTATTGTCTTTAAAATGTCTTTTTGACACTTTTGTAAAAAACTGAGAAATCCATCAATCACAAATCACGTTATAAATAATACAAAAATGACTGAAGTGTATTCAAACAACGAATAATTTAATCAAAATGGTGCTTGGAGTGTCTGCAAGACGTCTTAAACGAAATGCGCTTGATGACGTACCCTTAGCGTTACACCAAATGCTCTACTACCAGCAGGATGGTGCTCCCCACAATAAGGACGTCAAGTGCGCGAATAATACGTTTGGTGAACAGTGGATTGGACGAGGGGGTCCAGTAGCTTGGCCACCACGATCCTCGGACCTAACACCAATGGACTATTATTTTTGGAGTGACTTGAAACGACCTGGTATGCGCAGAACGGATAAAAAGTGTAAACGTGTTACGTGAAAGGATTGCTTCAGCGAAACTGTGAGACAAAACGTTTATGTGTTGCGAAAACTAAAGCAAAATACCTACGCTTCGCCGTGCTAGACTGTGCCTTCATCAGAACGGAGGACACTTTGAACACTTGCTTCGCAGTACGTAAACTTTGTAAGTAGGAACTCATAAATAAATAATTAATTGTGAATAAGGTGATTTCATTTCATACTTAATTTATTAATTTGTAAAAATAGGCAACAATGTTATAAATTAATTAAAAGCCTAATAATTATTACGTATTTTTGACGGTCCTAAGCCCGTAAAGTAGAAACTGAGAGTAGAAAGGAAAATCTAAAATCAACTGAACGAGTATTTTAAAATAATTATTATGACTGGATAAAAAGGCTGGTACCCAGAGCCATAAAACATCACAGATTAATAAGAACTAAGCCACGCCCACTAAGTTTATTCCACTTGCACCTGTAGAGAGTGCGAGACAAAATTGGTTTATTCCAATTTGTACTGCTAAACCAAATTTACTAAAAACTCAGTGTACTTTCTTTATGGGAGTCTCTTGTTTATCTTAAATAATAGGTATTGGTCCCTACTTTTATCTCTGTGAATATGGCAAGAATGCAAAGTAACACGGTGTATAACATGTATGCGTTTCATAACTAAAAATATATTTTTACTTCCGTTGAAGTTCACCATTGATAAAAAACTGCGTAGACAACAAAAACTTCAGCTAGAAAGTGTATGTAACGTACATAAATGTTATTTATATTTAATAGTAAGCTAAAACTATTTAACATGTCAATTAGTATTCTGTTTAAATATAATATTTTAAAGATTTTTGGCTAGGTAGTTTTTACCTGAAAAAAATCAAAAATTATATTACTACCATATATGGCTATATGTTTGTTAAATTTATGCTAAAGGTATGTAATATTACAACAAAAAAGTGCGGTGCGATACCTTACAGCAATAAAAGCTCAACAGAAATAATACCAACAGCCTCGCCGAAGTAGTAGAAAATTTGAGAAAAACAAGTCAAAATATGAATTCTGCTAGTTCGAACCAAACCTATTCCTCACTGAAAACAGTCTGTCATTGCCTGCAAATCATATCTTAGGGTTCAACTGCCACTGTTATTACAAAATAAAATGAAATAATTGTGAAAAAAAAATATAATAGATGACAAACAGTGAAGGGCTGATTAAGTGATTTTTTGAGACATAAAAATGCCGGTAGAGCCCTTGAGACATTATTTTATATTTTTTTAATTATTTTTACGGTAATCTACATCTTATGACGCAACTTTTGAGGGGTCTTGTGTAGCGAAAATACAAAAAAAGATATTTCGGGACACCCTAATGTAGGTACCTTAGTAAACTTAAATCTTATTTACAACAAGGAATTCCCGAAATTCCCACGGGAATTAGCGCTTAAGTTGACCTGAAGTGATGCAGTGACCGCGCGCTCTAAGCCCTCTATCTCGAAAACGGTTCACCGTATAAAAACATTTTTGAAGCAAAATTTGTAGAGAATTTAGTATTCTACAATATTGATAATAAATACAAATAGCAAAAAACCCATAGGAAATGAGATATTTCTAAAAAACGCGCAAAATACCGATTTTTGTGACCGTTGACCTTGAAATTTAATAGTTGCTTACACCCTACTATATGTAGGTTTTGAGACAACTTTTAAGGTGTCAATATACACGTATTTACAGACTTATCTCGAATTCCGAGGTGAACTTACTATAATGACTGGACTACAAGCCCTACCACCAACCAAACCGAACAGAAAATTCTGCCCCCACTGGGAATCAAACCACCACTACTAGACCACAGAGGCGGTTAGACTCTTACCTCCCTTGTAATCAAAACTCCACTTTCCCCTACCCCTCCCCTTATATTGCGAAGCAGTGAAGTAATAAAGTCAATGACTCCACTTTAACTACAACTAGCTAATAAACAGTTTATTAATCCGAGGCTTGATTTCAGGACTTAGGGACTTGCTCACAGAATGTAAAACATCTGTTAAGAGACTCCGTACAAACATTACCGCTCTATTGTTCGGAACTCTTCAATATAATTTAGGGTTGCCTTCTAGTAAATGTAGAGTCACCTTGAAATAAAAGAAGGAATACGTTTGACTCCTCGTAATCAGTTGAAGATTCGGCAACTCCTGTAGATAATTTTACAGATTCTGATGACCAATTGAAAAAGCAAACGAATATTGTTTTAAGTTTAAAAGTTATCAGAAAAATATTACCTGAAAATGCTGGAAAAAACAATATTTTTGATGGTAGTATGGGGAAAATTAAGAAACCGATGATATTTTTCGATCATACATACTGGCGAAATATTTGTTGATTTGATTATGTTGACTGACAAAAGAAGCACGAAATCATATTTTTAAGAAGACCAGTTAAGATGCTGCATTTTTTTTATATTATTTTGTTGCCTTCACTGTTGCCTGCCAGTGTTGTATGTTTTTATGGTTTTCGCGGAGGCCTGTCAGTGGTGTATATTTTATATTTTTTTTTAAAAATAAGGTCACATTAGTGATCCGCCCAGTTTTCTTCTTTTCCCAACCAGCCAGCCCTACTCCGTTACCGCGTGGGCGGTTGCTAGGCGACGCATCGACCGCACTCGACGGGGGGTATTACGAGCAATTACTCACATTTTACCGGGATATTTCAGTTCCCAGCGAGTTGACATTAAGCTCGAATCAATGTTTATACACTTGGGAAGAGCTACTTATTGATTCGGTTGAATAGACGCCGTGTTTTTTTGTATTTGTAAGTGCGTACCGAACTTGAAAGGTTGCCCTAAATATTAAGTATATTTCGGTGAGATGAAATCTTTGTTTGTTCGACGTAATTGGGTAGTAGTTATTACCTACAAATCTAGTTAATTATAAATAATTATTATGTAAGTGCGAGTTAAGTATTTCTTGGTAAACGCAGCAACCCTAGCCTTGATCTTAGTAGATCTAGATTGAGTCGCCATGATAGTCTTTAAACGAATTTTTCATGTAAAATTAATTTAGATTTCGTCAAGGTTTCTTACTTGTGACATTATAATGCCCCAACCAATGCAATGACCATTTTTCATGCTCTACCCCCTCCATTAATTAAGTGTCTTCTAAGAAGGCTCATATTTATAACCATTAGGTCTGATGTCTGTGTTACTTACGCCCGTATTCACAAACGTTACTATGAGGTCTCACAGTGCGCGTGGACGCACAGGGTGTCACACAAAACAATCACAAAGCTCTATTCAACGCTTTGCGTTCAATTTGCTGCTTCACTTGCAAGAAATCATCGTTTGTGAATACGGGCGTTAATTTGATACAATACACTACATTTTAGAAGAAGAAATTATGTTTACACTAGGTAGCCATAATATGTACCTAGTGGTTTCATTTCACACAATCTGCTTGATAGAAAAATAAATAAAAATATTTACAAATCATCAAGCGAGATTAAAGTTGACCTAAATTCTGTATCAAATAATAATGTAACATCTATATTTCACAAATACAAAATTATCCGTCGGATACATAATGTATTGTCCAAATAAAACGAAATTTCTCCCTAAGTTACTATAAACACTGGTTTTAGAGAACGCCAACATTGGATATAATAAACTCAAATATGGGCATGTAACTAAACAAATATTATTATGTGGTTACAAACATTTTATTATGAAGTTTTCGGGCGAACATTGTACAAACGTTTGCCATCAAATAATCCGACATAGATTTGTTTCCATGGGAACTAGGCACATTAGCCTAGACGCAGACCTTAGATTTTCAGTTGGCCAATAGTTGGGTCCTGCTTTTGATCAGTATGAACATGTATGGAAGTGTACACACTACACCGATTTGGTATGGCCGATTCTTCATAAAAAGTCGGTGGTCTGCGCCTAGGCTGAAAATACCGACGATGTAGGGAGGTCGCGGGTAGGGTTGCCAGGCGTCCGGCTTTAGCCGGACCGGACATGTTTGGCTTTTTAGGGACTTGTCCGGCCAAATATTGCCTTGTCCGGCTTTTGTTAGGCTTTTTATTTGATTGCCGTGCCAGGCGAAAGTCGACCCACAGAATCATATGAAGCGCACACATCAGGATGTTGGTTAGCAACCGATGATGATAGTACTCACTCATGAGCTGACACTAATTGCACCCCCGTCACATGTCATGTCCGGCTTTTAGGGTAAAATGTCCGGCCAAATGAAGCACAAAGTCCGGCTTTTGTGATTTTGGACCTGGCATAGTCGCGGGAAGCACCTGGATGCGGGTAGCGTAGGACCGGTCGTTGTAAAAATCTTTACGGGCTTTTGTCCAGCAGTGGACGTCTTTTGACTGAAACTAACAACAGAATCTGACATAGAGTTGTTTATATTATAAAAAGCTTCTTTAGAACATTTGCGCAAAGCAACATAGAATGATTTGATTGTATAATTCAAACGGAGGGACCATTTTCAAAACACCGATTTAGGAATCATTGGGGAAACCTACGTTCGGCATTGGACGTGGCCAAAAATGATGATGATGATGAATCTGTAGTTATACTCTCAGGCTACATTATTATTATGACGCGTATTATGATAACCAAGAATAATAATACTGTATAATCGATTACAGGTTTTTAAGAATCAATCAAAGACGAAGAACCATTAAAGTTATCTTTCTATTATAGTTGATTAACATTTCTCCAACAATTTTCATAAGTCTACTTAAACGCTCTTACTATTGAGCAACTTTGATTTAATAATCTCGGTATTACAAAGCAATTATTTGTTACCATGATCAAAAATATCTGAACAAAATTATTAAACGCTCAGCAACCCATTAAATACTCGTGTAATCTCTGATCTAAGTTATTAAGATTTTTCGAGTATTTATCTAAAATCTATTGAGAAATGCTTCGAACAGGAGAATTAATTGATTGCAAACACTTCATTATACGTTTGTTAACGAGCCTAACGATTTTTATCGATATATAACGATCAATCGATTATGACATGAAATTAATTGTTGGTTTGTAAATAAATGAAATGTGTGTTAGGTACTAAAAATCTACGAGTACATACGTAATGGTTGGACTGAGGCATATTTTTGTGTTGCAAGTAGGGCAATACCTAATTTCGGTTAAACAAGAATGTATGTGAAACTTGACCTTTCAGGGCTCTGGTCTGAATTTACAGTTTTCTATAACCTTTAGTTTAAAGTCTCTTACTTACGAGTAGCCCCTGAGTAAACCCCTAAGGAGTCTGTAAAACAACTTAAACTAACTCACATGTTCAAGTAAATATTAACCCTGTCTACGAATGCTTAAAAATACAGCTTGCAAATTATAATGAGTTAGACATGGATTTGCCTCAGGCGTTTTTATATGAGTGGATGATGTTTGTTTTATTCCATAAATTATGTACGGACTACGGCATATCAAGGTACCTACATTATAATATTATCTGTATAATTTTTTAACGAAGAGAATAAATAAATAAGATTTAAATCAGTGGTTCTTAACCTTTAAGTCACGAGGGACCATTTTACCAAATTTCTGTCTTGTCAGGGACCACTTTTTTTTTCAAAATTCTATGAAAGTGGAGGTCGATTTCTCGTCCACTGTGCGCCGTTTGCGTTGTGTTGACTCGACTCATCACGTCACGTCACTTGTTTATTACGATGTCTTCGTGGACCACTTGGAATGCCTCCAGGGACCACCAGTGGTCCGCGGACCACCGGTTAAGAACCACTGATTTAAATGCATTCCCCAACCTGTCTGGCCAGCGTGGGGAGTCTAGCCCAAATCCTCCACTTTACACCCAAATTAGAGAAGTTCGTGCTCCTGCAGTGAAGACTAAATGACATAGTGATGATGATGACGATGATGATGATGAAATACATTCACTTTGTTAATACCAATTGCGGCAGGGTGCATTAACTACAGGGCTCTATCATGTAACCTGTTAGCTTACTTGCCCATCTTCTTATTTGTTTCGCTCTTGGCAGAGCGGTCGCGGTCACGTTGAGGCGTTGTTCACGTCGGTTGTAGAGGCGGATACAGCTCTCCGCACGATCTCCCGCCATCTCTCTCTGTTGGCAGACTGCCTGGCCCTGGTGACTTTACTCTACTTGCCAATAATATTTTTTCGAGAAAGTGCCTTGTATTTAAGCTTCATGTGTGGCTTCCACGATGGCTGTTAGTTCTCTCGCAAATCTATGCAGAAACCAAAAATTCGGAATTCCGAGTTCCGTCAAACACGTGCCTAGCCTGTTTACCCCGAAAAATATTTTCCGGGGATTTCTCGGATCACTGGGGCTATTCTATAAAGCCATGTCCTTATTTTCATATCCATCCGGTTTGATCCCCGTCGACCGTCACGGATTTTTATAGCTAAACCCACTCCTGGCACGAGCAATATTTATCTTAACTGGAGGTTAACGGATTTTTAGTAACAATCTATTCCTCGCGGCTTTACTCGCGTAATTTATGGTATTTCACAGAAAATCTTTTTTGCGCGCGTGTCTTTCCAAAAACTGGGATAAAAAGTATAATGTCATCCCATGTCCATACAAAATTTTATCTGAATCGGTTTAGTGCTACAAGCGTGAAAGAGTAACAAACATCAATCTTCACAAACTTATTAGTATTAGTAGGATTTATATAGCATAGGTTACTAAGGAATCTTTAAAAAAGTATAGCTATGTACCTACAGCTTTTTGTTTGCTCTACACACAAGCTGAAACGCCTCATAGGTTTTCATACGCATTGCTGCATAAGTCAAAACTCAATTGAACGAACAATTGCATACCATAATGGTATTCGAACCGGTAGAGATTCAAAGGCTTTGTGCATTTAGAAAGCATCGGAGATTCGCTAACGAAGATTGCATCGGGTCAGGGACGTATCTAGGCATAATTGAAACAAAAAAAAAAGATTTAAGACACTTATTAGGGTCAATTGGCTTCCACAACATTAATTTGTTATAGGCAAGATAATGTCCTAATGAATCTATGATAATGACCTTATTGATGACCGGATCATCATCATCATCATCATCTCAGCCATAGGACGTCCACTGCTGAACATAGGCCTCCCCCAATGCTTTCCATGTTGCCCGGTTGGTAGCGGCCTGCGTCCAGCACCTTCCTGCTACCTTAATGATGTATCACTATAATTTTATCAGTACTCATGTCCAGCCTGTTGACAACTAGTACGTACGAGTACGTATCTATGTCTATCCCACTGACAGCTACCGTTCAATTATCTTCACACTAGGTAAAAGGATACCTGAAATCCCAACCCAAACCTTTCTTTGTAAGTTTTAAATGAATATCTAAACTTTTCTGAATACGTAGTTCCTCATATTTTTACGTTAGAAACAGATCATACAGAACACCGATCAAAAATAAAAATAGATATTTCAAGAACATCGCGAACATTTTAGTTTATTAAACCAAATCCGGGCCTGCCTCATAATAACGTGGACAAGTGAATGGCTCGCTTCCTTCATTCAATCGGTCATCGGTCAATCGATCAAATTATAGAGATCGGGCATCGATCATGCTGACGGTTGCATGACTTGAAATCTTTTAACATTGTCGAGTCACTTTTAAAAGATCCTTGGTTGATGGTTTTGGACTATCAATTTCAATATCGTAGTGGTTTGATGGCATAACATCTTTTTTTGCTCGGGGAATGTGGGGTGTCCATATTCGCCGTGAAAGGGACTACGCATAGCGAGTTAAGTGGGGATCTTTACATTTGAAAACCCATACCATTGAAAGGTAAAGGAAAACATGTGTAACAATTTCTCCTATTTTAATATGAACTGTTCAGAAAAGTCTTGATATTTTGTTATCGTATAAAATCCAAGGTCTATTCTAATTTTAATTTATAACCACCTCTGGTCTAGTGGTAACACCACCTGTCTCAGATTCAGAAGTCGTGAGCTCGATTCCCAGCGAGCGAAAAATTCTGCTCGTTTTGGTTGGTAGAACTTTTTCGAGCTACCATTATCCCAACTGAGTCCTGTCGGGCTAGGACGCGCGCCGTGATAAAATCTTGTCGTTGATTTTAGACGACAAACGTATGGGCTTATCGCGTAAAATCGATAAAATGGCGTGATAAAAGCATATCGCGGCGCGCATCCTAGGCCTCCTGGACAATGCTACTGGCCTTGTTGCGTTTCGGTAGTTGGACATAAGATATCCAGTTCTTCAGTGGTTGGGGATTCCGGGTGAATCTCGCTTCCACCTTTTCGGCGTAATTATCACTATCACATGAGATGTAGGTAGGTCAATCTACTGTATCGTAGTGGATAAAAAATACTTTATTGACTTAGATACGTGCAGTGTGCACACTCGTAAGTGACAACCGCAACGCAAACTTACGTTTTGTAAGCATTTGTCTTACCAATTACCTCGAGTGCTGACCAAACACTCGGACATTATTGACTACTAACACTTTCCTTATGCCAATGGAATAAGATCCATAATATCGAGCCTTTACCGCCAAATTATCGTAAGCGACACTTTTGTCAAAAAACCGTTTTTTATCGAAACTAGTATTTCAAACCGTAACGGACCCATCCCTGTTGGTGTTTCCCGCCAAAAAAAAACCGTTACAAAGTTATAGCAAGTGCTAAAATTATCGTGAACACACATTTTTTCTAAAACTTAACGTAAGCGACACATGCATTTTGTCGTAAGCGACCGCACTTGTTATCGCAAGCGACATTAGCGCTTCACTGTGGGCGTTTACTGATGCAATTAGAGATTGCAATCGAATATTCGAATTTTTAATTTCAAATTAGTATTCGAAAAGTAAATTAACATGTATTCGAATATTCGAATATTACAAAAATAACCATATTATGTTCTCAGACCCCCCTTGCTACACTAAGTGAAAAGCGAAAAATATTACAAGTCCCAGCTCCATACAAATTACGCTCGAAAATTCGGCTATGTCTAAACTCCATACTAAAGTCGTCAAAATTTTTCTAAGTGTCAGAAAACCTAATTTTTTTTCAAAAATTTTTATTAATCAGTCTATCTTTTTTTGATCACTATGTTTTTTGCTATTTTCGAAAAAAAAAATTAAGTGTTATTTTAATGGACCCCCTTTGGTACTCCCGGACCGAAAAGATAGAAAAAAGACAACTTAGTGTTTGCAAATGCAGTCGGAAGCATCAAATACATATCACCAACTAAAAAAACTAGTCATTGATGCTTCCGACTGCATTTTTGAACACTAAGTTGTCTTGTTTCTACCTTTTCTGTTCATTTTTAAGTAGTTGTGTTTCTTTCGCTACTTTGATACACATAGTATAAAAGAGGCGATAGAGCGAAACCAAGGTTCCAAATAACTTGAAAGAGACAACTCTATTGAGCAAAGTCAGCTGACTGATGCTGAAGACGGCGGACGGTAACGTCAACAAAATCCGAGGTTCTGGGTGAGATCGAAAAGATCTATGGACAGCTATATACCTCCCAACCTGTTAATAGCTCAGCAACAGACGCAAGAGCTAGGTTAACGCGACACTATACCAAAGACATCCCGTATATCAGCCTATACGAGATTAGGAAGGCTCTCAAACAGCTAAAGAACAACAAGGCTCCAACAAGGTGATGACGGCATAACTTCGGAGCTTTTGAACGCAGGTGGAACACCGAAACTCGTTCAGAGACTCTTTAACTCCGTCTTACTTCAGGGAACAACGCCAGAGGCATGGAATAGAAGCGTGGTGGTGCTCTTCTTGGACTATGAGAAGGCCTTTGATTCGATCGAGACTTAAGCAGTGCTGCAGTCTCTGCGACTATTGGTATATCGAAGTGCTGAAGTGCCTGTACAGAAACGCTACCATGTCGGTCCGAGTACAGGAGCAAAGCACAAGGGTGATTCTTCTGCGGCGAGGCGTGAGGTAGGGAGATGTTATATCTCCGAAACCGTTGACTGCTGAATTGGAAGACGCTTTCAAGCTCCTTGAATGGAAAGGATTCGGCATAAATACCTATTAATGGCAAATACATCACTCAGCTGCGGTTTGCTGACGATATTGTGGTCATGGCAGAATCGCTTGAAGACCTTGGCACAATGCTCGAAGACTTTAATCGAGTCTCCCAACAGGTAGGCCTTCGGATGATAATGGAAAAAAGGAAGATTATGTCCAACGTCCATGTTTCGGTTAGAACTCGATTCTCGAGACTATTGACTGTTGACAAGTATGTCTACCCCTGACAAACGATTCGGCTAGGAAGATCAAATTTCGAGAAAAAGGTAAAGCGCTGGATACAGGCCGGTGCCAACCGGTCATTGGGGGAGGCGTATGTTCAGCAGTGGAAGTCCTATGGCTGAAATTATGATGATGATGAGAATTTTATAACTGTATTAAAAACTTTATTGTTAAATAGTTAAAACATAGTTCCTAAAGCAATAAAAACTTGATATTTTGTGCTTTTTATTTTTAAAGTATTCGAATATTCGAAATAGAAAACTATCGAATATTTGCAATCTCTAGATGCAATAAGAGTGGTGTTAATTGATTTGTACAAGAAGAAATTTCTCATTTCATTTTATAATCTTAGTAGGTATAATTTGATCTCATTATTCCTAACGATTACTATGAATAAATAATTTTTGATTATTATGTGGATATTTCATTTAAAAACCTTTTAAAATGCCTATTTTTTTAACAATTATAATTTCTTGGACATAGTAACTTTGATTGGTAATGTTATCGTAAACGCCCGAATATCTATAGACTGTGACAGCAAAAATATTGTATGCGCCATAAATGGTATAAATACTCATTATTTTTGTTTTATTTTCAGTCATGTATTTAAATCTCTAAAAATCATTAACGTATGTCATTTTTCTTGTTATTAGCACACTTCTGATTAAAGATAATTAAAAAAAACCTTCTCCTGTAAAATTTGGTTTTTGTCGGTTGCGCTAAAATGGCGGTAAAGGCTCGATATATTGAGCATTGTCAAAGGTTGCTCCTACTTTATGAGTGTCGCGTGAATTTTACGTAAGTGCGAAACTACTGGGCGCGATTCCAAGATTTTCACTATACCTAAGTATAACATGTTTAGAAAGTAATAGGTATGAAAATTGTTGTCAGTACTTAGCGGCTTGGCATTGTCATATTTTGCATCGTTTACTGTTTTGGGGCACACGATGCAAAAGTGATGTAGTTCTTGCAACTCACGAAGGCGAGTGAGCTTTACTTGTGTGTGTACGTGTACATGCACGAAAAACGAACATTAGCGAGCCACCACACATAAAACTCACTCGCCTTTGTGAATTGCAACAACTATACCACTGTACCTACCTAAATACCTACGTTAACTTTAACGTTAACTCAGCATTAGCGAACCCGACGTGACGCTCAGTGTTTTGACACTCGGTTGAGTTGGGTGGGACAGAGTAAATCTCAATTAATAGCTTTATGAATAAAGAAATCAATTGTTTACGTCGTTGCTCGTATCTCGACCCAAATTTATAAGTAGAACTAGCGGCCTCCCGCGACTTCGTACGCGTGGATCCCGTTTTTTCTCCTTAGGGGAGGAGTTTCGTAAAATCCTTTCTTAGCGGATGCCTACGTCATAACATCTACCTGCATGCCAAATTTCAGCCCGATTCGTCCAGTGATTTGAGCTGTGCGTTGATAGATCACTATGTCAGTCAGTCAGTCACCTTTGAGTTATATATATTTAGATTTACGACGTCTAGGAAGACAATTTTTAAAAATCACCATGCCAGTTGTTTTGCCAGAAGAACAGTAAAGTTGAAAAAATATAAGTACCTACTGTCTTTCCCTACATTTTGTTAAAAGCTAACCGCAAACGGCAACCACAGAATATCAACCGCGAAGTGACTGAAGACGGCCATAATATTTTAAAAGCTTCTGTGATAATCTTAAACGGATACCATTGTAAAAGAAAGAGTAGGTACCTATGCAGACACTTTGTGCATAAATCCAGTCAGACTGGAATAGATTTAATTCATCATCATCATTTCAGCCATAGGACGTCCACTGCTGAACATAGGCCTCCCCCAATGATTTCCATGTTGATCGATTGGTAGCGGCCTGCGTCCAGCGCCTTCCTGCTACCTATACGATGTCGTCGGTCCATAGATTTAATTATGAATACTGAATGGCCAAAACAGTTACAGTTAAATAATGCAAAAACTAATGCAAAGTTACAGTTTTTATTTCAAAATACAAAACTAAATAATATGAAAAGCCCTGGAGCAAAGCGATGTTGGAATTAGAACCGTCACATTTGTAACTTTGTCTAGGGAGACTTTTGCTTTGAGACTTAGCGAAACGATCATGAATTCGAATGTGTCATAAAATGTTTAATTGTTATGCTCTGTAGTCAGAGATTGTAGCGTTTATGGTCATCTTCAAAAAACATTCAAATAAAGGTTATCTCAAGCCGCATCTATGTAAACATTGCATAAAGCTAAAGAATCTGTCTATTTATACGCCTGTTAAGTGTATCCAGCCTTCACTGTAAACGCCTTATAAGGTATGGTCGAGTTGATTAGTTAAAACGCATGCTCTCGAAATTCTTTAATAAGAATACTTATACCAGGTCTGCCTGCGGCTTTACACGCGTGGGTTAGATCTGTCAATAAGTTTTTATCAGACATATCGCTAACGTAATAAATAATGGATTTTTCATACTAGCTTTCATCCCAATTATTATTTATTTTGCGACGAAAGGTAGCATTTCGATAGTGGAAGTATCAATTAATGTAAGGGACATTTTGGCCAAAATGAGTTATATATACCAACGCATTCAGAATTTTCGGCTCTATCGATTGGTATACTTTAAAAATGTTGATATCTTTAAAAAAATGTCCCTTACCTTAAACATTTTTAGTCGTCTGAATACGACTTTTGGGGAAACAAATGATTTAAAGGACGTAAATTCCTTTTAATAATACAATTCAGCCCTTACCCTAAACTGTTGGTTTTAACTTTTGAACTCATTGAACCTTACTTCATTTAAAATTTTTTGATTTATTATAATTAGGTCCTTACGTTAATATGCATATAGGATATCAATTACTTTTTTTGGTGGTGATATGCATTTAATGCCTCCAACTCCTACTGCACTTATGAACACTAAGTTGTCTTGTTTCTATCTTTTTTTCTGTTCATTTTTACGCAGTTGGGTTTTTGACCGAGGGGCTGAAGGCTCTTCAGAAGCTGTTCAATTCCGTCATCCTCGAAGGAAAAACGCCTACGGTATGGCACAGAAGTGTGGTGACACTCTTCTTCAAAAAAGGCGACAAAACCTTGTTGAAGAATTATAGACCCATCTCACTTCCGAGCCATGTCTACAAGCTGTTTTCGAGAGTCATTACGAATCGTCTCGCTCGTAAGCTCGATGACTTCCAGCCTCTCAATCGCTTTAGTACACCACATACATACGCCACGGCAGATTATACAGAAGACCGAGGAGTATAGTCAGTCACTTTGCCTGGCGTTTGTGGACTATGAGAAAGCTTCGATCGAGACCTGGGCAGTACCTACTACAGTTTCTCCAAAGGTGTCAAATTGACTACCTATATCGATACATCGAAATGTTGAAAGGCTTGTACGAAAACGCCACAATGTCGTTCCGTCTCCAGGATCAAGACTCGAAACCAGTTGCAGCAGCAGACAGGGGGAACTGAAAACTCCGAAACTGTTTCTGGACTGGAACGGATTCGGCATAAATATCAACGGTGAGTAAATAACCCACCTTCGATTCGCAAACGATATCATAGCCATGGCTGAGACCGTGGAAGATCTAGGCACAATGCACAATGGCCTGAGTCGAGCCTCTCAACAAGGGGGTCTTAAAATGAAACATGGACAAGACAAAATCATGTCAAATGTCCGTGTTGCACCCACTCCTCTAAAGGTTGGATACTCTACACTCGGCAGTTGTTGACACTTATATACCTAGTACAAACAGTCCAGTTAGGCTGGTTATAGTGTCACGCGGACCGTCCAGTGCGGATCCGCTTCACACAGCCGATCTGTAAACTTCGAGGAAGCGTTTTAGAGTAATGCGGTCCGCAGGAATCGCTCGCTCCCTATCAGTTCATACAGATTGGCTGTGCGGAGCGATCCGCACTGACGGTCTGCGTGACACTAAAACCAGCCTTAGGTAGGTCTAACTTCGAGGAAGAGGTCAATCGTCGAATCCAACTCGGCTGGCAACGTTCAGGAAGCTTCGTGATATTCTCACGTCTGAAATATCGCACTGTCTCAAGACAAAAGTCTTTGATAACATATGGATCTGAGACGTGGTCGCTTACTGTGGGCCTCATAAGAAGACTCAAGGTCAAAGGCGATGGAGCGTGCTATGCTCGTAGTGATTGAACCAGAAATGACGTGATCCGCAGGAGAACCAAAGTGACTGACATAGTCCGCAGAATCGCTAAAATCAAGTGGCAGTGGATGGAGCTCGTAGCTTGCAAAGCTGATGGCCGCTGGGGCAGAAAAATTCTTGAGTGGCGACCACGAGCTGGAAGACGTAATGTGCTGCAGACCCCCACTAGGTCGACCGACGATCTGGTGAAGGTTGTAGGAGGTGCCTGGATGCGGGCGGCGCAGGACCGGTTGTTGTGGAAATCCTTGGGGGAAGACCTTTGTCCAGCAGTGGACGTCATTCGGCTAAAACGAACGAACGATGATTGAAAAAAAAAAACCTAACTGCGTAAAAATGAACAGAAAAAGATAGAAACAAGACAACTTGTTCACAAATGCAGACGTAGGCATCATCAGTGACTAAATGTTTTGTTGGTGATGTGTATTTGATGCCTCCAACTGCATTTGTGAACACTAAGTTGTCTTGTTTCTATCTCTTCTCTTCGTTTTGTTAATGAATACTCGAATGCAACCTCTACTTACATCAGGTTTCAATGTTAAAATTGTCAAGTTACAATAATATTACTGTCGTATTTATTCTTAAATGTACCTTACAACATACATGACATTCCATACTGTGAAATTTCAACATTGTAAGGTACAGTCAAGCTCGTTTTTTTAATGTAAGGGACATGCTATCTTTTAAACTACCCATTTTTCGAAAATTTGGCGTTTATATTATGAAAGAACAGAAAATTCTAAGAAACTTTGCCATAGAAACTATTTAAATCGTAACATCACATAAAAAGATATTGAAGTATAAAGAAAAAAAAAATCGTTTTTTGGCTCTCCTGAAAAGTCGTGTTTTGTCCCTTACAGTAATTGATATTTCCACTATCGATTTGACCTTCTTCAATTTTTTATAGCTAAGTAGATTTTTAGCTCATTGGCGTTCTATTATAACTGAGGCCGTTAAAGATCTGTTATGATCACAGCTATATTATTATAATCATTTTCTAGCCCTGGTTTGTAGTTCTTGTGTAGTATCTTTTGGTGGGCGATGGGTCTGATTTCCTCTGAGGCTTGGGCCGACCTTTTTTGGGTCTCTCCTATTTCTATATACTGATGTTAATAAAAAAAATTGGTTCTGCAATTTAGGTATGATAAACAAACAGACAGACAGTATTACGGTTACGGGCATGGGTGTGGTTAGTTATGGTTGCATCTGTAGGTAAAAATGTCAACTTAATTTTAAAGGAGCATAGGTCAGGGCAAAGTGCAAAAATAAATATTTGGTCATCATCGTAAGATCACTTACATTGGGTCACACCTATCTGATGTCAAGTCTACCTTGTATAGGACCATTTATAGAAGCCGTATCGCTGCTGTATCTCTGAAGTAGTGCTGTGACATTTGTTGTGTATAAAGGGCATTATAATGTTACTGATAAAGGACTTTTAAGTCACAACAACACCGAAAAGAATAAACTTAAAAAAAATATCATCAGGTCATTTATTTAGTCTCTAGGCACTGCAGGAGCACAACCGCAGGGTAGATCACAGGTAGAGACAGCTCTAATTTCGTTCGTTCGTTTCAGCCAAATGACGTCCACGGCTGGACAAAGGCCTCCTCCAAGGTTTTCCACAATGCACGGTCCTGCGCTGCCCGCATCCAGGCTCTTCCCGCGACCTTTACCAGATCGTCGGTCCACCTAGTAGGAGGCCTGCCCACGCTACGTCTTCCAGCCCGTGGTCGCCCGTCTTCCAACTCGAGAACTTTTCTGCCCCAACGGCCATCGTCTCTACGAGCTATGTGCCCCGCCCACCAAATCTAATTTACCTGAGCTCTAATTTACCTGATGCAAATGGAGGATTTGGCCTTCTCTCCCCACGCTCTGGCCAGACGGATTGAGACTGATATACCATGGGAAGGGTCTGATATACCATGGGAAGGGTCTGATATACCATGGAAAGAGTTGGATTCGTCCTATTCAAGGTGGGAGATCTCACAAAAATTTCGATTTCGTAACTTTTATATTATATTTTTTAACTTTTCAAGTACAAATAAGTGTTCTTATTGTTGTTGCGACAAATCAATAATATTGTCATAAAAGGAATGCCTATTCGCACATCATTTATCTCAAGGTGAGGTCCAGTCAAAGACACTTGGCAGGTAAACGAAAAACATAGAAGGATGTTAGAAATTTAATTAATTTGATCTGTCGCACGCATCCTTTGTTTATAGCCATGAAACGCATTCGGTTCTTAAAATGCAAACAAATTCAACAACGTGCAATAATCGTGACCTTCAGCAGATTATGGGTCCACCGAATGGAAAAATCAGTAATCTATTATTTTATAACCTTCCAGAAAATTATGAACCCACCGTAACCGAACCCATTGGGTTCGATGGATTCACTGGGCGTCGAAGCCTATAACACCCGTTTGAATCCGACGTGCATCTCATCGATCTCAAATGTAGAGTATTTTTGTAGAGTTTATTTATTTATTTATTTTATTGGGCTATCAACATGAGATACAGTATTAAAGTATTAAACACAATTAAAAAATTAAACAATTAAGCCAAAGGTCTCTAGCTAACTGCTCCCACACAAACGATAACCACAGCATGCTTAATATTATAATGTAAGCAACCCGTGAACTTTACACAATTCAATAACATAATATAGTACCTAATTACAACTTCTTAAACTTAACTTTAACTTCTTTCAAATTAGAGTTCTTTCTATGCTATTACAGTTTCCAGCACCACACCCACTATCATAGCGGTATCGCACTAAAACGTTGCGTGAACATCGTCATTAACTCTTACTTTTACATATTCATGCCCAAGGCTACGAGTGACTTTTTGACCATCACAGTATAAATGACAAGAACGACAAAACAGTGCTGTAACTAGCCTTGTATAGAAAACGTATCATTGTCAGCGCACACTATTTTTGACAGAAGGCCGCTAGCAGCAGAAATTGAGTAGATTAGAAATAGAATTTTACAACAGTAGGTACAGGAACAATAGGCTAGTTTCCCAAAAAAAATTTTTTGGTCCGTCAATTTAAGTATGAAAAAATATTGGACACCTATATTTTTAATTGTCAATCAAACAAATAATTACAAAGTTAGGTACTTATAGTGCGTTGAAATTCCGCGCGACGTCACAAAGTGCTGCACTTTTACGCACTTACTGACGTCACGGACCTTTTCTTTAGAACTTTGGCAAGCTTTATCTCTTTACATTTTCATTAATTTTAAAAAGTGAAAAATACGTATTGAGTAGTTTTTGATAAGCTAACTGACGGACTAATTAAAACTCTTGCTTTTTTACCCAGGAAACATCCCTATTGAACACAATCGATAAAATAATACTGTGTCAACAGGCCCCGCATTTATCGTGACATACTCGAAAGGGCTCATGAAGCTGGTCTTCCACGGACGTCTTAAGAAGCTGGATGGGAGAAATAGAACGGGGTAAAATGGCGGACATTAGGGGAGGACCATGGCCTCCTGTTCCTGACTGGTAGAGGCAGAAGATATAATATATTTCTGATTCATTTTTTCCTCATTGACGTTTACCTTGACCCAAAATTTCTGCTAAACTCCTGAAATATGCAAATAAAGTGCCCAAAATAACCTCAATGCAATACTTTCTTCGCATAATTTTATCCTCAAAACGAATGAGCATAAACCTAAATTAGTGATTTTCCATAATTATGGTTACTTCATTAATTAATCCAACCAACAATATTGCCAATCTTGACGTTCAATACCAAGCAATTGTTCGTAAAATTAGAATCTATAATATCCCGTTAGTGAAAGAGACCTTAGAAGGACACTGAAATTAATTTAATCTGCAAACAATTTTCCCACGAACTGTACGAAAACTGGAAATTATATTTTTCAAAGCTTTTTACTAATGAATTCAGAATTGGTTGGGAAATTCTAGAGACCTATTTCATAACATAAATACCACTTATTTAATAACAGTCGAGTCAGCTCTGCTAAGGGCTGGTTTTATCTATCTTGCCTCTTATAAATAAGTAGGTACGCAATTTTTATTTTTTAGCAATAGAAATACACTTTTTATGTAAGTTTTTATTGGTATCCTTAGTCGGTAATAGCATAGTATAATATGTATGTAGCAGAGTATGTAATAGGACCCTGTTGACATCCTTTGGGTGTTACGGAATCCTAAAAATAACGGTCCAGTGAGTTATATGCAATAGGAAGTATTCGGTTTTTACTTTATTGCTGACAACGCCACTCTTGTAGCGGACTTTTGGGCAGACACTGTGTAGGTTTGTTTTCGACACGATAAGAAGAAGAATAATAGGAATTATTTTTATTTATGTTTTTTCAACATGTTCATACATTATTTTGTAAGGGATTTTTACACAGCCATAACTTCAGTCAACACGAGATTAATAAATATTACGAGTACCTAAATGAATTTGTTAATTCAGTTCAAAATAACATATTATTTTTCAGAACATGTAAAATCCAGTTGAGCCATTTCAGTCTCCTAAGAGAGCTTACTTATAAGTCTAGGCGCAGACCACCGATACCGATACAGTTGGCCGATAGTTGGGTCGGGCTGTTATTCAGTATGGAGATGTATGAAAGTGCGCACATTACTCGGATTTGGTATCGGCCGATTCTCCATACAAATTAAAATCGGACCCAACAATCGGCTGACAAGTTTGCAGTCTGCGCCGAGGTTTAGGCTGAGTTACACCATCTTACTTTAACTTTGACAAACGTCAAAAATCTGTCAAACTCCATACAAAAAACACCGGTTGTTGTTAATGTTAGGTGGTGCAAATCAGCCTTAATGTAAAAGTTTAACGAATTCGTCCTTTGTCTGTTACAATTAGTACAACCCACACGATCATAGGTCACTAACACTAAAATGTCAATGAAAGAAGATAAAAGTGAGCGTCCAATTTATTTAATGTTATTTGAATGAATCAATAAATCTATAGCAGCGCCCACCTATTCAAATCAATTAATTTAACAAGGGGTCTACTACGAAAACTATCTTAGTGGTCTACAAAAACGTCCGAAATATTTCGAATAACTCTACCTTTACTGTCGGTATACTTGGCGCAGTGGCTGAGAATTTGTATTATACCCGAGGTCACGGATTGGATCCCTGTACAATACAAAATTTATGCACGCATGAACATTGTGTCAGTGGCGTTAGTATTCGTCTGGGTGTATTCTATAATATAAAATAGGTCACATAGCTGTTCAAAAATATCAGCAGAGTTAAAATTATATTTATCTTTTTTCCATAGTACCTACAAGCTCCTTCTTAGTGGTAGTTAAAATAATTTTATTATAAACCGTCGAAAAACTATCGTCCAAGATTTTCCGTAGCAGCCAGAATAGACCCCCAGATCAAATTATTCGCAACTCACAAGTCATTAATTCAACCGATCATCCCAAAATTTCATCGTCCAAATCTAATAATGCAATATAATTTAAATAGCAGGTTAACGTCGCCATAATACTAAGGATTCTGATCATTATGTCATATATGGAAAAAGGCTTTTGTTTGTTCATTGCAAACACATTCCAATGTTATATAATCGTTAGAGATGAGTGATCGCGTGACAAACGTAACAGTGTCAAACCTGTCACTGATACTGTATCGGTGATGTCACGAGTGACGGCGAGAGAGAACAGGTGATGCAATGCTCTTTGTAAAATGATTTATAGATCGATATCGTATTACGTTTGTTCTGGACACTTAGGCTGAGCTGTACCACCTAACTTTGACCGTAACTATAACGATAACCGGTGTTTTTTGTATGGAGTTTGAAGTATTTTTGACGTTTGTCAAAGTTAAAGTAAGATGGTGCAACCCAGCCTTAGACTGCAAGATGTGAGTAAGCTAGTTCTTTTATTTTAAACCTAGTCTGTGTTTGACCTAGAGGTTGCAATCGAATATTCGAATATTCGAATATTCGAATTTAGATTCCAAATTTAATATTCGAATAGTAAATTAACACGTATTCGAATATTCGAATATTACAAAAATTAACAGAAAAGATAGAACGAAGACAACTTAGTGTTTGCAAATGTGGTTGGAGGCATCAAATACATATCACCAACTAAAAGAACTAGTCATTGATGCTTCCGACTTCATTGGTGAACAATAAGTTGTCTTGCGAAACCAAGGTTCCAAATTACCTGAAAGAGACAACTTTATTGAGCAAAGTCAGCTAACGATGCTGAAGACGGCGGACGGTAATGTCAACAAAAGCCGAGGTTCTGGGTGAGATCGAAAATATTTATGGACAGCTACATACCTCCAAACCTGTTAATAACTCAGAAACAGATGCAAGTGCTAGGTTAACGCGACACTATACCAATGACATCCCGTATATCAGCCTATACGAGATTAGGGAGGCTCTCAAACAGCTAAAGAACAACAAGGCACCGGGTGATGACGGAATAACCTGGGAGCTTCTGAACGCGGGTGGAACACCGAAACTCGTCCCGTCTTACTCTAAAGAACAACGCCAGAGGTATGGGATAGAAGCGTGGTGATGCTTTTCTTGGTCTATGAGAAGGCCTTTGATTCGATCGATACTTATGCAGTGCTGCAGTCTCTTCAGCGGTGCCGTATTGACTATCGGTATATCGAGATGCTGAAATGCCTGTACAAAAACGCTACCATGTCGAGCCGAGTACAGGAGCAGAACACGAGAGCGATTCCTCTGCAGCGAGGCGTGAGGCAGAGAGATGTTATATCTCCGAAACCGTTGACCGCTGCATTGGCAGACGCTTTCAAGCTCCTTGAATGGAAAGGATTAGGCATAATTACCTTTCAATAGCGAATACATCACTCAGCTTCGGTTTGCTGACGATATTGTGATCGTGGCAGAATCGCTTGAAGACCTTGGCACAATGCTCGAAGACCTTAATCGAGTCTCTCAACAGGCAGGCCTTCGGATGTACGTGGACAAAACGAAGCTTAGGTCCAACGTCCATGTTTCGGTTAGAGCTCGATTCTCGAGACTGTTGACAAGTATGTCTTCCTCTGACAAACGATTCGGCTAGGTAGATTAAATTTCGAGAAAAGGGTACATCGTCGAATCCAACTCGGCTGGGCAGCGTTCGGGAAACTATACAACATCTTTTCGTCCAAAATACCTCAGTGCCTAAAGACGAAATTCTTCAATCAGTGTGTGTTACCTCTACCAGTGATGGTACACGGCTCGGAAACGTGGCCTCTTACAATAGGTCTTATAAATAAATTTAAAATTGCACAGCGTGCTATGGGGAGGGCTATGCTCAGGGTTTCTTTACGAGACAGAATCAGAAATGAGGAGATCCGTAAACGAACTAAAGTCGCTGACATAGCCCGACGGATTAGCAAGCTGAAATGGCAATGGGCAGATCACATAGTACGCTGAAATGATGGCCGATGGGGCAGCAAGGTTCTGGAGTGGAGGCCACGTACCAAAAAGCGCAGCGTGAGACGTCCACCCACAAAGGTGGACCGAATACCTCATATAGGTAGCGGGACGGCGCTGGATACAGGCCGCTGCCAAGCAGTCATTGTGGAAGTCATTGGGAGAGGCCTATGTTCAGCAGTGGACGTTCTATGGCTGAAATTATGATGATGATGAGAATTTATAACTGTTTTAAAAACTACATTGTTAAATAGTTAAAATATAGTTCCTAAAGCAATAAAACCAGCAATAAAACATTGATAATTTAAGTACATTTTATTTTTTTTGAAAGTATTCGAATATTCGAATAATATTCGAATATCACTGAAAAAATATTCGAATATTCGAAATAGAAATCTATCGAATATTTGCAATCCCTAGTTTGACCTCAATCATACATAATAATATGATGTGGTTATTTAGTTATTCCGCACTTAGCCTTTTGATTGGGCCATTGCCATTCTTTTTTTTTTAGAAAACCGTGAAATAGCTTTTGACTAGTTCGTTCGTTCGTTTGTTTCAGCCGAAAGACGTCCACTGCTGGACAAAGGCCTCCCCCAAGGATTTCCACAAAGACCGGTCCTGCGCCGCTTGCATCCAGGTACCTCCCGCGATCTTCACCAGATCGTCGGTCCACCTAGTGGGAGGCCTGCCCACGCTACGTCTTCCAGCTCGTGGTCGCCACTCAAGAACTTTCCTGCCCCAGCGGCCATCAGCTCTTCGAGCTATGTGCCCCGCCCACTGCCACTTGATTTTAGCGATTCTGCGGGCTATGTCAGTCACTCTGGTTCTCCTACGGATCTCCTCATTTCTGATTCGATCACGCAGGGAAACTCCGAGCATAGCACGCTCCATCGCTCTTTGGGTGACCTTGAGCCTTCTTATGAGGCCCATAGTAAGCGACCACGTCTCAGATCCGTACACCATCACTGGCAACACACACTGGTTTTGACTAGTGTTAGTATCTTACTTGGATATTCGATATTTAATCCTGTTGAGTCATACCTAAGTGACACTTGCTGACTCGACCCTTTCTTCCTACACCAACCATACCAGATCGCCCAAAAAGAGAGCACTTGTCCATGCTTCCGGTGTTAAGTTTGGATTGCTGAATTTGAGCCTATTTATTGATCATGAGATAAGGTATAAGTTACCATTTATGATGGTTCATAACCCTTCCAACCCCTGTTTATAAGCGTGGGACTGTTTGAAATCTTACCTCTTCAAATGTTGAGGGGATAAAATTTCAAATAAAGCCAGTTAAAAGCCCTTATAAAGTATGTTGTCGACGTTCTCTCAATGACATGAATAGTCATTTATAAATTATAGTTAAAAGTTGGTTTTACTCTTCAAATTCCCTCTATGAATTTTATAGTGTTGGGTCACTATTAATATAATATAACATATTTATAAAACTAGGTGCTTTACAACCCTAAAGCTACATCGGATCATAAATGACTATCGCGTATTGAGTGATATAACTCACTTATGATTGTTATAGGTTTATTTTCTTTAGTTGAGCACTCAACTGTCTATCTATTTATCTTAGGTATTACATAAAAACAGATCTAGTAGCAACTTTCGCTACTCTTATCTCATATTTTAATACATTGCGGTATGTAAGCACTAAGCTATATAAAATCAACTGCCTGAAGCAATCGCTCGTCGCTTCTAACATCTTCAATGTATATTTTACATTATTCTCATTTAAATAAGTTTCTGTAGCGCTACCTTTGCAAAATGAACAGAAAAATCTTGCTATATACCTTTTGTCATTTCTTTGATAAGTAGCTGTGATAATATCACGTGACAAACAATAGTGACAACTCTGTAGATTAGAAAATCGTACGCGCATCTTGTACGTGCGCGGATGCCCAAACAGATCTTGAAGATCAGCATTGCTTAGAGAACTGTTTGGTTACGATAACTCAATTGTAAAGACAACTGAGTTCTCGTATGATTCAGTAAACGTATAACAAATCTCGATCGGTTAGCTATCGAATGTTCCCGGAATCGACCATCTGGAGGCATATTTTAGATCCTCGCAAACTCTACAGCGTAAGGTGTCGCTCGTATAAAAAAAAAAAAAAACATTAATTAAAATGATTCTTTACTTAGTCCATGCCATTAAAAAGAGGCACTATAAATGACGTCGTATAAATGACGACGAAAAGCAAAACAAAACATTGACATACGCACTTATTTGAATCAATTATGCCATTTTACGAAATGGCTATCAAAAACCAGCAATTGGAATTTAAATTGTTTTATTCGCAAAACAATTTAAAGATTAGACTTTTAAAGCAGCTAGTACAATACCTACGCACAGTAGTTAGCAATATTTTTCATATAATTTCGCATATTTTTTCTGGGAATTCAAGAATTGATTCAAATAAGAAACATCTTCATTGCCACATCCATAGACAAGTGGTGACACCTTTTATATCTGCGACATCGCTTGTGTAAGCCTGGTAGCTGTTAACCTATTAATTCTCATTGTAGAACATTCATAATTTATGGTGCAATGATGACATTGAGTCAGAAACGATGCGTCAAGTATAAACATATCAATAGAAGATTATGACGTGGAAGTTCGAATTAATATTGGCCCACAAAAATAATAAGAGAAGGAATTTTATTATAATACCGAGTTTTATTTTATTGACCTTGAAAGAGGAGGGGATGCTCCTCCTAAAAATAGAAAGGTGGTCGAAACGACGCGAAAACAAAAATTGCTAAAACTACTATTTTTAAAGTCCTATTAAATTTTCTGAATTAAAAACTCTAAAAATTAATACACACACGCATACGTTTTAAATAAAATAATTTTCTTTACATTTTTTATGACTTATGCTTTGCAAGGGTTTGAATTTACAATTGGATTGGATTGGTAGGTGGCCTGCTACGATGAAGAATTAAATTATCCAAAAATGAAGACTCAAGGCAACCGTAGATTCTTTAGAAGTAATAATGGTATCACAAAAGCAGGAAAATATAAACTTTAAAATATCATTCTGGGTAGGGCGACGTCTGATGTCCGTTAGCAAAATAATAAATCTACATATAATCACAAATACTATTTAAATCCTATTGTTGTAATTTTGAAATATTGTAATTCAATTATCTAACCACCCAGCTTGAATATTAGATTGAGTTTGGACCGAGTTTGAGCTTAGTTTTATAATACGGGTCTAATGCTTTGCAAATGTTGTTCGTAAGAAGTACTACGTTGTTTGTAACTTAGAAAATGTTTATGTAGGATAATCTTAGGAGTTGCTGATCGAAATTTGACATAACATAGGCAGATGGTATTTGTTTACTTTACTATTAACTACAATAATAGATAGATAGAAAGAAGTATTTTCTAACAGTCATGTAGTCAACTATTGATCAGTTAGAAGATTCAGGCGGTTAATTACAAAAGACACATTATTTTTCTTGCTACTTTACCCCCCGATATAAAAATAATGTTTTCTTACAAAAGATCCCAAAGAAAAGGCGCTCTACATGATCATGGTAGATGCTTTAGCACCAAAAAGTCGAAGATCAAATTGTCATTATACTTTTTTGATGCAAAATCGCGCCTATTGTTGGCCGTTTGGTGTAGTATATTTGTTTGTATTGGTCTGGGTGTTTTCTATGTATAATAAGTATGTATTTACAAAAAAAAGTATTTAAGTATGTTTATATCCGTTGTCTAGTACCCATAGTACAAACTTTGCTTAGTTTGGGACTAGAAGCGCAGTGTAAAATGTCCAAGGATATTTATTTATTATTTACTACCGGCCGCCCGCGACTTCGTACGTGTGGATCCCGTTATACCCCCTTCATCTATCTTACTAATACCACAGCTAATACTTTATAATACAGCGCGTGTAATCTAACTACGTCAGATTTTAATCTGACGGAATTCACGGTTTTACGGTGACATTTACATAATTTGCATAGTCCACGTATTTCTGGCCTTTCATCGCGAGAATTATTTGCGAATTTTACGGTTACTCGTGGTTATAAATCCATAACATCGGTGAAAGCTAAAGGCATGCAAGGGAAAATTACCCAAAAGGTTACAGCACTTAAGATTTTAATTGCTGTAGGTATATCAGACGTATTATAGATAATTTTAAAGGTTAAAATCAAATGTCGTAGAGACTAGGAAAATCGCAATTATATTAGATTCATTATTACAATATTTCCTATCTTTATTTTAAAGTTATAAATCAATTTGCTCGTTAAATTCTTGTAAGTATACTGGAAGTTTTTGGTTAGATACCGAGGTACCTAGGGCATAAATGTTGCGTACCTAAGTATTCGCTTCTGTATTGGTTCGGACATTACAATCTAGAATTGAGCAGATTGTGTTAAAGATTCCGTGTTTCTGAGACCATGTTCAGAAGTTATCACTCACACTATACAATGAGAAACAAATAGAGAAATTAAACTCGTTACAGGTTATAATCATGAGTTTGAATCGAGTTTCAAACGTTTCAAAATTACCTTTTAATCACCATTTGATTAAATTTTACACTTTAAGTAGCTGTTCATTGGTCAAAATCAATCGATTAAATCCATAGATTTGTCGGTAGGTACTTGGGTTATTTCTGAAAGACTTTATTTCAAGTGTCGAAAAGTTCCTTTCACACCTCAAACCACGAATTGGCATCAAAGCTGGCAGATTTGACACAGTGAAT
The DNA here is from genome assembly GCF_963855985.1 of Ostrinia nubilalis. NCBI lineage: Eukaryota > Metazoa > Arthropoda > Insecta > Lepidoptera > Crambidae > Ostrinia > Ostrinia nubilalis. The sequence continues at coordinate 4,480,998 of NC_087097.1, read as the reverse complement.
ACTGAATATGCCTCCTCATTAAAAGTTTAACCGAGTTGATATTTACTTCACAGCTATTATAATAGTCTTAATATTAAGGCTTTAGAGCCACAGTTTCAAATATACAGACAGACGACAGCATATCAAGCTAGTAAGCAGCACTGATGCCTTATTTACTTGAAATAGGGGCGATTTTTCAGCAAAAAATGTATAGTCGGACACGGACACATATCAGCATCATTTTAGTCACAGGACGTCCACTGCTGAACATAGATCCCTCCGCCATTGATTTCAATAAGGACCGGTTGGTAACGACATTTATCCAGCTCCTCCTGCTACCTTTATGAGGTCGTCGGTCCACCTTGTGGGTTTGCTATGTGTCTGTACCTAGTCTTTTTTGTGTGGATCTGAAGAAAATTTAATTATCAGCAAACATTTTAGCTTTGGCTATCAAAATGTTTGGATAAAAAAGTGTTAATATGACGAGACATTATTAATTAAGCTTATAAACTTTAATTTGATATTCTATTAATGAGTGTATTAATTAAATTTTAAAATCCCACATTGAAAATAGCGCCTCATTAGACTAAACCTATTTTAGTCTCAATTTAGAAATTAGCATAGATACAGTTTAATTTAAGAAAATATTATAAAATCTTTGAAAAAAAAAACAACTTTAAATATCGTGAAAAATTAGACAACCCTAGAAAAATAATGTCAGTTAAATACAGTAGTTAATTTCACGTTTAGATTTGTTAAACACAAACAGTTGTTTAAAGCACCTTTACGGTTGACAAATTCAAACAAATCAGTTGTTAAAATTTAATGTGTTTACTTAAAAGGTCGCAGGATTTACTTAGTTTCTGTACTATGGCCATTGATTAGATAATAATGAACCTACTGTGTACCTAAAAGGCAATTAAAACTTTGGTAACTTTTTGGGTCTTACGGATGTTAATAATAGTCGTACGTTTTTTTAAAGACCCTTAATTGGTTTTTCTATAGTAATAAAACAATTTACGACAGTTTTGGCGACTAAAAATCCGTTTTTCTGAACTATAAAATATAAATGCGAAAGTAACTCTGTCTGTCGGTGAATTAGAGGTGAAAAACATAGAATAGTTAGTTATTTTACCGGTTTTTTAAAGGAGAATACCTTTGAATACCGGGAAATAAAGTTTTTTTGGGATAGGCCGACAATTATGCGGGTGAGGCCGCGAACAAAAGCTAAGTAGTTTCGCATAAACAGCTTGTGTAGTTATAACGATCGTCAGTTAACTTAAAGCTTAAGACTAAGGCTGAGTTGCACCACCTAACTTTAACGGTAACTATGACGATAACCGGTGCTTTTTGTATGGATTTTGACAGATTTTTGACGTTTGTCAAAGTTAAAGTATGATTGTGCAACCCAGGCTTAAATAATATCAACTTTAAAGTAATAATTTAATTTTGCGTATAAATGTGGCAAGACGTAAAAGAGGAGCGTTTCAAAATACGTTGTTTTCAAGGAACAAAAATGAGGAAAAATGGTTAAATTAAATCAGCAGCACCATACCCGCCTTAATTTAATTTAACCTGCCATTTGGCTTTCACTTAAATTGTTACGCAAAAATCATTCAAATGGTCGCTGGCTTGAAAAAAATTGTCAGTTGAATTTTAATGTTCAAATTCAAAATGAAAAGTTTTAAAATTGTCTAGAATTTCTTCATTTTAATCTTTTACGCGCTGTTGAAACAGTTGACTTTACTGAATTATAATTTAAACTTTTATTAGTTTTACAACAGCGAGTGAGTATCGACGAGCAATTTATAACAAAGGATACGCGTAGGTACGTGGTAATAAAATTAATAATAAGGAAAAACTTAGAACTCAAAAAACCTGGCAACCGATTTTTCTTACTCGTACTACCAAGACGGCTGATACTAATGACAGACTGAATGCGCCACTACGGTTATCTGACATGGTTCCAATAAAGGATAAAAAAAAATAAGTCTCTTATGCAGCCTCTAGCCACAATTATTTAGCTCTAACGTGCGTTCTCTATAAAGATCTAACTTAGGGCATGCTATGCTTAAAACTTAAAAAAAAAACTGAGTGCTGATTCTTCTTACTCTTACTTGAAACGGCTAATAACTTATGATAGACTGTTCGCCGCTACTGTCGTCTAGCATGGTTCTATTATCGGACAAAATAACGCCCGTGTTCACAAACATTACTTTGAGATATCACAGTGCGCGTGGACGCACAGGGTGACACACGAACCAATCACAAAGCTCTATTCAACGCTGTGCTTTCGATTTGCTGCTTCACTTAGCAAGCATAGTTTGTGAATACGGGCGTGAGACTTACGCAGCCTAGCCACAATTCAGCTCTAACGTGCGTTCTCTATAAAGACCTAACCCATATAAATTCCGCTCACGGCGCGGGTCAAAATTTATACTCATACGTTTGAAAGCAGCATAGAAAGGTGTCTTGTATTACGTAGTTTTACTAATCCGCGTTTATATGTAAAGAGGATGATCATTGCGAAATGATGTTATGGCAAGCAATCATTGTACGCTGCAGGATACATGCAAATTAAGATGATGAAATCATCACACCTAGAGGTAGAACAAAGAGATCAGTTTAAAATTTGGGGCAATAGAGATTTAAACTTTAGCACACATAGAGACAATCACTGTGGCGGACTTAATGCCGGATGGCATTCTCTGCCAGTCAACCACGGGTCATGCAGAAAAAGTAAGGCGGTGCAAAAGAGATGTTGATGTTTTGTCGATAAAAGTGACTTAGGACGTAACCTTTGGTATTGAGCGATTGTTTGGAGTTAAAAAAATAGTTTCGATAAACAATGGAGGTATTGTAGAGACGGGTCTTAGAAAAATAAGAGTATTAAAATTTTTGGAGTGCTTATGACAAGTTTAAATAGTCTTTCCAATAGTAATTTAAGACATCAATAAGTTTAGTACGCCATGGTCATCTAACTAGCTACAATTCTTGTTCTTTTATTTCGATTTAATAACGGACACAGACCGTGTGAGCATGTTGAAATATGTCAAAAATCCTGACTCAACAATCTAGCTGTAACATCCGTGCAATTCTTTAACTGGTCAAAGTCACACCTAATATTTCTCTTTATTAGTCGGCGGCAATGAGTAAACGAAATTGGTCCATATTGCATTAAGATGATTTATGATTGTAAGCTTGTTCTGTTCATCTTTGAATGCAATTATATGAGAGATTGGACGAGGCGTTAACTAGATGATTGCAAGAGTTGCTGACTTCGAGCAATTGATTTCTATTGTGTATGCTTATCCATATAAACATGGAAGATTTGAATAGTCTTCTTCGGCTTTTATAGTGTGATTTGTAATTGGAACCAACACTACTTTAAGGTTCATATAATTGGTGACTGATAGAGCCCTTTTGTGACCCGTTAGACCCGTAGAACTTCTGGCATGGTTCCAAGGTTAAGATAGCCTTGCTTGAACTGGTATGTGTATTAAGAGTTTACTACCTAACTTTCTTACGCTCATAACAGTCTAAATTTTTAAATTATATTTTTTAACTATAAACCTATCAGGTACATGAAGGGTAGTTCTACATTAAGTATTTACAGACGAGGGTTCCAAATCCAAACCATCAACAAATTATGACTAACTAATTATCTATATTGGAGTTGATTGGAATCAACATTATGTATGTAGGTATGTCTCGTATCTTAACTCATTTGCCAAAGCAAATATCCGGCGAAAAATTCATTAACTTCAACCTCATAACTATTTATTCAACACATTAAGTCAACAACTACCATCTCCGCGCATAGATGGCGCTTTCAAACAGGTTGGTTGCGCAAGCGCTCGTCTAGCCGCCATCGAGTGACGAACCTAGAACTTGAACGGGTTCTGCGATAGTTAATTGTCTTGTAGTTTAACTGATGTAACGTTATGCAGGCAGATGGCGGAATGTTGTTTTGGGGCTGTTATGCAAAAATTGAGTAAAAGCTTCTAGCGCGAAGTTTTATATTGTTTTTTGAGTGCTAGAAGATTCCTACACGTCAACATCATCATAGGCAATCTTAATCATTACTTTATGCATTTATTTTCTTACTATCGTAATTTAAATTATACTATTTACAAAAATGTAGAGATGATGCTCATAAAAAAATACGAAGCACTAAGGCAAACTTATAGGATTCTCTACTAAATTAACCTTCAGCCTAAACAGAAAAATTCTGATGTCTCCACCTCCTTCTACATGAAATTATCCCTTAAATACGAGAACCTACTAGTTATGTATAATAACCATATTGCTGCAGGTACTGGGATACAATATAGCGATGAAGTTATCAAACCGAAAATATGTAATTATTTGCTTTTAACTACAATAAAGCATTGCGTTAAATACAGCATCGCCGAAGATTTTAATAGCAGTATTAAATATTTATAGCGCAATTCCATAGTCCCTTAAAATGCTTGCAAATAGATCCAAAGAATGCCGTTTTCCATAATTATGCGTCCGTTAAGAATACTTGCTGCGTTTTAATATAGTGTTTCTTCTAAGTGTGTCACGTTTGTATGATTTTGACCTCCAATTTCTGAATCACTTTTGATTTCGTTTTGAAATCGTCGACCCCTGCGGTAATCGGTTCTATGGCAAATGTGACCGGCCCAATGCCATTTTAGTTTTTTTGTCCAAGCAATTAAGTATGTACAGACGACGAGCTCATCAACGTAAACAATGTGGCATCTATGCAGTTTTGTAATTCGGGCGACTTTGCAACAAAAAATGCATAGGTAGCCTAATGTGCTGCCGTACCTACATACTTTTGTTCTTTCATAAAGACTTTCTCATTTGATCCTTCAAAGATAACCTAGGAAGATTCCAGAAGTAAAAAGAACTTAAAACCTTGAAACCATTTTATGGTAATTTTGGAAGGGCTGGTGACAAAACTATTTGCCAGACAAAAAAGATGATTCAGTGCTTCAAAAGGCCATTTAACCCTTTCATATATTCGAATGACCGACTGACAAAGGTTCTAAAAGAAGAAAAGTCAGGGTTAAGGATTTAAGACTTTTTTCGGCGCCCTTTTTCTTTGGTCAAATCTTCATATCACATTAATAACAGTCTTTTAAAGAATCCTGGATCAACCAACTGATGAATTGATTCCTGAAGCAGCAGTTCTCCTCGCTCCTCCAAGAAGGAAAGGAGAACTGGCAGTGAAATAAGTGTGGCTATGCCAACTCGAATATTTACGCTATCTGCTCTACACGATCGGTATTTAGAAAACTCTAAACCTAGGACATCTAAATACAAGTCCGAGTGAAACCCAACCGTTCCGTGATTCGCGAAAGCTCATAAAAATATGCAAATATTGTTTCTGGAGACTAAGTTATTCCGTTTGCTTTTGTCGGACCGTCTCCGAAAGTGGAAAGAACTAGGTATTATGTATTCCGATCTTACTCGGATCTTGCGATTGTACCGGATTTGGATGTTGGCGAATTACCAAATTTTTAGAGATCTTATGGACTGAGACAGTTTTTGCGGGATTCCGTTTAGTGGTATTCTTCTTTTTCGTCGCTACAGTTTTGGCAGAGTGGTCGTGGTCATCGCATATTATGGTAATACGTGTTTAAGTTCACAGGAACACGGGTTTGCAGAGTCCCGCAAAAAACACTAAGTTCGATTTTGTAATTTGAAACACATTATGTGTGTTCGTGTTTACACAACTGCCATGGGAATGAGCCCTTAGCGATATTCCTTTCGACTCGTTGATCTAAGAGTTGCGATCTCATTGGCTTGTTTACGTAAATAAATAATGTTTATTTATACTGATCGGTTATACGTCTGTGACGTAGTCGCAGCATGAGTGAAAACTATTGATAGATTTAGTAAAATACATTCGTCAAAGTGGTTTGAAAATTGAACACTCGAATCAGAAGTTTAGTAATTCACCTCACAAAATCTTTATTTATGCCTTAAACTTGTTAGAGCCAGAATTATGGGAAATTATATCAATTTCAAGAATTCAATTGATGTTTTGATCTTTCTTCCCTAAAGGAAGATCCAACAATATCTTAATCATAACTTCTTCAGAAACCATAAAGTAATTAAAATTCCAAATATAAATGATTTGTGTTTATTAAATAGGTGGTAGCTCTCAAACTGGATCTTCAGAATTGTGGAAAGCTTTTGCCCAATCATGGGACATTGTAGGCAATCAGTGCGAGTAGGACTCAATACACATAGAGTTCCGTAGACATGGTACAAGTATTAAACACGTCTCTTGGATCGAGCTTCTTTTCCTTTTATGTACGTTTTCATTTATATTTTTTGTTCTTGCTTAAAGCAGCATTAAAATATTACAGTTTATGAGATAGCTCTTTGACAAACAAACAATAACACAGACAGACGTACTACTAACTGCAGGGGCTTGGTAATTGAGTCCCATTGGCATCTTTTAAGCACGAACCCCTAGAAAAGCTTCAGAAATCTTTAAATATTTTTCATTCATTACGTTCTCCACTTCCTTTTAAGTTATTAAGTTCCAAAATGCTTTGCAGTTTCTAACAAGGTTTTTTCTTAATTAGCAGTTTGTGAACCTTGTCAACGTACACTCGACCTTCTGTCATTAGTCTATGAATGACCATCACCTGGACATCAATGGGTTTGAAAAGTTAACGTGATACAATGATGCAATTGAATACATAGCTTGGTACAGTTGTAACATTTTTTTTTTACCTTTGGTGCAAAAAAGGCGTAAGTAGACGTCAATAAATTTAAAAAAAAATACTATTCATCATCAAATAGTTTAGTCATTGACAGCAATTTGTGTTCATAATATTATCTTTTAAATAAAAAACTTGAAAAAATCGAACTGCCTAACGTGGGAATCGAACCCACGACCTTTCGCTTGCCGGGCGACTGCTCTTCCAACTGAGCTACTTAGACATTGGATGAACCTTAGGCAGTACGATTTTTTCAAGTTGTTTATTTAAAATTTAGTTTGAGAAACGACTCTAATCGCTAAGAAATTTTAATAATTTATCTGCTTTGCCTTTCCCCAATAGAGAAAGAAGGGTGTATAAGATAGGCTAGTAATGGATCTATTGGCATCATAAATCCTTAACAGAAGTACCGGTTTTGATCTAGCACTTCATTGAACAACCTGTATTTAGTAACAGGTCTTGTTCAACAATATCCACCTGTGAGTATATTGTAGTTCGCGAACTTATACATACATACACCAATTGGACGCGGTTATACAATTTATTATGTCACTCTTCAATAGAGTAGGTAGATCCGTTATCCACTCATTGTCACTTATTCCCGTATGCCACCCACTCGTACTTCAGGGTGGCATATGATACCAGGATAGTTCCGTACCTATATGATTTTGGCATGTGACACTCAATCCATTAGGGACCTAACATCAAAAGAATATCTCATCTCATCAGTCAGCTTTACAATGTGGTAGTATTTTTTTATTATTTTACATTGTAGCTAAAACGGCCAGTTTCTTTATGCAAAATGCTACCTTATTAATTTTGGACTTACGCCATTTTAAAATTTGAATTTTCATTATCTATTTTCATTCTGACTGTACTCATACATCATCATCATAATCAATTATGGGTTAGGCTTAATGTTATTATATTGTTTATAATGTTACATTGCAAATGTTAAGATTTCGATTGGCTCTTGTTAAAATTCCGATGTACTTTAACTACGTTTTGATACCTGTCAAAGTTTATCACGAAATACAGTTTTATTTTTATTGTCCACTGGAATTATACTATTTTGACTCAGAAGTTTATGTACAGACAGCACATCAAGCTAAATACAGATAAAATAAGAGAGATGTTCAACAAAAATGTATAAAAATTACAAGGTGCAAATTCACCACTTTCAGATTCGTATGATACTACATAATTAATAACGTTGAGTATTACACGTATTTACTACTATTAAGTATTCGTTATTACCGCCCTATGATTCGCATTGTGTAAAATCTCTTTAGTATTATTCCCCGTTTGGTTACAGGTGACTCTAAACTAGAGCATTTACTTGTAACAGAACAACGAGTCCCTCTACTATGAAATGTTCTAGTATCAGTGTCACTCTTTCAAGAACCAAACTTCGTAACATTTTACCTGTATTGTACCATTCGAAGGTTACATTACATACAAGGTGACAGGGAAACTCGACCTATTCCTTGATAGGGATTACACTAACTTTAAAGTCTTGTAAGCTCATGTAGAGCTTAAAGTAATTACGATTTCATGCTTCAGTAGACATTTAATCCGTCTTTCCGATTGCCGCATGTCAGATGTCCATACCGTCTGACACCAGAGCAATGACCTCAAATGTTACAACCCACGCGATAATAGCTTGTGTAAATACTAATTTTAGACTTTCAGGGTAGTTTTGGCTTCAGCGAGGCAATGTCAAAGTTAAAATAGAAAACGCGACAACTGAATAAGTAGCAGCAGAAGCGTTAAGCCGTGAGTACATATTGTAACACAGTCATAAATGTCGCGTTAAGACCCATGTCTTTCTGTTTTAGTTGAAATTGAACGCGAAAGTTTAAAATCTAATAACAAAGCTACCTTTCTTGACTATTCCCAATATTTTACGCTCGGTTTCCACGAAGGCGGAGCAGAAAAGTGTCGGGTAGTCAAATGTTTCCATAGAATTTGACAGCGGTGGTTAAGCGGAGAGGAGACGAAAAGTGGAAATGATGACATTTGGGGGTGTAGTGTGAGTTTACTTCAAACTCATTCGATGTCGACTGCGTAAAAAAGTGACATGGCTGGGTTTCACCATCTTACTTTAACTCTGACAAACGTCAAAAATCTGTCCAATTACATACAAAAAACACTGGTTATTGTTAAAGTTAGGTGGTGCAACTCAGCCTTAGTGTATGACGAATTGTACAGCGCCTAGCGGAAACTTTTAAGAACTCATCATCATCATGTGATCCGTCTGCTCGTTTGCCTCCTGTCATATAAAAAAAAAGTAAAATCTTCATATTATTATATTTTTTAAACGCGCTCACTAATGACGACGTTTGATGTAAACTCACACTAAGCCATCTGATTAGTTATTCCTTAAAGACCACCCTTCTCTACGACGAACTCAAAGCTTTTTTCCTGGTACACCATAAACCCTGTCTGTAGTATCACATTACGGTAAAAGAGTCCTAGACGGTCAGACGGGGTATCTCCCAACAACAAGGCCTTCAGGGAAAACTATTCAGTAGTCGGAATCCCGCCACGGTACCCAAAACCGGTCAAGGGCAGTCTGGAGGGTCCCTTACACTAATATTGAACCTCTACGACTACATAACTTTTACTATGTCATCGTAGAAAGGAAATGTGAATGAATCAGTCAGTCCAGGTAAAGTACAGCTTCTTATTTATCATCAGGTGCGATTGCGGTCAAATACCTGCCTTGTTCTGCATAGAAAAAAAGTACGGAACATACAAATTTATGTAAATATTGTGTGACTGTTTGTGAGACCACGCTCACATCATTCAGACAAAATGTTAATTACTACTTTACGCAAGAATTACTGAACGAATTTGGATGAAGCTCTACAAGATTATTATTGCATCGGAGTGGTAAGCTACTTTTAATAAAGCTTTTCTAGCATAAGATATCATAAATCAATTACATATTTCGAAGACCAATAAATTATGGTCGATAAATTGCGACTGCATTGACCATATTATTATTAATAGAACGCTATTAATAACTCTTGCATATTCAATTCACTTTCATTTGCAAATAAAAAACGTTAATACTCACATTGGATGAGATCATTTTAACTATGTGACTTTCCAAATAAAAATTAACCTGTCAAATGAAATCGAAACGCCGTCAGATCGTGCGCTCGTCATCGCCATCGCTTCGAACGGGTAATGCACAGACATAAGGAAGTGTGTACATGGGCGTGACGAGAATCTTTAGATGTGCACAGCGTTAACTAGATGGACTGGGTAGATGCTTGTTTTGTGGTAGATGCGTGTAGTTTAATGTAGGTTTCAGGTTTTTAATTAGTTAAGAAGTAATAGTAATAATAAATAAATAGTGATTTCGCTTGTAACATAATCTTTTATTCTCAAAACTGGTTTTAATATTCACTTTATTGGCCTGAAATCCACTAAGTACATAATTCTAGCCAGCGATAAAATACATTGATAAATTAATGCAATTAATAGAATAGAATAGAAAAACTTTATCTTAATCAAAGAGTACTCGAATAATTTTATTAGAACTCTACTTTAAAACTAGCTGATGCTGCATATTTCAATAGTATACTAAGTTGTCGACTTGCAATAATTTGCTTTCGCATCTTTAGCTTAATAAAATAGTTTTATGAAATAAATCAAAACTTTGTTTTATGAATATTTATTGTTTATTGTATAAACTCATCTAGCGCCGTCTACTACTGAATTGAATAATTCAGATCAAAGTACAAAATATTTGTTGTAAACAAAACTATCACCTAATGCTATAACTAAGTTTTTTTATGCCACCTGGTTTAACCGCCAGTTTTTGAGACAAAACTACTAACTAATGGGGACACATTGTGTCGTATGCAGCAAGTGTACACGCTGCTTTACATTACATTTATTAGAGCCAAGCAATAAAGTTACACAAAACCGCTCTGAAACTGACGAGGAAGCGCTAGGTGAAATAAAAACTGAACGTTGAAAAGACGCGCGCGAGTCTAGCCAATCCAACTGTGCCCTGAGCACGCACAATTTCGTTCTCGTTATAGTATGCTAATCGTTCCTTTTTTGTGAAAAACAAAACAGCGTCGCCGTTATATAAATAAGGAATACGATCACTATTAGTTTTACGAGTCATTCGTGCTCAGGGCACTAGACTATCACATTGTTCTTTTTGCTATTTACATGCATCTGACGTTATGATGTGCAACTGTGTGAGTCATCGGACAATGCGGTGGCGGAATAAAGCTCATGTTGACACAATTATATTTAAGTAGAGTATATACAAGAAAGATATCTTTGCTAGTTAAATAAAGCATGTTTGAAAACAATTGTCATTGTTTGCGTATAATAAATTAATTCAAGTAGACTAATTTTCTTTTCAAGGTGTCATTGGAGTTATAAGGAACGTACTGATTTTCAACAACATCTGTATTGATGTTTATATTTACATTCATATGCTTAATTGCATCATTCGTTTTATGAAATTAATGATTAACAGAAGTTATTCTTTTTATTTACCAAAATTAATCATATTTTTTTAAATTACTCTTTCTGCTAGATTATTTGGAAGATGTAGCGATATACTTACGCCTGAATATTGTTTCAATTTTGTATTTATTTTATTTAGTCACTAGCGGCCCGCCCCGTTTTTGCACGAGTGCAATGGAATTTCTCGGCTTTTCTCTTCTATATTATGCATGTTTATTGTTTATACTTATAAATCTTCCTCTTGAATCACTCTATTTACTAAAAAAAACCGCATCAAAATCCGTTGCGTAGTTATAAAGATCTAAGCATACATAGGGACAGACAGCAAAAGCGACTTTATTTTATACTACACTATAAGTAAATTCTTAGATTAATCTAAAGAACTCTCATTGCCAATTTGAAATTAATCCATCTTCTAAAAAAATACACAACCTGAAGCTACGGTAAGTAATTGCTACAATTAACCGCAGTGTGGCCGCGACCTTACCGTGTTCGAGTTAAATAAGCATGACTCGATCCATGTTGCGTTATGTCAGATAATATTACTGCACTCGTACGGTAGTATCACATTTGCTACCGTAAATTAGTTGGGATGGAAAAACCCAGATGATATTTAGAAAAATAAATACTTAAGTGAGTATTACAGAACGCTTAAAACTAGATTTCATCAGTTTTAGATTCTGTCATGTGATGGCGATGGGTCTGAATATTAAAATTTGACCAATAAGAAAGAAACCTCATGTTTCTTTTTTTTAAAAAAAGAAAGATGCTTATTAAATTGAGTTTTGAGCTTTGTTCTCTAATACACCCCTTGTTGTTTAGTGTTGTTATAGATCGTAGTGTGAAAATACAAAATAAAGTCTTATTTAGATGATATTGTGATCATTCTATAGGATTATAGTAAGTAATAAATTATTAATGAATCGTGAAAATACATATTCAAAAGCTACACAGTATTAACATTAAAGTACATACCTACTGTATTATAATTGATAATCCTTATACTCGTAAAATGATTTTTGTCATGAGTTGTACACACTTTCATACAAAATTAGGAATTGTCCCTTTCTCTTCTTCCTTCTATCCTTGAATTATTCTCGACCTTTCGCCGTTTTCGACGAAACTCGCGCTCTTTTATAAAATTTTATTTAAAAAAAAGTCAGCCTGTATGTTGCTTATTAAAACGTATTATCAACGTGCATAATTAATAATTTTGACGATAATTTATTTCGCTGCACGAATAATTTAGAAAGGTTAAGACTCTGTGATATAACTTTGCAACATTATGCTGAACTATTGACCCCAGAGTGCAGTTTTACATTCATTTTTTCATCCTTGATATTATGGATGAAATATTTCATGACTTTTTAGTATATTATTTACATGTTTAACTACTGTTTTACATTATAATTATGTACAGGTAATCTCGTCAACTTAAGTAAGTACTGGAAAATGATGTGCATTGTGCACTTAACGTTCTTGTTATGTTTAATTAAGTTAGGTGTTAATTTTAGCAACATTTTGCTGAAAGTTGAGCATAAACCACTTTGTGTTGAGCATAGAAATAACCAATTTTATTTTTATCTTTATAATTAGGCAGGTAATGAAAATATTTTTTGGTTAGTTTATTCTATGTCTATTCTGGGTAAAATGGGATGTGGATGGGTATATGCCTCAACGATATATTTATATAATATAGGGACATAGCACCGTGAAGACTGATCGATAAACGATATCATTTCGAAAAGATATAGACAAAAAATACTTTATGAAATGAAAAATAAGTTTACGTAAATCGTTTTCCTACATGTTCAAAGTATGGAAAAGCTTCAGTGATTTGTTCTAAACCAAAACCTATTCCAATCAACCGGTTCTCACCACAACGAGGCACTAAGGATTTTGATGGATGGAGTCTTTTTATACACAGACTTGAACTAATTAGAAAAAACAAATTTCCAATTTGAACCGACTGAAAGCGACCACTTGCGCTCATAGCAACCAATAAACCGCCCCGTTATTGAGGTAAACTTAACATCTCAAGTTCAATTAGTTTTGAGTATTATTACATCTATATTTGGACAATAAATCAATACTCCTCTTTAGATATTTAGATCCTCCTATGTTCCTCCTCCTGATTAATTTCGTTGCGGGTCCAATGACAAACTCCGGGACAAACTTGACCTTCATTGGTTGGGTTTTTATGGCGGTCAAGCTGTAGATCCTGGCTACACAGGAGTTGCAGTGGTGGGAACGAGAGGTGGGAATAGTCCCGTATTAGATATTTAGATACTATTTCAACATCTCTCCTTAGGTATCTATGGATAAATCATAGTTATCACCAAAGTTACTCTTTTTCTGTCTTTATGCTATTTTTCTAACCTAAACTATCTAATTTTCATGTAGAGATAAATTAAGTCTAGGGAAAGGACATTGCAAAAATAAAATGGTGAATTTCCATTTTTTCTCAAGTGATTTTTTTTGCAATCATTTCATTCGCTTTGCATTTTAGGATTTTTAAGCTTTTGTTTAAAAATGTAATAATTTTAGTCACCTGAAAAACGTTTTTCTATAAAAAAAAATCCGTTCTTATTTCACTTTACTGAAATGAACTTTCATGAAACACATTAGTGTTATCAACTAGTCCATTATTAATTTTTACTTTACTGAAATGAACTTTCATGAAATTCCGAACATTAGTGTTGTCAACTATCCAAAAACGAATCTATGAACTAACTTTACAATCGAATGATTGTAAAACAATCGTGAATATCCATGTGAGAACGCTTTGCTAATCAGCGTGAGGCAATCTCCTTATGTCGACAGACAAAAGGGTCCATTTCCAACACTCAAAGGTTACCGCCGATTTTATTATTATAATGTCATAAATTTTAACATGGATCGCATTATTTGACTTTTAAATCTCGATTTTATGTTAAAATTCTTATAGATTTGCATCGTGTTTATTTTTTAATTTTGAAATAAGTACGTTTTACTTATAAGGTTTTGTCTTGGACGAATTATGTTATATTTACCTGTATTTTAGAAGCACGTTGTTTCAATAACTGAAATACAATGTTCTGTAGTTCAAATCCTGCTAGTGGCAAATTTTAGTTACAACGAGAATTCATAATAATAGGGTCATAAAGGTATTTATTTCTTAATTAAATTAGTATGTTCATCAATTTAATAGGTATTAAAAGCTCTAGTTACTTTGTGAGGCTATAATAATTTCTGTGATGGATAAATATTTGTTATCGTCTCCTAAAATTAGTCTCAATACAAGTTAGACATTTTAATGTAATTAAAATTATGTGATTTATTGTTATTGTATAACTTTGACTAGCTCGTAATATTGAGAGAGTTCGGGTTTCACTAAACAAATAACATTAAATACGCTAATTACACTAAATTTGATTACGTTCGTTATTAATTAACACGGCACGTGTAAAGTTTTAATAATATTGGAACGAAAGTTTACATCGCTTTGGTAAGTTTCAGTGGTTAAATGTCAGATAACTTTTACAAGTTGGATTGCAATCAGGTCATATTATTGATATCAAGAAATTAGGGTAAGTTTTTGACTTCTGGTAATATTTTTGGATTTTATTTTTTTCGTTACGTAAGTTGAAGGCGAATCAAACTACATATTTGTTGTAAAAGAGCAGTTAATACAAGTATAAGGTGCCATAGTGTTTATGATTTGCCGTCGTCCATTTTTTATCGCAATAAGAATAACACCCACATTATACGATGAAAAATATGACACTCACATAAACACCCGAGTGTACGATTATGTATCTGTAAAATTGACAACTTTTACTATTACGTATTACCAACATTCCGAGCCCAATCATTGGACATTTTCTTTTTAAGATTTTCCTTGAGTTCGTGAGAATTTTGAATTTTTAAACTAACACCGACAACTTGAATGCTTAATGAGCCCATTAATTGAGTTAACAATAGGGCAATGAGTACCCGTGTTAACACCTCATTGACGTATCAATTACTTCACTGCCGTGAAAGTGTTCTTATCTTCAAGATCCACATAATTTTCACCGAAGACGAATCAGACGGGTGTCATTAAAATCATAATTCTCTTATGGCCCGAAGGCCGAATCTTAGGAAGAGCCAGGGAGAGAGGTGCCGGCTGGCCCGCGGTATAAAAGCCTAACGCCGCCACACCGGAGCATCACACAACCACGACACCTCCGTGAGTCAACATGAAAGCGTTCTTGGTAGGTATCGTGCAGTGAAAGTGATGTGACCCGGTGTGACCCGACGACGTCTGGAGTTGTGCTTCCTTGTAGGGCTGTGCTGTGCCGATTGTTCGCATTTATTGCGCCCAATAACCCCGCCCCAATTACACCGGACAGGGCGGGTCATATTGCGCCCAATAAATAAGAACAATCAACGATCAGTTGTTAAAAATAGTGCTTTTGCCGTAGGTATTGGCTGCTGTAGCGACGCTCGGCTCGGCGCGTCCCGAGGCGGGATACAGTTACAATGCTCCCGGCGGCGGCGGCGGCCTGGGAGGCCACGGCGGCGGCCACGGTGGCGGCATCAGCATCGGCGGCGGACACGGCGGCGGCTTCGCCTCCGGAGGCCTGAGCTCTAGCTCCTTCGGAATCGGAGGTGGAATCGGTGGAGGCTCATTCTCCTCCGGCGGATTCTCATCTGGCGGTGGCTTCTCCTCCGGCGGCGGCGGTGGCTTCTCCTCCGGCGGCGGCGGCGGCTTCTCCTCCGGCGGTGGTTTCGGAGGCGGCTTCGGCGGCGGCTTCGGTGGCGCCCCCATCGTCCAGAAGCACATCTACGTCCACGTCCCACCCCCAGAACCTGAAGAACAGCGCCCACAAATCGTGTCCGGCGGTGGTGTGCCCCAGAAGCACTACAAGATCATCTTCATCAAGGCCCCCGCTCCCCCCGCGCCCGTCGCGCCCATCATCCCCGCTCAGGCCCAGAACGAGGAGAAGACCCTCGTCTACGTGTTGGTCAAGAAGCCCGACGAACAGCCCGACATCACCATCCCCACCGCCGCCCCCACCCAGCCCTCAAAGCCCGAGGTTTACTTCATCAAGTACAAGACCCAGAAGGAGTCCGGTGGCGCCATCGGTGGTGGAATCGGTGGTGGAATCGGTGGTGGCATCTCTGGCGGCAGCATTGGCGGTGGTATCGGCGGTGGCATCTCTGGTGGTAGCATCGGCGGCGGCATCTCTGGCGGCAGCATCGGTGGCGGCATTGGCGGCGGTCACGGTGGCAGCATCGGCGGCGGAATCGGCGGCGGCCACGGAGGCAGCATCGGCGGCGGTCACGGAGGCTCCTCCGGCGGAGTCAGCTCCTCCTACGGCCCCCCCGGCCAGTCCGGCCCCTACTAAACCGCGCGCAAAGCGCCCCCACTTGTGATACCTGCTCTGCCGGCGAAACCTAGTTATAAGTAGAGAAAAAATTACGGTGCCTAAATGTATTTATGTAAATAGTAATTTTAATGTTTAATTTTAGTTGTATTATAAAGTTCTTTTGCATAAAAACTTATAAACCAACGAATAACTTTGTTTTCACTACCCCAGTTAAATTATTCTGAAATTCGTAGCTCTTGAATATCAAATGGTAGAATAGCTCTTTTTGTTTTTGTTAAATTAAAGACAACAGAATAATTTGAATTTCAAAACTCGAACTTGGGCAGCTAAGGTCCCGCAGATGTCGATATCATTATTATTATTCTCGATTCGATTAAAGCGATAAAGCGAAGAGAACAGGTGTATGTTTGGTAGAAAGTCCGTTTCTCTGCGTGGGCGACACACGTTTGCGCAACGCTGTGACCCGAGTTGCATAATGCATTCAGAAAGAAGCTACATCTCGCTTGCAACATCTTTTATAGAAAATAAGAGTTTCGCTAAATATTTATTGCGTAACACACACCTATTGCGATGGACAATAGTTGCGTAAACCTTGACATTTAGTATTTTCCCTTTTCACAAGAATATTTAGTGGCATACCTGCGCTATAAAATTTAAAGCTGTGCATGGTTGATGCCTTTGCGTTAAAAACAGTGACCTAAAGAAGAAAGTGTTGGACGTATGGGGGTCAAAAACCTGAGACAAAGAGCAAAAAGTGATTTGCGATCGGCGCTGATGTAACGTATGATGACACGAACGGGTTTTACGTGAATATTTATAACATGTGGAGAGAATTTCGTAACTTCCGCGTGGGTCATGCACGTTTGGGCGATCGTCGTTTGTTTAAAGTAATGGATTGTGAGATATTTGAGGCGCTCTTTCTTTATTCGATCAAGCTGAAGGTTAATACAGAATGCTCTGTGCCCGTGAATATAAGCTGTCATGAGAAAATTGAATGTCGCACACAGTTTATATTATTTCTTTTGTAGTCTCTTAACAGTCTGGCAAGTACCTAAGTAGTACATTTACAGTAGCATTTTTTAATGTAGTGTAAGCATAAAATATATTTTTGTTATATCGGCGATATAAATATGAAAATAAGTTGCTAAAAGTAGCTCAAATATTTGACCTGGACGTGATTTAAAGATGCAAATTAAGGTGCCGTGACTAATGAATTTATTTCTTATAGGTTTTACATACTGTTAATCAAACTCTAAAATCCTAAACCAATAAATAGAGACGGGTCAAATGCTAGTCTTCCAACCTAATCTAAAAGTTTAGTACCACCTAACTTACCCGTAACAATAACTATAATCGGTGATTTTTGTATGGAGTCTGACAGATTTTTAAAGTTTGTTAAAGTTAAAGTAAAACGGTGCAATGGAGCCTTATAAATAAATAAATAAAACTTTGGACAATTTCACACAGCGCCAGCTAGCCCCTATTATAGTATTTGTGTTATTTAATATAGTATGATCATTTAATGTAGCCTCTCGGGATCGAACCTGCTACATCTAGCTCTATTGTGTGTTAGATGAAATATTGAATAACACAAACAGAACGGTCGAGTACTCTGACCTGACGCATGACTGGGAATGAAATTAAGCAAGAAATATGTTTTATGTTCGTATATTTATTTAATAGCTCGAAATGTTACAACACACAACGTCAAAGAAAATGGAAAATAGAATGTACCAGTCTGATCACAAAGTGTAGGCACTAGAAAACAATACAACACTAAGAATATTTTTAAACATGCATATTTGTACTTAACAAAAACTTTATCACACAATTAAGTAGAGTTTATATAGCGACTAAAGTAATAAACACATATTTAAATAAATACATAATTTTAACAAAGCATAAAACATACACTTTACACATACTTATCTTAAATCTTTGAGTACTTATATTAAAATGCTCGCGATGATCGCGACATTATAGGATTTAAAAAGTCAACGTCAAATAGTTTTGACAACCAAAGTGGCCAAAAAATTTACAATACAACTTAAACTTGGCTACTTTGGGTGTTTCTGTGTTAATTAGAACCCACAACTGCAGCTGACGTTATACATATTCAAAATAACTTTTCATAAAATAATCTTAAAAGAAAGAACTAAGTAACTCTTAAGACATAAAACTCTCCATTAACCTGTCGTGGGCCGATTACTTCGCATAAAATTCTAATAATTATTATGTTTATGTGTTTATCTGTTTACAGCTTCTTTAGTTATGTAATGTTATCATCATTGGGTGCTTTCTTTTAGTGTAGCTAGTTTTTTCCCGTTACTTCGTTTGCGTTTAATAAGTAAATATTTTGTTGTTTGAGTTATGACATTTTATCAAATTAGGTCCGGTTGTTAATGTGGGAAGTGCTTTTGCGTTTATAATATCTTTACAATCTTTTGCGTTTATAATACTAGTACTAGAAATAGCCTGTTCGTTCGTTCGTTTCAGCCAAATGACGTCCACTGCAGGACAAAGGCCTCCTCCAAGGTTTCCCACAATGAACGATCCTGCGCTGCCCGCATCCTGGCTCTTCCCGCTACCTTCACCAGATAAGACATAAAAATATATTCATAAGAAATAGCCTGATTGGACCAAAAATCGACTGTAACTATTTCTTTCTTTAGTGGTCAAGTGGTTAAGGGCTAAGTCCCTTAATTCGGAGGTTCAATTAACCCATGTGACACATAAATGGAAAAAAAAGATTGGAATGGAAGAAATGATTTCTGATTTAAATTCCAAAAAGTATAGACTATTTTGCTACTAAGTAGTATTGATCAAATATTTAGTAAGGGAACTAACTAGCAGCCGTAAACCCATCATTGCTGTAGCAACTTGATTTTAATGACTGGACCTTACCTCAAGTGATAGTAACTTGTAATTACGAACTTTTATGCGATCGGCGACATAGGCTAGTCATTATATGATATTAGAGGCAAAACTAATCAGCGTAATAGTCATTCGTGGCGCTAAAATCGAAAGGGTTTCCTAAGTATTGATGTAGTAAAAACAAATAAGATAACATTCGGTTTAAATATTTTTATACTTACTCATTAAATTGTCTATGCATCATCAAACCGCCTAGATATCTCGATCAATAGGGCGCGCAATCCACAATCCTCATCGTGTGTTGGTTCCCGCTGAAAACCAGCTTCTCGACATGGCGCTTGTTATGTCGCGAATATTGCTGAGCCGACGGAATGTTATGTAGGTACTGTATTTTTTTTAATGCTGAATAAAGTATTCTTATTCTTATTCATTAAGACAAAATACATGTCACTTACATGAGTGCATTAATAAATTTTTACATTAAGTCACACAGAACATAAACAACATTTCAAAGTAGGTAAGTATACTCATACCTACATAAAGATTTAAATGGAGGGTTTGGCCCCCAAGCCGGCCAGACAGGGTGGGGAGGTAAATGAACGAATATGAAATGAAACTTTATAAATAGATCAAAGTTGACCAACAGAGCTTATCCTCATTATAAGAGGGAGTGGATTTGTTTCCATAGAGCCATTTATGTCACAACGAATTCTGTAAAAAAATGTTTTATTTTTTACCTAAATGAATGATCAAAATATTAGTATAGTAAAGATCGACATCAAAATCACAATACTTTTTATTCATCCTTAGGGGAGGTCTTTGTCCAGCAGTGGGTTTGGCTGAAATGAACGGGTCCGTGGCCGAGTCCCCCGAACGAACGAAGTTTTAGACCAGTTAATTAAATTAAACTAGCTATTATTAAAATTTAAGCTCAACCACAGCTTTAGAAAGCCTTTTATGAACACGTTAAGGCTCTTTAAAAATTGATTTTCCTCCAAAATGCAACATTTTTAAGTTCTGTTTTCGGACGTTCATGTTGAGTAAATCTGCATTTTTTTTTTGACGCAGAAGAAATGCTTTGCGCACTATCGGTGTATACCTACTTACAAACCTAAACTTTCTGAACTATTTGGACTACGCCAGGGTACATTTGGGGTTAAGTAATCAGACCGATTGCAGTCATTGAGTGTAGTGCAGATTGATACTGATAACGGACGCGGTCATCGTGATTAATGAGTCACATCCGTAGACCGCACGAAATAACATCCATTATCTTAGGCAATAGATGTTTGATGATTGAACTTTTATATTGCTTGATAAAAGAATTTAGATGACTTCTAATATTTCTTCACACTTCTAGTAGTGTAGTGTAGTGTGCGTGTGCACTCATGGATAATTTATCGTGTACCGATAACACTCAAACATTAGAGGAAGAATAGTGGGGCACGTCTTCGTGGATGAAGCGATCTATACTACACTACCTATTGCATTATTGATCACTGCTTAGCTTGGGAGTCAATGTAAAACACCATTTTCATTCGAAAAATCATTCCAATCGAATCTTATGGGATAAGGACATAATAATCGAATGAGTAGGTAGGTACGTATTATTTTATGAGATTTGTTTGGAAAAGTCATTTACGAAAACTTTGTATGGCCTCTCCCAACACATTAGGATGATGGAGAGGAATTTAATAATATGCCTCACATCAATATCAATCCAAAAGAATCTGCTTTTAGATTTATAAATAATATATTCAGATGCTATGCACAATACGCGAACAATTTGGTAAACAGAAAAAATCGAATTTCTGTAGCATTGTAATTCGGTTTCACATGCGAAATAGCACATATTCTGAAGAAATTCCATTACGATTTGTGCAAAGTACGTGAAAAGAAATTCTACTGCTTCGAAAATATGAATCCAGAAATCGAGTATGTATTTCATATGATCGCGAACCGCTATGATAGTCAGAGTAATATTTACAAAGATTTGTCATCTTCAATAATCGAAAATAAATCGTCAATATTAAAGAGATTTCTATCATGTAGGTAGAGACGACGGAAAACAAGGTTAAATGGTTGTGGTGTCTAATGTATTTTTAATCTGCAACGTAATTCTATAGTTCATACCTACATACATAATATTTTTACCTACTCGATGGACCGATGACCTTGAGACGATAGCTGCAGCTGCTGCGGATGGACGAAGAGAACAGGAAATCATACGTGACTCTCCTTGGGAGCAGTGGACTGTCATTGGCTGAAAATTGGTTGATGATGAGATGTTATTTTGAAACAAATTTTACAGTCTGATGTGATATTATTATCAACACCTAATATAGCAGTATTTACTAATCATCATTATCATCATCATTTCAGCCATAGGACGTCCACTGCTGAACATAGGCCTCCCCCAATGCTTTCCATGTTGAGTATTTACTAAACATATTAGTTATTATGAAAAAAAGTTATTAACCATCAAAATTCAAAGCGAGAAATACATTAGCCATTATAAATGTAAACAGCCAGTGTCTTCTCTTCATTCGTCCGCGCTAATGTCTATCCACCCAAAAACCTTTTAACCCTCATTGTCTGTCAGTCAATCAACACATAATACTGTCTGTAAAAATGTAGCGACGAGGGTATCAGGAATTCATTATTATGTAGCGTGAGTTAGGTTTTAGGTTCGTTTCGTACCGGTTTTTAACATTTTAACCGGTGATCTTGTCTTTTTAGTGACGTTGAAAACTGAATTCAGACTAAAGCATAATTTTATGCACCATAATATAATTATTGCGGGATACTTTAGCCCTAGCGGGCAACTTTGGCTCAAAACAAAAAAGGGTTTAATTTTCCACCTCTTCTTAGCAATGCTGATAAATGACACAAAAATTGCGTAGGTACCTAAATAGCGTTATACTGACGCCTATATTTTAGTTGGTTGCAAGATAGTTTGCTTAGTTTCAATACTTTTTCGTTGAGTCAAAGTTGCCCTCTAGGGCTAAAGTAACCCTCAAATACGGCATGATATTATTGTTAAATTTCAATATTTAGGCCCGGTTTCTGAATTGGGATTTCCAGCTTGAGTGTGCTCATCTTCTACTCAACAATGACTACTATAAAAACATCTTAGCTACTCAAGGATGAATTTAATATGAAAACACACTAGATTAAAAAAGATGAGCCCGTTCCAGCCAAAAATTTTTGGATTGAGATTCTTGAGAAACCGTGCCTTAGAGCATTCATCGACTTGAATTAGTCATCTTGACTTTGATAATACAATCCTAGACTCGAGAACAAGTACATCCCAGAATAAATTCAAGCTTGTGAAGTGTAGGTATTGAAGTTTTGAAGTTCAAATAAACCCACGCATGATATTGCGTTCTGTTTTCCAATACTTTTACAACGATTATTTTTTCCTGCGAACTGCCAGTTTCATTTACTTATTCCAAAGTTTATAAGGCCGACATTTTCAGAAATGGGCTGAAGAAATATTTATTTAATGATTTGTTTAAAAACTTTATTGCACGCAAAATGGCGAACTTAATGCCGTATGACAATCTCTACCAGTCGATCTTTGGAAGTATTTTCTTCTTCTTTGTTGTTTCGCTCTTGGCAGAGCGGTCGTGGTCACGTTGAGGCGTTCGCGTCGATTGTAGAGACAGATAAGCTCTTCGCACGTTTCCCGCCATCTCTCGCTGAAAAAATGTACAAACCATCGCTCTCTGAACTTTATTTCTTATTCTTTTCCTGGTCCATTCCCATTTTTTTTGGGGTCACCCTCCGAGTCATGCGTCTTGCTCTCTGAACTTTATTTATTTTATTTTATTTAAAAAATATCACCAACAAGTAAACACCATAAATGACATAAGAACAAACTGAACAATAACATTCGATTAGGTACATGTTCGTTCGTTTCAGCCGACTGACGTCCACTGGTGGACAAAGGCCTTCCCCAAGGATTTCCATGCTAAGTGCAAACATACATAGTTGACAACAGCATGCGCTAAACAAAACAGCAACACACAAAAAAACCATAATTACCAGTAATTATGCCTATCCAACCCGAGTGGGATTGTCAAGACAAAAAGTATAAATAAAAAAATACCTTCATATTTGCATTTGTTAACCCGTCTCGCGCTCGGTTACGCAAAACGTCCGTGTAATTCGGTAAACAAACACGGAACTTGTGCATCACCGACCCGCCCCGACAGTGAGAGTGAACTTTGACGTCACGAGTTGCTTTCGCCAATTCACGGTACAGTCAGCATGATCAGTAAATACAGCAATAATTTGTGAAGTCATAGCATAATTGTTTTGTAAATAGCCTTTTAAAAAGCGCAAAAGAATTTTTTGAAATATTTGCTTTTCTGCAAATAGCCTTATAAAAAGCGCTTTTGCACGTCTTAAAATTTTTTATCGTCATCGTCATTTCAGGTCTTGAACTTGTCATGACCAAAATAATAATTTGTAAAGTCATAGCATAGTTATTCTGTAAATAGGCTTTTAAAAATCGCTTTTACATTTTCCGAGAACAAAATATTTTTATCATCGTCATCATTATTTTCAGGTTTTGAATTTGTCGTTACCGGAATAACAACTTGTGAAGTCCTATCATAGTCATTCTGTATACTTTAAAAATCGCTTTTACATGTCCCGAGAACAAAATTTCCATCATCATCATCATCATTTCAGAAATGATTTCAGTGCTGAATAAATAGTCTCTCCAATAATGGATCATCATACAATTCAAATTCAATCATTCTAAAAACAAAATTAGTTATGGTATGTAACTTAAGAGAAATAACATGTAACTTATTCAAAATATCTTTACATAAAAACTCATCAACTCTTCCTGATTACTACAATTGCAGCGATTGCACATTTCTGCAGCTGACCGTACACAAATAATGCGCATGCGTGCTTTATGAACTTAAAACAACTTTTACTATCACCTCTATTGTCTGCACTTAAAGTTCACTTTATATGGCAGTCAGCTGTTCACTTCTGCAGACACTTGTTGCATTTGCCAGCTCATTTTCAAGCTTGTTTTCATTGAAATAAGATTCACTGGTGATGCAAACGCTAATTTAACCATTTGTCAGTACAAATGACTAGCTATTACCGTTATTGGACGTGTAAAATTACTATTATGTTTAGGATTTACCTTTCAAACTTAGTTAAGTAAAGCAAAGTGTTAGGAAAATCGTTGTGTATGTAGATTTACCCTTTGAGTCGTAATAGGCTTAATTAGTACATGAATGGAGGCCTATTTGCAGAAAGCGAACTGAATTTTGTAGTTAGTACTATTGAAAGGAGTTAGTAGGTAACTCCCGTATTCACAAACATTACTATGAGGTCTCACAGTGCGCGTGGACGCTCAATGACACACGAACCAATCACAGTGCTCTATTCAACGCTGTGCGTTCGATTTGCTGCTTCACTTAAGCAAGCATCGTTTGTGAATACAGGCGTAAACATCTTATCATTACATAAGTAAAGTAAATGGTGCTCTAATGGTTAAAAAATTCGACCTAGTAACACTTTTTATAGAGAAGGAGGTAAATAGGCTTATGGTAAGCAATCATCACCTCATTGGTAGAAACACCATAATGGTTGCCTTTAAAATAATTTTGTGTATCTTTGTAGAGCAATAAAAGGTCAAGAAATAAATAATTACCTTACCGTGTAAGAAGTAAACTGATAAAGAACTATAATATCTTTCTATTAAGAGTACTTAATGAGCACCTCTTCAAAATTAATGAGAAAATATGAATTCTCATTGATTAGGTACGCTTGATAAAGATTTCCATATCTTCCAGTTTTTTAACATAATAATATGATCTGTCGGTTAAATCTTTACCAAGTTTGTAGTAAGTACTTTATAGCACACAGATTACTAATATCAATAACCATAATAATTAAATTTATCGTTGCTAAACTTAGCTTCTGTAAAAACTAGCCATCAATTAACCAAGCAGTTCCATCACAAAATGGCGTGGAAAGCCTACCATTAATCATGTACACACCGGAGATAAAGTTAATTGAATTTTGAAACAGGTCGCAGGTAGTATGCACTCAGCATTATCGTGAGTCAATATCTGAGTGCTTGGGGATTCAATAATTGGGTGCACAATTTCTATGTACAGTCCGGCACATAAGACTCTATATTTTGTTGCTAAAATCACCCACACAAGATGGCATAGGGTTTTCCTGCCCATCGTCATCCGTAGGTAGGCTTTGGTGGGCTGAAACTGTCCACTGTCTTTTAGAGTCAACAACTCGGGCGAGTGCATCATCGTGAGTAAATATCCATGTAGTTGGAGATTCAATAAATGTCCAGTTCGTTGTTATATGGACCGACAGGTACGAATGGATGAACGAATAGCAAAAGCCGTAAGGGTTTAGGTACAATATAGGGTAGGGTAAACGTCCTTCAGACATAGGCTATTAAAAAGGACAAACAACTGTTTTACTTTAGGAATATTTGTCCTAAACTGAAAAAAATATCTAGATTAGGTAAACCAGCAACTTACAAATGACACAAATAAAAAAAACTGAAAAGTTTCATCAGTCCGTACATCGAAAATTACATCACAATAAACCACTCGACTTAGCTACTTAACACATCAGTTCTTCAATCGTATTGCAATCCGTTTCCCAACATTTCTATCCATTGTTCGTAAATTAATGGTCAGTCAAAATATAATAATGAGTCTTACGCCCCTCTGCGTACATTGCATAACGGAACGACCGCTGAAAAGCTCGTTCAATTGTCAAACTTGCATCTGAAATGATAAAGTCCAAAATATGTTTAGTGAAAATTCTAGAGTTGATCCGCTAGAGACAATAGATGATGAACAATAAATTCGTGTGAATTGGTTTGCATTAGATTTGAGGTACAGTCAGCAACATATGTTGCAAAATATCGCGTATTGCGACTTCATTAGATACAAAAATGTATTTTGTTTTATGTGCCTTCATGCGTTACACCCAAACACGCAAGTTCTGTGTCAACTCTTTTTTACGTTTGTTGTAGTAATGTTTAAATTATTAATTGACTGTCGCTGCTAACTGTACATCAAATTAAAAAACAGTTAAAGCGTACAAAACTACAAAGCTACAATAGGTGTGTTCAAATCACGCTATAAACATAACAACTTAATTTGTATGGTCGTAATATTTCTTCTTTTGTTTTTACGGTATTCATTTGTTTCAAAATTTGGACAAATTAATATTTTCTTCTTTGGTAGGTATTTACTTTATGTTGTGGTGGTATTTACATTATGGTAGTCTGAAAGACATCCAACAACAAATGCATCAAATTAACATTATCAAAAATCTTTAGAAGATCGATCAAAAGGATTTATTCATATCCGATTTTCGGGTAATGCCGTACTTAATTATAACTTCCGTTTTTTTCCGAGTAACATTATTTTAGGAATAAACGACCTGACCTGACCAGAAATGTGATGCCCGTTTTCAGCATCAATCCCTAATTTTTAAGTGACCCATATGAAAACAAAATGCTTGTTAAGTGTTACCATTGGGGTCATTTAAAAATTAATTAGGTATTGGTGGTGAAAACGGGCCTAACGCCAATTTGAAGGAAGTATGGTCTAGTGAATCAAACCGCCGTACTTCAACCAAAGCAGCCACGGGTCGAATCCCGTGAAAGGATATAGTTTTGTGGCGAACTTTGGGGTAGGAATGTTAACGATATCGCCATTTTATTATTTAAAAGCGCTGCCTTTTTGACTCTTGGTGTTTGCACTTGGTATTTGGTTGTAAAAATATTTAGCCTAAAGTCCGGTCGCCGAGCAGATAGAATTCCATACAATGACGT
Organism: Ostrinia nubilalis; assembly: GCF_963855985.1. Taxonomy (NCBI): domain Eukaryota; kingdom Metazoa; phylum Arthropoda; class Insecta; order Lepidoptera; family Crambidae; genus Ostrinia; species Ostrinia nubilalis. Next base: position 4,453,717 of record NC_087097.1, on the reverse strand, counting down.
ATTGAGTATTGACCCCAATCTAGCCTAGTTGGCCGATAGTTGGGTCGGGCTGTTAATCAGTATGGACATATATTATGATAGTGCTCACATTACACCGATTTGGTATCGGCCGATCCTTCATACAAATTAGAATCGGGCCCAACTATCGGCCAACTAATAGTCGATGGTCTGCGGTTAATAAAGCAGTCGTCAGCACACGTCACTGTTGTTACAATATAATAATATGTAGTAACAATTTCAATTGTATCTACTCGTATGATGTCACTGATATTGTGACGAAGCTTTACGCACGTGTGATTTTCAGTTCGACAAAAAATAATTTGAGTTATTTTGCAACATTTAGGCTGGGTTGCACCATCTTACTTTAACTTTGACAAACGTCAAAAATCTGTCAAAATCCATACAAAAACACCTGTTATTGTCATAGTTACGGTCAAAGTTAGGTGGAGCAACTCAGCCATAAGCTTGCGGATTTCAACAATATTTTTGCAAAAAATATCGTTGTAAAATTATATTGGTGTGGGGATTGTAACCATATTATTATTTCGTTGGGAACTGAGGATCACAGGTTAAAACATTATTATGATAGTGTTTATATAATTTAATACCACTGGGACACCGCAGTAGGGCTGGCTGTATAAAATATAGAAATATATTTCTAATCTTGGCCAATAGAGTAACTTGTAATGTGACGTAGAAACTGTCAAAGTAACGTAATTACTTAAACAGCTTGATTCTAATTTCTTTCGATTTTATTAAGACCAAAATAGCTGAAATTACGAGTAGGTACTATATTACACGTTGTGACTTTTCTTGTTGGTTTTGATAATATTTTTCTGAATTTTTAAGTTGAGAAAATCGACTGCTTTAATTGGTACTTAAACTTACTATCGATTACTTACTGAGAAATCGTTTAAAACTAGAGAAGAGCCCATGTCAACCATTTCAAGTCGATATTTTTAAATAGAAACATCATTTTCCTTTACACAAACATCACAACAACCACACATTTGTCAAATCCATTTTACACAAACCCCACAGATAGTAGATAAAACAATTATTAGTAACTCATAAACAAGCCCGAAACCTGGTCCCTGCAGGAAAACCACAAGGCATTATGTCACGAGGCGCCCTCCGACCTTTGCGAGCGATTATTGGATAACCACCTTTCTTTGTACTCGAAAACACATCATATTATACAGTTTTGTACCAAAATAGACTGTAATACAACGAGATAAGATGCCACTGGGTTAACTTTATGTGCTCTACTCGTAAACACCGCTGCTCTTACGTGTCCAAGTTTCTCACGATAATGGGTGATTTAATTGCATACTTAAGTCAGCAGTTTATGCTTGCAAAAGGTGACGCGAATTTGGAGAATTTAATTTATGGTGTCAGCTTCTGATCTTTTACGAATTCGTTGGGCTGACGTATTTTAATTCCTGACGGAAAACGGTTTTGTCTGTGGCATCGAAGCTCGGATGAACCGATTTTAATCTAGTTTTTTTTGTTACTGTAAGTTTCTTAATTATAATTTGGTCTACGATCGTATCAAGGGCTGAGGGAAGGGGAGGGTGTATAAATATTATGATGGTATTGAATGGCATGGTTTATAAATTCCAATTTCTAAAGAGAGGAGTATTCGAGCACTTGTTACAAAATTCCTGGAAAATTCACAAAATTTTCAAAAATAGCGTTTTTAGGAATTCGCACTCGAATGTGAAATGGATTTTCAATTGATTTATTCAAAATTTAACGGTTCGTAATTGTTTGATTTCGATTTATAAATAAACATAGAAGTTAGAATAGAGAACGATAGATTTCAAACTCCAATATCTAACTAATTCTAAGTCTACGTAATGTTTGAGTATGTTACATACTTTTCTAAATTACAAGCAAAGAAAATTTTTGCAGAGCTAAAAATGTAAAATACTATTAAGATTTTTACTTTTAAACATCTTAGTAGGTACATAGGGACAGACAGTGGAAAGCGACTTTGTTTTATACTATAGTGATAGTGATAGTTATGACGAGATACTGACTCTGGGATTTCCGCCAAAGAACATCGTGTATAATATTAGCCATACACGGCTTACATAAACGAGTAATATGCGTAGAATACACGCTATTGTTTACCGTTAACGTCTCTATGTCTGTTCAATTACTATCACTTTCGTTAGGCACGCGCGAGATGCGTGAGCGCACATCTCTCCAGTCTCATCATAATTTAATACAAATTATTGGTTGGAACCTTTAAAGGCAGAAACGACTCTAAAGACAATAGGTTATGACAATTGCGTAAGAAGAGAAGATGATTTTTTATCAAACGTTAATAATGAACTTAGGTGCAGGGTACCTACTCGATGATAACTTTAAAGATTTTAATTTTACTGTTCTATTCACAATTTTTAAACCTCTTAAAATGACTATGAAGACCATAAGTGTAACTTTAATGCCTACTCTACCAGGACATCTTCCCATAGATCGTAACTTAGCTACAACAATAAACAACTTAAGAGCGGGTTCGGGTAAACTTATTTTTCCACTTATTTCATTTTATTCTAGGAGAATACTCGTATATTAACTTACTGCATGAGTATAACTGATGACCTATAATATTTTTACAATTGATGATAATTTGACCACTATGCCAAAGATAGCGGGTTCGCTCCCCTCCACACGATACAAACATTTTGTATGCGATGCTTAGCAGAAACTTTTTTTTGTAAGTACTTACCTATCTAATAATAGAAAATATTCGTTGACTGGTGCACAGTCTACATACAACCTTAAAGTTGTTCTGCTTAGTATTCTTTACGCGTTATTCATAAATCCCAAGAACAACGCACTTGCAAAACTAAACCATTGTACTCAACAAAGCGCTAAAAAGTATACCCCAGTAATTAACTGCGCATATCATTAGCACAGATTTTTAACTGGGCGATTTAACTAAGTCTCTGGTGTGCAAATTACGTTCTTTTGTTTCAATTGCGCGTATGCGACTGTATCTTTTACTGTGTGAATTATAGTTTGCTAATGGATAGTGAATTAAGGTCATCATCATCATCATTTCAGCCATAGGACGTCCACTGCTGAACATAGGCCTCCCCCAATGCTTTCCATGTTGATCGATTGGTAGCGGCCTGCGTCCAGCGCTTCCCTGCTACCTTTACGATGAGGTAAGGTCAAAAGATCATAGCAGACATTATACGTGTATCAACTCGGAAAGGGATCTGTATCGCCTTTTGCGAGATGACATCGCCTTCCGCGCGCTGTCAATCGCGAGGCGAGGCGTTTACGTTACGGTGCGGATAAGTGTGAGTTGATATGGTGTTTCATACAAAGAATACTGACCGCCTCGAGTTGATACGATTACGATCCCTTTCTGGGTTGATAAATGTGCTACAGCCAGATAAATGTGCTTCAACCTTCGTGGATCCTTATCCATATTTTGCATATTTTAAATAATTACAATATGGAACACAACAAGTAGGCATAAGCAGCTCAAGTTAGACCTTACATAGAAGGAACATGACAGGTTGAATTTAGCTTAAATTAGACTGTTTTACTGCTGAAAAACGATTCCTTCCAGATTATCCCCGAGAGATGAGTAGCCTAAAATAAAAAGGAAGGTACCTAAATCATATCACAACACCATATTTTCACGCTTTGAACGTATTTTTACACAATACAATTCCCACGAATTCACTCGAATTCTATTAGAATAAAATTTCTAATGGTTCAAATCCATTTTCAGGGTTGAAAAAGCTGCTCTGAAATTTCATTCCTTAGGGACCCTATGGTGTTGGGTAAATGTGTTACAAATGTGTTACACAGTTCCACATCCACAATTTGGTTGGATATTTTCGCAAATACGATTTGTTTTTATGAATATTTTATCACCCATCTTGTATTGCGCACGCATGTATTTAGACGTGATGGTGCAGCCATATATTATATTCATCGATTTTAACTGGTCTGGTTTTTCCCCCCTCCACGAAGAGGGATGAAACTTTAGGGGGGTACGCTGAAGTTACGAGTGGCTAAACATTCTAAAAGTAAAGTTGTGACAAACATACATAATAAACGCGTGGAATCGATGGAAGATCGGTCTCTATTCTGTCTACTCGTGTAAAATTAAAGACTCGAATCAACACAATCACATTTATACAGTCAATAGAACTCGAGTTTAGTTCAAAATGATTCTTATTACAATCACATTAAGACACTTCAGTGTTTAATTTGATCTGCCTTTGTCAGTACCATTCTTCTGGCGTGTCGACAACAAACCTACACAGTGTCAGCCCAAAACTCCGCCACAAGAGTGGCGTTGTCAGTAGCCTTCATTAAATCTTCCTGCGTGCAGTTATTTGGGCAGTTAGGGCACGCAGGGCACGCCATTATGTGCTTCGTCGACTGAGGAACAAAACCACACTTAGCCTCAGTACCTTTAAGTGCGTGGGAGGTCTCTAACCAGCAATGAAAGTAAAAACCATCAGAATTAAGTATACAAAAACGTAAAAATATTATGTTTGTGACCACAGAAGCAGTATAATTAGATGTTCCCTTTGAATGATTTTTCTTTGTACCCTATTAATGAGGTGATGAGAGAGGAGCGGACGCGGAGAGAAAATCTTTATAAATGACAAACAATGTAAATAGGTACGTAGTAGGTACCTAATTAATGTCAACTTTTTCGTATTGTTATGAAAGCGTTTATAATATCAGAATTGAATTTTATACTGAGAGCGGTGATAATGTGTGTTTTAGAGATACTAAATAAGATAGTTGAGAACTTCTTAGGAAGATCTTCTACGAAAGACGTCTATTGTTGTTAATTACATTTTTAAGGCACAAAATCCCTTATTACTCATTTTGGATCTCTATAGGGTTTAATTTAACACGCTCGATTCATTTGCGTCAGCTTATTTAAAGTATTTGTCTCTCTTATCATATCTTATCTTATCTTCATGGTATCAACGCTTTCCCATTAAGATGCAGTGAAACCATACCTGTGCAGAATCTGAAAACTATCACTATCAAACACTATCACTAAGGCCACCAAAATACACTATGGGACTATTCCCACCTCTCATTCCCACCGCTGCAACCCCTGTGTAGCCAGGATCTACGGCTTGACCGCCAATAAAAACCCAACCAGTGAAGGTCAAGTTAGTCCCGGGGGAAAGTTAACCACAAACACACTAGCGTTTTCCGGGGCCGTATCTGCCTACAGCGTCTCTTACAACGAATTACCACGCCAACTTAGGAAGCACGGAAAACAAATTAAAAAACCACTATAAAAAAGTTTCAAATGCAACCTGTAATGTCAGATTGTATCTGCCGCAAAATGTTTACATAGCAAAGATTAAAGATAGAGAAACACTTTGTACACCACACAAACAAGAAAGGAAAGAAATAAACACGTGGTCTCATAATAATTCACTGTTTTACTTAACACTTGTGATTTATCTTGTAATTGCGCACAATAGGCAAATGCATTACAATTTAGTCTGCTATTTCAATAAAATGCAAGAAAATCCGGAAAGACAGACTACGTGGAAATCCGGTTCTGAACAATAGATAATGCGCACGCGACACCACTCGCGTTGCTTCGTTGATCTTGTCACTTGATCATAGATCAAAATTACAGAATGGTCAAAAACTAGCGTAGAGAGTAATGTACCTAACGTTTAATACCTACTTTACGGGTTTATTTTCTCAATTATTTGATAAGAATTCTGTTAGATAACAAAACTCTTCTTACCAACTTGATCTTAAAATGAAAAAAAGATCTTTTGAAAAAAATTGCATGGCAGCGAGCTACTAACAAGAAGACTTGGGTATTATTTTATATGGGGCATATAATACATCGTACACAATAACATTTTACAATTTATTGCTCAAACTGTCCATATCATATATTCATAAATCTAGTAATAGAAAGTACGAGTAATTTTTATTTCATTACGACATGTGATATGTGTTAAGTAAGTACTTGTAATTCTTTGCTACTGAGAAAACTTTTAGTAAAAGGAGTTAGCACCTTTGGATTACATTACGACCCTAAAGGTCAAATAAGTTAGCTGTACACAACAAAGTAGTATCGGTTTTCTTAGTTCTATACATACCCCTCAAACTTAGGCATATTATGTTATCTGTAGTTAGGATATAGAAATATCTGTGCATGTTTTATTTTTCATGTTAAATTCATTATAATATAAGTATAAAACAATTTCTAAAATATAAGTTTTTTTTGTCGAAAAAATAGATTATATTTTCTTTGTCATCATAAATGTAGGCACAATTCAAAGAATAGTTGAAATGAATAAACAAAAAGCTATCTGCGTTTACTTACTCTATATTAGAGGTTATTAATCTACAAAGAACACACATTACTCACGTTCGTAAGAAAAGAGTTCGCGTCTAAAAATATTGTCTCTGACTGCGCCTGAGTTTCAATTAACTAAAAAGTAACAAAACATAAATGGAACATTAAAATTTTGACTTAGTACGGCTGAGTTGCACCACCTTACTTTGACCGTAACTTTAACGATAACCGGCGTTTTTTGTATGGAATTTGACAGATTTTTAAAGTTTGTCAAAGTTAAAGTATGATAGTGCAACCCAGCGTAAGTATTAGGTAAGACGTTAATAGGTTAGAAATAAAAGTGCCTAGATATTGAGAAAATAAATTATTTTTATGACTTACAACGACAGCCCATCGAAACAGTGAGGTATCTATCTTATATCCTTCTTTAATAAGGATGATTTCGTTCGCTAAAATATTGTGTTCGTAAAAATATAAAATATTTGTGTAGTCTGATGTCGTATCGACGTTATCGAAAGGTAGGTAGGTACAAGTGCTTTTCGATATTCTAGATACCTATTATATTACTAAGTAATATTTTATTTTGCGGTCGGGATCACTTTTTGGATTGAATATCTGGTTTCAGGACTACTTTAGCTAAAATAACAAGCAAGAGAATACTGTTTTCGTTCAATTTACAGTACAATTTTGATTCAATTTAGACACAGATTGAATATTAAAATATGATTAAGCTACTGATATGACAAGACTGACATGGAAATATGTAGATGTTTTAGATACCAAAAGGTAAAATAAAGCTTCGCCCATTTCGACCCACATGGAAAATGATGATCGGGCCAAAGGTGGAAGCGAACTCCACTCGAAATCCTCAACCATAGAGGAACTAGCTATCTTGCCTCCACAAAACACAACAATGCTGTTGACATGGTGGTAGCTGTTAGCCAGGCTGTCTTAGAAAAGCTCTACCACTAATCAAAAAATGACGTCCCCACTAGGAATCGAACCTGGGACCTCTGGAAATGAGACTGACTACTAGACCACAGAGGCGGATGACTTTCATACAACTTTCTTTGTAAATTAAAACTCTTACTACCCAAAATTAATTTCTAAGCGACTTCTTACGATCTGCTGAAGTTAAATCAAATAAATGTTATGCTTAAGTGCCCCATTATACAGCCATTTAGATGCCTAATCTGTTTTAATTTGGGTGTTACATAAATTATGCTGCTTGCATAATTACATGGTACAGTTGCAGTTATATGCGGAAAAAATGAAGTAAGTGCGGTTGCTGCCATATTGCATACAATAACACTCTTTTTGTCATTCGTTTCATAACCTGAGTCTCAGACATGATTTGAATATGGTTTGAAATGGTTATTAGACCATATTATACTAAATAAGTAACAAAATTCGTTAAAAATGTGTTAAAAGATTCTTGTAGTCTACAGTAAATAAATTAATGATTAATATCTGTTAAATAATTGATTTTTTTTAACATTGTCATTGGATTAGTATTTGAACAAAACGTTCAGAAGTTACTCACATCTCCACAGTCTCCACTAAACTGTGAACAAAACGATCATGGATCAAAAATCACATAAAAATGTATTTCCAACCAAGTTTCCAATCTCACCTTCGATTTCGATTCCTCTCGTTAACCGATTTGTCTACTCGATAAACGAAAAAAGCATAGAAGTGGCAAAACATTGTCTACTCGTAGAAGGAAATTTTAGTTTTAGAATCAAACTACCTAACTAGTGATTAGGTATAGTCTTCGTCAAATAGATCGTAACACCCAATGTGGCCAACTATTTGACGCTTATTAATATTATATAAAGCGTCTTTTGTGAAACAGTTCTCATATTCCCAAGTAAATTATTCATTGTGACTGTCTGTCTATGTACAATTGTGTTATTTAATCGAGTCTCTTTTATTTAGTTGAGTTGTTTCAAGTCGCTTACTATGTAGTTCCGAATCTCGAAGTTCTAGTAGTGCCACAAATAAAGTTATGCTTACGAGAAACTTTTGCAAAATAATCAAGTAATCATTGATTGATCATTGGCAAAGACAACTAGAAAACTTTCTCCACTCTTGATATCAACACGAACTGGGGACACGGGCCAAGACAGGTTTACACGCATACATAGAAAATATTATTATTACGCAAGCTAAAAACGAAGTCTGCGGTTATCCTAATTCATTTGTTGTAGCAAACTTTTAGAATGTGCCTAGTATGCAAGCATGCGTTTTTTAAATGTTTTTCATAAAGTACCGTTTATCTTTAAGTAATGATAACCGATATTTTTTATAACCGATATAAGCTCAAGAGAGCTGCTGCCATGACACCGTTTTAATTTATTTCAGTATTAGAGCGTATAGAGGGCTTAGTGTAAGTTTACATCAAACGACGTCACTAACGAGCGCGTTAAAAAATATAAAAATTTTAGTTCTTGAATGTTTCCGCTAGGGGCGCTGTACAATCCGTCATACATTTAATGTCACTTTTTTACACAGTCGATATCAAATGCGTTTGACGTAAACTCACACTACGCCCCTAGATTACGCTAAGACTGTACCACTCGTATTTATATAGTTAACATCTACGCTTGTTCCTTTAGTCTCGTCTCCTCGTTACGGTACCTTGAGTGAGTCAGCATTGCATCCTTATTGAATGAAACCCACGAATCACTCGGCAATAACCTCTGTTACGTAATATGAAAGTGTATTATGAAATGTTTGTTGTGCTTTCTTGGACATTCTGCATGTAATTAATGATACTGGACATGACATTGCGGAGAACTAAAGAAATGGCTGTCAAGAAATCAGTCATGAATATCGATTCTGCGGCTACTAGTCTATTGTAGTGAACGCACTCGTAACACAAGCACATTTAGGCTGAGTTGCACAAACTTACTTTGACCATAACTTTAACAGTAACCAGTGCTTTTTGTATGCAGTTTGACAGATTTTTGACGTTTGTTAAAGTAAAATAAGATGGTGCAACTTACCCTTAATTTACAATGAGGGGTTAACGGGACCAGTATAGTTTCCTAACCACTGGTGCTACCTACCAGTACCACCAATATGACTTCTAATCCATATTTTCATCTTCACTTATTAAAGCTTAACTCTATAGTATAGGCAGCTTGATTTACTGTCATCCTAATATCTGTCGCAATTTCAAAACTAATTAAAAATCAATACTAATTAATCAAAATTATACCACTAACTTTAGGTATCATTTCAGTATCACATTTAAGACAGTTTCAATTAGAAAAGTTGATTACATTTAACTAAATAAGCAGACTCAAATTTCCCAAAGTGTTTTGTCACAGAATTGGGTCATTTTGATAAACAAGATCGAAAAGCCACAGTGAAAGTCGAACTTAAAAATTTTAAGAGCATTGAGAGCAATGAAAGGGCTTCCTATATTCGAGTTTTTAATCGTTATAGAGCATCCATCAGAGAAGAGATATAAATCTTCAAGGCATCTCCCATACTACCGTCAGGTAATTCGTTCCTTCGTTTAAACTAAAAGACGCCCACTGCTGGACATAAACATCCCAAGGATTTCCACAAAGACTGGTCCTGCCGTCCTGCGCTGCTCACAATATCCAGGCGCTTTAATTCTTCACCAGACCCTCGGTACACCGATTGGGAAGCCTGCCACACTTCATCTCCCCATCCGTGGTCGCCACTCGAGAAGTTTTCTGCACTGAATTCTCAGGTAATTTACATTCAAAAGCAGTAGACAAGCTCGATTAATAACTTAAAAGACTCACTTAGGCTCAGTTGCACCACCTAACTTTGACCGTAACTTTGACAATAACCGGTGTTTTTGTATGGAGTTTGGCAGATTTTTGACGCTTGTCAAAGTTAAAGTAAGATGGTGCAACCCAACCTTAGTCTGCTTCACAAAATAGGCCTAATTACAAACCTATGAAAGTCACTCATTAACTTGAATTAGAAAAGTGATATTGACTAACGCGCTTGGTCAAAACCACTTTTGACTGGAAAAATCAGTCAAAAGTGATATTGACCAAGGGCATCAGTCAAAACCACTTTTGACTGCTTTTTGCAGTCAAAAGTGATTTTGACCGATTATGAGTTTTGACTGTAACATAATAAAGATGCTATTAATTAGGGTTAGAGAAGACACAAAAGATCCTAAAATTACCACAATTAAGGCTTATTTTTCTATGGCATCATATTGTTCCAGTGCAATATGAAAGGAGTTTTGAATAAAATCATGGAATAATAATAAAATAGAGCCCTATTATTTTTACGTTACTTAAAGCAGAAAATACTAAAATATTAATATTTAAAGCACGCGGGCAAAGTACTAAAGATTTCAAGAAGCCATTTCTTAGAATTGTCAAAGTTAAAAAAGTTTTCAGTCTGACTCATTTAGGTTAGAAATCATAGCTACTGATTAAGGCCGGGTAGCAGAGAAAATGGCGAAAATGAGGTTTTCATTTTTCATTTTTGAGGTACTAAACAGTAAAATTAAAGGCTAAGATTTTTATTGGGCATAGTTGAGGATATTTTCTAGGGCTATTAACGGATGGAAACACGATTTGATGAAGTTGACTCGATAGAATAAATTCCCAAAGTTACCTCTATTCGTTTTCTATTTATGGTTTTATTTTTAAAATAAGCGATTTGAGATTCTAAATCTTTTACTAAACTAAAGTTCAGAAATAACTTGAGGGCTTTTAACGGATGAAATTTTTATATTGCGTCTTATTCATAAAAATTCATAAAATTCATTTATTTTTGCAAATAGGCTTTAAAAAAGCGCTTTTACACGTCCCAATATTAACCCTACCACTGCTTCGGGACAATAAATGGGCCAGTGCTTATTTAGTTACTATGTTAAAAAATGTGGAAAAAATCGTCCATGACGGCTTGGACAATCTCAATCAGTCGCGCGGTGGCGCTTACGGAGGACGGACGCGTGTCAGTTTTTTGGCCGTGACAGTTCGCGATTTGTCAATATTTTTGACAATGATGACTTTGATGAGTCACAGTATAATAATATCAGTGTTACTGGAGAAAGCTTAAATTTTTGATAATTAAAAATTATCAATTTTGTCTACCTATTGAAATTTAAATCGTTCGCATCCTTTTAAACGAAGACTCTACTCATGATACATACACTCGATAGCAAATAAATCGCACCACCCGCGACGCGAACTTTAAAGATTTTCTTTTGACACAATAATGGTGCCCCAACAATATTGGTGTTATTTGAAAGCCCAATAAATATCCTTAAAGAAAAACACATTACTTCCGCGTGATTCGCTCGGCCAATCGGCGCGAGGCAGTCCCCCCGCGCGTCTCGCTATTAGACGAGATGGCGTGATAACACTAACGTTGCGTTGTTCGCGCGCGATAACGTTATAAACGTTATGAAATAGCGTTGCCGCGTTACAACGCGTTTGTAACGCGGCAACGCTATTTCATAACGTTTATAACGTTATCGCGCGCGAACAACGCAACGTTAGTGTTATCACGCCATCTCGTCTAATAGCGAATCACGCGGAAGTATGGTGCCGCGCCCTTTCCTCGGCCAATCGGCGCGAGGCAGTCCCCCCCGCGCGTCTCGCGACTCACGCGGAAGTTCGAGAAGTTTCCTTCTTCCCGGTGCGCGACGCCAACGTGAACGGTCGATTTTGAGCTAGCCTATTTTATATGTGGAAATATGTAAATTCCCATGATTGTTTGCCACGAAAAGTTTGTTTAGTCGTAAGCTTAAGTTTCAATAAATGATTATTGTGAAACCACGACTAAAATGACGCCCAACTCGAGGCCTTAACCTACGAACAGTACCGGCAAAGTACCTACCGTGAGTGCAGCAACGTGTCGAAACCTGTTTTTACCGGCGTGAAAACAGTGCAATCTCGAACTGTAACGAGTGACGATGGCTTCCGCGACGCGATCCAAGTGTGGGGTCGCAGGCAACCGCGATGACCACGACGACCACTCGGCGGCAACGGCATCGGCAGCCGCGGGCGACCAGGGGGTCGCTCAGCACGGCGCCGACCGGCGAGCGACAGCGGCTCCGACCGCGCCCGGCGGCAACGCCGCGGGCCCGTTCATGACCGAGTCGCAGGTGTCCTCCCTCCTGTCGGCCTTCGCACGGTCCCAACAGGAGGCCAACCGCATCCTCTTCGAGAACCTACTGACGACGCTGAGCACCACGAGCACGACGAGCACGGGGCCGGCAGTACCGCCCCAGTCGCCACCGATGTCGACATCCGAGTCGCAGTTCCGAGGCGGGTCGTTCGCAAAATGCACGGCACGCTTCGATGGGCGAGTGGACGACGCCGACAACTTGGAAGCATTTCTGGACGCCGTCACTACATACAAGGAGTGCCTGAGCGTGAGCGACGAGCACGCGCTGCGCGGCCTCCCCATCCTGCTGGTGGATGATGCAGCTGTGTGGTGGCGAGGGGTCAAGAACTCCGTCTACACCTGGGACGACGCGGTCGCGCGCCTACGAGGCATGTACGGCGCCGCACGACCGGCCTACAAAATCCTTCGCGAAATATTCGCGCAAGAGCAAGGACAGCAACGATGCGACGTGTTTATCTCGAAGACGAGAGCGTTGATAGCTAAACTTCCATACGAACTGAACGAGTGTCTGCAGATTGACATTGTTTACGGTCTACTTGACCGACGAGTGCGTAAACGCGTAACCCGCGAAAGTGTTGTGTCGTTAGACGTGTTGGTGGATAGGGCCCGCGATATCGAAGAGTCTATCGCCGAGGTAACGCAAGGGGACTCAGGTAAAGGTCCACGCGGCACCACAAGTACCTATTCCATCCAGAAAACCGTAAGTAGTTCTCCGCTAACTGATAACACACCTACACACTCGCCCTCTAGTTCAAATGACGCAAAAACACAGGGACGTAACCGTTTACGTTGTTCTTTTTGTAAAGTATTTGGTCACCAAGTAGATAATTGTCGTAACCGTGAGCGAAATAACAAAACTTCCACGAGCAAAGACAACTCCGAACGTAATAATAATAATAGTTCGCGTAATAATAGTACAATACGGTGTTATGGATGTGGCCAGCAAGGCGTAATCAAATCGAAGTGTGAGACGTGTAGTCCGAAGTCTCAATCGGAACTTCACACTTTAGGGTCCCGTCGTACTTTTTACAATAATTGTAAACCACCCGTAACATTATTATCATCACGTAACAAGACGAAAACTCGTCGTAACTCATCACGTAAAATTCCCGTCATACAGGGCGAAAACGGGAATGTTTTTACAATACAGGGTGAAAACGGGAATGTTTTTACAACACAGGGTGAAACCGGGAATTTGTTCACTAAAAATTGTAAGCCCGGGAATGTTAATTCAGTGCGGTATGGTAACCGTAGTTCACCTGTAACACAGGGTGGTAACCTTAGTTCACCTGTAACACAGGGTGGCAACCGGAATTTTTCGGACACACAGGGTGGCAACCGGAACTTTTCGGGCATATTACAGGGTGGCAAATGCGACTTTTCTGGGATGCAGGGTAACGCATCCGAAATGTGTCACAGTGGTAATTGTGTGCAAGATAGATGTGAAATGCCTATCTCACCCGATGTTTTACGCAATTTTCGAGAAATTGCTGATTTCGAGGCGAAAGCCAGTTTTTCAGGTACTAGTGAGTTAAATTCCGCCCAGGTGGAGGGCGAGCCTCACGATTTATGTTTCCTCCCTAGTCTGACTCTTTATACAGCGGGAGTTGACTTCGACCAGTTTAAGCCGACGATCAGAATCCAGATATTGGGTCATAGCGGTGTTGCTGTTATGGACACAGGAGCTACGGACTGCCTGGCCAGTCCGATGTTGTACCGGAAGTTGGTGGCAGGTGGCGTACGCTTCACGGAGACGCAACGATTGATCGGGTTAGCAGATGGAACACGACAGGTACACGACGTCCTTACAGGTGACGTCACTGTCGTCCTGCAAGGTCGAAAGATATTTACCACATTTCTGGTGATCCCTGGAGCCGATACGAGGACGCTTCTAGGACGTGACTTCATCAGAGACGCAGGTATTGTTATTGATATCCAGCAGGCAGCGTGGAGTTTTTCCGACACACCAGACCGGCGGTACGCTTTTGTACAGGGTAGTATACTTACCCCTACCGCCGACGCCGAGCTGAAGCGTGTCGAGGAGACCACGAAGCTGAAGCTGAGGTCTGAAAGCAGTTGTTATTGCCTCGGGGTAGCTTTGAAGCAGGGGGAGGGGCCGGACGAGCGACTTATTGAGTACCCTAGCCGCCTCCGAGCTGCCACCGAGAGGAACTATGCCGACCAAGGGCGTCGGCCGCCGCCAGACTATAAGGTGGGCGATTTGGTCTTACTGAAGACCCAAGGTTTGAACGACACCGGAGATCAAACCCCTAAGTTTAACCCTAGGCGTGACGGCCCGTATAAGATATCGAGGGTCTTGAGTGACAGCACTTACCTCCTGGAGGGAGAGCCTGGAGCTAAGTTAGGGAAGTGTTATGCCTCACAACTTACTCCATTTGTTGGTCACATCCATCCGCCTGTTAGGGAGAAGCGTAGGCGAGGTAGGCCGCGTAACTTTTAAGCTAGTCCAGACCGCGTTGCGTCGTCTGAACTAGAGGGGGAGGTTGTAACGCGGCAACGCTATTTCATAACGTTTATAACGTTATCGCGCGCGAACAACGCAACGTTAGTGTTATCACGCCATCTCGTCTAATAGCGAATCACGCGGAAGTATGGTGCCGCGCCCTTTCCTCGGCCAATCGGCGCGAGGCAGTCCCCCCGCGCGTCTCGCGACTCACGCGGAAGTTCGAGAAGTTTCCTTCTTCCCGGTGCGCGACGCCAACGTGAACGGTCGATTTTGAGCTAGCCTATTTTATATGTGGAAATATGTAAATTCCCATGATTGTTTGCCACGAAAAGTTTGTTTAGTCGTAAGCTTAAGTTTCAATAAATGATTATTGTGAAACCACGACTAAATTTCTTAATAAATGATTAACATATACCATAAATGTGACTTGAAAAAAGACCTCACTTTGGGCTCACCTCTGGGATCAATTAGACCAAATTTTATGGTTATAAAACCAAATAATGATCACACGTGTCCTCTTTAAAAGATGGATAGCGATTAATCCCAACTTAACAGTTTTATAGTCATAAAAAATGGCTATAGCGTAACTACCTATTTTTGAAGAAGTGACTCTGGATCCTTGTAAAGACACATTTTTGGGGTAAAAACCTTTCCTTTAATAAAATGAAGTTTAGAACTAGGCTTTTAAATGGTGCCAATATTGGTGGGAAGTAGGGATGCATACGTTTGAAAATGCTTGTCGCGGGTGGTGCGATTTATTTGCTGTCGAGTGTAGTACATTCCTCAAATATGAGACAAAACCAATGAGTTAAAATTACATTTTAATAGTACCTACATACAATCGTCTTACACTCTTTAAAAGAGCACACTGACACAAATAAATAATAAAAAATACTGTCTAAGGTCTGTAGCTAAAGGTCTAAGCTGTAAGATAGCAGAATCTTCTAGCCAAAAAGATGGCAGATGCAGCAGATGTCAACGGATTTAAAACTGGAGTTCATAATTATGACTCCTTGTAGACTTGAGTCTCTAGAGCGTCCCTTCCTCCACCATGCGTAAGAATTTTCACAAAAATACTGTCTAAGGTCTGTAGCTAAAGGTCTAAGCTGCAAGATAGAAAAATCTTCTAGCCAAAAAGATGGCAGATGCAGCAGATGTCAACGGATTTAAAACTGGAGTTCATGTGACTCCTTGTAGACTTGAGTGTCTAGAGCGTCCCTTCCTCCACCATGCGTAAGAATTTTCACAAAAATACTGTCTAAGGCAGGGCTTTGAATACCGTTAAAATTCAGGTATCGTTACCTTTGCCAGACGACGATAACGTTAATAGCAAAGGTAACGTTATACCCGGTAACGATACTTTGCATGGCCTTTACCGTTAAGCTGACATACCGTTATCGATAATTTTACCGGTAAGTGATAATGTTACCATGGTCTGGTATTGGTAACGATACCAAATTACATACTAGAAGTATCGTTAAGTAACGTTATTTTATTCTGTCTCTTTCTTTCAGATTTTTGAGTCAGTGGTTACATTATAGATTCATGCTATTAGTTATTAGTGTCATCAATTAATAATTGGAATATTATGTACCTAGTTCCTAGATGGTGTAAAGTTTTTTTTAGCAAGCACATTGCGCGCATTATTAAAGAAAAAACCGGCCAAGTGCGTGTCGGACTCACGCACAAAGGGTTCCGTACCATTGATTTATGAAATTAAAATTATTATTTTTTAATTTGTTTGTAAGAAAGATTACGCGGTAATAAGCGGTTTACGATTTACGAGGTATTAAAAAAAACTACTTACTAGATCTCGTTCAAAACAATTTTCGTGGGTAGTTTTTATAGTAATGTACATCATATGTTTTTTTTTAGATTTTTCATTTTCTTATTTTAGAAGTTAGAGGGGGGGGGGGGGGCAACTTTTTTCCACTTTGGAAGCGTCTGTCACGCAAACTATTCGGTTTAGAAAAAAGTATTTTAGAAACCTCGATATCATTTTTGAAGACCTATCCATAGATACCCCACACGTATGAGTTTGATGAAAAAATATTTTTGAGATTCAGTTCTAAGTATGGGGAGCCCCCAATTTTTTTTTTTTATTTTTGCATCAAAATCTTAATGCGGTTCACAGAATACATCTACTTACCAAGTTTCAACAGTATAGCTCTTATAGTTTCGGAAAAAATGGCTGTGACATACGGACGGACATACGGACGGACAGACGGACGGACGGACAGACAGACAGACATGACGAATCTATAAGGGTTCCGTTTTTGCCATTTGGCTACGGAACCCTAAAAACGCATTATCTATAATTATCTATACTTATGATAAATCAGTAGAGAGGTCAATTCTGTACATGAAATATATTTTCAAAATAATAATAAAATAATAATAAATAATAATAATAATAAATCTTTGGACAATTTCACACAGCGCCAGCTAGCCCCAAAGTAAGCAACTTAATGCTTGTGTTATGGGTGCTAGCTTAACGGATATACTACTTATATACTTTTTTTTTTTTAAATACATAAATATTATACATAGTCACACCCAGACCCGTCACAGAAATTAAAATTCATCATTTCAATTTCTGCCCGGCCGGGAATCGAACCCGGGACCTCTCGGCATAGTAGTCCGTTCTGAACCACTACACCAAACGGCCGACGAAAATAACTATCAGGGGGTGATTAATGATCTATACTGATGCCAAAAATGCAACCAGTAAAATTTTTGTCTGTCTGTCTGTATGTTCCTTATAGAAACAAAAACTACTCGACGGATTTTTACGAAATTTAGTACAATTATTCTTTGTACTTCTGGGCAGGTTATAGGATACTTAACAATTCCCACGGGAACGGGAAATAGCGGGAAAATTATTTTGTATGAAAATACTAAACCGCTTAAGTAAGACGCTTGAAATTTGGCATGCAGGTGTCTTAGTGAACTTAAAGCTTAGTTACAACAGGATATTACAAAATTCCCACGGGAACGGGAATTAGCGGGATAATCCTTTTGTATGAATAAATCTAAACCGCGTGATAGATGAATGGGGTAAAACGGGATCCACGTGTACGAAGTCGCGGGCGGCCGCTAGTTTACTTATAAATAAATCTTTAGAGAGGTCAATTCTGTACATTAAATATATTTTCAAAATAACTATCAGGGGGTGATAAGTGATCGATACTGATGCCAAAAATGCAATCAGTAAAATTTTTATCTGTCTGTCTGTCCGTCTGTATGTTACTTATAGAAACAAAAACTACTCTACGGATTTTAACGAAACTTGGTACAATTATTCTTCATACTCCTGGGCAGGTTATATAGTATACTAAGGGATTCCCATGGGAATGGGAATTACCGGCAAAATCCTTTGTATGAAAAATCTAAACCGCTTATGTTAGACGCTTGGTCATGCAGGTATCTTAGAAAAGTTAAAGCTTACTTACAACAGGATATTGCAAAATTCCCACGGGAACGGGAGTTAGCGGGAAAAACATTTATTTTGTATGAAAAAATCTAAACCGCTTAAGATAGACTCTTGAAATTTGGCATGCAGGTATCTTAGTAAACTTAAAGCTTAGTTACAACAGGATATTGCAAAATTCCCACGGGAACTGGAGTTAGCGGGAAAAAAAATTGTATGAAAAAATCTAAACCGCTTAAGTTAGACGCTTGAAATTTGGCATGCAAGTATCTTAGTAAACTTCAAGCTTAGATACAACAGGATATTGCAAAATTCCCACGGAAACTGGAATTAGCGGGAAAATCCTTTTGTATGAAAAATATAAACTGCTTAAGTTAGACGCTTGGCATGCAGGTATCTTAGTATACTTAACGCTTATTTACGACAGGATATTGCAAAATTCCCACGGAAACGGGAGTTAGCGGGAAAAAACATTTATATGAAAAAATCTAAACCGCGTAAGATAGATGAAAGGGGTAAAACGGATCCAGTCATTCCAGTCCTGAGGCACTCGCTTTTTTGAGAAGGGGCGAAAGCAAGCAGCCTTGCCGGACGCCCGTATGCACCTTGATGTCTTCGGAGATGAGGCCGTCGTGAGTCATCGTACAAGAATATTTCCTATAGATGGCCTTCAGTAGGTCGATGATTTTCGGCGGGACACCAAATGTCAGCAAGTCACGACCATAATACTTGCCTACTTCAGCGTATCAAAGGCTTTTTCAAAGTCTTCAAAGGTTGATAGACTTCCCTTTGCCATTGTGATGCCTGCTCCAAAATGATATGCAAAGTATTGATCTTGTCGATCGGTGCACGAGCAATTCGGGCGGAAGCCGCCTGTTCCCTACGCAAAAGAGGTTGAACGGCCCCCGATAACCTCTCCAAGATAATCTTGCAGAAAACCTTTGACGGTATCGAGAGCAAACTGATACCTTTCCAATTCCAGTGATACCTTTCTTTGGCACAGTAATTAAAAGTTAGTTCCGATTATGCGATGCTTCAATTGGGAAGCCTAGGCCTTATTTGTCACCTGAATTTTCGCCCCTATAAGGCGCGTTTTTTGAAGCTTCATGGTTTAAGTCATCCTGGTTTAAGGGCATCTACACGTCTAATGGCTGAACGTTACGTGTGGCCTGGTATGAAGAAGGACTGTCGAAATCGGGCTCGTTCTTGCCTCAAGTGTCAACATAGCAAGGTTAGCAGACATACCCGCACACCTGTTGGTGACATTGATCTTCCTTCCGGCATATCCACGTTGATATTATTGGGCGTCTTCCACTTAGCAAAGGGTTCCAGTACTGTTTTACTGCCGTAGGCCTGGTCCATCAGCAACACAACGGCCGAGGAAGTTGCTGAAACTCTTACTAGGGAATGGATGGCTCGTTTCGGTGTTCCATCTGTGGTAACAACTAGAGTTTGCAATATCGGATAGTTTTCAATTCCAGAACTGATTTCCGATATTGGGCACTCAACTCCGGAATTCCGGTTCTAGTTCCGGAAATGATTAGCGCCTCTCGACAAACATGTACACGTATGTGGCATCCACTTCAGAACCTTGCCCCATCGGTCGTCTGTCTGCGTACTATGTGCGCTGCCCATTGCCACTTTAGCTTGCTAATTCGACCGCTATACAGAAAGGGGTAAATGGGTATATGAGCCGACACTAGCCCATGTTAACGTGGGCATATAAATGATATGGTGAAGTCAGAAATTTGATGTCATCATTTTATCCGATTTGTATGAAAATTAAAATAATTAAAATGAAGATATCAATTTTCTCACTTCACCATACCATTTATGCCCATGTTAACATGGGCTAGTGTCGGCTCAATTATACAAATTTACCTAACACCCTGTATGTCAGGTGACTTTAGTTCGTTTACGAATCTCCTCATTTCTGGTTCGATCTCGAAAAGAAACACTGAGCATAGCACTCTCCTTTGAGCTTATTATAAGGCCTACAGTGAGAAGCCACGTTTCCGAACCGTATGTCATCACTACTAGTAACACACACTGATTGTAAACTTTCGTCTTTAGGCACTGAGGTGTTTTGGTCGAAAATATATTATGACGTAGTTTCCCGAAAGCTGCCCAGTCGAGTTCAATTCGATGTATTATTACATCTCCCTGCCTCACAGTCACAGCTCGCTGCAGAGGAATCGCTCTCGTGCTCAGCCAGGCTTAAAGACCTTATAGCCTGAACGCCAGGCATATTGGCAAGTTAGACTCTTCGGTCTTCTGTATAACCTGCCGTAGTGTGTAGATGCGGTATATTGTAAACTTTTCGATGGCCGGCTTCTTCGAGAGGCTATAAGTCATCGGACCTACGCACAGAACTATTTGACTCAGATCCCAGATGGGTCTGTAATTCCTTAATAATAAGGCTTTTACCCTTTCTTGAAGAAAAACACCACCAAACTTTTGTTCCATGCCTCTGGCATTATTCCCTGAAGTAAGACGGAGTTATAGTCTCTGAAGGACTTTCAGTATCGGTTTATCACCCGCCGCATTCAAAAAGCTTCGAGGTTATTCCGTCATCACCCGGTGCCTTGTTGTTCTTTAGCTGTTTGAGAGCCAACCAATCTTGTATGGGCTGATTTCCGAGATATCTTCTTCTATTTTGTGGCGTCGAACCTTTGACCAGGCATGTAATACGGCTAAGCAATGTAGTAGTACAGGAGGGTGAAGAAGGGCAGCCATAGTAGATAACACAGAGTCATTCAGGAGAGTGCAAATAAGAGTTGCAGCAACCCTAATTAAGGATCGGCTGGGACGAACAAGGATAGGCGAATCCAATTTGCGAGGCTTGACAGGGATGCGTTGGTTAAGGTGGCCCTTTATAAGGCTTGGGAGCTTGCTGGTAACGAGCTATTGGACGTAGAGAGGGTTATTAATTATACGTACATTTTCTACTTTGTCTAAGATAAGCACGAGAACGATTTGTCCAAAACATATGAATGTGGTCATATTCAATGCAGGATTAAGTGCCCTTCAACCTTCATGAAGACCACTTTTCGATAGGGTAAGTCCTTCACTCGGTATAAGTGGAAAACCGAAAAAACGCCCCTTTCGGGGGCCCCCATCACTTAAGCACAAGCACAACCCCGTCGAAGTCTAAAACCTAGGAGAGTCTTTATGGGCAACAAATGAAGCCATTAAAAACGTAATAAAATCTTTTGTAGGAATTATTTCCGATTTGATTCATTTTTGTGTTTAACTCTACTGGCCTATTATTAGTAACTAGCGGCCGCCCGCGACTTCATACGCGTGGCTCCCGTTTTACCCCCTTCAGCTATCTAACGCGGTTTAGATTTTTTCATACAAAAGTTTTTTAAGAGTTTTTTTCAAACTTACTATGATTGTATACCTCTAAGTCTGAACTGAGTTACGAGCTAATGCTCTAACGAAGTTGAACTTCTAATGAAGTTGATAATTTTACATACTAAATTTGCTTTCTTCGCTCAAGTTTTGTAAGAAATTGCAACAAAATAGTGACATTGTATGTGTAAACAAACAATACCATTCATTATAGGCTCCAGCCATCAGTGTGAAGCAGAATCAGCGCAATAAAAAAGACGCCAATTTCCGGCATTGTCTTTTCTTACAAAACTTGTGCGCAGAAAGCAAATCTAGTATGTAAAATCATCAACTTCTAATGCTCGTAACTCAGTTCAGACTGAGTATAGAGGTATACATGTCATAGTAAGTTTGGTTTATTTATTACACTATTTTGTAACCAAAAAACATAGTTTGGTCGATGGCCGCGCGAAAAAAAAAGACGCCAATTTCCGGCATTGTCTTTTACTAAGGTACCTGCATGCCAAATGTCAAGCGTCTAACTTAAGCGGTTTAGATTTTTCACACAAAAGGATTTTCCCGATAATTCCCGGTCCCTTGTGAATTTCGGGAATTCCATGTTGTAACTGAGCTTTAAGTTTATTAAGGTACCTACTTACATGCCAAATTTCAAGCATCTAACTTAAGCGGTTTAGATTTTTCATACAAAAGGATTTTCCCGCGAATTCCCGTTCCCGTGGGAATTTCGGGAATTGCATGTTGTAACTAAGCTTTAAGTTTACTAAGGTACCTACACACCAAATTCCAAGCGTCTAACTTATGCGGTTTAGATTTTTCATACAAATGTTTTTCCCGCTAACTCCCTTTCCCGTGGGAATTTTGCAATATCCTGTTGTAACTAAGGTACCTACATGCCAAATTTCAAGCGTCAAACTTAAGCAGTTTAGATTTTTCATACTAATTCTTGTTCCCGGTATACTATCACCTGCCCAGAAGTATCCGTCGAGTAGTTTTTGTTTCTATAAGGAATATACAGACGGACCGACAGACAGACAGGCAAAAATTTTACTGATTGCATTTTTGGCATTAGTATCGATCACTAATCACCCCCTGATAGTTATTTTGAAAATATGTATATTTCATGTACAGAATTGACCTCTCTACAGATTTATTAAAAGTAGTTATAGACATAAAGTTTCGAATACATGCCTCAAAAACTTCCTTATTTAAGGACCTATTTTGAAAACTTAAAATAATTTATGAAAAATTTCAATGCATGAGCACGAATGCAGAAACCAAAACCATTTGTTTGTTATTGACTGACGATGTTGCCATTCCGCCGGCTGGCTCGCGTGGCGCGCCGCAGCGCCCGGCGCGCGCTGGCAACAACGCTTTAAGTAACGAAAAAAGTATCGATACTTTTAACGTTAATTTGTTAACGTTATTAAACTGGATTCGATACCACACTACCGTTACCTGTGTTACCGTTAAAATTTTACCTTTATGAAATTACCGTTATTTAACGATTAATAAAGTTAAATTTGGTATCGTTAACAAGCCCTGGTCTAAGGTCTGTAGCTAAAGGTCTACGTTGCAAGATGGAAGAATCTTCTAACCAAAAAGATGGCAGATGCAGCAGATGTCAACGGATTTAAAACTGGAGTTGATTGGACTTCTTGTAGACTTGAGTGTCTAGAGCGTCCCTTCCTCCACCATGCGTAAGAATTTTCACAAAAATACTGTCTAAGGTCTGTAGCTAAAGGTCTACGTTGCAAGATGGAAGAATCTTCTAACCAAAAAGATGGCAGATGCAGCAGATGTCAACGGATTTAAAACTGGAGTTGATTGGACTTCTTGTAGACTTGAGTGTCTAGAGCGTCCCTTCCTCCACCATGCGTAAGAATTTTCACAAAAATACTGTCTAAGGTCTGTAGCTAAAGGTCTAAGCTGCAAGATAGAAGAATCTTCTAGCCAAAAAGATGGCAGATGCAACAGATGTCAACGGATTTAAAACTTGGAGTTCATGTGACTCCTTCTAAACTTGAGTCTCTAGAGCGTCCCTTCCTCCACCATGCGTAAAAGTTTTCCAAAAATACTGTCTGAGGTCTGTAATAAAAGTCTAAACTGCAAGATAGAAGAATCTTTTAGCCAAAAACATGGCAGATGCAGCATATATCAACGGATTTAAGACTGGACTGGCACCACCTTGCAATGTCATCCTCTCATTGTTATCTGTAATGTAAATTATTTTTAAAATGTATTTAAAAAATAAAATGTTCGTTTTATTATTTCAATAATCTGACCTCTCAACTCAACTACACTACACAAACACCTTTGTTCGCAACTGTACTGACGAAACCTCGATATTATACCGTTCATTTAAGATGGCAAGCTTTTTGCTGCGGTAATGCACTCCAGGTAACCGTGTGTGATGCTTATTGCTCATAGTGATTTTCGATACAGAGCCCCGTACATACGTCATACATAAATTATGGAAAGAAAACACCCAGACCCATACAAACAAATATGTATGCAATTTTAGTATGATATTTTTATTTATTAATAAACAAAAAGACTGAACAAAATTGATGCGTGTACTGATTAATGTAATTAACCACATGCAAAGCTTTGTGAATTGCAACAACTATAATTTATTATCCAAGCTCTAAATAATCGCTACTACGAGTAACTGATCATAAAATGTTTTTCTAATCGCTCAAGCTCCCGAGGATCTACCGATAGGTCGGGTGACGTAATCTTGAAATTCTTTTAGCCGGCGCGGAACTTCCGGAAGGTCGGGTGACGCCACGCTTCTTTGAACCGTGTTTACTTTGGCAGTTATTGTTGTTGTTGTTGTTGTTTCAGCCAAATGACGTCCACTGCTGGACAAAGGCCTCCCCCAAGGTTTTCCACAATGAACGGTCCTGCGCTGCCCGCATCCAGGCTCTTCCCGCGACCTTTACCAGATCGTCGGTCCACCTAGTAGGAGGCCTGCCCACGCTACGTCTTCCAGCCCGTGGTCGCCACTCGAGAACTTTCCTGCCCCAACGGCCATCGTCTCTACGAGCTATGTGCCCCGCCCACCTAAAACCTTGTTGAAGAATTATAGACCCATCTCACTTCTGAGCCATGTCTACAAACTGTTTTCAAGAGTCATTACGAATCGTCTCGCTCGCAGGCTCGACGACTTCCAGCCACCCGAACAAGCCGGTTTCCGAAAAGGCTTTAGTACCATAGACCACATACATACGCTAAGGCAGATTATACAGAAGACCGAGGAGTATAATCAACCACTTTGCCTGGCGTTTGTGGATTATGAGAAAGCCTTCGATTCGGTCGAGACCTGGGCAGTGCTACAGTCTCTCCAAAGGTGCCAAATTGGCAGTTATATTCTATATTTATTCGATTCTAAAATATATTCCCAAAAATTTTGAAAGTTGTTTTAATTTGTATCACTTGGATATGATTTGTATTAGAAAGTCCTGTGAGTGTGACGCTTGAACGGAAGGAAGTCAACCTAACCTAACCAACTGCGTATTTCTAAACTGCGTATTTCTATACCGTGTAGCCGCGAGAGCTCTTTGGCGCGCTGTCTTCGGCGAAGTATTGCGCGCGCAGATTTTGACAGCGCGAAATACCTACTTTAGCAGAAATACCAAGCTTTAATATAATCAATGGTCACTTCTATGTATACTTCATCATCATCATCATTTCAGCCATAGGACGTTCACTGCTGAACATAGGCCTCCCCCAATGATTTCCACAATGGCCGGTTGGTGGCGGCCTGCATCCAGCGTATTCCCGCTACCATTATGAGGTCGTCGGTCCACCTTATGTACCATCTATACTTACTAATTTATAAAGCTGATGAAGGTTTTGTTTGTTTGCTTGAACGCGTTAGTTTCAGGAACTACTTACTCCGATTATAAAAAACTAGCTGACCCGGCGAAATTTGTTCCGCCTTAATGGCAATAAATAAGCAGACTTTTTTTTATTTCGAACGGGATAAAAAGTATCCTATGTCCTTCTCCTGGCTCTAAACTACCTCCCTGACAATTTTCAGCTAAATCGGTTCAGCCGTTCTTGAGTTATAAGTGGAGTAACTAACACGACTTTCTTTTATATATACAGGGTGTTAGGTAAATGGGTATATGAGCCGACACTAGCCCATGTTAACATAGGCATATAAATAGTATGGTGAAGTCACAAAATTGATATCTTCATTTTAATTATTTTATTTTTCATACAAATCGGATTTTATAAAATTTATTTTGTATGTAAATTAAAAAAATTAAAATGATGATATCAAATTTCTGACTTCACCATACCATTTATATGCCCATGTTAACATGGGCTAGTGTCGGCTCATATACCCATCAGTGTTGCCAGAAGGTTACTTTTGTAACCTTTTAGGTTACTTTTGAACTGCATTGGTTACTTTTAGGTTACACTAATGAAAAGGTTACTTTTAGGTGATTTTTCAGAATTTGTAGAATTAACTTTTACAGGCTATTCAGTAAAAAATATTAATAGTGACAATTTAAAAATTATGTCAAACTGCATTTAAACATGAATTTGATTTATTATTTGTTTAAAAAAATGAGTTTTAGCGATTGTTTTTCGATAATAAAACGCAAATCCATGAAACGTTTTTATGTACCGGTAACTTTTCAGTCGTCATGGAATGGTCAAAATTTCGAATTCAGGTAAACGATTGATGATCAATTGTATTCATTTTCCATACATGAACAACCTTACACAATCGCTCCGCACCCCCCCCCCCCCCCCCCCCCGTATGAAGGTTACTTTTTATTCAAAAAGGTTACTTTTTTTTATATTTTTGGTAATTTCTGACAAGACCCGACTGGCAACACTGATACCCATTTACCTAACACCCTGTATATAGATATTTCAGTGTTAGATAGCCCATTTATCGAGGAAAGCTTTAAGCTACATATCATTACTAGCCCAAAGTAACTATTCCGCGGACGAAGTCGCGGGCAGAAGATAGTAAAGGTGAAACAATCCTGTTCCCACTTTTATTCAGTAAACATTAAGGGATTCAACTTGACCCAGATATGAGCAACCGATACCCGGGAGCGGGTCGCAGGTAAACGGCTAGTAGGTCAACAATTACTTGAGTGTTAACGTCAAATTGGCAAAACCAACTGCCATGAGTAATGTTATAACCTCAGCCAATAATTATATTCCTTAAGGACTCTAAACTTGGCATCCTTGTTACAAAATAATCATGTTACTTTCTATCACTTTTGGCAACATGTCAAAAGTCGACGACTTATGTCGGCGAATCGGCAGGTTTGGTTTTTAGACTGCATTAACATCAAATTGGCCAAACCAACAACTGGGTTGCACCATCTTACTTTAACTTTGACAAACGTCAAAAATCTCTGTCAGACTCCATTCAAAAACACATGTTATCATTAAAGTTACGGTCAAAGTTTATTCAGCCTAAGTAAACTTATAACCACAGCCAATGATCAATACAGGGTGTCCCGTAATGTAACGTCAAGCCGGAACTGTGTGTTGAGGCAAGTTGTGCTGGTTATCAGAAAAATATAAAAAAAAATCTATGTGGCATATTTTAAAAATAATAGGCATTTAAAAAAAATCAAAAAATTCTACTCCAGGTGACGGTCCTTTTACTCGTGTTGCCACAAATCTTCACTTTTTCCAAAATTTTTTTTTGTTATGTAACCCTGAATAATGCTTCTCTAAATTGTTATCAAAATTACAAAACCAGCTGCTCCAGCTTGGATGAAAAAAATACATTATTCTCAAAAAAAATTTCAAAATAAAAATTTTGCCTAGTTTAAACTGACTGTACTGAAAAAAAAATGTACTACGCGAGTGTGGCAAGTGACGTCATAATTTGGCGCATTTAGTAAGGATTCCAAAATGGTATAATACTTGGTAAATTTTTGCTGTAATTGTCGACAATTTTTGATTTTTTTGGAAATAATCCCGTTTTTAACTTTATCTACCTTGGTTAAAAATATTATTCTAATGTGCCCAAAATTTAAGTTTCTGGCTTAAGTGAGGTGGAGAAGCCATTTTAAAAGGTATGAGCGGGACGGAGAGGGCCATCTTACCAAGCAGGGATGTTATGGATATCCGTAACCGTAACCGAAACTATCGGATATCCGAAATAAAAAAATGTCCATAACCGTAACCGAAACTGATTCAAAAGTTACGGATAGTTTCGGATAAAGGCCAAACTGCAAAACTCTATGAAATTTGCAGTATACACGCCGCAGCTGCAATGCCGCGCTGCCGATTTCATAGTTTTGCAGTTTGCGGTCTGCGGCCCGTCTTGGAATTGTACCTTAAATCTTAATATTTGTTACCAACTTGTCTGGCATTCGCTGGCACCATCTAATATGCCAGCCTGTTTTACCTTTATCGTACATAGGTGTCGTCTTAGTTGGTACATAAAGTAGCTATGTGGGTCACGCTCACGCAGCATCTTGCTATTTGTATTATACCTACATTTTTGAAATTCTAATAATTCCGTAACCGAAATTATCCGAGACTTTCGGATAATCTGAAATGATTTCATATCCGTGACCGTAACCGAAACCTGTATAATATTATTCTAATATCCGTAACCGTATCCATAACCGAAACTTCATATCCTTATTATCCCTGTTACCAAGTACAAGTGCAGGCAGAGCACAGTTGTCACAGTATGTCAACTACTAATTACTGTCATGGTGACAAAAGTTTCTGTGACTGACTGTACGGTAGTCAGTCACAGAAACTTGAATTTTGGGCACATTAGAATAATAATTTTTAACCAAGGTAAATAAAGTTAAAAACGGGACTATTTCCAAAAAACCAAAAATTGTCGACAATTACAGCAAAAATTTACCAAGTGTTATACCATTTTGGAATCCTTACTAAATGCGCCAAATTATGACGTCACTTGCCACACTCGCGTAGTAGATTTTTTTTTCAGTACAGTCAGTTTAAACTAGGCAAAATTTTTATTTTGAAATTTTTTTTGAGAATAATGTATTTTTTTCATCCAAGCTGGAGCAGCTGGTTTTGTAATTTTGATAACAATTTAGAGAAGCATTATTCAGGGTTACATAACAAAAAAAAAATTTGGAAAAAGTGAAGATTTGTGGCAACACGAGCAAAAGGACCGTCACCTGGAGTAGAATTTTTTGATTTTTTTTAAATGCCCATTATTTTTAAAATTTGCCACATAGATTTTTTTTTATATTTTTCTGATAACCAGCACAACTTGCCTCAACACCCAGTACCGGCTTGACGTTACATTACGGGACACCCTGTATAATGTATTCCTTAAAGGTGACTGAGTTTCTTGCGCTGCTTCTTCTCAGCACACTGGCCTATTTATACTGAAGCCGTAGTAGAGTGTAAGCAGGCCTGGCTCACTCCGCGCGGTACATCCGATAATTACCTACAGCGAAGCGCCCCGCCGGCGGGTATTATATCAGTCGAGTGTCACGCGCGCGCCCGTCAGGACGCTGGCGTGCGTTGTAGTATGATTATAATTCTTTGATCGAAGTATTATTTAAAAATAGACATAAAGAGAAAGAAATATTGTGCGGCGTTCGGGTGTTTAAATTCGAAAAGAAATCTACCGGATTTATCTTTTTTTTTTCGCTTCCCAAAGATGCTGAAAGGTATGTTGGTCATGTAGGTAATCAATAATTCTTAGGATAGTATAGGAACCTAACCTACTATGACTACTGCTCAGAATGCGTTCGTTCGTTTCAGCCAAATGACGTCCACTGCTGGACAAAGGCCTCTCCCAAGGTTTTCCATAATGAATGCATACTTACCTACATACGTACGTACCTCATTACAAATAAGTAGATTAATTATTTTTTGACTAGACAGCAACCCTAACAGCGTAAGAAGAGTTCAGAGGCACGCGATAGAAAGAGACAAAACTTGTAGGTGAATAAAATTGTAGGTACGTAGTGCTGTGCGAGCTGAATTCCACTGTATCGCGTCGTAGCAAGACTCGCATTTATTTAAATCATCTTGCGGAGTAATCCTTCTGTACCTGTACTATTACTTATTCTGTGGTGTAAGTAAGTAACTGGGACGTGTAAAAGCGCTGTAAAAGCCCATTTGTAGAAAATAATGACTTTTATTACAAGCGGAACAGACATTATCACTAATATTTATAATATAAAAGTAATGCCATTACCACTGACAGTGTGGTGGTTGGAATAAAGGCATGACGGTAACAGAGCTGCCGCTCTATAATAAATCGGGAGATTTTGAATGTCACTACCAAAGAAAGGAATGTCAGTAATATCGACGTTATTATTAATGCCCGGTCCGCTTCACCCATAATATTGCGTAACACAGATATTTCTTCACAGCCCATAAAATATCCTTTTTAAAATAAAATGTGCCTTGTAGAAAGCGTTACGTAAGACACTGCGCCAATAAGTGAACGTCCGATTTTGTTAACATTCAATCCGCGTACCTACCGAACGCGAGATGGGACTAAGAACTGTGTGAGAACTGTGTGAATACGAAGGGGCTTACTCTGAGAGCGACAGAAAATTGGAGCGATGCCTAATTTATTATTAAGCAGACGACTTCTGTTACTACCTTATGTAGATTATTCAATGAATTGGTTTGGATGTCGATCAATGAGTTGGTTATTAGTTACACACCTACTCTTGGTAGTCTAGTGAATGAAGTAGACAAAGTCATAGTTACGTCTAAATCTCTACTATAATATATGCAATATAAACACTATGCAAAGTCAAGTGAGTCACTGGTAAATTGAAAAGTATATAAGTAACACTCTATCAAACCACCTTGTGAATCCCGTTTGTATTTCCCAAAAGTGCGAAACACGGGATGTGTGATTAGTAATTAATGACTAAATCCAATGATCACGGATCCAGTTTAAGGTGGGCTCAGCTGGCAAACTTTATGCCATTCTCAGTTGAAACAAATAACTAATCGATAAATGTCGAGTGATACGACAAATCACCTCAGAGTCTCTAATAGCCCCTTTTAATGACTCTGTGTCGTTCAGTAGTACAATGGAGGCTAATGCACTCAGCAATTACCGATGCATGCCGGTCACGACTTTCAAAAATGCAAACGATCAGCTGTCTGGGGTGCTGTCTGTGGGTCATAACCGCAGTAACCCGCAACCAGTCAATGGTTGCTGTAACCACGTCATTTTGAACTTTATTGCGTTTTGTTGAGGTCCTTAAAAATAAATATCTTGAAACAATTTCACACAGCGCCATCTAGCCCCAGAGTAAGCAATTAATATGCTTGTGTTATGGGTGCTAGCTTAACCATACTTTTTTTATACATAGTAAAGACCCAGACCCGTCACAGAAATTAAAATTCTTCATTTCAATTTCCGCCCGGCCGGGAATCGAACCCGGGACCTCTCGGCTCGGCATAGTAGTCCGTTCTAAACCACCAAACGGCCGATATGGCCGAAAATGAGAATTACTTGCTTGTCTGATGAAGAGTTACTACTAAGATCTTAGAGACTACATACAGGTCATTTAGCGAGCCCTGGAAAGGTTGATGCTAGATATTGATAAGATGATGAAAGGTTCAGTTACACTACTTAGATCTTAGAGAGATTTACATGTACTAGTGAACTCAGGACCTAGGTCCTTTAGGGACAAAATGCAGAACGCGGTCATTCGGCAAGAGACCGAAGTAATGGACATAGTGAAGAAGTAGCAAGCTAAAATGGTAGTAAGGAAGGCCATAAATACGTCATATTGTGACGCAGACCTGATGAAAGATGGAGTAGAGAAAACTCACTCGAAGCAACCACGTGTTCATA
This sequence comes from Ostrinia nubilalis, assembly GCF_963855985.1. Classification (NCBI taxonomy): domain Eukaryota; kingdom Metazoa; phylum Arthropoda; class Insecta; order Lepidoptera; family Crambidae; genus Ostrinia; species Ostrinia nubilalis. The sequence continues at coordinate 4,422,183 of NC_087097.1, read as the reverse complement.
AAATGTAGTATAGGACATCACCCTGCTTGATACATCGATGAATTCAAGAAGATAATGGTTGGATGGAAAGTCAACTATCTTGACCTTTGAATTATTTGTGTGTAACAAAATAAACAAAAAAAATAACAATAGAGATTAAGAATCCTCCGTGGTTGAGGATTCCGGGTGAAACTCGCTTCCACCTTCGGCCTGATCGTCACTCACCACCAGGTGAGATACATGCCAAGAGCTTCCTCGTTGTGGATAAAAAAAAAGAATCGTGATAGACGAAAACTAACCCAACCTAAGCTCAGTGATTTTACTCGCAGCAATTTACAAACCCTAAGGCGTATAACCAATAACCACTTACGTTTGCTTTCAGCCTTCCACATGAAACGGGGAGATCTGATTTTAAGAGCTGATAACGTAAGCCGCCCCCAGATCTTTCTATAGCCCCCTCACTTTGACACAATCCCCCCTGATCCAATAAGCCCGCATTTGCACGTGTCAATAAAACAACAGGATTCCGACCTCGTACGTAAATATAATCATATTCTATGTAGGTAAATATGAAGCCGTACATTTCCTCTTTGAATGTAAAGGAGGTGTTTTTGAAATCTTTCTAAGTAATCGTGGGAAATATGTGGGTAGGTACTTATTATTTGGTATTCGTACCATCATTTGAGGAGGAAAACCAAAGACTTGAAAGACTATAGACATTATTCTGAACTGAGATTATTATTCACAAATTAAAAGTATGACATCAAAATGAGCGAGTGTGAAGAGCAGGTGTAAAAGAAAGAAATAAAGAAACATTTATTTATTACACAGGATGTGCTGGAACGTAATGAACAAACTACAGCTAACATTAACGTTGTCATTTGTTAATTTATGTAGAGTTACTATACTAGAAGACTATACTAGAAGTTACATTTTTTATTTTAAACAGCTTTTCTAGTAGTTCATTCGTTTCAGCCAAATGACGTCCACTACTGGACAAAGGACTCCCCCAAGGCTAGTAACTAGTATTAATTGAAAGTATTTGCCCTCCCATGTCGCTTTTGTCAAATGTCGATATCAGATCAAGGGCCGACTGTACAATTACCGTAACTTTTACCTGAATTTGACGTTTTGACGTAGGTGTTTCCTATACAAAAACTGTCAATATGCTAACAACTTTTTCTTCTTTTGTATGAATCTATAAAATATGTACAGGAGCTATAGTGGTCCCAGTATGCGCCCTTGAAGTAATTTAAGAACAGGTTTTTGAATCCTAAAAATCTAGTCCGTTTATTTACCCTGTGCCGAATTACTATTATGAAATCTTTTCTCAATTTTCTGCACTACATACAGGGTGTAAAAAAACTTATCACGAAGACTGAAACTACGCATTCTGTCTCTCTCTTTATCTTTTTAGCTGCTGCTACGAGTATGTACGACAGAATTGGATACAGCTACTATAACGACATCGTTTTGCGGTTAGAGTGGCTCTTTCAACCAGCCATATTATGTTTTTACAATGTCGTCGACCATCTTTGCATTGTGTAATCGTGAGCAAAGTCAAAGTCGAAATTACAGATTAAGCTTTTTAACCTTGAAGGTCGTCGCGAATTACCCAAACCGGTACAAATTAACCTTAATCGCACTTTAAGTGTTTGCTTTTACATTTCTTCAGTGTTTTGCGGTGAACGCAATGGAAATAAAATTACTAAACAAAACATGCTCTGTAAGTTGATACACTAGCAGTGCAAATACTTGCCATTTGATACAATTTGTCGTATTTTTTCGCTTGATTTTGGAGTTAATTAAGATATTATGACAAGAATAGTTTAATAAGACTAGCTTGTGAAGAGTTTCATAGGTGTGAGATATAAAATGAGTTAAAATAAAACCAAAAAAAAAAGTCGTAAAATCTCAAGAATTCAAGCCTGAGATTAAGTAAGTAGTCTGACAAAGGAGGAATATGTCGTTTTTCCTTACAGATAGACATACTAGCATACCTTTTAACATCTGCTACATCCATCTAATCTGTCTGTCGGGTCTGGGTGTTACTATGTATAATATGTATGTATTTAAAAAAAAAAAAAGTATATAAGTAGTATATCCGTTAAGCTAGCACCCATAACACAAGCATTAAGTTGCTTACTTTGGGGCTAGCTGGCGATGTGTGAAATTGTCTAAAGATTTATTTATTATTATTATTTATTATTTATTATCTAATATGTAATTAGACATTGCTCGATGTGAAGGCAAAATGACCCCAGAACGTCTTGAGGATGACACTAGAAAACTCAGTTACGAAATCAAACGAAAGTGACTCCTCTAAAATTCACGTCCATGCCAAGCATTTCCTAGTGAAAGGTCCGAAGATCGTCTTGCGTGTGACCTAACCTAACGGTCGAATGCCGATGCATTTTGCTCTCTGCACTCCGGTAAAGGGTAGGGAGTAGGGACCGAAACTATCGATTTTGTCGATAAAGTGTATGGCGACACATATCATTCTGATTCATCGGAATCAATGTCTGAACAAAAGTTGCATTAGGGGCTCTCGGACTGACGTGTAGGGGCATCAAATAATATCTTATAGGTTTATCGATTTTAGGTATTTGTTGTGGCCCATTTCTTTACTCCAGTTTTAGCCTCTGTGGTCTAGTGATAATGTATTTGTCTCTCGATCCTCGGTCATGGGTCAGAATCTCAGGCTCAGCACACAAATTCAAAAATTTACTCTCAGTACTTACTAATTGTCTACTTTATTATACAAACCACAGTATTCATTTATTTACTTAGGTGTTATCTAAAAACTTAAACAGCAAGTTTGAATAATTTCATGCATTGCATCGCTACTAACGCGCGTTAGTCGCATTTGCAACGCACTACAGAAGTACCAGAAGAAGAGGATTTAGGACGCTATTTGGATCAAATATGTAATTGCTCAATAATGAATAATAAATAAATAAAATAAAATAAATAAATAAGTGATGCCAACGCGCTACTATAGGTGTACCAGAATCTCATGGCAAATAGGGAAAATTAACTTTGTTGAGAGCAATACTGGGGAAATTGGAATAAACGATCTTGATACTGTTTAATTTTTTACTTTTATGACTTTAATATTAATGAACATGAAGTACGAATATACATTTTAGGTAGGTATGTGTATGAAGAATGTTGTTGTACATCAGGTTTTTAACATAGGAAAATGTCTTGGAATTTAAATAAATCGTATATTACTTTAAGTAACTAATTTTATTATGCATCATACTTTTAACTTATCACTTCATTCAGAACTAGAAAACGATTCTAAGAACTCCACTTGTATTTCTTGTTCTTCAATAGACAGATGATCAAGATAAAGAGGTATTGTAAATAAATTGCTCTTCCAGCATTTCAATGGAGAAGTTCCTGATGTTAAAAACACTATATTTCTCTGAATGGGATTAAAATATATACCAAAACTAAAAAGACGGTGAAGTTTTTTTTGAAATCGATCAAGAAATGTCTGAGAAATAAATTATTTATATTACCTACATATTTTCGCTTGGAACTGAAACATAGGCGGTGCCGTTCTTTTTGTATATGGCCAGGTCTGGGATATTTTAAAAAAAAGATTCAAAATTTTACTAAGAAAGAATCTTGAGTGACCCTAGCTGAAAAATTAAAAACTGCTAGGTTTAAAAAAAATGAACCTGTCCAGCAAAACAGCACTGGCTGGATCAGGGGTGATTTACTGTTTGTACTCCGAATGACTGTCGTGAATACACCGATCAAAATGGCGTGAATAGTTATGCGTAACTTTAGGGCCCTGTAACTTATTTATTTGTAGAGATATTTTCATGATTATTTCACAATTGTTATTAGTTTTACTTATATTTATTTCAGGTTTATTTAAAAGAAAAAAATTGGAAACTTCTCCATTATTCAATCTTGCTTGATGAAATCTTTTTCAATTTTCTTTACATGGTCATAATAACATCTGCACCAATTTGTGAGATATACCTGAAAACCCCGATAAAGCAGCTATTAAGTAAGAATAATATAAAAAACACAACCCTCCTTCTGACGCAGTTGGGTAATAAACTAAATGTATCAAAACATTTCAGTCCAACTTACTGTCAACTCGATGACGCGCTTTAGAATCAAAGATTGACTTTGAAGTATGCCTTATTTTACAATTCACTTTGAAAACAATATGCGTTGCTTGAACTTTTTCGACTTTTTCAGAAAAATAACAAATAGTCAAGAAGAGATTACAAAAATTTTGCAGCGGCTGACAGATTTCATAATTTTCTTTGACAGGTGACAATTAAACCATAGACAATTGCCATATGAAAAACACTACAGCAGCGCGACTGCATCGCTACAAAAAGTCGCCGTGGGCGAGGGCCCTATGGCTCAAAATCAATTGAGGAAACTGGTCGCATATTGATGAATTTCGCAACTCTAGGAGCTTTATCGACGGGTTATCTCGACGATTGTCTTTGTATCCCCTCGGTAGAACATTGACTTTACGTTACGGGAGCCAAACCGTACCCGACCGTTATGGAACTATTAACCCCCGAGCGTTTCGAGTGAGTTATAAAGTTAAGACCCGATAATCGAGGGGTTAAACATGCATATTTAGTAGGTTTTGGGTTTAATAATAAATTAATCGTTTTGTTCATAAACATCATAATTAAGAACTTATTACTTCATCACTTCCTAAATAAATCTTTAGGTAATTACGACCTAATCCGTACTTACAAGCAAAGTACTCAACCTCATGAAATGTCGAAGCTTAACTATTTCCACTTAATTACTAACATAAAAACTATAGAAACACTTTGCCTCTGTCCTAAATAAATAAATAAATCTGCTCCATTTAGGATGGATTAGATCAAAAAAATAAATCACAGATCCAATTTACACAGTAATCACAGTAATCAATACGAACAACAGTGATTTTCCGATACCTAAACCTAGACGCAGACCACCGATTTTTAGTTAGCCAATAGTCGGGCCCGATTCTGATTTGTATGAAGAATCGGTCGATACCAAATCGGTGTAATATGCGCACTTTTATACATCTCCATACTGATTAACAGTCCGACCCAACTAAAAGTCGGTGGTCTGCGTCTAGGCTAAGTATCTTTTACTACTCGATAACGAGTTTTTCTTCTTAAGGTCGTAAATCAACCGTAATTGGATAAATAAAATGACACAGTACTTAAGTGAGAGATTACCTAAGGATTAATATGCGTGTGAAAGGGTCATTTTCTTTAAATCGTACTGTGATATAATCCGATACTGATCGCTGTAGTGTGCTTGAGAATTTGTAAGACTAATATAGGGTGTAAGGATTAATACATTATTTGCCACAATCGAGCAGTGAACTCCGATCACTGATCCAAATTTTAAGATAGATTCGGCCTATTTAACTATTTATTTATTTTTGGGAAGCATACAGTTTGTAGTAGTAGTAATGCATACAGTATTAATTAAATTCATAAAACTCATCGAGAACTTAAGAAATTGATTCTACATTTTGTTTTATTAATTATTATGCTTCGTCTATTTATTTTTTAAGAAATTATTTACACATGGGTTAAAAACAAAGTAGTCTTTAATTTTCCAAGAAGAAAGTTATGCAGATTGTAAACTAAAAGGTCCATTATCACTGTTTAAATTCTTGCCATCTTTGCTTTTAAGTTTATAACGGTGTCTCTTAAATATATTTACACCTTGTATGTTCTTTAAGGTCAAAGGGCAAGTGAGTGGTCGATGATACAGATCCAGATCCAAAAAACCGGTCCCACAGTAATGCCCTTCCATTTCTGCAGAAGCCATCGACTTTTATGGGGTTCTGTGTCATTGCAAAAGCGATCATTAGAGGATCACGTGTCACAATAAAATCCAAAGGATCGAGAACTTTTAATTGGTTGAATGCGACGAAGTATTAATGATCCAAGATTTTCATGCTTATTTTTTGTACTGTTTATTTTTTTTTATCTTATTATTTTTCAGTCTTGGGATAAGTTTATTGGGGTTATTATAAACTCTATTTTATATTTTGACAAAGTGAGGCACATTTTATTTCCACTTTAGTAGAGTGAATGGATGATCAGGTACGAATGACAACATATTAATCTAAACACTGTGGCATCTTATTAAATAGCATCTATTTTACGACAACAATTTTTATTCTGAGGTGCTGTGGACCTCTTTGTGGTTTGTGAGGACTGTGAACATCTTTCACCAGTATTGTCTATTATTTATGACGATCTGTCCACCGACACCTGACTGTTAGTAGACTGTAAAATTAAATATGACACAGATTTTATAATGTGCTATTTAAAATGTATGTTGTTGAAAGAAATGTCATGATCAACTCAATATTTAATACTTATAATACAAGTGTGCGTTACGATAATTGGAATTACAAAACTTGTACTCAAAATCGTGATAACGTGTAAAACAATATCGATTGTCTATGTTATTAACTACTGTTCCTTTTCGTTTCCTAATTTGTTAAGAATGTATCGTATAATATTTTGCCATAGTTTTTTTATAGGCTTGAAATTTATTGAAATCCAATTTAGTAACCCTGTGGTACAAATTATCGAACCGGTTGGCTAAATTGGACCGAAGCTCTGAACTCGTACTTTGTTGATTTGTGCTAAATATACAACAATCATGTTAATTGATACTTTTGAAATAGTAAGTTGAATAATGTATCTTTTATTATATACGATGGACATTAGCAAAAACAAAAGAAAACTATGTGTAAAATGGGATTGAAAAAAACTGGTCCAAATTAGCGGACTCTCCCTTATGTGAGCGGCTCGGTAAAGCACGTTTGCGTAAAACTTACGTCACTATAGTTAGAACATATATCTGCGCAAGAGTGACCCGACCCATGACCTTAGGGATGTGGCGATTACATTTCTTTTATCGATAATTAAAATCAACGTCATACTTTTCAATAATATGGTAACGTAAAGGAGTATTGGTGCAAATCAATAGCGTAACTTTGTTTCGTTCAGATAAATTAACATTACAGCTCACACTATTATACATTTTTCAACACGTTAAGTCGACTAACTTTGGCGCCGTACAAACTTTAGTTTTCCAAATGGATAGACACTTTACACAATTCAATTTCAAATTCAAATTCAAAATATTTATTCATAGCAAAATACATATTGCGTTGAACAATTTACAAAAATACATTACATTTTATTTAAATTAACTATTAACATGTCATTTTAAATAATCATAATAAAAATAAAAAATAAATAAAAATCATTCAATTGATATATTATTTAATAAAAATGTCATAAATTATTAAATTGCAATGAGTCAAAAATATGTCCAGCCATTAAATATTATACCTATCATTAATACAGTATTCCGCGACAGAGTAATAACACTATCTCAAAAGTAATGATTTTAATTTTCTTTTACAAACCGACAATTTGTTAATGGTCTTCAGTTCCATTTCCATCGGGAGCCCATTATACAGACGTAATGCCTGATAGTGAGCACTGTGTTTAAAAACGTTAAGTCTCGGCCAATCTGTGTTACCTCTAGTAGGAATGTCTTTTCTCCTGGTGGTAAGTCTTGTTTCTCTTTCCAGGGGAGTCTCCACTTTGTTTGGGTGTTTAATTATGTCACAAACGAACAATATCTTGGATAGCAAAATATAATTCAATGCCTTTATCAAAGGGCTCTTTTCAAGTGTGTATCTCCTCCTACACTCCCTGAATACACAGATTGCCCTACCATAATAATGAATCAGCGTTATTAGTATACATTTATCTCAATACAAAGTTGCCCTAACATTATCGGCGCGTACTATACTTGTATACATACTTAGTTGATTAATTAGAGGCTTAAATTACAAACAGTAATTATAATATTCGCGCTTTCAATAATTCGTAGCTAAACACTAAATAGGCCGATGTACTTAAATAGATACAGCTAATTACATAGATGTATTTACTCTTGTAACTTACTATTAATTTATTACGCGATTCGTAATTATTCCGGCGGATCCCCTTTGAATGTTGATTAATGAGTAGGTAGGTTGCTAGCACTAGAGGAACAATATAGCATTAAATAAAGTGCCTGCGTATCTACGAGCACTTTGTGTAGAGTAATTAAAATTGTAGAATAGATAGAGCAGTCTTTATCGATGTAGAATTAAAGTAAACTGTTAAAATATACCTATTACCTATAGGTACTTACAAAAATAATGTCTGTTGACTTTTGTAACGTTTCCATGCCTAAATCGCCGAACCATTTTTTCGAATTTGTTAGACGTGATAATGTATTATTAGAAATTCGTTTTGATAGATTGGACCTTGGGAAATAATATTAAGCTTCCTTCTTTCGCAAAAAACCTGAAGTTATAAAAATAACGTAACCATTTTTGTGGAAAACAACACATTTGTAGAGATATGACAATACATCTTTGTACTTTTTGTTATGTGCTTTGGCAAAGTGAGTCAGTGGAGTGTAAGGCTAAATATTGGATTAAAAAATTAAGTACAACTTTCATAGAAAATATCTCGATATCGACATTTTCATCAGCACATCACTAATCATTGCGTATGGTAGCGATACTACGCATCGCTACGGCTAGCCCACCCGAGTGGTGCAACCTAATCTCCACCGGGTCCCGATCATGTTTTAATGATAATATAATCATTATTTTGCAACTGTGTTTACTGTCATCATTACTTAGATTGGTCTCCTATAATAGCATGAAATAGCCTCAGGGTAGGGGTCAGTCCAACTTTGTATGTGATTGTAACTAGGTACTCTTAGTTGAGTATGAAAGCACTAATGTCAAGTCTGATAATGATGCGCAAGCGGAGCTTACACCTGGGCAAACACATCCTAAGCCCACAAGATGTAAAACATATTGCCCCCCAAAAGATACTGCATCTAATGGATGCAGGACTCGGAGGCGAACTGTAAGGAAGACAGTGGCGATCACAATAGACCGGTACCGGCCGCAGTGATAGGTACTGGGACTTCATAGAACCAGAATAGCCGCTCAACACAAAAAAAAGTCTGATAAGCACAGTCTAATGATCAGTTCCTCCTATCTTTCTGATTAATTTAATAAACGTGTTCTGATAATTTTGCCCGTGACTACGTAACTAAGCTAGCAATGGTTTGGGTTTCAAGCTGTAATTTATACGTCGAAAATATGGAGCTCTAAGAAATAATATATACATTTTTCGTAACGAGTACCTTTTTCTGTACTTAGTTGAGGTCAGCTCTCCTAATCGCTCTTTTTCACCAGACGTGACAGAATCAACCTTGAATGGCTCTTTAGTCAGCTTATCCTGCTCCAAATTTATTCCGTGGGATGAGTTGACTAAATAATTTTATGATTTTTGCGTTGTCAATCTCACCTAGCACTGGTAAATACTTTATTGTCACAATGGGTCGATTCAAAACATTCATTATGGCAGCTGATAAGTTACAATAAGTTTGAGCAGCCTCACTCAGTTCAATAAATTAAGAGTCCTTCTTGACATTGAACCTTGCTGAAAATATACCTACTACTTACAATTTGTCATGACAAATTAAGTTTTTCAGTTTTCACCATGTTGAAAACTGAAAAAGGCTTACGCCCGTATTCACAAACATTACTATGAGGTCTCGCAATGCGTGTGGACGAACCAATCATGCTCTATTCAACGCTGTGCGTTCGATTTGCTACTTTACGTAATCAAGCATCGTTTGTGAATACGGGCGTTTATCTCTTGTCTTGTCCACATTAAAAGGTATCTAAATGTATTATAATAATGTATTGTTTTCATATTGAATGTTCGTCTACCTCTTGCCTGAACAAACGTTATTGTCCGCAGGAGCGCGGAGATCACAGCCCGGGGGCAGGTCGAGCAGAGCCCGCTGTATGTACAAAAAGAGTTTGAGGTAAACTAAAAATGATGCACTGGATTCTTCATACTCATTGTAAAACTCCTTCGTCCACCATTACCATAGAATTCGCACCATTCACCGATGTAAAAAGTAGGAATTTACTACTGTTGCTAAAATCTCCTAGTAAATTCATCATAATGAGATCATTGACTCTTCAGAGACAAAAAGGATAATTTCACCTACAGTCTCCACGATGGCACAGACGGAAAACGTCACTAAGTTGGAAGAGAGGAGATTTTGTTATTTCCATATTCCATCCCCTCTCCATCTTATCGGAAATCTGATTAGTTATTCAAACACATCTCTCACCTCCGCTTTGTGGAAACCAAGCCTAAATCTTAAATAATACAAATATAAACAATTATTAAACTAGTATTCCCTTACAGACTGAAGAAGCATTCGGAGACGAGTGGGAGGTCAGCAGGTCTCGGGTACACTTGGGCGCCCTGATCGGCAGCGGTGCCTTCGGCCGGGTGCACGCAGCACAGCTGGACATGCCTGGCGGAGAGACCATCACTGTTGCTGCTAAAATGTTGACAGGTTTGCACTCAACTGTTCTGGGTTTGTTTATCACCAGGACCTCACGAGTAGTCGTAGTAACTGGATTGCACTGCTCGAGTTGGCGCACTCCTATCCTAGCACACAATGAGGGTTTTCGCGTATGAAAAATCCGCCAGATGGCAATACGTAGACGCGAGGTCCAAATGCTGCATGATTGGTTATATTTGACATGACATTGACATATATATTAAAATCCACCAATCACGCAGCAGTCAGACCCCACATCCACGTCCCGCCATCTAGCCGATCTTTTATACGCGAAAACCCTCATTAGGCGAAGTTTTGAGAAGAAGTGATGTACTATTTATCAACGTTAGTAGCCTGATGCGAAGTACCGTCTTGTGGTGTCAAGTCCTAGAAGGGGGAGAATTGACAATGAGAAGGGACAAGGAACAGAAAAAATTGTAGGGAGCGAAGCAAAAGCTCGCGGGGAAAAGAACCTCGAGCAGTACCCGTGCGCTCTCCCGACATTCAGTTTGTACGCCGCGAGGAAGGAAGAACTATGGGTGGCGCAGGGAATTGTTCTGGATTTGCACATGGTCAGAACTTGTTAGGAGATGAGTGGGAGGTCAGAAGGTCTCGGGTACACTTGGGCGCCCTGATCGGCAGCGGTGCCTTCGGCCGGGTGCACGCAGCACAGCTGGACATGCCTGGAGGAGAGACCATCACTGTTGCTGCTAAAATGCTGACAGGTACCCACGATCCGACCTTCATAAGAGAAAATACACTTTATAGGCAGCTTATAACGGCTTTAGTCGCATCCGAATCCGAATGGAGAAACCATCATCACTGTTGCTGCTAAAATGTTGACAGGTAACGGTCTCACATTGGTAAGGGAAAATGTAGACCTCTACTTTTTCCCATGGAGCGTACCCAGGGCCCGCGATCGAAAGGGCTCCATCTCACGTTTCACCACGTATCGTTTGCTGATAAGAAAAAAACTTAACAGTAACCTGCAGTTGTTCGTAAACGGTCTGCTGTACTATGTTTTTTTTTAGGAAAAGGGCCCACTTTGTTCCTCAAATGCCCAAACATGGACCTGGTAAAATACACTTAATTTGAATGTTAACGACTATGGTTGTATCTGTGTTAGCAATAGATTTGAATTATGTAGGTATGCTATGTTAAGAACCCTCTTTTAATAGGTACTAACCTACTTACTCTAAAATTTGTAAGTGGCATCAATAATCTCCCTGTAAAACTAATAATACTAGTCACAAGTGACATCAAAGTTAACCGTATTGTACAACTTAATTCACGGTTCAATTTGATTAAAACTTGGAACTCTCGAGCAATATTCTCACCAGTACACAGGTGCTACATTGTAAAACATACTGTAATACTTACAGAAGCTGTAAAATATGTCTTAATGAGATGTCTTGAGTCAAGAAGCGACATGATGACCCAAAATTGTTTTTGCGACATTTACGCCCGTATTCACAAACATCACTATGAGATCTCACAGTGCGCGTGAACGCACAGGGTGACACACGAACCAATCACAGAGCTATATTCAATGCTGTGCGTTCGATTTGCTGCTTCACTTAAGCAAGCATCGTTTGTGAATACGGGCGCTAAGAGTTTCAGACTCATTGTTTATTATGGCCATAAACGTACGCCATGGGAATTCATGTAGGAGAAAATTATTGTCTACACTTGATGTCTAACGCAATTTTAATCTTCATACATTGAACGCATTAAAAGTTATGTGTTTTAAATAACTTATAAGGTTACACAACCAACTTAATTTAAGTTACGTGGTTACGGTAGTTTCTGAGCTAGATAGTTTATATGATAACGAACGAGGCGACAATAGTTGAAAGGTTTCGGTTTTGAGGCGCCGATCTGAGAGTCGTTGGTTCGATCCCCATTGAGGCTGAAATACTGTAGTCTAAACTAGGTACTATGCTAGTGAACCCACTCCTAACACGAGCTTTAATTTTTAAAGGAATATCAGTAATTTGTTAATCACACTATTAAATACCAATGATTATTATTTTCCCGCGACCTTTACCAGATCGTCGGTCCACCTAGTAGGAGGCCTGCCCACGCTACGTCTTCCAGCCCGTGGTCGCCACTCGAGAACTTTCCTGCCCCAACGGCCATCGTCTCTACGAGCTATGTGCCCCGCCCACTGCCACTTGATTTTAGCAATTCTGCGAGCTATGTCGGTTACTTTGGTTCTCCTGCGGATCTCCTCATTTCTGATTCGATCACGCAGGGAGACTCCGAGCCTGGATGCGGGCAGCGCAGGACCGTTCATTGTGGAAAACCTTGGGGGAGGCCTTTGTCCAGCAGTGGACGTCATTTGGCTGAAACGAAGATTATTATTTTATCGACTCAATCAAATTCCGTCCCCTGCTGTACAAAGGCCTACCCTAAGTATTTCCACAGACAACCGGTCCTGCGCTGCCCGCATCCAGGTGCTTCCCGCGATGTTTTCAAGAGATTTTTTCGCTGTATACACATACGTATTATTTTGTTGTGACGCTAACGCTTTTTATATTTTTCTTACGGCTATGCGGCCCGACACGTAGAGCGCGTTTTTCCAACGCTTTTCAACAAAACACAGACTTTTGTTATTTTTAAATAATATAGTACAAACTTTATTTTATTAAAAACATGGTTTATTAAAAGTTAAACACTCCTCAGACAAACCAGCTTTACATTGAATATTCCAAACATAAACTTTTAATAACATCAATCTACGAAGTTAGAGGTACCTACGCTTATTTCATTTTCAAGGGTTCAATTGCTGTTTCCAAACTTTTAATTAGGTAGCTATAGGGGTGATTTGTGTTAAGCATAACCCCCCCTCATTTTTTGAGAGATTTAATTAAACCGCTCAGAAACATGTACAGAAATCTAATTAATGTGAACTTTTCAAAGCAATTTGACTTTCAATATTTGTTTCCAAAGTGCCTATTAAGAACAGGACGAAGCTCAATACATAAATTTATTTCAATGCATTGGAGTGATTTATTGAATTTCAATATTTAGACCATTCCACTAAATAGATGTACCAATCACAGGATAGAATCTATTACTGACTAGCTGACCCGGCGAACTCTGTTCCGCCTTAAAGGCAATAAATAAGCCATCGCAATTTTTGCTTATTTGCTCACCGTTTAGACCTACGTAGTCCACTACGACAAACATTTTTAAAACCAAAATCAGCTCAATCGGCCCAGCCGTTCTCGAGTTTTAATCAGACTAACGAACAGCAATTCATTTTTATTTATATAGATATTGAAACTAGTGAACATTCTTTGTAATGAACCACGCATAGTACCTACACATCATAGGTAGGTCTTCAGTTAGGACATTTTTACTGGTAGACTCTATATTTTCAGTAGGACATAATAAATGAGTTCGTATTTCAATGGTCTATCTAAATTAACAGCCTGATGGAGCCAGGACAGATAATCCAGCTCATAAATTCTAACTCCAGTTGTATTGTCACACGACAGATGATATGACGAATACTTAACGAATAAACCTTTTCACAGAAAACGTATCAGAAGAAGAAATGCAGGACTTTCTTCGAGAAATCGTCATGCTCAAGCACGTCGGCTCCCATAAGCACGTGATCAGACTGATAGCTTGCTGCACCAGGAGAGCCCCCCTAATAGGTAAGTAACCTTTAACGTCTGTAGATCTAAGAAACATACCTTCTGGCAGTAGCTTTTAGTCATTATCAAAAAGCGCTCAAAATTCTACTTAAACTCAAATATTTCAATTGAAAAAGTGGTTAAACAAGGTAAAAGGTAAAAGTGGTTAACAACAACTTATTTTTATTTGTTTGATTGGTTAAATGCTCATTCATTAGAATTGGATCTGTTCTTGATTGCCATTTAAATAAAAATGGACCTTACATACATTAAGGATAGGTACGAGAGTTGAATTGGAGAAAGGAAAAGCGTAATACAAGCTTCAAAGAACATTCAGGAGTTGGCGTTACTCTAGTTGACTCTACATTGCTAAGCTAAGGCTGTAGGATTTATTTATTTATAACTAGCTTTCCGTCTGCAGCTTCGCCCGCGTGGAATTTTGTCTTTCACAGAAAAACTTTATCGCGCGCGTCCCTGTTTCAAAAACCGGGATAAAAACTATCCTATGTCCTTTCCCGGGACTCAAACTATCTCCCTGCCAAATTTCATCAAAATCGGTTCAGTGGTTTAGGCGTGAAAGCGAGACAGACAGACAGAGTTTTCTTTCGCATTTATAATATTAGTATAGATATAAGTAGATAGTATAGATAAGCAGGCTTAAGCCTTAAGTAACCTATGCATTCGTCTTATTACTCGTATGTCTCCGGCAAAAAAATTGTAGAGTACCCTGAATAACCAATTGTATCTCTATAGCACTCTTGGAGCACGCACCCAGAGGAGACCTGCTCACTCTGCTCAGGGCTGCCAGAGGGCGGCGGAGGGATCAGGGATCCAGTGTCACTCGCCGAGTGGGCAGCGACACCCATGGCAGGCCGTCGGAGGCTGACAGTAAGTTGTAACACGTATTTTTATAAATATGAAAGCTCATTTTCAATGAGCTCCTAGAGCACGCACCCAGGGGAGACCTGCTCACTTTGCTCAGAGCTGCCAGAGGGCGGCGGAGGGACCAGGGATCCAGTGTCACTCGGAGAGTGGGCAGCGACACCCATGGCAGGCCGTCGGAGGCTGACAGTAAGTTGTAACACGTATTTTTATAAATATAAAAGCTCTTTTTCAATGAGCTCCTAGAGCACGCACCTAGAGGAGACCTGCTCACTTTTCTCAGAGCTGCCAGAGGGCGGCGGAGGGACCAGGGATCCAGTGTCACTCGGAGAGTAGGCAGCGACACCCATGGCAGGCCATCGGAGGCTGACAGTAAGTTGGAAAACGTATTTTTATCCACAACGAGGAAGCTCTTGGTCTGCATCTCCCCCGATGGAAAGTAATGATCAGGTCGAAGGTGGAAGCGAGTTTCTCCCGGTATCCTCCATAGAGAAACTACTACCCACAGATATCTCCATATCTGTGTGGCTACCTTACCACTGCCAGAACACAATAATTTTTAAAACATTTAAAAGTAAAGGTTTTTTGCCTTTTTGATTACAGAACCCTAAATACCCACGCTTTATCAAAGTAACTTTCACATTGAAATAACAAAAACTTTTCAATCATTTTATAACAAAAAATAATAACGGTTTGATATTTCTAGCTAGAATTTTATTTATTTATTCCTTTTACTCATAAAATTTTACAAATGGCAGACCTACCAGTCAACGTAATGTAACTGTACAACAAGCACATTATTTTGGTATCGTAACCATGCTCAAACTTAACATCACCTGAACTTTTTCACGCGGCAATGTTGCTTTCCAGCGGAATACACGAATCTTGGTGATTCGGATCCGGCGCTCTCAGATGGGAAGCTGTACGTTGAGGAGGAAACTTTGAAGAGCAGAGACCACTACGTGGCCGAACCTGCCCTGCAGCTGGACTGCAGTACCATGAGAGAATATGCACTGCAAGTCGCATTGGGCATGAGGCATTTGGAAGAGCGAGGAATCACGCACAGGTTGGTAAAAAATAATTATTTTTAATTGCTCAAATAAATATGCATATTAATGCTAAATATAATTGTTTTACGAGTGGGTTCAACACAATAGTCCAGTGGGATGAACCAGAGCGTTCCTTGGATATCTAGTCGCCGACTCTACAATCCGACATCTTCCCCATGCATCTTCAATCTTCCGTCATGCACTGTCGCAAATATGTATTTCTTTATAACTGTTGTGTTTTAATCCTAATGAGCATTATTTCTAAACTATTTGTGTCATTCACCTATCTCTCCCACCCAGGTTAACTAATTTCTCATAGTTGATAAGTAGCGAGGGATCGAATCAGAATCGATTGCGTGTTACCTACGTCATGATATCTCGTTTGCTTATACAAACACAGAGTTCATTGTTTCCATAGGTTTCCCATGACCTACAAGGCTACAAGGTCAAAGTTGGCAAGTTGAACGTTCCCGAACATTTTCCCATTGTTCTCACCTTTTTCGGTAAATTCTAAACGTTCTGTAGGCCTAGGATGAACTTGCCATGATAAACTTTTATCGAAGTATTTTACAGATGTTATGCGATAAGCCAATACATTTATCGTCTAATCATCGAAAAGATTTTACCACGTCACGCATCCTAACCCAGCTGATATCTCTCTGTTTTCAAGTGTGTTAAATTCTCTTTACATATGTGGTGAGTTATAAATAGCAACCTTTCCGGGCTGGAACGGGTAACATAATTAATTTACAGCTGATTTTCGCAGCAAAAGCTTTTTTAAGCCTCTTTGGAGTGACGAATTCACAAGCATCGTTTTACCAGTTTTATTTACAAAATGTTCATTTATGGCCCATAACCTGCCTCGAAATATGCTCTTACTTTTCTACCGTACCTACAGTAGTTTTTTTATCCACCACTTGGTCTTGGCTTTCACTTCATCTAATGGAAAATAATGACCAGGCCGAAGATGGAAGCGAGCTTTACTCGGAATCTTCAACCACAGAGGACCTATGATGAGTTAAGCAAATAATTATGTTGTTTAAATTAATGTTGTAATTATTAACTTGGTTATTTGAGTAGGGATGAGCTTAGCTTTCTAATTTAAATAATTTAGCAGTTGCGGCTGTTCATTGTACTGTCGACAGCATTATTAATAATTTAAAATGTAACTTGAAAAATTGCACCTATTACTTACAACAATATTATATTTATCTTTAAGTTAGCTTAGGTTGACTAAGAAATTAAGAATCTGAGGGTCCAAAAAATATACTAACCTAAATAATCTGTAATTTTAATTAGTTTATTAGGTAGACCTACGAAATACGAACATCGCAACATCGTTTTTATTTTAGCTCAACATAACTTTATTTTAGTAGTTAGAAATCAGCTAGAATTTACGTTATAAGTAATATCAATATTTATATCCAAATTGTGCTTATTTTTTGTTTATTTAATACAAACTAACAACCTAAAACAATTCTATAATTTGTTTCCAAAATTGGCTGGACATAATGCCTTGCGGTCAACCCCCGAGAGACTCCAAAGACAGTTACAATACAATGCCGTCCGTAAAATGAGCGGACCTTTGATTTCTATAGAGACTTCAGTTATAAACGTAGACAGAAAATCCTATAGAGTTGACATAAACGCGAAATACCACTCACTGATTAACCACGAAATCTCATAAGCTACATATAACACCCACAAACTTGAAATATTGTGCACTAGATATTGACTAAGAACGGATTTTACGAAACTCCACCCTAAGGGGGTAAAACGGGGTCCACGCGTACAAAGTCGTGGGCAGGCGGCCGCTAGTAGGTCCTGGGACAAAAGATTGGAGGTATGACCGATGGCGGGTTAGATCTTAAATCTTTCGGTGACATGACGTTGTTTTTACATGAAATAATTGTACACAAAGGACCGTAGTTAATTTGGAAAGTTCTCATCTCATCAATAAACTATCAAACTTAATACTTAACTAAGTACAAAACATGTTCTTCCTCTTTTACTCATGCTGAAATTTGTATCTTGTATTTCCTATCCAAACTCTCTATTTGACTCTATAATGTAATTTAAGTGAACAATTTGTTAGACGAATTTGACAATATCTAGCATAAATTATTTGACCCAGTTGTGTGAGACGAAGTTGCAGATTTGATTCCCGACTAAGATCCTGGTTTGAGGACCTGTGTGAAATAGGTTTCCCACGATCAACAAAATCTGCTTAACTATCAGGGATAAGTTAAGGATTTGAAGTTTCAGTTATGGATACGGTTACGGATAATATTAAAATTATATTATACCGGTTTCGGTTACAGTTACGGATATTAGAATTTAAAAAATGTAAAATTCAAATAGTAAGATCCTGGGCGACCCATATAGCCACTTTATTTACTATGACGACACCTATGATAAAGGTAAATAGGCGGGGGATATTAGATGGTGCCAAGGAATGCCAGGCAAGTAACAAATATTAAAAAATAAGATTTAGACTCCGCCTTTATCCGAAACTATCCGAAACTTTTGAATCGGTTTCGGTTACGGTTACGGATATCCATAACATCCCTGTTAAGTATATCACTAACATGCGATATAGTACAAAGCAACCAACAAAGCGTTTACCTGTACCCCTTCAACATTTATTTTCGGGACAAAGGGCCTGTAGTCTAAGAATGCCCTTTTTCTAGGTCCGACCCTATCTTTGTACGAAAATAAATAAATAAAATTGGTCCAGTGGTTTAGGCGTGAAGACGACACGGACAGACAGGGTTACTTTTACATAACTCGTAAGATATATACGACTAAATATTCATCAAAAATATAGAGACACGGGTCTCAACGCGACATTTTTTATACAGGGTGGCCAGGGAGTTGACGTTCAAAGCTAAAATTTAGATTCCTTACATGAAGGTGTATCTAAATCACCACCATGTATGTTCTACTATATTGCTTAGTTTAGTTAGGAGATAGAGTTAATTTTGTGATTTAGAACGTGGTGAGAAACAACCGTGAAGCTTTGAAAGTTGATCTTCACTGCTAGCTTCTCTAGCGTAAGTAAGTAAAAACAAACTACAACTGCTCGCCAGAATAAGAAAAACATTAAAAACCAACCATAGATCAAAGGAAAAAAATAAAAATTAACTCTATCTCCTAAAGTAAACAAAATCGTAGAACATACATGGGGGTAATTTAGATACATCTTGATGTAAGAAATCTAAATTTTAGCTCTGAACGTCAACTCCCTGGCCACCCTGTATACTCGTACATATTATGTAACTCGTATAAAAAATTTCGCATTGAGACCCGTGTTTTTTTTTCTCTATTTTAGTTGACTATCAACTCGGAAAGGGATAAACACCGTATAGCCTTTCGCGAGGCGAGACGTTTACATTACGGTGCGGATAAGTGTGCGTTGCAGTATGGACATTCATACAAAGAATACTGACCGCCTCGAGTTGATACGGTTACGATCCCTTTCCGGGTCGATAAATGTGCGACGTCCTTTATACTGTACACTGTACACACTGTACAGTTTATAAAGGATCAGTTTATGAGGGAAAAAAGTACCTCGTGTATAGTCCCCCGTCTGCGCAGACCTTACTAAGTAAATATCCATTCACTCGTGTTTCAAAGACTCCCAAGGCCGTGTAATTAAATGTTAGGAACAAGACAAAACATTTAAACTCTCCGTACATTTATTTTCCAATATCTAACTACAAAACTAATTAAAATTGGCAGGTACCTACTTAACTTACAAAAACACAGGTGTCAATTATTAGTTGTACTAAACTCTATGGCGATAATTTTGTTCTCAATTATGTAGGTACTCGTAAGTAGGCATCCATTTCTAAATAGATATTAGATAGTAAGTCGTGTATCATGAAACGACGCTCAAAACTCAATTCACACTTGAGCATCGACTCAAACCTGCGAAAAGTCTAAATGAAATTGCTCACTTCTAACTAGGCCTAAACTAGGCCTATAGATTCCTTTGCATACGGTGACTGTGTAAATTGTAATTAGAATTAATTAAAAAATAACATTACATTCATTTGAAACAAACACAAGAAAAACAAAAAATAAAAACAAGATATAAAGTCCTATTCAATTTCCCGGGAGGACATTCCACTAAGTAAATCTTAATAAAAAAAAGAAGTTCAGTCTGGTCTGTGTTCGTTGTAAAAATATCTTGACCTATCCCCTATATTTCTCTCTACAATAATAACCTTCCACATAAGTATTAACTACTTATACTGAGAAATCGAAACACATACGCGATAGCTACAAGGGTAAAATAACATTATTTTCCCGGCAGTTTTTCTAATACCCAGTACCCAAAAACCACATTAAGAGTATGTCATAACAACTGTAGAAGGCCTTGACCTTCACGCGAGCTAGGTTCTGCCGGGAAACGCGTGGAAAATTCCCAGAACTCACCCCAGCCGGGAAATCCCGCCCGCCACGCCCTGCTTCCCGAATATTCCCGGAACGCGGTATCAACAGGCGCTCGAGATATATTTAATTTAACAGCGAAAAGCCTTCAGGTACTCGCCTCGGTAAACAAACTGGTTTTTATATAATATTACGTCATTCGCTATAGGTTTTTGAGCTTGAGTTTTAACTATACGTTTGACTGATCTTTAAGCAATTTTTCTAAGCTTGCAGAATTTGGATTGGATAACTTTTTAAGTTATTAGAAGCTTGGTACATTACCTGGCTAACTCTTAAAGTAATCTAAGTCATATCCAATACAGTAGAGGCAATTTCAGATAGTTTCAAAAATAAAAAGTCACCTTTACATTATTTTCATAGCATTGAGCGTAGATGTGAAATATTGCTATATTTAGGTTAGTAGGCGTTGAGTGTTTTCTTAACGTCATCCTATAAATGGGTTAAATTGGCATTTAAATAATGTTTACTTACAAAGAAAAATAGAAAGTTCTCTTTGTACCATTCCTAAGGCTAACTGTTGCTATAAATAACCGTTCGGAGAAAATCTATTACTTTATCGTAATACCCTTTAGTAACCCTTTCCTTTAGTTGTGAGTTTCTTGGAACACATAGATAAGTTTATAACAATTATTAATTAGGTATTATGCGCTTCCTTAACAAATTAGGTAGGCCCCGTTCCGACCGACTTTGCAAAAACAGAACGTGTACACCTGTTGCTTAGCAACCGTTGCTAAGCGAAGCTGGAGTGGGTGGAGGGGGCTCCATTCCATTACCTCCCCTACTCCCCTAACCACAAGGTTAATATTCCTTTGTAAAACGCGATAGATTTTTTATCAGCCGTTATTTTTCCTAAAACCTTGGGTACACTAAGGTACAAAGTTATTTACTACAAAGGCCCGCAATTTGGAGCTGGTTAATATTCAAGTTATTACAAGAAAGAAAAGGAATTTCCCAAGTTTCTTAATTGTTCGATTGAGGTCAAACACTTTTAATTCTCCAATTAATTTATATTATTAATTGGACCCCTATTTTATCTAACTACGTACCTTAAAGTTTGTTTTTGGGAGACTTCTTTGGGAACAAAATGAATAGTTTAGGTAGCAACGAAAGTTACTTCAAAAGTAACACAAGCGTCAAGACAAGTGATACATTAAATTGGTCTACAGTTGACAGCCCATCAGACTTCACATTAGTTGCAAAATAACTTTTAATACAACTACATCTACTCTGTTTTGCTCAAGGTCAGCTGGTAGAGAATGACGTATGGCATTAAGCTCGCCTTTTTGTACAGAACATTGTTGTGTGTGCAATAAAGTCTTTAAATAAAATAAATAAATACATACGATACTACAGTGTTCAGCTGGAATAGTGCCGTATTTCGTGCTTTTACCGATATCTTTCAGTGGTTTGTTACATAACTGCTAAAGGAAAATTTAGTTTAAAACCTCCCAAAAGTTAAAGTGGCGTTAGAGGTGATTTTAAAAGGTGTAAAATTTCCTTCCAACCGTTTTTCCATCGAAAAAGGAAGAAATGGAAGGAGATGTCCTCCATCCGATTATTTTCTCAAACCATTCGAAATTTCTTTAGGCAATATTAATAGATTTTAATAGGAAACAATAACGTTAGGAATCCAAAAGAAAAATATTATGTAAAAGACACTAACCTGTAGTAATAATATACTTACTTATCCCTCTTTCTAACGACGGGACGTGTTAAGTCCCTGAAAAGGTACTAACTACGTGTACTAATTTTTTTATGTTTGCCATTGCTATGGATGATCTATTGTGCAAGCAATGTATCATCATTGCCTCTCTTATATTACACAACTTTTTCCTCCATTATTGTGTCAAACTCTACTATTTTAACTTTTTCCTCCTTTATTGTGTCAAATTCTACTGATAATAGAGCCACAGGATCAGCCTAAGCTAGTAAAATACGGCTTTATAATAGTCTGCACTCTCGAGACAAATAGGCGCGTGCGTACGACATCACTAATCAACATGAAATCAAAAGTACCAATGACGAATCGACTTTGTGTCTAATTAACAATCCTTTAAATGTTAAAAGGGAGCCTTTTATTTAATTCAAATATTATTTATTCCAGAGATCTCGCAGCCCGCAACATCCTCGTGGACGGTGCAGGTGTGCTCAAGGTGGCAGACTTCGGGCTCTCCAGGTCTGGGGTCTACGTGCACACGCGATCCAGGCCGGTCCCGCTGCGGTGGCTGGCCCCAGAGGCCATCCTGCACTCTCAGTACTGCAGCGCCAGCGATGTGTGGGCGTTCGCTGTGTTACTGTGGGAGATCGCTACATTAGGTAATAATCAGGCCTTAGCCTCTTGAGGTCTAAATGCACATGCGGTCAAGGCCGTGGAGGCCTCAGAGACCACAATGCACTCTCGGTTTTGAAGCGCCAGCGATGTCTGGGCGTTCGCTATACTACTGTGGGAGATCGCTACATTAGGTAAGACCGCCTTGCTATATAAAGCAGACCTTAGCCTCTTCAGGTCTAAATGCACTAAGGCCGTGGAGGCCTCAGAGACCATAATGCACTCTCGGTTCTGCAGCGCGAGTGATTTGTGAGCGTTCGCTGTGTTACTGTGGGAGATCGCTACATTAGGTAAGACCGCCTTGCAGGCCTTAGCCTCTTCAGGTCTTAGTGGACTAAGGCCGTGAAGGCCTCAGTGACCATAATGCACTCTCAGTACTGCAGCGCCAGCGATGTCTGGGCGTTTGCTGTTTTACTGTGGGAGATCGCTACTTTAGGTGAGACTGTTTTGCTATAAAAGCAGGCTTTGGTCTCTCCATGGCGTAAGTGCACTTGCGGTCAAGGTTGTGGAGGCCTCAGAGGCCGTCGTACATTCCCAGTTCTACAACGCCAGAAATATCTGGGCGTTTGTTGTTATATTATAGGAATTTTACTGCATAAAGTTACCCTATGGATCTCTGGATCTCTTTAAAGCTAGATTCGGGAAGTCAAACATATAAAATAACTTATTGAATTCTGATTTCTATATTTGTTTCCGGTTTAACTATTAGCGTTTTTACTTTTCCTATAAATTACGGCGTTATAAAATGCTGTAGCGCAACAAAATAAAACTTATTAGTCAACACCAATCCTTACACCAAAACATACAGTTTATTCACTGACATGGCCACGCTTTAATTGTATTACTCGTATTATACTCGTATTATTTATCAACACCGATTTACCTTTCTTTGATAAAACTCTACTGGCAGCGCCACCTACCGGACCGATCGCAAACTCGCGTAATTAAGGCCTCTCGAGTAAAACTTTTGCTAGGCGCTCATGAAAACGTGTATTTGATTTGACAGAAAAAGCACGTTTAATAAAGTACTTACCATAAACAGTCACATTAAATAAAGCTCATAGCAGACTTGTCAACTCGGAAAAGGATCAACACCGTATTGCCTTTCGCGAGCTGTTATCGCCTTTCGCACATTGTCCATCGCGAGGCTAGGCGTTTACGTTACGATGCGGATAAGTGTGGTTTGTATGGAGTTTAATACAAAGAATACTGACCGCCTCGAGTTGATTCGGTCACGAGCCTTTTCCGGGTTAATAAATGCTACGTCCTATAAGACAAATTTTATTGTTTTCAGGTGGCTTCCCCTACGCAGAGCTAAGCAATCATCAAGTCCCGCCGTTCCTAGCAGGCGGCGGGCGCTTACCCAAGCCTGCCCGAGCCTCTCCCCGCCTCTACGACTTGATGGTAGAATGCTGGGCCGAAGACCCCTTCGACAGACCCTCATTCGCCAGCATAGTCGAGAAACTGTCCATCCAAAAGCAACTGTACGTAGACCTCGACTCCTTGTTGGCATCAGAAGATATGGACACATTCGATGATTACGAATTCAGCGAATGTGAACGGTGAAAAGACTGAATATTTATATTGTTGTTACCCCATCGATTTTGCACATTAAATGTTTTATGATTAATGTTGTTTCTTTGACGTTTTTTATTCTACCCTTTGGATATCGTTACTTTATTGAGTTTAATAGGACAACCAACAAGACATACCTACACTAAATTAATCTTTACAACGTTTTCGAACTTATCCTAAGTGCTGCCTTATTATAGGTTGCCGCGGCACCATAAGACTTTATAAGGCACAGGATACATAAAGTCACCAAAATGTGAATCTTAAAATTGAATGGTTGAGAAGCAACGATATTTTATAACATGATGTGCTCCATAAATGAACTCCAAAGCTTAATGATGGACTTGTTGAAATTTAAAATCGCTTTTGAAAGTTCATAATTTGTATTAGGCTGAAAATTGTGCTGTAGACATGAACTTTGGGATGCTTGTTTTTGTTTGAGAGTGTTGTTTGCAAATCAGGAAAAGTTTTCGACTGAGATGGTGAATGATCACAGAACAATCTGGAATTACTGGAAAAGCATTATTTCCTATGTGGGTATAAAAGTACACCTTAAGCCATAGGATCCTTTTATTAATTCATTAAACGAAAATAATTAACACTAGTTATTATTGTAAGTATCTATCTTACGCTCATGTTTGATTTCTGTTATAATATCTTTGGAACCAAGTATGTTCTTGTGGTAAAACCAAAAACGTAAGCATAAATCACTTGACTTTCACGCGAATTTCTATTTCAGCAGTCATTTTACACAGGTATGTTGTTAACATCGTCCCTTGGTTTGTTTCTTTTTGGCGTCTGTCGTCCACCAGCTGTAGTTGCTTTTGTCGTTGGTGCTTCTGTCGTCGTTTCTTCTGTCGTTGTTGCTTCGGTCGTTGTCGCTTCGGTCGTTGTCGCTTCAGTCGTTGTCGCTTCTGTCGTTGACGCTTCTGTCGTTGGCGCTTCTGTCGTTGACGCTTCTGTCGTTGACGCTTCTGTCGTTGCAGCTTCTGTAGATGGCGCTTCTGTCGTAGTATCTTCCACAGTCGTTACCTCTTCAGTAGTTGTAGCCTCTGGTGTAGTTATTTCTTCTGGAGTAGTTGATGCTTTTGTTGTAATGGTCGTTATAACCTCTGTGGTTGTTGAAGGCAGTGTGCCCTTCAATGTCATTTTCTTCGGTGGTGGCTGTGGAGTTTTCTTTTCTAGGATAACCTTAACAATACTCAAAGGCATCCAGTGCCCAGGCATATCTGCTTCCACTGGATTCTCAATAAACACTAAAGGATCCTGTACTGAGTTACGGGCACGCTTGGCTAATACACCGAATGACAGCAGAATCAATCTGATTGTTGTTGTAATTGTAAGTTGACGATGTAACGCTAAAAAGAGAAGAAGAATGTTTATTTAACCGTTAAGATTAAACGGCAAGTAAGTAATTATTATTTTTTGTTTATTTACCTACTTACTCATATGTGACAACATTTTTTATAATAAAACTATTATAGGTTGTAGGTTTTTAGCAAGACTGTTTTCGCGCTCTGAAATCGATACAGTTCTTAAGTAGAAAATATAAATTGTTTTGAAATAGGAGTACGGCACTTTACGATCAAAAAGTTATTGCATTTGTAGAGTCGTCATCATGTTATCGTTTTCTGAATTTATTTTATGGTATACATTACATGAAAAGTTGTAAATATGTTGGGGTAGGAAATAGTCATTCTGAAAAAATATTTCGCGACCTTATTTCAATATCATAATTTCAGTCTATAGCCCTATAGCTGTTCCTATGTGAACGGTGAAGTGCTACACATAACGAACTTCAGCTTTTCTTCCAGCCACTAAGGTCATCGGTCCAACGATAAGGAGGAAGCCTTCACTACAGTTGTGGTCTTCATTCGAGAATTACTGTTCTGGTAAAATAGAGTGTAAAAATAAATAGTGCTGATTTTTAGAGCCTTTTTTAAGCCTTGTCTGAAAAATGTGTATTGTCTTTGTCCCTCTTGGAAATTGAATTCGGAGCCACAATTCAAGAGAGTTTATCTCTTAGATAAGAAGGGTTCTGTAATAAAAACGATCGGCGCATAATACCGATTATTGGATAAATGTATTCTTATATGAGTATCTTTAGAATACTCGTATTACGTATTGTTGAGTCAGACAGAATTTACATTTCTACTGATAGTACCAAACAGAATATTGTTTTCTTCTTCTAATCCTAAATAATCTATTGAGTGACATTGAGTCTAACCTTAGCGATAACAGCTTAAAATAGTATGTATTGTTATTTTAAGTAGGTACCTGATGATATTTTTTATGTAAACAATGACTTTCGGTACGTCTGTTTCGGATGCAGTTTGTAAAATTACTAGCGACCCGCCCCTGCTTCGAACAGGTACAAATACTTAAAAACCTTCCTCTTCAGTCACTCTATCTATAAAAAAACCGCATCAAAATCCGTTGCGTAGTTTTAAAGATCTTTGAAGCATATAATTATATGGACAGACAGGAAAGCGACTTTGTTTTATGTGGTGAAGTGATTTCGTTCATTCGTCGTTTTATTACTTTCAGTCAAATGACGACTACTGCTCGACAAAGTGCCTCCCCCAAGGATTTCCACAACGAACGGTCCTGCGCTGCCCGCATCCAGGTATTATCTCCCACTACCTTCACCAGATCTTCGCTCCTCCGACTCGTTGAGAACTTTTCTGCTTCAACGAACGACCTTAACCTTTAACTATAGTCGTGAAAAAATAATCACACTCCCATGGACGTCGGGTCTCACAGACCCCTATCTAAAATTCTTCATAATTTCATATCTGAACCAATTTGAATTTATCAAAGAGTTGGTATATATCTAATAACTATTAATAAAGGATCTAGTAGTAAATGTAATCAATTTTTAATAATTATTTAATTATTTTTTGGCAAATTTAAAAAACATATACATTTTTCAGTGTTAATTGACTTGGCATTAAATATAGGCTCCTTAATTACAGTTGATTAATAATAAATCAAAGTAATATTTTTTCCTTGCTAATTAATAACCGTGTAATATAAAAACATAAACAGAATTTCTGAAAGACATAAAATAAATTTTTTGACAAGGGTTAAACTTACTAAAATTATAAACAGTGGCCTAGAACACTAAAGACAAATTATCTCTACAGGCATGTGTCATCTTTCTTTGAGAGCTTTGATAGGCAAAATATACACCATTCAGAATCGGAATCTGCAGCAATGGTACCTTCTAAGACATCTAAACTCAAAAGAAGGATCGTCTACAAGTAAAACCTTACTTCTGGAATGTTACTTAGATAATTGGACTAATATTAAAGCTGATGTACTCAGATACTTTCTACCATTATGTATTCTTAAATTAAAACAATTTACAACATATTATAATGATATACTATGAAAAAATTATAGTTGACAAGTCACATCCATACAAGTATGTTTGTATGGAAATTATAGTCATCGGGTCTCCCAGACCCCGATAAAATTTTAGATGGTTATTACTCACGTAATAAGTGCCGGAAGACGCGATTTTATGCCTCCTCGGTCCAAACACAGTTAAAACTGAAGCTACTGAGATGGTCGAGAGCAGCACGTGGCGGGAAGGTATTTAAACCCAGAAATTGAAAAGGGGGGTGGGCCTCTGAGACCCGATGTCCATAGTTAAAGGTTAAGTTTGTAAAATTATCATTATCATCATCATTTCAGCCACAGGACGTCCACTGCTGAACATAGGCCTTCCCCAATGATTTCCACATCGCACAGTTGGTAGCGACCTGCATCCAGCGCCTTCCTGCTACCTTTATCAGGTCGTCGGTCCACCTTGGGTGGACGTCCCACCCTCCCTTTTAGAGTTTAGAGAAAATTATGTTATGACCTTAATATTATGCTGTAAATTGTATAATATTATTGTTATTGGAATGAGAGGCCTGCGTGTGTGTTTTATACGACAAAAAGACAACCCTAAATAGGGTAGGGACAACAGGTTAGCAAAAACTTAAACAATGAATTCCGATCCCGAAATTCCCGAATAAGTGAGTATTCAATCATGAGTCCTTTCCTTCTCTCCGGAAATGAAAACCGAACTTTTTTCCTGCTTTTGAATCCCTAGTTAGTTACCTACATATTTAAGTTATAAAGGACAAAGTTTATGAAGATGGATGTTTGATAAATTGTTAGCAACACGCGAAAACTTCGAACAGGTTTTCATGAAACTGTAGAGGATGAAACAAGAAGAACTTTGCAGACTAAACTTTGAAGTACTTACTAAGAAGTAACGAATCTTAATTTTAGGTCTTTTAATTTTCCTAGGAAATACGTAAGTTCTAGGTATTGTCTACTTCCGAAGCTTTCATCTCACAGCAGATACATCTATATCTATTTCTATTCCATACTCTTCTTCTTCTTGTCGTGTCGACAACAACTGTAGGCCTAAGATGCGCGCCGTGATAACTTTTATCGATGTCAAAATGTATGGGGAAAATCGATAAAATGGCGTTATAACCGCTTATCGCGGCGCACATTTTAGGCCTACTGAGCTCAAAACTCGGCTACAAGAGTGGCGTTGTCAGTAGCATTCATTAAATCTTCTTGCGTGCAGTTGTTTGGGCACGCAGGGCACGACATCATGTGCTTCATCGACTGGGTAGTGGTACCTACCACAACCACACTTTCTATATTAATATTTTAAAGATGAAGAGTTTGTTTGTTTGCGAATCGTTGAACGCGCTAATTTCTAGAATAACTGGTTCAATTTGAAAAATTATATTAAGTGTTAGACACTTATCCCATTTATCAAGGAAGGCTAATATCACTATTATCAACATTACTGGCTGGTTAGCGTTAGCAACTATTGTATTCTGCTGCTGTGGCGTTAGCCCAAAGTAACTATTCCACGCGGACGAAGTTGCGGGCAGAAGCTAGTATTTTTTAAGTAGACTAATTAATCAATCATGCCTTGCCTGATGATTTAATAATCCGAACTACTTTTATCGAGAAGAAGTTTAGTGACAAGATGAATATTGATGAGTCAGCTTACTAAAAACTCAAGAGCGCCAACAAGTCGGGGATTTGGGACCGTATTTGAAAATAATTATCCCGTCTGGGCCCAGCGTAATGTCTTTTAAATTTTTAGCCATAAATCTATCAAAAGAATCTATTGTAGAAAGTTGCGGACCCATCTTCAACAAAAAATCTAAAAAGAATGCACCGCTTACGCCGCTACTCACCGCATGCTTGAAGCGCCACAGTTGCCTTCTCTGAAGACTTCAAAATATAAAAACATTTTAGGCTTTATTACTATAGCATTATGAAGCAAAGTCGGATACAGCAACAACACACGTTAGCGCATGCGCCAAAGTTGTCAAGCTATAGAGTTGCTTGGCGTTGTGCTTTTTACAGTATCGATATTAAAATTTATCAATAATATTTTTGAATTTAATACAGACAGTCAAACAATTTATAAGTGGCAATTACATTGGGAACCAAACTCAAAACTCCTTTGTTCCGTAGTAAATGTAAATAAAAAACCTACTATAATAAATAAGATGTAATTTGTTATTCAATTTATTTTGCTATACCTAATAATAATACAAAGTATTTCCTAATATTGTCATATTTTTATTCAAATTATTTAATCAGTGCTATTTACTTATAAATAAACCGGATACATTTATGACATTAAACGTCATTGTACCTACTATCGATATCGACAACAATCGTTCACAACGTCAATCAACATCACTGCAGCCGGCGCGTCGTTAGTGCTCTCTCGCTCTGCGGTCGGTTCTTTCTCTCGCTAAATAACTCAGTTGAGCTTTGAGCGCATTGACGCGTGGTCGCGCCCGATTTCGCCCCGCGCAACCTCAACGCGTGGTCAAATTTACCATCAATTTCACGTGTTTACCCGTCACAAACAACAAATGTGCCACAATAAAGTGTACAAGTGATTACTGTTACCTATTTCGGAAACATTAACTGTGATTTTACCGTAGCAAGTGATATTTTTAGAAGATTATTTTGGTGATGACTGATGATGGGATCTCTAAGTGTTTGAGACAGCCGGCATGGTGACTGGATTGTGTGTTTATTAGTAGCAATAATTAGTAATTGTAACTATGGCGGTCGTTAATTTCGGTGTGTGTTTGGTGTTGGTGTTGTACCAGCTATCCGCTGCGTACAGTGACGATCCGTCTTCGGAGTCCACTGATCTTGGGAATACTGGTAAGAAATTGTATTATTTAAGCTTTATTACCTTCAATAAAAGAGGGTAGCTAGATTCTAGACTTCCTGCTTATATTGACAGCTGTGAAACCATCTGAATAGCCACTCACCACTCAGTAGTACTTCATAGTATCATCGCCAAATTAACTTGCTTAATAGTTCATTTACGCCTACGAATTCTGTAGTCTAGAGGTTCTGAAGCCTATAATAGTTAGTTCTTTTAATATTTAGTTGTGTACTAACCAGGAGGTTACGATGACATACCGGGGTCCAGGGATGTCATTCCTCGTAGACAGGCGCCTATCAAGTTTACTTGTGCATTTGTTTGAAAATACCTGCTAATTTTGGTCCCCAACAACTAGAAAGTGAACTGCCATGACTTTATTGACTAATTAAAGAACTTCAGCGAAACTATCTTTTACTAAAACCCGTTTGTTTTGATGCCAAGGAGTGAATTTGTCATCATTATCTACATGACGACAAGTGACAGCATAAAGAAAGTAACAAAATGTTAGTTTTTATTTCATATTTTCCGATTCTTAGAATTCTGTTTTGGAAGGCTTATTCACGCCACTTATGAGAGAGCCGATTCGTAAGATTAGCGCACTGTATCCAGGGTAGGTACCTACTTCATAGGTAGAAGTATAGATAAAGTAGTAATGTCATCCCAGAATAGTTCCATCCATTCCAGTCCCACAGTTCCAGATCCTTCGAACCACAAAACCACCGGTTTCTGAATTTGGATTTGCAATTTGAACCATTTTCTATTTAAGTGTATGATTTCAAGCCTATTTTCGTTTCAACTAAAGAGAAGTCATTTTGAGAATGAGCATTGTTAAGCTTAAAATCTCCATTCAGAAACCGGGGGTTAATTACCCAAAAATAAGCATACATTGATAACAAATAATGAGCTGTGACGCCTTCACTATCGGGCAATAGGCGTTCACCGATTCATTAAGATAACAGAAATTTGGAGAAACGCAATCAGTGTTAATGAAGTTCATAGGTTATCTTGGCGATATAGCGGATTTTAAAGCTGTGAAACTGAGGAATTTGAACTTTTATGGTAAAACAATTAAAGTTAAAATTGCGTGTAACTGTGCGCATTCTTAGATTCAAGTTCTTATCCTAGCTAAAGATAAAACCACTAGTCTTAATAAAAAAATTACTTGCATTCCACCTGTTGTATCCACCTGGCATGTGGTCGACATACTGCATCGGTCGTTACGATGGCAGGTTTCTGTACTATAGTGAGCTTCTATGCCAATGAAATTATTTTATGCGCTAAAAAGCTGATGAAGAATATGCTAATGAGTGTGAAATGTTGGAAAAGCGTACCTCAGTAAAAATAACAACAATTTATTGGAGTTAAAATCAATAATGTATCCTGATATTTCAGGGACGAGAAATGTAAGGGAGTAGTAATCGTAAAGTTAATGCTGTATGTACCTACTACCGGTGGTCATAGTCATATCATCCTATGTTACTTTTTGTAGTAAAAGTGAAAGCAAATCTAATAAAATGTATCCTTTCCCTGTAAGTTTTCCCTCCTTGTTCGAGGTGAATGGATGCAGCATACATTCAGAGCCTCCATAGGAACAGAAGTAAAGAGAGATAGACAGAGATACATTAATTAAACTGAACTCCATGCACAGGTCACGGCATCAAGATAAGATAGCCTCTTCCCAGAAATCAACTTTTCCATATTATTGCACTAACAATAAAAAACGGGTTATTCCGTATTCGACCCACGACAACTCAACCCACTCATTATTTTTTCCTTACTCAACCAAATTTTGTTCCTTACTCCCACAACAAATTTTTAATTTTATGTTCCTTATTCACCCCAAAAACATTCCTAGCTCAACCCATTTTAAAACCACTTAAAAATATAAGATTTTTATGTACGGTCAGAATAAAAATATATTTTTTAGAAATTTAAGCTCAGTTAACTTTTGTGTTAAGATCGTTCTATTAAATAAAATAAAAAATAAAATTCTGATACAATAATAAAATATATTTCAAAAACGTTTTTCAGAAAAGGACACAAATCAAATAATGACTAATTAGAATCTACTATAAATCCACTATAAATCTACTATAAATCAAACGACTGTGATTTTTTATTAAATCAGTATAACCAAGCGATGGCGTATAATTTTTTCCCTAGACACTTGTTCATGAATGTACAAATATTTCAAATAATTCAATGTATTTCATCTTTTTTTTCAAGCGGTATGAGATGACAAAAAAAAAAGTTTTCAGCCTCTTAATATGTTTATGTTTTACCTTAAAATAAAATAAAATCATTGATATATTTTAGTTAATCAACATATTCATATCTATCATTTTTTCATGTATCTAGGTGATGTTTTTTATTTAATTATAAATCAATGTACATACTAGTATGTATTTATCATTATTAAATTTCTGAAAAAAAACAGTAAACGTTGTTTTGCTATCCATACTTATTTTTGGTATATTTACTTTGGGTTGAGTAAGGAATGCATTTGGGTAGAATAACGAAATTATGTAATGGGTTGAGCTAGGAATACTAATTTGGGATGAGTGAAGAAATGGGTTGAGTTGTCATGGGTCGAATACGAAATAACCCTAAAAAACGAGTGCGCTCATTATCTCATCGCAGAAAGGCATTGGATGCAATTACTCCATAAATGAAAGTCTTAGCTACGAGATAATTCCTATGCGTTATCGCGATTGGCCGGATCGGCTTGATAATGGCTATCTGTTCGGCGCTGTCGCTATGCGGAGATAGCGATCGGCGCCGGCGCATTCTTTTGAATGCACGTTTGGAAGTTTTTAATTAATTACGTGCAAGTAGACGACAACTGTTTATCTTGATCTTCCGAAAAGATAAACCATTTAGTAGTAATGTATTCTTATTATCTGATTTAAGCACTAAAATGTTATTGACTTATCAATTTATGCCTCTATTTGTCGCTTGAATAAACACAGGCAATAAGGATATTATCAATACTCTGAATGCGATTTCAAGTCTTTTCATTTTTAGAAATGTAATTAAGTGCAGTTGTATGTATTAAATGTTTATGTTCCATTAATAGACTGTATCAACAAAAACTGTTCATTTGTTTTTTAAACTAAACAAATTGTTTGTATGTCAGGGCACGCATCGTATCGAAGCTT
The DNA here is from genome assembly GCF_963855985.1 of Ostrinia nubilalis. Classification (NCBI taxonomy): domain Eukaryota; kingdom Metazoa; phylum Arthropoda; class Insecta; order Lepidoptera; family Crambidae; genus Ostrinia; species Ostrinia nubilalis. The sequence goes on along the minus strand of NC_087097.1, from coordinate 4,388,431 downwards.
ACGCTGACGTCACAAAAAATAATGAAAGTCATATTCTAGGAGATGCATTTAAATACTTAAAAAACAATTATCCCGTCAGATTAAGAGACTAATTACAAAATTACTCAAGATTAGTTTTTATTCAAACGTCGCGGGTCTGATAACCCTCGTGACGAGCCCAGGGGTATTTATATCGATTCCATTATTACTGTTCTTAATCCGTAAATCCTGCAGTCTCCATCGAGTATCGATAGGCACTGTCATTGCCGAATCAATCGATAACTTATCGAGTCTATCTGATAACGGCCAGACTTGGCGCCATTAACAATGTTAACATACCAAATATCTTCCATTATCTGGCCATCAGCTGTTGAAATGTCAAGCGTGATAGTTCAGTTTTCCTTTTAATTAAATGAAAGGTAGAATTATGATTACAAAGTTTTGGAATCCGAGAAAACCTTTTAAACGTCATGTTTATTCATTATCCTTCTAGTAGGCAGGTACGTTCATAATTACTTAAAATTCAATGATTATGGTGTTTGATTATACTTTTGCATATATGAATGTCTTGGAATCTAGTCCGAGGCCTGTACAGCCTCGCACTCAGTCAGAAGCTATACTGTTATGTTATCTTAGAATAAGATCTATCCAGTGATGTAACTGTTCTCGATTGTGTTATTGTAAAGACGCGTCCACGATGCGGTTACTATTGCTCAAATGCTTTTGCAAAAAGCACATATATAAGCATCAAGATCAATATAACCAGTTTGTTCTAAAACAGGCGGCAACTGCAGCCGGCAAGACTGCTTCTTAAATGCGCCTATTGCTAAAGGGACCTAAGCGTCCAGATCTATGACATTTAACCTGTTTGTTCACAAACAGGCAGACGGTATTTAAAGTCGCTGCTGATTATTGGCTGCTGTCACGGAGTTTGGAACATTTCATACATGACAAACACTTGACGTCTTTGTATGGTGTGTGGTTTAAAATGACACCTAAGAAGCAGAGATCAATTAACTGAACAAACAAAACATGTAAGCAAAAGTTAGTGTATTAACAGCCTGAAAAAATCACAGTAAATATATTCAATGGTAGACAATCACGACAATGTCTGAAAAGTACGCAGTACACACATGCACATGCAAGAGTGTCATTGCTCTCGTGTCTAATGACATCGTTCCGATTATTTCTGCATGAATCTGATATCGTTCTGATAACCATAAAAGACAATACAGTGTGAACGCCCGCCACGTGTCGCATGCGCACCTCGCAAACGCCGGAGAAAGCAAGTTGTCGTGACTTGAAAAACAGCGATCGTCGATTAGTTACGCAGGAAAAACGCATTCGAGTTACGCGACCATAACGTGTGAAGTATTGAAGCACTCAATAGGGTTCATTATAAAGACGTAACAATCCATGAGCAGTTTCATCACTTGGCAATTATTGCAACAAGCTAGGCGACCATTAAAACCAGTGAAGGTACCTCATTACGAGATTCAGTTGAGAGCCCTGCATAAACCCTCGTCTGCAATCAGTGAAGGCACTCATTACAAAATTTTCCACGCGAAAACATGTTTGGTCTATAGTCAACAGTTACACGAGTATTTACTCGTTCAATACTATGATTCAAGTACTGTACATTTTAATATTGATCATGACCCTCACAATAATAAACTCCTTACATCCTAGAAATGCCGATATTGAGACACGGATTCTATCCTTGGCTCGAAGACATAAATATCCATTCTACTTTCCCAACAAATCACGGTGTAATGTCAGGCACGAGGAGTATGACAACAAAACAGAGGCATCGCTCCCCGTCCCCAGCAAGTCATTAGTATCCCACAGGGCAATTAATAAAGCCAGATCATCCTGCAACAGCGCCTTCAATTTAGAGGAATTTCTAGAAACGCGACTGCAGCGCCACCACTACGTTTTTCATGGTAATTTGAAGGCCTAACATCCCCTAGTCAATAAGAGCAAGAATTTAATGCCGTTAAAGCAGCTTGGGCACTAAATCAATTAAAGTATCTTAATTCGCAAAAAACGCGGTCACTAGACGCAGATTGACTACATTCCTGTCTGAATTGAAGCGAACACATCGAAAACATTAGACAATTTCACTAAAACTGGCCGATAAACTCGTTAAGTGTATGTGAAAAAAGTCGTATGCAATTATTTTTAGCACTCTTCAAATCGTATGATGATGTAGAGTCCACTACGGTTTTATTAGAAGAAAATTTTCTTAGGCCTTCAGCTATTCAGTAGAAATATAATCATTCTTTCCTGTTATTGTTGTACCCATCAAAGCCCATAGAGATATCATTCAGTAATAGCTTCTGTAACCTATGAATGCAATAAAACCTTTGCACACATCGACCTTTTTGCAAGTACTAAATTTACAGTTAAAAGGGACGTCATTAAGGCACTCAGAAACCATTGACTATTATTGACGCAATGAATTGCTTCTTTGTGAGTTTTTGTTATTTTTAATTATTATTATTTTTTAACATCTTTTATTCATATTTTTTCCCAACAACAATGTACTTTTATAAAAAGGGAAACCTTTCATTGGCTATACTATCAGTCTAAATCTTATAACTAATATTTTCAATGTATCGCTGTTGGTTTCTATAAAATAAATAAATAAATAAATAAACTATTGTGTTTGCAATTAACAAAAACGACAATGCAAAGCTATTTTGTCGCCAAAATATTCATATTTACAGATACTGTTTTACCCGGGCTATGTCATTAGTTACCCACGGAATCCCATTACGTCATTGGCGCCCGTCTCGGGCGAGTCCCGACGCGTCCCCACATGCGTCGCCGACATTTCGAAGGGCGCTTTTTGAATGAGCAACCCGTCTAGCATGAGATTAGGCTAATGGACTGGCGGCATCGCTCACTAGAACGTCATGACGGCAAAACAAATGACGATCTGGGTTTAATGCTTCCATTTTCACGGTTCCATTATGAACGTCTTCGTTGAATATGACTCTTAGCTCTGAAATTATATGCGCTGGTATTCAAATATTTGGAATGTGTTCACTATGGATGGATTAATACTGCTCCAAAATGCGAACTGATTTACTTTAGACGTTGTACTAAATATCGTGAAAATTTTGAGCCTCAATACGGAATCGGCAATGAAATATTGATAGAGTCCAAAGCAGTTATTCAGAGATACAATTTATAAACAAGAATCTGCCACTTCAAAGGACTCTAAAACAAACGTAGAGCATGGGAAACAAAACCGTTACCTCAACAAACCGCGTTCGAGCCAATAAATTACAGTCCTTAGCGATCGAAGATCTATTTTCAGCTGTGACTAACGAAATCAACTGTGTTCGCACAATTTTGATGTTGGATTCTAAGCGACAACCAATTTTGAACCTGTATTGTGTTGTTTTTGGATTAGATTCAGAAATCCACGTTTACTTTCCCTCTTTTCCCAATCATGACTAATGACAATTCCGATTGCGTGTCCAATGACAATTTCCTACCGGTACTCTTTACGCTTGTTATTAAAAATAGGGGTGTTCAGTCCATTTAACGGTTGTCTGGCGCCGCACTACTAGACGGCGCCTATATTGACTAGACCTTGTCCTTTGGTTGATGGTAGCCCTTATTACGACCACATAAGCGTTAATATCGTCGGGTTTATCCCAGCCTGGACCTCTTCACCCTTGCTCAGCTGTGGCCCTTATATCGACGGAATAAATATCAGAATGGTAATCATTTTGAGTTGAAAGAAGGGGATCGGGATCGGTGAGTCCCATATCGCTTTATCGCCGTATGTCATTATGTAACCATTCATTTGTCATGGGCTAAGGGCGCCCTTTACGAGCACATGTAGGTGAGCACCTGCAAATTTGAAACAGGAGGGTTAAAACGGTATTATCCTTTGGATAAGAATAATGATCCATTGCTGGATATTATTTTTAAAAAGGGTTTATCTGATCTAATATTTTACTATTGGCGTATTACCCAATATTTGCAACTTTGGCGAAATACCTAAATAAAATAACCATTGAGAAAATATTATGTTTTCGTTATTATACCAACAAGTCAAGACAAGACTAAGCCCGTGGATATCGGTTCGTTATACCAAGACAATGGCGATACTTCAGGTACTGCTGAACAAATTATTCTGGGACAAAGGACGCCACTTGGTGATTTTAAATAGGCATTTGACCATAATACAAATGCTGGTAGTAAAGTCAAAAAGTAGGTACTCTAATATTGAAAACAAAAATATTTTATCTTTTGTGAGAGGTGACAAGTTGACTGACCACGAACACATAAACATACACGTTTCAGTCACAAGAAAGGTTATGTCAATAATTAATTAATGTAGTAGCAAGTTACAAGCTCAAACAATTACCATGTTTGTTTGTTTCAATGTGCAATAATTAAAGAACACAGACATTGCTTATTTGAATAAATAATATAGGTTGTTGCACTACTACTAGATGCGTGCGCGCAGGATGCGTCATCGCAAGACAAAGAGCCGCTTCTCGAAAATAAATGGGGCCACGCGTGTTCCATGAAACATGAACCACAGATTGTTTTTTTCTAAAAACGTCCTGATTGCTAAGATAGGAGTGATGGACGAGATATTATTGATATTCTCGGAAAAATACTTGTGGATGCTGAAAATCATCTCTATTCTAATGAAATTAGATATTAACGATTTCAGAGCACGCATGCGTGGCTATCGCTTTAATTTTAAAACATGATAAACAGCTGCTTATCAATCGCACTGCACCAAACAAAAGCCATTATACAGCGAATTAACGACCCACTGAACAAATGTAACTCAGTGGCAATTAAATTATATCAGGTAAACTGATACGAGTAAAAACAACAGAGCTAGTAGTGCATATCGGGCGACAGTTGCAGCTGACTTCCGCCACTGGCCGGAAGTGCGGCGCCAGCGGCGCCTGCGCCGGCGATCCGCGGTTTTGAGCTATTCACGCTCCAACCGCGAGACGGGCCGGACGTTACGCATCGGCGACCGCACAATTAATGAACTCCACTGTGAACAATGCATTACCATTTTAATCAAACCAAAAATGATTTTATATCTCAAACATTTTCAGTGTTTATTCATCATGAGCTCGGTTAATTTATTCACTAAGAACCCAACTTGTTTTCTTGCTTTCAGCGGCGATGCTATCTTTATGAGAAGAAAAATGGTAATATCGGTCTTTTTATAGATGCGGTTACTTTAATGACAAGCTCAGGGTTAGTCAGAATGGTAATAGAATAATGTCGGTGCAGTATAAACGTAGCATTAATACATCATGTCACGGCGGTTTTGCAATGCACTTGCTAAACGAGTCATATGTATGCACGTCGCGGCCTGCCTGCTTAGCGAAGGTGACTGATCAACACTTCAACCTCGCTTGTGGTACCGAAACCAGCGGCTTGTACTTAGAACTTTCATTCTAGTTGGCCTTAGCGGAAAAATCGGTCAAGTATTCGGCACAAAAAGTTCTATGCCCTTTACTTCACTGATTAACCAGACAGATAGCGATATTTGAACGATCCGAAAGGTTTTTTTCTAGGTACTGAAAGAAGTATGGAAATGATTGGCACTTATACAATTTAGTCACGTCATAATAAGCGCAGTAAACACAGTATGTTTTGCAGTCATGACTAATCATTACATAAACACACATTGAATAAAATAACTATAATTTACTGTAGTTTGTTTTTAGTTGCAGTTATTATCGGTTTCTCAATGTTCTTCCTTCTGTTCAATACTAATTTCCAAATACATGCGACCCAAAACTGGCTAACTGTAAACAGATCTTCGAATTCCTTGGAGAAGACCCTTTCTCTAGTACAAGGTTTTCATAGTACCGTTGCATTGTTTTGCATTTTGCATACATTAGGTACTTTCTATGCACGATGGCATGTTATAAACATGCGTAGGTTTTTCCATGTCGACGGATGAATAAATGATTTTTGAACAATTGTTTTCAGCATAACAATCGATTACGTGCGCTTTAAATCGAGAATTTGCTTTCAAATCAAATTTAATTTCTCGGTTCTTTCAATCGAGATCATTATCGGTAGCTAATATAATAGCAGGAAGATTGCTATGAACATGCATTAATTTATGAAGTCTTGTTTGCTATTATTCATCGCAAACTACAAGTCGATCAAGATCTCCGCATGTAGTTATAAAAGTGTGGTTAGAAATCAGTTGAGTACCCTTGAATGCTGATTTATTATGGACGATATGTGAGGTGCTCTTGGATTAATTTCCATTGGGAATTAACACTAGCCTTTTAACCTTTAACCGACGACGTGATTTTTTTGTCACGCCGTCTGCGACGTGCGGTCTGTGGGACCGCTATACTGTTTACTCAAAAAGTAATAATTTTTTGCATAAAAGTGTATTGTTTTCATATTTTTTGAGAACATTATAGTATTACAAATAAACATACGTATAATTTGCGAAGAATCAATGTATATTTTTTATTTAAATATGGCTAAAACTTTTTTGACCCTTAATTTCATTGAAATTACACTAGAGCTCAATAATACCTATGTAACTTGTAAATTTTAATCAAAGCAAGAAAAACTATACTGCTTCCTAAATATAATGAACATAATGAATATTATAAAAATAAATGACACGTACATTACATGCATAAAAAAAAATTGACGTAGTGTAAACATTAGGCACAATCAGGACACTTTTTTTTACCGCATGTAAAGCATTTTCGGTATGCCTCGGTAACACCTGTAAGATAATTTCGTTTTCAATTTAGGTGGACTAAAATGTACGTCTTTTTTGCAGCTGGTGCAATAACATCAGGCTGATCTGGCATGTCAGAGTCTTGAATACATGTCACTGTTTGCTTTACCAGCCGTAACGCGGTATTTTTTTACAGACTACCATCTTTTACATAATATTATGTTCAAATATCAATATATCATTAGGAAATGTCTTTTCCTAGGTTGTGGTGGCCCAGGATCCATCATTTTTACGAAAAATGAGTCGTCTAAAACAAAAACGCAATTTTCAGTATGGTACAAAAATGTCACGTAGTCTGCGACGTGCGGTCCCACAGACCGCTGTTGAACTTTAAATCGAATTATCTTATTAAAACTGCCCTCGTCGATGTATCCACTACCTGTAATGGCGTTTGGGCAACTAAACTCGAAGGTACTGAGACGCTCGGGACACGGGAGTAAGTAGAACATTGCAATCCAGAAATTTCAAAAACCGGAGCGGTCTGTGAGACCGCACGTCGTCGGTTAAAGGTTAACAGCCCGACGTGGTACCTACTTCTCAACGCCTAACTTATATGCAATGCAAATTAAAGATATTCATCGTACAAGTAGGTAGTCTTGAGAAATAAAGAATACTTATCTAGAGCCTGAAATTGGCTGGAACGGGGTATGGTTCTTTCTCCGTTAAGAATAATAATATTATTATTTTCAGATTCATATTAATTTATGTATTCTCAGCATCTAATAATCATTATTTCTATCCTTGTTATGATCATTTATCTTTCATAAATCATAACAACGATAGAAATAATGATAGGAACGGAATACGAGTAGTACCTATCAAATAAATTGAACGAGAGATGAACCGTTCAAAATTAATTTCGACAGCTGGAAGTCCTGTTATAATTGTCTAGTTATGTACATTCATGAATAAAGTACTGTAAGCATCAATCATCCATAACAAATGACCAATTATGAAATTGCGCAACTTCTTTTTAAAGGTACCCGTTTATTTTATGGGAGAGTAGTTGTGTACTGAATTAATACATAATACGGCAGCACAATTAAAGAGATACTTGCAAATATTTATGAGGATACAACTTATTTACCTCACAGATTGCTAACAAGTTGGTAATTGTATAATTTTGCAATTCGTTTGATGGAACCGTGGCTTCGGTCGGTTGGTTTCCGAAGTTTATCTTTGGCTGGTGCATCGCAAAATTCGGCGGACCTGTTATTAGGTGGGGTATTTGGCAATTTCACTGGAACGCTTGTACGTTTAACGTTCTCCGAAACATTCCTGAGGTATTTGCTCTTGCGTATGTGGGTGGTCCATTAGATACAAGTCTTTAAAAGGTACGCGTGTATTCAGTGAAGTGTATTAACGATGATGAAGTTAAAGGTAATGAATGAAACATGGAATGAAGAATGACGGTTTTCAAATGAGAAAGCAGATAATACGTTTGAACTTGAAATCAAAGATAGTGCAGTATCGATTGTCATAACACTGAATATAAACCCACACCAGTATTAACCCGACATTGTTGCTCGCTGCGGGCTTGTTAACGAGATGACATTTGACAATCGCCACAATCATGACGAGGATGGACACAACGGCTCTATCAAAATGTCAACATGTAACTGTTTAGCGGCTGGCACTCAATCTTGATTATTAGTTTTTGTTGGTACCGCTTCTTCGCATTCTTTAGCGTTGGTATTCTTAGTGATCCGTTTGCTATAGATCTTTAATTAATTACTCGTCGTGACATTCAATGGTATTGTATTCAGGCAGTCGGTTTTTTGTATAGATCAAACGGATAATTTATTATATAGCTAAGTGTGTGAAAAAAAGGCGCACAGAAGCAATTGGTGTTCTTAAAATTGATCGTCCCGTTTACACGTGTTCAATAGCAAAATCAATGCTTTGTTGTGTGTAGGTGTGTCTAATTTGTCATAATTTCAATTTGCGAAACCGTCATCGTGTTATCACCTCAACGCCTACACCGTATGATTCGGTTCATTAATTAGAAGTAGTCCTTATGAGATATAATGAGGTGATTTCATTATATTTGACATGGTTTTTAAATTATGAATTCGACAATCAATCATGTAAGGCGCCGAATCTCCATAGATGTATTGCCTTAAATAGTAGCTGCTTTTTATCTGGTCTATCATTACGCGAATGACTCAAGTAACGAGGGTTCATATTAAATTGGGCCATTGCGTTTGCGCATGCCTTGTTTGGCATGTTGTTTATTAAATTAACGGTTATCGATCTTTCTGTTGGTTTTAAAATTATTTCAACAGAGGCATTTTGTTCGCCTTATTTGTTTAATTAAGTTACAGCTTGTTACAGCAAAACATCAATCAAATACATCGGAAAAAGAAAATGGATTAATTTTCACTCCGATTGTAACTAAACACAACATTAATTGTTTTTTTTTATTTAACTCAAGATTGTAGTTTAAAGTCGTTGTATTAAAACTGATAAACCAGTTTCTCCAGAAGCGGCAAAGAAATCGTTTCGTAAAGTCGATGAATAAACAAAAAGCTTTGTGTCAATATTTCCCTAAATTAAGCCACTTCGTCCAAAATTGTGTTGTCAACCAATAAATTTACTGTTATGGTGACATGTTTACTACGGCCAGATACGATGCCGAGACAAAAAACTGATTTAGTAGACTGACCAGTTCAGTACAATAATAACTATGGCGGAAGATTTTACTGCGATTCTCAACTCCCACGCACGAATGCTTGTTGGTGTAGGGTTGGTCATTGCCACTTAGTAGAAAAAAGACTAGACTTTTGTGGTAATTTGATAATACTACCGTCTGAGTCTATGTCTTTTTCTTCTCAAATAAAGTGTGCCAAAATAAAAATTTTGCAAAAAATTTGGTAAGCTACCATATTATCATAACATCCGAAATTTCTTATTCTCTTTTCATTTCAGATTCTCTGAAACACAGGACTTGTCTGTGATCAAGTTACTAGTTTAATAAAAAAAACCGGCACTCTTATTAGCTTGTTTCTTCGCAATTTTCATTTTAATGTCAACTGCTCTTATTAACATTTCGTTTGATATTTTATTTTTTCTATTGCCATTTAAAACTTGCCTTATTGCTCTGGCGACATGGTTCGTAATTGTACTTGTCGCGCCTTTGCAAGGCCAGCCGCTAAAGTACTGGTTATTGCAGAGGCTCTACTTGGCTATTGAGGATCGATTAATATGCAAAATAATTAATAGCTCTCATATACTCCCATGTTAACTCACCTTTAAAAAAAGAAAAGGTTAAGTACTAGTTCAGCGATCGACAGGGACTAAAGCGTTCCACGAGTCTTGAATCGGCAGTCTGATACCGACACCGCAGGGTTATTGTCGCCTTATTGAAAAACCAAAGCATTTTTTATGTAAAAGCTCTAATTATACTAATATCGGCACAATTGTTAGCTATAGAAATGTCATGGTCAGTTTAAATTGTCATGACCATAAGGTCTCATTTCATGACCTTCATTAGAACTCATAGACAAGAATAAAAGCGCTAGAGAAACTGCAGTTTGGAGCATGTTGCTGGCAACACGTCCTATAAATTCCGTGTCAGTTGGCAACACTACTGCAACTGCAGTAGCGTGGGCGAGGCGCCATGCGCCACCTATCAGCGTCTACGATCTTTATTAATTATTCACTATTATAAAATTGTCTACCGTTTATAGGCAAGTAAAGGTTATGGGTTATAAGACTTGAGTAGTAGGCTCATTGGCATACAATGTCGAATTGACAGCTCATCAAGTTAAACACAGTGAAGCCTTACTTGTATCTCGTTTTAACTCAGGCATTTTGGAACAAAAATGTCTACATACTATCATTATTATCGCTCTTTTGTTTTGTTAAAGAAAGCCTTTTGAAATTTAAGTAATTTTCTTTAATTTTCATAGACTAGTTTACTGGGTAGGGATAGAGTATGACCCTTTTCAAGTATAACTAGTAGATGAGCTCTATTATTATAAGGTTTGTTTAAAAACATTTTTCTGACCATGCCCAAATCAGTGATTTGAGTCCGTGATAAAAGATGGGATTCACAGACGATTGCGCATCAATCTAATACTGTGGCATTCTTTCTATCACCTGTATTTACAAACGATGCTTGCTAAAGTGAAGCAGCAAATCGAACGCACAGCGTTGAATAGAGTTCTGTGATTGGTTCATGTGTCTGTGAGACCTCATAGTAATGTTTGTAAATACGGGCGTATTTGTAGTTGTATAGGTGTACCAGAATCTCATGGCAAACAAAAATATTGGAAAAGTGTGTTTTTCATATGGCAATTGTCTATGGTTTAACTGTCACCTGTCAAAGAAAATTATGAAACCTGTCAGCCGCTGCAAAATTTTTGTAATCTCTTCTTGACTATTTGTTATTTTTCTGAAAAAGTCGAAAAAGTTCAAGCAAAGCATATTGTTTTCAATGTGAATTGTAAAATAAGGCATAATTCAAAGTCAATCTTTGATTCTAAAGCGCGTCGTCGAGTTGACAGTAAGTTGGACTGAAATGTTTTGATACATTTAGTTTATTACCCAACTGCGTCAGAAGGAGGGTTGTGTTTTTTTATGTTATTCTTACTTAATAGCTGCTTTATCGGGGTTTTCAGGTATATCTCACAAATTGGTGCAGATGTTATGACCATGTAAAGAAAATTGAAAAAGATTTCATCAAAGAAAGATTGAATAATGAAGAAGTTTCCAATTTTTTTCTTTTAAATAAACTTGAAACAAATATAAGTAAAACTAATAATAATTGTGAAATAATCATGAAAATATCTCTACAAATAAATAAGTTACAGGGCCCTAAAGTTGCGCATAACTATTCACGCCATTTTGATCGGTGTATTCACGACAGTCATTCGGAGTACAAACAGTAAATCACCCCTGATCCAGCCAGTGCTGTTGACAGGTTCATTTTTTTAAATCTAGCAGTTTTTAATTTTTCAGTAAGGTCACTCAAGATTCTTTCTTAGTAAAATTTTGTAACCTTTTTTTTAAATATCCCAGACCTGGCCATATACAAAAAGAACGGCACCGCCTATGTTTCAGTTCCACGCGAAAATATGTAGGTAATATAAATAATTTATTTCTCAGACATTTCTTGATCGATTTAAATAAAAACTTCACCGTCTTTTTAGTTTTGGTATATATTTTAATCCCATTGAGAGAAATATAGTGTTTTAACATCAGGAACTTCTCCATTGAAGTGCTGGAAGAGCAATTTATTTACAGTACCTCTTTATCTTGATCATCTGTCTATTGAAGAACAAGAAATGCAAGTGAAGTTCTTAGAATCGTTTTCTAGTTCTGAATGAAGTGATAAGTTAAAAGTATGATGCATAATAAAATTAGTTACTTAAAGTAATATACGATTTAATTTCCAAGACATTTACCTATGTTAAAAATCTGATGTCTAACAACATTCTTCATACACATACCTACCTAAAATGTATATTCGTACTTCATGTTCATTAATATTAAAGTAATAAAAGTAAAAAATTAAACAGTATCAAGATCTTTTATTCCAATTTCCCCAGTATTGCTCTCAACAAAGTTTATTTTCCCTATTTGCCATGAGATTCTGGTACACCTATAACACATGTGCTAGATTGTTTTAAATTTTAAGTTAAGTATTCATTTGGATCTTTTAGTTCGACTTTCGACCGTCGCGTCGTGCAAGCACGTGGATAATTTATAGATCTATTGTCAATAAACTAGTGGTTAAGAATCAACTTTAACTTTATGTTTTGTTTTGTTTATAGCTGTGAAGCCACTGCCTTTTCTCTGTCCATTGTGCGAGTCCAATAATTTGTTACCGATTGCATTCGGATGTGTTTATAGTAATTCGTTACGGACTTTGCCGTTAACATCACGACTCACGACTTCTTTATTGTTCAGCTGATCGAGATGTTTATCTTTGGAAACGATAGCTTAGGTCAGACAGGTTATATCAATAATTTTAAAGGTCCCAACTTTACGATAACTTTAACGTCTCACTTTAATGATAAGTTTAACAAAACATCTGACGTAGAAAGCTTTTGTGTCAATATCGTCTTTCTTTTGTTTTTAATGAAGACTTTTTCTCAATTTTATAAGCAAAATTTTCCTAAAAATCGCAATAATTTGTATATGTCTTAATTTACCCCTCGTTACATGCTAAATAGGCACGCTTGTTACAAAATAATTCACAACAATAGTCCAGTGTCGGCGCCACGGCAGGATTTGAACCAGCATTATTTTCTCGGATCTAAAATCAACGGGACTGACACCTTAACCTTTGGTTATTGTTGCTTATTTTGCATCGTTAAAAATCGTAAATATTGCATTATCGATAAAATCTCAACCCATTCTTTTTACCACGTCACATAGTCTAGCCGACGAACATAAACTGTCAAAGATTACCATAACACATTGTGTTAATGTATGCGGCAGATGCCTCCGGCATTCCGTATGCGAGCGGACAATGTGGACTTCATTTGGTAGTGGCGCCGGCGCACCCAGTCAAAATGGATGGCAGTAACTCATCTTCTTACAAAATTCTGCTTCTGTATCGTTTAATTTCTTTATCGACTTAACTCACCTTACCCAATTTTGCTTCTTTGTGATGTAAATTATAGACTTTTCGTTCGGTATCTTATCTGAAGCATCCTCTTGTTGGACTCTACAAAGTGTGCATCTGCCCACACAGCAAATACTAAATTGATAGTCTAATTTTCGCTGTAAATACGATATTTTTATGAATTATCTTCTGTTTTGAGATTAAGGAGACTAATGCCCGTTTTTTTCACCATCAATCTCTATTTTTAAGTGACCCCTATGGTTACACATAACAGGCATCTTGTTTTCATAGAGGTCTCTTAAAAATTGAGGATTGATGGTGAAAACGAGCATAACTTTTGCATTACGGATTCTGCATTCGCGTTGTCTACCTCTATTGTCCACTTCTGATGAGTACAAGTAAGATAACTTACTTCTTTCCTTTACTGTGTCACTAGACCAGCCATTGTGGTCAAGTATGCTAATTCAGAGTTGGTTTGCCGGTGATATACCACCGAGAACATTATTTGCAACTGCAATTATTGTTTAAGACAATCTGCCAAAGAGATTTATCAAAGAGTAATGGCGTCTGTCGTAAACGCATGCGCATCAAGAAATACTTTCTGAAATTAATTTTACTATTATGACAAGTAATATTAACAAAAGAAGGAACAAAATAATGATAAGTAAGGATTTCAAAAACTTCGGGAGTGCTTTCTCTTGGTTGATAACAAAAGAGTCTTATCAAGAATCATAACAATATTTAAGATAATCCTAAAGGAAACAAGAAAGCATGGCTCTTTACCGACTGCTGAAATAGGATAAGTTGGCTACATTTTAAAGCGTGTTGCTGAACACACTGATCAGAAATAATTAATTTCAAGGCTACATAATTGTCTGCATTGAAGAGATTTATTTCGATGTTTACATATTTGATTTATTAAGAATGCTCTCCTTTTGGCTCCCTATTAAACGGAATTTGTCAAGTCTCTACCATACTTCATTTTCCATTCGCTTCAACGTGTTCAAGTTTTTTTCTAGAAAAGTCATCAGCCCCAGTCCCTTTCGACACACATACTTAAACAAACACAAATCGAACACATCATTGTTTTCCAGCCGACATAAATTCTTGATATGGCCACAAAGGCCCGACATCGTCCCTTATAAATATTTTTAATGCAGTACCAATGACTCAGCATAACCGACCGCTCCTTTTGTATTGTTTTTGTAACTCATAATTTCAATAACAAAAAAACTACTGCTTCGAATTTAATTGGGTTCTCATGTACTTGGCTTAGAGACTGCATCCTTAACCTTTCAATATTTAAATATGAAACTTATGAAAGTAGTTTTTCGAGTCGATAAATGCTATAAAATGTCACGAGTCTTTTGTCGTCTTTTGTCTGCCAATTTTTAATGCCAATAAAATTTTGTAACCACAAAGAAATAAATTAGTAAGTCTGTGATATTTTACAAGGCGTTTTCAATTCCCAAACTTAGCAAAACTTGAATTTTAACTATGGCTGGATTGGCTGGGTTGCACCATCTTACTTTAACTTTAACAAACGTCAAAAATCTGTCAAAAAACATACAAAAAACACCGGTCATCGTTATAGTAATAGTTACAGTCAAAGTTAGCAACTCAGCCTAAAACAGTCTAAGCCAATAATGTTTTCATGAAAATATTTTTCTATGCGGGAATCGAACCAACTACTTCTGAATACTCCAGTACGCATACAAAGTCTGGCGAGTAACCCACTGAGTGTGGTCTGTCAGTAAAAAAGGACATCAAATCAGTATGCAAGTCCACGCTTGTCCTCCAAGACGCAATTACTGCACATTACAGATGCTATAATTATCGCCGAGATGAATTATAATAAAAATTTATCCCTCAGCTGTTCGTATTTGCCATAAATTGCTTGAGCGCACTCATTAAAATAGAAACAGCTATTACAAGACTGGCTGGGTTGCTCCATCTTGCTTTAACTTAAAAACGTCAAAAGTCTATCAAACTCCATACAAAAAAACACCGGTTATGGTTATAGTCACGGTTAAAAAGGTAGTGCAACTCAGCTTAGAAGTACGGACAAGCACAGCACGTCAAGTTAAAACACTGTAGGCTCAGATTTAGTTTGAATAAAAGCTGTTTTGAAACAAAAATGAAAGAGTTAGAGTCATTTTGCTGTTTTCTGTATTTAATATTTCACGGGGTGTTTTATAAACAATAAATAATATTTATTTTAGTAATCACGTGGTAATGGTAATCGATGGCCAAAATATCGATAGAATTGAATGGATAGAAAATTAAAAGAAGTAAAGAAAAACTGTAGATTTCCGATATGCGAAAATTAATTCAGTTGGGTATTACAAACAAAAAAGAAAAGGAAAAAAAAAACAATGCAAAAAGCAAAGTCGACGTTGTCTACTACCGAACACCTTGTGTTTATGAATAATAAAGCTATTGGAAGTAATTAACGGTGTTTACAAATGTAGATTCAATAAATACGTGCTTGAATCAGTTAAGCCGTAAATTACTTGAAAACACGCTAGTTTTCGCTTTAAATGTTTTCCGTACTCAGAATTACCCGCTTATTCTAAAATTTACTTGGTTTTACTTGTATTATTACCATTTTACAAGTAATATTACTGTTTACCTACCTTTCTTAAAATGATTTTAGAGCGTCTTACACTAGCTACGTAGACGACTATGGAGGTCAACAATCCTTATGAATAAAAATATACAGAATAAAATTGCTTTAATAATATAGGTTTTTATTTTCAGGGTTCAAAAGCTTAACCCAATATTAAGCTTGTCACGTAGGTATTTTAAATTAATTATGAACATTAAACTTAGGTCTTAACCTTGTGGTAAATGCCAACCAATCAGCTTTACGTAGGTTTATCTTCGCCAATCTCAACGCATTATAAATATTTAAAGAACTCATTAAATTTTAATGACTTGTCAAAGGTTTCTGTACGTAACCTTTGTAAAAATACATAAGGATTATATTTATCAGAATTTTGCGTGTGCACAATGTGCAAATCTTATATTGTGCCAGTGACGGACAATATTTTGATTTTGAGGTAGGTAGAGTTACTAACAAACATATTATAAACTGACTAGCTTTTGCCCGCGGCTTCACCCGCCTGAAATTTAGTTTTTCATCAATTATAGCCTATATTATGTTAATCTGGGTTATAAACAATAATACTGTAAAGTTTCAACAAAATCCGTTCAGTACTATTTGCGTGACAGAGTAACAAACATCCACAGAAACTTTCGCATTTATAATATTAGTAGGATATTTTCCAATATAACACTTTGGTAGGTAGGTACAGACTGCCAAACTGTCTTTAAGCCTATTTTGACTGAAACTAAATCATATGCCAAAACTGTCCTTCACAGTAGGAATAAAACTGAATTGATAACTTACAAAGTTACAAGCCATTGAAACTGAGCCAAAACACTGAATAACTTCAATTCCGCAACAAAATCAGACCGTGACTATTGCGCGCGGCATCTGGAAAATCAAAAAGGAAATCCAAACAATGTCCCAAACATAAAGGATGCACATGATTCACAAGCGAAAGCACTTGCGCTTGCGTTGACTCACTAACGTCATCTCACTTTTATGTTTCGTACGCGCTTCTGTTAACATTAACGCGAGTTTTGTTGTTCCATTTTATCAATAACACACCGGATGCTACCACATTGACTGGAATATCAATTACATTGATAGTGCCACCACAAACGAATGTGATGACACCTTCAACGCAGCAGGATGCTTACGCACTTTCAGTGAAATCGTTAAGTGCTATTTCAAAGCATCGCTAATTCGAGAACTCGGATTTTATAGCGATTTTTATTGCCCGCTATATCCCAACGTCAACATAAGACATCATTTATTCAAATGGTCGGTTCCATCGGCCAAATGACTAACTTTATGCCAATGACTCTTTCCTGATAATCATATCTGACCATGAGGTTGGACCTCTAATGCGATTCGGTGATAACGAGGCAGAGAACACAGAAAATCAATTAAGAAAAGGTAGCGTTATCAGAAACGGCGAGGGTTAGACCGTTGTGGAAGGGCAAAAGGGACAATCGGACTGTTGGCTTGGCGTGTCCTTATCGTAACCTCTCATTTGTCGCCGGCATTCCTGGAATGGCGTCGGCGGATGGGCTAATCGACTTAGTCGCCCACATTGTAACTACCATTAACGGGAGACATCTCTTGAAGCCCCTTTTGTTCTCGACAAGTCCAGACAGGTACATCTACCTGTACGCTCGCTAAACTGGGTGGCGATTTTTTCGGACAACAAAAAATCTACCTGCGTTGTATTTGGCTCTTACGCTGAAGTGGCATCCCTTTGAATGATTGTTTTCGAGTTGGCTCCTAGCGTCGCTAATTACAGGGACTCGCCATTAGCCGTCGGAGTAAGTGATTAATAACTTAGAGCATTAGCGATGTATTACCTACGTTGAGCTGCTATTTCTATGTTTTATTCGATTGCCCGCAATTACGCTTTACGTGCGTGTGTATCAGGAATTGATTAATGTACACCAGAACCAGATAAAAAATGTGGAATTCGCTATTTACTAGCGCAATTTATGCAACATTCCTTTTCAGGGAAACTAAATTTAAACTTTCACATGACAGTTCATTAAATTTTAATTTTACATCTTTGTACGGGCTTTAAAATTCAAATTAGCTCTGAAGTTAATAGAAAATTCAAACAAAGCGACTGATGAATAGCGAGGCGCCGTGCGGCAACTACGTTTTGCTCTATTGTAGCGTCTTTGGGCTATGTTTGTCGATGACTCACGGTACCTGTCGACAGTCCCACTTCATCATACACTGTCACTTTACATTCCTTACACAGTCATTATCCCTTAATGGAACTTCAAGAGCATACCGTATTATCTGTATTCTCGCTAAGTGTTTTAAAAGCAAGAATAATCGTAAAAGATTAAATTGGTACTTGACTCGTGGTATTTTGTATTTCAACATAAGCGTAATGGACCTCCCGTCGATTGATTAAATTATCTTTACGGTGATACTTTTAAAATTGACTTCAATGGATTCTTCGAAATAAGGTCTGTAATCATGACATTACTGTATTTAATGGTCATTCTCAATCGCACTTATTATTATGATCTTACCAAACCTACACCTTTACTTTCCATAATTTAATTTCTGACGAACTTAAAGTCGACGTAGATGGTTATAAATCTCAACCAGGATGAGACCGATATGGTTAAAAGTTCCCGAGTAAAAATAGGGTCCGCCTTAAGTCGATGTTCGTGTTCCTTGATAAGAAGAAGTTTTTGTTGCACTCAGCCGACTCCCAAAGATAGCGGCGTCTGGAACCTTGAGATAATAAAACACGCCGCACTTAAGAGGCTCGGGTACCTTCGAGATTAGAACCGAGTCCCTGTTTAAACAATCCCACTTCGGACGCTTATTTGTCTTACCTGATTACGGCTTCAGAAGTTTTTTGTGTCTCCCCGATAGAACTCATATCAAAGAAACTACGCTTACGTTACTGGATTATTTCAGGTTACATAAAACGTTATGCTCCAAATAATGTTCGCCGTTTCTCACTCAAGTATGGTCGGCTGGCTAACATCTGTTATCGAATCGGAATTTATGTTTTTCGTCTTTCAGACACACCTGCTGTGAATATAAATACGTTTCGTTGTGCGCCCGGCGCATCTACGTTTCGTAAGATTTTCTCAGGATTGCACTTGACTGTTTGTTTAGTTAATAGATGTAGGCATACTTTTTAAGTGGCCATTGTTCGCTTTTATTTATTCGTTGCCGTCTCTTCTCTAGTAGTTTGACGACAAGATTTAGGTGCTTAATGCTCGTTTCTCTCACGCGTGCATTGAACGGTTCTCTTCCGCGTTGTCGTTCGCGGTTGCATTAAATCGAATTTACGAACTAGCTCGAGCATCTCTCCGAACTAGATATTTATCACCTCGCTCGCGGCGTGTAACATGTCAAAATTAACGGGATCGCTGCTTTCGCGGGTGAAATTTTTACGGATAGCCGTCTCGCTCTCATGTATCACAAGCGAGAAGGATAGTAATGTTCCCTAATGCATTTCGACTGTGATAAAGACTTTAGAGAACAGGATTAGAGCGTAGTTTGGCCTGTTTAAAGGTAACACTTTCAAAGTATCGTAATGACTCGCTACGGTCGCATGAGCGCATTCAGAATCCGCATTTTCCGCAGTAAAGTCGTATTTCCGTATGTTTGTTTCTGGTTGTAGTTCTTATTCCATAGTCTCTAAGGTTGACGCTTGTATGCGTGCGGCGTGAGTTGATCGCGGCGAGTGCGTGCACGGTTTATCCTTGCGCCGCTGGCGCCGGCGCCGCACTTACGGCTATTTTTTCCCTCGCCGCGCCACATTGTACTCATAATTTATTCATTAAAGCCATAATTTATTCGCGTTTTATATTACAGCTCTCGTAATTCTCTAGTTTGCAACTATTGTTGTCTTTTTATTGTTTTCGCATCACGACCGGTGAAGGTGTGGGCGACGTCGCACGATCGCTTGCCTTTTATTTAATTAACGTCGCGTTAATCTTTTGTGAAATGCCTCTATTATAAATCCATCAAATCATAATAAATTACGATTGTTAGGTCGACCACTTGTCTCATTATAATAGTAGTCTGCGATTATGTTTGGATGGTTGAATTGGAGCGTGGGATCTAGATTTCGTGCGTTTTCATTTGAATTAATAATGTCGTCATTGTGTTGGAATATTTAGATTTTATTCTCTAATATACCCGCCTGAGCCCAGATAGTCTCTGTCTTTAGTTCAAGAGCTCTAAGCTTTCGCAATTATATTAAGTTGTTCAATTTTATAACCGATGTTAAGTCCAGTCCAGTCTGTGCCATTACATCATGTATTCGTCATTGACAGCTCGCAGCTCGTTAATACTACATAGGCAAGTACACTCAAACGCCTGTCCCCATAAATTTTCTAGGATTAGTATCGAATGGGTGACTATGACTAATTCTGTTGTACTCGACCTTCGTTGTTATGTCTACCAGTCGCGTTGTCTTGGTCTAATTGACATGATTTTATCATTAAGATTTGACTTTTACAGACGGCTTAATTACTCTTGTCTCTTATGTTTCAAGCCGTTTTTGAATAGCAACAAGCAGCTCATCCAGCCTCTTTTTGATATCTTCCCAATTTACACTTTCACTTGAAAAAAATATAAGTACCTACTTAGTTACCTAGTTTTAATTTCTACTCAATTTTAGTGGTAACTTATGGTACCTAGCGCACATACATAAACCGAAATTTGTAAAAGTTGTAGAAGTGTTCCATTTCCATCACACTTTAACAAACTCTTAGAAAATACCTAGCTGTTTCATTTCTAATGGATGAGACAGAAAGGTGTGAAAATTTAATAAATCAAAAAGGCTTCAGTCCCTCGCGTGACATAATTAAGTCCACTCCTTAATCCATATACCTAGTAGCCTTCCTCGCCTTAGTTTTAGCCAACCTTGTGACCTAAATTAGTTTGCATTATTTAGTTTATTTACGCTGCTCAGTAATGTTTGCAAACTATGACTCAGTGTTGTATATGCTCTTGAACTTACAGCTGTGTATATTTAAACTCAAGTAAATGTATACGTGCAATGCAAGTCTGAGGGATTCCGAAGATATTATTTTTTATAGTCCGCAATTAAAGTAAAGAAACTCATTTATTTTTTGCAAATAGACTTTTAAAAAGCACTTTTACACGTCCCATTATTAACCCTACCACTGCTTCAGGACCTGGACCTGGAAATGGGCCAGTGCTGAGAAGAAGCAGCGCAAGAAACTCAGTCACTATTGTCAGCCTCTTTTTCAAGGGTTTACACTCTTTAAAATATACAAATTATAGTCATAAGTATTGATGCGAGCTATATTTGAGAACACAATAACATTACCTTTAACAAGTCTTAAAGTTTTAAGAAGGCACTTTCTAAGAGTCCGAGCAGAAGAAAAAGATCATGGTAATGATAATGATAACTTAAAAGATTTAATCAAAACAAGATCAATAAGTATTTCGGTATCATGGCAAGTGGCATTAGGATAAAAGCAAGACTTCATGGTAACAACAATAGACAAAAACCATTATATCGGAATAGCGGCTGTTATTGAACGAAACGAAAAGCGAATCCATTGACAGCTTTAATCTAGAAATACAAACAAAGCGTCGATGTTTAATCTATGGCCGACGTTCAAAGAAATCCATTAACCGTACAGAAATAATCCTTATAATAATCAAGAATTTTGAAACGGATATTTCTGAACTCGCTGTGGGATCTGCTTCAAATAGAACATGCTAGGAAAGGGCGACGATGTGCCCTCTAGTTGTCCAGTGTAAGGAGACTCCCGAAATTCATGATGAGCCCCTTCAGTGGTTGTGTTTGTTGAAGGGCAAGGGATGCGAGGAAGGTCTGTCTTTACTGGTCGTGGTGCAGCGCAGGCGGCGCGTGGCGACAGATGTGGCTGTACTAAAAAACTCGGGTACGGTCGGCAGAAGCAGTCAAAAAACGGCGCTAAATGGATTTTTGGGGATAGTTCAGTCAAAACAGTTAAGTAACCAAATAACGGATGTTTTCTTTGTAATGACATTTTTACGTCAACACCAGTTTTTAGGAGCAAAAAACAAGAAAGATACGAGAAAATGTAACTTTCTTTTAAGGAATCCGTTGGGAAACTTGATTTTATCTGAACAGCTTCGGCATAAAGTACCTTAATTAGTACGCGGTCTGATGCAAAATTAACGGGTACCGTTTTGTGAACTAGGGCAATATCCTTTTACAGTGCATTTATAGTACCGGCACTAACCGCTTACTTTCAATCCCTTAAATCCACTGCATCCCACACTTCTATGGCCTTGTAAAATTAGTCGTAGTTTCGAAACGGTTGACAAGCTTGGTTTTAATGGCAGTTTTCATTAATTAGATTCAAATGTACACTTGGAACAGTGCTATAATTGTTTAGAAACGAGATTACTGTTCTCTGCGAAATAAGAGCCCGTATTCACAAACGATGCTTGCTTAAGTGAAGCAAAAAATCGAACACACAGCGTTAAATAGAACTCTGTGATTGGTTCGTGTGTCACCCTGTGCGTCCACGCACACTGTGAGACCTCATAGTAATGTCTGTGAATACGGACGTAAGACTCAGCGAATGCTTCATGTGCTTTTGAGTTAATATGTACTACCTAGTTACCACATATTTCTGTGTTTCTAACTCGATAATGACTCTACTCTGACCATACCAATGCTCTACTAAGCAAAAATGAAAACGAAATATTTCAACAATAACTATAAATGTATTTGTTAGTTAAAAGTTATCCTCAAAATTAAAATTCAAATAAACAATATGCGTTTCACAACATGTACGTGTATTTAAAGTAGGCATGTATGAAATATGTTTACAAAATTTTAAAATAAATCGTATCTTAATTAACAAGCAAGCAATAAATTGCTTTGTTCAAATTATTTTCCTGTAACCGATAAATTACACGCAGTTCTGTCGACCGTACATTTGTTTATTTATAATTACGTACATACAGTAGCCTGTAAATCGGATCATTGTTTATTGTTTGTAATATAAGTTTTAAATTATGCCGACTACAACAATAAACAAGAGCCACTTGGCTGAACATGTGATCCGACTTCCAGGGTCTGGCATACATAAAATATGTGTATGTGTCTATTTATGTATGCTTATTCGTTATGTAGTCTAGTACAAGCTGTGCTTAGTTTGAGGTTAGGTAAATAGTGTTATTATCCTACTTCCTACTAATATTATAAATGCGAAAGTTTGGATGTCTTGATGTCTGGATGTTTGTTACTCTTCCACGCAAAAACTACTATACGGATTTTGATGAAACTTTACAGTATTATTGTTTATAACCCAGATTAACATATAGGCTATAATTTATTACAATCTGTGACAAACTGAATTTCACGCGGGTGAAGCCGCGGGAAAAGTTAGTTTGCAATAAGTATTAGCCAGACAATTTTCCAAGATCTCGGAAACTACATCGTCATTTCGAAAAATAGGGAATATTTATAATATTTGTTTTACTATTATCTTGCCTGGGTTCGATCTAGGAACTCATGTCGATTTTCACGATGCTAAGTGATGTTTGATTTTTCATAATAATTAATAACATTTGAACTAATGTTTTATTTTATTTTTGTTTCAGGTAAGCTTAACATACAAATGTTATCCTCATTCACCAAATTATGGCAAGTACGAGTATAAAAAATCTACATAATTATTGTATGTAAACTTTGTTCATCTATTAATACCTGCTGAAAAATCCTAAAAAGGTGCAGTCAAATTAACCTTCAACCTTTTTCGTGACTTATACCCGTTTTCACCATCAATCCACAATTTTTAAGTAACCCCTTTGGTAACACCTAACAGGAATTTTGTTTTCATAGGGGTCACTTAAAATGGAATTGGGATTGATGGTGAAAACGGGAATTAGTAATTTAAATAAAGCTGAAGTTAGGTAAGAAAACATTGAAAACTTCTATGTTAAACACATGTTATTATTACATTACAGCGCCACTTTATACCTATTAGGTGCAAACAAACATAAATAAACACCTACGTTACATTTGTCCGACGCATTAGCACCCAAAATAGATAAAAAAGCGCTAAAAGTGTTTGTATTTGAGGACAGTTATTAAAGTATCGGTGTTTTCCAAAGACGGCCATTGTTTGCGAATGTGGCGCCAGGTTTATAGTGATGTAACGAGCTTACTGTTAATATCGATATTTTTTATCGATATCTAAGAGCAGAGTTTTTAAACTTTATGCTGAGACCTATTTAAAAAGGTCATAAAGTCATAAAAAGTCTTCAATTTTCTGCAAATATGCCTTTTAAATTTCAAAAGATTTTTCGAAAAAACCATGTGTGTGGTTACGAAGACAAATTCATCAGTTTCACAGGAACTGTTGCTGCAGTTTCCATTCGAAATAAACTTATAGAAAACACCAAATTCATAAAGATCCCTACTGCCCATTTATGCCAAGAAACCCTCAGATTTATACGTAGGTTAAAGAAACAATATTTGCAAACTACATAAACATATTCTGCAATCTGCATTCTTCGTCTTCAAATTAGCAATTTTTGTCTTAAAGCATTTCTTCGGTTTAAATGAGGTAGTAATAACATAACTAACTTTTAATTTATCTTCTCGAACTTAATTATCTCTGTTGTAAGCAGACTAAACGGAAAATACGTAAATTACAAAGCTTCACAAGAGCGGTAATTGAGCTGTTTTTCCGACGTGGTTAGACAGGTATTGTCTGCAAATATGGCGCCAAAGGTGGCAGTTAGGGATGAGCTTTGTTTATGATATCGATGACAAATTTGTCAGTCATAAAATATGTTAAGTAAACACGTCTACTTTTATTTTAAAGCAGATGTCATTGGTGACTTCTGGAAACAGTTAAAACAACTTGAAAATAATATTTATGGGCACTTAAGCCCTCTCTTTTTTTGTGATAAAAAGTCATTGTCATTGAAATGTTGTCTCATTTCGAGTCAAAACCATAAAATATTACAACACTCAATTCCTTTTCAATTTTGCAATGGCGTCTTAATGCTGGCAAAACCCTCATTTCACCATTGTTAAAAAGAGCCCAGGCTCACTCAAAGCAGGTTTATTAGCGTGACAATAAATCGGTGTTTCCCAAAGCGTGCGGAAACTACCGGCTTGAAATGCATTGTTTGCAAGTGGCGCCAGACGCGTCCGCTAGTGACGCGCTTGTTTTGTCGACAGATCGCAACTCGATACCCCAGCCATAATAACGAGGGTAAACATAGCTATTAATGTTCAGACTCTCATTGGCCTTGGTAGTTTTGGCTAACTGCATGTTCCTTACGATACCGATTTAACTGATCTGACAAGTAGTAGCACCAAAATAAATAATAGTTGTAGCTGTTTTTTAGACAGATTCGTAGCTAAAACAGGCTATACAGGAGAAGAGGCGGTTGAATCGAGTATTGGGTATTATGATGTGTAATTAATACCAGCGTGTTCTCTCTAGTATAAGATATGTGCTTTCTCTTGATAGGTAATTAACTGCACCCAGGGGTGCATGTAAGTGATGTAAGAAGCAGTCGGCTTTGGACAAGAATAAATGATAGAGCCGCATTTACCTACATACTAGACACCTTTTATACGATCAAAAGGTAATCTAATTTCGTATTTTGATTATGACTCAGTCAATAATGCGAAAATTTATATCATAAACATTTGAATATGCAAATCGTTTAAATTCGCAACAGTTTAAGCGGATTGTACGTGATTCGTCAAAGGATTTGCGACAGTGTATCGCGTGGATTATCCACTTATCGATACAACGCCTCTCGTTGGCTGCCGACCTCATTCCGCGCGGCGGCGCCTGTCTCGATTAGCAGGCGCGCACCACGCTCATCACTATTGTTTTTTTAGGCGACGATTGTTTTTGATCTCGAAATGTCAAGTTTCTTTCATGATTTCATATGACCTACTGCACCTTGCGGTCGTTTGCGAAGCTTCAAAACAAGGTGCACCTAAATAGATTTCTGAGTATTCACGTACTAAATCAGTTTTTGAACAATGAACAAAATGGTCTAAATTATTGCCAAACAGGTTGAAAGCGTTCTCATTTAAGATTCGCAATGACAACATGACTTATACTCAACATTCTTGTTCTAGAAAAAACGGCGAACTAACCAGTAACCACAGCCCAGCCCTGCGCACTGTGAGCGAAATATAAAATTAATATATCATTCGTTAAAGTTTATAGCGAGTGTTAGAGCGGAGACGTATTAAATTATTAAGGCTCGGTGCGAACGTAGGAACTCAGATGTCGTTAATCTTTCTGGGATCGCGGTTTCGAAATTAGTTTACGGCACCTAGATTCTGCCTCGGTGCCTACGACAGATTATCGTGGTAAGAATCGAGTCTTAGCTGGTATTATAAAATTACTTGCAAGTATAATTTTCCCTTCAAGAATTGAACAGATTCTAGCTTTTGGTCCGAGCATTGGAATTTAATCAATTGCAGACTTGAATCTTCGCTTGAGATGTCATCTTTTTAAGTTAAAAAACGGGATGACTACAATCAGTAAAAGGGTCAATTTCCCAAACACATTTTTTGAGCGGCGTAGCTGAAAATGATATGTTTTTTATGACATAGAACTTTGATTTTTTTTTACACGAAAATATGCAGAGGTTCCATTTTGAGGACAACATTATTAATGAGTATTTTCTTTTACAAATTCGACAAAAAATAATTGAACTAAGCGTTTCTAATTTTGGTGCAGTGTCCACATCCTTAATTTCTTACAATATGTATTTTTTTAGCTAAAGATCAAAACAGAACTTAGGCAAAAAGTATATTTTTGGATTATACAATCTATCTATTATCTAATATTACCAAATTAAGCAAGTTTCCCAAATAACTGTGATTAAGTCACGTCCTTAAGTTTTGTCCGCGAAAAATTTATGATTTTGGTGTCAATAATGAAATAGCTCGTCAGTTTCTTTAAAGATCAAACAGGATTTAAACACTCCCATCATTCGTTAGGTTTAGTACCGCCCCCGCGAGCAGTGACGGCAGACGGGTGCAAGACCTCTGCGTCTTCCCGCCAAAAACGTAAATGTGTTGTTTTTTTTTAAACGGACAAGAATTCTGCAATTTTGGTGTCTTTTTGTATAAGATTTCTAAGCTATTCTTTTTAGTTGAATTCCTCGTATAATGTAAAGGAACTGTTTTCATACCATGTGTTAAAATGTTATTGTTATATTTAAAACAGATTTCATATAATTTAGCTTTTTCAACGAGAATCTAATTTTGGTGAGTCAATTTTGGTGTTTTTGGTGGTGCACCAAAGCATTTTTAACCGACTTAACTCCGTCAATTGTGAACCGATTTTCAAAATTCTTTTTTTGTTCTATAGGGTACACTTATGTCGTGGTCCCATTGTCACCAAGTCAGGATCTGATGATGGGATCCTAGGGAAATCGAGAGTAAACCTCAAATTTTGTAGGAATGCAATACGTTTTCTAAAGTTATTCAAGTAGTCATCATCTAATGTTGATGAGGTGATGATGAAAGGTAAAACTCCTTAACGCTTAGGAGTTGGAGAATAATTCTTTGAATATTTTAGGTAGGTATGTACATACAGTTGTATTATTTCAGGTATTTAAGATGAGCTGATGATGAAAGGTCAAACAACATAAGTTAGGAGTTAGATGATACTCAATACTCATTTGTTGATACATACATTGACACATGATACATTGATACTTTTTAGTTGCCGATATTTAAAGTAAGGAGCCTGTATTTTGCTAGGAAGATTATTTACACTTGGATTGTGATTAAGACTATAATTTTCCATTACAAAATGGAAAATTATAGTCTTAATCACATTAAACATAGGTACTGTCCCTCTTCAGTGACAATAACAAGGACTAATCAACTAAAAAGCATGAAAAAAAAAATTTTAACAAAAAAATTAAAACCGACGCCAACAATCACTTAAAAGTAGAAAATAAGTACGTCGTTATTTATTTATTAGGACAATATACCATGATTAATATTTTTGGAGTCGGTGCTGGTAAATTTAAAACCATTTCTTGAGCTTAGCACTAAGATATGACCGACTGACAGCATATTTTCTAATTTTGATGCTTTAATATAAATTTTGGTGTTCTCTTAATTTTGGTGTAAGGAAAATCTAAAAAACTACTGGACAAAATTTAATGTCTTAATCATTTTAGAAACAGTATAAGTTTCCAATAAATTTGATCTATAATTAAAGAATAAAAATACACAAATAACAATTTCCACCAAAATTAGGCAAAAATATGCACTTGTTGAAATTCACCCAAAAACGCAATTAAGCGACATCTAATAAAATTGTGAGTGATAAACATGATGATTTTTTCACTATTCCTTTAGGCTTTGGCCCGATTTCCGAATTGCAATATTTGACTTGAGTGTGCTCATCTTCATGAGTTTTTCATAAACAGCTGCAGTAAGTACTTGAAAAAGTAAATCATAAAGTAAACCCACTTATAGTTATTGCGATGCAGGCCTGCGAGCCTAGTGCAATAACTACTGCTGTTCCTTGTATTGTACCTACCTAGTTTTTAATGAAAATAAATATTTTATTTATAATTATATTATTAAAATTCATACTCGCTTGAAATGTAAGATGAGCAAGCTGAAGCTGGAAATCATTTCAGTAACCGGGCCTTATTGTGAATTGCCATTATTTTAAACATTTAGTTCATAACAACTGTGCCCCGCCTTATGGCAACTGCGCCCGCGCAGTATTAATCATTACAGTTTTATTTACCAGCTCAAGTTACACGCTATATGTGTAATTGTCCACATCGTGGCGCCACCGGCTTTGGCCGTCTGCCACCGCGATTAATTTCGAAATCCAGACACCGAATGTGAATGCAATAAATGCGTAATCGATGCATCAGGATTGTCGTATGCGCAACCGGACATACCAAGCTAAGCACTGTCGCGTCTTAATCATTTGCAATAAGTGCCATTTTGCCATACAAATATGTATAATCTGATATGCCGTCGACTGTACATTAGGACCTAGTTGGTGAAGACACTGATTATGTATGCGTCGCTAACTTTATGAAAGTGCCGGTCTGATTATAAAGATCTAAAGACACATTTCTCATACATGATAGATGATGAATAATTCAATTTGAAACATTTCAATTTTATATGATACTGACTAAAGGCAGATGGAAAATTCTGAGACCGGGATTTGAAAAATACTTCACATTAATACAGCAACGTTAAT
This sequence comes from Ostrinia nubilalis, assembly GCF_963855985.1. NCBI lineage: Eukaryota > Metazoa > Arthropoda > Insecta > Lepidoptera > Crambidae > Ostrinia > Ostrinia nubilalis. Next base: position 4,359,257 of record NC_087097.1, on the reverse strand, counting down.
TGTAGGGGTACCTACCAAGAGCATAAGATACAATAGCTTTGTTTCAAAAGTAACCGTTCATTTCGCAGAATTTATGACGAACATTAATTACATGAAACGCAATTGCAAGTTTATTCTTTATAAACGCGATTCGCTCGCAAGCAAATTACAATGCAACGCATAATGCGCACGCGCTGTAAATTGGAAGCGGGCTTTGTTTGGAATAACCGCTTTTATTTATAATAATCCCCAGTTGCACTCGCAAGTCTCAACAAAGCAGATTTAAACAGTTAAATACCGCAATTAAATCGGAAAGTTAATTAATGCTTGGTTTATTACAAGTTCACAATATTTGATTTAAGCGTAGTTGTAATTATATGACGCGAGCCAATGTAGACTTTATTGGTATTAAAATAAAAACATCGGCTATGCTTTTGGCATCGCGTCGATCCGTCGCCCGTGACTCGCCTTATGATAGGGTTACATAGTGGTTTTATTCATGAGAGACGTTCCATTTTTAATTTCGAAACATTTTTTTTCTTGTGCAATGAAGAGGCTTGCAGTAGGTGAGATTCGTAACTGCCAGTATTAAATATCAATTATCCAGATGACAGATCCCTAATATTTCAGAACTTAGCTTTAATTAAGTTCTCGATAGCCTGTATTATAATACTGTCCCATATCGTTATTATAGTACTAGCAACTCTGTTTGCAGTTGGCTAGGCGCCACAGCTGATCTCATTTCCTTGCCATTATTGGGCGCACGCATCACCTGCTATGATCGCATCGGTGACATGCCAAAACGGATCGTAGTATATTGTAGATTAAAATTATTATCTCTGTTACTATTGCATCCATTCATTCATTATGATTTGTGTTTGTTTATCGTAATATTAGAGTTAGTTACGTTTAAATATCGCTATATCGCGTTTATCTATATAATTATGTACAATTTTAAAGCAAATTAACAAGGTTTAGTTTTTAGGTACTATGTATTACATCAATATATTTTTTATAGTCATAGTCATAAATGTTTATTGCATCATGTTGGTACATTTGGATCTTAAATATTAATACAGAGTCCCGAAATATGGCCCTGTAAGGGCATTGCAACATTATAGGTACATAAAATATTAAAATCTAAATTATCAAAATAACAATATTACAGACAATTGCTTAGGTATACTTATAGATTTATCTAGAGTTGAGATCAAAGATCAAAGATCGCTAAAAGAAAACGGATACCATACAGGTAATTTGATTTTTTCGGTCGATCCTAATCTCATCTACAAATTATTGGTGCAACTAAATAGTGATCGTCAAAAAAAATAAAAAGACACTGTTTGCCATTGCATACTTCTTTTCAAAGGGTTATGTATCACAATACATATCAAAACGAGTCAATTGTCACACCACAACAATAATCCAATCCCGGCAATTTGCATTGTAGTTGGTCACCCCACGCATGCACTTGGCGGTACGCCACCGCTGACCTCATTGCGTCGCCGTTTTTGGCGCCACTGTCGCGTCGCAATGATCATATCACACCGATGACATGCCAAATCCGAAGATTTTATCGACAATCGCTCGGTTATTATGCAGCACTAGTGCTCGTATCAACGATAATATTTGCATTCGAATAAATTGTACGTGCGCTGATAATATCGTTTGGTTAGATTATCCGAAGGTAATGTTTGGTTGGAGCAATTAGAAACTAATAGCTACCTATTACACCTAAAGTAAGGTAAACAAAACTGTATTTGTAACTGCGTAAATGTAATTTTGTCATTGAATTTGTTGTTAAGAACCTTGGTTAACCTTGTTTATTAAAAGTGCCCGTGATACCAAATAATTTTCCGCTAGATAGGTAGGTAAGTAAATTCGCTTTTAGTTAAGGAATATTTCAGAAAACTTTACAACAGTTTTAATGGTGGGACAACAAATATCTTTGTGCTATTTTCGTATACATCGAAGCTGCTTCATCATCATTATCAATATCAGCTATACAGGACGTCCACTGCTGAACATAGAGCTCCCCTAATTATTTCCAGATTAACCATTTATAAAGCTTGCTTTCCTTTAATACCTTTCTACTTGCCTTACTCTATTACTAGGCCTATCCTGAAAAAGCTCTATTGTCACTCATGCATATAAAATGTTTGTAGTAGGCTGTCTAGTTATAAAGGGAGAGTGAGAATCATTTAACCCATGTAAACCCTAGGCGTGCCTGCTTTAATAACTGTAGACTTACCACCTCAACCAGTCATAAAGGTAGGCGCCAAACTACGAAAGGGAGAGTCATCAATCCCCAATTTTTAACTGACCCCTATGGTAACACATAATAATTATGAATGTTGTTTACATAGGGATCACTTAAAAATTAGGGATTGATTGTGAAAACGGGCATGAGCATCGTTTAACCTAGGTAGAACCTGGGTGGGTCGCTGGTTTCATAACTGTATAGAGCCTACATAAAGGTAGCGCCATAAAGCTAGGCGCCAAACTATTCAAGTCCTAAGGGACTTACGTAATACTCGTAGGTCATAGATTATCTACTTATCGCTTTAGCACACAAGACATAAACCAGCCGGTCTGTGCTTGCGACAGACGTCTTTAGCCACTATGGGTTAACATTAAACCTAGCATTAGGGTTGGCAATGAAGAAGACTTGAGTTATTTGCTTAAATATATTTTAACTAACAAACTGGCAGTGGAAATCCATAAGTTAATGTGATCGTACTTCCAAAGACAGGCCCCTCACTAGGTGAACAGACGATCTGGTGAAAGTCGCGAGAGGTGCCTGGATGCGGCGGGCGGAGCAGGACTAGTCGTTGTGGAAATCCTTGGAGGAGGCCTTTGTCCAGCAGTTGAATTCGTTTGGCTGAAACGAGAACGACAATAATTTCCAATGATTTGCCTTCTGTTTCTAATAAAATGAGGCTTTTTTCTTTAGTAGGTACTATATCCCGAAAAAGGTGAATTGTCAGTTAAGTCGTGAATTAATAGATTTTGTACTTGTAGATCTAATTGTACTTAAACAAGCCCCTTGCTGAAGAAGCCTTCAATGCTTATACATATACATTAGGTTTTTTGACTAAACTAAAAGTTTTCAAGTAGACAACCCTAATAACCCGCTTTAAACTAACATTTGATTATGTGTTCTAACGATGAAGCAATTTAGAATCGGCTTGTGTGTGTTTTATAATCGCCATTTTGTTTTATGACTGTATACTTTATGCATGTCACGCTATAAACATAAATACACCATTAATAAAGTGTCATTTCTGCATTACTTCCTTAATCTTTGTCTAGTTAACCCCTTGCAAGATAGAGCATAAAAGCCCTCATCTATTCATTAACTACGTTTGAGGAGGGCCAAACTTTTACTAGGCTAGGATGCGCGCCGTGATAAAATCTTATCGACTATTTTTACACGACAAATGTATGGGCTTATTACATAAAATCGATAACTTATCGCGGCGTACATCCTAGGCCTACTGATGTTTGTTAAATAAACACTACAATAAAAGGTCAATCAACACAAACAAGAGTTCATGTTGTTCATCCTCATAAGAGAAACGGCCTTTCTTTAACTGTTAATTTGAACACCGAACTTTTATTGGGGCTATCAAAGTATCAACTAATAGGTTAAGGGCTAAGCTGAAAAGAAAGCACACAATGCATAATATTATAATTTTAAGTGTGACCGAAAGATCAGATAATAATACTCAATTACTAAATGTTTGATGAAGGCACTTTAACAAATACAAAGCATGCAGTAGATATTTAGATCCGCCACATTTCGATGATATTTAGCACGTTTAGATTATCTGTTATTAAGAAGTAGTAAATTAACATTTCCGAGCCTTTTCATTAAGTGAAAAGTCTTATAAAACTCGTTTTTGGCCTTTTTCTGCGTTCCATTCACTGTATCTTTATCTTTTTAATTCAATTATACTTTTTCTGCAATTTTAAGAAATCATTTAAATTAGAATCAAACAAAGAAAGTGCCACCAGTCCCCTAGCCTACGATATGTTTATTACTACAGTCAGTCCAATTATTACATACGTGAAATTGTTATAGCTTTTCTTTAGGCCGTGCAACCTTAATTGATTTCTTCGAGGGCAATATACATGGTAATTAGTTTTTTAGATGATGGACGGAGGAGGTAATTGCCGCTGATTGAAGTATTTTAAGATAAACTTCGGATGAGAACCCGTTCAATTTAGGGTTTATTGGTTTTGAAGAATGTAAATAGTGGTTTTCGTCACCGTCAATCGGTTTGGTTTGAAGTTTCGAGTGATTAAAAATCGATTCGGATTCAGAGTCCTACTTAATTGAAAGAGATTTTTAACATTGTAACATTATCGATGCAATGAATAATTGAGTATTGAGGTTTTTCGTTGTTGAGTAACACTTGACCTTTACAATGTTTAAGAATCAATTAAAACTGACTTTTCGTTGTATGAGTAACAAACTTGAACTTTACTCAGGGGCATGTTGAGTAAATGACTCTTGATTGCTGTATTTTATTGATAACAATTAAGTACAAAAAGTTTATTTTGCTTGCATTAAGTACTTGTTTTGCACATAAGATTGATTTCAGACAAAAAATAATTAGTAATTAGGTAATGTACTAATTAATGGTTAATTTTTAATCAACAAATTAATACCTAGTTACAATATAATTTACTTGTTATAAATAGTTGCACGAGCTGCAACACAACTATCAATGTTGAAATTAATTTATTTTAATTTTAACTGTCTTTTTCCCATACATTTCCAGCTATCGCCGAGCACCTTGTCGGGCCCTGTCCATAAAATGAAATTCCATGCAATTTATCAAACTCTGACAGAACATGTGGGCTAAACAATGATAAATCATTAGCGCGCTCGTTAAACAAGGTTGTATGAGAGTCATACAATGACTTTGTATGTTATTTGCATTATTGGTTGAAGTTGTATGAGCATTTCAGAAATGTTGAATGTGTCTTTTTTCATTGGGATCCCATTTCACACTTTCACAGCCCTTGTCATAAAATACAGTAACACCCAAAGTGGTCAAAAAGTTGACCACACAACCTAATTCCAATAAAATTGTAAAAAGACGTGTTGCGAAATTTTTGACGATGACTGTACCACAAAATCATGAAATTAATTTATACATTTTGTCTTCAGTATGAGAATAATATTTAATCTTTTTGTGCATACCAAATTGACTTGTTACCGATACATAACAATGTAATACAATTACGAGTATAAATTACTACAGCAGCATTTAATTTTGCATCTTTATTTGCTGAAAAAATGCTTTGAAAACAATAATTAGAGAGAAGCAATTAAAAAGAACAATTTTGGTTCTAAAGAAATGTAAATGTTACTAACTGATTATTCTTAACAATCACGGCGTTAATTACGAAAAAAGTCGGTGCGTAACAAATTAATTGCAAGAAACTATAGATGCGGGTCATTAGTTGTATTATTTGTGTTTTTGTCTTAATCATAAAGTTTTATATTTATTTTTCTTCATTATTCATGTTCGTCCCGTAACTGCGGGTATTTTTTCAAGTGAAATATCATGTTGGACGTGTGTTATGTTTAGTTATTTTTAATTAGTCCATGTTTGAACGTAAGTAGGTACTTATTGATGTCAAAACTTAATCTCACAGATAATTACTTGCACGATTATAATTTCTTGTGTAACTTTTTAATGAAACGCATTTAATGTTAACCATTAAAGTTAAACTGACTCCTGCTGGGCATAATTAATGGTACTTAACTGGTTCTGATTTAAATAAGTAATGAAATATGATAACTGAAATTATGTGACTATTTCTATCGAGTTCAGATTTAAATGTTCTAATTTGTTATAATGCGCGATATTACAGCACATCAGACTGTAAATTTTTGTTGCAAAATCGACTCTATTGCTATGGACATAAGGCCGCTATGTAAAGCTTGACGTGCCGTTGCCTGTATTAATGATTGCCCATTTTTTATCGCCCACACACGGAGGCCATTAAAACAGTATCAAGTCGTATCATGATTGAGAAAGAAATTAGTAAATTAATGTTTTAGCAACTTCTTGAAGTTGCTTGATTGCTCTGTTATTCTGTACATTAAACCATTTCCAAAGTAGATTAATGTTGTTGTTGAATATTTACTTATAAAAGCGAAAGGTCACTGACTGACTGACTCACTCACTCATCATGAAATGTTAGAAACTACAAGTGCTAGGACGGGACACTAATACGGGATTTTGCAAAATTCAACCCCTAAGTGGGTAAAACGGGATCCGTACGAACTCGGTTAAATGTGTATACTCGGTCGACTCAAAGGTTCTGGGTTCGATTTCAAAGGGGAAATAGGTAGATTGTGTAAACATTTTTGCATATTGGACTATACTTAATGAATGTGTTATCTAACTTAGTTGAACACTAATTTATTAATTTATTTAAAATTTTACCGTCGTAGCAACCACATCTATTTTCAGAACTTCTCGTTATTAAATAACATTATTAAATGTAAATCTTTTTCCTTATTTACTTGATTAGTCATTTGCATAAAATAATTTTATTGTCAATTAGGTACACTACATGCGTAGATTAGCATAGTAGTTTTAAAGTTGGCATAAGCGCCAAGTTTTTATCGGTGAAAATGACTTAAATGACTGTTTTTTAAACTGAAAGAATACCTAAGTACCTAATCTACATATAACAGACATACAGCTATATACCTAAGGCTGAGTTGCACCATCTACTTTAAGTTAACAAACGTCAAAAATTTGTCAAACTACATACAAAATACACCATCAAAGTAAAGTGGTGCAAGTAGTTCATAGGGTTTTTTGTAAGAAAAAACTTGACTTAAATCGCATTACAAGCTACTTTCTTACATTGTAAGTAATTTTAGTTATTATTATTTCTTCAACTGTATCTTGAAAAGTCCCTTAAAAAACTTTCAATTACACTTCATTATGGTTATTGCCGTAAAACCGCCGAAGCACGCTCTATCATTATTTATACGAATCGGCCCTTCCCATTAAAATAATGGGAAATAATAGTCCACTCCACATATGTCTCTTCAAATTATCATTTTCCCAACGATACCGACATCCGTCGATTAAAACCGAATTTGAGAAAATTGGTACCGTAGGCACCACACCAGGCTCTACATTTCTGTTCCAAAATCGCTTCTACAGGGTGGCCCAGAAAGAAATTCACTTTTCAAAATTCAAGGAAAAAAATTCTGTGTAATTTTGTAGAACTTTATTCATTACAATTCAAAGAAAATGAAATGGAATTTGTTATTAAATTTACCTTTAGTAAATTACATCATCCAGGAGATTTCCTTGACGCTTACAATATTCGATCAACATGCATCAAAATCTTGAAATGCGTTCGTTAGAATTACCTCGAAACTTATTTTTCATTTTTTGCCGAATGTTCAGCTTCAGTTGCTGCATGGTTGTTGGATTATAAAAGTATACTCTATTCTTAAGGTAACACCACAAAAAGGAGTTTTCTGGAGTGAGATCAGGACTTCCTGGTGGCCAGGAGATGTCACCCCTGCCTGAAATTATTTTTTTGTGGGAACATGTCTCTTACCATCCAAATGCTCTCATTTGAAGTGTGACACGTAGCCCCATCTTGATGAAACCAAGTGCTATTGTCATAGCCTTGCGAATCTTGACACTTTGAAATCAAAAAGCCTGTCAGCATGCCAGTATAGCGCTCTCAAAAATTAACCATCCTTTCGATGCAACAAACCAATTAAGCAGGTGTGAAATCTCTTTGCCACTAAGAAGCCCTTATCTCATTCCAGCAGACTTATTTTTGTGTGGTTACGTTATGAGCAGTGTATACTCTAATAATCCAAAAACTCTGCAGCATTCATCCATCCTGAATCCATTTAGAGGTAACTCTAACGAAAGTTTTCCAAAATTTTTATGCATGTTGACCGAATGTTGTAAATGTCAAGGGAATCACATGTACGATCAAATTTAAAAAAGAAAGTAAATTTAAAAATAAATTGCATGAAATTTCCTTTAAATTGCAATAATTAAAGTTCTACAAAAATGTACAGTTTTCGTTTCCTTAAATTTTCAAAAGTGAATTTTCTTCTGGGCCACCCTGTATTCCAACCAAATAAGGTGCCTGGCTTTACCTTGTTGACGTCGTCAGAACTAAAACCCAGGTAGAAACCGAACGCCAATTTGACCCTAAATTACAGACTAAGGTTTTTTTCTGTATCTTTTTCCTAGAAATGTATATCGGATGTAGTTTGTAGAAAGTTTGATAAGGTGTATGGTATCGGACTCTTATCGTTTTTGAATTTTTTATCAATATAGATTACGGTACTTTCTTTTTGATGCTTGACATCTCTAGGATGTAATATACGTCGTTTGGTTTCACAATATTTTAATAAATAGGTAAAAAAGATAGGTAAATCAAGAAGATTTTGTTACAAATAAGAACTCCTTGTTCAGCATAAATGCAAAATATAAGAAAAACTCCGTTAACAATTGAAGAAAAAAAACAAAAATAAATAAGTACTAAATTAAACATTAATGGGTTCCTACATCCTTTATCGAGTTTGTAATACATACGATAATAATATTTCATATTACGTACATAACTACTAGTAACCTATAAAATTACCTTTCAATGCGTGCAAAATGTTTTCATTATAAATCTTCACTTCACCCATACATTTTCATTAATTAAGATATTTCTTTACATTTTATTGCCTTCATTACAGGAGCTTTACATCAATTTCAATGCTAGATAATTGGAAGCGGTACTAATTATACTGAAATAGATTTTCTAGCCTGAAGGTAGGTCCGCAATTTTATAATTTTGTACTACTACTTTTACTAGAAAGATGCTACGAATAGGCTAAATAAAACTTTCAACAAATTAAATTCAGTTTAGCTTCAGCAGGACATAATGGATGTTAGAAGAAGCAGTAGGATCTCTGTAACTACATCTACGAAATATCTGAACATATCTCTCTGTAGCCTCGAGTTTTTCAGGGATTTTTCAGTTCCCTTTTTAGGTCGTAGCTTGCCTTAGAAAATGACAGGCTTTTTGGATCATATTTTTATTTCATATTTCTATTACAGGTTAGAACCAAGAAAGTGTTATGTTGTTCTTGTGTGTGTGTTTTTTTTTTTTCAAAAAATATTGTAAATTACCCGCTACCTATGGACTGCACGCCGCGTCGCTTACGTCGTTTTTGGAAAAATATCAGGTTATTTTCAGAATTTCTTAGTTTTCACATACAAATTGGTAGTCTAACCAGGTCTAATGAACTCTACTGAGCCCTCTCCCATTATACCACGTTAGAACACCAATGACAAACGAGCAACGTTTAGTGTCAATTAGCAAACCGCCCGTTTTAAGTATAAATAATGAACGCCGGTGGCAAAACAAACTTTATGCACATAGGAATACGTGGTATATGACACAATGTCAAGAACGGATGCCGTGGAAGTTGTGACTGTTAAGACAAAGTGGTTATAAGAATAGCACGCTATATTTTATATTTCAGTACTTTTTGACTTCCTTTAAAACATAAGCAGTTACAGCAATATGCCTCGGTTATACGCCATCGGTTATACTCGACTTTAATATTTACTTTAATAAATAAACATTATAATAATAATAAAAAACAGTTTACCTACAAAACCATGTAAAACGCGAAATGGTTCATCTTTTCAGTAAAAAGCGGGTGATTCTCAAACAAAATTTATTCATAAGATTAGCATTTAGAATCGCGGCCGTTCAACCAGTCATCCCAAATTCAAAATCAATTTTACAGGAACTCATTTGAAATTCATGCAAAGAAAAAAAAAACAAAACCATATTTGTTCTTCCATTTATAACAAAGTCCTTCACATCAACAAAGAACGTTCAGGAAATTGAGGAGAATGAGGAATTTAATAAACAAAAAAACAGACACGCAACGACGGGCGCACGCAACTCCTAAACGAATTGCCCTCACTATTAAAGTCTTCACAATTAGAGCTAAGCGAATTCGTGCTTAGATCCACCTCTTTGGGCTGCGGAGGTCCTATGTCATTATGGAGGTATGGTCTTGGGATCAGGGTTGGCAATCTTAAAAAAATGCACCAGTTATTGATGTAACTCATAACAATGCAAACTCACACACGACGTGTTTTTAAACTATTATGAAACGATGTGGGAAACTTCTGAAATTGGTCTGAACATTGAAATTCCACTGAATTCTTGAGTTTTTGAAACGAAACTCGAAACTGTCCTTTTTATCAATTCCATTTTTGCGGATGAAAGAATCATTTACAAAAATTAAAAATCACTTAATTCCCAAAAATAACTGTCGAACATAACACATAAGCACTTCAACTCTAATTTCCATATTCATAACACTCGGCAACCCTACGCAGAATCAACATCGCTCTGCCCAAACCAAAAACGCTGTAACTGCCAACAAGCCGTGTTGTTTTAAGGCCATTCGGAGTCCGTTCCAGTCCGCGCGGTACATCCGATAATTACCTACAGCGAAGCGCCCCGCCGCACTATGGAGCGAAATTGCGATTTATGGACATAGCGATTTTTTTCACAATTTCTATTTTAAAAAAATACCTATCGATAGGTTACGTTATTCTGATGAATAAATGCTGCACAAGTTTTTCTCTAAAACCAATAGTTTGACTGGAAAAAAATATTTTCCATTTTCGTTGTATGGAATGAAACATAAAGTGGTCGATTTCGACTAAGCCTTGACAGATCTTGCTTTGAAACTACTTGAGCCTTGTTCTATGGCTTGTTGACTGTAATCCTACGCTATCAGCGCGCATCCAAAGTTGCCCGTTCACAAGTTATGAGGTTCTGAAAAATTAAAAAAAAGTAAGTAAAAGTGACTTTTTTTTGGAATATCTTTAAAGATTTAACAAAAATATAAAGATTTTATACGTTAATAATGTAAATTAACCTTAAATTACTGCTAAAAACACATTTTAATAAACTTAAAAGGAATTAAACCAGCGATTTTTTTTTCACAATTTCTGTTTAAAAAAAATACCCATCGATAGGGTATGTTATTCTGATGAATAAATATTATGAACGTTTTTCTCTAAAACCAATAGTTTGGCTGGAAAAAAATATTATCCATTTTCGTTGTATGGGATGAAACATAAAGTGGTCGATTTCGACTAAGCCTTGACAGATTTTGCTTTGAAACTACTTGAGCCTTGTTCTATGGCTTGTTGACTATAATCCTGCACTAACAGCGTGCGCCCAAAGTTGCCCGTTCAGAAGTTATGAGGTTCCGAAAAATGAAAATTAAAGTAAGTAAAATTGACTTTTCTTTAGATAAGACGACAAGAGAAAGGTTAATTACATTACTAAAGTATATAATTTTCATGTTTTAGTTGAATCTTTAAAGATTTATACCCAAAAAAAGATACTTTTACTTACTTTAATTTTCATTTTTCGGAACCTCATAACTTCTGAACGGGCAACTTTGTGCGCGCGCTGTTAGTCTAGGATTATAGTCAACAAGCCATAGAACAAGGCTCAAGTAGTTTCAAAGCAAAATCTGTCAAGGCTTAGTCGAAATCGACCACTTAATGTTTCATTCCATACAACGAAAATGGAAAATATTTTTTTCCAGCCAAACTATTGGTTTTAGAGAAAAACGTTCATAATATTTATTCATCAGAATAACATACCCTATCGATAGGTATTTTTTTTAAACAGAAATTGTGAAAAAAAAATCGCTGATTTAATTCCTTTTAAGTTTATTAAAATGTGTTTTTGGCAGTAATTTAAGGTTAATTTACATTATTAACGTATAAAATCTTTATATTTTTGTTAAATCTTTAAAGATATTCCAAAAAAAAGTCACTTTAACTTACTTTTTTTTAATTTTTCAGAACCTCATAACTTGTGAACGGGCAACTTTGGATGCGCGCTGATAGCGTAGGATTACAGTCAACAAGCCATAGAACAAGGCTCAAGTAGTTTCAAAGCAAGATCTGTCAAGGCTTAGTCGAAATCGACCACTTAATGTTTCATTCCATACAACGAAAATGGAAAATATTTTTTTCCAGCCAAACTATTGGTTTTAGAGAAAAACGTTCATAATATTTATTCATCAGAATAACATACCCTATCGATAGGTATTTTTTTTAAACAGAAATTGTGAAAAAAAAATCGCTGATTTAATTCCTTTTAAGTTTATTAAAATGTGTTTTTGGCAGTAATTTAAGGTTAATTTACATTATTAACGTATAAAATCTTTATATTTTTGTTAAATCTTTAAAGATATTCCAAAAAAAAGTCACTTTAACTTACTTTTTTTTAATTTTTCAGAACCTCATAACTTGTGAACGGGCAACTTTGGATGCGCGCTGATAGCGTAGGATTACAGTCAACAAGCCATAGAACAAGGCTCAAGTAGTTTCAAAGCAAGATCTGTCAAGGCTTAGTCGAAATCGACCACTTTATGTTTCATTCCATACAACGAAAATGGAAAATATTTTTTTCCAGTCAAACTATTGGTTTTAGAGAAAAACTTGTGCATCATTTATTCATCAGAATAACGTAACCTATCGATAGGTATTTTTTTCAAATAGAAATTGTGAAAAAAATCGCTATGTCCATAAATCGCAATTTCGCTCCATAGTGCGCCGGCGGGTATTATATCAGTCGAGTGTCACGCGCGCGCCCGTCAGGACGCTGGTGACGCTGGCGTGCGTTGTAGCACGTTGTATGATCGAAGTATTATTAAAAAATGGACATAAAGAGAAAGAAATATTGTGCGGCGTTCGGGTGTTTAAATTCGAAAAGGAATCTACCGGATTTATCTTTTTTTTCGCTTCCCAAAGATGCTGAAAGGTATGTTGGCCATGTAGGTAATCAATAATTCTTAGGATAGTATAGGAACCTAACCTACCATGACTACTGCTCAGAATGCGTTCGTTCGTTTCAGCCAAATGACGGCCACTGCTGGACAAAGGCCTCTCCCAAGGTTTTCCATGCGTACTTACCTACATACGTACCTACCTCATTACATTATAAGTAGATTAATTATTTTTTCACTAGACAGCAACCCTAACAGCGTAAGAAGAGTTCAGAGGCACGCGATAGAAAGAGACAAAACTTGTAGGTGAATAAAATTGTAGGTACGTAGTGCTGTGCGAGCTGAATTCCACTTTATCGCGTCGTAGCAAGACTCGCATTTATTTAAATCGTCTTGCGGAGTAATCCTTCTGTACCTGTACTATTACTTATTCTGTGGCCATTCGGAGTCCGTTCCAGTCCGCTTCCCGCGGCTGCCGGTGGGCGGCTACCCTGTAATCAGCCCCCCTCTCCCCTCTGCCCTGACTCTTTGGGAGCGGCCCGCGGTGATTATAAGAGAATTTTACTACTCGTTCGTTAGTCCGTCAAATCATAGGCACTTAATGGTCTGGGAGACGAGCCGAAAACGATTTCGTGTCATTTCTTAGAGCAAGTTTCGGGAAAATTATACTTTTGGACGGTAATTGTCTGTGAATTCGACTTTCGTAAGTATATGGTGTATAACTGCTAGAATTTCTAAAAAAATGTCTTTTTAAATCTAAACTGATCAAGTAAAATTATAATCTAACAATCTATAACAACAATTTAATAATTTTCTGCAAGTTACAATCTTGTAGTAAAGGAACCAATCCTGATGAACTTTTGAAAAGTAATAACACTAAAACAAAGATTTCGAATCTCAAATATCAAATCTCGGAATAAAATGATGATTGCATTAACTCCCATGGAATAAAACGTCGTAACTGACATTTACTATCAACATAGCATAAATCAGCAATAAATGGCGCATAAACGGGACCGCGTACAAGTATAAACGCATGAAATTATCGGATAATTTGGTTCAGCTGCGGAACCACCTGTTGGCCCTCGGATGAACTGAATCTTGTATGGGGTTTGTTAATTAATCTTTTGCAGCTGTGCTCGTTGCATATCAACGTAAATAAAAAGCCGGTTGCCGACTGCCAGTTCAGTTCTATTAACTTTAACTTTAATTAACTTTAGTATTTTTATATGACTATATTTTAGATGTAAGAAACGTCTCTATCATATCATAAGTTAAAACATAAAAAATATTTATTAATTCATCTTTCAAGTAAAGGCAAAGCAAAAAATATAATATTCAAAGTAATTACCCATAAAAAGACAGAAGAATTTGACTTTTAATGTAGCAATCAACAGCCATTTTCTGTTTTGTGTCCGAAGACATCCGTAAAACGAGATAATAAAAAAAATCGCATAAAAATTGCCATTCGGCATTAGGTATAGTATAAATACCTATAAAGAATCGTAAACCATAACATCATCGACTGTCATTAATAAACTAAAGAATTTCTTAAACGCATCGCCTCCAAAATAAAGGGTACGGGGGGCGTGACTGAGACCGCCGAAACCCAAATTATTGAAGTTTGTTTTCGAACTTACTTTACCTGGCTGGCTGAAGGCATTTTAAGTAAAATAAGAATAACAACCTCTTCCGAACTTTAACATAAGAATACAGACGTTGAAGATCAAAGATACATGAGAAGTTCCGTCGAAATCAACTCAGAATGGAGGATAAACGCAAAACGAAACGCAAGTAACTTTAACAGCCCATAAATTTTATGAGCAATCTATCAAATAGGCCCTAGATAGCCCCAACGGTCTCCCCACTTATTATTCACCTCCTAGACAGGCACCGTCACTTAGGGCACTAAAATAACCTAAGTGGTAGTTATAAATAGCTCTATAATTACTGCAATTTCGATGATAATGTCAACGGCGGCATAATTAAACGAAAATTACTAAAAATACACGAATAAGAACATATAAGGGTAATTTTATTCAATAATTACCAACGAGTACATGAGGGATCTTATAAACATAAACCGCTGTGAATATATTAAGTTTGTTGGTATATTTTATGAGTTATTATGGGATCTCTAACAATGGGGGAAAGCTTGGGTTATGGGAGTTGCAGTTAGCATCGCAAAAACGTTTCGCATGATGGTAAAGAATGCGCTATTCTATGGTCTTGTTGACCTCTATCTATGATGTAGCGGTTACACTATCTCAATACTTACCAGATGGAAAATTCAAATACGTATGTATAGTTACCTAATCAAAAAATCATCATCATTATCAATCAGCCATAGGACGTCCACTGCTGAACATAGGCCTCCCCCAATGATTTCCATAATGACCGGTTGGTTGAACTAGAACTTTACTGAATTGATTCAATCTGATTGATCTATTGTTTGATTGAACAATGTCATCAGAATTGTATCTCTACATATTTTTAAGTCTTGGTTCATTCCAGCATTTAACATAGAGTAAGTGGACTCTATAGATCCAGAAATTGTAGAGCTAATGAGTAAAGCCCCACTAATATCTAAGCTCCACTAAGTTAAGTAGAGTAGAAAAAAATCGCCATTCAATGATCGTCTAATTACTTATTTCAAGCGCAGGATCAGATAATAATTTCCAAACATATGTTATCATGATTCGCCTTACTTCAGCACACCTGGGCCCTTCGTTCGTTTAATGTTTTATTAATTTTTCACCAAAAACTTCTTAATATTTGCATATCTTATTTGGATACGTGTATTAATACTGAAATTAAAGGCTAACATTTACATTAACAACAAACCCTATAAATAAACAAAAGGCAAGAATAATATATTCTTGTAATTACTTTAGCCGTGTGTCTTGTTGACATGGGAATGGAAATCCATAAAACATGGTTCAGAGAAAAACAACGTGGCAAGAAAGCTATGCTCACTCATTACCAAATCATATGGATAATTTATCTAGAATTTAAAATTATTAGCAAAATTCAAGGTTGCATTTAAACACTGCGAAAGGTATTGTTTACATAAAATGAACCTTCAGGCGCGTTGATTTAAAATTTTGCATTCAAAATTGACCATCCTATTAAGGCCAAACGACCTGAGGGTTTACTCCAATACTGATTTGATTATCGGCTCTAAGCTTCTAACTTTTATCAACATTATGTGTGTGAGAGAGACAGAATTAAGGTGGAATATATCAAGAATAAGCAGCTGTTATATCACCCATTTTTTCATTGTTCTTTGCTGCAGTGTTAAAAAGGAATTCCTCTGAAACGATCGTGACACTTCATAAGATTCCTCTAAAAAAAACATCAATTTTGATTGCTGGAAAAGCTTGTTATAAGGCCTCCTAGCTAGCCTAGCTACCATCATCTTACCTAAGTTTGTAGCCAGTTCCTCTAAGATTGAGGATTCCGGCTGAAGATCACTTTCACTTTCAGCCTGATCATTAAAATGCATGCCAAGAGCTTCCTCGTTGTGGATAGGTACAAAAAATTGGCTTGACATTTGGCTATGATTAAAATGTCAATTAATAAAATCAAACCAAAACCTGGATCCAAAGCTAATGTAATTATGTTCTTTATAATACCGCAAACGTATTTCACGTGCTACGGACCGAGCAGAGTGTATGGTATTTTAAATTGCCAATAAATTCTCCACAGAAATTAATTCCGCGGATGCAATTTGCGCTAGCGAGGCTTGCAAGCTGCAACGATGAATTTCACTTTACGATCAAAACAACTACTATAATTAGATATGCTTGCGAAATACCGAAAGAGAATATTAAGGCACAAGCTACACTGCGAATCATCGCGATGCGAATTCGCAACTCAAAAAAGTGGGAGTCGAATTTGAGATTGAGAGTTCGTAGATCTTTAAGATGCGAGGCGATCGCAGTTTTGTGTACAAGCCCTTAGAGCATGCTATACTAATCTTGCTCGTGGTCAGCGCAAGAATTTGGTTTAGTCTAGGAATGACCGATGTTTACTAACTACTTACCATTGGCATAGCTTGATCGCTTGTCTTTATTAATTTTGAATAAATTTTTGAATTCTTGTGTTAATGCACGAGAACTTAATACCAGCCAAACCATAACTACCATTTTAGTAATTTACCAAAGTTTGGTATTATGGTCAACATGAATCTCATGTTTTTTGTCCGGCCTCATATCAAAAATGAAACTTCGTGAATTTCTCGCCAGTGTGGCCTGTTCCTAAAATAATTAAGTTGAATTTAATTACGTAACTCGAGTTTTCTGAGTACCGGAGCTACTCCTTTAAACATACTAATCAATTAATACGCGTCAAAATCGTGGAAATTGATTAAAGGCAATAAAAGAGAAGGAAAATAAAAGTTTTTTCCAACAAATTAGTGTCTGATGGAGCTTTAAAATATATGGCTCATGTCTTCAGTTAATTTATACGATTTTTTTCTTAAAAATAGACGTAGAGTTATGAGTGTGTTCTATGAATTATTGGAACTATGAAATGTAATTCGATGATACGGATAAATGATTTTAACAGTAGAATTCTTTCTACGAATAACAACCGATAAAAAATTACGTTACTGTTTCTTGTATCGGAAATTGGTTAGGCAGTTATTTCCTTTGTTCGGAAAATGAAAGAAGTAGAAAGTGTAGGTACATTGTATTATGTATCTTACCTTAGTAAGGCAGGTCTTTCTTTACCTAAGTATACTTAGAACATATAAAATGTTCTCTTGTACTCTTATAATGTGTGTACTGTGTATGTAAAACCAATTTATTTTGTAGTAGAACTGGCATTACTTGGTGAAGTGTTTATAGCCCAAGTAAAACTTTATTTCTAGTCGTTTCGCGTGGAATCCAGTAGGTACACCTATGGACACGTTCCTAACTGGGGTCCAATGATGCCTGAATTGCCTGAGGGCTCACGAAAACCCATAATGTGGAAAGTAATTAAAACTTGAACATAATCATAAAATTAATTAAAGGTAGCGATTACTCAGTCATAATTACAAGCGATTTGCTATTAATAGAGTTTGTTTTGTTGCTCCGAAAAAGATCGCTCTCTTTTGATATATTAAATCAAAATCAATAAAGAATCGCAAAATCTCGTAAAACTAGTTGTGCTGTAAGTACCAATAATGACGCTATTAACTCAACAGCACTGTCTTGTCCCGCCATTATTTTCTTAAGTAAATCTTTTAACGCAAAAACAAACAAAAAACGATCGCCGTTTTTACGCATTCCAAATTTAAATACAATCGCCGTTATTAAAACAAACGAAGTTAGCTTTTTGCGGATCTTTCATTACGGTTTTTTGCTCGGAGATTGCCACGGTCCCTTTAATGCCGCCTTTTTGCGTCTACCGAAAAATTCTACCTGGTTGCATTTACTTGTACGGTCAGCGTCAAATAGTGAACGAATTACGTCTTTCATACTACGAGAGATTATTGATTGAAAGGCTTAATTTGTATAATGAACATTACATTATTGTATAAAAAAATCAAATTACATCTTGGTTCAAGTTCAGTATAAATGTCAAGAGAAGAGAAAAAAGTGACAATCGTAAAAACATAAAAATAAAAAGTGAGTTTCTCGCCAGCCAGGCAAGCGGCCAAGGAGTTTGGTCGTAACTTTGCGACCTTTAATACAATTTTACTAGGCTGTATTCAAACAGAACAGTTTGCGGTGGTTTGCGACACCCAAAGTAGCCAATAAGTTCGCAACACGTCTTTGTTATATTGCAATAAGGTTGTGTTGAGTGTCAACTTTTTTGGCACTTTGGGTATTACAAACTCTTTGACGCTGACTGTTTCTAAAGATAATTTTCTACAGTAAAGTTTGCCAATATGACATTGGGAAAGTATGGATTAGTATTTTGAAGATGCCGATAAAAATATGTTGAAATAATAAACAAATAATAAGTCATTGAAAGGTCGTCGAACAAAGAGAATGTATTATGGCGGCTAGATAACGTGTTGTAATGTCAAACGACGAATTGTTTTTACCTTTTTTTTTACGTGAAAAGTACCATAGTGTCATAGATAGAGTTAGACGAAATAGAGACTTTTTTAAATCTGTATTACGTATTAAAAGATTCAATATTGTGTCTGCATTATGCGAATGTAGAGAAAGCAATACACGATGGAATGATAATAATATGATCAGCTTAATTAATGCATAGCAATGCACATTAATGCACGTATGTTACAGGCAAATAGACCATTAATTAATTAGGCTGGAAAAGAAATCCATGCAATTATTAAAATAAAAAGCTACTTTCACAGCTTATTAACTGAGAACAAAGAGTTAGTAGAGCACGGAGTGGAGTCGTGGCGGGGTCTTCACGACGCTCCGACAGCGTCGTCACGACGTCGTGTCGTGATGACGTGACGGAGGTGATTTGTCGGCAAATCAGCTGCTAGACGGGTGTTGATACTTGCGATTTGTTATAGGGTTGCCTGCCAGTGTATTCTGTGCACGAAAAAAAGATTATAATTTGCTACCTACAAACACGAGCTTTTTGTTTTCTTTTGAAAAGCTCTAAAGTTAATTTTATGTAATGTGCCTTACCTATGCCTTATTGTTTTGCCGTCTACTAACAGTAAGTATTTTCTTGCGTAAATCGCCGTTGTAATTTCATAAAAAAAAACCAATGAACCTACTAATAAATATGTAACAACAGAATCCCGGTTGTATCTGTGACGGCAATAATTTCCCTCCTGAAGCATTTATTAACAGAGAAACCATCAAACCAGGATCAAATAGGTTGACACAAACACAACCCTCGGACCCTGTCTCTCCAAGGTCGGCACAGCCCTGATTGCCACAGATTACAGCAATTTGTCTGGGCGATGGCTGTTCGCAACTTCTCTCATCTTTACCGCCTGAAATTAGACGCTATTTTCAACTATTTTTAAAAATGAACCCTCAACTGCATGCCTGTCGGAACAGGTCCATTGTTATTAACATGCTTTAAGTAAATGGGACGCTTTGGTATTCTTTAGTATAATGACGAGGAGCTGGTTTGTAATTGTGATTCGATCATAGCTATACTTCATATTCGGTATAACGTACTTGTTTTATTTATACGGGTACACACTACAGATGATTATGTCTGTTACGTATTATGCAATCGTAAAGAGTCTTTCAGCGACTTGGCCCACTTTTAGCTTGGTCCACGGGCCAAGTCGTCAGATTATATTTTTTTAAATATTTTTTCTTCCGGCAACATTCAATGTGCATATTAATAAATTAAACACCAAATCAACAAAAAGCTACTCTAGAATCTTAGTGGGCACAGTTCGTTCGTTTCAGCCAAAAGACGTCCACTGTTGGACAAAGGCCTCCCCCAAGGATTTCCACAAAGACCGGTCCTGCGCCGCTCGCATCCAGGGTCCAGTTGCCGGAAGAAAAATATTTAAAAATTCGATCCTACGACTTGGCCCATGGACCAAGCTACAATGGGCCAAGTCGCTGAAACACTCATAAATATTAGAGATCATGCAGAATAAGTATAAACCTATTCGCTTACAGGCCAAATGAACTGCCCACTCATCTATACGAAAACATAAAGTTAGAAACCGCAGCTTACACTGTTATTACGTTCAAACCATAATGTACCCTGAATTATGTTTATTGGATATATCCAACACAACAGGAGTGTATGCTATAAACATTATTTATCTACCAGTAAAACAATTCGGTAGGCTTGTGGTCGGACCACCGGCGCGCGAGTGCGTTTCACTTAGTGGCCGGCGGAACATAAGCGATAGCGGGTAGGGCAATCTTATCATTATCATTTAATCAGTGATTAAAGATAAGATTGTTTATTTATTTGGAAACATAATGATTCGTTGTCAATTAAAAAAATCCGTAAGTATAGGTAAGTAGTAGGTATTTAAAGATATTTTTTCAAGATCAATGTTTAAATAATATTCATTGCATAGAATTTGGATAACCGCGAGCTTTTTTCCATGATATTATGTTAAATAATTTGTGGATTTAGTGATTTTTACAGTAATTTTAGTAGATCCGTGGTTCAAATTTCGTAAAAAAACTTTTACACAAGTTTAATCTGAGCAGATTTTCAGTCTATGCTTACAGTTTACTAAATTACACTTTGATCAATAAGGTAGAGTCAATAGCACCTTTCACAACTAAGTACTTAAAGTCCCACAGTGTATCTTACACTTTGTGAATAAACACGCTCTGTGATGGTGATGTGCTCCTTGGTCTGTGATTATAACAACGCTCCCGCTACCGCCTATGTCTCGCCAGCCCGTTCAAATATTTGACACGAGCGAACGAGATCTGTTTGTATGCGCCTGCGTCGAAAGTGGCAGTGTGTTTGCGTTACAACTTACGACTGTTTTAGGTTTTAGTCGGGTTCGTTAATTTGCTTGATCTTTTTTGGTGTTTAAGCATCGTTCTTTAACGCTGATGAATAATGATAGTAAATAAATACATCCTTGGGCATTTTGATGGCGGTAACTAGTTCTACACTAAGCAAACGTTGAAACGTTGTACTATGAATACCATCTATACCATAATATTATAAATGCGAAAGTAACTCTGTCTGTCTTCGTTTCACGGCTAAACCACTGAACCGATTTTGATGAAATTTGGCACAGAGATAGTATGAGTCCCGGGAAAGGACATAGGGTAGTTTTTATTCCGGTTTTTGAAACAGGGATGCGCGCGATAAAGTTTTTCTGTGACAGACAAAATTCCACGTGGGCAAAGCCGCGGGCGGAAAGCTAGTAAGTATTTAAATAAGTTTTAGTTGCTTAAAGCTCTTATTCAGTAGTTACTCTTATGCCCGTTTTCACCATCAATACCTAATTTTTAAGTGACCCTTACGGTAACACATAACAGGAATTTTGTTTTCATAGGGGTCACTTAAAAATTAGGGATTGATGGTGAAAACGGGCATTAGGCCATTTCCAGGGCGCCTTTACGCGTCCCAAAATATAGCTTGCTCTACCACATAGTTGTTATATGTATTATACATAGAAAACTCAGAGCAATGTAAATTCATCGTGCATTGTGCGGGAATTGAACCCGCAACTTCTAGCACTGTAGTCTGACACGCCAACCACCAAGCTATTGGACCATAATGTTGTAATTAGCAATGCCAAGTCATTTAGTTCTCATAAGTATTTCTAGATTTTTTATTCTGCCTATAAATTCATTACTGATCCCAAGACATATCGTTAATAGTGAAATACTATTTTTTGTGCTAAATATAATTAATTAGTCTTTTCAAGACTATTAATGTATTATAATAGATGGGACTAGCCAGTGCGGTACGTTAGAGAAAGAAAAAATATTCATAATGTACTATGCCTTTGGCATAATGACGCTCTCATGTTCTTTCTAGTAATTAACGATAGAGCATTATGTTCAAAAACTTTTATGCTAAACTTAATTACAGCTTAATATTCATTACTGGAAAATTCAATCACCATAATCCGTAAAATTTTATTTTATTTGTCTAACTTGCGTACAGTCATAATAAGACCTGACGCTTCCAAAATATCTGACCTAAACCAATATTAACATAAACTTAATAAGGTTCATTTTTCCTTAAAGCTCAGATGTTTTCTTCACACTTATCATAAGCCTTTTGATGTGAACTGTACACGCTAAAACCTCCGGCTCCGGTAATTTACATGATTTCCCAATAAATCCGCTTAGTGTAAATAAAATTGATGCCATACATAATTTTATTAGCCCCATCAACTTATCTAGGATGGTTTCATTACCACATCTTCTCATTAATTTAGCCAATTAACACGCGGTCCGCCATCTTTGCTTTGGTACTTTAACCAGGCCTATTCATCTCCGCAAGTTTTCACCGAAAACAAAACACGCACGATGGCCCACCTACAGGATACTATTCGACAAGGCCTCACATATCTACAAGCGAACATTGACTCACGCACGCGTATTCTTGTGTATGATGGAAGAAAATAGTGTACTAAATACTGTGCAGTATTTAACTGCCTAAATAATAATAAAAACACAGAATGTACTTTTTTAAGTTGCCTCAAGACACTGAGAGGTAAATAAGTAGTTAATATTCTTCATGATAATTCATGCTAAATCGTGTATTTCCTCCGCCATTTTCCGCAGTTTGGCACCTCACGTCACATCATTTTACCGAAGTCAGCCCTATATAGCTTCGGCGCAGTGCCGATCACTGACGTTTGTCAACAAAATGGTGCTGGACTCTTGAGACAGGCTAAATTACACCATATTGTTAATGACATTGAGCATACATTTTTTTAAATACCTTCGCGAAGTAAAACGTCTGTACGTAGTACTTATTATTATTCTGTGCTTTAACGCCCGTATTCACAAACGATGCTTGCTTAAGTGAAGTAGCAAATCAAACGCACAGCGTTGAGTAGAGCTCTGTGATTGGTTGTTGTGTCACCCTGTGCGTCCACGCGCACTTTGAGACCTCATAGCGATGTTTGTGAATACGGGCATAAGACCTTTATACGCGACTTTTTATCGTAAATGGGCTTACATTATTTTTATACTAATTTTGCCTTTCCCTATTTACTCCCACTAAGACAGATTGATTTTTTTACACAAGCATATTTAGCTTAGTACGAAAGGCTAACGGCACTATCAGTAATTTGTAACAAGTTACTAATAATAATCTTTAAAAAATGCATAAAACTTTTACTTATTTAATTTTATTTAAAGTGATTTTACGTAGTTTTTCATTGCTCAAATGTGGGCGCCATCGCATCGCGTCGTTGGGAAAAATCTCAAAGAAAACAAGACCATTCTGACATAATTACCTTGTTCAAAAACCGACTGTATACTTTTAATCAGTCTATTATCTCTAGATTTGCTAAAAACACAAATGTAAAAAGTCCTAAACACTCGTCAAAATCATTAATTATCTATGTTTGCTGTTAATTAACTTAAAAATTAAAAATACAATGGGTAGGTACTTTCCATCGTTTTCGCAAGTTTTCGATTGTTTCGTGTAGAGAAAGCTTGTAGGAACTGAAACAAAACACTATTATTGCGTGAGATAGAATTATATTTTTAGTGCGTTGTATCGTCGTTTTGTGTAGCTTTTAATTATTTTTAGCAATTTATTGATCGCGGCACCTTTAATTACTCGTATTATTGGGATATGATCAATTTATTGTTCTCATAATTTTTACAAAAGAAAATCCACACAAAACAGTTTCAGAAGCCTGAAAGGCTATGTGCTAAAATGTACTAGAGACTTTTGCCCAGTAATGGGGCCCTTGTCCAGAAGACATACATGTAGGCTTCCTAGGATGCGCGCCGCAATAAGCGTTTATCACGCCATTTTATCGACTTTTCGCGATAAGCACATTCATTTGTCGTCTAAAATCATAGATAAAATTTTATCATGGCACGAATCCTATCCTAACCCGTCTTTTTTTGAAGTAAGTATAATAGTATCGCAATGAATCTTGAATTCTTGCGTTGAACCAAATCTTGTGTAATCTCTCTCAAAATTAATCTACAACTGTAAATTTGAATCGCTCGAAAGCAATTAATTTACATACTGCTTTTGAAATCTATAACACGTTTACTATAACTCATAACTGCATAGAAAATTCGGTAAAACCTTGAAAACTTGACAATAAAATTAACATAAATAACAAACATTAATTATGTTGTGAATTCCTAACGACCTGTGAAATGTGTGAAATACCGTACGGTAACAATATAATAAAATTAACAAGCGATTGTCATGTTACCGAATACGAGAACTTAAACTATTCAGAAATTAGCATTTTGACCATTAATAAATTACCGCTACACGCATCACAGCGGGATTGTGAGAATCGTATTTTGAGTGGTACAGTTGTCAAATAGTTTGTGATACCCAAAGTGACCAAGAAGTTGACATGGGTTGTCCTTATTCCAATTGTAAAAAAGAAGTGTTGCGAACTTTTTGGCTACTTTGGGTCTCACGAAATATTTGACGCTGACTTTACGACATGGTCATTTCTAATCTGTTCGAATACTATAAAACTAATGTCATCTACACAGTGACTGGCCACAACTGCATATTTTTTTCCACCACTATTTCAGCCACAGTACGTCCACTGCTGAACGTGGGCCTCCTTCAATGATTTCCAGATTGGCCAGTTGGTAGCGGCCTGCATCTAGCGTCTTCTTTTTTCAAAGTTTTTTTTATTGTGTTGAAAATCATTTTGTGCCAGTAATTCAACACATTATTTCATAGCTCTCAAATAATAATAATATTCTTGTGGATTTTAAAAATACTTAATAAAAACTTTATTTGATGAATGAGACCAATTAAAATATGGCGAAATTTTCCTAATTTTATTATGATTGATTTGCTTTGATTCTACTTTATAATCTATCTTTTCATTAACAAAATTAAGACAAACAGGCTTATAATTTGGTTTAGTTCTAATAGAGATTAAGTAATGTAGATTCTACGTAAGCTTCTAACCGCTTGTATTTTAATTAGTTTTGCATTTAAATCAACAACGCCGCTAATCATATTGCTATTAAATTATTATCTTCGTGGAATGATATTCGATTATTCTTCTTTAATCATAATCGAACAAATCTGGTTGATCACCTGTCCGATTTAGCGATTCACTTAATTTGAATTTTCTAATGACAGTAACCAGTTCCAATTTTAATACTACACTCACGAGCAAAAGTATGGAATCACTTACATGAAGTTGTTTCCATGCGATCTTGTGTATTAACGAATTTGTTAGTAACAAATAAAGTGATACCATTTTAAAGATTAAACTTTTGGCTTTAAATTGATACCAAATTCATTTAAATCACGCCAGTATTTAAAAAGATATCCCGCCTGATGTGAAGAAGTAAGGAAAAAGACATGTATCAACTGTTTGATACGTCGCGAGTAGCGGCCTATTTACCCCCTATAAAAGCACGCGTTTTCGGACTTTTGTTTTCACACGTTGATCCATACACATCTCCGCTTCTTTTGACACTTTACCTGGGATTCTACACCTTCAGAAGCAGCACAAACCGTTGCACTATTGCAAGAAGGGCTCAGCCAGCGGGCTGTCGCACGTCAGCTCCACATAAGCCAGTCCTGGGTTTCGAAAGTTTTAAGACGCTTTCGGGAGACTGGTGGCTTTATCCCGAGACCAAGTTCTGAACAGCGCCGGTGCATATCGCAGAGGGAGGACCGTTTTTTCATGTCAATCTCTCTATGAAATCGTCACTTGACTGGTATCGACGTCCAGCAAGAGCTCAGAAATGTTCGTAGGATAGCTGTTAGCGAGTGGACAGTTCGTCTAAGATATAAGCAATAGAATTTGACTCCAAAAAGGCCTGCCACAGGCTCGAAACTGACGGCAGGTCACCGACAAGCACGCTTTCAATTGGCTCGCACTTATTTTGATGGGAAGACGAGTAATGGAGGCGAGTTTTGTTCTCCGATGAATGCAGACTGTGTTTGCAGTGCAGAGGTCGGGTCTATAGGCGGCCTGGGGAGCGATTTGTGCAGTGCTGGTTCGCTGAAACAGTGGCTTATGGGGGTGGCTTGCTCGACTTCCCATCGAGATGTGTACGAGCAAATTGAAAACGTGCTTATCGGTGACCTGCCGTCAGTTTCGAGCCTGTGGCAGGCCTTTTTGGAGTCAAATTCTATTGCTTATATCTTAGACGAACTGTCCACTCGCTAACAGCTATTCTACGAACATTTCTGAGCTCTTGCTGGACGTCGATATCAGTCAAATGACGATTTCATAGAGAGGTTGACATGAAAAAACGGTCATCCCTCTGCGATGTGCACCGGCGCTGTTCAGAACTTGGTCTCGGGATAAAGCCACCAGTCTCCCGAAAGCGTCTTAAAACTTTCGAAACCCAGGACTGGCTTACGTGGAGCTGACGTGCGACAGCCCGCTGGCTGAGCCCTTCTTGCAATAGTGCAACGGTTTGTGCTGCTTCTGAAGGTGTAGAATCCCAGGTAAAGTGTCAAAAGAAGCGGAGATGTGTATGGATCAACGTGTGAAAACAAAAATCCGAAAACGCGTGCTTTTATAGGGGGTAAATAGGCCGCTACTCGCGACGTATCAAACAGTTGATACATGTCTTTTTCCTCACTTCTTCACATCAGGCGGGATATCTTTTTAAATACTGGCGTGATTTAAATGAATTTGGTAGCAATTTAAAGCTAAAAGTTTAGTCTTTAAAATGGTGTCACTTTATTTGTTACTAACAAATTCGTCAATACACGAGATCGCGTGGAAACAGCTTCATGTAAGTGATTCCATACTTTTGCTCGCGAGTGTACTTCTAATCCATTATTTCTTCTTGATTATGATAATTATGATTATTCTTGAATAGGGGCCATCCATAAAGTACGTCACACGAATTTTATGATTTTTTGACCCCTCCCCCGTCCTTGTCACAGGTGGTCACATTTCTGAAACCCCCCCCTCCCTAGTGTGACGTCACATGTTTTGCAATTTCACATCGAAAAATTATTAAATTAACAAAAAAATTAGCAACAAATAGAAACAATAAAATCACGCGCGAGGTACGGTGCGTTTGGCGGCATTATAGGCCAGTAGAATTAGATTTAAAATCTGAAAACACCTACCTACAAAAGATTTTATTGATTTAATGGCTTCATTGGTTGCCCATTAAGACTCTCTTAGGTTTTCGACTTCGACGGAGTTGTGCTTAAGTGGTGGGGGTATTTTTTAGTTTAATTTATATTTCAAACTAGCGGCCGCCCGCGACTTCGTACGCGTGGATCCCGTTTTACCCACTTCATCTATCTTACGCGGTTTAGAATTTTTTCATACAAAATTAAATGTTTTTTCCCGCTAACTCACGTTCCCGTGGGAATTTTGCAATATCCTGTTGTAACTAAGCTTTAAGTTTACTAAGGTACATGCATGCCAAATTTCAAGCGTCTAACTCAAGCGGTTTAGATTTTTCATACAAAAGGATTTTCCCGCTAATTCCCGTTCTCGTGGAAATTTCGGGAATTCCTTGTTGTAACTAAGCTTTTAGTTTGTTAAGGTACCTACATGCCAAATTTCAAGCGTCTAACTTAAGCGGTTTAGATTTTTCATACAAAAGGATTTTCCCGCGAATTCCCGTTCCCATGGGAATTTTGGGAATTACTTGTTGTAACTAAGCTTTAAGTTTACTAAGGTACCTACCTACATGCCAAATTTCAAGCGTCTAACTTAAGCGGTTTATATTTTTATACAAAAGGATTTTCCCGCTAATTCCTGTTCCCTTGGGAATTCCTAAGTATACTATAACCTGCCCAGAAGTATGAAGAATAATTGTACCAAGTTTCGTTAAAATCCGTCTAGTAGTTTTTGTTTCTATAAGGAACATACAGACGGACAGACAGACAGACAGACAAAAATTTTACTGATTGCATTTTTGGCATCAGTATCGATCACTAATCACCCCCTGATAGTTATTTTGAAAATATATTTCATGTACAGAATTGACCTCTCTACAGATTTATTATAAGTATAGATTACGCGATTAGTACCTCTAGATATATTAGATTTTGAAATGTGATGTCACGAAACTTAGGACCCCTCCCACCCCTTGTCACACCATGTCACACTTTGTCGACCCCCTCCCCCCCTCTTTACGTGTGACGTACTTTATGGATGACCCCATAGTGGTGACTAGTTTTGGCCGAGTTTAAGTCACATTGTATAAATGTAGAGTCAGTGAAGATACTGAGCATTTGTCTTTCTTTCATTTATTTAATTGTGTTTTGAAAAGCTTTGTTAAAAATAGACTAACATATGTAGTGAATTACGACTGCAGTGACGTCAGCACAAGTAAATCTAAACCAGAGTAACGCTAACTTCATTACAGCCCAAGACATGAGAGCTAATTTAGAACAGACTACCTTTAAAGCTCTTCTATATCTCTTATTCCCTCATGATAAGATCTATATTGAAAAGCACTTCTGTTCGAGTTGTACAGCTTCCATTATAACGTTGAGTGTTCCTTTGAAAATACCGCAAACAAGTACCAAAGTGCGTACTTCAAATTCAATAACCATTAATAGTCTATAATATTATCGATGAAGCAAAGCTTTCTACCATTAACTAAGAACAAACAAAATAATAAACAAAAACAAGGAAACAGAACAGAAGTAACAAAACTCAAAACCAGAAGCCGATGTTGAGGTTTGAGATATGAAGGATTTATGTATCACCAATACAATAACTGGTCCGACGTCAAACGGAACGACCGCAAGAACCGCGAATCCGATCCTATCACGTTTTCTCGATGTTGTTGCATCAATAAGAGGGTTATATCTCTTAAAATACTGGATTTTAAACGTTTTCGAAACGTCTATTACCTGTTCATAGTTATATGAGTAAAAGTTTTGACAGAATTTGACAAGATTTTCGCTGAGATTTTGGGTTTTACCATTGTCGGCTATCATCAAGAAAAGCGGCATTCAATCTATGTTAACATTCCTTTAATTTTCTCTTACCAGAGAATCATGTTTCTCATCCTCTCACTCTTTATTATCATGTTAGTCTGCATCAAAGCTTATAGATTTGTCATGACATCAATATTTTTAATAACTTTGCTTCATCACCACGCATAACTCCTCCCCCCTACCACTTCGATCAGCCTCCGCTCTCAACGACACCAATTGTCGCTGATAAAATGCATTACAGTTAACCGTGGTAGGGGCATACCTCGCATACGCGGCCGCATTCTCTCTGCCACTTCTTTCGCCACAGACGCACGCTCGGAGAAATTCTACAAAGTGCATTCCGATACTATCCAACCAATCTCGATTCGGTTTGATTAACGCACATACTTTCCCCAACTCGATTGCTGCGTGCTGATCGATTTCTTAATCATGATTCCATAAAAACAATTGAAAGTTATCATTTACTGCACAAAAACGCAGCATAACACGAATTCATTATTAATCTGGAGTATAACTTTGTAATTGTATTTAGTTTGCGTTACATAAATCAAGTTCCCTAACTGATACTATCAACTTAATGAGATAATAACAAGTATTAATTTGATTATATTAATAAAAGGGTTTAATTAAGTTAAGACCGGTCTCGCTCAGATAGCTTCAAAACAATAAATCGCGAACTAATAGCACAGCTCATTGAACACGTTTAATAAAATTGGTAATTTCCACATTATAATGTAAATACTCGCTCATATAGTTATACATAGAGTTGTACCTTTTTATTGGGTACAAATATTTTTCACGTTGTAATTAAATGAAAGGCCAGTTTATAAGCTCGGAATGCGGTCATGCTTGAAATGTTGATTAAGCTTTTTGCGTTTCGATCTTCCGTCGAGAGCGGACCACAAATCAATGTAGAAAAATCTAATGTAATCTCTACACTTTCGTAGTAAGGTATAGAATCGTGCGGCAATAATTAAATTCGGATTAGATTTAAATAGATTTCGGAGCACATTTTTCTTTTATCGCATAGCTAAGTAGTACTGTTATTACCACTTCAACAAGTGTGTTTTTGTTGGAAATACTTTTTCTATTGTCTCTACCAATAAGGTGGTCCGTACCGTCACGCATACGCTAACTTTCAACACACAAAGTGTTAATATCAGTACTTTAAAAGGTGTTACAACATTTTAGCCCGTGCCACCTATGTCGCCTGTTGACACCTGTGAAATGTTTACCCATGCGACGGTCAATATTTACACAACAAATTGAAACGGTAAAATGAAAAATTCTAAAATCAAACGGTTGGTGGCGCGCGCGCAATCAATTCAATACCAGATGACACGACTGTTATGATTTAAGGCGACAATCGCACAGTAGAAGCTTAGCTTAGGCGTTAAACGAGGGCTATTGTGGATATGACGGCTCACGACGCCCACACAATCGGAGTTATGCCCTCCACAATCGGTAAACGTTGTTATGTCAGAAATAAAAAAGCACTCAGGTAGCCGGCCTTTGTACTATTGTGGGGTAACGACGCGATGAGTCTTAACAGAATCTCTGAACAGGTGGCGCTCCAACTCATCGTTTTGCACTTTTAGGAGTTCGACGAACGCGTATTCTAATGTTATTCGAGTGGCGTGAAAGCGTCTCGATAACCTCGGCGGACGGGACGTGGACAGAATGACTGATAAATGACGTATACTTAGCTCACTGTACAGCGTTTTGGCCATTGGTCTCTACCGCGTCGGAATAAGGGCTAGAGACTGAACTAGGCGCCGACACCCGACACACACCGCTCATTTACATCGCGAAAGCAACCCGGAGTTAGGTTTAGGTTGGCTACACTCTGGATAAGTTCTCAAAGCGGCCGAATATTCATGCGCACGCATCATTCCTGCTGAGACTATGGGAACTTGCCAGTTGTACTCATTCGAGGTGCACATCCGTAAACAAACTCACAGCCAAACAAAACAAAGGTACTAAACTGCGGTCGGCCTTACTCCGAACAAATGTTAATCCACCGCTATAGAATTACATCACTATAAAGTACGTCGAAGAACAAGGAACTGGTGTTGGGCCTCCGCTGTGTATTAATCGTGAACAGTGCGCAGCTTAACCTGCAATTTTACGAGGAACTGAGCGCGAGTTACAGTCACTGGTCGAAGGCACGTTATTACCGATCTTGGTTAAGATATCGCTTCACCGAATACTTTGTTAGGTTTCTTCATGAAATAGGCGATCAGTTTCCTTACAAAATGTGCCAGTATCTTGATAAGCAGAAATCAAAACCAATCAAGCATATCATGTACCCGTATCATATTAATTAGGTTCTCAATGAATAGAAAAACTTCTCAATGTGAATAACTGTTGCAATTTTCAAACTTACTGGCATGAGACGATTAACAAAAGTAATAAATCAGATT
The DNA here is from genome assembly GCF_963855985.1 of Ostrinia nubilalis. Taxonomy (NCBI): domain Eukaryota; kingdom Metazoa; phylum Arthropoda; class Insecta; order Lepidoptera; family Crambidae; genus Ostrinia; species Ostrinia nubilalis. The sequence continues at coordinate 4,327,517 of NC_087097.1, read as the reverse complement.
TTCTATACATTATTCTCGAGACTGCGGTGCGGTTTAAAAGGTAATTACGCTTTTTTCTTTGCGCTCTCTACTTATCCGGCTAGACTGGTGGCTAATCCACTATATCGAGTCGACTCGGCGTCGTTTGATGCAACTTATCGCAGCTTTCGAAAACCATCCCGATTATCTTCGCGATTTGTCAAGGTGCAGCAGCTATAGCAGATGCCCGATCGCGCCGAGATAGCAGAAGAAACGCTACTCGACCCACAGACTAGCTTCTCTTGGAGTAGACAAGGGAGAAGAGCCAGATTTATTGCTTTGCAAAAAAAGTATACATAATAAGCCACACAATTTCGGTGACGTTTCGAGCTAATCTCATTGCAAAAAGCATTTCAGTTGGCAGTTACAATCGAGGAATCCATGGAATTCGCTGAATTTCGCAAAAGAAATGATTCATTATCATCCTGTCTTTAACTCTACGTTCATTATACCATATGCATAGCTGGTTTGCACAGCATTGAGATACCCATCTTCTCAATCCATGGACAAAAACTTGATAAGCCATGTGCGTGTCGAGCTCTAGTTTAGCGTCGTTGTATGAAATGCGCTAGCTGCACTCTCTGCGTTGTGCTCACGGTTCGCATTCCGATGCAAATCGCCCGCGGCCGGCCAGATTACTGGCGCCGCAATGGATAATTACGCACCGCCGAGGACATCCATTACGGAAGATAATTCAGCGGGGCAATTAGAGGATGAGTCGTGATTCGATCAGCGGCGGCGATGCAGGCGATAAACCGAGCTAAAGCAATATAAATTAACTATGCCCACAGTTATTAAGAACCGCTCCAGGCACCTGCTTAGCATTCCCCGGAACAACTATCCTAGAAACGCCGCAAGCGCACACCTTATTAAGCTTCGTAATAGACGCGTGCATTTGCTATAATGATACCGCCAATCGGGGATACGAATTGTCGAATAGTGGACATCGGAATGTCGCAACAAGGCCGCCGCATAGCCTTGCTCTTTCCGCGTCATCCAATCAGCATAAAGCCTGTTATGTTGCCTCCAATCCGAATAGCGTAGAAACCGGCTGCGGCGCGAGCCACGAACATTATTAACGTAATAAAGTACTAGATAAAACGGAGCCGGACAGCGTGTGAACGCTAAGAGAAAGCCGTTGTCGCAACATTAGTCGCTTATTACCATCCGATAGCCGTTCGGGTGTTTTCGAGTGACTCCGCATGTTTGATTGCGTTCCCAGAAAGATCCGTCCATAAACGTTTATAGCCTTTTAATGATCCGGCCAACCGTGTTTATCTATTCAAATTCCATAATGAAAGTCGCACATCTTCAACAAAAAGACTTGATGCAATAGATAATCCGCCAGAAATAGCTCCGCTGCGAAATCTGAGCGTAAGTTCTGTACTATCTTAGCGGTTGATCTAAATTGGATCTCCAGATCTGAAATGAGCGAAACGCACTGAAATGAACTCGGAGCGTGTTATCACGGGCTGTCTCATTGCGTTGTGGTGTAATGAAATTGAAGGGACGTGGCAAACGGACCGGCGTCGATTATCTGCTAAAGGATTCCCAGCCGCGTCTTCCCGGGAACATTTCAATCGCGATGGGCCGAAACCGGCCGCGATCCCATCGCGGTCCAGTTCACTTAAATATTTACTCTTTGATTTATTCTCCCCAGAGCAGACCACGCGAAACAAACATTGCGGTCGCATTTGCATTCTCCTTTCATTTTGTTGTTCTCTTTAATTTGAAGACAGAAACGCTTATACATTAACTAGACGAGAGAATAACGAACTGTTTACAAATTAAATTTAAATGCTCCACTAATCCCTTCATCGTGTCGTGGCGTAATCTCCCGAAAGGAAACAAGAAATTAACACCTCATTTAAGGCACGTGCCCAACGGTGACCAATTGCGACGAGCCCTTTGAAAAAGCGTGGAACTCAAACAAATTACAACCGCGGCCTAAAAACGAGGCCAGTAAATTAATGTGCCGAGAATAAGTATTCGCTTAATTCTTTGCAGCGAAATTAAACGGCGACAAAAAAGATCTCCCAAGAGTAAACAAAACACAATCACCGTAATAAATCTAAGAAAAGAAACCAAAAAGCACGAAAAGGATAAGAAGCACTTTCCTTTATCTTATAATGTTTTATACCATACAAACCCCGTCTTCGACTCATTAGTTTATCTCTCTCGTTCTGGTCTCGCTACGTCTCCCTCTGACCCATCTTCGGAGAGCCATTTATCAACATCCAAATAACATACCGGGCGGGACCTTTTCTCTTGTTTTTTATTTACTTTATCCTTTCCTGCTCCGTTTGTTTTCTTTATGAACTCGAAATTGATTGTAAAGTCGCTCTAATGGCATCTGTCTAGCATAATGTACGATGAATTGATAACGCTAATTGTGTTGCTAATGAGTGATGTTTAACAGAATATTTTTAGAAACAATATCGCGGACGTTTCAGAAATAGTACGGAACAATGAACGATAGAATTAGTCGTAATCGTAACACGAAATAAGACAAACAGTATGAAGCTAACGACCGTAATAGAATCTCTGTTTCATAATAAACGCACTGGGTGCTGCAATTAATGGAGGCAATTTTGCGTGCAAAAGCTATTAAAGATAGCTATTAAAAGTTTCCAATTTCCCTTGGAAGGGTTCGGTTATTAGCCGCGCTTGTCTTTTTTGTCCATTCGAATGGGCTTTTTATTCTTCTTAATTATTTATTTATTGCCGGCTGAGGAACTGGCCTCCCGCCGCTCGCGACTTTATCTCCCGCTCCGAAACGAGTGCAATCGGAATTCTTTAACTTCTTACGTGAATTCAGACCAATTGAAAGATTCTTTCCAGTTTTCTCGAACTATTCAACGTCACTCAAATCCATCGGCGATGTAATTTATTTCAATAAGAATCGTTATTTAAAATTTGATTACTCTCGTCAGTCGGGCTTAGCTTTTTATCGGGATTCTTAATCGATGTCCCACCGGCAACGTCAGCGGCCGAACACTAATCATTAAAAAATTAGAATTGAAAAAACCTGGTTTGGTGGACGAAGAAGAAATTCTAAAGATGCCTGACGTCAGGGGGGGTCTTCCTTAAGTTTCCTCGAGACTCTGAGCAAATAAAGCCGCGTCCCTCTGAAATTAATTTTGTTTTGTTTTATCGTCTGGAGCCGGGGCATTTACATTGAATGCGGTCGGAGGCAGGCCGTTGGTAAGATATTTATGTAGGGGCCCGCGGAGTATGACGTGCGCATTATTCATACACAATCCGCGGCACGGACCAGCTGTGTGTTATTTTTACCGGTTCATCGGCTTGTCGTCGGGTTCCATGGAACAAGTACGCTTTTTTCAGACCAGAAATGTTTTTATGGCACTACTCCCAATGGGATATGGAACCGATTGCTACTTTGAAATATGTGATGCCATGTACAGTTCAGCCTGGCAGGATTATTCGCGTTCCTTGTTGACGTAGGCGTTGATGGTTGTACTAACTGTTAACGCTGGAGTTAGGTAAACTTGGGCTCGATAAATCGACAGCTATCAAATTTTACGATACAAACAGGCGCCACGGCGTCGACAGGCTTGATTGGATTCACATTCAACGTTGCATTTCCTTTAACATTTGCAACAGCCATTTCCTTCTCTAACTTAATAGCATTAACACATTTAGGTGCTCGTTTCCTTCGTTTTCTTGCACAGCATTAAAGAGGTTTAACTGTCTCATCACATCGACGCATTAAACATTCCCGAAGGTGATTTTACCTTTACGCGAGACAGCAATTAAAAGTTTCTCTCTAATTTTATCTTGTAAAAGCGCAGCAGGTGTCACCGGATTACGTTTCTGAGTCACCACACTGCGACATTCATTGCCTTTTCTGTATTATATTAACGAGTGTTTCAACTTTTTTCTTTTTTTGTTAATTATAATCTAAAACAAAAATCCCTAAAGAAGCTAAAAGTATTTGCTCGATCGCGTTCTAAAACCAAATTTTCAAAATTTTTTTTCTTTGTTGCAGAATCAAAACCAGCCAGTGACAGTGAGGGCGTGCGGTGTTACTGCAATACCGCAGAGTGCGTCGCCACGGGCTATATGTGCCGGTCGCCGCACGGCGGAGGCTGCTATAGCGAGCTGGTGGCACCGAGGAGGACCCACCACGCGAGGCATGGGTGCTTGCATCATTTGGCTGATACGTGAGTGTTTGATCTTTTTTTTTTGTGATTGAAACTGGCCAGTAAGACAACCTCCATTGTTTTAAGTTAAGTAGTTTCCTTTTTTGTTTTTAGGCAGTTGTCAGTTTACCTTTGTAAAATAGTTTTCATCAGATCCGATGTCCTCATACAGTACACTCCGTGTGTCTTTGACATTTTAGTGTTCATTGCGAGCTGGTTATCATCTCTTTTTTTAAGTATTTATTGCGTTTAGCATAAGGTATTATCTAAGGTTATTATACACTTTTTAATCTTCTCTCAACTTAATTCCTATAACATGATCATGCTCTGCGTAATAACACCACACCACAACACGCTTATTACGTTGTACAGCAACTTCATTACTGCAGAAAATTTACTTGAAACTTGTTTACAAAACTTTTAACTTTCTCAGTGATCTCTTAGTTTTCCGGTAAGCTATAAAGAGAGCACATCACATTCATTACCAATAATAATCTTAACTGCGTCAACTGAAGCGATTACGTGTTCTTGCCGAGCGGTTACAAAATCCCTCATTTAATGTTCCACAGAAAAGCAATAATCGATCCACTAAACAACTAACGTACACGCTTTACGATTCAATCTTATGGCAGGTATTATGTTATTTATTGTATTACCTTTAATTTGGATTTATTTAACATCAAGAATTCCGGATTACTCAGCCAATTTGGGATTGTTAATTGCACGGTTATCAGACACGAATCTTTTAGAAATCTTGGATCTAACAAGACTCCCGGCTTAAAAGATATCAGATCGTATCACGCAACGATTACAGGTGCAATTAAATTAATACGGATCACATGCCCTTTCGTAACGATTTAATTCGGTTGCTAAACATTACAGAATCCGAATAAATTAATCGATACGTCATTGATATTAGGACATATTTACTCGATTTTGCGCTATCAAAATCACCAACTAATCCTTTATTCGTCGACGCATCATCCGACAGGTTTTATTGCCTTGTAATTATGATTTGTTTTGTGTTCCAACATCGGTCGGTTTCCTGTGTTTCTTGTTAACTTTCATCGTGGATTTAATTATCTATTCTTTTGTTGGCCGGTGCACGAGGCGCATTGTCATCCATCAAAACTGCTTATCATGGTTCGGGACCCGTGGCTTGCTTAACTAATTTATCTATACACGGCTTTTCTACTAGCCGTCATCAATTCTTTTTACCGATATCTAATTTATTGAGCATTTCAGTTGCGTTTTCTTTGTCATCGGTGTTGAAATTGTGATTTCCATTTGATTGATGCGTGCCAGCGGTTGTTTACCCCTTAATAGAAATTAAGCAGTCATATTAAAATATTATTAATCGGAGTGTATTCACCTCTGAATATTAATTATTCCGACGAAGGAACAGAGAGGTCCGGTCGGTTTTTATACGGTGAAATTACCCGCTGGCTTGATTATCTTATTCGGATCGGCCCGGGCCGTTCAAACAGGTTCTGCAGACGCGCGCCCGTTTTATTTGCTTTAAATAATTTTTGCTCGTTTTTGGCAATCTCCCGTCCATTATCTTTGTTAACGATCTGGGCTGCTTCGTTAAGATTCGATCGAATTGAAAATAGTTGGGTAATTAATTTTAGTTGTTTATTTGTTGCGTGAGTGATGTGTGTCCTCGTTTGTCGATAAGGGACGAGAGCTGGGGTTGTGGGGTCAGAAGGAGGAGATAGCGGCGACGCAGCTGCACGGCCGCCGACCTCTGCAGCCATGTTGGATCTATCGAATATACTTATGTACATCACTACTGAGCAGTGATCTTTGGATACACTCCGTATATCCGCGTCTAATTAATGCCCAATGATAAAGTTTCTTCGCTCTGAAGTGAAAATCCGTCCCGTTTTCAAAACAATCGCTGAAATAAAGATCGTGTTACCACCTTACCATATTCAAATGTACCTAATTTTGGATAATTTTATCACATTCACAGGCACTTGAGCAAACACTCGTTTCCTAAAAAAGCGTTTGCACCGAAGTGATCACAAAAAGATTCACGTTTTCTTTTAACTTTAGCCTGCTTTAGCTTGGTATTTCCTTTCCTAGGAGTATATTTTCATTAATACACACATAGTAAATTCGCCGAATTGGCCTTAAAGCTCAAAGACGGCTGAATCCTTAATTGCTTTAATCACTCCAGCATCAATTATTTTAATTCAATAATTGCATGATTATGTTTTTATACACCGTATCCGGAGTAATCCTGTAATAAGAATTTAATTGTAACAATTATTGCAGTCTGATACCACTTAGGATTTCTCTTTTAACTACAAGATATCAACTTCAATGAACTTAGCTAAATGTACATCCGTAGGTAATTGCTAATATCTTCCACACTGATTATAAAATTTATCTTTTTTTTACTTAATTGCAAAGTTGTTAAAACAGTTTTGATTACATTTCTTATCGTCTTACTTTTGACGTAATTAAGTTGAACTTTCGTCATTGCAATCATTTGGTTTTACTTGTGTAATACACGTGTCATTTTGTTTTATTTAGGTATTACATGATGCATAGGTAATATTAATTTAGCTCATGTAATCATTGCAAAACTTGCACATGAAACTTAATTTTAAAAAACACAAATTGTTTGACCTTAGCTTCACGTCTCATTTTTGAAATCTTACAAAGCTGTTGATGATGCGGCACCGTTCTGGACGCTCGTTTTTCAGTGTCAGAAATTACTTATACTTACATTTTCACCTAATATGAAATCGTATAAAATGAGTTTTGCAAATACGTAATAGGTACCTACACGCTTTCTGCTTTGTGCTCCGCCCCAAAACTCTACATATTTGTGAGTAGGCTTTATTTGTATTAGTAATAAAATTAAATATCACTTATTAAAACTAGTTGTTCAGTTTTTGCGGTATTAGAACATCCCTTATAGACCCATGACATGCTAAAACATGCGTGTTGTGTTTTGAGGGGGGATAAAATTATAAAAAGCCATTGAAGACTTCTTAGTGACCTTAAAGGCTGGTTATTAAAGTCGTTATAACAATCTAAAGATGGTACAATATTCTATTACTTACCTACGGTTTCTTAATTTTTAGAGCCCTACAAATTTTGTTTTTAATTAATTTCTCCATACAATTTTCGGCCTCATCTTAGACCCGTATTAGAAACGTTGTTCAAAAGCAAAACTCAAACTTAAACTACAGCATATTTTACTAAGCTTACATTCAAGTTATTTACTAAGCTTGAGACCAATCACACGCATCAAATCCTTTATTCTTGAGAGTCGTTTCAAATTATGAGCCAAGGCCCGATTTCTGAATTGTCATTTTTGGATTGAGCTTTATTCAATGATGAATTTAAATATGAAAGTTCATACTTGACTAGATGATGAGCACGAGCACCAAAAATTTCAATTCAGAAACCGGGTCATAAAGATGGGCCGTTATGATTTGGTCAACTAATTGATGCGGACTCTCATATCGATGTTATATTATGTTTTGTGATACGCCTTTTTGCTGTTGCTCGATGTTTGGTGGCCATTGTAAAACAAAATAAGTTATAATTTATTTTTACGTACCTGTTGTGTTCTTAAAAAGTCGCTAGTGGCTCGCAAAATCAAAAGTAAATAAAAGAATACAAAGATGAAAAGAAATATTTACTCGTACCTATACTATGACTTTTAAAAGCAGCAAGCCAATTATGTTTCATTTTTACCGTACAATAATTGAAAGTAAGGTTTCCATACCCGCTTAAAATGATTGCCCAACGTTCATTGTTTGTTAATGCCTCAAAAAATTAAGCAATTAATTAGTGAAACCGTAGAGCCTTAAGCCTTGCTTTAACGAGGTCCAATAAAAAATTAGCCTCAAACAAAGCAAGGGCCAAAATTCCAGACATTCCGTAAATCCTTCGGCAAAAAGATCTATCTAGAACAAACGCATTTAAATTTCTGACGAAATATTTGGAATAAAACCCGATGGACTGACACTGTTCCCACGAGAACATCTTGGGACGGACGACGGCATATTCAGCTTAACAGTGGTGTCTTACTCCTTTATAATACGGGCTATTATGCTACAAATATGTTAAGTTTTATGTGCTTTTGCCTAGCTAAATTAGTGAAATTGATTGATAACATAATCGTTTTATTGTTTAACAAATAGACTTAATGTCAGCAATCAATGTTTTTGGCAAAACTATTAGCAGAATACGTAAAACAACATAATAAGTAAAACACTCTTTCAAAACACATGTAAAGAAATTCTTACTGTCTAGGCAAAATGAAACTTATTGATAGGCGTACCATCAGAGTATGCACGTCGTATATGCGGGTTTTGAGGTGCCGTTCCGGCATTGGGAACGCAGCTCATCGTGGTTGCCCTTTTGGATGCTCTGCCTGCCTGCTCTGGGATGCTCGGACGATTGCAGTGGCTGCGAGGAACTGCCATGACATCGAGATTTTTTGTTTTTTTTTCCCTGATGAGTGCCCTGCAAATAGGCAAATAGGTAAATTATTTGTTACCACTGTGCGTGCGGGATTGTTAACTCTCAACTAACAAGCCACTCACCATTAGTTCACGGCTTCTGGGTGATGGAGTTCATCCATCCGTCTGTCAATCCATTTATTTTTTAACACAGTAGACATTAAAAAACACATATTTAATTAGTACATTGTTAAAGTGAAAGTGTTCTGTCGCTACGTGGCTGATTTACGTGGCAAACGTGAACGTCAGGTGACTTTTTCTTGTCACTTTTTTATTATTTTTTCTTCATTCACGGCCCGTCACCTGACTCTTTGGCCGCGTTCTTCGACCGCAGCCAAGCGGCGTTTTGTTTTGTTTTGATTTATTTTCATGATTATTATTATTTATTACATTTGTCTAATTAAAATTATTATTGTCCTGTCTGTGTCGTTAATTTGGTATTTTATTTTTTAATGTGAATTTTAATTTATTTTGACATGTTTATTTGAAATCAATTGTATTGTTTTTTGTTTTTTTTTTTTGTTAATTTTGTTAATTTTATTCTTATTGTAATTTTTATTTTATTGTGAATTTTAATTTTTATATATTTTTGGACATGTTTATTTAAAATTTTAGTTATTGTATTGTTCTTTTTTTTTTTTAAATTTTATTGTAATTGTTATTTTTAATTTTATTTCAATGTGAATTTTAATTAATTTGAATTTATCTTATTATATTTTTTTTTGCCCCTGCGTACAAGGCACCCACTGAAAACCAGTGTCTTGGCACTTGGCAGTAAAATGTCAACTGTCAAGATAATACTGAGTGGGTGACCTCTTTGGCAACATTTTTTTTTTCTCCGCCTCGTTGTTTTTTGTTTTGTGCTTTTTAGTTGTCAAATAAATAATTTTTCTTTCTTTCTTTCTTTCTTTCTTTCAGAATAACAAATTGACCCAATAAAACTCTTGACAACCAGGAAATTGTACAGCGATATGTGGAACATGAAAATAATCAGTAAAACAAGTTGGAACAAGTATTTGTTATCGGTTATTCTGTTTGACGCACGCAAATTCATGTACATATCTTTGAACCATAGTATTTGTAATTGTAGAAGTAGTTTCTTAATATTGCACAAGAATTAAGTAGGTACCTACAATTGTATAATTTTGTAATTAGGTAACTTATTGTCACGTTGACCTGAAAATAAGAACGACGATATAGAACTCTATAACATAAATAAAACTTAAATTAATAAACATTATTTAAGCTGTTATATTCTGTGATGTGTTCGTGTTAATATTCTGAACTCACTGAAAATTCATTTCTTCCCAATATTTAACACTCTACCGACTCATTAGCGAAAATGAATGAATGATTTCCGCGGTGCAAGTAAACATGTCCCTCGTGAATATTGAACGCTGGACCCTTGATAAGGCTTAATAACACTCCCAACTAGGGTTTCCAGGTGTCCGGCTTTTTAAGGACTTGTCCGGCCTGTCCGGCTTTTGTTATGCTTTTTATGTGGCTGCCGCGCCAGTCGAAAGTCGAGCCACAGAATAATAGGGAGCTATACGCGTAATAGGATGTTGCTTGGACACACTCATGAGCTATGATACTAATTGCACCAGTGACATGCCAAAGGTATATCCGGTTTTTAGGGTAAATAGCAGCTATATTTTTTAAACCACTGTGTAAAACGTGACATTGGCAGAACAGTGTGCCCTCATTGGCGAAAAATGCAAGTTCATCGCCATTAAGGATTTTAGGGTTTAATGTCCGACCAAATTAAGCACCGAGTCCGGCTTTTGTTTTTGGACCTGGCCACCCTACTCCCAACAGGCCGAAACTGCATATTCAACGTCCAAGTAAACATCCCGGGGTATTAATTTGATGCAAATTTTCGTAAATGCGTGGGAACACGCTCCGTGAGCAGTGTGCGCGAAACAGCGTGTTTGTATTCGCAAGCGCTGCTACAATATTATCTGACTGCAGAAAACTGCGGGATAATATCGATTTATGTCGACTCTAGTTGTCTCCTTCAAACATACCAGTGTCAGGTTGATGAAAGAGATGTGTAGAGAAGAGTAGGTACCTATATCACAATCATGCGCTGCGACAATATTGTTTGACTTAGTAGAAAACACTCCACGATATATCGACTCTACTTGTATTCATCTACACACAAACCAGAGGCCCGTATTATGTGAAAGAGAGTTATAGAGACGACTGTATCGAAATCGTTTCACAGAATAAGCAAGCCCCCAATAAATGTTAATACTTACTAATGTATTCAATAACGAATATCATCATAATGCATTCGAATTTATTAGATAGGCACATGTTTCGATAAAAATCGTGAAATGGCAAGAACTGACAATTGATATTAATTTTAATAGATTAGACCTAATTAATTACATTAGAATTGACGTTTTTTCAGCGATAATTTCACTATATCGACAGCAAATTGATTGATTTTTTTTATTTTATCTATAATGATGAATATAAAGATACACCGGCGCTAATCCATTGTTAGGCGCTATACCAATTAACTTTATTAATCCGAGCTGTATACTTTTTCAAGAATAAACCTATTACCGCTGTTGATTCTATAAACTGAAGAAATATAGGAACCATAAATTCTCGCTGTCTATAGCTTGACTGATTTACGATGGCGTCGGTCTATGGGCTCGCGAGTTAGCAACATTGTAACTCGCGACAGCGAGCATGCTCACTGACTAGCTCTCTTTTAGACAGGTGTACACAGTTGATTTTTGCAGACAATTTGACAGTGAGGTACTTTTTAATGCAGCTTACGCAGTTCAAATTTTTCTGTACCTACCGAATAATTTTAATTAACGCATACTGGTAACTTAATAATTTTAATTAACGCATCGTAAAGGTAGCATGGAAGCGCTGGACACAGGCCGCTACCAATCGATCAACGTGGAAAGCATTGGGGGAGGCCCATGTTCAGCAGTGACGTCCTATGGCTGAAATGATGATGATGATGATGAACCCATACTGATATGCCATGACCATGATATTTTCACTTATCATCCGCTTAGCGCTGATAAGTCGTTCTTAGCTCTCAATTCCTTCTATTTCTCTCTTCTATTTCTTCTTCTATTTATTAATTTTGGTGCACGTTCAATAAATGACAGTTTAATTCTTCTAAGACCAACTTGGTAGATCCTGATTAAACAAGTATAGTGTAGGAATAATGTTTAATGGAACTTAAACTTAGCGAGCCTTTGGTTAAGTTTAAATAAGAATAATCTTAACTTAAAGGCAGTAAAATAACATCAATTAAATATGACTAACATCTTGATATAAGTTAATAATGTCAAGCTGTTCAACCCGGAACATAGCGCCAATTACAAACGCCGGCACAAACTAAGCAATGCTTCTTCTGTAGTAGTAATACGTACCAAATTGCACCAAAAGGTCTGATGGTTGACTGTACATACATATAAAAACTTATCAACAGTTAAACAAACGGACAGACCTACGTGTAGAGGCACTTACTGTTGGCATTTGATCATTAATTTGCGAGACCTATTAATCCGGTACCATGTCATAACTTAGAATGAGTTGAAGAGCCTTAAAGTACAAGCTTTAGAGGTAGAATTAGGTTAAATAAATAAAATAAAAATACCTAAGTGAAAACAACTGCAATGCTTAAAACCATATCGGTCACTGGTGAGCTTGGAGCGATAGAAAATAGTGTCAATTTTTTTCGTACTTACTTACGTAAAAATGTTTAGATATTTATGTAGAGACGTTTAACGTAGTTTAATAACGTAATATAAATGCTTTTGCTCACCCCACATTCATTTTTCTCTCGATGGGAATCGAACCCGGTACTTTAAGCACCCGGCCAGGTGGTTGTGAAACGTAGAGTCAAAAACTCTTTCTCTTTAACCGATTTCTTTCCTCACAAGTTTACATACAAATCTCTGTTTCTTTTTTAATGACAATGCCTTCCATTGTCAATACTTCTAATGACTTAGACCATACATTTAAAAAAGGGACACAGCCGCTTTAAATACGCGAAACAAATTATACTTTTTTGCTCTGTACAAAGTGGCGTGCGTTCGAATCGAGGCCAACCGCAAGTTTTTACTAATAATATCTACCATTGAGCCTGTGGACGTGTTGAAATTAATTCTACATCAATAAAAACAGCTTTAAATTCAGTCTCATTTGCAGCTAGATAACTAAGGTCTACGGTATTTACTAACGTTAAATCTAGACCGCGATTGAACTGTGCAAAAAGTATAAAACTTTCAGTGTAATAAAACTTAAGGAATTCATTTTTATAGTTCGGTATTTAAAATTCAGTCAAAATAATTGTTGTTTACGCACTCATAATTATTAGTTTTGTAATATTTACATAAAATAAAAAATACTCATTAAGCGATATGAATAAAGATGAAACCAGTTCACGGTTTTCTAATTAAAAACAGTAATTGCATTTCGATTTAAGCAAACTTAAGTTTTTTTGTTGTTAATTCCATTGAAGTAATATTACTACGTATAGAACAGACATCGCGAACAAAATATGTACAGTGCGGGGTGCGGGGCGGGAATTTGACGGACAGCTGTCAGTCAAATCCATGACAATCAAGTTTCATAATTTGTGGCGATAAAGTCTGCACCAGAAAATGTCGTACTTCATTGATAGGATTGCACGAATAGTGACGTTCCTGCGGTCGCCTCATCATAGACATTGTGAATCGATTGTGAAAATAAACAAATCGGCTAAATTGTGTTAAATTTTCATGGTGCTCAATAGCAAAAAGGTTCAGCTACTTACATTATTTTCTTTTATTATATTGTGCGTTTCCTGTAATGTAATCTAAGCTCCCCTCCCTTAGACTAAAATTAGCCCTCCTAGACAAGTGACAAAACGTAGCAGTTGAAACATTCGAAATCACTTCGCTCTGCCGTTTTTTGTTGTTAGTTACTTCACTCTGTGATGCGATTTTAAAATTACAACTGGCGATTCCGAATTCACAACTGAGGGGACTGAGGCTAATCGTGTTACTTGTGCTACAAGTGCGTATGGGCTTCATACTGATGCTTAAGCCATTAATTATTTTTCTTCCCGATTAAAATCTAATGTAATCGATAATCGCCTAGAGAATCGTTAACTGGTATTTTCTAATTCGATAAAAAAATTACCCATCTCTAGTTTAAAACTGTCATCCAACAGCGCACGAAATATTATGAGTTATAGATAATGATACCATTACAGAGGCGACACTTCGTTTACGATTAGTTTCTGCCTATTGAATTGGATACTGTAAGGAAACATCGTCATCATCATTTTAGCTACTGGACGTCCACTGCTGAACAAAGGCCTCCTCTAATGATTTCCACATCGCCCAGTTGATAGTGGCCTGCACCCAGCGTCTTCCTGCTATCTTCAGTCAGTCCATCTTGAGATTTTAGAAAAATTCCCACTCGTCACGGTAGGAACAAAGCTAGGGATGACCCACGCCTTCACTCCAGAACCAATAAAATAACTGAAAGTCAGAAACTTTCAGTTATTTTATTGTCTCTATTGTTAACTGTCTCAGTGGTTGAGTACACGTATAATAGCTGTGAGGTAGAAGTTACGGGACTATTCCCACCTCTCCTTTTCACCGCTGCATCTCCTGTGTAGCTAGCACCTAGACTAGTTGATTTAAAGCCAAGGTATATCAGTTTTTAGGTAATGACTTAGTGCATCTAAAAATGTAAAACTTTCTAGTTTTTTGTAACATTGAAAAATCTAAAAAGAAGCATCATTTTTTTTACGTTCAAGTGTTTCTAAGAAATTTAAATGGAAGCTTTTGATGACAACGTATTGCTTACTTTTTCAGCTGTCGAACGAATCACTTTTATACTCATAGGTCCTGTACATCGGTAGATTTGGTAAATAAATGAATCCATCCGGACTCAGAAACTAAAAAAAAAAAAACTGTAATTTTTTAATACTGGATTTGTCGATTAAATTGATCATATTACTGCGCCCTAACGGGTCGGACACTGGTGACCAGACACACTGTACAATTATTATAATTTTAGCCTATCTCGTGAGCTAGGTGTCAATAATTAGGGTGATTTACTAACTAACCAGTCGCATACGAACAACAGCAGTGAGATTCAAACAAGTTTGATCCATGATGCCGCACGACTATTGTGTGAGCCCACCCGTAACCCAAGCTTATTTAGCTTAACACAAGGGGCTAGACGGGACTATTAGTAATTTGTGCAATACAAAGTGCTTATAATCTTTTAAAAAATCTTTTTATTGCTGTATTTAACCTTCCTTTCGTATACTAATTTATGCGTCAGTGTCAAGTCTGCGATTTTTATTCTTTGAAATTTTCGTAAAATGGCTGCCGCCGCGGTGACGCCTTGTAATTAACAAATTAAAATTAAATTAGTGTTTTAAAGTGCATAAATGTACAACTTAATGGTAAAAAGTCATTCCTTGATTTTTACTTAATATGTATCTGGAGTTATTTGAACAGTATTTTCGTCTATAGGATGGCATATTTCAAAAAACAACACTGCACTCAAGCGTGTTGTCACAGCAACCGCTGAGCACATACTAATTGAATTTCGGTCCATGGACCTATTTGCGTGCCAGAAACAGTCTAGTTGACATGTCTTCTCTAGTACGTAGTACATTATAACTCAATGGTTAATTCAGTATTTTTTGCTTGAAATTTTTTATTAGGCAATAAACAATTCAGTCTTTGTTTTCACTTCTTACGCTGAGTTGCACCACCTAACTTAACGATAACCGGTGCTTTTTGTATGGATTTTGACAGATTTTTGACATCTGTTAAAGTTTTAAAGTAAGATGGTGCAACCCAGCCTTAATTTTCATTACGACAATAAACATTCGAGATACAAATTAACATTTTAAATAAAAAACAAAAGAAATGCTACCTTATTTCTTGTTTTCTCGATTTTTTCACATACTTACTCAAACTGGCCGGTTTTACGGCAGAATTTTGTAACCACCCAAAGAACTTTTTCTGTTTCTGCGTTCTCATTTCAAATTCGTCTTTTGTTTTTTTAAAAAGAAGTGTATTTTCCACATTCTAATTTCAAATTTTCTTTTTCTTTTTCAGAGAAAAAGAGGCATTGTCCCACTGCCAGAACTCGCCAGTGTCAGGCGGGACGCCGCCGCCGCCGGACCATTCTCTGCTGCTGTGCTGCTTCAGGGATATGTGCAACCATGAGGACAGCCCGCTGTCCACCGCTAGGTTCAACGCCTCTGGCATTGATTCTGGTAAGAATTTTTTGATAATGTCTAACTATCTATCTTAACGCTTAAACTTTTTTCTGGCACAAGCTCTTACATAAAATATATTTTCTTACGTTTATTAGCCCTTCAAGCCCTGTGAATCGAGACACTAAAATAGAAATAAGCTGTCACACGGTCTTACGCGTCTGCTTGGGATTTGATAGTTTATGGTTATGGGTTATTTTAACTATTTTAGGTGCGAGGTCATAATACAGATTTTTACTCACAAAAAGAAATAATCGCAAGAAAATAAGGAGAGGGAGTTTAGGTAGAGGCACCCTTCATAATAAAAAAGTGTTGTTTATTTTCATAAGACAGAAGAATAACAGCTCAACTAAAGACTAGTATCAATAATTGCCACAATTGTTTATGTTAACTAAGACGGTAACTCATACATAATCATCAATAAATCGCATCATATAAACAAACAAACTAATCACGTTAATTAAATGCTAACTACAATCAAAGCGTCCATTTCTACGTAACTGGTTGATAACATAATTAACATTATGTACTAGATTTATAATGGTCCTTAGCTTTCCTGCTACGAAACAAATATCGTAGTAGGTAAATACGTCAAAACGTTTTTATTCATTCATTTATTATCATAAAATTTTAGTAAGTTTACCACAATAGCCCAATGTTGGGACTGGCCGATTCAATTGTCAGTAGTTCATCCCCATTCACCACTGGACTAAAATCCACTCTTAACACAAAAGTATGTTTATCGTAGCTAGAGGGGTTAACGTCCACCCACAAGGTGGATCGACGATATCATAAAAATAGCAGGAACTAACCGGGCAACATGGAAAGCATTGGGGGAGGCCTATTTTCATCAGTGGACGTCCTATGGCTGAGATGATGATGATGATGATGTTAAAAGGAATATTAACCATCATAATCATCAGATCATTATGTCTCTACTACAGGAGCACGACCCTCTCTAATTTACCAGAGGCAAGTGGAGAATTTTCCTACAGTCCCCACGCTAGCCAAAATATTAATACCTACCTATTTTTTGCGGTACAAATGCCTATGCGCTTTTTATTTACAAACAAAAACAAAATATAAACTCAAACGATCACGTCTTACAGATTGTTTCGTATCGTATCCCGTTTTCCTGGTTCTCGACAGGTTAATATCCTTAAATCACTTCCTTAACCCTACAACGGGCTTTATAGAGCTTTAGGCTAAATTCTGCAATGGGTTGAGTCTACGCCAGAATATTACCAAACATATTATTATCCAAGAATGGATGCCAGCTCCAGAATCTAGATTACCTCATCAAAATATATGAATAACAATTTCCAAGATTACCTCACGCATATAAAGGGTGTATTTGTAATTTGTGACAAACCTTGAGAAGTTTTAGTCCTCTTTGAATTATCTCAATAATCATTTAAAATAATGCGTAAGATTTACCGTGACATATATTGTCATGAGTCATGAAAAAGATAGGTAGTATAAGTTGACATTAATAAAGGCGATTTTAATTCAATACCTTTTACTACATAACGCTGTCAACTATCAAGAATTCACCATTGCAGCTAATAGCTTCATGAAAAACTGATGTTGTGTAAAGTGCATAATATTAAACTAAAATTGATAGCTTATTTTACGAAACGTTACAGATAAATTACATTTACTACCAAGATCCCTTTACAGTAAGTCTAAAGCTTCCTACAACACCCTGTATGAGAACCTTACACAACTTTTATCGATATCGAACTGTTATTGATGGAATTCTATTGAATCGCAGTTTCCACGGACAAAGATGTTGTACCACATACCGTATCTAATGTAAACATACTTTAGCATGCTGACTCACCTACTTACACCGCTGCTGTGCGCTTTGAAATTTACAATATCTACATAATTCTGATGGAAATGATAAAGGAATATCAATTTCGTTGTTTATGTACCTACATTTCTCGATTTTCTCAAATATTTTTACTCTGACTTCCATAGCATCTTCGTAACTTACATCAATTTTTTTGGAAGGTCTATTGACTTTTTATCATTTTATTGATTTGAGATGTTTTATGACAGAACTATAATATTTTTTATTTCAGTAGAGTTCACCTAGTATATTTTTATCTCAATAACTTTTCATTTGGAAATAACAACCTCTTTATCTTCTGAAAGTTTTAACGAGCTTTTTTCAGAAACCGTAAGAGCTTTTTGAACAATTATTGTCTTTTTATAGTTAAAAATGTGACTTAATTATTGCTTAATGCTAACTTAACCCGCCGGCCAAATACGCTAACTACAAGTATAAATTATTCGATCCTCGACCAGTCGCTTGAGGGTTAAATAGAAAACCATACAATAAATTAAATTGGCGACAATATCTCTGAGCCTTAATGAGCAAACTGAGCAACGCTTAAGATCCTTCGCGAGTTAATCGAGCTAAGACCCTTTATTTAAGCAAAAAGCATGCTTGTCCGTTTCTTCGTTGACGCTGCGGTTTTATTAATTAGTGATTTTACTTTTTATATTACTTGGAGTTGTAATTCTATGGAGTTCTATCCAATTTTAGACGCAAGTGCTGATTTAGAAATGTTGATAGAGATAATAATGGATATGGACAGATTTTAAGTAAGAAAATTAAGTAGGTACCTACTGGTGTAATATTATAAGTCATACGGGGGAGAAATGTCCTTGTTATCTGTGTTTATCATTACATAGTCAAAGTAGGTAGCTTATCGTTTTGTTGACTACTTATTCATTGCACAATTTATTACTATGATTGCAACTGAACAATATTCAACATTCGCACAAGTCTCAATTCCTTGCTTTATAAGAACCGATTATTAAACGTGGCCATTAGAATTCAATTACAGCGAATTAGTTATACTCGAAATCTATTGCAAGTGTACCAGGAAACCAGAAAATAGCAGATGCATTTTCTTAATAACTCCGAAGAGTATCCGCCGGCGCTGCACTCGCGATGCGCAATTGTTTTAACGTTATTCCATCTTGCTCCTTTGTTGAAATTAACAAGGCCCTCGAAATAATAAATTTCAACCTTACTAGCGAAAGTTTAAGATATATTTTACCGAGCCCTGAATACTCCCTCTTAATCAACCAGTATAAATAGCGGGGAACCTGTTCATAGCTGTTCGTCTTGAGTTGTAGTGGTGTCGAAACGTATGCAATATCGTTATCGATTGCACAGATCTGCTGGGATATCGATAATACTATCTGTAATTTAATTTCGTTAT
Organism: Ostrinia nubilalis; assembly: GCF_963855985.1. NCBI lineage: Eukaryota > Metazoa > Arthropoda > Insecta > Lepidoptera > Crambidae > Ostrinia > Ostrinia nubilalis. Next base: position 4,308,340 of record NC_087097.1, on the reverse strand, counting down.
AAATACCTAGCCAAATAAGGATATCTTGAGGCTGAATCTAATTTTAATAACATTAGCTATCTGCGTTTTAGATTATTATCGATATTTCTAGTATGACCGGATACAGGAGCATGTATTATGGAAAGGCGTCATGAAAAACGACTGAGACAGACTTGTTTACATGGCCTTCGTTATCGTTGTATAAAATCTAACTCTATTTCGATAAAAAATATTAAAAATTTCAAAATTTAATAACGCAAAAGCTTTTCTTTGCTTTTATTAGTACTTTCGTACATGTGCTTATTTTACTGACATTATTTTGTCTCCAACAAGATTTGAATCCTCAATTTGATGCCGTTATAGCCCTGTGTAAGCAAACCGAATAAGACCAAGCAACTTGCGTACAAAGCAAATGTTATACAAAATAAGTACTATCAACATTTTTCAATAATAATTATTAATTTGTATTGAATAATCGATACTCGATATTTCACTATCGATTCGAGGGCCACCCCTACAAGAAGTTATTTATGCATTTGTTTAGCGAGACCTTATTATGAGAGGTTTAAAGATTAAATGGAAATGCTGGGAGTGTTTTCTTGCAACAAATGCGTCTTTGTATGAACATTCTTCTTGCGAGTAGTGATGTTGTGCCTTTTTGTATGTAATTAATTTTTCACGGCCGAGACCGTTATTGAAATTCCGATGGAGGCTTTGAAATATTTGTTTTAAAGCTTCTTTTAAAGCTCATTTAATCTTTTAATACGACATTTTGCAGTTTCACTAAATCATGAAGACGATTATGTATTTTCGTGATGATTCTTTATCAGTACACCTTGATTATCATCAGTTCATCATTTTGAAAGTTAACCCTTTCAGTAGCAAGAAAGCCATGTAAGCAGAGTAGCGGGTACAAGCTAAAGTTTGTACATGAAGCTCGATATCAATTGTCAGAATCAGAAAGAATGCTATTATCAGTGCAATTTGAGCATAAAAGTTATCGTAAAGGTGACTATACACTGATTTTGAATACATAATTAATATGTTTTGGTAACCAAGAACGGAGACTAGAATTTTAATTTTTACAGAAAATTAAAAGTATAATTGAAGACTATTGGATGCTTTCCCATAATCTAGACCCCAAGATGCGGCCAACATGACCTGAACAGGAATCGAACTCGAGAGTCTTTTGCGCGCTTCATTACACAATGTAACCCGAGATAAACAATTATTTAATAAAATAATAGCTCTACCAGAAATCGAACCCAAGACTTCTATCGCTCACTCGCACGACTGCGCCGGCGCACCGTAAAATGCACACCCACCTTAACCTCACGAAACTCAATCGCCTATCGCTGCAACATGCATAGCATATAACATGTGTATGTAACTAACAGCAATTAGCTACTGTTTCATGCGTTCCCGGTACCGTCGCCCGCGCATCCCTTCCTCGAACGCAATCATTCGCTGATAAGTTCGCCCGGCGTCACGGTGTACCGAATCCAGTGGGAGTGTGCTGTGGTATGGCATTCCTGGTTGCCATGACTGAGGCGTCAAGATATGGGAAGACCCCCCAAGTAGATTTTAAGCTGCGTCTGTAGCTTCGATCGCACAAATTTCGATCATAAAAAGTCTTTATCGTGCTTCACGCGATCAAATGTATTGATTTTTTTACCACCAATCATTTCTCAATAATGGACTTATTGAGAATTATGATTGGTCAACCATACATTTAATTCCCTTTTTCACTGCAGTTAGGATTTTTTGCAAGAAAATTATGCCCATCATCATCAGAAATAGAATCATTAGTTTTTAACAATAAGAACTTGGATTAGATAGATAACAACTAGATACTGCTCGACATACTCGTAATAAATGCAGGACTCGAAGGCGAACTGTAAAAATAGTTGCGATCACAATAAATCGATCCGGGGCGCTGTGATACTAGGACCTCGTTGAACTAGAATATCCGCTCAACAACATAAAAACTCTCATTTTTCTATTACTGAAAACAAACTTAAATTCTCTCTCTCTTCTTCCAGATGGTAACGCCGTAGCCAGCGAGCGAGGAGCCAGCTACAACGGTGAAGTGTGGTTCAAGGCGGCCACCATAGCAGTGCCGGTGTGTGGCGCGCTCATACTGTTCCTGCTGGTGGCAGTCGCTGTGAGGCTGCTGAAGGCAGACGCGCTACTGCACGCTGATAGGAAACTAAGGTTAGACCTATGCCTGTCTTTTTTAGTAACCTGGTAGCCATTTAGTAAGGTGTGGTTCAAAGAGGCCATCATAGCAGTGCCGGTGTGCGGCGCGCTCATACTGTTCCTGCTGGTGGCAGTCGCTGTGAGGCTGCTGAAGGCAGACGCGCTGCTCCACGCTGACAGGAAGCTAAGGTTAGACCTACAACTGTCTTCTATAGTAAACTGGTAGCCAGCGATAGATCCTGGGTACACAGGAGTTGCAGCGGTGGGAACGAGAGGTGGGAATAGTCCCATCGTTGCCAGCGAGGTCCGACTCAAAGTGGTAACTGAACCTGTGATGTTGTGAGGAATGCTTCTGCTGAAGATTTCCTTGCTTATAGCCAAGATTATGTCTTTTGTAGCATATTCACTGCAAACACAACAGAAAATCTGCTCTGTGATTTGTAACTCTGCAATCGGACAAAGATTGCTTGATATTTCAGCTGCTTGTGTATTTTTTTTTTCAATTCAATTATTATTTTCCTTAGAGACAACTCTGTTTCTTTAATATCATAAGTACCTATTACTCCCACTATTAATTGTTAAAGACCATTTGACTCAACCTTTCTCTTTTCTATTTCCAGAGGTGGCTACATGTCGCCACTAGCACAGCACAATTCCGAAGACGTAAAGAAGATCTGGGTGGGCGCGCCGTCTGCCCCACTCCTGGTGACCCCTGGTGGCTGCCTGGTGGCGGTCGAACGGGCCCAGCTGGTGGATGGACCCAGCCAGCAGTTCTGTGATATCCAGCGGTAGACCTGGTGCTCCGTGCCAAAATGGTGGGTGTACCTTAGGGTTTGTGGTTAGGGCGGGACGCCACGAGTTGAGATGGAAAGATGTGGTAGCTGATGTTTTGATATGTCTTTTAATAGTGCAGGACCATGTATGGGTGTCCTAAGTTAACAGACTGAAATACGATGCTAGATTATTAAGTGTCGTGAATGAACTTTACAATAGTAAACTTTTTATAGTAGACCTAACAGTCTCCGCATTGCTAGTCTAGATTAAGGTTAACATCTACTATAAAACTTGAAGCCTTGAAGAATCAATTTTGTACGTAACCACTTATTTATGTTAGTGAGGTTTTAAGAACATGATGTTGCCATGGTAATAAAATATAAAGTGACTGTTGTCAATGTTAAATAAGGTCGGATTTTGCTTAGCAAATTCATTGTAATTTGTAATATACAACATATCAATAAACTATATTACTTAGGCATGCTTTTATTACAAGCCATTGTACATAAACATTGAATGTAAAATCTGTTATATGTTTTACTGAGTCAATTTTGAAATCTATATACGAATTTGTAACTTGTCTCGACGAGAAGTGGTTGTCTCGATAGTTTGGTACACTATCCCTAAGTTTTGGACAGGGCACAGGGCATATGAATTTCTTTTAATTTGCGGGCTGCAACGTGAATTAGTACCTCAGACGGACGCTTCACGAAAGAGTTCTGACTGCAATATTGGAAGCATTTACTTCAATATTAGCAACATTGACTGCAATATTGGCAACATTGATTGCAATATTGGCAACATTGGCTTCAATATTGGCAACATTGATTGCAATATTGGCAACATTGGCTTCAATATTGGCAACATTGACTGCATTATTGGCAACATTGACTGCAATATTGGCAGCAAGTGCACCATATCGGTCGGGTAGACAGCCAACCTAAAGTTTGGTATTGCAATTTCTTAAAAAATGTTTTACTACATTGTGTTAAGAACTCTTTTGTGAAACGATCCAACGAAATGATCTGGAGCAGTGTGACTGAGCGACTGATTAGATTGTTATTATAAATGTGGTCACACTGATATAATAGGAAAGGGTAGTTCTTGAAAATATAGTCTTTCTAAGAAGTGAGGTAATCGTTTTTCTTCTAACAGTTTTAGCAAAGGTATTCCTAAATGACCCAGTGATGCTTGTATTACTAGGTTTGGATATTTATAGTCATCAGTATTTTTTAAAATTCTACTAACATTTTACTAATCATTTTAGAAAACATTATTTGCCAGTGAGTCTGGATGCTGGTGTAGTAAAGGGCTCAGTCGCGTCAAATGTCTTGGTTAGTGTCAAAGTGTTGGTTGGTTGGCTTGGTTGGTCACTAAGCTATGACTGTGGTAACCTGTCAACACGTGTAGTAGCCCGAAACTTGCAAATAATAGATAGATTTTTAGAACACATCAATGACTGAGGACCCCACGTCGATCTAAAATCATAGTAAACGAATAACTAACACATAAATCAATATGTGCGAGGTGTAGGTCCATTTGTGAATCTTCTTGTATTGATCTCAAATTTTATACATTTTTAACATACCTACTTTCACGCAGCAGCCCGCGGTATACCAAATTACCACATTGTATATTTAATTTTTATTATATTTATAAGCGCTTTGTGTTCCTCTATTATAAATCTTTGTAAATGTACCCCAATTTCGTTAATTTTATTGTAATTAAGTTTAGTTAAAACGAAGTGTAACGCATTAGTAAGTTACCAATTGAAATAGCCAATCACAAAACATATTTTAATTACTTTTAAAAGCATAATAATAGAGACACTACAAAAATGGTATAACTATTTCAATAGATCTTTTAGTTACATTTTTTGTATAAATATAAAGCTTTCGTAATGATTTCTACACAATTTAATGTACTCGTAAACCTACTTTAATCACAATATCGTTATTTTATATTCCAATGTTAGTCAAGTATCCCATTAAACATTTTATATCGCTTATAGGTACTATCTTTATTTTAATGAAATATATAATTTTCATGTTATATTACAGTAAAGTGTATAAATAGTTATACCAAATTAATTATTAGTTTTGTATACTGGCACCACTGTCACTCGTGCATGCATTTCCTATAATCTTATTCCTTGTGTAAATTACTATTTTATGTCGTTTGTAAATATAGTTTAAGTTAAAAGTTGTTATCTGTTTATAATAATACTGTAGGGAGACGGCAGACGATTTCTGAAAGTGGAATCCAATGGGAGATATACCTAGTCCTTTTTATCTGATTTTTTAGCATATGTAAATGAACTTTACGAAAAACTCTCACTTGGATTTTACTTGTGGTCAGCAGTGAAAATTATGGAAAATGAATTAAATTATTGCGTAGTATTTTTATTGAATTGTTACCTATAGTTTTGTATATAATATTAGGGTATATTGGCCTGTATGCTATCATGTTTTAGAATAGTTTTAAGGTACGGTTCCGGCCAGTGATACCAGTAAGCCGAAATAGCGACATAACAGTCACTGTGGTAACAATATAAGTCCTTTTTTACATAGTGTCGTTGTGTAGCTGTATAGTGGCTCGGAAACAGTATCTCTAGCATGAACTGCTTTTGTCTTCGAATCGTTTGCGTATTCGACAAAGTTCGATACTCAAACTTTGAATTAAATGATAATGTGACAATTTTGATGCTCAAAATAAGTTTCGTGCAACCATTTCTCATACCAAGTTCACTTTACGACACGTTCACAAGGGCGCTGTTGTAGTTTTCGTACTAAATGTTTTGATGGCGATTCGAATACGCAAACGATTCGAACTCGAAAGTTTTTCGTGCTAGCCGTACAGACCTTATACGACCATTAGCCAGAAATTGTCTCAAATAAAGCTTCCATTAAGGTGCCTTACCTTGACGAATAGAATTTAATAAACATAGGTGCAAATGAATGAAATACTCCATATTGTAATGATACTTATATCTGCGATCCTATGTAAATATAATGTGAATAAAAGAAATTATTTTATAAATGGACTTCGTTGTTTTCTTTGAAACAAAACCCTGGTTAAAATGACACCAAGATTCTAAATCTATCTTTATTATAATATAAGAAAATAACAATCTGATAATATGACAAAGTTAAACGTAGGTACTTACAATTATTACGAGTGTCTAATATAAACTATACATTTCACTTATCAAAATCCCTTCAGCCAAATTAATTAGAAATAGAATAATTTAATGTTGAGTTGATTAAATTTCTGGCTCGGGTTCAGGTTTTTCGGGGACTTTCTCCTTTTTCTCGCCAGAAGCATCCAATCGCTCAATGGCTTCGAACACCCACTTGTAGTTCATAGCACCGAATCCCTGAAAATAAGTTTAAAATAAAATGTTTGATAACCTGCAATCCCTACATTAATAAGCAACTCAATCAAGTATGAGACGGACACTTTCAGTGATAGCTACGGTTTTCTAATACAAAATGAGAGGTAGACGAAGTAGTTCTATTATGATGAGTTTCTTTTGTACCTACTAAAAATGAGTTAAAAGTAGGTAATTTCTGCTTTTTATCCTTTTTTGTCGTCGAATTCGAAAACAAATCATAGTGCGACCTACATTGCTTAAGACTAGATGGTGCTAAATGATAATATCTGTCAAATAAGAGTTCCTGGTCAGGACTACGGAACCCTAAAAAAGCGCAATGATGCATTTTCTGATACGGTAGGATGAAACTCACTCTATGGTTTCTCCTCTGTATAACCTCGACAAAAACCGTGGGCCTGGCCTGCACGTGCTTGGTGAAGGCTTGCAGCATGTACCCTCGCTCGTCGAAGTCGATCAGAATGTGGTTTTCCTTTAGTTCGTCGATCGTCTCGTGGACCTGCGAAGTAATTTCAAGATTTTTTAACATCCGAAAATATTTTTTAAAAGAAAGGTGCACTAACATTGACACCAAATTACAAAATGTTTCTCTCGATAAGTAAAAATTCTGGCTCAAAATAGGAATGCACAGACTATGAAGGAATTTTTTTTAGCATTTTTTAATTCAATTTATTGAGATATTGAGATCTGAGGATTATTAATAATATACTGTGCAGTGTGCGCCTTTACAAACGAATAGAGCAATGTTACGTATACGTTACCACGTCCATACGTCGCATTGGATTAGAAATGTCTTATTTATTACCTATGTAATACCATTTCAGGCTTATACAGTTGTTTTACTGACATCATAATACTACGTGCAATTATTTTTTACCTTGAGAGAACTCTCGCTTAGTTTCTCCTTGATCACATCGTAGTATGTCGGAGGAAAAACAAGAATGTCCGCGCCACGAGCTTTCAGATCTCGCATCTGTAATCAAATTAATAACATTAAGTTGGACAAGAAACATCAAAGTCCCTAAAAAAGCTTTAAAAAGAGCTTTCATACGTCCCAGTAATTACTTGAACTCTACTACTGTTTCGGGACAGTAAATGGGCTAGTGCCGAGAAAAATCAGCGCAAGAAACTTAGTTGCACCATCCAAATCCACCGATTTGTATAATGCAACTAAGTTTACATAGGTAGCTAACATAAAATAGTTAATAACATACACTCAACATCAAATAAACCGCACCTTCCGCGACGCGAACTTTAAAGATTTTCTTCTGACACAATCATGGTACCCCAACAATATTGGTGTTATTTGAAAGCCCAATAAATATCCTTAAAGAAAAATACATTTCATTTCTAAATAAATCAAAATCAAAATTATCTTTATTTGTTTAGACTAATTAAATTAGTTCTTGCAAATCGTCAAATGCTCTTAAGGAGCCTATACATGTCTCATTCTTTTTTTGCCCTACCAGCGCTTCGAGACAAACATTTGGCAAGTGCTGAGAAGAAGCGCCGCAACAAACTCAGCAACAAATGATTAACATATACCATAAATGTGACTTGAAAATAGACCTCACATTGGGCTCATCTCTGGGATCAATTAGACCAATTTTTATGGTTATAAAACCAAATAAAGATCTCACATGTCCTCTTTAACAGATGGATAGCGATTAATCCCAACTTAACAGTTTTATAGTCATAAAAAATGGCTATAGCGTAACTACCTATTTTTTGAAGAAGTGACTCTGGATCCTTGTAAAGACACATTTTTGGGGTAAAAACCTTTCCTTTAATGAAATGAAGTTTAGAACCAGGCTTTCAAATGGTACCAATGTTGGTGGGAAGTGGGGATGCATACGTTTGATAAGTGCTTGTCGCGGGAGGTGCGATTTATTTGATGCCGAGTGTAGCTTTTATGTATAGCAACTATGTATTAGATAAGCCTATCTAAAACATATTTGGAAGCTATGTTTTACCGTAGCAACGATGTCGTCGGTGTACAAAGCAATGTGTTCGACGCCTGAAGTACCAAGCGCCTTCACGAATTCCGTCGCTTTACTCGTCGGTCGCAGACCTTTTGCTGCTTCGTTCATTGATAGCTGTAAAAAAAAACAACAACTAACGAAATCAGCTACTGAAAACTTTCATACCGCGATGTAAATATATGCGCTACTTAGAACAGCGCCATCTATATTGAAAACCGCTGAAACAACAGATAATAAACTGAAATATTGATTGGTAGAGCAGCGAAGTTACAAACGCTACTACCATTACTGAAGTAGAATTTAAGTTATGTTAGTAAAAAAAAGTAACTACACATTAAATTACAATTACAAGTAAATAAATTATACTTACAAGTACAGTTTCTTCTTGATTGATGACGGAGGTAGATTTTATGCACGAATATGGCGTAATATCGTGCTTATAATCCACGCACCAGAACCTAAGAGAACAATAAGTTTAAAATATTTATTTTTATACTTTAAAAACAGACTAATTTGTGTTTTATTCATTTGCAAATTAAGTTTATATTCACCTGTGCATGTTGAGGTTCTTCTCATACCATGACGTAGAGTCTTCCAAGGTTCCATCTGCCATGTTTCCTTCCACGTGGTCGATATACAAAAGTTGCGTGTCAGGTCTGAAAGTAAGTTTCTTTAGGAATCAGTTGAACTAAGGCGACAAAAGCCCAGTAGGTGTCGGAATGGCCGACTCGAGATCCAAAGAAGGCTGGATTATTTTTTCTATGATTGTGGTGAACCCACTCGAGCACTCGTAACACAAGCATTACCATGAGGGGTCAACGGGACTATTCTCAATACTCAATAATTTATTGCGTCCATAACTCCATAATAATTCCATAACTCTTTCTCAATAATTCGAACAAAATTAGTTACATTTACTTGTCGACTTACAATAATGTGTTGATTGGATCATCATCTTGAACAGGCGTGTATCCCGGCAAGAAAACTCCTTTGTACTGAGACCGGTCAATGAGGGTGTGGGTATTGTCACCGTACTGGAACAAAAAAGAACAAAAGTATGTAGATGGTTACAAAAGTCAGCCCTTCTTCAAGACTTTCTACAGTGGCCAGTACTGCGCTGCCCGTATGTGCTTCAACAGGTCGTCTATCGTATACAGGGTGTTAGGTAAATGGGTATATGGGTATATGGTATATAATGGGTATCATATACCCATTTACCTAACATCCTGTATACTCGAGAACGGCTATCAATTCTACTAACACATAAGGTTGGCAATTCTGCGGGCGGTGACTTAAAACCAAAATGGTTTTCCTACAGATATCCTCAGTTCTGATTCAATCACGTAGGGAAACTCAGAGCACTTTATTTACTACTTTATCCAATGAGTTCCGTAAGCACTTACAGTTCTCAACACAGCATATCTAACAGTCCCATCCTCATCACTCTCCGTAGTGACGTCACGCCTGACATCAGCGCCTCTTGCGCGCGCGCACGCTACCAAGTCATCCAGCGCTTGCACCTCCAAAGCTACGTCCTTCACGAAGTCGCCGTGCGCTGACAGATCTATACTTACATTGCCCTCATCGCTCTCCATAGTGACGTCACGGAACAGGTCCAGAGCCCACGCGTGGGCAGGTCTCCAGCTCGTTGACTTTATCTAGGGTTAAGAATCTAGATTGTGGCTGGGATATTTTAAGTACTACCTACTTATAGTTGGCAGAGATGCTGTACTTACGGTCCTCAACACCGCATATCTGACAGTGCCTTCCTCGTCGCTCTCCACAGTGACGTCACGCCTGACGTCAGCGCCCCTTGCGCGCGCGCACGCTACCAAGTCATCCAGCGCTTGCACCTCCAACGCGACGTCCTTCACGAAGTCGCCGTGCGCCAACAAATCCATACTTACAGTGCCCCCCTCATCGCTCTCCATAGTGACGTCACGGAACATGTCCAGAGCCCACGCGTGGGCAGGTCTCCAGCTCGTTGACTTTATCTAGGGTTAAGAATCTAGATTCTAGCTGGGATATTTTAAGTACTACCTACTTATAGTTGGCAGAGATGCTGTACTTACGGTCCTCAACACCGCGTATCTGACAGTGCCCTCCTCGTCGCTCTCCGTAGTGACGTCACGCCTGACGTCAGCGCCTCTTGCGCGCGCGCACGCTACCAAGTCATCCAGCGCTTGCACCTCCAAAGCTACGTCCTTCACGAAGTCGCCGTGCGCTGACAGATCCTTGTTGATATCTCCCCCAGGAGATGTGGGTGACTCGAATACTATGGTTATCTGCGAAAAATAACATCATTTTGAGTTTATTAAATTAGTAGGATGTGGAGCTATTTTATGCCCCAAGATTAATGTACAGTGCCCACAGTTCCAGCTATATATTTCCGATCACTTCGTCTCATTCTTTCATTTTGATGAGAGCGAAAGAAAATACGGAAATGAGGATGCAAAGTAGTTTTCTCAATGTTCATTTCTTTTCAATGATTTTCCCCCTTAATGCAGTATTATAATTGACATACCTAGGATGAGAATAATGAAAACTGTTAAGAAAATGTTAATAATTTATGCAGAACTTCTTACCTTATTCTGTCTCACAACATAAGAAACCACAGGCTTGGCCTCTGAAGGATCTTTGGTAGCTATCAGCTTAAAACCAAAACGCGTAACAAAATAACTGGCAGCCTGGAAAAAAAAACATTACATCAATGTAATTCGTACTTTTTCCTTTCAGAAAAATTAATACAAAATTGAAGAAAAATACAACACACTGGCTGCACATAAAAGTTCAAAGAAAAAAGAAAATAAACAACAACGTAATTAAACAAATGAAAACGTATTTTTACATAAAATTATTAAGGCTGAGTTGCACCACCTTATTTTAACCATAACAATAACACTAACCGGTACTTTTTGTATGGAGTTTGACAGATTTTTGACGTTTGTCAAAGTTTTAAAAGTAAGATGCTGCAACTCAGCCTAAGAGGTTGTTAAAAAGTATTTTCTTAATTATTAGTAGAATATTTAAATTTGATCGACTTACCGTTTTCGCATTAGCCACCCAGAATATCAGATGGTCAAAATTAAGGACTTTACCATCAGATGCCTGTGGCGATTTATTTGATTTGCCTTTTGTCATTTTTTATCTGTAAATAAGATAATTTAAAGTCTCTACTTTAAAGTAGTAAATCGGATCATTTCAAGTATTTATATGACTTATATTGCGATGGAAACCCATTTATATTTGCTGTTTGTCTCTACAAAGTTAAATTAGTTATTACTTTTGTTGATTACCTACTTAATAATTAGGCATGTAAATTGATCTCCATCGATCGAAGTTACGCCATTGATTTTATCGTACGTGACAGAAATATTAAATGTGAACTACTGTAATTTACAGAATTATCCTTTGCTTGTTAGCTATTGCCTTCAAAATTACTAGAGCAACTTAATTAAAAAGATATTATTAACATTGAGGAACGGGACTATTTCTGGAAGTGACTGTTAAAACTCCTGTAGCTAGAAAATATTGGTATTGAGTTTCATTTTAATGGCCAATGACAGCACATTAATTTAATCACTATGACATCTTATGCATTTCTAAAGTGCTACTTTGCAATAAAACTTCATAGTTTAATGTGCTACCGAAGTTCCTAAAGTACTCGTACTTAGCTAAAAACCCCCTACCTTATTTAGGATCCTTTTTACTATGTTCTTGCACCACTCACTAGTTTCAATTAAGTAATTAGCATTTTGTTAGTGTCGCCTCATTTATATAGAAGCAATATCTTTTCACCAAATCTAAGACTATAAATAAAAAATTAATGTCATTACCAAATCATAACCGAAAGCCGTTAAGCCGTTTTACTTTATTTACATATTCTAAGTATATGTTTACTTAAACGTTTGTCCGTACAATCTTTATTTTGTTTTATTTTATTTTTATAATTATTTTATTTATTTCAGGTAGGTACAACAACAGAATATCCGTTATTTACCTAACTATCTACCTAAACATTTTCCCCTTTTTTTCTACACTTTTTAACACATTTTTTTAATATGTTAATTCGTAACTTATTTACGATTTAGATGTACCATTGACGGTGTAAAATGTCTCAATTTCTAAGTTCTGAGGAAAATCGAATCTGAAAATTATTTTTCTATTAAAAAACTTATTTTAACAATAAAATATCTTAAATAGATTGCTTAATCCTTCAAGCTCCGCGAATCTAGACACAATAGATAACCAATTGTTATGACATTAATTAATGCCGTCTGGGACTCAATCGGTTAATGGACAGGTTTTTCGTTATCGAACGGTGCTGTAGGGTAAGTGCGTTAGTTTTCGTCCAATTATCGGAGTTGCCAACTTTGTGATGCGAAATGAATATCTTAAAATACCCTTACTCATATGTATCATATGTCATTTTAGTCCTTATACAGGGTGTTTGGCGCATCGTGTGCCAAAATGATTTGGCGGATAGAATGGGTCATTTCCTATATTTTCAGCCCCCATAACACGTTCCATGCCAGGCGGCTACTTTATATTAATTTTTTTAGTAATTTCAACAAAATACCCAAATCGCATCATTTAATTTCGATTTAAAAAAAAACTACTAGACGTAGCCTCAAAGTAAATATTTTGTTTTGACGTGCATTGATGTAGGGTTGCATCAAATTTAAATTTACTGGCAAATATCATCTAGTTTTTTTTTAATTCAGCTTTGAAGTTTTCCGAAAAGTTAAAAATGAACTGAACATTTAAGTTTACATGGCTATAATTTTATTTTTAAAAGAGATAGCGATCTTCGGATTCTATCAAAACTTCTCTAGTCTATCCCCATTCAAACGGTATACTAATCTTGTTTAAATAATAACAACAACTTCACAAATTCCTTAAATTAGTGCATCGACTCTACTCGGACTAATTTGCGAAATTTGTGTTTATAGCCCCTTTTTGTGTGAATAGCACGTTAAATACCTACAGGTAAAAATTATTTATCTTATTATGCAATGTAAAAACCTTTTCCTTATCGTTTTTCAATGTGGATTTCTTGAAATTAGAGACGAAAATAATTATTTTGATCGTTTATTAATTATTACAAATTTTGATCAAAATGTCCGCCTCGGCAACGTATACACTCACGACATCTTCTTCTAATTTCGACTGTTGTCGTATGCAGGTTTATTTCTCTTTTTTTATTACTATAAAGGCGTTTTCTATTCGTGGATTGGAAGAGATGGCCCTATACCACTGTATATGCCTGCACAATCCCCAGACCTAACTCCGTTAGATTTTTACGTCTGGGGACGAGCTAAAGAACTGGTGTACTTAATGGAAGTTCAAACAATAGAAGAACTACAACAACGAACAGAAAACGCCTTTGTAGTAATAAAAAAAAAGATATGAGCCTGCATACACCAACAGTCGAAATTAGAAGAAGATGTCGTGAGTGTATACGTTGCCTAAGCGGACATTATGAAAAAAAAATTGTAATAATTAATAAACGATCAAAATAATTATTTTCGTCTTTAATTTCAAGAAATCCACATTGAAAAACGATAGGGAAAAAGTTTTTACATTGCATAACATAAATATTTTTTACCTGAAGGTATTTAACGTGCTATTCACACAAAAAGGGGCTATAAACACAAATTTCGCAAATCAGTCCGAGTAGAGTCAATGCACTAATTTAAGGAATTTGTGAAGTTGTTGTTATTATTTAAACAAGATTAGTATACCGTTTGAATGGGGATAGACTAGAGAAGTTTCGATAAAATCCGAAGATCGCTATCTCTTTTAAAAAAAAAATTATAGCCATGTAAACTTAAATGTTCAGTCCATTTTTAACTTTTCGGAAAACTTCAAAGCTGAATTTAAAAAAAACTAGATAATGTTTGCCAGTAAATTTAGATTTGATGCAACCCTACATCAATGCACGTCAAAACAAAATATTTACTTTGAGGCTACGCCTAATAGTTTTTTTTTAAATCGAAATTAAATGATGCGATTTGGGTATTTTGGTGAAATTACTAAAAAAATTAATTTAAAAGTAGCCGCCTGGCATGGAACGTGTTATGGAGGCTGAAAATATAGGAAATGACCCATTCTATCCGCCAAATCATTTTGGCACACGATGCGCCAAACACCCTGTATAGTCTACTTTACGTTAATATTATATGACAATAAGTAAATACCACGGGTTTTTTTAAAAAAAATATTTTATGCAAAAGTGACGATTTCACTAGTTTTCGTCCAAAAAAATCAGTTTTCGTCCTAGTGTACGCTAGTTTTCGACCACTGTGTAGAAAAATGGGTGCAGTTGAATTATTAACTTAAAACCAATTCTACAATACAGTAACTATGGATTGTGGTATATCATTTGAAAGGTAATTTTGTTAGCTTTCAAATGATATCAAAAAGATTTAAATAAGTTTCTTAGCTAAATTTAGGAAAATATTGCAATAGGTTGAAGGATAAATGGACGAAAACTAATCTACAGGAATAGCTAATTTTGGTTTTCGTCAACCCCAGTGCTTGCTCATGACGTCATGGACGAAAACACAACAACGTTTAAAGCTGTTTTTTGTTTTCGTCCACATCTTTTTAACGGTTTTTATGGGTTTATCACTGTTAAAAAGTGGACGTAAACTAAAATGTTTAATGTAATAGCAATAAAGATCATATTGGAAGAAAAAACATTGTATTTTGTAGGTCCATTGAAGTAAAATGATTATTAAAAATATTAACTAGGTGTCAGGGTTTCCGTCCACGTGGACGAAAACCAAAATCTTGCTAAATTGTTATGCTAGTATTAGTCCACTTAATTATCTAAGATTTATATACAAACACATTAATAAAACCTTAAAATAGTGTTTATTATGCTAATAATTAGACATACGTGCCAAAAACATTACGTAAAGTAGCTAAAACAGTAATTAAACATATCATGAAAGTTCCCTACTGGCACGTTTTTTTTCTAACTTGACGACGTTTTCCATTCGCCTGTGTGCAGCAGCAACTTCCGTAGATTTTTTTTGGAGTTATTACTTGTCAAATTACATTTTCATGCAGGCAGAACTGTTACTTAGATATTATAGATTGTAACAACTCCAAACTTGCACGGAAAGTTAGCTTTGTATTCTAATTTTCCGTATTTGTTTGTGGCAAGTCGGTCAAATGGACGAAAACAGGAGCTGGACGGAAAACCGGCGCAATTACCCTATATCTTAGTTTTTTCAGAAAAAAGTTTCACTAAAGATTTAATTTTTTACAAACGGTAGTAATGAACAGGCAAAGCCGGTACTAAACGCTAGTCTTGATAAACAAAATTCAAGTAAATTCGTAGATGATTTGATAAGGATCAATCGATCATATCTGTTTTAATTGCGGATGAGAAATAGATTGACCTAAGAATCTAAAATATGTAGTGTGATACAAGGTAAGTAATTTGTTAATATTATTGAGTAAAACAAAAATATTGTATAGGATGTGGAGCAAAATGTTTCGAACGGTTTAGGTAAACAGACGTACCTACCTACTTTTTTTTTTTTTTTTGCGCAGGAAAATACTTTGCGTATACCCGCCGCCTCGGGGGAAGCGACGGGTTATGTGGGACTCCCTTGTCGGGTGGCAGCTCAGATCATAGAAGGGAATAGATGTGAAACGGGGGCGTGGCGCGTGTCTCCGCGATATGCCCAGAAACGAACATCGCCCGCGACGCCAGGTTAGTCGCGATTCAGTCGTACTGAGGAAATGTTCTCCGATATTGTTGGATAATGCGTCGTAACGTGCAATAACATAAGTGAAACGAAGAACTACAGGAACAATGAAGTCATTTACCACATGTAAGTATTGCAAATCCATTGGTATTTTGCTTATAAATAAAAAAAACTAAACATTTTTACGAACGAATTCAGTGCCGTGACATTTACTGCGATATCGAAATTAGTGGTGATAAAAATTCAAACACGTTGTACATTGACGATTTCGTTAGCAACCACTTTATGTCATGCGTAACTACTGCGCAATGTATTTTATTTCTTCCGATATCCACTGACGCGTGAAAATACACAGTACGGCCGCATGTGCCGGTCGTAACATAGTGCAGGGCTCGTGTTCTAATACGGTTTCCTATTATCGATAAATAGAAGTAAATTATTATTTTCTATTTTCTAATTTTGAATGAAAAAATCATGAGTTGCTTGCGATTTTTAAATTTTTACAAAAACAATAACAATAGTAGAAGTAATTAGTAACTGTCAACTATGTAATTACTATAAGAGCTAGTTGAAAGCCTAATATAGGCATTATTTTTGATAAACATAGGCGGTACGAATTTCGCCATAATTAAAAAGTTAATGCGCGATAGTAGTTAATAAGAATTACAGTGATCCTGTTATTATTATTAAAGTAAATAATAATATATTACCAATATTGTAAATACTGGTAAAAATCGCAAGTACCTACTTAACCCATGACTTTTCATACAAACTTTGTCAGTCTATAACTTCTATACTCCATCGATAACGACATTGAGCTTTGGTTGGGGTAAATTAATATAAGGTAACTTCATTTAGTCCCAATAATTGATTCTGAGTTTTTCGTCCATACAAAATGGAACTGACTCCTTTATACAAAAATCGTTAAAGAACATAATAATAACGTATAATAATAAAAAGGTTTTCATACAAGCATTTTTTAAACCAATTTCGAGCCTTGCCCCCAGGATTTAAAGTATCGATATCTTATCGACTCCATTTTATATTTCTTCTCTCTAATTGCTTTTTTCAAAGTGTGCGTCACGTCACGCGGCCATTGATTGGCCATAAGGCACGCCTTCTGGCCAATCACAGCACTTTTAAGCCGGTTGCACATGTTGTCGTAGACTCTCAGTCGCTTTGTTTTTACACAGTTGAATGTGTGTGTGGGAGCTGTGGTGGGGGAAATGTGGGGACACTGGTTCTCGTTGTAGTTACGCGCGACTTCATATCTATTCTCTTTCTATGATCTGAGGGTGGCAGCAATAGCGGCTGTCACCCGACAAGTATACCCACTAAAAACCTGCGGTGCACCCTCTGCGTTTTACTGGCACGACGTGGGGTCCTACAGATTCAGACCACGCCGTGCCGACGCATGGCCCAGCCTTTGCCGGGCCTCCCGCGCTAAAGAGGGGGTCTGCCGGTACACTGGCAGACCCCCCCACGTACCTACCTACTTAGGTTATCCATACGTTAAATATTTTTCGTTTGTATTAAATTACACTAAATCGAATTCAAAAAGAGTTTAAAATAATCTGTGCGACTTTACTTTGAACTGGCTTTGAGTAACATCTTGATAAAAAATATAGAAATAATAAATTCATGTCACTATTTTAAAGTAACGAAGTACCCTGGGGACCGTTTTTGCAAAGTTGTTGTGCCTGTTTTTAACAATAGGACTGCAAGGACAATAAAAATAGGGCCGCATTTGAAAATATATGTAGTCCTATAAGTCCTATTGTTACTTTTAGTCTCACAAATACTTTCATAGATGGCGCTACTCTATGTAGCGCTCATTTCCTACATCGCGGTGTGTGAGTATTTTTTCCTTTCTTGACCCCCCTGTGAAGTTTAGTTCTCAGTATCGCTTCTCGGCCTTTTGGCTAAGATCAAAGTGTAGTATCTGTTCTTTTCAGCTTAATATCTGAAAGTTCTCTCACCGAGGGACCAGTATATCAAACTGATTTTTGTATGACGAGAGGATGTTCGGGGCTCGCTCCACTCCTCTCAAGGGTCGGCCCGGCATTGCAGTGCCGCCGGGATCAGCCCACAAAAACCCTTTCAATACTTAAATCATTGAAATCTAATTACATTCGAGACTTAATGTAGGTACCTGCACTCTCTACATGCAAAGGTCGTAGCAGCTGTTAAGGCTGATTTACACGTATTATGTAATTAAGTACCTAGGTAACTTACAACTTAATACGTGTATTTTATTATTATTTGCTAGCTTATGGCCGTGACCGTGTTAATTCAATTCAATTCACTAGCGTGAATTTCGGTCTGTCACAGAAAAACTTTTTTTACTTTTACTGAAAATTATTCAGTTTGATACGCCTTTAAGTTATCCAAAAAATAACGTGACTCTGCCATCGTTTCAAGGTTAGAGAAGTCTAAAATTACCAATACTTAAAATTCTTTAGCTTTACATTGATTTACCTAGATGCGATAACAAAGTAGGAAATAAAAACAATATTATTCGGTCTGTGTAATTGTTCCCAGTTACATTTCTGACTTGACCTAAACGAAATGTGTAGACAGAACAAAAAAAAACTAAATACCAATGGAAAATTCTGGAAATCATACATATTGCGCAATGTTTTGAAATACCTATAATATGCTAAGCAGTGACTGAACCAACCGGCCTCTGCCGGACCCAGCGGCAAACTAACGTGGGGTAGAGCTTACCTCGCTGTTTTAAACTAAATTTATTCCGACACAACTATAGAGATTGTAGTAGTCTCTAAGATGTATGAGGTTCATTTCAGTAAGAAACTATAGTCAGAAAAGGAACTTGATGACGATAATAAAATATTTAGGAAAATATCCTGAAGTTATGTAAAAATTGAATAATAGAGTGCGGTCACTGTATTTTCAATCGTAATTACTGGCCGGGAAAATCAGATTGGAAAAGATTTTCTTGTTATCTTTAGTAATGAAATCAAAGTTTACAAAACTCTGTTTTAAAATACTTTAAAACTTAGTCTTTCCCTAAACGGCTAGACTCTACTTCTAAAACCACGACCAAAAGTAATTTAATATCCAAATTAGGTAGGGATAATTTTTCAAGGGTTTTTTTCTTTTTTTATATCAAGAATAAACTTGTAATTTCGACATATTTATATATTTCTCATACAGAAACAGTCAATAGGTCATTTTTATTCTTTATTTCATGACTAAAAATCAGCCCTTAGAGAAAAATATTTGACAAAATTAATTGACTCCTCAAGTAAACCCATTCATTCATATTTTATCTTTTCCACAAAAATACTATAGGCTCATACTACGGAAAGTTGTGGGTCAGTAGTACAGTGCGTGACGCCACGCCACCCCGCCTCTGTGCTCGACGCGTTCGATTCCAGTTTGGTACATTTGCATTTTGTTTATCACTACCAAGCCACAGTGGTTTGACGAGTAGTTGGTTGGGACAAAAACGCGTAACGATTTTGGTAGCTATGTGGTATTTATTATCTACTTAAATAATTGAGAACATTGCTAAACCAATGGGGATTAGTTTCTCACTGCGAATCAAAATAAATAAAGAAATACTAATTGTACCTACAAAATAATAAGTATAGAAAACCTGCATAAACGAGTCGTCAACAGCCCTTTACAGTCCACTGCTGGAGTCTATGACTATGAGTCTCCTCCTCCAATATAGTGGAGGGTTTTGCCATGATCTTCACGTTTGGCGGCGGGTGATTGCAGTTTAAAAGATTGATGTTTTTCAGAGAGCGCTGCTGCCCGTTCTCTGTTTTATGTAGTCCTCTTACGACACCCGCGGGAAGAGTAGGGGTTCGTGACAAATGAATTCTACTCTGCCCTTACCACACGGCTTGAAGGCATGACGGCATAAAACGAGTAGGTATTTATTACGAATATAATCTTTTGTGCTTGTACACGTTTTTGCGAATATATTATTACCTATATCTCACGAAATTCAAATTGAACATTGACGGTTTGTCGTTTTCTTTTCACTATATTATGTAAGTATATAGATTAACTGTATAGAAATTTAGACAACGCTTTTTTGATAAAACTGACTGAATTTCCTTAACGGTTTTTGCAAAGTTTTACATAATTTTGTAATTAGTGTTTTATGACGTCTTATTATATGTAATTTATATGTTAACTAGATTGTAAGGCAGGTAAGTAGGTACTACTTACTGAAATTGATTCCTAGAGGAAGATAGATCACAGCCTTATAGCTCTTAAAATGAGTGTTCTACCTAAGAAAGATCTTGTTATTAAATAAACTAAACTGCGGAAATACTAACCAAGATCTTCTAGGCAGCAAATCATTGAATAAACTTTATGAAAATATTTTATAATATAGGATTTTCTAGGCTTTATCCATCTTGGTCCTCCGACTGTACCACTATGCAAGGGGGCTCGGCTCCTGCGTTCTATCAACGGCCCCCGAGTGGACCGAACATAAAGACCATATCACAATTAAGATATTTTTTAATTAGAAACTTACAACATTATGCCAGATTTTACTAGTTTTTGCGCGTTTGTCACAGAAAGTCTTTAGGTATGACACACGCGTGTCCCTCTTACAAGAATCAAACTTTCTATACCAAATTTCATTTCAGTCGTGAAAGAAACAAACATAATTTATCTTTCCATCCTCACAAACATTGGTTAAGATAGGAAGGATTGTGCGTTAAGTTGTGCCTTTTGAACTAAGTCTAAAATGTCCTAGTTTAAGAGCTGGAAAAGGCAAGTCTTCAGGTAGTTGAATGAATCAGCCGTGCTTTGCAGCTTCACTGGGCAATAGCTGAACTTGATGGCTCTAGCTCCCTCAACCCAAAGCAAGGACGATGCATGGCATATCACTTAGCTTCCCTCAACATTATGGTAGGACCTCACATTGAGGATCATGACACATCAAACTTAACAGTGTACCTACCTTCTTATGTTCTAATAGCTAGATAGACTACCATTTCGCAAATAAAATAATTGCCTTTTTTTAATCCACAATGGGGAAGCTCCTGGCCTGCATCTCACCTGATGGAAAGTACAGGTACAGACGACTTTCTTTATTACCATTCTTCCCGATCCAGCTCCTTTATCATACATATTTATTTTATTTATTTAAAACCCTTATTGCACACAAGTTTACCGTAGAAAAGGCGAACTTAATACCCTGTGGTATTCTCTACCATTTCATTTCTCTGTCAGTGTGGAATCCGCCTAACCCCATCTTGTTTTCTTAAAGGTGGATTGTCGTTATAAATTCCTTGATTCTAGTTGAAATATAAAACAGGTCGCGCACGCGTTCCGTTTAGTTCTACGTCAGATATCATACGGATCGTGCTGTAATCAAATTTGTTGAAAGTGCTGGTTTTGTGGTAATGGTAAGTAATATACCTACTTTAAACCTTTTACTTTAAATTGATGGTATTTTTTAGACTAGCGCGTGGTTAGGTTTCGTTCTTCTAACTAATTTCTGGGATTGTTACCCCTTTCCATTCTATTTTTAGCACCAATTCACTGAATGTGTAATTTCTTCATAAATAATATTTTATTCTACGTAATTTTTCGTTTCAGCCAAACCAATGTCCAGCCCAGACTGTAAACTGTTTGTATACCTATTACAAATAAATAAATAAATAAATATGGACGTCATTTGGCTGAAACTAACTTAATATGAAGGTTCCAATACATGGTGGATTCGTGTCTGAACCGCACTTGAAATGTTTTTTTACTGAAAATTCAATTACAATTACCTAAGCGGCGATAAACTGCTTTGACGTTGAAGTTAATTTTATTGGCATTGATTAGAAGTTCCTTGAAATTTTCAAAAATACCTACCTAAAGAAACTACCCATTAGTACCTACCCTACTCAGATCATAATTTAAAGAACAAAACAAAATAATTAGGAACAGTCAACACTGTCACTGAGCTTTATACGATTTAAACTTTTTATGAAATACATCTAGAGCTATGGTTTTTTATCGGACTGAAAAGTAGCAGTGTTAGCACTTAGCATACCTAGTAGGTACTTTAATAAGTGATGTTTTTCAGACTTCATACACGGACAAAGGAAAAAAACCAGAAGCAGGAAGATTCCTTGCATTTGACCACCTCACGTATTGGGTTTCAAACGCGAAACAGGTAAGATAACTTAATAAAATATCCAACAGATCAATATTGCTAATAGAGAATTAAGTGTGAATACTTTAGACTTCGACACTTAAAGAATGAAAAATGAGTTTATAAAGAAAATCGTGAATCCTAAATGGAAATGATCATTGTGGCGAACGGACGTCTGCACAAGTTGTCATGGCACGGTAGTCCTAAATGGTACCTATCTTAAGGTTATCCTAGCACCACATAGCTGAAATAGAGTGATAGAATATTGAAAAATTTGAAAATGGACACTAAGTAGTGATGAATCCTGTGGCAATAAAGTTACGTAATAGAGCTACTTATACATGTAAAATTTTAAGTAACTTCCAAAACCCTCCATAAAATATTATACCCATTATTTTTTTCATTTTTTATCACATACAATTTCCATATTTTAACCTATCAAAATGTCCGCATAGGTTTTTGAATCTATTTTTATGAAACTTGTTCTAGGCGGCGAGTTACTATGTGACGCGTTTCGGCTTCGAACCGCTGGCCTTTGCAGGACTGGAGACTGGGGTGCGCAAGACCGCTTCATACGCAGTCAGGTTGAATAAGGTAAGCCGGTATGGTTATTAGAATAATACGAGTTATTTGTTATTGTTTTGTTACCGAGACGTGATTTGAATAGATAGGCATATACACGTTTCAATGTTACGATGAAATTACAGTTAATGATGGATATGAACGTACAAAGAGTAATAGAGCTAGATCCCTGTGATTTTGAGATCTTACTTGATTTACGTCACAAAATCATTCAGCAAATCAAGTAAATAGAAATAACTTACATTCGGCAAAAATGAACATGTAAGCATACTCTACAACCGTTTATTAGCGAATTTTATAGTAGCCAAAACCAAATCTATCTTAACTACAGTAACGGACTACCTAGTTCCGATCACGATAGCAAGTTCGGCTCCAGCGATGGGCAAAAAGTCGTGATTCGTTCACAAACGATGCTTGCTTAAGTGAAGCAGCAAATCAAACGCACAGTGTTGAATAGAGCTCTATGATTGTCACTGCGCACTGTGAGACCTCATAGTAATGTTTGTGAATACGGGCGAAAGTTGACTCCAAAATATTTATCTTATTTTAGATCATCTTCGTATTCCAAGCGCAATATGAACCTGAAGAGACGACCTTCAACAAGGAGGTGGCCTACCATGGAGACTTCGTGAAGGATGTAGCCTTCCAAGTTGAGAACTTGGACTACATTGTGGAGTACGCAAGGAAGCAGGGAGCGAAAGTAGTCAAGGACATTTGGGAGGAGAAGGATGAGCATGGAGTGGTCCGGATGGCGGTTTTGAAGACGGTAACAGTCCTAATTATGTTTAAGAAAACTTCTCACTAGTTTCAAATCTTACGTTTAAAAATAGTAATGAATAAAGTTCTAAATATGGTAGAAAATTAAGCAACTGGTAACGGTTAACCATATTGTCTGGCTATCGGACGGGAAAAGCCAATCCAGAATCAGAAGTACCTACTTAAGCACTCCCCAGGGTGCGTTATTAAATCCAGTACAAAATTTTTGGGGACCTATTTTCATTTCTTCTGATAATAAACTAGGTATCTTTAATTTGATTATTTTTCACAGTATGGAGACAACACACATACATTGGTTGACAGATCAAAGTATACCGGATCATTCTTACCTGGATACGCTCCACTCAATATCGACCCAATTAATAAATTCTTGTAAGTACTAACAAACAACCTATCTACGACATTATTCTAAAAAGGAACAGTACCTCTAGCATGAACAACTTTCGTCTTCGAATCGTTTGCGTACTCGATAAAATTCGATACTTAATCTTCGAATTAAACGATAACGGGACAATTTTGATACTCAAAATAAGTTTCGTGCAACCACATCTCATACTAAGTTCACTTTACGATACGTTCACAAGGGCGCTGTAGTAGTTTTCTTACTAAATCTTTTGATGGCGATTCGAGTAGGTACGCAAACGATTTGAACTCGAAAGTTTTTCGTGCTAGCATATGATGTTGTTTCGCATTATATTGGCTTCTGATTTGGAGAATGGAATGGAGAATAGCCTATGATTTGTGGAATTTAAACATTTTCGCAGGCCAAAGATCGAAATCAACTTCATCGACCATGTGGTGGGGAACCAGCCTGATGGTGAGATGGAGCCCGCCGCAACGTGGTACGAAAAATGCCTCCAGTTCCATAGGTAAGCTACTACAAATTAATTAGTAACATAACATCCAAAAAAGTTTAAGATCAAACTGGGAACATCTATTCTGTGAGAATTTGATTAACTTTACTCACCATCTTATTCCGCCTCAATATCTTAAAATTTCATCCCTACGACATTGTTCTTCATACATGCTGCGAGCTGCGTTCACTTTGACCTGACCGTAGATCGCATTTATTGTGACAAATCCTTTCGTCTGTCTCTCACCTAAATATCTCTACTGTATAAAAATAAGTCGGGTTTTCCTTCCTGACGCTATAACCAGAGTAAATACAAATGAGTATGTCATCTTCATAGAAACGCCCGAGCGCGGTTTGTATGTGAGCGCGCCAATACGTATGCGGCGCGCACGCACACACTGACAAAATTTAGCGTGGATTAGCGGTGAGGTGCGCTGAATTTCATACGTATTGACGCGCGCTCACATACAAACCGTGCTCGGTGCGTTTCTATGAAGATGACCTACTCATTTGTATTTACTCTGCTATAACTCCAGAACGCAGAAACCGATTTCCACGGTTTTCCATTCGTTGGAAAGGTCTCGGGCTCCGTGAGGTTTATAGGCTATTTATAATGTAGTCCACGCGGGCGAAGCCGCGGGCGGAAAGCTAGTTTCGTAATAATTAACGCAACAATTTCCATCACTCGTTTTCACTACTTCGACATCTGTTGAGCCAGGATCTACTTAACAGACAAATAACCCAAACAGTCAAGACTGACTTAGTAACATTCCTTAATGGTCCCCAGATTCTGGTCAGTAGACGACAAGCAAGTATGCACGGAGTACTCAGCCCTCCGGTCGGTGGTCATGGCCAACTGGGAAGAAAACGTGAAGGTGCCCATCAACGAGCCCGCTCCTGGCAAGAAGAAGAGTCAAATCCAGGAGTACGTGGAGTACCATGGAGGAGCTGGGGTGCAGCACATTGCTATAAATACTGAAGACATTATTACTGCTGTAAGTTTTTTGTTACCTACTTCCCAACTCCTTATGATGGTGGCGGATTATTCCAGAAGAAATTATTTCTTCTTACCGAACATTGTAGAAGATTTTTTTTTATCCACAAAAAGGAAGCTCTTGGTCTGTGTCTCACCTGATAGTAAGTGATGATCAGGCCGAAGGTGGAAGCGAGCTTTACCCGGAATCCTCAACCACGGCTCAAGATAGCGCTCATGTAGAGTACTAGTATCATCAAAATAGTAGTAGTAGTGATAGTTTCATCAATCATTTCGCTCTTAAGCACATCAGCAGAAAGCAAATGCTGAATAGGTAACAAGTTGAACTGGTAGAGTTTATATGTGCAAAGAGTTAGCTTTCGGCATCATGCTCCTGTAGAATCGAGTACAAACTATCGAATTAAGACGCAATAAAAAACTGTTAATGTCTCCTATAACGGATACACATCGTAGACACGAGAAAAATATAAATGCTGCAAAATAAAATTACCAACTTACCTACCACAGATTCCAAGGAACACTCTATTGCTTTCCCACACCTAACCGCATTTGTTTCAAATCTTGCAGATCGTGAATCTTCGTGCCCGCGGTGTCGAATTCCTCTCCATCCCATCTGAGTACTACACCATCATCAGGGAACGCCTGAAGCACAGCAAGGTCCGCGTTGCAGAGAGCATAGACACTCTAGAACGTCTGAATATCCTGATCGACTACGATGACGATGGCTACTTGCTTCAGATATTTACTAAGAATACTCAGGACCGCCCCACTCTGTTCTTAGAAGTCATCCAGAGAAGAAACCATAATGTAAGTAGCTTCTTCTGGTAACTTCACTTTTCCAGTAGTTTTTGCGATTTTGCTCATATAAATCTCGCCTGAATCTGAAGTAGCAGCACCACCAAAACACCCAAAACGTTCTGGTAGAAGCCTTTTAACATGCAAATAAGATGGTCAGGGTCCCATAATGTGTACACGAGGTCCGTCAGTATTAGTCCGATATAATTATGAACATTTTCAAACACAGGTTTGAGATAACACAAATAATTAAAAACTGATGTGTACTTACTTAACTTCGTTTTCTTTTCAGGGTTTCGGAGCTGGAAACTTCAAAACACTCTTCGAATCAATAGAATTGGAGCAAGAAAAACGTGGAAACTTATAAATGTACTTATAGAATAAGTAATACATACTTAGTTAATGATGTAAGATAAGAAATTGTAATGAAACAATGACCTTTCTTCGTGAATTATAAATAAATAAATAAATTATGTTAAAAACATTTAAATCTTCAGTTATCTTGTTACAACTGTTTGATTCAATACATTTTATATTCCTAAGAAGCATTAAATTTCCCAAATACCTACAACCCGGTCGAGTTAACTGCGCACCAGGCGGCCGTGACGTCACATCGAGACCCTGGTAAGGGGGGCCAATGCGGGGAGGTACGCGGTTGAGTGCAAGGGAGAGACGCATTCTAGCTAGATGCGCAGTTAACATGACCGAGTTGTACTACCTAGAATTACAAGGTGTATCGACCCGCTGTTAAAGTTGTAATAAAAAGGTTAAATAAAAAACTTATTAAAAGATTGTCGTTTTATTGGATTACCGTTGATTAACATCAATGCGTTTCGTCATATTTAACACCAATTAGATCTTTAGATTGATACGAGTACGTATTTACAACACACAGATATGTATGTATGTGAAAAAATGCACATAATTCCAAAATAAACTTTATGTGAATCTGCAGGTCTAAAGAAGATTATCACTTCATCTCCAACACTTTGAATAAAGTGAACAACCTCCTTTAGACCAGTTTATAAAGAGATACGTAAAAACCTTCAATTTTCTCTACAAATCACTTTATAAAAGACAGCGCTAATCAGATTTAGCCAACATTAAAAATAAATCCACGTTGGCTGTAAAACCTAGATTCCTTTGCCAACGTCGCTGTTACCACAGATTCACAAGCACCAAAATAATCACAAAACCGCTGGACATAACAAACGAATATAATTTGTCTAAAATCGTCTAAAAGTATCGTTAGGTATGCGTCTAGGTTGAATGTAAAAACTGGCGCACACGATACAACATTTTACAAAAAGACGTTACAATTCTGTGAGGATTTCTCGTAAAATACACTCACAAATATCTTGTAAATAAATGTATCGTGTGCGTTGTCATTATAAACATCTTATACACATTTGCGATTTAGTCATGAGGCCAAACAGATTCGATACAGAGACATGTCTAAAGTAATTATAATATCGATAATCGATAATTTACGATAAATCGAAAAACTGGCTCGCACGATAAATACGCAAATGTGTAAAAGCCTCTACAAAGCTTTAAAATTCAGGCTTTATATTTTATGAGATTATCGAGATGAACCGTGCATCACTAACCGTATTTATTATCTATGTATATTTACTATAGATTATGCAACTCACAAACGCGTAAGAGTGAAAGTTTTATATTGTGATTGTGAATTCATAGATCCCACAATGGCATCCCTACATAATAGTCCTGTATAAAGAACACAAACTAAAATGATTACCTTTTGCTTGGTACCACAAAATTACAATTAGATTTACTTCGGGACCAACGTCAAAATAACAAAAATAAACTAATCTTCCTATACAAACAAATCAATGATAGTAGATTGGTTAGTGGTATAGAAACATTAACTAGTTTTTAGTGTTAGACTTTGTAAACTTTTGTATTTCAGCAGTAATATCAACATTTTTTTAATTTATACAGACCAGTTTAGTATCACAATGTTACGCGGAAACGTACATATAAAATATTCATCGAACGCGTTTGTACGTCACAGTACCTGCATAAGAATGGCGGAATTCAATACTAGAAAAACTTCAATACCCACGATATTCAAATACTTCGAATTTATTGTAGCCTAAATGTTACCTAGTCTGTCCATACTAGGAGAGGGTATACTTTTGATCTATGAAAGTACAAACCTATACAAAACAACTATATAATTATAATAAATACGCAATAAATAAATGCAAAACATAAAGTTTTCATTTGGTTTTGTTGTCGATACTTTAAATTTTATATCATCACCAATTTTATTAATGTCATTCCTACATAATACACATCTTAAAATAGCTAAAATGATTGCTTTTTACAAATGCATTTAATACAATGCCAGTAATTTATTTATAAAAAGAAAACAATATTTTTATAATAAAAAACTACTAATAAAATTTTACATTGACATTTTTATAATTCTATATTACCAAAATTACATCATGGCTGGCTATGCAAGAATTTCGCTTCAATATTTATTTATTACATCTGCATACATGAAGATATGATATCAACACTCGTTGCTATACCTTCACACATACATAATATGACATAAAAATATGTAATATACTGACGATACACAACATCAAACTACTACATAATTATTATAAAATATGCAACTTACTCGTGCAATATAAGTCGCGTGTGTATCAACAATAGATTGCGTATTTTCAATGTCTATGGCACTTATCCCTCCGCCAACGAGAAAACGACTAAAGTTTGACAGTTTTTTGACGTTTGTCAAAGTTAAAATAAGATGGTGCAACCCAGCCTATCTATTAACTATTTATAGAAACGTCAATGTCAAGTTGTGTCGTTGTGCTAGTAGGTTATATTTACCCGATTCGGTCACCATACGGTGATCGGATTGGGCAAGTTTTTCCTATAAGGATCTGGCTTAAAGCACAGTGACACAACTTGACGTTCAGTAGCTCTACCATGAGTTTACATTAAACGTACTCGCTAACGAATGCGTAAAAAGTTTTCCTTATTAAACCCTAAAAATCTACGACAGTATTAGTTCTTGACCCCTCCAGGGGTGCTGTTCCCATGTCATACATTTCAGGGCCCCGATTGCGCTAAAAGTTTTCAACTGCAACGCGACTGGACGATGAACGAAATTCAGCTCTTTGACACATCCATATCGCGGTGTCGTTTTGACAGCTAGTTCAAACGAAGTTGAACGTTTACGTAAAAGCTGACAGAAAGCTACTTTTCTCAAACGCAAGTCAAACGCTTCACGGACATAGCTGTTTTAGTGAAATTTTACTTTAAAAAAATAAGGTGTTCGAACTTTTAATGAAAAGTGCATAAATCCGTTGTTTCGTCTTTGTTTACGCGTGAACTTTACCGCGATACCGAATTGCACGTTACATCAGCTGGAATGATAATGGAACGGAAGTCGCGCGCAACTGGAGCTGAAATGCGAATGAATTGGAAACATTACAAATTAGCGCAATCGGGGCCCTGGTATTTAGCAGTCGCTAGCGAGAATGTTTAATGTAAACTCATGGTAAGCATACATGACCATAATGTATGTTTCTTCAGTCAGCAGTTACCCGCTTTCTCGTCGGGACAAGTGCCTCTCACTACAAACAGTACCAACCTACAAAGTATACCCTGTCCCAGCCAGCGTGGCTTGCGCACTTATGTGTTATTCGGGTCGGGCTCCAGATCGGCTGGGTCGACCATCTCGAAGTCTCGGTCGGTGGACGAGCGCTGGCTGTTCTCGGATTCGGATTCCGATTTGTCTTGGATCGGAGCGTCCTCTCTGGGAAAAGAAATAGGGTTGGTAAATATGCGACAAATTAAATGTATAACCGTGAATAAAGTTAAGTAATTTAGAATGGGCAGAATATTTTGGTCTTTTGAGGGTTGATAAATAGTTTTGTGAAAATAATATTTTGTCTAGTTGACATAATACAAGATTTGCTGAGCTGAGGACTAGATAAGATATAAGATAAGTATCATAATCTACTACGAAATTAAATTAATCCGGGAAGATGGAAAAAAACAATTATTGCATTTTTCCTGTCACAATCGGATCGGGGAAGAACAACTATTGCATTTCTCTAGATCAGGGTTTCCCAATTTTTTTTTGCCAAAGAACCCTAATTGATTATACTTTTCCTAGCGGAACCCCCGTAATACTCCGCCCGCACGCCCTGCCCCTCTCTTGTGCGTAAACAAGTCGGTGCGAGCGAACAACGTCGGTCACGGAACCCTTGCGGCCTTTCCACGGAACCGCAGGGTTCCGCGGACCACCATTCGGGAACCGCTGCTCTGGATTTATTTTTTAACCATTTTATTTCGTTTAGAAAACTAGTATTAGTGCTTAGAATGGTATGAATGAAATAGGTTTATTGCAGTGTACTGCAGGAGAACGAGTCTCTAATTAATCAGATCCAAATAGAGGATTTGGCCTACACTCCCCACGCTGTTTTTTTACATCCTACTAATATTAAATCAAAATCAAAAAATCAAAATTTTCTTTATTTGTTTAGACTAATTAAATTAGTTCTTGCAAATCGTCAAATGCTCTTAAGGAGCCTATACATGTCTCATTCTTTTTTTGCCCTACCATGCGAAAGTACCATTATAAATGCGAAAGTTTGGATGTCTGGATGTTTGTTACTCTTTCACGCAAAAACTACTGAGCGGATTTTGATGAAACTTTACATTATTATTGTTTATAACCCAGAATAACATATCGGCTATAATTTATGACGATCTGTGACAAACGAAATTTCACGCGGGTGAAGCCGCGGGCAAAAGCTAGTGATTTACATTTAAGCGAAACTTACTTAGCTTCCGTTTCCACATCATCCTTAGCCTCGGGCTCCGGCCGCGGCTCCGGCAGAAGAGGCTTCTCAGCCTCGTCGTCCGACTGCTTGTCTTTCTTCCGCCATCCAAACTTTCGCCTTTATAATATTAGTAGGAAGTAGGATGGACACTTACTTAGCTTCCGTCTCCACATCGTCCTTAGCCTCTGGCTCCGGCAGAAGAGGCTTCTCGGCCTCGTCGTCCGACTGCTTGTCTTTCTTCCGCCATCCAAACTTTCGCCTTTATAATATTAGTAGGAAGTAGGATGGACACTTACTTAGCTTCCGTCTCCACATCGTCCTTAGCCTCTGGCTCCGGCAGAAGAGGCTTCTCGGCCTCGTCGTCCGACTGCTTGTCTTTCTTCCGCCATCCAAACTTTCGCCTTTATAATATTAGTAGGAAGTAGGATGGACACTTACTTAGCTTCCGTTTCCACATCGTCCTTAGCCGCGGGCTCCGGCAGAAGAGGCTTCTCGGCCTCGTCGTCCGACTGCTTGTCTTTCTTCCGCCATCCAAACTTTCGCCTTTATAATATTAGTAGGAAGTAGGATGGACACTTACTTAGCTTCCGTTTCCACATCGTCCTTAGCCGCGGGCTCCGGCAGAAGAGGCTTCTCGGCCTCGTCGTCCGACTGCTTGTCTTTCTTCCGCCATCCAAACTTTCGCCTTTATAATATTAGTAGGAAGTAGGATGGACACTTACTTAGCTTCCGTCTCCACATCGTCCTTAGCCTCTGGCTCCGGCAGAAGAGGCTTCTCGGCCTCGTCGTCCGACTGCTTGTCTTTCTTCCGCCATCCAAACTTTCGCCTTTATAATATTAGTAGGAAGTAGGATGGACACTTACTTAGCTTCCGTTTCCACATCGTCCTTAGCCGCGGGCTCCGGCAGAAGAGGCTTCTCGGCCTCGTCGTCCGACTGCTTGTCTTTCTTCCGCCATCCAAACTTTCGCCTTTATAATATAAGTAGGAAGTAGGATGGACACTTACTTAGCTTCCGTCTCCACATCGTCCTTAGCCTCTGGCTCCGGCAGAAGAGGCTTCTCGGCCTCGTCGTCCGACTGCTTGTCTTTCTTCCGCCATCCAAACTTTCGCCTTTATAATATTAGTAGGAAGTAGGATGGACACTTACTTAGCTTCCGTTTCCACATCGTCCTTAGCCGCGGGCTCCGGCAGAAGAGGCTTCTCGGCCTCGTCGTCCGACTGCTTGTCTTTCTTCCGCCATCCAAACTTTCGCCTTTATAATATTAGTAGGAAGTAGGATGGACACTTACTTAGCTTCCGTCTCCACATCGTCCTTAGCCTCTGGCTCCGGCAGAAGAGGCTTCTCGGCCTCGTCGTCCGACTGCTTGTCTTTCTTCCGCCATCCAAACTTTCGCCTTTATAATATTAGTAGGAAGTAGGATGGACACTTACTTAGCTTCCGTTTCCACATCGTCCTTAGCCGCGGGCTCCGGCAGAAGAGGCTTCTCGGCCTCGTCGTCCGACTGCTTGTCTTTCTTCCGCCATCCAAACTTTCGCCTTTATAATATTAGTAGGAAGTAGGATGGACACTTACTTAGCTTCCGTTTCCACATCGTCCTTAGCCTCGGGCTCCGGCAGAAGAGGCTTCTCAGCCTCGTCGTCCGACTGCTTGTCTTTCTTCCGCCATCCAAACTTTCGCCTTTATAATATTAGTAGGAAGTAGGATGGACACTTACTTAGCTTCCGTTTCCACATCGTCCTTAGCCTCTGGCTCCGGCAGAAGAGGCTTCTCAGCCTCGTCGTCCGACTGCTTGTCTTTCTTCCGCCATCCAAACTTTCGCCTTTATAATATTAGTAGGAAGTAGGATGGACACTTACTTAGCTTCCGTCTCCACATCGTCCTTAGCCTCGGGCTCCGGCAGAAGAGGCTTCTCGGCCTCGTCGTCCGACTGCTTGTCTTTCTTCCGCCATCCAAACTTTCGCCTTTATAATATAAGTAGGAAGTAGGATGGACACTTACTTAGCTTCCGTCTCCACATCGTCCTTAGCCTCGGGCTCCGGCAGAAGAGGCTTCTCGGCCTCGTCGTCCGACTGCTTGTCTTTCTTCCGCCATCCAAACTTTCGCCTTTATATTATAGTAGGAAGTAGGATGGACACTTACTTAGCTTCCGTCTCCACATCGTCCTTAGCCTCTGGCTCCGGCAGAAGAGGCTTCTCGGCCTCGTCGTCCGACTGCTTGTCTTTCTTCCGCCATCCAAACTTTCGCCTTTATAATATAAGTAGGAAGTAGGATGGACACTTACTTAGCCTCCGTCTCCACATCGTCCTTAGCCGCGGGCTCCGGCAGAAGAGGCTTCTCAGCCTCCTCGTCCGACTGCTTGTCTTTCTTCCGCCATCCAAACTTTCGCCTTTATATTATAGTAGGAAGTAGGATGGACACTTACTTAGCTTCCGTTTCCACATCGTCCTTAGCCTCGGGCTCCGGCAGAAGAGGCTTCTCAGCCTCGTCGTCCGACTGCTTGTCTTTCTTCCGCCATCCAAACTTTCGCCTTTATATTATAGTAGGAAGTAGGATGGACACTTACTTAGCTTCCGTCTCCACATCGTCCTTAGCCTCGGGCTCCGGCAGAAGAGGCTTCTCAGCCTCGTCGTCCGACTGCTTGTCTTTCTTCCGCCATCCAAACTTTCGCCTTTATAATATTAGTAGGAAGTAGGATGGACACTTACTTAGCTTCCGTTTCCACATCGTCCTTAGCCTCGGGCTCCGGCAGAAGAGGCTACTCGGCCTCGTCGTCCGACTGCTTGTCTTTCTTCCGCCATCCAAACTTTCGCCTTTATAGTATTAGCACAGAATAATAATAAGTACTTCGTACAGAAGATTTTCTTCGCGAAGGTATTTAAAAAAATGTATGCTCAATGTCGTTAACAATATAGTGTAATTTAGCTTGTCTCAAGAGTCGAGCACCATTTTGTTGACAAACGTCAGTGATCGGTACTGCGCCGAAGACATAGGGCTGACTTCGGTAAAATGATGTGTGACGTGAGGTGCCAAACTGCGAAAAATGGCGGAGGAAAAATACATGAACAAGCATGAATTATATTTTGTGTTTCTAATATTATTCAGGCAGTAAAAAAATACTGTAGAGTATTAATTGCACCACCGTTTTTACATATGGTTTATTGTCTTTACAATGCAAATGGGTGAAGAATACGTGCGTGTGTCAATACTCGCTCGTGATTGTCCTGTCGATTTGGTATCTCAGGAGGGGTAGTCGCGCGTGTTTTGTTTTCGATGCAAACTCGCGGAGATGAACAGGCCTGGTATTAGTAGGAAGTAGGATGGACACTTACTTAGTCTCCGTCTCCACATCGTCCTTAGCCTCGGGCTCCGGGGGCGGCGCCTCGGCCGCGGGCTCCGGCAGAAGAGGCTTCTCAGCCTCGTCGTCCGACTGCTTGTCTTTCTTCCGCTTCTTCTTGTTTTTGGCAGCTTTATCGCTGTCCGAACCCGGCCCGCGGTATTCGTACTGAAATTGATGTTATTTGGTGAGTTATTGAGTCAATAGGGAAGTTTAGGCATCAAGTGGGTATTGTGTGGGAAGCTTAATACGCCACGGATGTCATATTTAATTCTGAACGTACCGAGAGTTTTAGTTTTAGTTACATAATCACGTGTGAAGTACATTTATTTATTTATAGAAACCAACAGCGATACATTGAAAATATTAGTTATAAGATTAGTTACATTGTTTGAATGCGTAAATTTTACATAAAAACTCATTTTGTTGTTGCAAGTAGGCTTTTCAAAAGCACTTTTACACGTCTCAGTATTAAGTTAACCATACCACTGCTTCGGGAGTTCGGGACAATATATGGGCCAGTGCCGTCAGCTTTGTCACGCTACACAAAGCGACAGTACGCTACACAACGCGACAGCACGCTACACAACGCAACAGTATGCTACACAACGCGACAGTACGCTACACAACGCGACAACGCGCTACACTACGCTACATTTACCTTGTAAAGCGGCCAGAAGGAAGCAAAGAAGCCGACGTCCTCAGTAAGATTGGGCAGTAGCCACAGGTGGTGACGAGCCAGCGTCAGCACCCATACGAGACAGAACACCACCACACGTAGCACGGCAAGAGCGATGATCAGTACGCTACATAACGCGGCAGTACGCTACATAACCAGTAAGCTTCACGCGCGGCAGTAAGCTACACAACGCGACAACACGCTACATAACGCAACAACACGCTACACAACGCGACAACACGCTACATAACGCAACAACACGCTACACAACGCGACAGTACGCTACATCACGCTACATTTACCTTGTAAAGCGGCCAGAAGGAAGCAAAGAAGCCGACGTCCTCAGTAAGGTTAGGCAGCAGCCACAGGTGGTGACGAGCCAGCGTCAGCACCCATACGAGACAGAACACCACCACACGTAGCACGGTAAGAACGATGATCATGACACTACATACGCTACATAACGCGGCAGTACGCTACATAACCAGTAAGCTTCACGAGCGGCAGTAAGTTATACAACGCGACAACACGCTACACAACGCGACAACACGCTACACTACGCTACATTTACCTTGTAAAGCGGCCAGAAGGATGCAAAGAATCCAACATCTTCAGTAAGGTTCGGTAGCAGCCACAGGTGGTGACGAGCCAGCGTCAGCACCCATACGAGACAGAACACCACCACACGTAGCACGGCAAGAGCGATGATCATGACGCTACATACGCGACTGTACGCTACACAACGCGACAGTACGCTACATAACGCGACAGCACGCTACACAACGCGGCAGTACGCTACACAACGCGACAACACGCTACATAACGCGACAGTACGCTACACAACGCGACAACGCGCTACATTTACCTTGTAAAGCGGCCAGAAGGAAGCAAAGAATCCAACATCCTCAGTAAGGTTAGGCAGCAGCCACAGGTGGTGACGAGCCAGCATCAGCACCCATACGAGACAGAACACCACCACACGTAGCACGGCAAGTGCGATGATCACTTTGCTACATACGCGACAGTACGCTACACAACGCGACAGTACGCTACACAACGCGACAGCACGCTACACAACGCGACAGTACGCTACACAACGCGACAGTACGCTACACAACGCGACAGTACGCTACACAACGCGACAGTACGCTACACAACGCGACAGTACGCTACACAATGCGACAACACGCTACACAACGCGACAATACGCTACACTACGCGATAGTACGCTACACAAGGCGATAGTACGCTACAAAACGCGACAACGCGCTACACAACGCGACAGTACGCTACTCAACACGACAACACGCTACACAACGCGACAGTACGCTACACAACACGACAGTACGCTACACAACGCGATAGTACGCTACACAATGCGACAACACGCTACACAACGCGACAGCACGCTACACAACTCGACAGTACGCTACACAACGCGACAGTACGCTACACAACACGACAGTACGCTACACAACGCGACAGCACGCTACACAACGCGACAATACGCTACACAACGCGAGAGTATGCTACACAACGCGACAGTACGCTACACAACGCGACAGTACGCTACACAACGCGACAACACGCTACACTACGCTACATTTACCTTGTAAAGCGGCCAGAAGGAAGGAAAGAAGCCGACATCCTCAGTAAGATTAGGTAGCAGCCACAGGTGGTGACGAGCCAGCGTCAGCACCCATACGAGACAGAACACCACCACACGTAGCACGGCAAGAGCGATGATCATGACGCTACATACGCGACTGTACGCTACACAACGCGACAGTACGCTACATAACGCGACAGCACGCTACACAACGCGGCAGTACGCTACACAACGCGACAACACGCTACATAACGCGACAGTACGCTACACAACGCGACAACGCGCTACATTTACCTTGTAAAGCGGCCAGAAGGAAGCAAAGAATCCAACATCCTCAGTAAGGTTAGGCAGCAGCCACAGGTGGTGACGAGCCAGCGTCAGCACCCATACGAGACAGAACACCACCACACGTAGCACGGCAAGTGCGATGATCACTTTGCTACATACGCGACAGTACGCTACACAACGCGACAGTACGCTACACAACGCGACAGCACGCTACACAACGCGACAGTACGCTACACAACGCGACAGTACGCTACACAACGCGACAGTACGCTACACAACGCGACAGTACGCTACACAACGCGACAGTACGCTACACAATGCGACAACACGCTACACAACGCGACAATACGCTACACTACGCGATAGTACGCTACACAAGGCGATAGTACGCTACAAAACGCGACAACGCGCTACACAACGCGACAGTACGCTACTCAACACGACAACACGCTACACAACGCGACAGTACGCTACACAACACGACAGTACGCTACACAACGCGATAGTACGCTACACAATGCGACAACACGCTACACAACGCGACAGCACGCTACACAACTCGACAGTACGCTACACAACGCGACAGTACGCTACACAACACGACAGTACGCTACACAACGCGACAGCACGCTACACAACGCGACAATACGCTACACAACGCGAGAGTATGCTACACAACGCGACAGTACGCTACACAACGCGACAGTACGCTACACAACGCGACAACACGCTACACTACGCTACATTTACCTTGTAAAGCGGCCAGAAGGAAGGAAAGAAGCCGACATCCTCAGTAAGATTAGGTAGCAGCCACAGGTGGTGACGAGCCAGCGTCAGCACCCATACGAGACAGAACACCACCACACGTAGCACGGCAAGTGCGATTATCATGACACTACATACACGACTGTATGCTACACAACGCGATAGTACGCTACACAACGCGACAACATGCTACACAACGCGACAGCACACTACACAACGCGACAACACGCTACATAACACGATAGTACGCTACACAACGCGACAGTACGCTACACAACGCGACAGTACGCTACACAACGCGACAGTACGCTACACAACGCGACAGCGCGCTACACTACGCTACATTTACCTTGTAAAGCGGCCAGAAGGATGCAAAGAATCCAACATCTTCAGTAAGGTTCGGTAGCAGCCACAGGTGGTGACGAGCCAGCGTCAGCACCCATACGAGACATAACACCACCACACGTAGCACGGCAAGAGCGATGATCATGACACTACATACGCGACTGTACGCTACATAGCGCTTCACACGCGGCAGTACGCTACACAACGCGACAGTACGCTACAAAACGCGACAACGCGCTACACTACGCTACATTTACCTTGTAAAGCGGCCAGAAGGAAGCAAAGAATCCAACATCTTCAGTAAGGTTCGGTAGCAGCCACAGGTGGTGACGAGCCAGCGTCAGCACCCATACAAGACAGAACACCACCACACGTAGCACGGCAAGAGCGATTATCATGACCAGGAATGCGGCCGCTGCGATACTTAGGTAGTACACGCCTTTTCTGTGGACAAATAAAATAAGATTTTAATCAAATGCAAATTTTAAATAAAAGCGGAGTGGCTTTGGTCTCATTTTAGCAGATGTTTTGGGTGACGCAGCTATTTTCCATTACTTGCACTAATATAATAAATAGCGACGCCTCCCGAGCTAAAATCCATTAAGCTGTGTTTAGGCTACAGAATGTGCAAAAAATACAGTCGAAAAATATAATCCTTCTGGTGTAGACGAATAAAAAGCGAAAAAAAATTTTTTTTGCCCTACCAGCGCTTCGAGACAAACATTTTGCAAGTGCTTTTGCAACAACATTCTCACGTGGGCGGGGCACATAGCTCGTAGAGACGATGGCCGTTGAAGCAGAAAAGTTCTCGAGTGGCGGCCACGGGCCGGAAGACGTGGGCAGGCCTCCCACTAGGTGGACCGACGATCTGGTAAAGGTCGCGGGAAGAGCCTGGATGCGGTAGTGCAGGACCGGTCATTATGGAAATCCTTTGGGGGAGGCCTTTGTCCAGCAGTGGACGTCATTTAGCTGAAACGAACGATTCTCACCTGACAGTAGCCGGCCACAGCGGGAACATACAAACGCCGATGGTTCCCAAGACGACCAGGGCTCCACACACCCAGTAGTACCACGGCATCGGGTCGTAGATCCACACGTACGCTTCCACTGTGTCTAGGAACACTTGGTCGAGATGCATCTCGAGACGGATCTTGCGTTTGTCCATCAATATTCTCACCTGACAGTGGCGGGCCACAGCGGGAACATACAAACGCCGATGGTTCCCAAGACGACCAGTGCGCCGCACACCCAGTAGTACCACGGCATCGGGTCGTAGATCCACACGTACGCATCCACTGTGTCTAAGAAGACCTGGTCCAGATGCATCTAGAGACGGATCTTGCGTTTCTTTATTAATATTCTCACCTAACAGTGGCGGGCCACAGCGGGAACATGCAAACTCCGATGGTCCCCAAGACGACCAGGGCGCCGCACACCCAGTAGTACCACGGCATCGGGTCGTAGATCCACACGTACGCATCCACTGTCTAAGAACACTGGGTCCAGATGCATCTCGAGACGGATCTTGCGTTTTTCCAACAATATCTCACCTGACAGTGGCAGGCCACAGCGGGAACATGCAAACTCCGATGGTTCCCAAGACGACCAGTGCGCCGCACACCCAGTCGTACCACGGCATCGGGTCGTAGATCCACACGTAAGCGTCCGCTGTGTCTAAGAAGACCTGGTCCAGGTGTATCTTGAGACGGATCTTGCGTTACTACAACAATATCTCACCTGACAGTAGCCGGCCACAGCGGGAACATACAAACTCCGATGGTTCCCAAGACGACCAGTGCGCCGCACACCCAGTAGTACCACGGCATCGGGTCGTAGATCCACACGTACGCTTCCACTGTCTAAGAACACCTGCTCCAGATGCATCTAGAGACGGATCTTGCGTTTCTACAACAATATCTCACCTGACAGTAGCCGGCCACAGCGGGAACATACAAACTCCGATGGTTCCCAAGACGACCAGTGCGCCGCACACCCAGTAGTACCACGGCATCGGGTCGTAGATCCACACGTACGCATCCACTGTGTCTAAGAAGACCTGGTCCAGGTGCATCTTGAGACGGAACTTGCGTTTTTCCATCAATATCTCACCTGACAGTGGCGGGCCACAGCGGGAACATACAAACGCCGATGGTTCCCAAGACGACCAGTGCGCCGCACACCCAGTAGTACCACGGCATCGGGTCGTAGATCCACACGTAGGCATCCACTGTCTAAGAAGACCTGGTCCAGATGCATCTTGAGACTGATCTTGCGTTTCTCCATCAATATTCTCACCTGACAGTGGCGGGCCACAGCGGGAACATACAAACTCCGATGGTTCCCAAGACGACCAGGGCTCCACACACCCAGTAGTACCACGGCATCGGGTCGTAGATCCACACGTACGCTTCCACTGTGTCTAGGAACACTTGGTCGAGATGCATCTCGAGACGGATCTTGCGTTTGTCCATCAATATTCTCACCTGACAGTGGCGGGCCACAGCGGGAACATACAAACTCCGATGGTTCCCAGGACGACCAGGGCTCCACACACCCAGTAGTACCACGGCATCGGGTCGTAGATCCACACGTACGCTTCCACTGTTCAAGAACACTTGGTCCAAATGAATCTCGAGACGGATCTTGCGTTTCTCCGTCAATATTCTCACCTGACAGTGGCGGGCCACAGCGGGAACATACAAACTCCAATGGTTCCCAAGACGACCAGTGCGCCGCACACCCAATAGTACCACGGCATCGGGTCGTAGATCCACACGTAAGCATCCGCTGTATCCAGGAACACCTGGTCCAGATGCATCTCGAGACGGATCTTGCGTTTCTTTTTCTCCTTCTCTTTGTCTTTGCTGTCTTTATCCTGGAAATATAAAATCATTCATTTGAATAATATTTTAATAATACAAACCGATTGATCGAGATGATTGTTTTTACGAACGACAGCCAAGCACGTGCAATAAATATTCTAAAGCACGACTTCCAATGAAATCCCAATTCGTTTTCAAAATAAGATAAACATGAAAAAGCCATCTGGCTTTTTTTTTAGCCAAGTTAGAGAACAAGTGACGTTATAAATATCCTATTCATTCAGTTGATGACTTAATTTTACAGATGTTCAATACAACTCTATTTACTCAATAATCCATTAAATAACACTGCATTTACCTTGCCCTCACAGGCACTGGCCTGGCTCTTCTCTCCGTCTTTTTCGTCGCCACTCTTGCTGGTCTTCTCTGCATCTTTCTTTTTGGATTTTCCCTTTAACTCTTGTTCAGTGACCGGTACCTAGAAATAGAAAAGGTTTCAATACAATAACATTGAATAAATAGTTTGTATGCGTATCTGCTGGATTGTCTTCATAGAAGACTTCTTCAACCACTCCTAGGCATCTAAAAAACCTTTGAAATGATAGCAAATCATCCCTTAGTTGCCTTTTACGAAGAGTGGAGGTGGTACTCTGCCGGAATCACACGGCTTAATTTACTACTGTTAATTGTGAAAAATATAAAACGTTAAAATAGCGGTATCGTTATAGCCAATGAGCTGCTGTCATAGTGACATTGACGTAATGTCAATGTCACATGAGAATCAAACGTCAGAATAGAGGGCATAATAGTCAAACGTCAGAATAGTGCGCACGTGACATTGGCGGAACAGTGTGCCCTGTGGCGAAAAACACAAGTTCATCGCCATTAAAAGAAGAAGAAGAAGAATAGAGGGACGCGCGGAGACGACTCCGCGCGCTTTTGTGCTAAGTGATGAATTGTATCTAAACTATGGCAATGTAATGTACAAGATGAGTATCCAGTGTTTTATTTATGAGAATAAATCTACCGGCCTCTAATACTACTTAGGAACAAATATGCGATCATTAGGCGGTATGCCTATCCAACCTGTCTGGCTAGCGCGGGAAGTGTAGGCCAAATCCTACATTAGCCTCCGGTAAATTCAAATCAAATCAATAAAATTAAAGATTTCTTGATTTTGATTTGATAAAGTAGCAGTCTTTCCCAAAGTGGGCGATAACGCCCCCTTGTGGGCGCTGCAGGATTAAAGGGGGGCGGTAAGAGACCCAGAAAAAAAATCGGGACGTTGTGTAGAGGCTTGGGAGGCGTCATTTACTAGGAGGACTCTTAGACACCGACTGAGCACTCGACACTCGACTACAAATGAGGGCGCTAAAAAGAATTTATTCTCAAATTGGACAGTAGTCAAAATAAGTTTGGGAACCGCTGAAGTAGCTTTTAGAAACTGTATGGCCTGATGATGATGATAAATTCTACTTGTACTATAAAATTAGAATGTACTCCTGCAGGAAAACCAAATAATCTGATCATGAAAAACACAACTTACCTTTTTAGCCCTGTGGAATAGTTTGTGCAAGAGCATTTGATGCAGGTAGTCTGTGACGTCATGGCGGGTGGTGAAGACCGGGTTCTTCCCAGTGGCCCATTTGGAAGTTAGTAGCGCGTCAACTGCTTTTGCGCCTAGAAAAAAACATATTTTGAATTAGTTTACATCAGAAGAAAGCTATTACAGACAACGGCGAATGAAGTTAAACTGTGGGATGTGAAAAGGCACTTACAGGGCAGATATGTACCATCCTAGACTGCATCTCACTTAACACCAGGTGCGACCGTCGTTGTCTGGGTGCTAATGTATAGCCTAATGTTTGGTACCACTGAGGCATTTACTTTATATTAATTAACAAAGTTAACCTATATTAATGGACTATCGATAAAGGAAGCAAATTATTTGAATAACGGTGTTCAACTATGCTGACCATAAGACAGGATTATAGAGAGTGCGAAAGACATTAATTGAAAAAATAAAGAAGTATGGAACGTTAACCTAACATTCATACATAGGTGTTTTATTCCTCCTCCGATAACAAAGTTTGTATAATTTACATAAATAGGTCATTTTTATCGCTACGATTAGTTCCATGTTAACGCTCTACGCAGTTAAAACAGCTCGATAACCCGTTTACAAAGCTATGGTTTTTATTAGCGGTCCATAAAAACTAAAAGTGGCTCTTTGCTTCATTGAATCATATCTTACGTCTTCATTACTCAAGTAATTGAGGATTCAAGTGACATGATTCCAAGCCTTCAAGATGCATTGGATCTAGGTTAAATTATTTATGGGGACACGAAAATTTTCGCGGTTTTGCAACAAAAATAAACATATTATTTTGTCAGTTACTATGCTACTGCTTATTCCTGTCACTGGTGTTTACTTACATACGTATTTACAAAAAAAATATTTACGTATGTTTATATCCGTTGCAGCGTTGTCTTATACCCATAGCATGTACAACTTTGTATAGATTAGGACTTTAGACTCTACAAAATATCCAAGTACATTTTATTTACTGATTTTCTCCCCATTTAATTTAGCTAGAACTGCTGTTCTTGTCGTGTCGACAACAAACCGACACAGTGTCAGCCCAAAACTCTGCTACAAGAGTGGCGTTGTCAGTAGCATTAAATCTTCCTGCGGCAGTTGTTTGGGCACCCAGGGCACAACATCATGTGCTTCATCGACTGTGTATAACCAGGCCTGTTCATCTCCGCGAGTTTACATCGAAAACAAAACACGCACGATGGCCCACCTACAGGATACTATTCGACAAAGCCTCGCATACGAGCGAACATTGACTCACACACGCGTATTCTTGTGTATGATGGAAGAAAATGGTGTACTAAATACTGTGCAATATTTAACTGCCTAAATAATAATAAGAACACAGAATGAACTTTTTTAAGTTGCCTCAAGACACTGAGAGGTAAATCAGTAGTTAATATTATTCATGATAATTCATGCTAAATCATGTATTTTCTCCGCCATTTTCCGCAGTTTGGCACCTCACGTCACATCATTTTACCGAAGTCAGCCCTATAGCTTCGGCGCAGTGCCGATCACCGACGTTTGTCAACAAAATGGTGCTTGACTCTTGAGACAGGCTAAATTACACCATATTGTTAATGACATTGAGCATACATTTTTTTAAATACCTTCGCGAAGTAAAACTTCTGTACTTAGTACTTATTATTATTCTGTGGTATAACGTTGCAGCGTGGGGAGTGTAGGCCAAATCTCTGAGAAAATGATCAGATGATGATGATTTACTGAAGTATTTATTTCCCTCCGTATAACGTCATCATGCTGTAGGTCAGTAACTCATTACATAGTTGCATGGCTAATCAAAAGATCATGAATGCTCTAATTGCACAAAAGTGGTTTCTTCATTGTCATTTTATGTAAATTGCCGCTAAGTGATTTAATCAGTGTAATGCTTGGCAATTGTTCTTATTGTCTGTTTTTACAAGGGTTTTAATAAATAATAACGTTAAGTAGACTATAATTTTCCTGAGGCAGTGTCTGCGAAGATTTATGTTACAGAAAAACCTTAATTATGCTGTCTACAAAGATAACGTGTCGCTATAGTGACGTTGTTGTTTTGCACCGTGAACCCCATGACGGTAGTCGGTAACGGTACACGACAGATAGTGATGGTGAATATGACGGAGCTTAACAACTTTCCTGCCGGCTGAAATTTTTGGTGTATGGCCAAAACATTTTAACTACTATATTGCCGCAAACTGACTATTCTAAGACATTATGCAAAATTCTGAAACTACAAACAAACTAGATAATAAAAATACCAATAAATAATAATATTCACAACAATTTTTACGTGTAAATATTGAAATAAGTAAAGAAGTCGGTAGTTATAATGATTGATTTATTTGCTG
Source organism: Ostrinia nubilalis (assembly GCF_963855985.1). NCBI lineage: Eukaryota > Metazoa > Arthropoda > Insecta > Lepidoptera > Crambidae > Ostrinia > Ostrinia nubilalis. The sequence continues at coordinate 4,263,518 of NC_087097.1, read as the reverse complement.
AAACTCTTTACCAGCGATGTGTCGTTACTCGTTTACCTAGTAGTTTTCCCCAATTAAGTTGTTTTCATTGTGAAGAATGTGTAGCTGCATTGAATTGATTTGTTCTTTGACTACAGGGCGTAGGTCAAAATGACGCGAGTTGAAAAAGATTTTTCATGGCTTTTAAGGTTCCGTAGTCAAGACAAGAACCCTTATTTATATTGATTTCGCCATCATTTAATTTTATAAAAATACAGACGATCATCAGGTTCTACTTTAGCTTGATTTTACTTATTTTATCTAATGCACAGTCATTAGTAATTGTCATTATGGTAATGTTTTGATTTACATCTATTAACAACTAGCGGCCGCCCGCGACTTCGTACGCGTGGATCCCGTTTTACCCCCTTTTCCCGAATTTTCTTTGCTATAAACCTCACGGAGCCCGAGACCTTTCCAACGAATGCAAAACCGTGGAAATCGGTTCGTGCGTTCTGGAGTTATAGCGTCAGGGAGGAAAACCCGACTTATTTTTATATAGTAGATGAATACCATTGCAATGATATAGGTACCTACTTACTCGTAGCATCAGTGTTCAGTGGCATAGTGTGGACTAATTTAGACATGGACGAGGTTGCATGCGTATTTAGATTATTTCCATAGAGCCATGAAAAGCCTAGCGTCAGAAAAACAAAAAAAAATCTTCTGTCCTGTGATTGATCGAAAATTGAACTTTAATCATTTCAAAGCCTCAATCTATACCTACTTGAAATTGAATCTACTTTTAAACGTCTGTAATCTAAATAAATAAAAGGAGAAACTGACTGACTCACTGACATATCAACGCACAGCCTAAACGGCTAAACGTAGGCACTTGAAATTTGGAAGGGACGTAGCTTAGGTACCGTAGAGGTGCACTAAGAAAGGAATTCCCGAAATTCCCACGGGAACGGGAATAAGCGGGAAAATCCTTTTGTATGAAAAATCTAAACCGCTTAAGTTACACGCTTGAAATTTGGCATGCAGGTACCTTAGTAAACTTAAAGCTTAGTTACAACAGGATATTGCAAAATTCTCACGGGAACGGAAGTTAGCGGGAAAAAAAACATTTGTATGAAAAAATCTAAACCGCTTAAGATAGATGAAGGGGGTAAAACGGGATCCACGCGTACGAAGTCGCGGGCGGCCGCTAGTACGGACACAAGAGTGAAATTCGTGACGACGTGACGAGAATGCGACTCTACTACGACATACTGACACAGTAGAGTCACGCCATGATGTTACTATTGGTCAATTTACGTCATTCGTTTAAATTCCGAGAACATGTCAGAGTTCTAAATTACTCCTAGTAATAAAGTCCTTTACCTTTTTATTTTGTTTTTAGTATCTACCGTTGTAGATATTAACCGTTTGGTTAAGAGGCGTAATTTTGTAAGCATCGAATTCTATTTTTTCTATAAGAATTTGTAACGGTATTTGCTCTACATTTTTGAGTCACCATGTTCCGTTTTTGTAAACGAAAACTGTAGGTGTTATAAAGAATTTATTATAATAACAACACCTACATACATCAGTGGTTCTCCTCTGAAAAATACCCAAAATATTCAAATTATGCAATTCATAAGTTTCGTATGTGAATTTAAATTCTTTTCAATGTAAAAAAAATACGCCCCTAAGTTTATTTCACAAAGCTCTACGGTTAACTTATTAAAAACTATAACTAACCTGTAAAATACTCGACATGATGGTTCAAGAACTTGGTCTTCTTAGTAGGCACGTTGGCCTTCAGCCATTTCGCCACCGATAACTCCTGGCTTGTCGGCTTCTCAGATTCAGTTGGTTCGCCAAACTCCTGCGGATATAAATAATAATCGTTATAACTCAGCTATACAACTTGCGAAGTTGACCGAAGTTAGTCGAAGTAGGATAGTGTGGACACGCACTTCAGTTCGTTTCGTGCAGCCTCGCCTCGCCTCGCCTGACTTCAGATCATTATTGTCGGTATTGCACCCGAGTCAAAAGCGTTTTGAAGTTTGAAACACGAAGTGTCTGACTGTGGAACACGTACGACTAAGTCTAGCCGAGTGGTGTCCACTTTCCTAAACCGGAATATTCTATGTTTTCCTGGATCCTAATAAATCTCTTTACCAAATTGTATCTAAATCGGCTCAGCGACTACACAACAAACAAAAGTTAGTTACATTCGCAATATAAATATTTCTCACTCGCTGACCCCGCGAACTCTGTTCCGCCTTAAAGGCAATAAATAAGCTATCGCAATTTTTCCTTATTTTCTCACCGTTTAGACCTACCCTGGACTACGACAAACATTTTAAAAACAAAAATCAGCTCAATCGGCCCAGCCTTTCTCGAGTTTTAATCAGACTAACGAACAGCAATTCATTTTTCAAATTTTCATGAAAATTCCATGCTCTAAAAACTTTTGGCAAAGCGAACTAAAGCAGTTCTACAGTAGTAATATGCGACCTAGTAGAATGCCGGCGTTACGTAAGACATTGAATGAAGATGACCATGACTTTGAACTGCTGATGATTAACATGCATTACCTAACTATGGTAAGTAGCTAATAGCTTGATAGTGATACGCGAAGATTAAGACAAAATTATTTAATCTATACTAATATTATAAAGCTGAAGAGTTTGTTTCTTTGAACTAAAGTTCTCAGAAACTATTGGTCCGATTTGAAAAAACTCTTTTTGTGTTATAGCCCATTTATCGAGGAAGGCTTTATTTGGGCTATATAACATCACCTTACAGCCAATATGGGCGGAGCAGTGAAGAAAAATGTCGCAAAAACGGAAATATTATTCAAACTATTTTCATTACGAAGTCGCATTTATTTCAGACAAGTTAGGCCACCAGCCCCTCTAGACAAAACAAAATAAAAGTGATTTACGGGACGGATCTTCCTCTCGTTCCCACCACTTAAATCCCTCTATAGATCTAATATACCTGACCTAAGAAGGTTGTGGACTCTCGAGAGAAGTTCAAATTCTTACCTTACACCAACCTAAAATATAGGTCGCTCTTTGTCAGACTATTCAGGAAATACCACTTAAAGATAGAAAAGTAATAAAGGAGAGTTACTACCGATAATCGGCAACTAAATAAATTAAAAGAAAAGTAAGCGTGAATAGGAAGACAGTGAAGAAAGAAAGTAATAAGAATATCACCCAGAGAAGGCAGAACGTTTTTTTAGATCACAAAAAGAACACAAACACAGTCACAGTTTCCAAACTTAAAACACACAAAAACAAAATCCTTCTGGAAAAATACTCACAAACTCCCTAGCCATAGCACAGTTAAAAAGCACAGTTAGAGTTATATTGGCACTACCTATCACTAGGACAGTTATGCGAGTTGTGCGTCCACCGACCAGTGAAAGTAGGTCGCAGAACGAATTACATGTATAACAAACTTCTTATGTCGGATTGGGCATGGTGGAAGAAGTAGGCCTACCATCACTAGTATTGTGTGAGATTTTTTTAATTAGAGCATGATATTTGATTAAAAATCTCGAAGTATGTTTAATCCTAATGAGAATACGAATTAGACGCGAATACGTAGCATGTTTTAAAAGAAAAATTAAGATTAATAAGCAATAAGTTAAGCTTGATAATGAGCATTTTACACAAACTTTCAATTTCAGTATTTTTTAACTGTAATAACTCTGTTTCATGAGAATACCTACTGTGTGGTAAAACAGTTTTATACAAGAATACTTAGCATGTTTTATAGCAGAGTTATGAGAAAGAAGTTAAAGGCTGGCTTGCACCATCTTACTTTACAAACATCAAAAATCTGTCAAACTCCATACAAAAAACACCGGTTATCGTCATAGTTACTGTTAAAGTGGTGCAACTTAGCCTAAGCGTATTAATGACCAGTTTTTCGTTAGGTTAAACCTTTGATTTTATTCAATAAATTGCAGCACGGTTATAAAATATTATAAAATAACTGTAAACAGTTACGTCGTTACACCTGAGGCGATGAAGCAAAATAATGACGCTATACGATGCTCAAAATTATTCAATAAAAACTCCTTTGATTCCTGCTACTGCGACGTTGGCGCATCCTTTACCCATTGTCCGCAGCTCGTTCGAAGTTTACGTTTCTTTCCACGGGTTATCCCACATTCGTCAAGTCCCATCCTAGCGATTTTCGAACGTGTGCGTTTTTTTTTTCGAGCGCGCGCATTTCTCGAGCGGGGGTCGAGCGTTTCTTGCGAGTGTAAGTTTAACGAACGCAATCATAAAAAAATCGTAGCGTGAATTAAATGCATCCCTTAGGTACGAACTTTATAACTTTCGATAACATTCTTGTTCAAATTAAACATTTTATAATGTAGTACACATGCCTTATTCCTAGTTATTCCTAAGTAATTAATTATTTTATATTTTGTATGATGCAATACAAGACAGACTTACTCATACTTAATCTCAATCTTTTCAATGGTTTAATTTAATTTTGTTACGTTTTCGCAGTACGCCTATTATGCACGGTATTTACGAAACGACGAAAACAATGGACTATGTAGTTAGGCGCTACTATTTTGCAAGGATCGCCACTACAAACGATTAACTCCGACTAAGCTTAACTTATAAAATTTAAGACAGATATTATATTTAATGAAATTAATATTTAAAGGTTTTACGTCTATCAAACGCCTAGAAAATGCGGACGAAAACAATGGACTATGTAGTTAGGCGTTACATGTTATTTTACAAATATCGCCGCTACAAATGATTAGCTCCGACAAAGCCTAACTTAATCAGTAATTTAAGACAAATATTATATTTATTTAATGATCTTATTATTTAATGGTTATCATCTGAAAGACATTATTGCTTTCAGGACAAATGATGATTTTAACTTAAGTTTTGTAAGCTGCACATGAATTTCCATTAATCTATCTACTAGACGCTTACCTAAATGATTTACTGAAGTATTTTTTTAAAGGATTTGGATATTGGAATTATTTTTAATGGTGTCAACAACCTTTCTAGGTATATTACTCTTGAAGTAAATGTGCAAGTAAAGAAATGTTTTTATTTTGTACAAAAGTTGGTTGCACGTGTTGCAATGTTAAAGAGACAAATAAAAAATTACCCCAATTTCAAGATAGTAAATAACAAATGTCAATTGTAGAAAACAAAAAAAAGCAGAGTGCGATTCAAATGTGACTCACGATAAACATACTTTGGTGTCAATGAAGCAAACATAACACTTGAAAATGTGAAAATTTAATATGATATGGACAAACCTTTTTTCGCTGCAAAAATAACAACAATCAAACTTTAATAAAGCAAGCAATGTGTCAATCAATGATGTATTATAGGAATCACGATTTAATGGAAATCACATCACAAAATAATTTTAGAAATTTGATGTTGATTAATGTGCTTGTAAATGGTAACAAATTAACACAAAAACCAGTTTAATTAGAATATTAATCAAATTGTTACCTAGGCCACAACTGGTAATAATGTATAATACATTACGATAGTAAGTTCCACGATAAAAAATGACGCGGTAGGCACTTTCAGTATAAAATATTTCACTACTTTCTTTGTGAATACTTTGTTCCTGAAAAGTGCAGTATGTTTATTGTTTACTCGGCGGATGAAGCATGCTCATGACATGTTGGATGAATAACCAAAATAGCCGAATCACTAAATGCAAGCACGTAAAACTACGCACAACATACAATGATATATTTGAGTCCCGACAAACAATGCGCGTCACAGGAAGGACGCCTTTGTGCGACTACGTTGAATTAGGCTATACATAGACAGAATTCATTTCCACCATATGATTCAGGGAAAATAAAGACGCACGTATTCCTTGAGGGAAAAACCGCAATACGGAATTACAGAAACGTAGACAAAAACAACACACACCACATTTTCAGATGCCACATTTAAGTTTAATTATGCACTCACCTCTTTACGCTTTTTAGTTTTCCTTTTGTCTGCCATTGTAAATAAAATTTGTCAACGTTGCGGATATTTCTTGCCTGAAATGAATGAACAATTTCCAATTTCCACTTTTCTGTTTCTTGTCTGACTGACGATGACACTTATAGCAAAGAGCTTAAAAGAGTAAGAGACGGCACTCCATAGATATTTTTTGAGCTCACGCACACATATGCATTTTAGAGAACGACCCGCAAATCTTTACCAACCGCACAAACTACAGGCGGAGCTACCAACATAATGCCTTATTTTCTGACAGTATTAGTGACGTTCGTAATAACTTATCGATTATCGATACTTTGCTAGGGTTGTAATTGCATATCGATATCTAGTATAGGAACCTTCAATATTTTAATGATTACTATTTTTATTTTATACTATGTGTAAGTAAAACGAAGTTTTGTAACGTAAATTATTTATTTCGAAATAAAATAGGTATATTACAATAAGTATTGAACATGACATAGCAGTTGTAGGCATGAGGAATTATTGAAAATTATAACAAAGTACAGAAATGATAATTAACTTTTATTTTCACAACTTTTTCTAAGAAAAAATAGGATTTTTATTTATAAACATCTTTAATTTTCTTATCAGCTGATCGAACCTCAGCCCTAAGATTACTTTTCAATGCTTTGTTGCTGTGCTTTTTTACTTTTGTCAGCAAAATTGTTTTCACTTTTTATGAAGCTGTCATTAATGATTTTACAACTTTTTCTTAGAAAAAGGTAACTTAATATTTTAAACATCTTATCATAAATTTCTTTATTATGTTGTTGACATTTAAACCAACTAAAATTACAATTTGTACTCAACATTAAGAAAATGAATTTTCCAACATTTTCCATATATATCTGGTCGGCAATATGGTCATGATAAAATTGTTTAGCTTCATTTACGGTGGTACATAATTGAATTGTTGGATAAACGAGACTTTTTTTATCATGCCACCATTCGCGAAGAGATATATATGCATACAAATCATTGTCAACAGGAGTTTTCACGCTCAAACACTCTTCACAAATTAAACAAGAACTGTTCTGTAATAGTTTGGCAGCTAAATACCCGCTTACATATACTACTGGTTGGTTTTCAAGGCTACACAAATTTTCAATGGGCTGTTCTAAGTTTTCAGGGACCGGGATAGACAACACAGGATAAAATTCAGTGTCTGTGGAATCTTGAACATTAATTTTTATTTCTGTTGTTTTTAAATTAGTTTTTAAAATGTCTTTATATTCCAGCATATGTTTATTGTTGTCTGCTTCACAATTAGCACTTCTGCTATGAGGCACTTTCAGCCCAGTAACCATGCTTGTTTTAAGCGCTGCAGTAAAGTGCGTGATAGTGGGATTTCTATTGGTTACACTGTGTTGCCTAATGATTCCAAATAAGTTTTCCAGAGAGTCTTGGTTAAACTGTCTAAGGTTCATATATTTAAACCCTTCATTCTTTAACTTTTCCCAAATATCGTTTAAGGATTTGATAGATATTTGATATCCCTTTACGCATTTAACATTTTTTAGTATCGTGTTTTCTGCTGTTATAAATTTTATGGTTTTTAACTTATCAGTATAAAAGGTCCAAGACTCAATGTGATTACTTGATGTGGAAACATTTTCCCGGATCCCTTTCTTTACGTCATTTAAAGATGATGGACCATTTGTACAATCAAATAGTTTATCTAACTGTTCAATCACAAATGCTGTATCATTGCAATCAGAAACTTCTTTCCATGACATCATTTTTAAAATAGCTGCCACGGTATTACTCAGAGCATGCGCAGCATACTTCACCCTCATCTTAGTTTTGAATGTTGGATTTACAATGGTACTATTCAGTTTTTTAAAATTTAAAAAATTTCTGTTGTGTTCTTCTGCAACTACCAAATGCCTCCATTGTGCAATTTTTCCATCGAAAGACATATTTCCACTTTTAAAGAAATTGTTTCGTAATGATTTGAACAAGTGAGGGATGTCATAGATTATAAAAATTTTGTCATTATTTACAGAGAAAAAGTTGCTATCTATGCCTTGTCCACAGTTTCTTTTTAACATGTTAAGAGCTCCTATATTTGTAGATCCCTGATCACAAACTGTTGTTAGAACCATAAATCCGATTTCTTTTAATTTTTTGATGATGTCCGATATAATTTTTGCCAGTTTTGCTGTTGATATTGTGCCTTCCACAAAATAGTGCGCAATATATTGTTTGTATTTATGTTTAGCACCCTGTATCATAAACAATAACGCATGGTCTGCAATTTTCTTTTCTCGTCCCATGTTCTCGCCCTCTCCATAATCCACGTAGCCATCCACTTTATCAGCAATTTCGTTATAAATTATCCGTTTCTTTAACGCCATCTCGTCAAATATTAACGAGCAATATTTATTTTCCTTTGGCATACTTGATGCTTTTGCCTCTAACATATCAATTATATTTTTATTTATACCAGGCTCCATTGGTATATTTTTTAAAATCCTTTGGAGCGTTTTAGTGCTTGGTAGCGTAAACAGCTTTTGCATATAGCGGTATGCTTTAGGGGACCGTTTAAATATAGCCAAAGCATATATTTTGTTGGCTAAAGTCCACCTTTTTCCTTGTGACTTTTTTTTGTTATTCTGCACTCTGCACTACATCCTTTACTAACGATGTCAGCACTTCCGAATCTAACTTGTCTAAATTCACTCTTGACTTCGCTATATTCCTTATTGTTTTTTTTGCATTTTGTAACTGTCGCCAAAGCCTCTTCTCTTTAATTGTAAATGTTGATGAAGTGTCTGTAATAAAAACATTTCCATTAGTAAAAAAACAACATTAAAGCAAATTGAATTGAGTATTGGTTAATTAATCAGCAATTTTACTTTTTTAAATTAGGTATGTTTTATCTTACCTTTCATTTCAATGTTTTTCTTAGGTCTTTTATAACTGTGGACTAATATTTCTGCCTGTGCATCTTGATGGCAAATGTTTTTATCATCTGAAATATTATAAATATGCAAATTAGTTTAAAATTTATTTTGTTGTTTTATGAAACATATTATTTCCAAATCAATCAATCATTATCAAGTTTTAAAAAAATGCAAAGACAGGATAATGATAGCTCTTCTCATAAAATATGAAGCGTGGGCCCACCTTCAATAATAATGACATAATATTAAATTAAAGGCATTTAGAGGTTTTAATGTTCTGCATTCTGGATGCGGTCTGCGGGTATGTCAAGACAATCTGTAAGTGGTCGTGATAAGGCAATCAGTCACGTGTGCTTTGCGTTCTTTGTTCGTATCCGCACGGTCAAATCGCATTAATATAAAATGTACAGAAACCTAGAATGTTGTACATATAAGTTCATTTTGACCTGACTGCAGACTGCAGAACGCATCCAGGGTGGCATTCTTTAGTTTGAGGGAAGGCATATTTTAGAAGGTAAATAATTAGTTTGTACACTTACCATGAGTAATGGGTTTATAGGTCATATGTTCTGGTGCATTGGAAGTAGAAGGAAGAGGTTCAAAAGTTGTTTTCGCAGAAATACCAGAATCTGGTATATCCACAGCTCCCAAACATGTTGAATTTAGTTGTTTGGTTGTAGTTGTAAGGGGAACTGAAAGCAGATAATGAAATGTGAATTGGGTAATAAAATGTCATGTTCTTACCCAACTTTAGGGTACAATCAGTCTAGTACATGTCTTGCTCACATTAAAAATTACTAGCTTATAAATATTATTAAACTAGCTGACCTGGCTAATTAATGTAGATTGCCTAAAATTTTTCAAATTGGTCTGGTACTTTTTTTGAAGAATTTGTATTACACAAATTACTAAAGTCCCTCTAACTCAACACACATTCTAAGCTAAATTGTGTTACGAGTGGGTTTACTACAATATTCAAGCTGTGGGGTTCTAACCCGCACTTTAAGCTATCTTGGCTTCGAGTTACGGAGCCGATCAAATACAAACAAACAATTAAATATTTCCTTTTTATATTATTAGTATAATTTTAGATAAACATACCTCGTTCAACTGGATTTGACTTCTTTGGAATGCAATATGAATGATCATAAAAAACTGTAACAAAGTATAGATATAATTAATAATTGAAATTATATATTATTTATTGATAAGCATACAACACATGTTTGTGGTTACAAAGAAAGAACCTTGTTAAATTGCATTCGGTTGGTTTGTTTTGGAAACCAAAGAAAATTAATTAAGACATCTAAATAATTCAGAAAAATTGATAGATAGTAAATTAAATTTAAAAAAAAAAATTGAAGTCGTCATCATACCTGTCTTGAGGTTTTCTTTATTGGAGTCTTTTACATGAAGAGGAAACTCTGTCAAAACTTCATCTGGCAAGATGGGATTGCTCAATTCCAGTGTTGGAATAGCTGAGTTCTTCAGCCGAGTTCCTTTGGCATTGAAGGATTCAGGAGTGAAGTGCCCACCACAAACAAACTTCAGTTGGTGTAACTTTTCAATAGGTACATATGCTAAGTCTTCTATGCCAGCATTTTTAACCCACATTCGACAACTGAAATAAGAAATACCTATTAGAAAAGAAAAAGAATAACAAACTGAAATTTATTCATCAACTAATTTCTTTTAGTATTGTTATGCAATTCATTTACAGAGTACGAAACAAAATACTGAAATTAAAAATTGGTTATGGTTATTTACTGTATGATTAAAAATATTAATCCCAGCCTTTAAGTTTACACAATCAGTAAAATTATCTTGTAATAAATGAGTGTTATTAGAAACTTACCGGTCAGAATCCAGAGGAAACCTACTCAAAAGTAAGGGTGATCCACCACGACTTCGCCTCTTATTACAAATAACGCACTTCTTGTTGTTTCTACTCTCCATTATCAGTAGAAGCCTAAAATGAAATAGGTATTAATTAAACAAAGCCTATAATTTCTCTCCAACCAGTGTCAATGCCCTGGTTCATGCATTTACCAGTTTTGAAAGTACATTTACATTTTCATCACATAGGGTTGTTTTTAATGAATAATAGATTTGTAATAGATCTAATATTTCAAGTAAGTAGATAACATACCCATTAAACAGAAAAGTAAATAAGAGTTTAAACTTCTGTAGAAGTTGAAACACAGCTTATTTATAAGAGTCTCTATCTCACAAAAAACATAACACTGAACAGCAAACTTTATCACGCCCGATACGGAGGAACTTAATCAACTCAACGTAAACGACAGAAAAGTTTATTTACAGTAATATTGCACCAAATCTGAGAAAATAACTTCACACGAATCAATTCGCCGGTTAAAAACTCAAACTCAATTGACAGACATTTTTTTTCATTTGTCAAACTAACAATACTACCAACATAAGGACACTAACAATTATTTTTAGTATGGTGGTATTGATCCGCGGGTTCCCCTGCTATAGTGAAATCAATCCAAAATGCACTTTATTGCTTAAGGGATAAGGTTGTATATCAATTGCTACATATAGAGACTAGTTTTTGTATGAGAAGTGTCTACCCACTGCTTATAGTGACAGATCATCAACTTTTTTTTTTTTTTTTTTTTTTTTTTTAATGGCTCGCGCGGCTTGCGCATTTGCCAATATCAAGTTTTTTTTTATTTTTTTTTTATTTTTTTTTTTTCCCCCCCATAAAACGAGGAAACGTGAAATTAGGAAAACAAGGAACGGAAATCGGAATTTGGAAAAAGGATAGATCAGGAAAGTAAATTAAGAGATTAGATATTAAATTATAGTATAAAAATACAGAGATATTTACATAAACTTAAGTATAGGACATAAGTATTATACAGTTTTTTTATGTACAATGGTTAATTGTACATAAAAAAAAACAATCAAACTTTTAAGTTATTTACATTGATAAAATCACAGATGAATTTATGAATATTTACATCATTAAGACTAAGTAATGCTAATATGGTGGTAGGGAAAGGAATTTTATGGGAAATGAGATTATTTATAAAGGAATCACGGTTGATAAGAGGACATGAAAAGAAAATATGGTTCAGATCACCTTCGTCCAACCCACACTCGCATAATGAACTATTTAAAATATGAAGTCTGGCCAGATGCACCGGAGTGCAGACATGACCTAACCTCAATGATATTACAGAACTATAGATATGTTACGTTCATAGAAATTACGATTTTAATCCGTGCCGAGCTATTCCAAATTGCACACATTGACAAATGTAACTGATAAGTGAAACAAAAGATACGAAATAGCACGCAAATGAAAGAGATAGCTATAGTTTTAACGATTCTGCACTAACTAATCTATGTCCGCAGCGCACGCATCCTTATCGCTCTAACGTCAAAACAAGATCGCTTTCTCTTTCTTAACTTGAACATGGCGCATGGCGCGATGGCGTCTTGATTGTTTGCTTAAATAATTGAAAATATAAATACTAAATAATTTTGCATAATCACATGTGGTAAGAGATCCCTTGTATTTTGTTTACTTTAGAGTCATAATTGGTACACTTTCGAAACACACACGATGGCATTTTTTATTTATTTTGGTAAGAACACAGGAACTTACGGTGTGGTACGCACGCGATTGCGCACGACGCAGGCCACACGAAGACTAAACACAAGACGTCCCAATTGGGACGTATTTGAGTATTCACAGCGCGAGCGCTTATAACATATCTGCTTTTGTTTTTATATAATATCATTGCCTAACCTCATTCGGATTAACATTGAGGTAACATTTTTACCAAACTTAGATTTAAAAAACCAAGGTTTGCGCGGAATTTGAGGCTGAATAAGTGAATACAATTTACCTTTAGACAGACTCGACCATTGCCATAAACTGGTCCATGTATCATATAGGTAAGCTTTTGGTAAATTTAACAAATCGTGACTATAGTTTTTAAATGGAAACATGTCACCACAGTATATAGCTTCATTAGCGACGCGGTCTGCAGTTTCATTTCCTAAAATTCCGCGATGACCCGGAACCCAAGCAAATTGAATTGAATATCCCTTCAGTGAACATTCAAATGCAATCTTTCTTGTATCAAAAATAATAGGATATGGAGTTTTATGATGGAATGGAAATTTTTCCAATGCCTGAAGGGCACTTAACGAATCTGTGAAAATAATGGCTCTTTTCAATTTCATTACACGAATATATTCTACTGCCTTAAACAAGCCAAAACATTCCCCTGTGAATACCGAAGACTCAGGAGGAAGCTTCACTTTTTGTACTATTTTAGATTGCGAGTGAAATACACCCACGCCTACACAGCCAGAATTGGAATGTTTAGAAGCGTCTGAAAAAATATGGTGATAATCATTAAATTGTGTATCAGTAATAAACCTAAAATTATCCTTAATGTAAGGGTCTAACTTATCAAAAAGGTTGTAATGAATTACCGGGGAAAAGGTTAAGACTTCATATGAATTGGAAAACAGAGGAAGAAGATTAGAGCAATGAGTAGGAGAAGTGAGGGACAAGAACTTTTGGTAACTAATTAATATACAGGGCAAAGACTTATGAGACCAATAACTATCAGAGGATACCTCTTGGAGAGCCTGGAGATTGGATATAAGAGGATGGTTATTTAACTGAATAACTCTGAAAATAAATCTGTCAGATAGATACTGTCTTCTTAGATGGAGTGGGGGCTCACAGGTTTCAACCTGAAGAGCATTTATCGGGCTAGACCTCATCGCACCCGTAATAATTCTTAAAGCCTTATTTTGGATTAAATCCAGCTTTTTAAAAGCTGAAACATTTGCAGGTTCCAATAGAAATGTGCCATAATCTAATATACTCCTAATTAATGCGTTATATATCAATTTCATAGAAAAAGGATGAGCTCCCCACCAGACGCCTGAAAGGCATCTTAGCATATTAAGAAGTTTTTCACACTTGTTGGAAACAAAGTTACAATGAGGAACTCCGGTAAGTTTTGAATCAAGGATTACACCCAGAAACTTGTATTCATTGAGAATAGGAATAACATTATTAACATAGTACAACTGAAAAGGAGTAGGGTTGCGCATACGAGAAAAAATAACTACAGCGCTTTTAGCTACTGATAAATTCATACCATTTTCATCCATCCAGATTTTAAGCAGATTAAGAGAGTTCTGTAATAGGTTTTGAGTTTGCCCTACAGACGGGCTAGATTGATAAAGTAATAAGTCGTCTGCGTACTGAAGTATTTTTATATTATTGCCTAAAGATGAAGCTAAATCATACGTGTATATATTATATAGAAGGGGGCTTAACACAGACCCTTGAGGTAATCCTCTCCACACTGAGCGCTTTGTTTCTGAGTCGGCGACCGGAAGTATTAAACACCGCTGAGATAAAATCTTTAAAATAAAATTACATAGCAAATGGGGCACTTTTAACGCATTTAACTTAGTTTTTAAAACAGATAAAAGAACATTATCATATGCAGAATTTATGTCTAGGAACACCGCTATGGGAGACTCATTTAACGTAAGGGAATACCGAATATCAGATACAAATATACTAATACTATCTAATGTGGATTTCCCTTTTCTGAAACCATATTGGCTATTGGCTAACAGGCTGTTACTTTCAATATACCATTCTAGGCGATTTTTAATCAGACGTTCTGCTAATTTAAGTAGCACCGACGATAACGATATTGGACGGTATGAAGAAATGTCGGAAGAAGGTTTGCCTGGTTTCAGAATCGGTAATACAATCTGTGATTTCCAAGATGGAGGAATGTCACCTGTCAACAATATGTCATTGATGATGGATAAATAATAACAAAGGATGCTATTGGAAATGTTGGCTAAAAATGCATAAGAAATCCCATCTGCTCCAGGAGCAGAGTCTTTGGCATTAGCAATAGCGCCTTTGAGCTCAGTTATAGTGAAGGGAGAATTTAGACCAATCAATTCTTGCGAAGAATATGGAAAAAGGCTAATGTTTTCTGGTACCCAGGGTGGGGCTAACTTATCAAGAAACTCGTCCGCTAGAGATACAGGAACTGTGCTGAAAGAAGAGTCTGTCATAGCTGATCTAAATCTTTTAATATTGCGCCACACTAAGGTCGGAGGAGTGTTTGGTGAAATAGAATCACAAAACTTCCTCCATCCATCGAACTTCTTCATTTTAAACAGTTTTCGCGTATCAGCTGTAATTTCTAAGAGTATATTATAATTATCTTCATTCATATTATTTTTATAGTTTATTTCGGCCTCTTTACGATTTTTGATAGCTATAGTGCAGTCTTTATCCCACCAAGGGGGAGAAGGTATTTTTGTAGGGGTAGTCTTTTTAGGAAAAATTTCATTAGCGGCATCTACTAAAATATTAGCCAAAGCAGCAGCACAAGAACTAAGGTTATTTGAATCGAAAACTGGAAGTAATGATGCTCTTCTTTCAACACAACTCCTGTACTGGTTCCACTGAGTAACTGATTTACTAGGGATGGAGTATCTGAGCCGAGAACAGTGGCTAGAGTTTGTTGACCTTATGGATGGAAAAGAGATAATGATCGGAAAATGGTCACTGCCGAAAGTTGACTGTAATGTTTCCCAGGATAGTGTAGAAGCCAGGCTAGGGGTGCAAATTGATAGGTCAACAACACTATTGTTTTGACCAGGTTGAGAACGACGGGTGGGTGCTCCTGTATTTAAAATACAAAGGTTATGTGCATCAAACATTTCAATAAAATCTTCACCAAAACTATTAGTTAGCGAGCTACCCCAAGATTGGTGGTGGGAGTTAAAATCTCCTAATACTAGAAAAGGTCTAGGGAGAAGGGAGAATAACCGGTTAATTACTTCAGAAATATCTACAGATGGATGAGGAATGTACAATGAAACTATACAGATATTATACACACTTATAGCTACAATTGACATATTTACAGAATGGGAAGGTAGTGAGATAATAGAAAATGGCACTGAGCTTTTAACTAAAAGTGCAGTACCACCATACCCATCAGGTCTGTCATCTCTGACAGAGGTATATCCATGCACTTTAAAATTTTGCATGGGTTTGAGCCATGTCTCTGCTAAAGCAAAGACAAATGGCTTATATTTGTTTAGCAAGTATATAATTTCACTTTTTTTACTAACTATGCTGCGACAGTTCCACTGTAGCAGCTTATCTTGCATCGCCATCTTGAATGACTCTCATACACTTATCAATTATATAGGCAGCGTGGGACGGTGAACTAGAATTTGACTTAGAAACAATATTAATAAGAGCAAGTATTAATTCAGGTAGAGATACTGGTGATTCTTTATTATGAAATTCGGTATTAATAGCACAACCATTAGATGGGGAAGGAATTAAGTTTTCCCTAATGATAGCCTCATGTGCTTCACGGTCATAGCTTTTGCCTAATGTGGGAGTGGAACGAGGAGTTTTGTATACCGTTTTTTTGTAGGATGAAACAAGATTAGGAGACTTATCCTGTACTATTTGGGAATTCGATTTTGCTGTAACTATGTCTGCATAAGACTTGGATACTGGTGGATGAATTTTTGAGGCTTCTGCATATGACATGGAGTTATTAGCCATAGAAGTTTTTATGTTTTTCTGTCTTAGAAATTCAGGGCAGGATTTACTTGTGGCATAGTGGAACCCAGAACACAAACAGCATGATGCTTTAATTTCGTCAGTTTGGCATGTGTCGCCAGCATGACCTTGGCTACACTTGAAGCATCTTGCTTTGGAACGACATTGAACTTTTGTGTGTCCAAAACGGCAACAATTATAACACTGGATAGTGGGAAAAATGTAAAGCTCTACAGGTAAGGCATTATAACACATAAATATGCGCTTAGGTAATACTTGTCCATCAAAAGTTAATACAATGGATTGAGATGGTTTCCAAATAGGAGCACCATCCACAAAGACTTTGTAATTCAGCCGCCTAACTTTTATAATTTTACCACAATCATCTGGTACTGTAATGTTTTCAATTATTTCCTCCGGTGACCAATCCGCTGGTATACTTCTCACAAGGCCCATCCTTGTAACATTAAAGGAGGGAATGAAGGCTTTGTAGTTTTTGGTCACTAAACTATTGTGAGTTAAAAACAGGTTCGCATGGTTGAAGTTCGAGAATGAAATCGAAATTTTGTTCCGGCCAATTTGCTTTACACTACCATTAACTATACATTGAAAGGAATTCTGTTTCAGGAATTTCCCAAATGAGAGTGCGTGCATTGACGGACCTTCATTTGGGCTAGTTTCGATCTTCTGAACATGGACTACGTAGGGCGCACTGTCTGATTCATTATACAGATTACGAGCAATTGGAGTAGGGTTGGACGGAGGCAAGTCAGAGATACTAGTTGCAGGTGCAATGACCTTTTGCTGTGTCTGTGGAACATCTTGGTGATCCATATCAGTAGATTCTTCTGTCATATTTTTAGCAAGAAGTCTACGTTCAATTTTAGCCTGATGTTTACGACTTTTCTTATTACGGCTACGCTTGCGAGGGCAAGCTGTTGAACCCGATGTGGAATTATCGGATTCCCAACCATGGTTAGATGTAACCGTAACGAAATGACCCGCCGGCGGAACATTACTAGCATCAAGGGAAATTTCATCGGGCGGCAGAGAACCGCCCGGATCGGGCGGGTCGTTCATTGCGGCTCCAAGTAATTAAATAAATAGACTCACCGGTAGTACAGCAAGATTTAAACACTATCTACATAAAATATATACACAAAACAATAAATTTACAAGAACACTATACAATACTGATCTATTTATATGCTAAAACAAATTTACAAAACTTTTGAACCAAAAAAGACGCCCGTCGCGTTCAACGTTTCCCGCGCTTTTTTCGATCATCAACTTCGAGATTGGCCAATCAGCATCTCCGAAAATCGAATGAATGAAAAAAAAAACATGTTCCGTTTCAAGCATTAATCATTCCAAAACAAATTGATTGCACAATAATTGCAATAGATGGCGTTCACGTCGCTTATACTGGTCCTGCTATTCCTGCTATAGTTCCAAAATACTGAACTGTCCTATCGATGACATTGACAGTGGGGCGCCACCGTCAATACCGGATCGCTGGTTCCGATTTTTGCCATGTTGGAAACCATATAGTTGAACGATGGTAGCGCCCCCCTGTCATTGAGTTTGGTGGGACAGTTCAGCGTGGGTCATCTAATGCGTTGCCCGGTGCTTTCTGCAACCCTCAGCAAATGATCGGTCAGGCAGGAGGCCTAACCACACTACATTGTCATCTTCTAGCCCTTGTTTGCCATTCGGAACTTTTCTGCCCCAGGGGCCATCAGTTCCAGAAGCTAGTCCCGCCCTTCAGATCATAGTATACTATACTATAGGTTAGGTAGGGTCATGGACGCAACAGTGACTTGGTCGGCTACAGTGGCTCAGTCATGTTTCGACCTGAAGGCATAGGAATATATATTTGTCTCTTTTACCGATTCAAAGGTCTTGGTACCCGAACACGTTTAAACCAGTTTGCTCGCCGGTCAAGTGCCGTGCGGAAGGGTGAGGGAATGTTTTTTGTTTTCGCGCCCACTAAATTACATTCTAAGGTGAGTTTCGATTGTTTTCATATCTTTGTTTGTTGCTATAGGTAATAGCCGTTATACAGTGTGAGTCACGTTAAAGTGTACATATGAAAATAGATGAAACTGGACCTATTTTTATCGACAAAAAAGAGGTCAAAAAATTTATGAGATTTTTTTTTTATTTTTTATAGATTTTTTTTTCTTCCAATTACTTATTGTAAAGAAAACGTAATAACTTTTAAACTAAGAGGTATATCCTGATAAAATAAAAACAGTATTAATGCTAAATAACAGGCAATACTAAAAAAATACATAAAATACACAAAAAAATGCCAACAAATAATAAAAAATGATACTTTTTGAAAAAACACTGCTTAAAAATTCGTATTTTTTTGGTTATTTGATAAATTTCTCCAAAAAATGCCCCTATAACAGATAGTTTTTATTACTTTTTATTATTCTCTATCATATTACTTTTGTAAAACCAAAAATCGCATGTCTCTATCCCTATCACAACATTTGCAATGATCGTTTGAACAAAGGCCTGTCACCACATTTTTCTCCACTACAGGTATAGACAATTTTAATTTTAACTAAAATGCTTATTTTACTTCGAAATTTTTTGTTTTTATTTGATATCTAACTTGTCTTTATCAAAATTACAAATCTAGAGTCACTTTCAGTTTCGTTGTTAACGAAGCGTTGAATGGCGCGCCCGGAGAGGCTTAGTTCAAACGATCATTGCAAACGTTGTGATAATGATAGAGACATGTGATTTTTGGTTTTACAAAAGTAATACGATAGAGAATAATACAAAGTAATAAAAACCATCTGTTATAGGGGCATTTTTTGGAGAAATTTATCAAATAACCAAAAAAATACGAATATTTAAGCAGATTTTTTTCAAAAAGTATCATTTTTTATTATTTGTTGGCATTTTCTGGGTATTTCGTGTATTTTTTAGTATCGCCTGTTATTTAACATTATTACTGTTTTTATTTTATCAGGATATACCTCTTAGTTTAAAAGTTATTACGTTTTCTTTACAATAAGTAATTGGAAGAAAAAAAATTCTATAAAAAATTAAAAAAAAATCTCAAAAATTTTTTGACCTCTTTTTTGTCGATAAAAATAGGTCTAGTTTCATCTATTTTCATATGTACACTTTAACGTGACTCACACTGTATTTATCGGATAGTAGGTCTTGTATCAATTGTCTTTAATCCGAATTTTGACTTATTTGTTTTACATCTTGGTTTTTTTGATCAAATATTTACAAAATGGCGTAGAAGTACACAGTGACTCAATTTTAATACTTTTGTAGTTTATAGGAATTCAATATTGTTCTAACTTTAAATCGAATTTTGTTTTTTTATTTACAGAATGCCACGGAAAAAAACCGACAGAAAAATAGGGAAGAAATAAATAACGAAGAGATTGAGATGACTTAAGATCTTATAGGTAGCAATAAAAGTACTAAGAGTCGTGTTGAATTGTTGATTATAATAAGAATAGCTTGTGCAGTTTTGTTATTATTTCTAATAAAAAACTACGCGGAATGGGCATTTTCTTTTCATATAAATACTGCCGTACCACGTTAATACTGTGTACCACGGTAGTGAGTCAGTGTGTACACCTAGTAGTCCACAGTGGCTCAATTATCATTTTTTTGTTTTAGGTTCCTACTTTGACATAAGTAGTAAATAATGTAGAATCATGAGTGCTCAGTTACAGTTCAATAGTGTATCTAAAATGTGAGCAAATTTTAGGCCAATATTAAAGCGATATCTATTTTTATTAAGCTTCGAAAAAAAAGTGAGTCACTGTTGCCTCCCTGACCCTATAGGTTCTGAGTCCCGCCCCGTATCAAGCTACTTACTTAAGCGAAAGACTTCAGAGGTCTGAAGTTCAGACACTTGTGTCTTTCTTTCGTGCGTCCCGCCCCGTATCAAGCTACTTACTTGAGCGAAAGACTTCAGAGGTCTGAAGTTCAGACATTTGTGAATTTCTTTCATGCAAGTGTTTATTTACGCAAACACATATTCGTTCTAATGTATTTTCGTGCAAGTGTCCGTGCGCGCAAATAATATTTTGCGCAAGTGTTTTTCGCGGTTAGTCTTGTCTTGGGGTGGACTGGTAGAGAATGCCACCCGTCAATAAGTCCGACACTGTACAGTGATTAAGTGCAAGAAGTTTAATTATATAAACTCCGGAACGAATTCATTTCGCTCACCTCTAACTTGTCAAGGAGGGCTGGGTAGGCTGGGCTGGGGTCCAGCTGGGGTGGTGGTTTATATTTTTCCTTTAGATTAAAGGGGTGGTGTGATGTTGCACTCTTTTAGGTGCTTCGGGTGCTTCAGGCAGGCTTCAGCTAAAACATAATGCAATACGTAATGTGCATGCTCGTAACTCGTCAAAGATGTATAAAGGTGTTTGCTTTGCACAGTCACGGTTGGTTGAAAAAGTAAAAACGTCAAACAGCTGACATTGACAGTTACATGGCAGGTTTTTGACGTCAAAAAAAAATTCCGCAAAATCGATCGAACGAAATAGTGGGTAGACACTTCTCATACAAAAACTAGTCTCTATATGTAGCAATTGATATACAACCTTATCCCTTAAGCAATAAAGTGCATTTTGGATTGATTTTACTATAGCAGGGGAACCCGCGGATCAATACCACCATACTAAAAATAATTGTTAGTGTCCTTATGTTGGTAGTATTGTTAGTTTGACAAATGAAAAAAAATGTCTGTCAATTGAGTTTGAGTTTTTAACCGGCGAATTGATTCGTGTGAAGTTATTTTCTCAGATTTGGTGCAATATTACTGTAAATAAACTTTTCTGTCGTTTACGTTGAGTTGATTAAGTTCCTCCGTATCGGGCGTGATAAAGTTTGCTGTTCAGTGTTATGTTTTTTGTGAGATAGAGACTCTTTTAAATAAGCTGTGTTTCAACTTCTACAGAAGTTTAAACTCTTATTTACTTTTCTGTTTAATGGGTATGTTATCTACTTACTTGAAATATTACATCTATTACAAATCTATTTTTCATTAAAAACAACCCTATGTGATGAAAATGTAAATGTACTTTCAAAACTGGTAAATGCATGAACCAGGGCATTGACACTGGTTGGAGAGAAATTATAGGCTTTGTTTAATTAATACCTATTTCATTTTAGGCTTCTACTGATAATGGAGAGTAGAAACAACAAGAAGTGCGTTATTTGTAATAAGAGGCGAAGTCGTGGTGGATCACCCTTACTTTTGAGTAGGTTTCCTCTGGATTCTGACCGGTGAGTTTCTAATAACACTCATTTATTACAAGATAATTTTACTGATTGTGTAAACTTAAAGGCTGGGATTAATATTTTTAATCATACAGTAAATAACCATAACCAATTTTTAATTTCAGTATTTTGTTTCGTACTCTGCAAATGAATTGCATAACAATACTAAAAGAAATTAGTTGATGAATAAATTTCAGTTTGTTATTCTTTTTCTTTTCTAATAGGTATTTCTTATTTCAGTTGTCGAATGTGGGTTAAAAATGCTGGCTTAGAAGACTTAGCATATGTACCTATTGAAAAGTTACACCAACTGAAGTTTGTTTGTGGTGGGCACTTCACTCCTGAATCCTTCAATGCCAAAGGAACTCGGCTGAAGAACTCAGCTATTCCAACACTGGAATTGAGCAATCCCATCTTGCCAGATGAAGTTTTGACAGAGTTTCCTCTTCATGTAAAAGACTCCAATAAAGAAAACCTCAAGACAGGTATGATGATGACTTCAATTATTTTTTTTAAATTTAATTTACTATCTATCAATTTTTCTGAATTATTTAGATGTCTTAATTAATTTTCTTTGGTTTCCAAAACAAACCAACCGAATGCAATTTAACAAGGTTCTTTCTTTGTAACCACAAACATGTGTTGTATGCTTATCAATAAATAATATATAATTTCAATTATTAATTATATCTATACTTTGTTACAGTTCTTTATGATCATTCATATTGCATTCCAAAGAAGTCAAATCCAGTTGAACGAGGTATGTTTATCTAAAATTATACTAATAATATAAAAAGGAAATATTTAATTGTTTGTTTGTATTTGATCGGCTCCGTAACTCGAGCCAAGATAGCCTAAAGTGCGGGTTAGAACCCCACAGCTTGAATATTGTAGTAAACCCACTCGTAACACAATTTAGCTTAGAATGTGTGTTGAGTTAGAGGGACTTTAGTAATTTGTGTAATACAAATTCTTTAAAAAAAGTACCGGACCAATTTGAAAAATTTTAGGCAATCTACATTAATTAGCCAGGTCAGCTAGTTTAATAATATTTATAAGCTAGTAATTTTTAATGTGAGCAAGACATGTACTAGACTGATTGTACCCTAAAGTTGGGTAAGAACATGACATTTTATTACCCAATTCACATTTCATTATCTGCTTTCAGTTCCCCTTACAACTACAACCAAACAACTAAATTCAACATGTTTGGGAGCTGTGGATATACCAGATTCTGGTATTTCTGCGAAAACAACTTTTGAACCTCTTCCTTCTACTTCCAATGCACCAGAACATATGACCTATAAACCCATTACTCATGGTAAGTGTACAAACTAATTATTTACCTTCTAAAATATGCCTTCCCTCAAACTAAAGAATGCCACCCTGGATGCGTTCTGCAGTCTGCAGTCAGGTCAAAATGAACTTATATGTACAACATTCTAGGTTTCTGTACATTTTATATTAATGCGATTTGACCGTGCGGATACGAACAAAGAACGCAAAGCACACGTGACTGATTGCCTTATCACGACCACTTACAGATTGTCTTGACATACCCGCAGACCGCATCCAGAATGCAGAACATTAAAACCTCTAAATGCCTTTAATTTAATATTATGTCATTGTTATTGAAGGTGGGCCCACGCTTCATATTTTATGAGAAGAGCTATCATTATCCTGTCTTTGCATTTTTTTAAAACTTGATAATGATTGATTGATTTGGAAATAATATGTTTCATAAAACAACAAAATAAATTTTAAACTAATTTGCATATTTATAATATTTCAGATGATAAAAACATTTGCCATCAAGATGCACAGGCAGAAATATTAGTCCACAGTTATAAAAGACCTAAGAAAAACATTGAAATGAAAGGTAAGATAAAACATACCTAATTTAAAAAACTAAGTAAAATTGCTGATTAATAAACCAATATTCAATTCAATTTGCTTTAATGTTGTTTTTTTTTACTAATGGAAATGTTTTTATTACAGACACTTCATCAACATTTACAATTAAAGAGAAGAGGCTTTGGCGACAGTTACAAAATGCAAAAAAAAACAATAAGGAATATAGCGAAGGTAGTTGCAGAAGAACACAACAGACATTTTTTAAATATTAAAAAACTGAATAGTACCATTGTAAATCCAACATTCAAAACTAAGATGAGGGTGAAGTATGCTGCGCATGCTCTGAGTAATACCGTGGCAGCTATTTTAAAAATGATGGCATGGAAAGAAGTTTCTGATTGCAATGATACAGCATTTGTGATTGAACAGTTAGATAAACTATTTGATTGTACAAATGGTCCATCATCTTTAAATGACGTAAAGAAAGGGATCCGGGAAAATGTTTCCACATCAAGTAATCACATTGAGTCTTGGACCTTTTATACTGATAAGTTAAAAACCATAAAATTTATAACAGCAGAAAACACGATACTAAAAAATGTTAAATGCGTAAAGGGATATCAAATATCTATCAAATCCTTAAACGATATTTGGGAAAAGTTAAAGAATGAAGGGTTTAAATATATGAACCTTAGACAGTTTAACCAAGACTCTCTGGAAAACTTATTTGGAATCATTAGGCAACACAGTGTAACCAATAGAAATCCCACTATCACGCACTTTACTGCAGCGCTTAAAACAAGCATGGTTACTGGGCTGAAAGTGCCTCATAGCAGAAGTGCTAATTGTGAAGCAGACAACAATAAACATATGCTGGAATATAAAGACATTTTAAAAACTAATTTAAAAACAACAGAAATAAAAATTAATGTTCAAGATTCCACAGACACTGAATTTTATCCTGTGTTGTCTATCCCGGACCCTGAAAACTTAGAACAGCCCATTGAAAATTTGTGTAGCCTTGAAAACCAACCAGTAGTATATGTAAGCGGGTATTTAGCTGCCAAACTATTACAGAACAGTTCTTGTTTAATTTGTGAAGAGTGTTTGAGCGTGAAAACTCCTGTTGACAATGATTTGTATGCATATATATCTCTTCGCGAATGGTGGCATGATAAAAAAAGTCTCGTTTATCCAACAATTCAATTATGTACCACCGTAAATGAAGCTAAACAATTTTATCATGACCATATTGCCGACCAGATATATATGGAAAATGTTGGAAAATTCATTTTCTTAATGTTGAGTACAAATTGTAATTTTAGTTGGTTTAAATGTCAACAACATAATAAATAAATTTATGATAAGATGTTTAAAATATTAAGTTACCTTTTTCTAAGAAAAAGTTGTAAAATCATTAATGACAGCCTCATAAAAAGTGAAAACAATTTTGCTGACAAAAGTAAAAAAGCACAGCAACAAAGCATTGAAAAGTAATCTTAGGGCTGAGGTTCGATCAGCTGATAAGAAAATTAAAGATGTTTATAAATAAAAATCCTATTTTTTCTTAGAAAAAGTTGTGAAAATAAAAGTTTACAAAATTATCATTTCTGTACTTTGTTATAATTTTCAATAATTCCTCATGCCTACAACTGCTATGTCATGTTCAATACTTATTGTAATATACCTATTTTATTTCGAAATAAATAATTTACGTTACAAAACTTCGTTTTACTTACACATAGTATAAAATAAAAATAGTAATCATTAAAATATTGAAGGTTCCTATACTAGATATCGATATGCAATTACAACCCTAGCAAAGTATCGATAATCGATAAGTTATTACGAACGTCACTAATACTGTCAGAAAATAAGGCATTATGTTGGTAGCTCCGCCTGTAGTTTGTGCGGTTGGTAAAGATTTGCGGGTCGTTCTCTAAAATGCATATGTGTGCGTGAGCTCAAAAAATATCTATGGAGTGCCGTCTCTTACTCTTTTATGCTCTTTGGAAATCAAAGGCCACAAGAATTTTTCATTGTAAAATCTTGTATCGTACCGACTGAACGTTTAAATGTGTTAGTGCCTCTCAGGTGAATTTCACGCTACAGGCGCGTGTTTTTCAGTTACGTACAGTGAACTTTGCGGTCACCTTTGCGTGTTGAAACTCCCAAGTTGGGTGATCAAACGATTTTTGTGTATTTCCTCATTTGATAAGTGGAGAATTACGTCGTGTTTTAGCTGGAATTCTTGACTCACCACTTTGTGATTTAAATAGTTGCCTGGTGCTGAAATAAGCATGGGAGAACCACTCACCAATGGTCATCAGAAAGAAGAAAGTAAGTTTTTTATTTCATTTTCTTGTCTAGTTAAAAAGGCAAGGATTAACCGCAAAGTATTTTAAGGCAGAATAAAGGCAATGCTTTTTTAGTTTTCACTTAAACTTAGTTTTTCTATAACGTGTTCATATAGTTTTATTCCTAATAAAAAATATCTGATATTAATTAATCTAAGAACAGCTGTTGTTGTAATCAGTGATTATAAATCAAACTTATCAGAATAGATTATTTTTATCTACTTCTTCATGCTTTAAAAGTCATAATAATATTGAACTTTGATCAAAACCTATAAAGAAACTGATTAGGTACCACATTATTTGTAATCTTTCCTAATAAAATAATATTAACTTACTGAACATTTGTATATAGGGTTAAAAACGTTATTTTATTATTCCCAGTAATTCTAATTTCAGCAATAGTTTAGATTTAATAATATTCAAACAACTAGAGCTTAATTACTTTGTGAATATTTTGGCTATTCAGAACATAATATCTAACCTTGAACCTCTTTATATCTGACAGACTTGATTCCGTGTTCGTGATTTTGAACAGAAAAACATTAGCAACAGTCATTTAGTTTATTTGATGTTTTGTTACATGAATTACTAGTACTGTAACACTGCGGGGTGTTACCCGTGGTAAAATGTAGCTTATGTATTAATCCAGGGTGTCAGCTAACTCCATACCGAATTTTATTAAAATCGCTCCAGATGTGAAGAAGTAACAAACATACACACACACTTTCGCCTTTTTAGTATTAGTGCGATATTGACCTTGTGCCTGATATCATACATTGGCTAGATTCCATGGAGCTATAGTTCTCAAACTTATTTTGTCTACTGCCCACTTTGAGAATAAATTCTTTTTACCGCCCCCATTTGTAGTCAAGAGTCAAGTGCTTAGTCAGTGTCTAAGAGACCTCCTAGTAAATGACGCCTCTCAAGCCTCTACACAACGTCCCGATTTTTTTTCTGGGTCTCTTACCTGCAGTGCCCACAAGGGGGCGTTATCGCCCACTTTGGGAAAGACTGAGCTATACGTTAATAACCCAAAATTTTCCATGCTGCAACCAATCACATTTAAAAGATCTTGACCCAATACCTTAATTTGGCTTCAATCCATGTAGTTCAGCATTAAAATAATAACCTTTAATAGCAGGGACACACAAAGATCAATATTTCATTAAAATTTGTTAATGTGATTTAAGTGTTAAAATTGACATAAAATATTTCAGTTTTAATACCTATTTATCTTTTAATTGACATCAAAGAACTGCCTACTTGATGCAAAATTAACTTCTTCTATTTAATCACTAAAGGTATTTTTATGCTTCTACCATTTAATTAAGAATGTTTACTAAAACAATCTTGGTAAAAATACCTTGTCATTGTAGATATTTCTCAAACATTGTCTACCTGGCCATTTATGTAAATTAACATCCACTGTAATGTAAACTAACAATAGCAAATCAATTGTTTCTATCATGTGTACCTGCTACCTACTGGCATTATTTACCTATTGTGTCATTTGTACCCAAACTATTTCGATTGTTTGAACTACATTGTTAACTATTATTTTATTTATTAGGAATATCAACTACTGTTTTAGATGTTTTTTTAGAGATTAGAGTACTTATTACTATTAATTAAGCAAGTACTTAGTTAGCTAGATACGAGTACATAATGAAGCAGTGTCATAAAAAGAAAGTACCTATTTTAAAAATTGATTTGTCATTCTGTGATACCTTTTTATTAAATTAAAAGTAATAGATTAGATACGTAGGTAATTTACCTGAATATACCAACATCATAATATCTCATCATCATTTAGGCGATTATCACACTGCACAGCGCTCGCCGCGGTACGCGGGACGACAGATTTAATGATTGTATGCAAGTACCTCAGTTTGTATAGAAAACACGCGCGGCACAACACACTGAAAACCGTTTATTCCCGATGTCCCCCACTATTTGTCCACCACTGGTGGACATCGAGAAAAAAAGTTGCAATGTCCACCAGTGGGGGACAGCGCTACTGAAATCTTCCCGTTGGGCCCTACTGGTGGACACTGAGAAGAAATGAGTTGCTCTGTCCCTCAGTGGTGGACATCGAAACCAAAAAGTTCTGTTTTTTGGTTTCGATGTATTTTTGATTCGTTATAATGCATGTCGCCACGCGGACCGCGGCGGAGCGCAATGCAGTGTGATAATCGCCTTAGTATCTACCTACCTACAATGCTGTTTGCGATATTTCGTCAATCATTACGCATTTCTTACGTAGCCGCTGATGCTGCCATCACTTGTGGTCGACCTTGACCGACGCTAGCCTAGACGCGGTCTCCGTTCAAGAAATTATCTTCCCATAGATTTATCTGTTCGAATGGAATATCTGTAATTTTTATTATTGTCCTTTACAGGCTTACCAGCTGGCATCGTAGTGGAAGAAGTAGAGATCCCGGTACCATGGGGCCACGTGGCTGGCCGATGGTGGGGGCCTCGGGACAAGCAGCCCATCATCGCCATACACGGCTGGCAAGACAACGCAGGCACCTGGGACAACCTCATACCCCAACTGCCAGTCACCACCTCAGTTCTCTGCATAGATCTCCCTGGACATGGCCTCTCCTCACACTACCCAACGGGTATGCTCTATTACATATTCTGGGACGGCGTTGTGCTCCTCAGAAGAATCATCAAACATTTCAAATGGACTGAAAATGTTACCCTGATGGGACATTCCCTGGGAGGTGCCTTGAGCTTTATGTACGCGGCATCGTATCCGGACGAAGTGGACAGGATAATATGCATCGATATAGCAAGCCCTGCTGTCAGGGATCCCGCTAATATGGTGGAGAAGACTGGATGGAGTATGGATAAGCTGTTGGAGTATGAACACTTGACAGAGGACAAAATACCGTCGTATGATTACGATGAGATGATTGACATCGTTTGCGACGCGTACCGAGGTTCCGTTTCGAAGGAGAACTGCAAAGTTTTGATGAAGAGAGGCATGGCCCCCACTCCCGCTCATATCAAGAAGAAAGGGTACTATTTCAAGAGGGACCCACGACTAAAAGTTTCTGGACTGGCCATGATGTCGATCGAGACCGCTTTGGAGTACGCCAGTCATGTAAAATGTAAAGTCCTGAATATAAGAGCTCTTCCAGGACAGAAATGGGAGAGACTGGACTATTATCTAGACGTTATTGAGAAAATGAAGCAAACTGCTGATGTCCAGTTTGTGGAAGTGGAGGGAACACATCACGTGCATTTAGAAGCTCCAGAAAATATACTTCAACTTGTAGAAGACTTCTTAGAAGAATATTAACTGCATTATTTAGTGCTAATTTGCAAATGTGATATGTAATGTGATTGAAGTACGGTCGGTACTTTCTTTTTAAGAGTAGTTTGCAATTGCAATAACAAATAATTGTTTGTAAGCTTGCTAGGACACTAGATTTTTGTGAAATCAAATTTCACGTAATTGTTGAACAAAACACTGTTAAATTACTGAACATAATCAATCATGGCTATATTAGTTTCACAGTTTTTTGTGGTTTTTACAGTTTTAAGATGATCAAAATGCATTGACTTATTCTTATGTGTTAAGAAACAAACAATGTAGTCGCCCTTTGGACCGTTTTATGAGTAACCACTTATGTTATGGCTTTAGCATTATAGTTTTATAGGTATCTACACGTTAATGACTTTGTCGTACAAGAAAAACAATCGTTTTACTGTTTGGCAACTTGGATAATTATTATTGTCATGTCGTCGCCATCAAGTCGCGTTTTACTAGGCAATGGGTATGTATCCCATGAATTCCCATGGTTCTGAGTCGATACATTTAACTACGCATTGTAATAGCTGGTTTACACTATGTCGGATCGTCAATTTTATCGATACAATGAATGTTGCATTTGTATAATTTATACCTAATTAGGTATCTATAGCATTGTTCCCAGACAGCGGCCCGACAAAACTGTCTGCAACGACATATTATCGGTCGCCCGACCATGATAACGGTCGGGTCAATTGCTTCTTCGGGACGATCCAGTATTTTTGAACAAAATCATCTACTCGGACACGTTTGAACAAAATCATCTACCTACCAGAGTAGTACCTACTCTCAAACCGAGTCATGAGCGCGTCGACCTTTTTTAGGGTACTCAAACGCTGGGAGAGGGCGCTTCTTTGCACCGGTTAGAAATAATCCGATCCGTGACTGCTATGAGCTCAGTAGTAGCAGTAGCAGTGTGTATGTATTAAAGTTTCGAACAACATAGTACTAAAATATAGACGAGGACGGTAAAATTATCGGCCCGACATAATGTGAACCAGTACTAAACGTTTATAGTTTATCATTAGACAATGTTGAATGAATGAGTATAGAGATAAGTAGATAATATTATTAATTTTATAGACTATAGCTATTAATATGATTATTTCGTGCTTATGTTGTGGACAAGTTAGAACAACGTCACGTGACATTGGTAAAATTAAGGTCATTTACTTGCACATAGATTTCTCTAATTATTACTGAGATGTCCAATGTGTCATGATTATAGCGATTAAAACTACCCATCTTTGACCTTAAAGATATCAGCTATCTATGCAGTTTCTAAAGTAGATAGCTGAAGTATAATTTATACAGTAGTGTTAACATTATTCCTACTTAATTGAGTAACCTGATGAGGTATTACTATTTTTGAAAGTCATCCAAATAGTCAAAACGACTTCCTATTGAACATGCAAATCGAATGAATAGTTAAGCAATGCCTATTTTTATTCTGTAAAAGTTTCATTGCAGTACTCACGATTGTACGAATTCTTCAGAAAATAAGTTTTTAGCACAGTACAATTTATTATATTGAACTTAAACAATTGTGCTCAGTGAAATACTACGAAAGTCTTATCTAATTTAAGTTTTGACTTGTTTTATATTTAATTGACGGAGAAAATTTTGTATTGGCGTAGGTAGAATATACCTACTTAATGTTTTTGAAATGTTTGAAAATATACACTTGCTTGAATGTATTTGAATTGTTTGAAAAAAATATAAATGGTTGTAAACAGTAGATACTACGTATGTAGTTATTAAGCGCGTATAGATTTTAATGAAAATGTAAAAAAATACAGTGTTTTGATTCATGTACTTGAACATGTGTGCTCACTAACGCTGACTTTTTAGTTTTTGTTAGCAAAAAAAATATTACAGTCAGCAACAAATAGTTCGTAACACCTAACTGCCCAAAAAGTTGACAACACAACCTTATTCCAATTTGTAACACAAACGTGTTGCAACTTTTTTGGCTACTTTGGGTACGAACTATTTGACGCTGACTGTACATACCTAGACACAAAAAATATTGGAAAATAGCATACAATGGTAGTGTCTACTGTCAATTGTGTCCGCTACTGCGATGCATATTAATTATGTATGTACGTCACCCTGGCAATACATGTATAAGGTCGCGCGTACACTGCAGGCTAATAACCGCGTAAATCTTTCAGGTTTTACCACGAGTTGTCTCATCGCCGACGAAAAAGCCTGTATCAACCATTTCTAACTCACTAAACGTGCCAATAAGAAATAAATTACGCACCTATAGTAATGATCGCTAGCTATTTAACCGGCGAGAACTCTTCTTTAAAGTCCATTAACAAAAGTAACGGAACTTTTTTCTCTCTTCCTCTTTCGCTTCTCGTGTCTAGTTTCTAACTTTACTCGCTTGTCGGCGATGGGACAAGTCCTTTAGGCCTGTATTATGAATATTCTGATTTTTATGATTTTAGAATAAAAGCCATTTGCTTCGCTATGTATGTGGCCTGTACCTTATAAATATTCACAAAATATTGAAAATTATCTTTAATGACGTACCCGCACATTACGTTGGTAAGAAAGGTACCCATTTGCATACAAAAGAGTAGGTAAAGAGGTAGGATTTAGTTCAATTTACACTTAATTATTTTTCCGTGCGAGTTACACAACAATTTTGTATTTTTGAGATCAATTTATCGATCGAAAGCGATAAAATATCTTTAGTGATAGTTAGAATTAGCCTTTATATTGAATATTCATTTTTATTTATTGACGTGCGTCTATTGTAAGCCAGTGATTTGTCGCAATTTATTTAATGTTTGTGTAGCGAAGGAAAGTATTGCAAGTCATGTTTTGTTTTGAGGGTGATCTCATGTGGCGTGACTCCCACTTGAGACTGAACTTGAGATCAGAGTCCAAACGTGACTGCTCGAGTCGGATACGTGAATTAGCATTTTATGTCTTTCAGATATAATTCTAAGTTGTAAAATGTTTCACGAGGCACGAACAATATTAGGAATACCTACTCAGGAAATACATGCAAAAGGTATTAAATTTTTCCATAATGTATAAGCAATCGGTGTTGATATTTTTGGTCGAATCAGTAGCGCGTGTAAGCTTTTCATGGTATTTTTACCCGTTTTTATTTGTGTATTGTTCATAGGAGAAGTGTCGCTGAAAAATGAGATGTTAAATACAATATAAGCTTTCAAATTAGTCGCCGATAGTGACGTCGCGTTGCAGTGGCGCGATTGTGACTCAATTGACACGAGTCTGAAGGACTTTAGTATACTACATAATACACATTTAAACTGATATTAAGACAGCAGGATATGCCACAGTGGTGCCACTGCAGTGCATACTTGAAGGCGCCTTTAAATAAAATGTATCGTCACAAAAGTGTAATTTATGTTAATGACTTAAGACTATTTATAAGGGTAATACTAATTAGAGAAGTAATGTGACCATCACAATGTTTTAAACTAGGTTATAAATGAACAAACAAACTGCTTGAAATCACTACTATTTATTGATCTAAAATTCTAAATCCAATACAATTATAGAATGTTAAAAATTTCACGACATGCAGCAAATAAAGAATTTAAATTGATTACAGATTATTTTATTTCACACGTGCTTAAACAAATATTTTTTAAAGAAGAAGAAGATAAATCTTCTGGAAATGCGACCTGAAACAGAAAGCACATTTGTGACAGAAGAAAATACTGATTTATGTATACGTCTAGCGCAATAACTCGGTCAGTTCTGTACTTCTGTACCAGAGGTATGGGAGCGGAACGGGATGGTGTTTTTGAATTGAAAAAAGTATATTTTATGTAATGTTACTTAGTTTTTTTTATTTTATTCCAAAACAATAGGGATGGTTCCTGGGAAAAAAGCAAGAGTTTTAATTAGTCCGTCAGTTAGCTTATCAAAAAATACTCGACACCTATTTTTCACTTTTTAAAACTAATGAAAATTGAAAATGTAAAGAGATAAAGCGTACCAAAGTTCTAAAGAAAAGGCCCGTGACGTCAGTGAGTGCGTAAAAGTGCTGCACTTTGTGACGTCGCGCGGAACTTCAACGCACTATAACTTTGTAATTATTTGTTTGATTGACAATTCAAAATATACGTGTCCAATATTTTTTTATATTAAAATTGACGGACTAAAAATCTTTTTTTAGGAAATTAGCCTATTGTTTAGATAAGTAACAAAATACCTAGACATAGAAGAGCCTCACTTCCTGGCACAGGTATATTTTTTACCTAAAAGGAAGTTTGGTCAATATTTTAATTATTGTAAACCTTTTTATATTATTAAATAAATTATTTGTTACGTCACGAAACACTCCCGTGCCGCTCCCATACCTCTGGCATTGACTGAGTTAAGCGCTATAGTATGGGGAATTTAGGTACTACCACAGAATAATAATAAGTACTACCAGGCCTGTTCATCTCCGCGAGTTTACATCGAAAACAAAACACGCACGATTGCCCCCTACAAGAGTACTATTCGACAAGGCCTCACATACGAGCGAACATTGACTCACGCACGCGTATTCTTGTGTATGATGGAAAAAAATAAAGAAAATGGTGTACTAAATACTGTGCAGTATTTAACTGCCTAAATAATAATAAAAACACAGAATGTACTTTTTTAAGTTGCCTCAAGACACTGAGAGGTAAATCAGTAGTTAATATTATTCATGATAATTCATGCTAAATCATGTATTTCCTCCGCCATTTTCTGTAGATTGGCACCTCACGTCACATCATTTTACCGAAGTCAGCCCTATAGCTTCGGCGCAGTACCGATCACTGACGTTTGTCAACAAAACTTCTGACAAACTTGCTTGACTCTTGAGACAAGCTAAATTACACCATATTGTTAATGACATTGAGCATACATTTTTTTAAATACCTTCGCGAAGTAAAACTTCTGTACGTAGTACCACAGAATAATAATAACTAATAATAAGTACTACGTACAGAAGTTTTACTTCGCGAAGGTATTATATTAGCCTGTCTCAAGAGTCAAGCACCATTTTGTTGACAAACGTCAGTGATCGGCACTGCGCCGAAGCTATAGGGCTGACTTCGGTAAAATGATGTGACGTGAGGTGCCAAACTGCGGAAAATGGCGGAGGAAATACATGAATTATCATGAATAATATTAACTACTTATTTACCTCTCAGTGTCTTGAGGCAACTTAAAAAAGTACATTCTGTGTTTTTATTATTATTTAGGCAGTTAAATACTGCACAGTATTTAGTACACCATTTTCTTTATTTTCTTCCATCATACACAAGAATACGCGTGTGTGAGTCAATGTTCGTTCGTATGTGAGGCCTTGTCGAATAGTATCCTGTAGGTGGGCCATCGTGCGTGTTTTGTTTTTGATGTAAACTCGCGGAGATGAACAGGCCTGGTACTACTATAGCCCGGTAACCGAGCACGTAGAATTTCGTCCAATGACCCCAAGCTACCCATCCTTATTGCTCGCGCGTAATTATGTTGCTGTCGCGCTCGCACACTCACTGCGGCCGCCCGTCGTACAGTCGCGACAGCAATTATAATCATACACGCGAGCGATAAGGATGGGTAGGCGAAATTCTACGTGCTCGGCAACCAGACTTATAAGCCAATAAATAACGACAACCGTTTTTGAACTTCACTGGCTGGTTTTAATGTATCCTCATATTTTTCAGTGTAAAAACTTCCACGATTGTGTCATTTCTCAGGGAAAGCGGGAATTTCTTTTCGACTCCGAGTAAATTAATATGCTCGTTTTCAACATCAATCCCTAATTTTTAAGTGACCTCTATGACAACGAAATTTGAAAATGGGCATTAGCTAATAAAATAGTTCGCGCAGCGAGAGTTTAGGCGATATATATGAGCAAAGATTTGTTTTGTTTGGCCGCGCTGACGTGCGTAGTCTAACAAGCGCTTTCTGTCTCGCTTGCACACATTTGGCAAGAGCGAGATAGCTAGTGTATTTCATATTTGAATGTTTAAAGTATGTACATGAAAATATTAGGTCAGTGTCAGAGTATCGTGTTCGCTTCAACTTTCGCTGCGCGACCTAACTTACCAAAAGAACTCCAAAGGCTAAGTTGCACCACCTAACTTTAACGACAACCGGTGTTTTTTGACGTTTATTAAAGTTAAAGTAAGATGGTGCAACCCAGCCTAAGAATATACAACATTTTGCTTACCTTCCTAATAATCCCATTATGTTTCACACATTTCAGTAGCAGTTGTTTTCCAATAGCATTTTGAGCTGTTAGCTTGCTGTCTATGGACCTCCAGATGTTACTGGCCGACTTTAGGACGTCCATGTTGCCGAAGATATAAAAACCTGCCAAAGATAACAAAGTTCAGAAGAAAAATTAACAAAACAAAAATAAATTAAAGGACTTCCTAGCAAAGCTTAACAATATGTTATCTAAATATATGTATATGTAACTCAAAGGTGACTGACTGACTGACTTACGGCCGAATACTGAAACGCCATTTAAATATTTGACGGCTTCTCAAATAGTTAAGCAGCTCCTAAACTTACATTTCGCATACTCAAAACAATATCTGAGCAGTTCTCAATTTTTAAGCACCTCTCAAATTAGGTTGCACTTAAACGCCACTCAAATGAATTTTCGCATACTGAAACGCCATTCAACGCTAAGCA
Source organism: Ostrinia nubilalis (assembly GCF_963855985.1). Taxonomy (NCBI): domain Eukaryota; kingdom Metazoa; phylum Arthropoda; class Insecta; order Lepidoptera; family Crambidae; genus Ostrinia; species Ostrinia nubilalis. The sequence continues at coordinate 4,227,537 of NC_087097.1, read as the reverse complement.
TTACTCAAACAACTGTCAAATCGTCTTAAGCAGCTGTTAAATTTGAGAGTGCTTGCCCGGTATCTTAAATCCTATTCTTATACCTAAATCGACCTAAATAGTGGTAAATAATGTGTGTCATCGTTATCATTTCTTTCGAGCCTCGGGGAAATACCTAGATCTAATCGCAGGAACGCCATAAGGCTGAACGCTATTGAGAAATATTATTATAATGACATGCAATTCCGAGCGAGGTTCCGCGTCTCTAAAGAAACGGTGTTGTTTCTGGATTCATAATTTGGAAGCTCTTTGAAACCCCTCACCAAACGCCATACAACCAGTGGACCAAATACTTATTATAACCCTACTGTTCTACGCAACGGGAAGTTATGAACGTGTACTAGGTGATATCTTCCACATCTAACAGCCAACTGTGCATCGTATAGTGCACGAAGTAACAACCAAAATAGCTGTTATGAAATCGCAATACATAAACATGCCTATTTCTGCGGAATAAGGGGACATCGCATAGCAGCATTTCCAAGAGTTGTTGATTTGTCAATTTGATGCTCTGTCAACAATGATAAATGTCAATTGTAGTTACGTTTCGGTCCACGATCGCCACTTAATAGATTTCAACAATAAAAAGTATCATCTTTAAAATTATTTTTTTAATTAAATAAAAATGCAAGCATTAATTTTTTTATATGACAAAACGAGATTTATATATAATAGAAACTAAAAATAAACTGTTCTATGTTAAGTTGATTGAGTATATTTCCATAAAAGACAATACATAACCAAACGATGCTGCGTGTAATGGATAAAAAACGTAAAGTTATCATTTGTGTAAATGAAAACATACTTTTTTTGGTAAATGTTGCCATTATGTAAACATTTGAGAGCTGCTTAGCTGATCACGGCTTCAAATCCGTTGAGTGGCGTTTGAGAATACCATATAAAATTGAAGGATACTTAAATTTAGGAGCCCGTCAGCTGAGTGAAAGATTTGAGTAGCGTTTCAGTATTCGGCCGATAGTGATCTATCAACGCGCAGCCCAAACCACTGGACGGATCGGGTTGCAATTGAAATAAACGCCGTTTTTGTCTCTAGATCACAGCGAATCATTTACACAGAAAGTGACAAAGTGAGGTATGCAGGTAGATGTAATGACGTAGGCATCCGCTAAGAAAGAATTTTATGAAACTTCACCCCTGTGGGTAAAACAGGATCCACGCGTACGAAGTCGCGGGTGGCCGCTAGTTTATTCATAAACCTCAAGTATTTCTTCTGTGGTATACATTGAGTAATTTGATATTTTGCAGCGAAATTAAATACTTTGTTTCGCAGTAAAAGATTTTAGGTTTTTACAGCTAGTAAAGATAAGATTTAATACCAATAAATCCATAAAATACATAGTGGTTAAACGAGATAAGCTTAAGCCACATTTTTATATTGAGTAATTTGATATTTTTCGTCGTCATTATCAGCCTCTAAAATCTTTTGCAGCGAAATTAAATACTTTGTTTCGCAGCAAAAGATTTTAGGTTTTTACAGCTAGTAAAGATAACATTAAATACCAATAAATCCATAAAATACATAGTGGTTAAACGAGATAAGCTTAAGCCACATTTTTATCATGTGTGTATACACGACACGTGAGAAGTAAAATGGTAATTAATTTTATACAAGAATCAAAAGGTCACGGAACATTCTTTCAATCTAATTCCAGAAAACGATCAAACTGATTTCCCATCCTATACCTCAGGGCTCAGACACTTGAGTTAAGCGCTAGCCTATACATAATGAGGGCTATCGTTTTTATACTTAACAGTTGGCACCCCTGGCGATTGACAGGACCTTACTCTACAGTGGCGCCATCTTGATGAGTGCAAATGCGATAGTCCTCCTACCACTTTAGCGCTGACAAGTTGGCGCCACTGTCTTCGCTACTAGCAAGTGACAGGACCTTACTCTACAGTGGCGCTAACTGGTGAGCGCTAAAACGATAGCCCTCATTGTTTTGAAAAGGTATCCATATCCAATATCCATGCGTTTTTGCATGACAGGACACGCCAAAAATTATCTACCTTCTTTAGCTCGTGACAACGCGACGCAAATTCTGTTGGGTGCTGCCAGAAAGCCAATATTGCCCTCTTTGTTACTTCTCACGAGCGACAATATGACTATCCTGTTCTCTTCACCTTGGTAGTTGTCCACTGCGGTTATTTTGACATCGCGCAGTTTGCTGTATTTTTTGCTGAGCTGAAAATAATATGATATGATTGGTTAAATTTTATGAAAAATTAAGATTGCACTAGCGATAACTTATGGCTCGGAAACGTGGCCTCTCACTATGGGCCTTATACAGAAGCTCAAAGTTGCACAGCGTGCTATGGAGAGGGCTATGCTTGGTGTTTCCTTGCGAGATCGAATCAGAAATGAGGAGATCCGTAAACGAACCAAAGTCGCTGACATAGCCCGACGGATTAGCAAGCTGAAGTGGCAATGGGCAGGGCACATAGTACGCAGAACTGACGGCCGATGGGGCAGAAAGGTTCTGGAATGGAGGCCGCGTACCGGAAAACGCAGCGTGGGACGTCCACCTACAAGGTGGACCGACGACATAGTATAGGTAGCAGGGAAGCGCTGGACGCAGGCCGCTACCAATCGATCAACATGGAAAGCATTGGGGGAGGCCTATGTTCAGCAGTGGACGTCCTATGGCTGAAATGATGATGATGATGATGATGAAGATTGCACTTGGCATGGGGCACACTGAAAACCAGCGCCGTGGCCTTGGTCACCGTGGGCCACGGCATATGCTGAGTGGGGTCCCGTTGCAGTGGGCATCTTGTTGGTGAATGGGTGGCATTGCTCAATTTACTCTTGTTTTTATTTTTATTTTTTTTCTTCCATTATTATGTGCCACTGTCATGTCTATGTAACTGCCTGTATTTTTGTGATGTCCATTGTCATAAATGTATCTTTCTTTCTTTCAAATAATAGCGTTCAACCAAACAAACAAACTCTTCAGCTTTATAATATCAGTATGTATATGTATGAGACGTCACTGTGTTAAGTGGATGTGCCCGTACGTAATCGTTGGATAGATAGGCCACGCCCCGTTTGTGTGTAAATCAAGAGTCAAAAGAAAACATATTTGAACTTGCTAAAAATATTTCACGATTGACTTAGACATAAGAAACACGTGTACGTTTTATGAGTTATTTTATAATCTATTAAATAGTTAGTCGTGTAGAGTAATTATTAACGACATATTGTTTTCATAGAAGGTTCGAAGTATTTATCCAGCTCATAGCAAGATATTTTTCGAGGCTTTGAATATTAAAAAGATGATTCCTGTTATTGCTCTATTCTTCTCTCACTTATGACAGAATGAGTAAAAGAGATGGATATAGGGAAAAATAGCAACATTTTGGATAAAGTTTTCAGTCTCCAAGTTTTTCGTATTCGACTCTATCTGACTCTCTCACTACATCTGGGATTACATTATGAGTGAGAGAGATAACCAGCATTAGCTAGTTTTACCTCTTTGAGCAAAGTCACTTGGCCATTATATGTGGAGAGTATGGTGATTTCAGCAGATTTGTACTTCATTCGACGCAAATAGTCCGCGAGGGCCAGGCTCCAGTTAGCTTCTAGTGTGTTCTTGTGACTCCAGCTATCTTCCGTGCCCTGAAAAAGGGTGATACATTATAGAAGATAAGTGTTGGTCTTATGCCCGTTTTCACCATCAATCCCCAATTTTTAAGTGACCTCTATGAAAACAAATTGCCTGTTATGTGTTACCATAGGGTTCACTTAAATATTAAAGATTGATGGTGAAAACGGGCATTAGAAGACCAAATCCACTGGTGACTTTTTATTACCGTGACAGATATATTTTGCTTTCACACTTAAAGAGAAAAAGAGAGACAACGTAGTACCAATTCTTATAATATGGAAAGATATACGGTGTCACGGTGACAAAACTCACCCGTGGCGCGCGCCGTAAAGAACAAATCTTTATTATGCAAAATTGAATAAAAAAGGCATAAATGCATTATGTGTGCAGCACAAAACGCTTCTCAAGAACGAAGTATAATTAAAAAAAGAAGACAAAAGTAATTCATCAAAATTTACGTACATCAGAATCCTCCAAGACGTCATGCGTTAGGAAAAACAAGTTCTTTCCCATGCCTCTAACATCTGGATACTGGACCACACTAGGGTGACTTTCCAGGCTTTCGTATATAGTCGGAACCAGTAGCCCTACGAATTCAGGTCTCATTCTGCGCTGCACGGACAGAGCCCGTGCGTGCACCCTATTGCGTATCATGCGCTCGAAGAGAGATATATCCAAGTTGAAGTCTTTTGCCAGTTCGAAGTGCGATGCGCTTGGTCTCAGTTGCTTGTGGTCACCTGTTGTATGAAATAACAAGTATGAACATGTGTTTTTTTAGCCCATATATGCACAGAGGTACAAAACGATCCAATGGTACAATGTTCTCTTGCGATGCCTAAAAAGAAACTGTAAATTGCCAAATTACATAAATTTGGAACCTAAATAGTTCTGGGATAGGAGGCAAATAGGAGGAGCAGACGGATCACCTGAAAGTGAAGTGATTACCGCCCATAGACACCCGCAGCCCTGAGGGAGTTACAGGTGCGTTGCCGTCAATTAAGGTATAAGTATCAACAGGATTCAGTCACAATTTAGCAACCTGTCACGTTCATCCGGGGCCAGCGTTGATATGTCATCTTCGCTACGTAAATTCAAAAAACAAATTTCTGAATTGTATACTCCGACGGTTAGCTAATAATTTATTGTTTTGCATTCTGTCACTTTGGCAACGTTATTGTTATCCAACATTCGGTGCATGTCGTGGCAACCTTTAATTAAGGCAACACCTTAGCTTAATTTATTTATAAGGAAACTGTGAATGTATGGTGTATGTTTTGTTGGTTGTCCTTAAATAAATAAATAAATAAGTACGCTCTTCTTGAAAGATTTTAGGTTGTATTCGTATAGGTCCGGAAATACCGCAGACGACAATTCATTTCACAGTTTATTTGTGTGGGGCAGGAAGTTATGAACATGGAATAGAATTCATTATTTAATTTTAGTCTCAACTGTAAGAACACGACCCTCTCTTATTCACCAGAGGCAAATGGAGGTTTTGGCCCACTATACATTATACATGCTCTGTCTAGACGGTTTGAGGATACAAACAATATAAAATAACACTCCTTCTGACGCAGTCGGGCACAAAGTACTAAAGTCTTATATTAAGTCTGTCAAAAAGACAAAATATTTATTAGACGGACGTCTTGACGAACTCACAGATCGTAGTTACTTTGGACACTTAGGACTTTTTTAAATTAATAAATAGTATGTACCTACAGTCTAGTCGTCAGGAGGGCCTTTCGCCCCTTTACCTTTATGATATGAGGGGTGAAACTTACGGGGCGAACGGGTCAGAGACCGAGTTCCACCCTGCCTTATTCATTTCTGTAATCGTTCGTTCGTTTCAGCCGAAAGACATCTACTGCTGGACAAAGGCCTCCCCAAGGATTTCCACAAAGACCGGTCCTGCGCCGCTCGCATCCAGGCACTTCCCGCGACCTTCACCAGATCGTCGGTCCACCTAGTGGGAGGCCTGCCCACGCTACGTCTTCCGGCTCGCATTAGCATTTCTGTAATACATTTTTACTTTTATGTCCATATGTATGAGTCACCTGACAAAGACATTTTTTTTGTTATAGTTGGTGTGCTTTACTATACAAAAACATCTTGTTTTTACCCGGCTGCGCTAGAAGGATGGTTGTACGTCAATACCGGTCACAGTTTTTTGACATCACGGTCTTCGTACTTTGAACCAACAAAGGATCTTGATACCTTCTATGACGGTGGATGAAGTCATTTATATCTTTGACAATAAACGGTAAAAAACATAACATTACAAAGTTCTCTGCAGTATAAAAACAAAGTCAAAGAAAAACAACGGATTTCTTGTTTTGGATTTTGAACTGTTTATTACGCCCGTATCACAGTGCGGGTGGATGCACAGGGTGACACACGGACCAATCACAGAGCTCTATTCAACGCTGTGCGTTCGATTTGCTGCTTCACTAAGCAAGCATCGTTTCTAAATACGGGCGTCTAGCTAGAAGAAGATGGACAAAGTCAATAAATAATACATGCTATATTTTTATTCAAGAATATTTACTCTGCAACCAGTTACTTCGATTTTATTTCAGCGATTATTAGCAACTTTCAACTTCGTCTGAAGAATTGGCCGAAACCACAAGTTGGATGGAACTTGTGTTATGTGGAGTTATTTTAGTGAAATTGTTTGAATGTCAAATAAGTTTGCGACCTGATGACGTCATAGTCCCCTTTGCCGTACAAAATCTATGTAAAACCAAGTTCAGACAGCTCTTATGAGCTATTATTATTATAAATAATCATTATCATTATTTTTATAAATAACGTGAAATGACTAAGAGTGTCCAACTGTGTCTATTTCAAGACAAATACTAACTATCATTAACTTGTTCTAGTTCTTTTTTTTAAGATTATTAGTACATAAGTACTAATTACTAATAATCCCGTTAGCTAGGCTCCTCGTACTAAGCTAAATTTATGCTTGTATCACGAGTGAGCTTACCACAATAGTCCAGCTAGTCTAAAGGTGGTCATTCACGAGTCGGCCAGTCCGACCCCTTCACCGTTCGGCTATCGTAGATTTTTGTTCTTTTACTGTTGTGTTACTTACCGATGAGTATGAGGTGCTCGCAGTGATCGGTCAACGAGGCTACTATATGTGCCTCTAACACTTCGGCGGCTTCTTCCACGATTACTGTAAACAAACATTTCATTTTTAATTTTTATATGACCCATAAAAGTTGGGCGAGCTGATCGATTTCAAAAGGATTAAATTAGGTAACTTATTACCTTATTATTAGTATTTCTTAAAACATTATTGTTTATTACCCACGCACTTAATAGCAAACTCCCAATATCTTGAGAAGTTTTTACTCAAACCGAGTAATTCTTTCATCTTATGGAGTAATTCCTTAAGCGTTTTTAATTAATTTTTCGCCGCGAGCTGGTAGCGAGGCGAGGCGTTTACTTTACGGTGCAGATAAGTGTACGTTTCAGTACGGAGTTTCATACAAAGAATACTGACCGCCTCTACTTACTACGTATCTACTTAGACACGGTTACGACTTACAATCCATATAAGTGTGCAGTGTGTTTAGTCCTTTAATTATGATAAACTAAAGCTCCAGATAATAGGGATGATGACTGGGTAATGAAATCGAAATTCTATTTAGTCCGTCAGACAGATAATTAGAAAATATTAGACTCATATTTTTTATTTTTTTCCATAGTCGAATAATTACAGTATTATATTGAGTAAAAATTCTACTCAAGCGTGACGTATCGCGCCATTTCAACTCGATGTAGCACTGTTATTATTTAATAATGAAATAAAATAAAAATATGAGTCCAATATTTTCTAATTATCTGTCTGACGGACAAATAATTGAAATTTTGTCATCTATAGTCTGGTCCGGGAGCAAATAGAATTTTGTCCAATGACCCCTAGCTACCCATCCTTATCGCTCGCGCGTAATTATGTTGCTGTCGCGCTCGCACACTCACTGCGGGCGCCCGTCCCACAGTCGCGACAGCAATATAATTACGCGCGAGCAATAAGGATGGGTAGCTTGGGGTCATTGGGCAAAATTCTACGTGCTCCCGGTACAGACTATAGCCTATTTAGAATCTAGATTATAGTTACCTATAGGCGACTTCAAGGATCTCAAGAGGTCGTGCCGCCTGGCTGCAGTGGTGGTGGTGACTCCCACCACGCGCACAGTTCTAAGGACCTCGGCGTCAATCAGGGTTGCCACTTCATTCAATTCCGAGCTGCATTTCTCGTGTTGTTCCTGTAGAAAATCGTGGACATTACACTCTAAAAGTACGGCCAACGAGAAGCGACACCAAATGTAAACAAACCCAATGTCATGGTCATTTGGAATAGCAGGGGTGCATAACTTTTTAATAGTTAGATTACATATTTTTGTAGACAATATAGTTTTAAAAAATATCTGTCAAACCATAAATATAGATGTTATATCGAATTTTGTTTTTGTTATAATTTGAATTATTGTATAATGTAGATTGAAATTAAATAACAAGAATAATAATAAAATTTCTGCCTCACAATGTGCCCTGTGTATGGCAACAGGCCTACCCCTTTTTCATAGACTTAAATAATAAAATAAGAACCGACAAGTAACAGATTCGCCCTCGTGAATTGCAACAACTATGTATACTAAAATGGATGTCCGAATATTGACAAACAAACCGGTCTAACTTTGACATATTTTGGCGGGAGAACGAGACATTACGACAAATACACAAGATGGGAAGAGAGAATAGATTGTCAATTCGGCACTGGAGGGTGACATTGAAATATTATGACGTAACAGAGCATATAAATCCGAAGATCTGAAGTCACGCTGACGTTTGACCGTCACAAAAACACGCTCCTGTGCCACTCATAGAGATGTGCCGAGTCAGACTGACTCGAGTACTCGAGACTCGAATACCTAGCAGGTACTCACGTACTCGAGTCTGTAAAATTCTGTATTCAGATCCACAAAACTCGAATACAGATTTCGAGTACTCACGGTATTCGAATACTAAGTCGTGTACTTTAATAGCAACCTTCGACTGTACGCCGTGCTTACAGTCGAATATTGTATGCCCAATTGCCCATTCCACTTTAAAGAGCATTGTGTGTGTCGGTTATCAGTTAAATCTATCTATACTTATAATAAATCTGTAGAGAGGTCAATTCTGTACATGAAATATATTTTCAAAATAACTATCAGGGGGTGATTAGTGATCGATACTGATGCCAAAAATGCAATCAGTAAAATTTTTGTCTGTCTGTCTGTATGTTCCTTATAGAAACAAAAACTACTCGACGGATTTTAACGAAACTTGGTACAATTATTCTTCATACTCTTGGGCAGGTTATAGTATACTTAGGAATTCCCACGGGAACGGGAATTAGCGGGAAAATCCTTTTGTATGAAAAATCTAAACCACTTAAGTTAGACGCTTGAAATTTGGCATGCAGGTACCTTAGTAAACTTAAAGCTTAGTTACAACAGGATATTGCAAAATTCCCACGGGAACGGGAGTTAGCGGGAAAAAACATTTGTATGAAAAAAATCTTAACCGCGTAAGATAGATGAAGGGGGTAAAACGGGATCCACGCGTACGAAGTCGCGGGCGGCCGCTAGTTGTGGAATAAGTGTTAAGTTTTAGTATTTTTTTAACCACTGACTTTGTGATAGGATGGGTCCGAAGAAAAAATCCGAAGTATGCAACTTTTACATATACTTCCCTATCGTTTATACATGATTTGTGATGAAATATTAGAAATTGTCGTCAAAAGCAAACTACAAAGTTCAATTCAAAAAGTACTCGAGTCCACTGAAGTATTCGAATACTCGTACCAGTACTCGAATACTTGTCCGAGTCTTCCGACTCGAGTCCTAACTCGATTCTTTTTTTAACGAATACCAAAAAATTAGAATACCAAAAATAGCCGACTCGGCACATTACTAGGGCCACGCCTTAGGTACCGAATTCAGTCCAATAATAAATAATAAATCTACTTACCAGTAAGTTATTAATTCTTTTCAATAGGCGATTTTTGATACACCTCGCTATTTTGTAATAAAAGCACCATCTTTGATCCTGTGTTAAGTCTTTCAGGTCTGCAACTTTTTCGGGGTTTTCAAGCTTGTCAGTTTCTGCCAGTGTCTTCATGTATTTCTGGAAGTAGTTGAGTTAATTTATAGGTCGCGCAACGAGAGTTGAGGCCATCAACACAAACAAACATTTGTATTTGGACAAGTGCTTTCTGTCTCGCTTGCATTTAACAAGAGTGTGGTGGCTAGTGTATTCGATATTTAAACTTGAATGTTTAATGTGTTCTTTATGTTCTGTATTCAAACACGTCTCAACTTTCGTTGAGCGATCTATAAAATATATTGGCAATCCAAAGTAGATTATATCATAAGTATTTATTTGAACTATAGGTTGAATATGACTTGGAACAATTTGTTCGTTCGCTTCAGCCAAATGACGTCCACTGCTGGCACAAAACACCTGGATGAGGGCAGCGGTGGTAGTGGAAATCCTTGGGAGAGGTCTTTATCCAGCAGTGGACGTCATTTGGAACAAATACAAAACAAAAATTAACGCAGAGTTTGAGTAGTTTTCAGTGACTTACTTTGAAACAACTCAGCCTTTTCCTCATTCTGTTTATGTTCGATTGTATCTTTCTTTCAGCACTGTCACTTTTGTTTATCATAGTGGCTGTTAGATCTTGCACAAATTTTTTATTGTCCGCTAATACATCCATTTCATCTATAGCCTCCTGTTCCGAAAAACACCCCTCTACTTCAATATCGTCTTCCTCATCCTTCTTTTTACATTCCACCTTTTTATCTTGCTCATCATCCTCCCCATCATCTACCATATCCTCCTCTGTGAGATCGTCAAATAACCAACTCAATACTGGATCTTCATACGGATCCAAAAGCTCTAATTTATATCTTTTATCATCAATGTACAGGTATCGTCTAATAGTGTTGTAACTCAATATGCTTTTTTCACACAACTCAATCTTACTTTGCAAATTTGTCATCTTGTTAAATATTTTTTCCAATTCAGATCTTTTGCTACCGTAAAGGTGCGAATATTTCGATTTTAATTTCCCCCTCAAGTTGTATAGACTGTATGGTTCGAGATTCTTATTCTTACTTTGGCTGCCAAGTCTGACAATGCTGTTTGTGATACCCAGTAAAATACCTTCGAGGAATTGATCTAGGGCGTGATTGGTGTAGCATATGATGAGCATCGGCGTGCCTACAAGGGACATATTTCTGAGAAGCGTTGAAGCAATTTTGACCCCTATGAATGTTTTGCCTGTACCTGGGGGCCCTTGAATCACTGCGAATTCTCTGGTTAGGGCAAATTTGTAGGCTTCCATTTGCGAGTCGTCTAGGGCAAAGGCTTTGCTTGGCGGCCATTGGTCTGTATCTAAGACTGGGAATGATAGTGCTTCTGATTTAGGATCTATAATGCTGTATGTGGTGTCAGATGATAAGTAAGCTGGTGGTTTGGTTTCAGTCTGTAAATAAAAAAGTTATTTTTAATTAGATACACATTTAATGCTTATAATTTTCACCTAATGCTCAATGTAAAAGTGTGAAAATCACACTTTTAGGGCCTCCGCTAAAACTCACGCGGATGGAATACAGACCGTATGGAAAAATATTATGAACCTTATGCGCAGGTTGGCCAACTTGGCACACGCGAGGCGGACGTTAATTTTCATGCAATAATAGGCGGGTAGACGCAAACTGTGTGTGGTTTTATTTACCTGAACATCTACAATATATCGTTTCATGGGCAGATCGTCGAAACTCTGTAGCACCTTCAGCACTCTATGGTAAGGCTCAAAAAATACTTCACTCTCCACCATCAGGTACTGTTTAAGTAGTGCCCTCTTCGAAAGTGGCTCTTGAAATGAGGCGGCTACCTGTAATGAATTTATATATTTAAACATGTGATGGTTGTATTCGTTTATTAATCTAAAGTTCTAACTTATAACAATCATCAGCACAGAAGAAGAGGTGTGGGACACGGAAGATATTAATTATTCGCGAAAACGACGCGTAGTCGGCGCGTGATAGCCTGCGACTGGCCGACCGCGGGGCGCGCGCGGGCGGCGTGGAGAGCCGAGCGAGTACGAAGTGCCGCGGAATACCACGATGTCCTAGAGCTCGCGCGGTTGTAGCGCGATTATTCGACTTCGTTTCGCCTTACATCCTCCCCCTCTAACCCAGGCGTTGCGTCCCCGAAGCCGGGTTAGCCTTACGAGGTCTTCCTCTCTTACGTTTCTCCTGAACGGGAGCTTGGATGGGGCCAACGAACGGTGTCAACAACGAAACGTGATACCTGCCTAGCGAGACGCCGTCACTTATGCGCTCCAAAGCGTATGTCGTACTACCGATCACCTCCTGAATACGGTACGGTCCGTCGCGACGAGGGATGAACTTCCGGGTCTGCCCTTTGCTCGTATCATTAAGACCCTGGGTCTTAAGCAGTACGAGATCCCCTACCTTGTAGTCCGGCGCGGGGCGACGACCCTCATCGGCGTACTTCTTCTGGACTTCCTCGTGCACATCCCGTGCATCGAGCAGCACGGCTGAAAGCTTCTTGAGGAACGGAGTAATTGACAAGACCACGTTGTCGTTCTCGACGATAGCCCGCATGTCAGACAATACATCGGCGGGCGCGCGCATCTCGCGCCCGAAGTTAAGATAAGCGGGGGACTGCCCCGTGCTTGCAGTGAACGCGGAGTTCATGGCAAAACGAATAGCGGGAAGGTGACTATCCCAGGAATCGTGTTCCTTGCCAACCAGAATCGCAAGCTGCGATTTAAGATCGCGGTTCTTCCGCTCGACAGGGTTGGACTCCGGATGGTAGAATGACGTCAGGGCCTGCTTGATGCCCATGACGTGGCACGTCTGCTGCATCACTTCGCTCACAAACTGTACGCCGTTATCACTGATGAGCCTTCTGGGCGTCCCATAACGTAGATACACCTCGTTCACCAGTGTTTTGGCGCACTCTTCGCTAGTGGCGGATGAAAGGGCGAATAACTCAACCCATCTAGTACATGTGTCCTCCACTATGAGGATCCATTTATTGCTGGAAGGCGTCTCCGGTAGTGGCCCAAACAGGTCTACCGCGAGCACCTCGAAGCGGCGTGACATAGCTGGAACTTGTAGTAGGCCGGCGGGTTTTCGCGTGTCTACCTTATATCGTTGACACGCGGCACAATTTTTGATGTACTGAGCCACGTAAGTCCTCATCCCGGGCCAGTAATATTTACCTGCGAGACGCTGCAAAGTTCGTTCTACACCGAAATGGCCGGCTGTAGGAGCGTCATGATACTCGGCTAGCACGTCCTTACGCTCCTGTTCCGGTACCACCAAACTGGCGTCATCGTCATCTTCGTTGTCGGGACCATAACGGTACAACACGCCGTCAACCAATACGTACCCTTTATCTGCCCAGGGCCTCCCCCTAAAGGGATCGTCGGATTCCAGCGCCTCGACGATCTTACAAATCTCCGGGTCCTTCAACTGGCCGTCTCTGACGTCCCTAGGGCTGCGTGTGGGTAGGTCAACCACGGCGAGGCACAAATCGCACTCGGTCCCTTCACTTCCTTCCATCGCGCATGAAGGACGTGACAGTGTATCTGCAATCACGTTTGCCTTACCGGGTGTGTACTCAATCTTCAGGTTATATTCCTGGAGACTGAGCGCCCACCTGGCCAGGCGGCCGCTTGGCGATTTCAAACTCATGAGCCACCTGAGCGGCTGATGGTCGGACTTAACTGTCACGTCGGCGCCGTCAATATACCCTCTAAACTTCGACACCGCCCATACCACGGCGAGTGCCTCTCTCTCTGTCGTATTATAATTCTTCTCAGCGGCCGTGAGGAGGCGACTGGCGTACTCGACGGGTCGCTCATCGGTCCCCTCCCCCTGGAGCAGAGCCGCCCCAAGCGCGTAGCCGCTGCTGTCGGTCCTAAGGACAAATGGTTTCGTGCCGTTAGCCTGACGGAGAATAGGAGCCGAAACCAAGAGGGACTTGATAGTCTCGAAAGCGCTCTGCTGCTCGGGGCCCCACTCCCAGGTGCTCCCTTTCTTCAGCAGAGAAGTCAGCGGTCTACTCACCTCGGCATAACACGGTATGAAGCGCCTGAACCAGCTCGAGGTTTGCAGGAAACACTTCAGGTGTTTTACGTTCTGAGGGGGCGGCATGCTGGTTATAGCAGACGTCTTGTCTGGGTCCATGCGAATGCCACCTGGTACGATGACATGGCCGAGAAACTTCACGGCATCTCGGGCGAAGTGGCTCTTTTCGCGGTTCACCCGCAGGTTGAACATAGCAAGGCGGTCAAACACGGCTTCCAGGTCTGCGAGGTGTCTATCAAAGGACCCTTCAGACAGAATCAACAAATCGTCTAGATACGCGAGTAGGGTTATACCCGGTAAGTTTGACTTGAACCGGTCGATCAATCTCTGAAAAGTTGCTCCAGAATTTCGGAGACCCATGGGCATGCGCTTGAATCTGAAGGTGCCCAGCGGTGTCGTGAACGAGGTAAGGTCCCTATGATCAGGGTCAACGCTCACCTGGAAATATCCGGATCTTAAATCTAAGGTAGTCATGTACTTGGAGGTCTTCGCCGCGTGGAGCACGTCTTCGATCCTGGGAAGTGGGTATCGGTCAGGCTCCGTGACCGCGTTTAGCTTGCGATAGTCAACGCAAAGCCTGTAGCTCCCATCCTTCTTCTTCACCAGGACGACGTTGGAGGCCCACGGTGACTCGCATTCCTCGATGACGTCGGCGCTGAGCAGCTTTTGCAGCTCCTTCTCCAAAGCTTCTTTCTTGGACGGCGACAACCTGTAGGGTGGCGAGGCAAGGGGTTCCTGATTATCTCTTACCTTGATTTTATGGCAGGCGAAGTCCGTGGGAGGCCCATCCGCAGTAGGGAATGCAGAATCGGTTCTGGTTTGAGGAACCGGGTTTTTCGGGTCTGGTGGTCATAAGAACCGGGAGCCCCGGTTTTTTCGGTTCTTTCGGTTCCAAAAAAACAATATTTTGATTATGTTTTTTTTATTGAAATAACATTTCTTTGAATAGACTAGGAATAATCAACAAACATGATTTACAATATCTTTCTATTTTTACTAAATTCTACTCCCAAAAATAAAAAAAAGTGAAATAATTAGTTTTCAATTGAGGTACCTACCACAATCAGTCTTTTTCATCCAACTTATCGATATATTTGACTATTTATATATTGACTGTCAGATGCAAAGCAAATAAAGGAGAAGGAGTGTTGCCAACTCTCACACAAAAATATCATCATCATCATCATTTAATTTTAAACCATAGGATAGGACGTCCACTGCTGAACATAAACCTCCCCCAATGCTTTCCATGTTGATCGATTGGTAGCGGCCTGCGTCCAGCGCTTCCCTGCTACCTTTATGATGTCGTCGGTCCACCTTGTGGGTGGACGTTCCACGCTGCGTTTTCCGGTACGCGGCCTCCATTCCAGGACCTTCCTGCCCCATCGGCCGTCAGTTCTGCGTCCGCGTCGGGCTATGTCCGCTGAATCCGCTGACATAGAAATGAGGAGATCCGTAAATGAACTAAAGTCGCTACTTTAGTTCATTTACGGATCTCCTCATTTCTGATTCGATCTCGTAAAGAAACACCGAGCATAGCCCTCTCCATAGCACGCTGTGCAACTTTGAGCTTCTGTATAAGGCCTATAGTGAGAGGCCACGTTTCCGAGCCATAAGTCATCACTGGTAACACACATTGGTTGTAGACTTTCGTCCTCAGGCACTGAGGTATTTTGGATGAAAAGATGTTGCGTAGTTTCCCGAACGCTGCCTAGCCGAGTTGGATTCGACGATTGACTCCCTTTTCGAAATTGGACCTACCTAGCTGGATCGTCAACAATCTCGAGGATTGAGCTCCCAACCGAAACTGGGTAGGGCGCAACATGGACATTGGACATAAGCTTTGTTTTGTCCATATTCATCCTCAGGCCTACCTGTTAGGAAACTTGATTAAGGTCTTTGAGCATTGTGCCAAGATCTTACAACGATTCTGCCATGACCACAATCAGTATCGTGGGCAAACCGAAGGTGAGTGATGTACTCGCCATTAATGTTTATGCCGATTCCTTTTCATTCAAGGAGTTTGAAAGCGTCTTCCAATGCAGTGGTGAACAGTTTAGGAGATATAACATCTCCCTGCCTAACGCCTCACTGCAGAGGAATCGTCCTCGTGCTCTGCTCCTGTACTCGGACCGACATGGTGGCGTTTTTGTACAAGCACTTCAGCACCTCGATATACCGCTAGTCAATACGGCACCGCTGAAGAGACTGTAAGCACTGCCCAAGACCCGAACGAATCGAAGACCTTCTCATAGTCATAGTCGAACGCCAAGCATAGTGGCAAGTTATACTCGTCAATCTTCTGTATAACCTGTCGCAGCGTAAGCGCAAACAAAAATATGCCAGTGATTTAAATTTTTTTTAAGAAAAATGCTTAAAATATTTACATATCTCATAAAAAAAAACAAAATACAAAACCAATAAGTAGGTAATCTTTATTAGTAGCTAATCTGATATCTTTAGGTTCTCTATACGTTCGCAATGTTCTTGTTACGACTCATGCCTAATACCTATAACAGATTTTTAGATAACTATGCAAAACCCGAAAGTACCGAAAGAACCGGGTTTTGAATTTTTAAAACCCGGTTCTTAAGCTGTCGAAAAAACCCGGGTTTTCCCGGTTCTTTCGGTTCCGGGATTACCCGGGTACAAACCCTAATCCGCAGCAAACTGAGTCGCTCTGCTATGCAGAAATGCGTTGAGCGCGTTCCTGTGCTCTGGCGGTAACTTCGTGCCCTCATCATCGCGCAAGGAGACGTCGGAGATATCGGCCTGCATCAGCTCTGTGCTATTCAAACTAAAAGATTGCACGAGAGGAAAAATCTGTTCAGGACTATCAGCAAAGAACCATGACTCCTGTGCCAGGTCCAGTGTGACCCCAGCCTTAGCAATAAAATCACGACCCAACAACGTTCGAGTATTTTCACCTGGGAACACTACGAACTCGGTGTCAACCTGCCGTCCCTCTAAAATCACGGGTACCGTCGCCGTGAGAACCGTTTTCACCTGGCGGGAACCGACCGCGAGTCCTATGGTTCGCTCCGCCTCGTGAAACTGAACACCAACCGACCTCAAAATAGAGTACAACAAGGAACCAGCAACGCAGCACGTAGCCCCCGTGTCGAGTATGGCGACACCTACCCTATTCGCGATAGTGACCGATACCATAGCGTGTGACGGCGTCGTCGCGTGAGTTTCGCGTGAGACGTTCTCACCGTTCACTATATTAAAATCGGATCGCGCCGCGGGTGGCTGTTTTCCGCTACAATTCTCGCATTTCGACTTAACAACACCGGGTTGGCCGCATCCGTAACAACGCAAATTACTAGCCCCAATACTGGTACTTTTACCCTCAGAAACCGTGCTAGTCGGTTGTTGTTTATTATTTTTACTCTGAAAATTACGACAATCTGCTAAAACGTGACCGTAAAATTTACAAAACGAACATCGAACGCGCTTATCACGTTTCAAATTCTCGTTCGAGTTTAAAGTGAGTTGCGGTGCGACGGTACCGCACGAACTCGTGGTAACCATGGTAACGCTGCGATCGCGCTCGCTCGACTCAAGTTCATGACCCCGGTCGCGCGGCGCGGCGTGCGATGATCGTGACAAGTTTTGACTTGCCGATTTCGTCGTAGAAATCGGGTTCGCGGCTAGGGTTGCCAGGTCCAAAAACACAAAAGCCGGACTATGTGCTTCATTTGGCCGGACATTTTACCCTAAAAGCCGGACATGCATGCAATTAGTGAGCTCACGAGTGAGTACTATCATCATCGGTTGCCTAACGTCCTGATGCGTGCGTGCCTTATTCTGTGGCTCGACTTTCGCCTGGCGCGGCAGCCAAATAAAAAGCCTAACAAAAGCCGGACAGGCCGGACATCGGTTATTTTGGTCGGACACGCAATCAAAAAGCCTAACTATGTCCGGCTTTATCCGGACGCCTGGCAACCCTATTCGCGGCGTACGTACTGAGATTTAATTCGACAATAGAATCTTCTATGGCCCTTACCTTTTCTATCACAATATCAATATCGTTAACAACATCTCTAGGTAATCGCTTTCTCACACGTCGATGTAAAAGGCCGTAAATTAGATCTAATTGCATACACATCGGCACTGCGTATGGTAATTTAGCAAACATAGACCGCACTTTACACACAAACACTTCTGCACGTTCAGAGTCTTTCTGTTGCGTGTTGACGATCTCACGTAGTATTTTGTATGGCGGCTGCTGCATCCCGTACATGGCGCGAAGGCGCGCCACGGCGTCCGGCCAGGTGTGCACGCTGGCGCGCGCGCCGCGCCACCACACGGCCGCGTCGCCCTCCAGCAGTATGGGCAGGCCGCGCAGCGCGTGCTCGTCGCTGACGCCCGCGCACTCCTTGTACACCTGCACCGCGTCGATGAACGCTTCCAGTACCTCCGCGTCGCGCGACCTCCCGTCAAAACGTGCAGTGCACTTGGCGAAGTTGCCGGTGACCGCGGACGAGTAGGCGCTAGGCGGACGGATGTCGGGCGTTGGCGTCGATGTCGGTGGGTTCCTGGAGCAGTCGCTGAAAGCCCTCAGGGTTTCCACTAGGGTTCTGTTGGTTTCCGCTTGCATTCTGACGAAGGACTCCATGAAACCGGCTAACACGGTCTCCGTGGTCGCACTCGTAGAAGCGCCGCCGGCGCCACCAGGCGCTCCGGCGGGGACGGGGGCGGGGGCGCTCATGGCGCGCGGCTCCGCCTGGTCGTAGTATTCAGGCTCACTCGCGTCGTCGCTCATAACATCTTCAGTCGGTAGTACTTTCGCGTTCCGTAGTTCCATCGGCATGGTAACAGTTCGTCACGTAACTTATGTTGTTTTCACGTATTGAAACATAGGTTAAAGGTAAGTCTATCGCGGCACTCGCGACGAAACTTCTCGAAAATCTCAAGGTGAATTCGAAGCCACGAGTTGGGCAGCCACTGTGATGGTTGTATTCGTTTATTAATCTAAAGTTCTAACTTATAACAATCATCAGCACAGAAGAAGAGGTGTGGGACACGGAAGATATTAATTATTCGCGAAAACGACGCGTAGTCGGCGCGTGATAGCCTGCGACTGGCCGACCGCGGGGCGCGCGCGGGCGGCGTGGAGAGCCGAGCGAGTACGAAGTGCCGCGGAATACCACGATGTCCTAGAGCTCGCGCGGTTGTAGCGCGATTATTCGACTTCGTTTCGCCTTACAAACATTAAAAATTACCTTTTTCAGATACATTATAACAGTACATTAAGTCTTTATTGGCAGTCTTCTAAAGCAGTGTTTTTCAACCTGTGGGTCGCGACCCCCCGGGGGTCGCCAAGCCTCTATAGGGGGGGTCGCGAGGGGTCGTAAAAACTACCTCAGTAAAAAATAGTAAAAGAAATCTATTCTAAAACATACTTCAATCTCCTTACATAGTGTAAAAATCTAAGTTATTTAAGCAAAATCTCATGGAAGTTCATAATTATAAGTCTACAAAAATTTACATTTTTGTGGTGTACTTACATATCCATCCTTAAGCAACTCTAAGCTGGAGTCCAGTACAGTAGCGCACATAATTGTCTCAAAGTTATCACATGTAAAGATGAGTAACGAGCCAAACATCAATTGCTTATTGTATGAATATTTCTTCTTGTCAACGTTTCCGTTATCCAAACGTTCTTTCCACGCTAAGTCAACTAGGTGGCCCACTTTGTTGTTACTGACATATGTACGGAGGACTCGCACTTTAGGGTATACTCTACAATGTAGAAAAATATAATTATGATAACAAATACAATTTACAAAATATTATTATTAATGTATTGTGTTTTATCTGTTCTTAGATTAAGATAAAATATATCTTGTTTAGGTGGAAAATGCCTGAGTTCTTTCCCATTACTAACTACATATTTGAACAAAAATAAAGATCTAATAAAGATCTAAAAACATTATACAATCATTAAGTATAAAGTACCATAAAAAGTTACCTGATATTTTCAAATCTTCTTTTAGTGGGATTTTCCAAGTATTTACCTGCAGAAATGCACATTTTAATTATGTCAAAAATAAAATAAAACAGTAAAAATATAAGAAAAAACACTTTACTAACATATTCCATCTCTTAAAGGCCCAAAGCAGTCTTCGCGTAGTAATTTGAACTGTAAATCCAGGTAATGTTTAACGCTAGGGTATGCTCCGTTGATAATGTTCGGCTTGATTTCAATTTTGGAATTCTCACACAAATCCTCTGTACTCGGGAACACGGAGAGGTTTTTGTAGCTTGTAGGATCTTTATCTTCATTTTCCATTGTTTGCTTTGTTGGTTGATCCTCTTCTGTTTTCTCCTGTAATAAAATAAAAAGCCGTGGGTACATAAACATAAAAAAATTGTAGGTAGGTAATTAAATAAAAATGTTATTAAAATTAAAGCGATTTAGAAATTTCATACTGATAAAACAAAATCAAAAATTTGTTTATTTGTGTATACTACTTATTCTTGGTTCTTCTGAAAACACTAACTACCTACTTAATACTTCATGGCTAATACATAAGCATAATCTTTACAACACTACAAAAACCAATAACATTGTATGTATTTTAATTTTTTTGTACTGTTTACTCAAATTAATAAAACAATACCTATGTAAGAACTATTAGTGAAAACTCTTTTGGCAAATGTGAAGTCTATTGATAACTCTTATGTATGTGTGATAAAGAATGCTGTTTGTTTTCATTACAATAAAATAAAAAACATACCTCACTAGTTAAGTCCAATATTTTGGATAGCAACTGATGGATTCTAACAAAAAAATCTTCACTGAATGTCTCCGTATGCTCTTCTTTCACTCCAAGAGCACTGCTCTCAGTGACGTCCAGTAACTCACACAATTGATTTAAAAATTCTGGGGTATTCTCACCATATTTCACAATACCCTCACATAAAGACACAACATTATTGTAAAATGTATTCACGTCATCCCACAGCTGGAAGTTCATCTTTTTCTCACTTATTCTAACTTGAGGTAGATTAATCAGGTACTCTTTTAATAAATTAAGAAACGAAGACGTTTCAAATTTAGTCTTCAGCTGTGTAGCTATTTTGGATTTCTCGCCAGGCTCTAGAGTGTTGTAAATCTGAGCTAACACTTTCACTATCAGCACAATAAAGTCTCCTTTTAGGTCGCCATCAAAAAGATTCCAGAATCCTGGTCTGTGTGCTACTTCCAGTGTCAACAAAGGCGGCTGTAGTAACGAAATGTCTAGCAGTCGTTTGAAGCCTATAGGCTTTTTCTCAGTGTGTGTGGGGTTTTCAGGCTGAGGTTTCGTCTCTGGTGCATCTTCGTCTGCAAGCGAATCCGTTGCAGCATTGCTTGACCTAGTTCCCTCAATCAAAGTACCATCAAACCAATCTATGCGTAGCGTACTTTGCTTTGGTTCACTCATGGTGTTCACTTCGCACAGTTGTCGTTATTTTAAAGGCTCTTTTGTATTATTTTTGGACAAATGAAGCAATAAAAACAGTAAACCATTGGAAAGAAAAGAGCCAACTGTTTATAAATATTTTACTTTGTGTTTCACACCATACACAGTTTGTTGACCTAAATTTTGACTGGGGGGCTGGGGGGCGGGGGCGTCATAGAGTACGGGGGCGTTTGGCGGAAAATAGCGCTAACTAGCGCTAGCAAGTTATAGTAAAATGGCGTCCTTTTATGTTCTAGTAAGCATTGAGAAAAAGTAATATATAGATGACCCACGCTGAACTGTCCCACCAAACTCAATGACAGGGGGGCGCTACCATCGTTCAACTATATGGTTTCCAACATGGCAAAAATCTGAACCAGCGATCCGGTATTGACGGTGGCGCCCCACTGTCAATGTCATCGACAGGACAGTCCAGCCCCCCTAGACAAAACGCACTTTTTGATCGAATCGAAAATCGAATCCGTCAAAACTCCATACAAAAAAGGGGCTTTTCGACCACTTTTCGACTGGTTTGCGATTATAATTTGCACTTTGTCTAGACCCACAGTATTTTGGAACTATAGTTCCGAAATAAGTCAAAAACATGCTAAAGTTTTCGGTGGTTGCCATAGTAATCTCCATTTTGCTAGCAATGCTCATTATCGGCTGGTGATTTGCAGTGGGTCTAGACAAAGCGCAAATTATAATCGCAAACCAGTCGAAAAGTGGTCGAAAAGCCCCTTTTTTGTATGGAGTTTTGACGGATTCGATTTTCGATTCGATCTGATTCGATCAAAAAGTGCGTTTTGTCTAGGGGGGCTGGTGATAGGCTGAACGCAGCCTTTTTTTTTACGCTTTTTTTGTTCGATTCTTTCTTTGTGTTTGCTTTCTTTTGCCACAAACATGCTGAGGCCACGAATATGGATGCTTTCCACTGTTTGCTGTTTGCTTCCGTTTTGTAGGACACAACAAAGGCAGTCAAATTTTTAGTTTTAAATTTTTTAACTATTCCTAAATAAGTAATTTATTATTAGACGTTTTATTTAATGATTTAATAATGATGATGGATGTGATACCTCCCTTTTTTCGTTAGGTTTCAGTAAAGAAAAATATTTATTATCTATTTTATTTCATTTTTCTGTTACATCCATAGTTACATAATGCGCGTTCACGAACACTTATTAGTTAATAATAATCCATCATTATTAAAGATTAATATTCAGCTAAACACTTTTAGAAAGTAAAATAAATCTCCTGAACATAATTTCCCGCCAAGAAGCTTATGACAATCAACATGACACGCCGCCAATTTTCGAAAACAGGAGGAGGAATGCCTAGACCTTGGCCATAAACAAATTACGAAGAAGAAGGAGGAGGAATGCGTGAAATAATAATTCAGAGCTAGCCATAGAGCCTTCTCTCACCGCGATTTGAGTCTTTTGGTAATGCCATGGCCAATTGATACACCGAGCACTGCTGTAAATGGTTCTAACAAGCAAGTCGAATGATTGTACCTACTACCTACTACGAGAAGATAAATGTGTTCGCGTTAGGAATAGATTGTTTGGTACCTTTCTGTTGAACTATGTAGTTCCATACTTCGAGACAATAGCTATTGTTTGAAAGTGATAGGTATTCCCGTAGTCAATGCAATCCCAAAATAGTAGGTATCGAATATAACTGGTACCGACACAGATAAAACGGAAGCTGATTTTGACATGACATGAGTGAACCTGGTAAATAAGGCGACCTATTCACGGTCCTTGCGTACTGTGTAGGGAAATAATTGCATACTTACCCTATACCTACTTATATCAGATAATTATCCTCATGCTTTATATTAACATCAGGTGGAACGTATCTTGCTAGAGGGCCTAAGTACGTCCTGACTCCTGCAAGGAATAGGTAGGCTATTATTTTAATTAACTAAATATCTGATTCTGGACTATCGGTTAGGTAGGAAACATTTTACTAGTCAAAACCGATTTATAAACTTACATTGCAACTAAATTAGATTTCGGTGCGTGAGTAGATGGCTTTCTTTAAAGGGAGGGCACGTGACTGACAACCACCACAAGGGTACCTAAGTGATGAACGGCACGTGTATTTTATGGTATTTTCGTATTAGACGAGAACTGAAATGGTTTACCTTCTGACTAATATGGAACCAAATTTTATCTCCTCTCGGTCAATAAAAGCAATAAAATCGACAAAATAAATAAAAAGAAAATTCGGTTTTCCATCAGTCACCTCACCTAATAAATAGAAAGCAGTCTGAAATGTAATATGTCAATCTCAAAAATACAAAGGACAAAGACAGAATTACATTTACCTGCCCCCTTAGACAAAACGCACTTTTTGATCGAATCGAAAATCGAATCCGTCAAAACTCCATACAAAAAAGGGGCTTTGCGACCACTTTTCGACTGGTTTGCGATTATAATTTGCACTTTGTCTAGACCCACTGTAGCAAATATGTACTTATTTATAGCCTGACCAAGAACATAAAAACCCTCGCCATGTTGCGGAAAACTAATGGTACTAATTTCTTTTAATGGCAACAGTAACTGAAAACTTCATTGACATGTCACCTTGCATGTCAGTCTATTGCTGTCAAAGTGTAAACAAACTTTATTTTAAATGTGTGCAATTGATTTTGTGAATTAAATTGCTAAAATCTTTTTATAGTCGTGAAAGAAAAGTGGTTCACAATGTGTTAAGGTATTTGTCGAAGAGAAATACTAAGGGTTCGGACAATATTTTCATTGAATAATGTTTCCGACAAAGGTTGTCAAATTGACTGACATGTTTATCGTATAGTACAGTCTACAGTCCACTATGAAAATTAGCTGTGGTTTGTTTCAAATACCTATTTTAAAGTTTTTTGTCACTTTCTAAGTGTTGAATTTTATGGAATTGGGAAGGAAGTACCGAGTTTGAAGCGTTCATGAGCAGACATTGCAGTTGAATATTCAAGTTCTGAATTTGATTATTGATGAATAATAAAATAAATCCTACTAACTCGATTGATGGTTTCATTTAATTTATTTAAACCAGGTTACCTATAATAATATTTTTTCGTTAATTTATGAAAATATCAAATTAGCCCGTTATCCTGAATCCTGATACATAAAGTTAGCCTAGTAATTTAACACAGGTACGACTGTACTCAGTGTTGCACTATCAAATGCAATTGACGCGCCTCTATGCCAGGGTTTTTATGTTCCTGGTCAGGCTATAAGTTACTGATTTGTATTGTTGCGTCGACCTTTCTGAACCCTACATTGGGAAGGCTAAGGATGTAGGTATCTAAATAACTAGTTCAAATCGTTATCGATATTTGAATACAATTTTTCGAACTAATTGTGTATTATTCGCCTGAAAAGGTAGAACTAAGAGATGCCTGTAACCTAAGTATTTATAAGAACCCTTGTAATCTTTGTTCATACACAATAAAGACTTTATTACTTTATTCAAAAAATCCATACAGCAAACGGCTTCAGTTTTAGCAATAGTAATAATTTAATAAACTATTGGCCAACTTAAAATCGATGGTCTGCGCCTAGTCTTAGTTCAACCGTGCCTGCTTTTTGATTTTGAATCATAATAGTGTTCTATACTTCTATTAGCGTCGTTTCTGTATTTTGGGGTCCACGGTCACTGGTGCTCATGCCAACAATGCATCTTATTGTGAGAAGAACAAAACTGAGGACACCGTTGTCAAGAGCCTAGTCTTATTAGCTCAACGACAGCCTGATGTAGGGTAAGTGCGCTAGTTTTCGTCCAATTATCGGAGTTGCCAACTTTGTGATGCGAAATGAATATCTTAAAATACCCTTACTCATATGTATCATATGTCATTTTAGTCCTTATATAGTCTACTTTACGTTAATATTATATGACAATAAGTAAATACCACGGGTTTTTTTTATAAAAAATATTTTATGCAAAAGAGGCGATTTCACTAGTTTTCGTCCAAAAAAATCAGTTTTCGTCCTAGTTTACGCTAGTTTTCGACCACTGTGTAGAAAAAAGGGTGCAGTTGAATTATTAACTTAAAACCAATTCTACAATACAGTAACTATGGATTGTGGTATATCATTTGAAAGGTAATTTTGTTAGCTTTCAAATTATATCAAAAAGATTTAAATAAGTTTCTTACCTAAATTTAGGAAAATATTTCAATAGGTCGAAGGACAAATGGACGAAAACTAATCTACAGGAATAGCTAATTTTGGTTTTCGTCCACCCCAGTGCTTGCTCATGACGTCATGGACGAAAACACAACAACGTTTAAAGCTGTTTTTTGTTTTCGTCCACATCTTTTTAACGGTTTTTATGGGTTTATCACTGTTAAAAAGTGGACGTAAACTAAAATGTTTAATGTAATAGCAATAAAGATCATATTGGAAGAAAAAACATTGTATTTTGTAGGTCCATTGAAGTAAAATGATTATTAAAAATATTAACTAGGTGTCAGGGTTTCCGTCCACGTGGACGAAAATCAAAATCTTGCAAAATTGTTATGCTAGTATTAGTCCACTTAATTATCTAAGATTTCTATACAAAAACTTTAATAAACCCTTAAAATAGTGTTTATTATGCTAATAATTAGACATACGTGCCAAAAACATTACGTAAAGTAGCTAAAACAGTAATTAAACATACCACGAAAGTTCCCTACCGGCACGTTATTTTTCTAACTTGACGACGTTTTCCATTCACCTGTGTGCAGCAGTAACTTGCGTAGATTTTTTTGGAGTTATTACTTGTCAAATTACATTTTCATGCAGGCAGAACTGTTACTTAGATTATTATAGATTGTAACAAGTCCAAACTTGCACGGAAAGTTATGTTTGTATTCTTATTTTCCGTATTTGTTTTTGGCAAGTCGGTCAAATGGACGAAAACAGGAGCTGGACGGAAAACCGGCGCAATTACCCTACATAGTAACCATAAGCACGGGCAGTTATACTAGGTACGATTTTCCTTAATAAAGTGATAAAGACTTTGAAGTCCCTATAAATGGTTTTTAAATCTATCGTATCGTTAGATATCTTTTGAAACGATCAATGAATGCTTTTATTTATAATACTAAGTACTAGCTTTTGACCGTGGCTTAACCCGCGTGAAATTTAGTTTGTCACAGATCGTCATAATTATATTATAGCCTATATGTTAATCTGGGTTATAAACAATAATACTGTAAAGTTTCATCAAAATCCGTTAAGCAGTTTTAGTATCAAACATCCAGACATCCAGACATCCAAACTTTCGCATTTATAATATTACGATAGTAGGATATGATAGGATAGTAGGATTATACACCAATAAATCATCGATTGTTTATTGAAATATCGAGCACGGTACCGCACGGTAACACAAAAGGTGATTGTGTCAAATAAGTTTCAAATTCGGCCCATTCTTACGTAATGATGGTAGACTATAGTGCCGAGATTTTCAGGACAAAGGTTCGTGTTCTGATTAAATATCGGGTGGCTGGCAGGTGGAAGGATTGCGTCACTGTTCTTCAATTTGGACCTTCTAAAGGTCCTCGTAAAAGGGTTTTGATCGTTCTTCATTCAAGAGATTAGGTCCGTTTTGGCAATTTGTCTCCCGGATCGGCCCGCGTTGACAAAGTAACTTGTTACGAGGCAGCGGCAGAACTATGAGGTAGAGGTAAATTGGTGATTAACCGGGGCTTCATCTTTCTAGATGTTCCAAATTAAAATCGTTCGTTTCAGCCGAAAGACGTCCACCGCTGGACAAAGGCCTCCCCCAAGGATTTCCACAAAGACCGGTCCTGCGCCGCTTGCATCCAGGTACTTCCCGCGACCTTTACCAGATCGTCGGTCCACCTAGTGGGAGGCCTGCCCACGCTACGTCTTCCAGCTCGTGGTCGCCACTCAAGAACTTTCCTGCCCCAGCGGCCATCAGCTCTTCGAGCTATGTGCCCCGCCCACTGCCACTTGATTTTAGCGATTCTGCGGGCTATGTCAGTCACTCTGGTTCTCCTACGGATCTCCTCATTTCTGATTCGATCACGCAGGGAAACTCCGAGCATAGCACGCTCCATCGCTCTTTGGGTGACCTTGAGCCTTCTTATGAGGCCCATAGTAAGCGACCACGTCTCAGAGCCATACACCATCACTGGCAACACACACTGGTCAAATACTTTTGTCTTGAGACACTGCGGTATTTCGGACGTGAGAATTTCGCGAAGCTTCCCGAACGCTGCCCAGCCGAGTTGGATTCGACGATTAACCTCTTTCTCGAAGTTGGACCTACCTAACTGGACTGTTTGTCCCAGGTATACATAATTGTCAACAAGTTCGAGTGTAGTGTCTCCAACCTTCAGAGGAGTGGGTACAACACGGGCATTTGACATAATTTTTGTCTTGTCCATGTTCATTTTAAGACCCACTTGTTGAGAGGCTCTACTGAGGCCATCGAGCATTGTGTTTAGGTCCTCCACGGTCTCAGCCATGACTACGATATCGTCCGCGAAACGAAGGTGTGTGATATACTCGCCGTTGATATTTATGCCGAATCCGCTCCAGTCCAGAAGCTTGAAAACATCTTCCAGGGCGGTGGTGAACAGTTTCGGAGATATGACATCTCCCTGTCTCACCCCTCGCTGCAACTGGATAGGTTTCGAGTTCTGATCCTGGAGGCGGACCGACATTGTGGCGTTTTCGTACAAGCCCTTCAGCGCTTCGATGTATCTATAGTCAATTTGGCACCGTTGGAGAGACTGTAGCACTGCCCAGGTCTCGATCGAGTCGAAGGCTTTTTCATAGTCCACAAACGCCAGACAAAGTGGCTGATTATACTCCTCGGTCTTCTGTATAATCTGCCGTAGCGTATGTATGTGGTCTATGGTACTAAAGCCTTTTCGGAAACCGGCTTGTTCGGGAGGCTGGAAGTCGTCGAGCCTGCGTGCGAGACGATTCGTGATGACTCTCGAAAACAGCTTGTAGACATGGCTCAGAAGTGAGATGGGTCTATAATTTTTCAACAAGGTTTTGTCGCCTTTTTTGAAAAAAAGTATCACCACACTTCTGTGCCATGCCGTAGGCGTTTTTCCCTCAAGTATGACGGAATCGAACAGCCTCTGAAGAGCCTTTAGTACCGGCGTTCCGCCTGCTTTCAGAAGCTCAGCCGTGATTCCATCATCACCCGGTGCCTTGTTGTTTTTCAGCTGTTTGAGAGCCATTCTAATCTCGTACAGGCTGACGTCCGGGATATCTTCGGTGTAGTGTCGGGTCAGTCTAGCTCTTGGGTCTTCGGCTAGATTTGTGACAGGTGTACGTACACTCGTGTATAATTGTCCGTAGAACTTCTCAACCTCTTCCAATAACTCAGGCCCCGACGAGATGTCTCTGCCATCCTCGGTCTTCAGCTTGGTCAGTTGACTTTGGCCAACAGACAGATCCCTAGCGAACACTTTAGAGCCTTTGTTACGCTCAATCGCCTCGGAGACACAAAAAGTGCCGTGTGGGGACGGCCATAAAGAATACTCTTCCCCACCGCCAACAGGAGGCGTGTCGTAAGAGGCGACAAAATCCCTGCAGCACCGGACGGGCAGCAGCGTCTGCGTGCGAAACCTTATAAAAAACTGCGATCGCCAACCCGCCTGCCAAGCGTGGCGATTAAGGCAAATCCCCCCCATGGAGAGGAACAAAAAAACACGGCCCCTAGTCCCCGGCGGCCCCACTATCCCGGGCCACGGTAGCGGTCACGGTAACGGTGGGGCGAGGGGTGCTAAGAATCACCGGGTACCGACAGGCTACCAACCCCGACGACCTCTGGCCCTGGCAACATTTAACACTCGCACGCTGCGGACTGACGTGAGGCTCGCCGAACTCGAGGAAGAACTGAGCAGGTTGCGGTGGGATATCGTAGGATTATGCGAAGTCCGAAGAGAGGGGGAGGACACCATAATCCTGAAATCCGGAAACCTGCTCTATTTCCGGGAGGGCGACCAGCAGTCCCAGGGTGGTGTCGGGTTTATCGTCCACAAGTCCCTTGTCAACAACGTGGTCCAGATCGAGAGTGTTTCGGCGAGGGTAGCGTACCTTATACTCAGAATCACCAAACGGTATTCGCTGAAGGTCATACAGGTATACGCACCGACCACGGAACACCCCGACGACGAAGTGGAGACTATGTATGAGGATATTTCCAGAGCCATACATAGCTCCCGGTCCCATTTTACCGTTGTGATGGGGGACTTCAACGCGAAGCTGGGTAGACGAAGCGATAATGAGCTGAAAGTGGGGCAATTTGGGTATGGAGAGAGGAACGCACGTGGCCAACTGCTGGCTGGCTTTATGGAGAGGGAGGGCCTCTTTATGATGAACTCCTTCTTCAGGAAGCCAAAACAGCGAAAGTGGACATGGCTGCATCCCAATGGCGCTATAAAAAATGAGATCGACTTCATCTTGTCGACGAAGAAGCATATATTCAATGATGTCTCTGTGATCAACTCGGTCAAAACAGGAAGCGATCACCGAATGGTAAGAGGCACATTGAATATCAGACCCAAGCTCGAGAGGCGTCGACTGATGAAGTCTACGCTCCGCCCAGCGCCCATCCAACTCCAAAACCCCGAAAGCTTTCAGCTCGAGTTGCAAAATCGTTTCGAATGCCTAGGAGACTGCGAAAATGTGGACGAATACAATGACAGGTTCGTGGAAATTGTCCAAACGACTGGGTCTAAGTTCTTTAAAACCCGTCGTCCAAAAGGAACCAAAAAGATCTCTGACCTCACCAATAAACTTATGGAAGAGAGACGAAACTTGGTTCTGCAGTCCTCTGAAGATGCTGCTCAGTATCGGCGTCTTAACAGACAGATCTCCAAGTCTTTGACTCGCGATCTACGCCAATTTAATACAGATCGTATAAATTAAAATACAGGACTGAATTTAGTTTCTATCAACTAGAAATAGAGTACTAATTGCTACAATAATAAGCTCTTTTCAGGGTTCAGAAATAGGTATATTATGAATGTAATAAGTAGAAGAAATTTTTGCTTTGGTACGATTATTAATATAATCCCACCGCTCGTTTTCACCACTGCAACTCCTGTGAAGCCAGGATCTACAGCTGCTTGTCCACTATTAAAAGGACCAGTGAAGGAAGTTAGTCCCCTGTCATTGGTTCCGCTATGAAATTGTCTCGATTGATGGTGTCATCATCATCATCATCATTAAGCATTAGATACTATAAGTATTTCTTAGGGATCAATTTTACTTACCTAACTAACAATAAAATTAAATAATCTTATACTTAGATAAAGTAAGGAGAGCTTATGCAGAAGATAAGATAAGATAAGATAATACAGAAGGTGTTCCCATTTTCCAAATAGGATTTAAAACTTATTATTTTTTATAATATTTCCACAGAATTTTCAACATGATTTAATATCGAGTTCAATAAGCTATTTTACTATTGGCAATAAAATATTATTTCACTTCTACTTCAAGTTTCGAAGAATTATAAGTGAATAATAATCCAAGCTATAGTTTTTGAATTCCGTTAAAACATGTGATGTAGATCATTAAATTAGGATTCAAAATTTTCACCGATCGCATTTTTTATGGTGAAAAATTACCGACTAAAGTTATTAACAAAGAAAAATGGATTATTAATATTTTGAATGCGAAAAAATTATGTATTCATAATATTAATATGCAAAGTAAGTAAATACCTACTCATAAATTAATCTGACTTTGTGCAAGGAATGGTTAAAATAGGGATATTGAATGGCGTCGAATTGTGCTGAAAAATCTATAAAATTGGAAGTCTAAATTAAAAAGTAGTGTTTACATTTATTTGCGATGATTAATTGATGCTACTCTGTTTTATTTACAGTGGTAAAATTCGCAATTATTCTAATGTCTGGTGTACTAGGTAGAAAATGGTCGGGACCTAAAAACGATCCCTTGATTTTCATTGCGAATCCTGTCGAAGCCGACATGCCTGGTCACTGGATGCCTTTGAGCATCGTCAAGGTCATCCTTGAGAAGACCACCCCTAAGCCGATCACTTTCCCATCGAGGAAACCACTTAAAATTACCATGCCTCCAACAACTCCTAGTACTACAACAACAGAAGCTCCTACAACGACTGAAGCTCCTACAACGACTGAAGCTGCAACGACGACTACAGAAGCTGCAACGACTACAGAAGCTGCAACGACTACAGAAGCTGCGACAACTACAGAAGCTGCAACAATTACAGAAGCTGCGACAACTACAGAAGCTTCTACAACGACAGAAGCTACAAAAACTACAGAAGTACCAACAACGACTACAGAAGCTCCCACAACAACTACAGAAGCACCAACAACGACTACAGAAGCTCCTACAACGACTACAGAAGCTCCCACAACGACTACAGAAGCTCCAACAACAACAGAAGCTACGACAACTACGACAACAACAGAAGCAACGACAACTACGACAACCACAGAAGCTACGACAACTACGACGACAACCACTACAACAACACAAGCTCCATCAACGAAACGGATGCCAAAACGAGGTTCAACTAGAAAAGATAAGGACTCGCATGCCAATATGAATGCGAAAAAATGAATTAGTTATGAATCTTTTTTAAAAAGCAGATTGTACAATATTTTGGAGAGTTAGTTAAAACAAAAATCTCTGAATTAATAAAGTAATTTAAAATCTTAATCCCGTTCAACTCCCATCCTGATATCATACTTGCATCCTTACTTACATCCGCCTTTGTTAATTTACTATCTATTATTTAATGGAATATTGAAACAGTTAATTTTGTCTAATTATTCAGGTAGCAGGCAGGTACTGTCTGTCCAGCGTAGAGCGTGTAGTTAAGCCTCATCCTCCATTTACCTCTGGTAAATTACAGAGGGTGCGTTCTGCAGTGGAGCTTGATGATATACTGGTAGTAGTAACACAGATACTAAAGTTATATTCAAATGAAGAAAGATGAATATCAGAAAGAGACTTCTAATACATTAAAATGGTTAAAGAAAAATCTTGCATTCCTATCTACCTACAAGCACAATAAAATTGCTATCCACTCGTAAACTTCTTGCAAAACTTGACTGTACAAGGGTGAATTTCAACAAGTGCATATTTTTGCCTAATTTTGGTGGAAATTGTTATTTGTGTATTTTTATTCTTTAATTATAGATCAAATTTATTGGAAACTTATACTGTTTCTAAAATGATTAAGACATTAAATTTTGTCCAGTAGTTTCTTAGATTTTCCTTACACCAAAATTAAGAGAACACCAAAATTTATATTAAAGCACCAAAATTAGAAAATATGCTGTCAGTCGGTCATATCTTAGTGCCAAGCTCAAGAAATGGTTTTAAATTTACCAGCACCGACTCCAAAAATATTAATCATGGTATATTGTCCTAATAAATAAATAACGACGTACTTATTTTCTACTTTTAAGTGATTGTTGGCGTCGGTTTTAATTTTTTTGTTAAAATTATTTTTTTTCATGCTTTTTAGTTGATTAGTCCTTGTTATTGTCACTGAAGAGGGACAGAACCTATGTTTAATGTGATTAAGACTATAATTTTCCATTTTGTAATGGAAAATTATAGTCTTAATCACAATCCAAGTGTAAATAATCTTCCTAGCAAAATACAGGCTCCCTACTTTAAATATCGGCAACTAAAAAGTATCAATTTATCATGTGTCAATGTATGTATCAACAAATGAGTATTGAGTATCATCTAACTCCTAACTTATGTTGTTTGACCTTTCATCATCAGCTCATCTTAAATACCTGAAATAATACAACTGTATGTACATACCTACCTAAAATATTTAAAGAATTATCCTCCAACTCCTAAGCGTTAAGGAGTTTTACCTTCCATCATCACCTCATCAACATTAGATGATGACTACTTGAATAACTTTAGAAAACGTATTGCATTCCTACAAAATTTGAGGTTTACTCTCGATTTCCCTAGGATCCCATCATCAGATCCTGACTTGGTGACAATGGGACCACCACATAAGTGTACCCTATAGAACAAAAAAAGAATTTTGAAAATCGGTTCACAATTGACGGAGTTAAGTCGGTTAAAAATGCTTTGGTGCACCACCAAAAACACCAAAATTGACTCACCAAAATTAGATTCTCGTTGAAAAAGCTAAATTATATGAAATCTGTTTTAAATATAACAATAACATTTTAACACATGGTATGAAAACAGTTCCTTTACATTATACGAGGAATTCAACTAAAAAGAATAGCTTAGAAATCTTATACAAAAAGACACCAAAATTGCAGAATTGTTGTCCGTTTAAAAAAAAACAACACATTTACGTTTTTGGCGGGAAGACGCAGAGGTCTTGCACCCGTCTGCCGTTACTGCTCGCGGGGGCGGTACTAAACCTAACGAATGATGGGAGTGTTTAAATCCTGTTTGATCTTTAAAGAAACTGACGAGCTATTTCATTATTGACACCAAAATCATAAATTTTTCGCGGACAAAACTTAAGGACGTGACTTAATCACAGTTATTTGGGAAACTTGCTTAATTTGGTAATCTTAGATAATAGATAGATTGTATAATCCAAAAATATACTTTTTCCCTAAGTTCTGTTTTGATCTTCAGCTAAAAAAATACATATTGTAAGAAATTAAGGATGTGGACACTGCACCAAAATTAGAAACGCTTAGTTCAATTATTTTTTGTCGAATTTGTAAAAGAAAATACTCATTTATAATGTTGTCCTCAAAATGGAACCTCTGTATATTTTCGTGTAAAAAAAAATCAAAGTTCTATGTCATAAAAAACATATGATTTTCAGCTACGCCGCTCAAAAAATGTGTTTGGGAAATTGACCCACAACATTTTGAAAAGTTCTCTTAACCAAGCTGCATTTTCAGGAAAGCCATGTACTTTTTCGTAGATCAGGTAACCTTTTTGAATTAATTGACAATTTAATAGGTCTATAAAATATTGTAAAAGAATTATTGCAATGTAATCTAATATGGCCAGATGAAAAAACTGTAAAAGACAAACTGTGTCAAGGCTGACCGCCGACCATTGGCATGGAATCAACGGGATAAAAGAAACCCTGTGGGGAGCGCAAAATTGAAAACTTGATGAGAAATACGCTTTTCTGAAGGAGAAAATTGACCTAAAATTATTGTAAGTACCTTGGTTATGTTGTTGTTTCAGCTCTTTTTTAATAAAATTTATAGTTAACTGGTTCGGGTTAACTTTACTTGTTCAAAAAATTGGATATTACCTATAGTCACTTTATGTATAGCACATAAATGCTGCATAAATTTCTAATCAAATAAATGTGTTATAAAATGCTAAAACACGCATTTTACCTTTTTAAATAATGAGTACAACAGTACTTATTATTATTCTGTGGTACAACTACAAATCAACACTCATTAAGTGTAATAAATTATTGAAAAATGAAATGAAAGTATTATAATTTACTTTTCTCTACACTGCTATTTACTAAGAAGGTAGGTATACTATTAAAAAATAAAAATAATGTTTCTTGTGCCTACTTTTCCTGGCTAGCATCATCCATCACAGACTGCACCTTCTCGATCAAATCATGATCGAGCACGCATTTTTTCTAAACAAAATCCTAACGCAATTTGAAATTTTTTGAGCGATGTATGCCTCAGTATCCTTCGACCTATCAGTTCCAGAAAATTTACTGCCTAGTCCCTCGATAACTTATGTTGGTTTATTCTTTTGTTTGGGTGCGAAAATGTTTCTCACTTCTTAGAAACATTTTGATAGCAGGCATTTTAATTGTAATATGTGTTCTTTCTATGCTGCCCCACTGTTTAGAGACAGTGATATTTGGGTGCCCTCTTAGACGCATAACATTTTTCATCATAATTTAGTTTGGTATAACAGTATTTGCATAAAGTTTTTTCGCATAAACTTTGATATGCATAGTTTTCTAAATGCATAATGGTTTCTTAGGCATAATAATAACTTTCTCTAATTTTCAATACCATAATTTAAATAATCATAAATGTAAAGAACATAATTTTTATATACATAAAGTTTGTTTTTAATAAAATGCTATAAACATAATTTAATTATTTATAACATTTAAAGTCATAAATATTGTCTATAAGAGCAACCAACATTGAAGAGTAAATAATTATGTATTTGTGATGTTGCGAACGATCCTCCTTCCACCTTTATACTCTTTCGGCCTATAGATTTGCAAAAACTAAATTCTCTGTATCATTGTCATTTTTGTTCTTAATTTTTGACCTGTTTCTTAGAAAACTTAAGCTCGTGAAACTACATTCTGTTTGATCTTGAATCCCTCTTATCTATTATAACGCATATATTATACAGTCCACATTTCTTTTACAACATTAAGCTTGCCTGGTCTGAAATTATGTTGATCCCGACTGGCCGTGGTCTCTTCCACGTGGTACTAGTCTGCCCTATACTAGAGTGTAATTTAAAAGCCGGAGGCGCGGAGGGAGTGCGGTCCTCGCTCGCTGTAACATATATCCGGCAGCCGTGCGAGCTGGAGCGGCTGAGGCTGGTCGCCGAAGGCGACCAGCAAGCCGAAGCTGCGGAAGCGAGCATGGCATGCCGGGTATATGTTACGCCAGAGCGGAAGGACCGCACTTCCCGCAGCGCCGGAGATAAGGCAATCCTAATGCTTGCTTGCATGCTTGCTTGCATGCTTGCATGCTTGCTTGCATGCTTGCATGCATGCTTCCTTGCTGCTTGCTTGCATGCTTGCTTGCTGCTTGCTTGTATGCTTGCGTGCTTGCTGCTTGCTTGCATGCTTGCTTGCATGCTTGCTTGCTGCTTGCTTGCTGCTTGCTTGCTGCTTGCTTGCTGCTTGCTTGCTGCTTGCTTGCTGCTTGCTTGCTGCTTGCTTGCTGCTTGCTTGCAGGCTTGCTTATTTGCATCCTTGCTTGCATGCATGCTTACATGCTTCCTTGCAGCTTGCTTGCATGCTTGCTGTTTGATTGCATGCTTGCTGCTTGCTTGCATGCTTGTTTGCATGCTTGCTTGTCTATTTATATTTGTTAACTTATAACATTTTTATATTTCATATTTGTTAAAATTATGGTATTTTGTATATTATGAATGATAATATTTATGGCATTGGTTTAGATGCCAATAAATGTTATGCCTAGAAATCGTTATTAAAAAAACGAGTATACAGAAAAAATATATACTAAAATATTATTATAATAAAAGTGGTTATGGCAAAAAAAATATGCCTTATGAATTATTCTGTATGAACGTTATGCGAAATGATGAGTATGCCAAAAAACTTTATGCACTCTTAAATTATGACAATATTTTTTATGCAACCGAATATGGACCCGTGATATTTTCATTTCAATACTTTCAACTATTCCTAACTTTAGCTTGGTTTTGCGTAAGTCCATGCGTCAATGGGAACAAGATCCTAATTCAAGTCAACATGTCCTTTTCCTGAAGAAAAGAGACGAAACCATCCATTAATTTAATCCAATCTATAATAGTCCAGTAGAATTAGCTTTTAAATCGGAAATAATTCCTACAAAAGATTTTATTGTTTTAATGGCTTCATTGGTTGCCCATTAAGACTCTCCTAAGTTTTCGACTTCGACGGAGTTGTGCTTAAGTGGTGGGGGCCCCCGAAAGAGGCACTTTTTCGGTTTTCCGGTTATACCGCGTAAAGGACTTACCCTATCAAAAAGTGGTCTTCGTGACGGTTGAAGGGCACTTAATCCTGCATTGAATAAGACCAAATTCATATGTTTTGGACAAACCGTTCTCGAGCTAATGTTCGGCAAAGTAGAAAATATACGTATAATTAATGACCCTCTCTACGTCCAATGGTTTGTTACCCACAGGCTTCCAAGTCTTGAAAAGGGCCACCTCAACCAGTGTAACCCTATCAAGGCTTACGAGCTTGATGCGCCTATCCTTGTTCGTCCCAGCCGTTCCTTAACTGCGGTTGCTGCACCTCTTCCTGGCACTCACCTGAACGACTCTGTGTTACCTACTGTGGCTGCCCCTCTTCCTTGTATCCTCCTGCATGACTACGTTGCCTAGCCGTATGCCTGGTCTAAGGTTCGACGCCAAAAATCAACAACAACAAGTTCATATTAAAACGCTGAAGAGTATTTTGTTTGTTTGTTTGAACGCGCTAATCTTAAGAATTACTAGTTTGATTGAAATCATTATTTTTGTGTTGAATAGCTCATACATTGAGGAAGGCTATAGGATATATACAATCACTCTACGACTAATAGAGGCGAAGCAGTAAAGAAAAATGTTGCAAGCACGGAAAATAGTATTTAAACTATTTTCACGCGTACAAAGTTGATTTTGTGGCGTCGAACCTTGGACCAGGCATATAGCTAAGCAATGCAATCGTACAGGAGGGTACAAGGAAGAGAGGCAGCCACATTAGGTAACACAGAGTCGTTCAGGAGAGTGTCAGGAAGAGGTGCAGCAACCGCAGTTAAGGAACGGCTGGGACGAACAAGGATAAGCGAATCAAACTCGTGAGCCTTGTTAGAGTTACACTGATTAAGGCGACCCTTTACAAGGCTTGGAAGTATGTGGGTAACAAGCCATTGGACGTGGAGAGGGTCATTAATTATACGTATATTTTCTACTTTGCCGAACTTTAGCGCGAGAACGGTTTGTCCAAAACATATGAATTTGGTCTTATTCAATGCAGGATTAAGTGCCCTTTAACCGTCATGAAGACCACTTTTCGATAGGGTAAGTCTTTTACGCGGTATAACCGGAAAACCGAAAAAACGCCGCTTTCGGGGGCCCCCACCACTTAAGCACAACTCCGTCGAAGTCGAAAACTTAGGAGAGTCTTAATGGGCAACCAATGAAGCCATTAAAGCAAAAAAATCTTTTGTAGGAATTATTTCCGATTTAATCAATTTTTGTGTTTAATTCTACTGGCCTATAAGCGCTGTTCTTGAAGACAAAAACTCTGAAAGTGAAACCAAAAAAACTTGATTACGGACATTGAATCAGCCCTGACAACCCAATCGCCTTTAATGATAGCGTGGGAACATACTTCCCTTTATTCCCGTTGGACCTCCTTGATAATAATTATTTTCCCTATTCATTCCTAGGACTCTTTGGGTCCCTAACGATCCGTTTGCGGGCAGAAAAGATTAGTTGCAAGACCTTGAATACGACCCATCCTTGATTTCAATACCTTTTGCTTAACTATAGGTAGATATTTTAAGATTTTTAATAATTTTCTTGGAATTGGGATTACCTACATAGATAACAGGTTTGTCTTTTGAAATAATAGAGCTCACGAAGTTTATGAAATCTATTTTAGTCAATCGCAGACAGCTAGATTTAGACTTAGCTGATGCATTTAGGTCACTACTATTTAAGGTAGCCTCTGTTGTCAGCCTTTTCATGAACAATTAAGAATAAACTGGTTTGATAAAACGAGATTATTAAGTACTAATTGAGCCGGGATTAAAGTTAATCGTGGAAAATAGTGACGTAATTTTAGTTTCAAGAAAAAATCAACTTCTTAGTAACTACACATCTCTCTCATTGTTACTTAAAATCGCATAACTTTTGTTATATTCAGAGTGATTTTCCGAGCAATAACAAAGAATAATAACGGCATAATATAACATTTTTCTATTCAAATAACCGTATTTGGACTATTATCTAGAACATGAATTTCTTAAGGCGAAGTGACCCATGTGATAGGCGGCCATTTTTCACGGCGTTGAACTTTATGGCGCGAAAAATGTTTCTTATCTCAACTAAAACCGAGGCAAGGACGCCCAGAATGTACGCCTTTGCTACATTTCTTTCAGATGAGTGCGTAAATCGGTTTTCATGCGGAGGTCTACCCTGTGAATGATCGATTCTATGCACCTTTATCATCGACTTGCTTAGAATGGTGAATAAGGGAGACAGGTAGAGTCGAGTCAAAAACGTCTGGAAGAATAGGGTCTCAGAAATAGAAGATTATCTGATTGAATTTAATTAGCATAATGCCAATGTCCTAAATCGATGTTGAACTTGCATTATTTATAATATTAATTCATTCAGTCATTTACACGCCTAAATCACTGAAGTAATTTTAATCAATTTTGCCATGAAAATAGATTGAATTATATATTACTTATATTACTCGTAGAATGTCTTAAAATATCTATTTTTGTATAATAATGCGAAGGAATAGGCAGAAAATGTTTTATTTTAGATAGTCAGGTACGTTTGTTCATTAAAAGACTAATCAGAAAGCCATATACTTACTACTTTGTCACGCAGCGCTTTCTTATAAATTAATTAAAAGTATTCTCTCAGGAATTACCTAATCAAAAATATCTTCAACCTTTAATACCTTGATTTAATTGGAAACTATAGAGATGTCGCTTTTAATTAGTCAAATGAAGCAATAGAGTTCGTCTAGACTAGACTCTAGACAGATTTATAAAGTTAGAGATAATTTTAACATAACTCGTCGAGAATAAGTTAAAAGCGTAGTTAAATACAAACTAGGTACCTATACTTTAACATGAAATATATAACTCTCTTTAGCATGATAAATGGACATTCTTTCCGTCAGTAAATAAAGGCTT
The DNA here is from genome assembly GCF_963855985.1 of Ostrinia nubilalis. NCBI lineage: Eukaryota > Metazoa > Arthropoda > Insecta > Lepidoptera > Crambidae > Ostrinia > Ostrinia nubilalis. The sequence goes on along the minus strand of NC_087097.1, from coordinate 4,187,621 downwards.
ATATTTTATACATTTACTAAACCTGGGTTGGCCTGATTAAAAATATTACGTGAGAAAAATGACGCAGAAAAGATTAGTTTTTCATTTGGATATTTTATTATCGCTGATTCTTAACTTTAGTGTTTTCAAAGTCATTATTAATTATATATTTTTTATATATATTTACGCCCGTATTCACAAACGATGCTTGCTTATAAATTGTGCTGTAATTGTTGGTCTGTGACAGCTGACAGTGACGTTTGGGCTTTTCGCGCCTCTGAGGGAATGGGCTCTCTACGAGCACGAGCGAGCGCTTCAAGATGGTTGCTCTGCTGAATATTTAAAGCCTGTCTTTTCATTGAATAACATCCTACACTACATGGTGGCAGCGGTGGACAGCATCAACTGCAAGTGGAGAGAGATCGAGTGTGAGAAAAAACTATTGCTAAGATGTCGGGAACCAAGAATAATATGGTTGAGCCTCCCAAGGCCATGGACTTTGGGGATCCGGCGGCTTGGACGAGGTGGATTCAGAGATTTAGACAATATATAAAAATATGCAATGTAACGGACGATGAAGAAAGAAGAGATTTAATGTTGTATTGCATTGGAGAAAGAAGTGGGGAGGTGATGACTCAAATTGGAAAGAAAGAAACGTTCGAGGAAATTGTGCAGGGATTTGAAAACTATTTTGAACCAAGAAGAAACATAATATTTGAAAGAGCGAAGTTCCACAACAGAAAACAATTGGCTGGAGAAACCTTTACAACCTATATAACCGAAATTTACAATCTCGCAAAAAACTGTGAATTCGAGAAGATCACTAAGGAAGAGATAATGAGAGACAAAATAGTTGTTGGCATCAACAATAGCAAGTTAAGTGAAAAACTCCAGCTTACTCAGAATTTAACCCTACAAATGGCCATAGATATTATAAAACAACATGAATAGATATTATAAAACAACATGAATCACAAACCAAACAAACAGAGGAACTATATGAGGAGCGGGAAGTCGGGAGAATCAAAAAGGAATTCAAGGAACAAAACAGAAAATGTGGGGCTTGTGGCTTTCAACATTATAATAAGATAACTTGCCCGGCAAAGGACAGCAATTGTCATCGATGTGGGAAGAGAGGCCACTATGCAAGAGTATGTAGAAATTTGAAAACTGTACAAGTAATTGAATAAAAAGAAAATCACTTGGAAGAAGGTAAAACCGTTCACTTTATATCTATGTTAGAGAAAACTGACATGAAAGTTTGGAAATGTAATGTTTTTGTGAAGGAATTTGATAAAACAGGATTATTTTTGGTAGACTCAGGAGCGGATATAATTTGTGTGCCTTTAAATTTCTTACCAGAGAGTTACATTAAACAACTAAATAAATCTGACATTATTGTTAAATCGGCTGATCAGAGAAATTTAAAGGTGTTAGGATTTCTTAATTTGACATTTGTATATGGGGGAAAACATATTGTAGCTAAAGCTTATGTAATTAATTCAATTTCCCAACCAATTTTGAGTAGAAGTGCATGTTGTCAACTGAATATATTGAGTGTTAATATAAATTCAATAAACACAAGTAGTGAAATTTCTATGTCTGAGATAATGAAAGAATTTCCCTCTTTATTCCAGGAGTTGGGTCAATTTAAGGATGAGATTCATATCAAACTGAAACCTGATGCGAAACCTTTTGTGCAAGCAGTGCCTAGAGTGGTTCCGATACCACTATTAGAAAAATTAGAATTGGAATTAAACAGGTTGCAGAAATTGGGTATAATTGAGACGGTGGAACAAATCACAGAATGGGTGGCTCCAATCGTTTGTGTACCTAAAGAAAATTGTGAGTTGAGGTTATGCTGTGACTACACACAATTTAATAAAAACGTAAAGCGACCATACTTCCCTATTCAGAATGTACAGTATACATTATCTAAGGTAAAAAATGCAAAGTTTTTTTCAAAAATTGATATAAATAAAAGTTTCCATCAGTTAAAATTGAGTGAGGAAAGCCAGCTTCTGACTACTTTCATATGCCCTTTTGGTAGATTTAAATACACTAGACTTCCATTTGGTTTGAATTGTTCTACTGAATATTTTCTTACAAAGTTTTCAAAGATACTTAAAGGCTTAAATGTCATTTTCCATGTCGATGATATTCTCGTTTTTGGGAGCACAAAGGTTGATCACGATAATACACTGAGATTAGTTTTGGAAAGATTGGTACAAGAGGGATTAACAATTAATAAAGAAAAATGTCAAATTGGAGTAAGACAAATAAAATTTTTAGGTTTTGAATTATCTGACAAAGGTATATCAGTGGACACTAACAGAATTCAAGCCATAAAAGAATTTTCTAGGCCATGTAATAAAGTAGAATTGCAGCGATTTCTGGGCATGGTGAACTTTGCTTCGCGTCATATTAAGAACAAATCTGAAAATTTAGCACCTTTGAATAGTTTATTAAAGAAAGATGTTGAATTCTGTTGGGGTCCAGATCAGGAGAAGTCCTTTATGAGTATTAAAGAGTTATTATGCAAATCACCTGTATTAGCATATTATGATCATACAAAACAGGTCATTGTCAGTTCTGATGCAAGTTCTTATGGTCTAGGAGGATGTTTACAACAAATAGATGCAAAAGGGAATAGACAGATAGTAGCTTACATATCCCGCACAATGTCTGAAACAGAATGTAGATACTCTCAAATAGAAAAGGAAGCTTTGGCTTTAACGTGGGCAGCAGAAAAATTTCAGGAATATATAACAGGACTAAAAATTGTTTTTGAAACTGACCATAAACCTTTGCTTCAGATATTACAAACTAAAAATTTGGATGATTTAACACCTAGACTACAAAGGTTTCGTATCAGGTTAATGAGGTTTTGTTATGATATAAATTATGTACCTGGAAAAGATTTGGTACTAGCTGATTGCTTATCTAGGGCTCCACAAGAGGGTGTAAGTAATGACAATGATGACACAGATACTATATGTTATGTATCTTAATTAATAAAAAATATTCAACTTACAGATTTATATTTAAAGAAAATTGTAGAGAATCAGAACAGGGACAACATCTGTAAATATCTAAAAAAATATACACTTGATGGATGGCCCGAAAAGAACAAATTACCTGTTGAATTAATTCCTTATTATCAGTTTAAGAATGATTTTAGTATTTGTGAAGATTTACTGTTAAAAGGGACTAGAATTGTTATTCCAAATTGTATGCAAAAAGAGATGTTGGATAATATTCATTTGGGTCTTCAAGGCATTGTGAAATGTAGACGTAGAGCTCAGACTACAGTATGGTGGATAGGTTGTAGCATCCAAATTGAAAATATAATAAAAAACTGTCCAGAGTGTACAGAACATAGAACGAATCCAGTAAATCGATTTTGTAGAGATGATGTTCCATGTTCTGCTCCTTGGGAAGTTATAGCTGCTGATTTATTCTTACATAAAAACTGGTACCTAATAGTAACTGATTACTATTCGAGATTTTTTGAAATTTTTGAATTATCCTCTTTAAATGAAAAGACAATCATTAGTAAAATCAAAGAACTGTTTTCTAGGTATGGAATATGTAAAGTTTTTAAATCGGATAATGGTCCTCAATTTAGACAAGAATTTAAGAGATTTTCTGATGAATATCATTTTACTCATATAACATCCTCGCCCTATTACAGCCAATCTAATGGCCTAGCAGAAAATGCTGTTAAGATTGCAAAAAATGTATTAAAGAAAAATGAAAATAACATTGATAAAGCTTTGCTTGAATATAGATCTACACCTCTGGAAAATGGATTTAGTCCAGCAGAACTATTAATGGGTAGAAAATTGAGAACATTTTTTCCGATTTCACCTGTTGACTTACCTGTAAAACAAAATGATATTTTTGTTAAAAAGGAAAAAGAAATTAAAGACAGACAGGAATTTTATTATAATAAAAGACATAGAACTCAAAGATTATCCGATTTAAAGATTGGTGATAGGGTATGGATAACTGATCTTAGATCATATGGTGTTATAATTAATATTTTACCATATAGATCATATCTTGTAAAAAATAATAGAGGGGAGTATAGAAGAAATAGGTGGCATCTAATACCAGCTCCTTATTATAAAAACAATATTGTAGAAAATAATTTGGATACTTTCGAAACATTGACTCCTGCCAATTGTATTCAGGATCCGAATAATACTTGTAACCAAAATACTTGTCCTACTCAAGATCCAAATAATACTTGTAACCAAACTACTTGTCCTACTCAGGATCCAAATAATACTTGTAACCCAACTTCCACAGAAGGGGTAGAAGCCAATATAAATACAGGAAGGTCTATCCGAGAAAGGAGAAGACCTGCTTGGCTAGATGATTATGTCACACTATAACTATTGTCTTAGGTTTATTCTTAGGTAATTTAAGCATAAAGTAAATGTAACTTAAAGTCGTTTAAGCATAAAGTAAATGTAACTTAAAGTAGTTTTAGCATAAAGAAAATGTAACTTAAAGTAGTTTTAGCATAAAGAAAATGTAACTTAGATTTTCTCATTTTTAACTTTGATTTAAATAAAGAAAATCATCTTGAAGCGAGGGATGTGCTGTAATTGTTGGTCTGTGACAGCTGACAGTGACGTTTGGGCTTTTCGCGCCTCTGGGGGAATGGGCTCTCTACGAGCACGAGCGAGCGCTTCAAGATGGTTGCTCTGCTGAATATTTAAAGCCTGTCTTTTCATTGAATAACATCCTACACTACATAAATGAAACAGCAAATCAAATCAAATCTTACAGTGTTGAATAGAGCTCTGTGATTAGTTCGTGTGTGACCCTGTGCGTCCAGGCGCACAGTGAGATCTCATAGTAATTTTTATGAATACGGGCGTTAGACAGATTTCTAACTCGTCCACGATAGTAATATAACCATGGAATTGTACCCGTTGATTAAACCTACTTTATTTACACAAAAGTTTAAAAAAACACATTTTACAGAGTAAGTAATTGTAGTCCCGCTGATTGATAATACCTTTTTTTCACACAAAAGGGATAGAAAAATGTAAGTACTTTCTTCAATGACAGTTTCTTAGGATTAACAAAGTGTTACTTGACAGCTGACAAATAATACCTCCGTCAACGTAGCCCTTACCATTATTCGCGACTAAGAACAAATGGATCGGAAGTGCAAGCAGGATGAGTAATGACGTCACAAATCTCCTTCCCGCAAGATTTACAAACTTTTTTAGATCCCGGTTTCTTCGGGAGCTTAGGGATAAAATGGGCTTTGAAGGGTTCCATACTTTTATGGGATATTTTATTCAGGCATAGCTTAGGAACTGGATTTTGTCCTAAATATAGAAAAGAATAGGTCAAGTTAGGAAATTCCTGAAATAATTTCAATATTTTCTATTATATTATATTTATTTTCTTCTTTTTCCCGCAGATTATCCACGTAAACTACAGAATAACATAGGCCATTTATTTCTGCGGCAATATTTTCTTTCAAATAATACAAAGCTAACATTTTTGAGTTTTATTTTCAACTTTGTTCCATAACAATCATTCTGAAAAATGTATATTTTATTACTGCAAATACTTCTTCTACATCTCTAGACTAATAAATTAGGTACATATATTATCGTACGTTTTGTAGCACAACGTAAAATTAGAGTAACTACAATAATAGGGTGAAACTAGACAATGTTTGAACTGCTTTTCTTTCTTTCACATGTAAATACCTGTCATTTTAGATTGGGGAATCCAAGTGGTGGTCTTGCGGCCTCTTTTTCGGTTTCGCTCTGGTTGCTTGTGTAGCTTCAGTAGTGTCAGCAGGCGTATCTGTGGTAGTTTCTGTAGTAGTTTCGGTAGTAGTTTCTGTAGTAGTGTCTGTAGTAGTTTCCGCAGTAGTAGTTTCAGTGGTCGTCTCTTGCGTTGTTGTGTCTGTAGTAGCATCTGTACTAGCTGCCTCAGTCGTAATTTCTGTTGTAGCTTCTGTTGTAGTTTCTTCTGTGGTAGTTTCTGTCGTTGTAGCTTCAGTTGTCATAAAGTCGTCATTAGAATCCGTAATCTCTTCAGCGGCTGTCATTATTGTTGTAGTATCTGTAACAGCTTCTGTCGTTGTTTCTGATACCGTTGTGTCTTCAGGACTCTGAGGTGTTGATGGAGGTGGTGTAGGTGATGTAGGTTTTAAAGTTGTAATTCTCTGTGTTTTCGGCTGCGGAAGTGTTATGAGTACCGCTGACATTTTCGCTTTTGGGGAGCTCCCCAATATGACCTTCACTATGCTTAAAGGCATCCAATGACTTGGCATGTTGGACTCCACTGGATTTGCAATGAAAATCAATGGATCGTTGTCTTTTGCATTTAGAGTAAATGTTTTACTAATGAGTACCATTATGGTTAATCTTAAGCTATTACCTGAAAACACTGAAAAATTAAACAAGATTGAGCTAAATGGAATTTTAAATGACATAATCTACAATTTGAAGTGGATAATTTTTCATTAAAATATCACTCATATTTCAATGTTACCTACTTTTGTCAATTTGAAACCATAGTCCAATCTTATTTCTAGCTATAAAATATATCCAAAATTAACTCATACTTTTATGATTGAACCAAAACATTGAATGTCAAATTTTTTTACTCTCTGATAGAGATTTTTATTCCTTACAATCCTTTTATAATTTTATTCAGGTGTCACTGTCTTTCCTCAAATCTAATACACTTCGCAGGGGTGGTACACAAGCAAATAAATAAAACAAGTTTCGCAAGTTACGAGTAGGTAAGTGCCTTACCTACGTATTTCACAACTAAGATTAGCGCTATAAAATTTTATTCACGCATTTTGTACAGTTGAACTGTTGAAGTTATTATACCGCAAACTGAAACTCTATCCTACTCTATTGCAAGTCAAAAACCTATAATATACATACATATCTAGACTAAAAGCCAAATTGTTTGTTAATTTAGGTTGACTAATATTATATTGTAACGGATAAGTGCAAAAAAAATTCAAATCATTTATTTGCGTAGGTAACAGTGTGATGAGCGAGGAGAACAAGCAACACTAAATGTATACCTACTATCTACATAAATTGATAGCACGATCAACGATGTGATACATCGTAGTTGGAAATTAAGAGCCAGTTTTCAAATCGAACAAATGCAATCTATCAAAAATATACGACTTTAAAGATCTTTTGTAAAGAAATCATTTATCAAATACCTCTCGCTGATGCGCCTGTCACATTATATTAAAGAGAGATCCTAATGGCCAAGTTGAAAAGTTCTCCGCAGTTGGGGCCGAGGAGCCGAGGGCTGTATATTCAAAGTTGGTCGGGTAAACCCATTGTTCGATGAAAAGCGAGTTGCGCGAGATCATTTACTTTGACATTGGGACGTTAAGATTGTTGAAGCCTGCCTAAAGCCTACAGGCATAGTCGTATTTGTAGGTATTTGGTATTAATTTATTATCTAAACTAGCACCAGTCGTCCTATGTTTTGTAATTTCTATATAACTATACTTTAAAAAAAACTTTAGGTAGGTATGTACCAATTTTAGAAATCTATGTTAAACCAGGTGGTTTAACATAGATTTCTAAATGTTAAACCAGGTGGTTTAACATAGATTTCTAAAATTGGTTTTTAAATAGAGCGGTAGAGGTCTACCGCTCTAAAATCAAACATGTTATTATTTAAATTATTAGAACGCCTCTAAGCTAAATGGTTGTATTACCCATTTTTTTATTTAAGAAGTAATTAATTACACGAGTAATTATCATAAGCTAGTCCTTATGTTGATATTTCATCATGGCTAATACTTGCAGGATGTTCATCTTAAGCTGACAGCCAATTACGCAAGTAATATCATATTGTTATTTTATTTAGCTTAGGCAGTTAGCAGTGAGATAGCAAAACTACGCGTCTAGCTTTATCTTTTAGTAAATAAATATCGCCTGCGGAGTAGGGTAGACCGCACGAACGAAGGGTTTAAATATCTTGACAGATACGATAGGTCTTTAGAGCGAAATAAATCTTAAAAGGTTTTTGATTTATAGCTCCATAATTCGTGAGAGTTTTCGTTTCCAAACAATATGTCAGAGAAACCCGGTGCAAAAATGTGTAAATTTGGTGGCAGGTCTAAAGTGGCGCTTTGTTTGCCGTGGAGAGTGCTCGGCTGTCGTGTCGCCTGACCGGGCCACTGTTGGCAAACAATGGTCACTCACGGTTGTGTCGATTGGCCAGTAAATTAATAGAACATAGGCCGAAGTTTTACAAAAATATGACATTTGTAAGTAATAGTTAAACAGAAGAAGTTGAAGAACGCAAATAAACTGATTTGATTTGATTTGATCATTGGTTATATCATATCTGTCGCTCTACGCTTGGGTGCTTATAAAATCCAACTAATGAAAGTTACTTTTGTGATCTAGAAATGACCAGCTTGGTCCATACCATATATTTGTCACCTTCTGAACGCCTATCCTGAGTTAGAGAAAATCGGTAACTCTAGACGTCAAATGGCATAGGGCGCTATAAACAGATAGGTACGTTGCTTTGTGAGACAGCTAACGATGTTAAAGTACGTGCCCAAGTACCATCTAAATATTATATTCTGATAAAAGCCTATCTGGTGAAGGTCGCGGGATGAACCTTAAGGAAACCTTTGTCCAGCAGTGGACGTCGTTTGGTTGAAACGAACGACGAAAAAAAATACTATAGTGTCTGCGTAAAATAATTACCTTTCTCTAGCAAATATTTAGTTGGCTGAGCGTACCTGCTGTCTGTATGTCTCGCCAAAGCAAGCACCTCACTATATCTAAGTCAAGCGACGTCAGCGCGGGCCGAGTGCAGGCGGTTAATAAACACCCTGTATGCCACGAGATATTGCGTCGATCGTCATCATATTTTACTGTCCTTCAGCAATACATCAGTTAATAATATAGATCATGCCTTTCCAGTGGTTCAAGTACATAGTTGCACTAGTAGTATCACAGGTAATAATTTTATTTTCCTTAGAACTTGCAAAAAAAAATTGGAGTTCTACCAAATAGTTTGTAGTACAAGCAGTAGTCCCAGGGGTAACGCATGTTATAGAGGTTGTTTTTTTTGTTAAAACAACAACATCAACAATAAACAGTTACTATGATATGAGGGCTATCGTTTTAGCGCTCACCAGTTAGCGCCACTGTAGAGTAAGGTCCTGTCACTTGCTAGTAGCGAAGACAGTGGCGCCAACTTGTGAGCGCTAAAGTGGTAGGAGGACTATCGCATTTGCACTCATCAAGATGGCGCCACTGTAGAGTAAGGTCCTGTCAATCGCCAGGGGTGCCAACTGTTAAGTATAAAAACGATAGCCCTCATTAAGTTGTGGCATGAACTATAAACGATGTGATAGGACAGGGTATAAAGTAAAATTAATAAATGAGGTTGTTAACTCATTGAAAAAGCAATAGATTATAAGGAACTGGCAAAGAGGCTCACCGAGGTGACCGGTGATCAAAAGGCTGGCAGCTATTTTGGTCAGAGAATTAGCCTGGCCATTCAACGTGGCAATGCTGCCAGCCTTTTGGGCACCATTCCTGACTGCGGCGCTGGGGGTGAAGTATTTTTTATTTTGTAAATAGTTTTTATCATTAGTAATTTTTAAATTTTAGTTTTTAAGTCATTTTAAGTTAATGTAATGTATTATAAATCTGATGTCTTTTGCATACCAAATCCTAAATACTAAGAACTGGTGATGATTGAAATCCAGATATAATAATAAATGCTTGCTTTGTTTCTTCTATCTGTAACTTCCATGTTAATTACATATGAAAAGAAGTTTGTTTGTATACGTTTGTGAGAATTAATGTCATTATAGCGTCAACAAAATACACAAGTTTTCCATAAAGCTTATACGGGATATGCAAGTCTTTGATGTTGAGCTTAATCTAGCGTGAGGGCGAAGTTTAACCGCAGACTCATAAGCTCGGGAGCTTAGATTAAATATTTATCAAGTTTCTTTGGATAACTATGGAATATTAAAATGGTCAGTAACTTGGTAATAGTTTTATAACCAAGCATCTAGCCACCTAGGGACAAGATCTAAGCTTTAAGGAAATAATATAGCATTGTAAGCATTATTTTGGTGTTTTAGGAAGTTATGTCCATCAGACTGAATTACTACTTATATCGTAGAAAACGATCAAGAATGATTGGTTTCAGTACAGCTGTTGACAGTTACTTATGTACAGACGGCACGTAAGCTAAATACTGTAGCATCTATGTATGAGTAATAAGAGCGAATTCGCGACAAAAATGTACCTACTTTAAATATTCTGATGTCCTGTTAACTGCATCTTTATAATAAAAGTATGTACTGAATCTTTTGTGGTAAAACTGCTGAAACGGGGTATTATGAAGCATTCATTTTGCGGTGACAACGCAAAAAATAAATAACGCGTCCACCAAGACACTACACGTGACATGACACACTTTTCTTAACATGACAGGGTTTTCAATCTTTAGGGTTTCCTTTTCACCAGGTCAGCAAATGTGATCCTTTAAGACAGCTTTCACTTAAGGGCGTCATTTATGTAGTATGAAATTATCTGCAGTGCGTCTGTCGCGCGTTTGTCGCGTTGCTAAAGTCGCCTAAATGTGAGATTTATTGGCAACAAATACTGGTCGCGCCCCACGCATTCAGCGCCTCCCAGGATGGTGGGGGCACGAGCGGGGGCTACAATATATAAACGTTTGCGCGCCGCGCGGGGCCCTTCTCCTTTGCTCACGAATCCATACTGTCGCGGTTTCTACTTCCATTGCTCTGTATCTACTTAAATATTATTTTAATAGTAAACCTGTTATCTACCAGTCTACTTGAGTTGCTTATTCAAGAAACCTAGAAGTCCCTACACACATACACATTTGCTGAACTATTGAACAAATACCTACTTTATCATCCAAGCTGTATGCAGTAAAACAGTAGAAATATCCCAATTCAAGCTTTTTTGTGAAATAAATATTCTTCAAACAATTTTATCTCTAAAGATTTTCCTTTCAGCAGCATTTGATATTACACTCGATCCATCAAACGAAATACTACGAGGTCGATGCAAATGTCCATCATATTCCTTAAAAGCTACATTGACATGAGAAATGGAACCTCCTAATCTAGAAATAACGTCTCTGCCCAGCACTTATTGATGATACCTAATATCGAAAAAGTACGTTACTTTTTGCTCTCGTTTTTGCTTTTGGAAACTAGTGTAGTTTTCCTTTTTATTTTTCGTTAAAATATTGTTATGCGAAAACCGTTCAGTGGTCTACAATGGTACGAAAATTGACACCCGACAAACTTTGTCCGTTTTAACACACACGTTTTTGTTTTGACACAGAAATAGCGGATGATACCTGAAAACCTGTAGTTCTGAAATACAGGGTTGCCTTTCAGGGCTCCAGCAGTTCACCGAAGCCATGTAGTACCTATTTCAATTTACAAATTAAGTAGGTAATATACGTGTTTCTTTACTTTTTAATAGCTTAATCTTTATAAGGCTTGTTATAGCCTCATGATATCCAGTGTCTAGTCCAGAATCCAGTTCCATGTTATTAGGGACTCAGAGCCAGTATAAACTAAATAAGGTAAACATGCACTGACTTTGAGCTACGATTTATCTAGATTGTCCTACCCTGTCAAAGTACTCTCGATCCGACGACACACTTTCCATCTAACAGCAAAGTGATTCTACGCCGACGATGATTTATTATGCCACTTACAAAATAGCGAGTCATAGAGCGTACTATTGCGTAGTAAGTATGTTATTCTTTGGAGCATACGCGAGACGTAATTTTGTGTGTAAACAAACTTCATTCATAAAATATCAACCCTTTTTCCGCGCTCTTACCAGCCAGTGTTTACAGAGAAATGTTTTTTCTTTTGTCACGATGCTTTTGGGCGGGAAATGTAGGCATTTGGACAGACTGAAAAGGTTTTCGTCCCAAAAATATGAATGTTTAAAATATTTCAAAAGAGTTTCGTTAAACGTTTATTTTTAAAAACACATTTGTAACGCATATTTTGCTTTAAATGTGGCAATTTAGATCATAGTAATACATTGCTGTAATAATCTATTTTTTTTTAAGAAGAGTACAGTTTTAATGAAAGCTTGTAGAGAATATTACCCGAATGGAGTAGTGTGTTAGTGTAACAGTTAAGACGTATACTCATAAACGCGAGGTCGGACAAAAGACAAAACAAAAACTTATGAAATGTAATTAGAGTTTTAACTTTTTACTTATTATCGATTTATATAAGCACAAGTTTCATATTCCAAAGCCTTTAGGTTGAAAGAGCCTCCGTGGTTTGTGTTAGAACCCAAAATGAGCAAAATACCAAGCCCTATTGTGGAACCGGTGGAATACTGGGTCTGTGCCGGTATTCAAAGGGAAAATTTAGTGTTGCCGTCATAAAGGCCGAGTAATTTCACTGTTCCGTTCTATGCAGCCTAGTTCCGCTCTCAGGTATAGGTTTTAGTGCACGTTCATAAATGCGGAGCTTCGGTATATGTGGTGCAGGTCGTAAGCGGATATTATTAGTTGAAAATGAATCTAAGTTAAAGTCAAAAATGTATTTATTAGTCTGTATTTCTTCTATATAAGTTCAATCACGAAATGTTTGATCTGTTTAGGATCTTAACAAAGAAATATATTGACAGAATTTTTGCATTAAATATGGGATATGTTATGTAAAGCGGTCGCACTGGGCCCGCACTGCAGTGTAAATCGAAGTTTGGGCTGGAACAAGCGTTAACATATGCCGTAACTCTACCAGACTATTGGCATAATGCTTGAAATTTTAGGGCTTCAGGTGTAAGTGCATGCATGAATGAAAAACGCTTGCTAAAATCAGCTTTGGACTTTTACCGAGGTACTAGAATACCCGTTTGCATAACAATTTAAGCAATTATTTTTATGTTTACTTAAGCAGGCATATCCATGCTTTGGAAAGTGCGTTAAATGTTGGTCTTGGTTGATAATATAATACTTGGTGTGGCGTGTGTCGATAGGACCTTCGTGGTTTTATAACATATTGCATTGTTCGGATTTAAGGAATATCCCACAGTTGGTTCATAACGTTGCCATGCCTCATAGTTGGCCTGTGCTCTCCAGTTGGAGGTAATAATTGAATTATCTTTGTCTTTCCTTTTTTGAATGCGAATAGAAATGCTTCAAAAGTGTGCTCTCTGTTTGGAGATCCGCCCCACGCGAAGTGTGTACATGAACGCAGCCTTAGCCATAAATAATAGCACATTTGGAAATTCCTCTACACAGGATTGTGTGAATGAACATTTTTGTGTTTATAATAATATGTCAATTAAAATACTTAACAAGTTCGTAAGCAGCGTAGGCAAAGGTGAAGGCTGCACTTTATCGATGTGTTTTTTATTAATGACGAGAAATTGCAATCTTTACTTAGTTCTGTAAACTAAGGTATTTTTTTATGACGAGAACTATAAGTTAGTTTTGTAATATAACGATAACGTTAGTCGCATTGCGTAGTGTCGTAGTGTGTCGCATCACGTTTGTCTCTGAACATTCCGCGCTTACTAAGTATTTGCAAAGTTAGTCCATAGATTATTGGGTTCAATTCTCAAGAGGGTTGTATCTTCGTCTTCTTCCTCGATCCCTCACTGATGAGGATCGCGACCACATATTATTCTACCACCGACTGCGGTCATCTTCCTCTTTAAAAGGGGCGTGCAATTAGTTTTTGTGGTGTTTTTAATCCCTTTTCCGTCATAATTATCATCGTTTAAGTCAAATGATGTCCTTGGAAGTTCACTGCTTCCAAGGATTACCACAACCGGCCCAGCACTGCCCGCATCCAAGTAGGTACTTACCGTGACTTTCACCTGATCATCATACCCACATAGTGGGAGGCTTGCTCACACTACGTTTTCCGTCCCGTGGTCGCCAATTCCGTCACAATGCCATAAAATATCTTCTAATTTAACACTGCTTTACTCGTATTTATTTTCTACAGTCTACCTAGAATAAAGTTATATCTAACTACAGAAACAGGCTAAGATAAACACACAATAAATACCCAGAAGCAAGCAATAATTCAAAACATTAACGATTGGATGCAGTGTATTGCATTTCGCGCTGCAGCGCTGCATTCGAATTTATGAGCGGACTCGTGATTTGTGGACCGGAAATAGACCAGACACAAAGCCTTTGGTATTACATAGTTACAGGATTATAATAATGTACAGGAAAATGTTGTAGTCTGTAGGATAGTAGAGATCTCATTAAACGATTATTTATAAGTATGATTTTGAAAATAAGAAACAAGTTTTTGTGAGAGGACAATCAGGGGTTAAATATTGTAAGTTTTGCATTTAAGTGGCTCTACATTTTTTGTACCTATTATTCCACGTTATTGTATTTTTCACTAATAAATGCAACAATCGTAGTCTAACATAGTAGCGATGTCCATAATTGTATCTGTATCAACAGCAACCTCAAATATTGAGCTTGATTGACAGCTATAGCAGCATAAGACGTGACGTGACGGAAGACGTAATGTGGGCAGGCCTCCCACTAGGTGGACCGACGATCTGGTGAAGGTCGCGAGAAGTTCCTGAAAGCGGGCGGCGCGGGACCGGTCTTTGTGGAAATCCTTCGGGGGGGAATTTTTCCAGCAGTGTACGTCATTCGCCTGAAACGAACGAACAAATAGCAGCATAGCACAGGCATTTGTTTAATTAAAGACATGCAACTATAATGTTGTTGTCAAATCTGTTTTCAAGCTAGCACTGCATCGCGTGACAGAATCGTAGCTTTCGTGTGAGTTGCTGTCAGTTTTCACAAGCCGGTTGTTTAGGCTAATAAAAATTAAACGCCAACTGATGATAGAACAATACAAATAACTCGTTAAATACAAATTGTACGGTGGACAGCACATCAGTTTCTATACAAGTATTTGTAACAAAATAGCACCAGTTCTATAAAAGATACCGCAATGTTTAGGTTAATATGCTGTCGTCTGTAGTACCTACTAGAAATTATAGACCTACAGGACATAAAACTGTATTACCTACTGTACTAATTACATGTCCTTTTAATTGAGTACTCGTAGAGTAAACAATATTGTTTTAGATTTGATGACGGTAAAAAATCCTTTTCTTTTGTCTTTTCTCCAAAATTTTACTCGATGTTCTGGAAAATATTTTTGTCGCTGCAGAAAGCCCAGTCGTTTCCATGGAAATGGATGATTTCAGTATTGAAAGTAGATACCAATCTCCGACTTGACTACATACAGAATGTCGTGTGATAAAGCCTGCACTCCGTGTCCCGCCCAGGACTAGGGTCACCACATGACTGAATTTGATAGGATATGTTAAAAGATGCTATGTGCTGTCTGCTTTCATGTTTAAAAAGGTTATTTTTTGCAACTAACTCGATATTGTAAACTATTAGAATAAGTTCTAACAACCCGATTTGCGATTGCGATAGACGTGTGGTTGAGTGGATGTCGTAAAAGGTGACTAAGGACAAAATAATATGCCAATACCAGACCTTCCCTCGTCTGGCCAGCGTGGAAAATGTAGTCGAATAAATCCTCCATTTGCCTCTGGTAAATACGAACGAGGGTCGTGGTAGACTTATTATAATACTTACTTATAATGTTTATGACAGTCGCGATGTTTTAATTCGCCTATTGGATGGTGGTGGTGATAGTCTTAATTCACCTGGACCCTGAAATCCTGGAATATATTGACTGTTGCGGCTTAAAAAATCAAGAATACCTAATATGGATATGTTTTCCCAACGCCTGGTAACCCTACTCAGTCAGAACTCGAGTGGGCAGCTTTCTACGGTATGGAACCGTGATGTGTGCGGCACGAATTAAATTAGCCCGCCTGTACTGTGGTGTGACGTCACGCCGATGCGAAACCAGAGTTTATTAAAATTTATTGCAACCGCTGAATTAATTTGATGAAAAACGTGGAATAATTAATTTTTTGAATGTTATGGTATTTTTCGGTTATTATGGAACTTCGGCCATTTTTGTTTGATACTTACGCCCGTACATTACTATGAGGTCTCATAGTGCGCGTGGACACACAGGGTCACACACGAACCAATCACAGAGCTCTATTCAACGGTGTGAGTTCGATTTGCTGCTTCACTTAAGCTAGCATCGTTTGTGAATACGGGCATTAAGTAAGTAGTAAGTACATACTACTAAATTTTAGTTGATGCTGATATTTATTTTCGATCGTCGGTACACTATTACACTGGGTGTCTATTTACAAAAAAATAATAGCTGAATGAAAATGAAATATTACTGCGAAAATGTAATACAAGGGACATCTAGATGTCCCTTTGCTGTTTTGATTACTGTAAAGCCTAATTTTAGGCTACAAAAACATACCCTTTTTTTGCAGTTGGCTAATAATATAATTTTTGAAAGGGAATTTCGGAGTAAATCTGTCCCTCGGGCGAAGATAAGCCCTCTGGACGGAGGACGAATGCGTAATGGAGGGGAATTTATGACTCCCTAGGTACTAAATGCTTGTGACGTCCGAAAAGTTTTTAAACAAATTAATACTCATTACTTTCCCTTTCTTATAATAAGAAAATTCCAGGTTTTAAGCCCAGGTCCATAAGTTAGCACTTTAATAAGGACCATGACACCTTTAATGGATTTTATTTGTTTTATTTTGCAATACCTAGCCATTTTCATCAATTCTTTTTGTATAAACTAATCTTACTTTCATTCCTAGATGGTATTTAGTCAATAATGTACTTTTCTTTTATGTGTATTAAAGTAAGTCCGATTTGGAGTAAATAGATCCCCAATATTTACAAAGGCGATCGAGAAAGATTTGATAGTCATAGATACAAAGAGATTTCCCCGTTTATGGACAAAATGAAACGTAATATTGATTGTTGTTTAGGTAGGTACTAATGTTGGTGTGTTCCAAACAAAACTTACTCAGATATTTAATTGTAGATAAATACTACATATGTATATTTAAACTTACTTACTATATTTTAACTTTTTTTCAAAAGAACCTTTTTTGAACAAATAACAATTTTTCGAGCCTTCCTCTAACCAGTATATGTGGTGATCCCTAAACTGTCGCGCACAAATATTTATTAGAGAACCCTCGTCCGTTATAATGAATATGTCAATAATCCGCGGAAAACGGCCTTTTTCTCTTTAGGCAATGCAGATAGAGATTTATGAGTTGTATCTGCTATGTTTATTTAGTATTTTGTACTGTTTAGGCTATTTAATCATAAGATGATGATGTTAGTATTGTTATTCGACTAAAACTCTAGAAACGCACATAAAAAGTGATCCGTACAGGTTGAGTTTGGTTATGTTTTGTGGACTTCTCGAGGTAAAAGTAATCATAAACCAAATAATATACGGTTATACATCTATTTTGCAAATCAACGGCAAATCTCAGTATTATTTAGCGAATACCTACCGAACCTTTCAACCAGGCGGTTTAAAAAATATCCTAGACTTCATCTCACATCAGATGCGATTGCAGACAAATACCTGCTTTGTGCTACATAAAAATAACGAATTATTTTGTTTAGACATTGAATTATGTACGAGTAAAAATTGGAGTAAAATAACATTTTCTCTCTTGACAAGCGTTCAATACCAACATTCAATCATATTCAAACGCTTTTGACATTCAATAAAACTCGTTCCGAACACAGACCCTTTCCGATGCATGTGCATAATATTTTCAAAGTTGCATTTTCCGCAAGTGCGCCTGTCTAGGCGGGCGGAAATCTTAAGTTGCTCGTGAGGTTGCACAGTCAGCACTATTTTAGTTAGCGCATCTGAAGCTATGTGTTTGGCTATTTTAAACCTTATTGCATGTGCTTTTTGGTGTTTATTTGTTGACATTTTTTTTTAAATAATAGAGAGAGAGAGAGAGCAGAATTACAACAGGCTGTAATGCTATTATAAATTAATAACTAATCAAGATTTGGAAACACAATGGACTCGGCGCTGTGCGCCTGAAAATTGTTTTCTGCAATTAAAACTAAGAAAATGCAATGAACTGAAAGTAAGATTATAGTGACTGAAATTCTGACTAGACTTTTTAAATTCCTTCTACTAGGAATTTTTGAGATTTTATTTCACAAATCTTTTAGATGTGTTACTTTGTGCTTTTACTCAGGTATATTTTTGCTGTTTCTGAATATTGAGATTTAAGCTCCCTCAAGCCAAGACGACCTTTAATAGAGAGACTCTAAAGGTAATTTCAGATAGCCAAAGTGCGTACAAGCAAGGCGCAAACAATTTCGTAGAAATGTGAACTCACCTTTAAACCGGGTAACAAAGTTAAGGCAGCTCTTAGCACTGATACGATTACGTAACACTATCTACGCATCCAATTAATTAAGAGGCTCTTAATTATTTACACGCACCTCCTGAATAAAGCAGTCTTCAGAAGTATGGCTTTACTTTACTGATCATTTCTCAGCGTAGAGTCGTTTTTAATTTAAATTCATAAGCTTTCTTTTAATAGGTATACATATAAATGTACACGCTATTTTAGCCTTTCGATTTAAATATTTCAACTTTGAATACCGTTTTAGATTTACAAGTTGTAATTTTGAAAAGTTTGATCAGCTCTTATACAACTCTAATACGACTTAGGATCGCAAATGTTAACAATGTTCAATATCGTTTGTGTTTCGCTTCTGTCAAGTTCCTTTTGTTGTACAATCCCGATTTGTGGTTGCCAATTTTCATCTCGAAGCATACAATCAAAGGAAACTTGTTATCGTAAAGATTTCAATTTGATATTATAATTATTCCAAAGATGCAATGTTTGCTGGTGTATTTTATTTATGGAAAGGGTGTTTAACTGTAGGTAGGTATATGTAACCTGCTTCTGTATTTCCTGAACACTATAATCCGGGCGTTTTCAAGGCGAGAGTGAATAGGCACTTACAGGGCAGATATGTTCCATCCTAGAATGCATCTCACTTAACACCAGGTGCGATTGCGGTTAAATACCTGCCTTGTCTAGCATAAAAAAAAAACTTTAATTTGAATCGCAATCTCATAAGTTCTCTTAGTTTTTGTATCTAAATAAAATGTTGATGATTTTTTTATGGTCCTTTCGTAGAACTTGCTAGCAATTAAGTCCTAAGAATAGAAGAGTTGTGATCTACTATCAAAGATCTTCGTGGTAGGTCTTTATGGGTAGGCCTTTCATTTGATTTTTTTTTTCATAGCAGAGGCCTCTCTTAAAAAGGCTGAAGATTACTGCCATAAACTAAGCATGTTTTGGAATTTCTGATCAAGAAGATCAATATTTAATGTTCTTTAAAGGTCTACCTACGAGTACTACAAATGAATAACCTAGGTACACCAGAGATGAAATATTTATGTCATCCACCATAAAAATACTCCAATTTGTGGTCAATAATATTACTATTCAGAAAAAGCTGGATATTTCTTGAAAGTTCCGCCTACAAACGTCTAGACCAAAAGGAGTAGGAATTGAATTATTTAGCGATTGTTGGTTTAACTCGAATAAGGGCACCGGATTTATTTATGAACCATGACTTTTGTAAATGTGAGATATTGGACTATTTCAATGAATTCATAACTAAAGCCGCCTTGTTGTACAGTCGAGTTCATAAATAATTGTGGCAGTGCAAATGTTTCAAAATATTCGCGTTTTAACGATGATATATTTGAATACAAACTCAAACATAAATAAAATATAATCATATAAACTTGTTGCGGTACGCAGTTTTGACTGCGATATAATATTTTGTAATATTAGCACTGCCAATACTCGGCTGTACCTCATAATTTCATATAACTGGTGTAACGGACACAACGCCATGCAGTAGCAAATTTTTGTTCGTGGCAATGCAAATGGCGGAAAAAAGTGCTTGGAGCGCTTGTAAGCAAAATGCCGATCGCAAAGCGGCAAGCGCTATCACTGCTAAAAAATGAATGAATCACGTCACTATAATTATTGCAGTTAGCAGCGTTAGCAAACGTGTTCTCGCCGACAACTTTAATGTTTGTTTCTCAGCGCTAGCAAGCGCTTTTTTCCGACAAATATAAATCTTTTTATATTAGTAAATATAATACATTCCGCAATGTAAATGCCCTTCCAGACCTCCGCACTTCCGCTAGAGGTTTATTAAATCGTAATTAAATTCGCCGAGTGACTGACTGGCGATCAACTTTGTGTGGAAGTTGAGTCTTTCATCTTTTATTAAAGCTCATTTTGTAAGCTTATTTGTTGTTACTTGTTTAAACATGCAGTAATAACTTTCACGTTTACGTTATTTAGCAAATAAAACATATTTAGTTGTTACATACGTAGTTGTAGCGAGAGACGCATTTGGAAAAAAATCTAGGCAAAATTACCTACTCTAGATTAAAATCCAAAGTTATTCTCTGTAATTTTGGTTAATTTTATAAAATATCTATAAGTTAAGTAATTGAGCAAAAAAATCTTTCAGTACCTTACTAAGTAAGTATGGGTTTTCAAATATCTACGTAACTTAACACAAAGTTGTCCAAAGTTGTTTTAAACATTCGGTCAGACTTCCAAGCCCTTTCAAATTCAAGAGGTCTGACTAAGTACTACACAATCCGGTCAAGGGCTGCGGAGGCCTATTTGAAAGGCAAATAGGAAATTAAGAGTTTTTAGAGACGACCACTCCAATCTGTTAGGCTCTTTGATTTCTTTTAAACGTTCGTTGGAATGGAATAAAACGTTTCTCATCAATCGTTTGCACCATTTGTTTAGACGTTTTTGTTACGATTTAAATAATTTTCAGTTGATACTTTTGTAGTCATTAATTTTGTTAGGTATGAACAGAGGTGATTATAATCTATACCTACTAATATTTTTAAAAGGAAATGTTTAATTGATTGTTTTGAATAGGCCCAGAAATTACTGGACCGATTTGAAAAAATCTTTCACAATTAGAAATTGGATTCCTAAATTATTCTGATGAATACATGAGGAACGAAATTCACCGGGTCAGTTAAGGTATAGAAAAAGATATACTGAGTAAAGATTTAAATTTTAAAGAACCTAGTGGAAATGTTATACTCGTAGCTTACTATAGAAAAGTATACTGTATCGTTCGTTCGTTGCAGCCAAATGATGTCCACTGCTTTACAAAGGCCTCCCCCAAGGTTTTCCATAATGAACGGTCCTGCGCGCTGCCCGCATCCAGGCTCTTCCCGCGACCTTTACCAGATCGTCGGTCCACCTAGTAGGAGGCCTGCCCACGCTACGTCTTCCAGCCCGTGGTCGCCACTCGAGAACTTTCCTGCCCCAACGGCCATCGTCTCTACGAGCTATGTGCCCCGCCCACTGCCACTTGCGTGATCGAATCAGAAATGAGTAGATCCGCAGGAGAACCAAAGTAACCGACATAGCTCGCAGAATTGCTAAAATCAAGTATACTGTATTCTGCCTTTAAATTGTTACTTGCGAATTAGTAAATTAAATCTTACATGCGTTGTGCCAAAAAGGTAGAGGTTCCTAGAAGGTAGATAGAAGGGAGGTATTCCCATTCCTTTGAGGTGCCATTATGTTTACTAATAAAAGATTTTGAACTTTATGTTTACGAAGATGAATAAAAAGTACCAGGACAACATAACATAGGTCCGTTTCATTAGGTGTGCCTCAAAATGGGTAGGTACGCTTCAAGGAATACCTCGTGCAAAAGCCTATTTATTCTCCGAAGTAAACAATGGCCAAGTTGTTCTCCCAATAATTTTCGCTAGAAACAGTGCAGGGTCATTAGTTTCGGCTTTCTTTCCTCCAAGTTCAATTTGCTTAATCGAGCTACACCGGCCGATCTCTAACTGCCGGGTAATTTTATAGTTTCACTCCAGATGCAATTACGAAGATTGAAGTGAAATTGGATGGGGTTTTGTTGCTTTGGCACTAGTAAGGCTTTGCCATCATCCAGCAAGTCAAGCATCTGGCATCCTTGGTATATATTAAAAAAAAAAGATTGATGATGATAGATTGGACTTGGGAAGATAATGTTATCTTTGGCTGTTAAGTAAGGAGGATGAGTATAGACCTAGCTCATTAAAATTGTTGAAAACTGATAAAAGAAAAACCAAAAAAGCGGCTAAAGTTTATTAAGTACTTTAAGTTGGAGAAACACTTCGGCACAAAGTAAAGGCCCTTAGTAAAAATGATACCAGCGCAGGGCTGGGCGAGTTTCCGAGCAAATTAAATATAATTCAGTCCCCTTAATTTTCCGGTCCCAGACGACTTTTAACTCGTAATTATTCGTTACGGAAATTGAGTTACGAGTTCAACCCACTTTATCGGTTTTTGATGACTGTTAATGTACTTACTGCAGGCTGATGTTTGTCTACTTAAATTAATTGGGTAAGATTGCATTGATAAGTAGCGACGTTGAATATAAATTCGATTTATAGACTGCTCCTTGAGAGTAGCAGAAACCCAGAGTTAATGACTCTAAAGCATTCTGACGCCCTAATTCACACACATTACTATGAGGACGCACAGGGTGACACGAACCAATCACATAAGTAGCTCTATTCAACGCGATGACATAGTAAACCCCTTGGTGGACTCACACTGTGCCAAAAATATAAATGACCTAATAAGTTAAAACTTGTGGCCTAATTTATAAGTAGTTTTAGTAAAAGTTATTGCTAAACTGTCTCTAGCATTCTGCCACTTTAATATACGCTAAGTATCTTCGTTTGGATTTATTCCAAGTTATGTATTGTAGCTTCTAAAGTAGTAAAATGTTGTACGAAACCATTTCTATTTTCATTGCCAGATCCAGATCCAACACGCACTTAAAACCATTAGTTATTATCTATCTTTCGAAGTCCTTTCCTATTTAAAAACCTGCTTACTAAAGAACGATTTATAAGTAAATCATCGGAGCACTCGCGCAGACAAATTACATTACATTCAGCGGTATCCTATTCTGCAAAAACATACTGCTGTACTTATGAATCGGTCTCTCTCACACATGCTATTATTCCAGGGGAGTGAGTGAGTCAAAATAGACGACATTTCCGAAAGTTTTTCCTCCTATCACATAAAAAAAAAAAAAAAAAATTTAAATTGGATTTAGATGGAAGACCATTAGCTCCGGTTCTGAAGTAACGGATTTAGTACTAAATCACATGCATTTCGAGTTAAGTATTATTAGATTGGAAAATTTTGTGTAACTACAGAGTACGAGTACTTAGTTGGTAGTAAAACTCAGTAAAACTCATTTATTTCTGTAAGTAGGCTTTAAAAAAGCACCTTTACACGTCCCAGTATTAACCCTACCACTGCTTCAGGACAATAAATGGGTAAAGTATTTAGTTTTTTTATTCAATCCACTTGATTATTACAAATTGTCTTGGCAGGCAAAATAACCATTAAGTCATTTTGAGAAAAACTGCTTTTAAGTGCTTCTTTTTAGAAAATAATTCATACACATAATCTCCCTTTGTATTTGATGTGGATTAATTTATTTGATTCTCTGAAAGCTTTCAGATGTACGAGATAGACACAGAATTACTTTTTTACATAATATTCATATAGTAAACAGATGAAAACAATACAGGAACTGTAGTTCCTAAAATTGGGCAAGTTTCTACGTTTGGTTGTTAATTTAATTCGACTTTCGTAGAACAAGCATGTCGATAATGAGAAAATTTTCTTATCAGCATTCGAACCAAGCCTGAGCACGAATTTTCGATAATTGCTAGCGACATGACTAATGCAGATTATGCTTCAGAATATTGTTTTCTTGCCTAATTTAAGTGAGCACGGAAGTCAGGAAAGGTTGAGGAAGTGTACCTATGTAGAGTCGACGTCATTAATTTGTATTTAGTCGAGTTCGGAATAATTGAAATTGGCACAAAGTAGATGATGGAATATTAGACGTGCAGCTAGCGACTTTTACTACGAGTATAATGAAGATGATTAAAAAAGCATTTATCAAAATCAAACATGTTCAATCCTACTAATACTTATTATAAATGCGAAAGTTTGGATGTCTGGATGGATGTATGTTTGTTACTCTTTCACGCAGAAACTACTGAATGGATTTTGATAAAACTTGACAATATTATTTTTTATAACCCAGAATAACATAAAGTCTATAATTTATGACGATCTGTGACAGACTAAATTTCACGCGGGTGAAGCCGCGGGCAAAAGCTAGAATTACATAATCAAACTTTGTTTCGTTAAAATAGTCGCCACGAAGTATCAATGTCGTTCATGTTCATTATTTATTCTACTATAAAGAAAACAAATAAACCTATCCAGTAGAAGGGGTAATTTAGAAATTAGCGAGGAGATTCGATTCACTTAATTAACTTAGCTCCATTCTGAGCGCCATTAAAAATGCTTTAATAAGAGCTCTGGTACAGCCAATCAGGGCACGTTAGCGTTACGACGCTATAAAACCAATCCACAATTCCATTCCCGATGTCGTGTAACGTATGAGACACCCTTTAGTACGGTCACACAAAGGGCAGCGTATTTTTTGGGTAACATTTTCTTAATTTGTTTTTGCGTAGAGTTACTTATGTAGAAATAAAAACTATCTGGTCAATGTCGGAAGGAATCGTAGGTATGTTTGTCAATTTGTCTTACGCCCAGAACACACGGTGAAACGCAACTGCAACGAAACTGCAACTTCTAGTTACTTTTGAGTTGCATCTAAGTTTCTGTCATAGCGTTCGTTGAGACCACACTTGACGCGACCAGTTTGAAACAGGTCAAACTGGTCGCGTCATGTGTGGTCTCTCAACGGAATCTATGGTAGAAACTTAGATGCAACTCAAAAGTAACTAGAAGTTGCAGTTTCGTTGCAGTTGCGTTTCACCGTGTGTTCTGGGCCTAAGTATTTCGTGTAACGCTGCCTTTAGAACGGACGAATCTTAACAAATACGGTACTTTGTGGTGGAATCGAAAAGGGCAGTCTATTTTTAGGCCACATTTTTTCAATCGAATAGTAAAAAGCTTGAATAATCTTATATCTGTTCGAGTTGGTAGTCTGACTCTAGGTATATTATGACACGATTTATTTTTATCATTGTTTTACAAAAATGCTTCGTTCGTTTCAGCCAAATGACATCCACTGCTGGATAAAGGCCTCTGGATTGCTCTGCTGGATAATGGTAAATTAAAATGCATTAAGCGTTAATACGATACACTATAAAAGAAATATAAAATTTCAGTGTCTCTTATTGCATTTAATGACTCGTGTGCGATTCCCTTTAGTACGGCTACACAAAACAGATGCCGATACTTTGCCGAGGGAATTTAAGCCAAGAGCACCCCTTTCCTTAAATGTGTTTTATTGTACAATAAATTAAGAATTAAGCCGGGAGCTTGGTTACTAATTTATATCAATATTAATAAATGATCAATGTTTCTTTACGTTACTTAATTGAGAGCTAAAAGAGAGCCGTAATATTGGCCGTAATTAAAACATTGTTTGTAGTAGCTTCAGAGGCAGTACGGTTAATAATTTTAATTCAAACGCAGTGAAATGAGAAGCTACTCGTACTTAAAAACATTATTATGCCTATAAGTTTTGAGGAAATAACGTCCCATAGAGCGGAAATACAAGTAATTACGTTTGTACCTTTCTGAAAGCTACACATCTTTTTCGCGAAATCCTTTTCAACCCTTACTTAATCAAAAACCTAATGTGAAGGGTTCAATACCTAGTAATTAAATTGGACACAATAGCGATACAGAACGGGACCGCAGGATACCCGGGATTCAATCTGACGTTAATCCCGGGATGGTGGGCAATCATGAATGGGACCCGGAAGAGGAAAGATTTGTTCTATGGTGTAAAAGCTATTGGGCCGTTTATAATCCTTATTATAAGCTCCTATTTATATTTACAGATAGTTAATTAATATTGTTTCCATTTGCTAATGTATAGATGACTGCACATCAAATTTTAAACAGTGGTTATTATATATTATGAAGTTTTAATTAGAAATAGTTGCCTCAAAATGTAGGGCCTTCAGACACTGTACTTCATAAATCTATTATACGCGTTGTAGAGGTAAAGTTACCTATATCGACTATTGGCCTATTTAATCAGTCAGTAAGTACTAGTTGATAACTAGCAAAACTACTACTTAGTTGACTAGAATTTATAGCCTGGATAACTATATTATTCTTATGCCCGTTTTCACCGTCAGTCCCTAATTTTTAAGTGATCCTTGTGAAAACAAAATTCCTGTTATGTGTAATTCCTGTACCATATGGGTCACTTTTAAAAATTAGGGATTGATGGTGAAAGCGGGCATTAGTCATTTGTTATTGTTTGCTTCCTTCGTTACTGGTTTAGTCAAAAATCCCTCCTAATTATTCCCCCTTTTAAAATAATGTGTGTGGTAGAACGCTTTCAGAGCTTAGAGCCACTTCAAAAGGCTTTTTAAATAGCCTTTCAAATTAGACCCCCAATACATCACTGTAAACTAGGCATGAAAGCCAAATAGCCGTTAAATCTGTATCAGTGAAGTGAAACAACATTGGAGCAGAATTCATTTCATATTAGGCACCCGACCCGCGATAATGCGTCCATGGAACTGGATATTCTTTCGCTCTTGCTTTCGTATCTTTTTATTTAAGACCTAAAAGATGTGGGCTAAGAATAGAAAACATTACGGTGACCTTTTATTTGTAAGGTCTAAACTTCTAGGTATGAATGCTCACTAGGTTTTTCAAGTTATGATTTTTCAGGTTATGATTTTTCAGGTCTAGGGATTATCTTTTTCCTTTTACTGATTTGGCTTACTGCTACACATACGCCCGTATTCACAAACGATGCTTAATAAGTGAAGCAGCAAATTGAACGCACATCGTTGAATAGAACTCTGTGATTGGTTCGTGTGTGACCCTGTGCGTCCACGCGCACTGTGAGCTAGTACCTAATGTTTGTGAATACGGGCGTAAGTTACAAAATTTATTCTTACGAGTACGTTCTAAATCGCCTATGTTAGGATATAGAATTTTATCATGAGATGACATGTTGCTGGCAGGTTTTATTTTAAAAGTAAACAGCAATAGAATAAAGTTTGAAAATAATGACAGGTGTAGAAAAGCAAGAAAATGTGACATTGTATCATTGTATTATTGGATTTCGATAGACTCAGTTGAAAATGTTTTAATATTTAATATGTAATAGATTTTGATAATATTTTAATAATAAAGTGTGAAGTATTGAAGTGGCGTTATTATGATTGAAGAATAACCTCCCAGGAGTTGTGTAGAGAGGCACACTCCTCGAACAGGTTATGGGCCCAGCGTACGTACCCAGAGGGCTGTAAGAATTATCTCTTGAATAAGAAGAATGAAAGTTAAAGATCTATCCTGATTTTGTTTTTGAAAATTTTAAAACAACAATATGTCGGAAGAAAATTTTAAATTATCAACGTTATCAAAAGGAGAAGACTATACAAACTGGAAGAAGAAATTGATATTGTTATTGACAGCGAAAGATATAGATTGTGTTTTGGAAGATAATGCTGAGAGCAAAAAGGATTTTAATAGAAAGGATGCAAAAGCAAGATACATCATAATAAGCTCATTATGTGATAAATTTGTTGTATATGCATTGAATTGCAATACAACAAAAGAAATTTTACAAAAATTTGACACATTATTTCTAGGACATGAAGATACACAGATTTGCCAACTTTTAGAACAATTTTACAAATTCAAATTTTCAAATTCGGATTTGATGATTGACATAGCAGAAATTGAAAATCAAGCAATAAAATTAAGAAATTTGGGTTACAGCATAGACGAGAAACAAATCATGATTAAAATTTTATCAAGCTTACCAGAAAAATTTGCTTTTTTTAGAACTGCGTGGGAGTCAACCCAAACTTCGGAAAAAACATTAATAAATCTGCTATCAAGAATTAATCTAGAACTTACTATGCGAAAAGAAAATCAAAATCAAAATTTGGAAAAACCTGAAATGACGCCGTCTACGTCAGCAATAGAAACAAATGACAACGCATTTTTAGTCAAGAGTTGTTTTCAATGTGGCAAGAAAGGACACATTGCCAAGTATTGTCGGCAGAATATGAATGCAAATCGTGGATGGAAAAATAATAACCTGCAATGCTTCAGATGTCTGAAGTTCGGACACAAACATACGGAGTGCAGTCAACAAACGACCTGTATGTACTGCAAGCATAATTCTCATTACACGAAATTCTGTCTACAGCAACATCAGCATGTGAGTAATTTTATTCCTTTAAAAACAACTGTTGCGGCCGCAACGGCCGCCTCCTTGGCTGCGCGCACTGGCCAGCAAGAATATTTACTTTTTTTCGTTTTTCCTTCTGTCAATATTTTTCAACTCAAATGTCACTCGATTCTCTCGAATTTCTCGAATACATCAACGAGCCAATACAAGTTTTATTGTTTCAATATGTAGAATAATAACCTACAAGTTTTTTGGCCTACACGAGCCGGATACCAATACTTTCGAACTGGAGAAGAAGCGATACCCAGCGACCTCGATACACGTAATTTCTGAAGACTTCTCGTCGTGTCTTCAGAAACCCGGCCTTCGCAGCAACGAAACGCGACGGACGGGCCTCGTACACGTAACGTACCGACTATCATTCATTTTTCATTATCATAATCGTATTATTTTTCTCGTATTTTTAATAATTTCATCATGCCCGCGAAATTAAGCGAACTCGTGAGTAAGCGCGGCGTAATTAAAGCCAAACTCACACGATTCTATAACAAAGTAAAGGACGAATCTTGCATCGTCGAGTCAGATGTGAAAACAATTCAATTTCAATTCGATTCTCTAAAAGACCTTTATGAATCTTTCAATGAATTTCAATGTCAAATCGAATTCACAGACGTAGATCAGTTGGAGAAACATTTGGACGAGCGCGACGCCTTCGAGGGTACGTACGCAGAGGCACTGTCAATTGGTAAGCGTTTGTTTGCTGATAGCACGTTCGAGGAGGCGCAGTCTAATAACGGTCATAATGGTGTTCACATACAGGGTCTTAAGCTGCCAACAATATCGTTGCCGTGTTTTGACGGTAGCTACGATAAGTGGATAGAATACCGAGATACTTTTGCCTCGTTGGTGCATGACAACCACAATTTACCATTGATAACGAAGTACCATTATTTGCGAAACTCATTGCAAGGCAGCGCTGCCATTTTGCTGCAAAGTCTTGAGTTTTCGGCTCAAAACTATGCTGTAGCTTGGCAGCTCTTGAACGATCGATACCATAATAAAAGATTACTAATACATAATCACGTGAAGTCCCTTTTCTCAATTGATAATATTGCAAATGAATCGTATTGTAGTATCAGACAATTACTCGATTGTATGACGAAAAATCTCGCAGCGTTAAAATCGTTAGGCGAACCAGTTGATAGTTGGGATACAGTAATAATTTATCTAGTGTCATCGAAACTTGACTCTACCACATCGCGTCAGTGGGAAGAGCATCGGTCTAGTAACACAGTTCCTACTCTCGAACAATTTACCAATTTCTTGCGTGACAGAGCTGACTTACTCGAAACTATGTCCTCTAAACAATCGCAATCGTTCAACCCTACTCGTAATTTTCAGCCTAAGAAAGTGCTTTCGGTAACGACAACCAAAAATAATACAAGCGATCGTCCTTACTTCAAATGCCCTGTCTGTCAAGATGCGCACCCAATATATTTTTGCAAGAAATTTTTAGATTCATCTCTACATGAACGCGTCAAGTTTGTAGAGAAATTAAGTCTTTGCAAAAATTGCCTCAGACCAGGTCATACTGTTTCCACGTGTCGCTCACGAGGCTGTAAATATTGTAACGAAAAGCATAATTCGCATCTTCACGTGGATTCAGAAACTACGACCAATTCTCAGGCTGTAATGAAAATCGAAACCGCGACTCTTGACCAAGTGTTATTGTCAACAGCATCAGTGCGTATAATGCATAACAATAAAAGCGTACTCGTTAAGGCGCTCTTAGACTCAGGAAGTCAGTGCTCGCTTATCACGGAAAGCTTGTGCGAGAAGTTAGGTATTCAACCACGTCAAGTCTCAAACACAATACAAGGCATCAGTGGTAATGCGCAAGTTATTAATCGCCAATGTACAGTCACAGTTCAATCACAGGTAACAGACTTCAGTTCCACATTATCGTGTCTTGTCATTCCCCGTATCGTGGGTTCAATACCGAGTCAACCCATACGGGTCGATATGAACTTTCCTTCAGGTGTAGTTTTAGCAGATCCAAGCTTTACACAGCCGTCAGTGATAGACATACTCATAGGCGCGGATCTCTTCTGGACCTTAATTCAATCTAACCGAATCCCAGTCGCCCCCGGTTCTAATCTCCAATTAATTGAGACAAAATTAGGCTGGCTGGTATCCGGATCTATCTCGAATGTTAAAACGAACAACTTTACGTGCACTTTTCTGACTACCGCGCCATCATTTATTGAACTCAAGCATGTGACTCAATCATCTCGTGATAATATAGGCAGGTGTGCTGTTAATATTCGACTTTAGACTCGTACGACACGGCTCTAAATAATTTTAAACATCTCGAACGACGACTCGAATCGAATACACGAAACTGAATCGAATAATCGCGTATACATATTTACCGTTTCATATTTATAATCGTAAAAACACTCGTATCAAACTCACAGGGCTTTTGCCAGTAATCAAACTCGAGCAATCTTTACATTTATTAGTTCGACTAAGTCAAGCTGAATCGTTTCTCGTATACTCGATACTATGTTAAAGAATAACAAGCTTTCATCAAAAAGCTCACGTAAAATTATTACCGTTTCTCGATGACAGCTGGATTTCGGTAGAGTCGGCGGTAGACTCGAAAACTCTTATCTCGAATAGCGAAAACCATCTAATAATTATACAGTCCACTCACCCGTTCACAAAGCTTTTATTTCAACACGAATATCTCACGACCACAACATTTATTAGCTTCAATACGTACGTTTTAATTAACCAATCTGTGGCTGAAACTTAGCACGATCAATCGAATATATCAATCCACTTAGAAGCAGTCACCGATCATACCACGGAGTCATTCCTCATGGCCTTAAGACGTTTAATGTCGCACCGGGGTAAATCTACCATCTACTCGGATAATGGGCTTAACTTTGCAGGAGCATGTAACGAACTCCTTAAGCAAAAGCTCCAACATACCACTGCCAGTGTCTCTGACGCTATGGCATCTGAGGGCATCGCGTTCCATTACGCCAGCATACGCGCCCCACTTCGGTGGTCTGTACGAAGCCGTTGTCAAATCCGCGAAACATCACTTGAATTGAATTGTGTTCCGTTCACATCTGACATTCGAAGAGCTAAGTACTTTGCTATCGCAAATCGAAGCAATATTAAACTCGAGACCATTCATTCCCTCATAGGCCGATCATTCACAACGATTCCATATCACACGTATCATCAGGACAATTTGGACCGACTGACCCGTTACGCACGTATTGAGGCCCTCCGTCAACACTTCTGGAGGCGTTGGCACCACGAATACCTGCGACATCTACGACAACGCCACAAAAGGACGACGAACAAAACAACGTTGGACCTAAATAAACTCGTTCTTCTGAAAGAAGAAAATCTCCCGCCACTCAAATGGAAACTGGGTCGCATCACGAAACTCTACCCAGGACTCGATGGGATCAGTCGAGTGGCCGACGTCAGAACTGCCGAAGAAATCGTCCGACGAGCTGCTTGCAAGATATGTCCTCTACCAGACGAAGAGTAACATCACAAGAGGTATCATCTTTCCTGAATTCCATTTGAAGACTCGGCAACGTACCTAGCCTTCCCTTCAACGCGGGGGGCATGTTGCGGCCGCAACGGCCGCCTCCTTGGCTGCGCGCACTGGCCAGCAAGAATATTTACTTTTTTTCGTTTTTCCTTCTGTCAATATTTTTCAACTCAAATGTCACTCGATTCTCTCGAATTTCTCGAATACATCAACGAGCCAATACAAGTTTTATTGTTTCAATATGTAGAATAATAACCTACAACAACTGTGGACTTCATCCTGGATTCAGGAACCAGTAGTCATATTGTTACGTCTGAAAACTATCTGAATGACAAAGAAGACATAAATTATAGAATTATGAATGCTGATGGAAACATACATCCAGTTAACACCATGGGAAATATTTATACATACAATATTAAGTTTAAGAATGTTTTATGTGTACCCCAACTTAAAAAGAATTTATTATCTGTGTCTAAATTAGCTGATGATAATTATATTGTTAAATTTTACAGAAATCAATGCCAAATCATGGATCAGAACTCTGAGTGTAAGCAGACACATGTCAAAGTCAGTCGTGCATTCGAGGTCAGACAAAACATTCCTTATTAAAGGCTTCTGGCATCGTGCCTTAGGTCATGTACCTATGGGTCAATTTCCCAAACACATTTTTTGAGCGGCGTAGCTGAAAATCATATGTTTTTTATGACATAGAACTTTGATTTTTTTTTACACGAAAATATACAGAGGTTCCATTTTGAGGACAACATTATTAATGAGTATTTTCTTTTACAAATTCGACAAAAAATAATTGAACTAAGCGTTTCTAATTTTGGTGCAGTGTCCACATCCTTAATTTCTTACAATATGTATTTTTTTAGCTGAAGATCAAAACAGAACTTAGGGAAAAAGTATATTTTTGGATTATACAATCTATCTATTATCTAAGATTACCAAATTAAGCAAGTTTCCCAAATAACTGTGATTAAGTCACGTCCTTAAGTTTTGTCCGCGAAAAATTTATGATTTTGGTGTCAATAATGAAATAGCTCGTCAGTTTCTTTAAAGATCAAACAGGATTTAAACACTCCCATCATTCGTTAGGTTTAGTACCGCCCCCGCGAGCAGTGACGGCAGACGGGTGCAAGACCTCTGCGTCTTCCCGCCAAAAACGTAAATGTGTTGTTTTTTTTTAAACGGACAACAATTCTGCAATTTTGGTGTCTTTTTGTATAAGATTTCTAAGCTATTCTTTTTAGTTGAATTCCTCGTATAATGTAAAGGAACTGTTTTCATACCATGTGTTAAAATGTTATTGTTATATTTAAAACAGATTTCATATAATTTAGCTTTTTCAACGAGAATCTAATTTTGGTGAGTCAATTTTGGTGTTTTTGGTGGTGCACCAAAGCATTTTTAACCGACTTAACTCCGTCAATTGTGAACCGATTTTCAAAATTCTTTTTTTGTTCTATAGGGTACACTTATGTGGTGGTCCCATTATCACCAAGTCAGGATCTGATGATGGGATCCTAGGGAAATCGAGAGTAAACCTCAAATTTTGTAGGAATGCAATACGTTTTCTAAAGTTATTCAAGTAGTCATCATCTAATGTTGATGAGGTGATGATGGAAGGTAAAACTCCTTAACGCTTAGGAGTTGGAGGATAATTCTTTAAATATTTTAGGTAGGTATGTACATACAGTTGTATTATTTCAGGTATTTAAGATGAGCTGATGATGAAAGGTCAAACAACATAAGTTAGGAGTTAGATGATACTCAATACTCATTTGTTGATGCATACATTGACACATGATACATTGATACTTTTTAGTTGCCGATATTTAAAGTAGGGAGCCTGTATTTTGCTAGGAAGATTATTTACACTTGGATTGTGATTAAGACTATATATATATATATATATAGATATAGTCTTAATCACATTAAACATAGGTACTGTCCCTCTTCAGTGACAATAGCAAGGACTAATCAACTAAAAAGCATGAAAAAAAAAATTTTAACAAAAAAATTAAAACCGACGCCAACAATCACTTAATAGTAGAAAATAAGTACGTCGTTATTTATTTATTAGGACAATATACCATGATTAATATTTTTGGAGTCGGTGCTGGTAAATTTAAAACCATTTCTTGAGCTTGGCACTAAGATATGACCGACTGACAGCATATTTTCTAATTTTGGTGCTTTAATATAAATTTTGGTGTTCTCTTAATTTTGGTGTAAGGAAAATCTAAAAAACTACTGGACAAAATTTAATGTCTTAATCATTTTAGAAACAGTATAAGTTTCCAATAAATTTGATCTATAATTAAAGAATAAAAATACACAAATAACAATTTCCACCAAAATTAGGCAAAAATATGCACTTGTTGAAATTCACCCCTATAAACAAGACTAAAGACCTTGTTTTAGGTATAGATAGAAACTTAGTAGATGATGTAGACATCTGCGAAGTCTGCATACAATCTAAGCTGTGTAGAAAACCTTTTAAAACTGTTAGATATAGAGCTACTAAACCTTTAGAAATTATTCACAGTGATATTTGTGGTCCTATTGGAAAGGAAACATGGGATGGCTACAAATATTTTATTACATATTTAGATGATTACACACATTTTGTTAAAGTATTTCTTCTTAAAAACAAGAGCGAAGCTTTTTCTAAAATTTTAAACTTTATCAATTTGGCGGAAAATCATTTTAACACAACAGTTAAAACATTCAGATGTGATAATGGTGGAGAATACACCAGTAACCAATTTAAAACTTATTGTATTTCCAAAGGTATTAATATTGATTATACAATTCCGTATACCTACTCCTCAACTGAATGGTAAAGCTGAACGGTTAAATAGGTCCTTAATGGAACGAACAAGAGCTTTACTCTTTGATATGCAGCTACCACATGAACTATGGGGTGAAGCGGTTTTAACTTCTGCTTATTTATTAAACAGATGTTCAAACACAGTAAACATTAAAACACCGGCGGAGATGTGGTTTAATAGAATACCAAATTTAAAACACTTAAATATTTTCGGATCATTAACATACTTTAAAAATAATTTTCAGTTAAATAAACTTGACTCAAGAAGCAGTAAAGGGCTTTTAGTAGGTTATACTAATAACGGATATAAAATATGGGATCCTTTACATTTTAAAATCTATTATTCAAGAGATGTAACGTTTAATAATAGTAAGAGTGATGTTAGTGAGTTTTTAAAAACGTGTTATAGGGAAGTGAGACTAAGTGATTTAAATAATTTATTTAAAGAAATTAGTGTTGATATTAGTGATGAAGTTATTAATGGTGATATTAATGGTGATATTTGTGATGAAGTTATAAGCGGTGGTGTTGGTAATGAAGAAGTTAATGAAGATATTAGAAATGGTGTTGAAGATAATGGTGTTTATGAAGAAAGAGTTACTGATGTTTTTGAAGATAGAGTTGAAGATGTTGAAGTTGATGGTGGAAATACTGAGAATATTGAAGATTGTATTGAAGAAAATATAAATTTGAGAGGGGAGGTTAGAGAAGATTCAGCTGTTGAAGACAGTGATGGTTTAAGGATTTTACCAAATAGAGAGAGGAGATTACCTTCTAGGCTAATGGATTATGATTTAGAGAGTTCGTTTTTAACTTTTACGGAAGTTTTGAGTAGTGTTGATAAAGATTTATGGAAGAAAGCAATTGATGAAGAAAAATAATCTTTAGAGAATAATAAAACATGGGAAATTGTAGGAAGGCAGGAAGCAGGAAATAGAAAAATAATATCAAGTAAATGGATTTTTACAATAAAGCCTGGTGGAAGATATCAGGCTAGATTAGTGGCAAGAGGTTTTTTACAAAAGTATAACATTGACTATAAAGAAACATATAGTCCAGTGGTAAACACAACAAGTGTTAGATTGTTGTTGGCTATTGCAGCTCAACAAGGGTTTAAAATAAAGCAGTTCGACGTGAAAACAGCATTTTTATATGGGGAATTAAATGAAGATATTTTTATGGAGATACCTTTAGGATACAACATAAAGGACAAGGAAAATAAGGTGTGTAAATTAAAGAAAAGTTTGTACGGGTTGAAGCAAGCGCCACTTATGTGGAATAAGAGGTTGACGGAATTTTTGAAGAAATTGGGATTGATACAAATGAAATTAGATCCATGTGTGTTTCATAATAAAAATAAAAATATATACTTAGCAATTTACGTAGATGATGGTATTTTAATTGGTAAGGATGAGATATGTTTAAATAAAATAATAAATCAATTAGAAACGGAATTTGAAATGCGGAAATTTGATAAAACTGAAAAGTTTATAGGTTTTGATGTGTTAATTGAAGAAAATTTTATAAAAATTTTTCAGGAAAGTTATATAAATCAACTTTTAGATAAATTTAAATACAAAAGCTTAAAAGATAGTAGTCATCCAGATATTTTGATAGATACACATCAAGAGGGGAAAGGTGGTGATGATGATGTGCATCGTTATAGGCAATTAATCGGCTCGTTGTTGTATGTCTGTCGTTTCATGTTGGTTATTGTAGTAGACATCAGGAACATCCTAATTTGAATGATTTTGCAAATATAAAAAACATTTTTAGATATATTAAAAATACAGTTAGCAGTGGTATAAAATATGTTCGTGGTAGCGATCTAAGTTTAAAAGCATAATGTGATGCAGACTTTGCAGGTGATCCTGATACTAGGAAGAGCACGACTGGTTTTGTAGTGTTTTATGGTGGTGGTCCAATTCACTGGTGTTCTCGCAAACAGTCAGTAACTGCTTTGTCTAGTACTGAGGCTGAATATATATCTGCAGCCGAGTGTATAAAAGATCTGCTTTACATTCAGAGTTTGATTCATGAGTTGACAGGGGAGTTACCAAAAACACAATTGTTTGTTGATAATCAATCAGCAATAGTTTTGATTAAAAACGGAATCTTAAATAGGAGGAGCAAGCACAATGATGTGAAATACCATTTTATTAAGGAGAAATTAGATAAAAATTTATTAGAAATTTATTATTGTCCTACTAAAGACAATTTGGCTGATATTTTAACTAAACCACTGGATAGAACAAAGTTTTTGAGACTTAGACAATGTATAGTGAGTGATACATAGTGGACATTTGTGATGTGACGAATTATGTAGGTTTATTAGAATATAAGGTTTTTGGGAGTTAACTTGAAATTTTAATTTTAAGTTAGTTATGTAAGGTGTTTAGGTTAATTAATTCAAAAGTATATTTGTTGTATGGTTGTATTAGGTAAGTTAGTTAAGTTGGGTTTTAAGGAGTAGATAGGTAGTTGTTATGATTATATAAAGATAAAATTCAGAGGGGATGTTAGGATATAGAATTTTATCATGAGATGACATGTTGCTGGCAGGTTTTATTTTAAAAGTAAACAGCAATAGAATAAAGTTTGAAAATAATGACAGGTGTAGAAAAGCAAGAAAATGTGACATTGTATCATTGTATTATTGGATTTCGATAGACTCAGTTGAAAATGTTTTAATATTTAATATGTAATAGATTTTGATAATATTTTAATAATAAAGTGTGAAGTATTGAAGTGGCGTTATTATGATTGAAGAATAACCTCCCAGGAGTTGTGTAGAGAGGCACACTCCTCGAACAGCCTAAAATCTTTTGAGGCGAGATACGGATTGTATCGGTTCGTTCGTTCGTTCGTTTCAGCCGAAAGAAACTGTCCACGTTCGGTACAAAGCTATATTTTAATAATGAAGATGTATTAGACTTTGTGAAATAGTATTCTATAAATAATTCTGCATTGTCTACCTTAGTACAAAGATGTCAGACCAACCTGTAACTTAATATCTTTTATCCTAAAGTATTTTCTTTCACTAATTAGTCAGTTAAGTACTGTAATTTTACACCCTTTGAGAACCAAAGGCTCTAATTTGGTTACTAATAAACAGGCTTAAGTAACTTTGTCCGTCTTTTATCCCGAGTTGCCGTTGATAGAGACGAAAATCGCGTAATTTTGAAATCGTTTAGCATAGTAAGACCCAGCGTTATGAAATGATTGATGTTCAATTGAATTTAGGCATTAAAGCGTTTATTGAATGGTTCTGCACAATCATTTTGTATGAAAGCCCTTCGTAGCTTTGGAACGAGTAACGGTGGGTAGGCAGTTAGGCACAATCTGAAGATTTGTAAGGTAGACATAAAAGGACTTATTTATGTGGACAAGCGAAGATAATGTTAATTAGAAGCCTCTGTACTTTAGTATAGTATTAGTACGTAGTTACGTACATTTATAAAGGTAAACAACACACAGACAATATCTAATTCATATAATTTGTGTGCCTAATATAGACAAATATTAATTAAAAACGCACAGCTGAAGTCACTGAACGGATTCTGCTGAAAGGTACGTAGATGGTTACTAAGGCGTAGGGAATTAGGCATCCTCTAAGAAAAGCTTTTCTAAATGTCATCCCCTAGGGGATAAAACGGAGGTCCTAAGTTTAACACAGCCAAAAACTAGTAATAAGTAAGTACTTACCTATTTTTTTAAGGCTGATCTTTGGGTCTTGACTTAACAAGTGTCGAAAGATGGCACATTGTATTTGAGGATATACAATGGACTCTTAACCTTATTAACTCCGTTAAGTAGAGCGTTCGATCCAGGGGTGTTAGGTTCCATAATTATTATTATCCTGAAAGAGCAATGTTATTAAGTTTAGTATCATTTTCACTGTCTTCATCTAATAATCGTATTTAGTTTTTAAATAAGAAGCTGGTGATGAGAATACGATAAGCAAAATAATATTATAAAGTTTTATCCGAAAAATCTTGTTTAGATCTCTAGCATAATATGGAAATTCCCAGTTATGTTGTCGTAAACTTAAAAATATACTGGGGTATGGGTCGAGCCGAGCAAGTGTCGAGATGGGCTGGCTTAGAGATGTGCATCTTTCGATAGTCAGGATGTCGATAACTTACAGTTAAAACTATTTTCTTTAAATAAAACTTGTCAAAAAATGCATTTTTTTCTGGGTACCTACTGGAAATACGCGCTCTCGCTCTATTGAGCGCGTTTTCAACGCCAACCAAAACCAATAAGGTCTCCACAAAAACAAAGTCATCAAACTAAACAAAGTAAGACATCTAACATATTACAAAAAGTTTACATTCTGTTACACAAAATAAAATAAATTGAACTTACTGCGTTTAGCCAGTTGTCTTCTGAACTCTTCTTCTTCTTCGTACGATGAGGTTGTCGTGCGTGGTCTTGTGCTTATCCATTGAGCTTGAATTTTTGTTCTGACATAGCCCGACGGATTAGCAAGCTAAAGTGGCAATGGGCAGGGCACATAGTACGCAGAACTGACGGCCGATGGGGCAGCAAGGTTCTGGAGTGGAGGCCACATACCGGAAAACGCAGTGTGGGACGTCCACCCACAAGGTGGACCGACGATCTGATTTATTTATTACTCCAAATGTCGACAGAGAATAGTGTTACATCACTAGCCCACTTGCTTTTATAGGGCTCCCGGGAATTCCAGGCATTGCCAGGAACTCCATGAACGTATAAAATCAACGCCGAGTAAAGTCGGTTTTTTATTCGGGAATACGTGCATCCTCGTTCAAAAGGGACTTTACGTTTGGTTTTTTTATGTTGATAAAATGAGAGTTAGATAGTATTTCCTCTTTTTTATACGTATACTGAATATAAATTTAAATTAAAGCATTTGCCTTTTACTATGTCCATTCGCTTCAGCCAACTTTTTTCGTAGGCAAATGGTGGGCTAATGAATATAATTAAAATTGAATAAAAATTATGGAACTTTATAACTTCCTTTTTTAAAGTAATAATGCTGTATAACTTTAAAATGTACGAGAAAATGTTTGTTATTTTAATTACAGACAGCAATACTTTCTTATAATGGAGATGAGTTCAATTTTCGTAAGTATAAATTGTTATCAAGTGTGTATTGAACAAAATAGTGGCTCAAAGAAAAGGTGAAAGCGGAAGTGGATTAAGTAAATGCCATTATTATTAATTTGACAACAAAAAACAAAAAATCTGGTTTATAATTATTAACCTTACCTAACCTAACCTTACCTTATCAAAATTATCTAGCGTTAGTTTGATAACTTGAAAAAATCAAAATGCCAACCATATCTTGATAAGAAATATTTTAACCAAAATTTTTAGAACTAGCTATTTAAACCAATATTTTGAAACAGCTGGGTACCTATATTTTTAAACATACATAATCTAGGGAGACGCTCACATAGGGATGTGCGCGTCTCACGTAAATGACAATCATAAAACAAAGCAAAAACATTTTATCATGTCAAAGTTCTTACATCTTGTGGCATCAGTAAAAACGTTCATGCCATATGAATACTTATCCGCAGAGGAGCAAAGTAATTGCCATCGTTCTCATCGGTGCTTACGGAATATTTTCTCCATGTACTCTCTGTAGCCTTAGTACTCCATATTTTAACTACAATAAAAAAGGGATAGTAAATTATGTCAACTGGGAAGGACAGACAACGTCAAACTTTTCCCATTTTCTTCTGATTAATTTCGTTAAGGTCCAAAGACACTTCGTGATCTCCTGGGACTAACTCAACCTTTGCTGTTATATTGGCGGTCAAACGTGATCAATTTTACTCCAGTTATGTAACAGGGCTAATGTTTTAACACATCAGTGGCCTAATTCACGTATTTTGAAACAGTCAAAATGTCGTTGACGTTTAGAAGTCGTCCTATTGAAAAACAGTCCTAAATGCGTATGACACGTGTCATTTTAATAGAACGACAATTCATTACTGTTTTTATTATAAAGTGAGTCTGAATAAGATTCCTGTTTTTGATACATGGATTTCACCATTGTTTGTAGTAACAACTCCAGTTACAATTCTAGACATCGATGGTTGGATGGGAAAAGGCTTAAAGTACTTAGGGGCACATAAAGCAAAGCACTGTACAAATGCCGTCGAAATAGATTCTATTTTGCCACAATAAGTATACAGTAAGGTCTACCACACAAACTTCCATTGTGCTATAAAGGCGACACAGTAATAAGTGCGGGAGTTTGGGACATATTGTTTTGATGAGAGTTGCGTGCGTACGCGCGATTACGGTACTTACGTTTCACATGAGAGGAGAAGCGGGAGTTATTTTTACGCTGATTACAAATGGTCTAAGACAGTCTAAGTATTTCACATATTTTAGAAAAAAAGTAGATACTATATCACTACAAACATCAAAATGTTTTATGGTGAATAGTTTTAAGTAAAATTAAGTTTATGTAGACATAACCGAAGTTATTTGTCAGAAAAAGACAAATCAGAGTGCTATTACTCCGTTAACTTAACCTCTACTGGTCCTGGAAGGTCCTGGCTCCATAGGAGCAGTGAGAACGAGAGCTGGGAACATCCCGTATAATATCCCTGATATCCCTGGACATTTTACACTACGCTTCTAGTCCCAAACTAAGCAAAGCTTGTACTATGGGTACTAGACAAGAGACAACGGATATAAACATACTTAAATACTTTTTTTTTGTAAATACATACATATTATACATAGTAACACCCAGACCCGTCACAGAAATTAAAATTCATAATTTCAATTTCTGCCCGGCCGGGAATCGAACCCGGGATCTCTCGGAATAGTAGTCCGTTCCGAACCACTGCACTACACCAAACGGACGACAAACCCCGTAATCAATAAATAAATATCAACTACAAACTGCAAGTCTTTAGTGCATAAACACAACGATATTTTATAAATCAAGAAAACCGAGATTAAAACAACAACTATTTTCTTTCTAAAACTGCTGAAACGATACAGATCCATTAGTTGCCGTATTTGAGAGGCGCTTCGGCCTATTGTAGGGAGGCCTTGACCCTGTCCACTCCAGAGAACCACAGACTATAGTACTAAATAGATGTGGCACTGCAGTTTGTTATGTGGCAAAGGAAAAATCGCTAAAGACTGATTCTTCGATATGGGCAATTTCTTTCGGAGGACTATATTTTAAAGGCTTTTTTTTTTCTTGGCTTTCGCGGTTTGCGTTTAGTCACAACGGTTTTTAAAGGCTTACATTTTCGTAGCCAGTCGTTCCTTAAACTTCAACACAGCGAAACTGCATTTTCGTAACTTTACAGGACAGAAGAAAAACGATATATTTTCATAAAATGTCATAAAAGAAGTCGAATTCTTGTTTATAATATAATAAACATTTGGCTACGAATACACGAGAGGAACTACGACGGGACTACAACGGGCTACAATGGGACTACAACGGGCTACGACGGGACTACAACGGGCTACGACAATCGCTACGAAGTTGCTACGACGTAGCATAGATAAAAGTATGAAGATGTAGACTCGTAGCATATTGTGTAACATTGGTACAAAATACCTAATATTTTATGAACTGGGATATCACCAAGCATGAATGTTTATGGCATAATGGAAATACAATTTTTAGTTTATGTATGTGTATTGCAGTCAATCGATACGATAAAATAATACGTAACATTAATAAACGTTGATTTTACTACACGATCTAACTATTAATTAATTATTGTTCTACTTCCTTATGACCCTGTTTTACTTACTAATAAGGTTCAGAGAAGCTTAAATGTTAAAACAAAAGGAAAATAGGTTCCAGTTAAAAAAGTAAAACCAATGGGCGTAGTTTTAGATTTTAATAAAACTCTTCTGATTTTCAATCGCATAGATTAGGTACATTAAATAATTTGAGTTACAAAATAGTTTTAATTATTCTCTAATTGTATTATTATAAACCTTAAATATTTATATTATCTACTGTAGATTTACCTAATAGATTTTGTAGCACAAAAAGGGAAATAATTAGTTGACTAACTTAAATTATGTTATTTTTAATTTGTAACATTTTTTGTTAGATGATAATTTACATTTAGTTTTTGAGTTCGGAAAAAGACATAATCAGAGGGTTTAAAAATGTTTCAAATTAATATTACCATAGTGACAACTTTATTTACATTGTCTAGTAAAAATAATATAGGTAAGACAACATCGGACTGTCAATTTCTTTCTCGAATTATTGTGGTGAATCTAGTGTAAACACACTTGATCGTGATTGAAATGTCTTTATTTTATACCATACAACTCAATTGATATCTTATTTAATTCATTAATTAACTGGTTGAAAATAACAAAATTAAAATATTTATTAGTATGTACGCCCTTTTCAGGGCACTTTTATACACGTCTCAAATATAGCTTGCCCTACCACCACTTCGGGACAACATATGGGTTGGTGCTAAGAAGAAGTGGCCGAGGAAACTTATGCCCGTTTTCACCATCAATCCCTATTTTTTAAGTGACCCCTATGAAAACAAAATTCCTGTGTGTTACCATAGGGGTCACTTAAAAATTAGGGATTGATGGTGAAAACGGGCATTAACCTTTATCAGCATCTTTTTCCATTAAAGAATAATGCAGGATGTTAATATTTATTTTGGAAGATAGAAGATCTGGCAAGTACATCTGCTTAAAAGGTCTCAAAGGCATTTCCCATTTCCGGACGGAATAGAGATTAGAATATCAAATGTATTTTGGAAGTTGAATCGACTTCTTACAATGAAAACGATAATCCTGAAAAAAGTGCCTTATTCCTACTGAAAAAAGCAGTTCATTCAACGACGCGTTTTGTTCTCAACAAGTAGTGTAATTGACTGATAATAAAATTGTTAAAAACATCTTTCTGGACTCTAGGCACCTAGGTATTTCATATTTACAACATTCTATTACAAAGTATGTGTATTAAGCAATAAGTTGTAGCCAGTTCATTTACATTTTTTTTTTCTAATTTGATTTTGGGGATTCTTTAAGACACGACTTAACAAGACAATAACTTAAAATTAAATTAACACGACAAAGAATA
The DNA here is from genome assembly GCF_963855985.1 of Ostrinia nubilalis. NCBI lineage: Eukaryota > Metazoa > Arthropoda > Insecta > Lepidoptera > Crambidae > Ostrinia > Ostrinia nubilalis. The sequence goes on along the minus strand of NC_087097.1, from coordinate 4,143,857 downwards.
ACTTAATTAAATTAACATAACAAGGGACAACTCAATTCTATCTCATTAAGTAAGTTTCACCCAATATCTGACTGAAAAGACGTTTCTTAGTATCTCCATTAGAATACGTAATTATTTGTACGTGCTTAATTCGATGAGACTAAATAATTTTTCAGACCAATGGTGGAATAGAATTTGAAAAACATAAAATACTTATCAAGGTACCATTTTGCATAAGTGACGATTGATTTCTCAAGCTATTGTTGTGTAGCTTAGGGCACTGCACATTAGCCATAACATAAGAATGTTTTTAGTGTTATTAAAATTATTTTGCACAGTATTTCACCACTAAGAATCTGAGTTTACCTACGAAGTCTTAGAATAAAATACAGGACGAATTCGACAGGGCCAAAGTAAATGTTAAGTAGGATCAAGGAATATTTCCAGCTTAAAACCTTTGTAATCTACAATAAACATTTTGGTAAAATTTTAGTTAGGTACATACTTGTTCTGTATTTATTATTTCGATTTCATATTTCAGTGAATCTATTTCGATGTGTTGGTCAAAAAAGGATTAGTGAAATGCAGTTGTATTTTCAATTCTCAAACCACAGAAAATTTAACTAGCTTTGCAGCTGCAAATCGCGTACAGATTTATTTCCCTGTTTCATATGACGTAAGGTCCAAATTATTACTGTAAATACTCGGAATTTCAGATTTAGTAAACGCTTGCTTTTGATATGGTAGTAATGTGGCAGTTTTGTCGAACAATTCACTAAAATAAATTCTGACCTTTTTTCTTTGATTGTGTAATCAAAAAGGAGTAACTCATTGACTTTCAGCGTAGTTTAGACAAGTGTTAAAAAGCTAGTTATCCACAATATTTTACCCAAAGAAAAAAAAAAGTTTTGAGCTTCATACAACATAAGGCATGTTGTCTACAGAACCTTTGTTTACCATAAGATATTAGTTACTAACAGTAGAATGTTCCTTAGATTAGCACCACACGACTAATAGCGTCCGACGCTCTATAGAAAACTAATTTGATATATAATTTTGTACATTCAAGAGCAATGAGACTTTGACCTTATCACCATTTTTTTTTACTTTTTATGACGCAAATATTAGCCCAACTCTCTTTACTTACTTTTATAACGCAAATCGTACATTTGGCCCATACAGATTACAAATAGTCCTCGTCGAGTTAATCTTCGATTATAGTAAAATATTTTTGGCCATATTATGAGTAACATGTTACATAAGATACAAATTTATGACGTATGAATTAAACTTGTCTGTTAAAGTTAACAAAGGAGAGTTGTGACATCGTCGATTTTTTGAAACTTATTTATTGCTAGCGAGCTAGTAACAGTGTGCGTTTTTCAATTCAAGTCTTGAGTATCAATTCTCATTGCTCGTGACTGTAGTTACATTATACAGATATGACAAAGATAGAGAGAGAAGACGCTAAGTTTTTCTACAGGAAATTGAAAGGTAGATAGAGTTTATCCTAGTTCTATACAATTTAGTTATACATAAATACATGCATTAAGAAAAATACATAATATCGATGGTGAGACTTAATCGAATAGTTTGCTGTACACTTATTTAATGAACTAAATATAAAAACTAAAATATTATTCCTATTAATTACGAGAGAGAGCTCTTAAATATCTTTAAGAAATAACTTAAACCATTTAGACATGAAGCAATTAAATATTAATTTGATAAAACAATTAACTAACTTAGTGGTTTCTAGTTCTAACACCAAACTTTAAAAGTAAAATTGCATTTTGCTTCAGTAACAGTTTAACTAAGTTATAGACGGTGAGCTTTTTTGTGATTTTGTGTGGTTTTAAATTCATCCTCATGAATTTAAATTATTTATCGAGAAAGTCTTCTGTATGTAGTAGGTACATAATTTTTTTTTTTAAATTATGGCGCAAGTATGAATTTGGAAACTGACGACAGACGACCAACGTAAGTAAGTGTGGTTCAGACAGCGATAATTGCGCGGTTGCTGGTCAGTTCTCGGACATTTTACATCAAAACTTAGCCGCACGGTTACCGCCTCAGTGCATCGCCTATGAGAACCACCCAGAAAGTTGCAATCATCGCACTTGCAATACCTTGATCGCAAAAACATTTCTAGTTGCATCACTTTTGGATGCAGTAACATTGTTGCCGTCATATTCCAAACCCACACTTTACCCGAAGGTTTTTAGCCATAATTTCATGAGTTCCACGGATTTTCCAAACTTTTAGATAGTTCAAGCATCCCAAACTAAACATTAGTGATAGTGAGTCTCCTCGGACTTCTCGGTCTATTCAAGTTGCTGCCCGACCCTCTGACATGGACCTGGACTGCCCCTGGCATATCCACCTGTGAATGTAGACTGGCAGCTCTGGAAGTCCGGGGCGAGGGTACGCAGACGCGAAGGTCTACTGCGCTGTGCAGGCTGGCGGCGCGAGAAGACCGGGGGGTCACGGAGTGGGACACGTCTAGGGGGCCCTCAAACCGTAACCGCACAGTTATCGCCTCAGTGAGAATTACCCAGTAAGCGCAGTTATCGCAAACTTTGCATTGCAAATTAACAAATTACTCTTAAATAAAGTAGCATGGTCGTTGCCACCATATTCCAACTCACACATAAAGAAGACTTTTAGCCGTAATTTCATGAATACCACGGATTTTACAGATTTTCTAAGACAGTTCAAGTAGCTCAAACTAAACATTAGTGATAGTGAGTCTCCTCGGACTTCTCGGTCTATTCAAGTTGCTCCCCGACCCTCTGACATGGACCTGGACTGCCCCTGGCATATCCACCTGTGAATGTAAACTGGCAGCTCTGGAAGTCCGGGGTGAAGGTACGCAGACGCGAAGGTCTACTGCGCTATGCAGGCTGGCGGCGCGAGAAGACCGGGGGGTCACGGGGTGGGACACATCTAGGGGGGTCCTTCAAACCGTAACTGCACAGCTACCGCCTCAGTGAGAACTACCCAGAAACCGGCAGTTATGGTACGTGCCTAGCCTTAATCTCAAAGACATTGCTAGTTGCATCAATTAACAAATCACTCTAGATGCAGTAGCATGGTCGTTGCCGCCATATTTCAACTCACACATAAAGAAGACTTTTAGCCATAATTTCATGAATATCACGGATTTTACTCAAAGATAGTTCAAGTAGCCCAAACTAAACATTAGTGATAGTAAGTCTCCTCGGACTTCTCGGTCTATTCAAGTTGCTGCCCGACCCTCTGACATGGACCTGGACCGCCCCGGGCATATCCACCTGTGAATGTAGACTGGCAGCTCTGGAAGTCCGGGGCGAGGGTACACAGACGCGAAGGTCTACTGCGCTGTGCAGGCTGGCGGCGCGAGAAGACCGGGGGGTCACGGAGTGGGTCACGTCTAGGGGGGGCACTAGGGCTGGTAAGTCGGCGGCGGAGCGCGAGCGCCGTGGGGGGCTTTCTGGGATGAGCGCCATGCTGCCTACGAAGACGGAGTTCTGGAAAAGACGACATGGTTTGTAACGAGAACCTACATTACTTTTTAGATTTATGGCGCAGTATTTTAATAAAATATTTTTTGGTTATCATTTCTTATAGCTTCTTAATTACAAGCTTTCTTTCATTGAATGCTGTATTTACCTGTAAAGGCATATCTTTCAGATTTCAGCTCTCAATTCATATAACAGTGAATGTAAAATGATATGTTGTTAGTAAATCTTTAAAATAATGTAAAACTGAAGTTTTTTTTACATTTTAGAAAAAGATGAGTATCAATGAGGAGCTGGAAAATGCTAGTTTGAACGGTAGGAATACTGTTCTCAAGATATAATCACCCCAGTCATGAATATAAGAAATATTACACAGAATAGCCCAAAATTTACCTGTCTAGGTCGATGAGCGGAGAGGTACCCACACGGCTGGTAGGAGGGAAAGGCCACGCCGCAGTCGTATGACACGCAGCCTCGCGCTAGTGACGGTCGGTGCTGCATAACAGAGCACAGATTAATATGATCAAAAAGATAAAAGTGTCGAAAATATTAAGGTGCCCACATGAAATAAGCAGTAATTTTTAATGAAAAAACGTACATTAAATTTTTACTTTTCTGTAACAGGAGTAGATTTAAAGACACACCACTAGGTTAAAAGACAATTTGTAATGTTACACTGTAATATAGATAGTGGACACACAGCACAGTGTCCATGTCTCACAGTGAGACATGTACCTAAAGATAGTGGAGTAAATTAAGCTTTCTTAAACATGAGACAGGTACTTTTAAACTTAGTTTGATGATATCAACGAATGGTACTGCTTTTTTAACTTACATGGGGAGGGACCACGACCGAGCTTTCTGCAAGCGCGCAACTTTGTCGATGCTGCTGCTGGAACTTCGGCTGGTACGGCTCTAGCATCCTGGGAAGTTCATTATTTCATTATCTAAATTCCTAACATTCTAATTTTTACTTTTTTCTACCTCTAGTACCTAATGCAACTCACTGGTTTACAGCAAAAGCGCACTTAAAATGTAAAGTTTATTACTTTATTTCTATACATAACCAAGCAACTAAATATCTGATTACTGTTTTTCCAGTATTGAAAGATCTACATACTTGTTAATTATTTATGCAATTTTTGAAGCTAGTCTCTTCATAGTGAAAGTTTTCAGGTTGTATGAATAATATTATTCAAGGAAAATTTTTCATTAGAATATGTTTTCGTAATTTTTCACACACAATTTAGATGAAAGGCGTATAATGTTCTCAAAATACCCGGTTTAACAGGAGACTGATTCTAATTGGTTACAGCGTGGCGTCCTAATGAAACCAGTAGGGGCTTGAATAATTAGCGGTCTGCAATCCTGGGTACCCACGGCACTGAGGGAATACAATTAAGTGGCGAGGATGATTTAGGTAAATACTATTATCATAGTATTTGTATGCATGATATGGGTACCTACTGAACGAAAGTTTGTACAGGGATTGGGGTCCAGAACTTAATCGATAATTATCTCAATATCTATTACGGTCGATTTGACAGTTTTAGTAGAGTCGACAAGCATAGGCATCAGACTATAAGATTTTGTGTAAAGTAGCTTAAAACAACTATGTTAAATACTTATGTGGTTAAATGATAAAATGTAAAGCCTTTCTGAATATTCCAACTTCAAATTCCTTTTAATCAACACTGTTTCTTCAAGATAATAATATTTGTATTGCTAAGTATTAGATGGGTAGCTTTCATCAGAAGATGCTGAGCAAGAAGCACATAATATTATGTTTCTATGAATACATAATCTTTATCTCATAATAATCAAAATAATAAATCAACGTTGACGGTCTTCAAACAAAAACCAATTGTATTTTTTTTAAACAGTAGTGCTAGTGATGTACAGTGCTGAATTTCAAGATTAATTCAACTGTTTTTGCACCTAAGTATCATTCGTCTTATCACCTAAAAGATCATTTACGTAAGTGGATGGTGCCCCTAAGTAACCTAAAGGGTGCATGAAGAAAATCAAGGGACTACGTACAGCTTATAGACGCACCTGATCTTGCCCCAGCGGTTGAAGAACAGGGCTATGGCCGCCACCCACAGTAGGAGGACGAAGGCCACTATGAGGGCTTCCTCTGCCCTCACCACCACGCCGCTGCCATCTGATGGAAAAAAGATAAATAAAATTAAAAATCTATACAACTTACTGTGCGTCCGGAGTGATAGCAAAAAGTCGCTCTCAGAAGCAGCTGGATGTGACAAGATGAAGATAAGGTAATCTTATATCTAAAGAAAAGCGTGCCTTTAATATTTCCCACTCTACGTAGCTTCAATAATATTAGAAAAGTATTGGGAATCAGGTAAGTAAGTTACCTACTATAATAAATCGTCGTTCCTAAATAAAGTTATCGTTTTCTGCTTCATTGAATGATGATGCTTTAACTCTTTCTGAAATTAGGCGTCTTTTTCTTAATAAACAATTTTTTATCTTTTTTTATATTTTCTGTACGTCTTTGAGTCTTTGATTGTAAAAAACAAAGTGTCAATATTATACTAATTTCATTTTAAAGGTCCATTCATATAGTATTTTGTAGAAAATCAAAAAGTTACAACGTCTGTTGCAACCTTTGGCATGCAGATTAAGCGACAAAGTTCGCAGTCGTATCGCAATCAAGACAGAACTACAGCTCTTTGAAACTTGACTGTTGTATGTGTTTCCAGAAAACTCATTTGAAGTTTTAACTGATACATACATTGGAACATGAATGTTTTTTTGTTTTGTTTTAGAAAGTATCATTTCATTTGTCTTTAATAATATATGCTTTGAGATAGATGCTCCCTTTTGTAAGCATAATTTTTAGTCACACCGAAACCTTTGAACGAATTTTAGTACATATAAAGATATAATAGGATCTGGGGTAAAAAGAAAAGGCTAGTGCTCTACTTTTTGTTGTAAAACAACATTTATCTTGCCAGGGATATGAAAATACATATTATTATTTACACTTTTGTGAGCTTTTTCTGGAAACTGTTCTTTAGATCTTACGTTTACGAACATTTTTATATTACACTAACACGACCACTTTCCTAGATTATATGAGAACTTGGCGCCATCCGATGGAACGGTAAGTTGTTAATTTTACCCTACAGTTATAGTTAAGCAGTAGAGAAATGGAAATAATAATTATCACGAAACCAAATACGAAAATAGAGGGTATCCTATTCAAGATTTTTTGTAGAAACCATCTGATAGATGTTAGAAAACAGTAATATAAAGTTACGACGACATCGTAAAGGTAGCAGGGAAACGCTGGACGCAGGCCGCTACCAATCGATCAACATGGAAAGCATTGGGGGACGCCTATGTGCAGCAGTGGACGTCCTATGGCTGAAATGATGAATATAAAGTTAACTTACAAGTTTCTTAGCTACAGCTCTCCAGCTGAAATGTCATGGACACATCGAGGCCAGACGAGTGTAACGATGTCGAATATGATCGATACCAAACGACGCCTATTCATATCGATTTTAACAATACGATATTGAAACTATTCAATTGGATACTCGGTATGTCACTGCTTTAATAATGAACACGATATTATGTAATGTAATAGGAGGTTATTTAGGAACGCCCTTGAGAGATATAGATACCTTCGTATCTTCAATTTGATATTGGTAATTTTAATATGTCTTGAACATGATTTATTGACTTTATAAATAAGAAGGAATATGCTTACTTTTCTTACCTTAGTTGAAATACTCACATGATATTTGGCGACAATTTATTGTGAACCAGTAAACATTAGATTGATGAAGCATCTATTGAGTAACCTTAGGGACCTAAATTGGTTTAAATATAGAAATAACCTACATTTTACACACGAAAGAACAAAATTGTGATAGTTGCCAACGTTTTAAATTCAGTTTGCTAGGTTTCTTACCAAGCATGTAACTTGGCAAGGCACCCTGTATAATTAACTCGGTTCCAAAGCAAACATTGCCAACGAATTACTGTTTTTGTGTCAAACTCTATTCAGAACAAGACTCTATTCAAAACAAGGCAAATATATTTGAAACTGCTCTGCGTTGTATTTTGCTGGCATCTCTAATATAGCGTAACTAAATCTATGACAACTAGAACTAAACATACAAAAAGAAGACACGTTGCCGCGGGCGGTGAGGGTGCCGGGTGCAGTCCCAGCACCACTTCGGCGGGTGGGCCTTATGACACACTAAAACCCTAGAGCAAGGTACTCACTTGCCATGTAGCATGTAACGTAGCATGTAACGTAGCCAACCTTCCAGCAGCTCGCAGCCGGCTCGTGCCTTTGTACTTACTTGATACAGTATCTGATACGTTACATGCCGTGTACGGTTAGATGAGTACCCTGCTTAGTAGCCAAAGCCTATCCTTATCCTATCCTTTCTATAAAAACAAACGAAACCTACTCTTATACACACCGATGTCAGCTAGCGACACATTCCCGCGGGCGGTAGAGGGTGGCGGGTGCAGTCGCAGCATCACTTCGATCGGCGGGCCTTATGAAATACCTATCCCTTATGATATCCTAGCAAGGAAAGCCGCAGGCCAAAGCTAGTGGAGCAATAAAAAACACAAACGAAGTGAAGCTATAAATACACAAACGAAACCCACTCTTATACACACCGATGTCAGCTAGCGACACGTTGCCGCGGGCGGTAGAAGGTGGCACTTCGGCAGGCGGGCCTTATGCTATAGCAGACCAAAATCCTAACAGGGAAAGCCGCAAGCAAAAGCTAGTGTTTCTATAAAAAACAAACGAAACCCACTCTTATACACACCGATGTCAGCTAGCGACACGTTCCCGCGGGCGGTTGAGGGTGGCGGGTGCAGTCTCAGCACCACTTCGGCGGGCGGGCCGCCGGTCGCGCCACTCCATTCTGGGGACAAAGGGTTCGGTTCGAGAGTTAAGGGTTAAGTAAACGTGGGAATTTGAAATTAAGAGGTTGAGAAAGTTTAACGGCTTTCGGATGTTAACTTGTCCATAATGCGGTGAACTTAACAACAGTATTGTTTACAATTTCAATTTTCAATACTTAAGTAGTTTTGAGATTTTTATCATAGTCACATTATCTCGTTAAATGATTTATGTTACGATATTTATGTAAGGAACTAAATAAAAATGTCATACTTTTACTGAATACATAATTTCAATACTTGAAATTAAAAAATGGATGGGTTGATTCTGACCACTCAAAGGCAATGCAAATGAAAAAATATAAAGTTTCGCTTGAAAATTCTGAAGCATTTAAAAGTCAAGAAAGAAGATTTCATTAAAACTTCTGGGTTAGATTTATTTTACGGAAATGAAGGAAACTGTTGAAAACAATTTTACTGGGAGATAATATTACTTTGATATTAAAAACTGACGGTATTATTATCTGACCACCATGACCTCGAATACACAAATTCTTTCAAATACTAATATTATAGTGAGAAGATCGAGCAGTTTATTAAACTGGAATGTATATGTATAATTACTCTTGTCATTTTAATTTAAAATTTTAAGGTACCTTATTATAGTAATGTAAAAGACTTTACATCGAAATAACCAAATTCTCATTTTACGGATCGTAGCATGCAGTAAAAGTTTTATTTAAATTGAATAAGTTTTGTTAAAGGCCAACCCTTTCCTAATGCGCAGTGAAACATAAGCGAAACCTTACGTTGTAATAATGCAAAATGCCAAAAGCATTATTCAGTTTAATAAGTATACCTACTTTTATTTTACTTATTTGAGATGAGATGATGGTTTAATATAAAACTACCCACCAAAAATTTCACTTCAAAGTTTTTACGTTCAAAGCTTAACGTTCAGCTGAAATTTAAGTGACTGGCGAGTTTGGAGTTCGTTGATTAATAATGTAGTTAATGAGTGATTACCGAATGATGGTCGGGACGGTTTAAGAGAAAAGAGGTCATCCGTTAATAAATATGCGTTAAAACACCTAGTTTTTTGTGTTAGTTCATGCAAATATAATGTTTTAGGGCACTTCTTCGAAATTGCATTCTTCGGCTGATTCATATGGACAAATTTCAAATTCAATTTTAGGTCTGTAACATAGACTCATATGAAAATAGGTACACCCAATAACATATATTTGGATAAGGGACTCGTTTTTGTAAAGTAGTTTTCAAGATATCGACGTTTAAATATTTTGTGCCCATATGAATCAGAATTTGTTACATATTAATCAAAAATAGAAATAAAATTTAAAATCTTTATGTACTGTGGCGACTACGTCCCACTTACGCCTCATACCAATTAATTAAAATATACTTAATTGTAATACTTCTTGTACAAACTTAAGATGTAAATGCTTTGTTAGTTATAGCGTGTTAATTTTAGAGCATGGTAATTTTAGTTTCTCACACACCTGCAATTTTAGGATTTTATTGTCGGAGTGTTTAACTCAAATCTTTTTAGTGTTTCGCCGATGTAACATGTGGTCCATTGTTGATCTATGCAATTATTGCAGGTGTCTGTGTATCAAGCAACACCAACCTTTGTAATGTCTTTCTATTGTTCGTTGTTTACTTTGTATTATGTTTGTGCCAACCTTTGCCATGTGTTTCATGCTAATTGTTTTGTTTGTACCTTCGTGTTATTTTCACTTTGTTTTACGATTGTTACCTGAAAAGGCCGCCGACCGTCGAGAGAAAAACCAATGTTTAGTTTAGTCAGTCAGTACGCAACCTCGGTACCGGTTGGACGCCTTGAAGGCCCATCCTCGCGCTTACACAATATAGTTACCGTCTTACCAGTCTATATGAACTTTTATTTATAAAAACCTACGAACCCTGCTACCCGAGTATAGAGCGCCGACAGTGGTGACCCCGACGTGATCTTACGTGTTTTATTGTGCGCTTAGGGTTTTATCAGGGTTCAGGTTCGCGCCACGCAGTGATAATTTCGCGCAGTGACAATTCATAGACTTACTGACATTCTTCGTGATTGTGTGAGTGTAAACAGCGTAACGTTAAAATGGCTCATGAAAATACCAATGTCAACGGGCCCGCCAAGAATTTCCCATGGCTGCAGATGGCACAGTTCAACACATCGGACCCCGAATCTTGGATGGATTGCGCGGAGAGCTTCTTGAGTATGTCAAAGGTGACAGACCCAACGGAAAAGTGCTTGTATATAATAAGCAAGATGGACTCTCACGCCCTCAGAGAGGTAAGAGACCTCATAACCGGCCTCTCAGTCGTCACAGCGGGACAATAATGAAGAGCTAAAGAAGAGGATAATTAAAAGGTTCGGCGAATCCCAGACAGTGAAAACTCAGAGGCTTCTGGAAGGAGAGGAGATCGGTGACCGAACGCCGTCACAGTTCCTGCGGCATCTCAAATCGTTAGCGGGCAGCGCTATGCCTGAAGACGTGTTGCGAGTTATTTGGACGAAGGGCCTACCTACCGACATGCAAGCAGCTGTCGTGGCCAAGAGAGATACGCCACTCGACGCACTTGCCGACATTGCAGACCTCGTAGCAGAAAACGTTAGGCTACGGTGCACGAGGCCATCGCCCCCGGTAGCAGCGATCTCCACACACGACACTGATGAGCGTTTACGCCGGCTGGAAGAAAACATGTCGCTCCTCATAAAGAACTTGCAACAGGCACAAGTAAGCGAGGTAGATGCGAGAAGTAGCAGGCCACGCGGTCGTGCGAACTCACGCTCGCGAACACCATCACGGTCTAGAACTAGACCAGCGGACTGGCTGTGTTGGTACCATCATCGCTACGGTGCACAAGCGAGGAAGTGCATTGAACCATGCCCCTACAACAAACCACAGCAGGGAAACGCCAGCGGGAGTCATTAACGGCGGGTGACGCAATTTCCCACACACCTACACGCCGCATCTTCGTTACCGACAAGGCCAATAATGTAACGTTCCTCATTGATACAGGGGCCGACCTTTGCGTGTACCCTAAAGCACTAGTCCCTACGGCTTGCAAAGCTTCTGCCTATGGATTAGTCGCCGCCAATGGAACTTCAATAACCACGTATGGTACTATCGCACTGACCTTGAACCTCGGGCTTAGAAGAGACTTCCCATGGATTTTCGTGGTAGCGGATGTACAGAAACCCATTATAGGTGTAGATTTCCTCGCTCACTACAACCTGATGGTAGATGCAAAAAATAAGAGGTTGGTAGACGCGATCACTCATCTTACGGTCAATGGACATGTGGCTGAGTGTGAGCAACTCACTGTGAAAACTTTAAGTGGAATATCACCTTACCTCGATCTACTGTCCAAGTATGTTGCGATAACACGACCAGACGGAGCCATGCAGGAGGTAAAGCACGGAACGAAACACCACATACTGGTGACGCCAGGACCTCCCGTAGCACTCAAACCGCGAAGGCTCGCTCCCGATCGTCTTAGAGCTGCCAAGAAAGAGTTTGATTCGATGGTAAAACTTGGCATCGCTCGTCCATCGAAAAGCCCGTGGGCAGCGCCCTTAGTTATGGTAACCAAGACGACCACATCCTCCACGCCAGAATCCAGTTCATCACCGATTCCCGGAAGTGAAAAGGAGACTGAAGAAAAACATCGTCCATGCGGTGACTACCGAGCTTTGAATGCAAGAACAGTGCCCGATCAGTATCCAGTGCGTCACATTCAAGACTTCGCACAGTGTTTAAGTGGTAGTAAAGTGTTCTCAAAATTAGATCTAGTGCGTGCATTCAATCAAATCCCTATCGCTGAAGAAGACATTCCAAAGACTGCCATCACAACGCCGTTCGGTTTATTCGAGTTCAAGTTCATGACGTTCGGCTTGCGCAACGCAGCTCAAACGTTTCAGCGGTTTATGGACGAAGTGTTAAGTGAATTAGACTTTTGTTACTGCTACATAGACGATATTTTAATTGCATCCAGTGATGAAAATGAACATTTAAAACACTTAGAGACAGTATTTAATAGGTTAAGAAAATATGGTGTAGTGATTAATCCTAAGAAATGTGTATTTGGCCAATCAGAGATCGAATTCCTAGGTTATTTAGTGTCCGCCGACGGTACTCGTCCGCTCCCTGAAAAGGTTGAAGCAATACGGACGTACCCACTTCCGGCCACAGCAAAGCAGCTACGACGGTTCCTAGGTATGCTAAACTTTTATAGAAGGTGCATACCTAAAGCAGCCGCTAGCCAATCTAGTCTTAACGAGCTGCTGCATGGTAACATAAAAGGTAAAACTCCAATTGCGTGGACGGATCAGGCGAGGAAAGATTTCGATGTTTGTAAGGAGAGTCTAGCCCAGGCAGCTTTGTTAGCCCATCCTCGGGACGAAGCCGAGTTAGCCCTCTTTTGTGACGCATCGAACAATAGCATTGGAGCAGCTCTGCAACAAAAAGTAGGTAACGATTGGCACCCTATCGCATTCTTTTCTAAAAAGCTTACTACGGCCGAACAAAAGTACTCAGCGTACGACCGCGAACTTTTCGCTATCTATGCTGCAGTCAAACATTTTAGGCATTATGTTGAAGCACGACAGTTTGTAATTTTTACTGACCATAAGCCGATAACCTATGCATTTAGTAAAAAAGAGCAACAATGTTCACCCAGGCAGTTTAGATACCTGGATTTAATCGGTCAATTCTCAACAGACATACGTCATGTGAATGGCGAAGACAACGTGCCAGCCGACGCACTTTCGCGTATAGAGAGCGTTCGTAAAGGCCTTGATTGGGAATCTCTTGCGAAGTCACAGGAAAATGACACTCATCTTAAGTCGTTGTTAGATTCAAATAACTCGTCATTGCAATTACGACTTCTTAGTCTGCCAGATAGCGACACACCAGTCTATTGCGATGTATCAACTCAACGCGCCAGACCCTACCTTACAGAGCCTTTCAGAAAGGTAGCGTTTAACATACTTCATCAGAATTCACACCCCGGGGCACGTGCAACGACGAAACTCGTTTCACAACGATTCGTGTGGCCCTCAATGAATTCTGACTGCAAAAAATGGACGAGAGCGTGCTTGGGCTGCCAGCGTTCTAAAGTGTCACGACACGTTATCACTCTTCCTGGCACTTTCGCACCACCATCTTCTCGGTTTAACCACGTTCATTTGGACATTATCGTTATGCCTTACTCTGAGGGATATCGATACTGCCTCACGTGCGTCGACCGCTTTTCAAGATGGCCTGAGGCGATACCGATACCCAACCAAGAGGCAGAAACAGTAGCACGCGCGTTCTATTCGAATTGGATTGCACGTTTCGGCATTCCAAGCAGAATCACAACGGACCAAGGCAGGCAGTTTGAGTCGCACCTATTTAGAGATCTGAACGCTCTACTAGGTTCGAACCACCTACGCACCACTGCTTATCATCCGTCCTCAAATGGCATGGTAGAACGCTTTCATCGGCAACTTAAGAGCGCAATTAAATGTCATGCCGACGAGAGTTGGACGCGGGTATTACCAACAGTATTGTTAGGCATTAGGGCATCCTGGAAGGAGGATTTACAAGCTACATCTGCTGAACTTCTATACGGACAGAGCTTGCGCCTCCCAGGTGAGTTTTTATGTAAGAGTGTTACGCCCAACCCAGTGCCTAGCGATTACGTCAACCATATACGACAGCAGTTTAATAAGTTACAGCCAATCGACGGCACGCGCCATGGCATTAAGAGTACTTTCTGTTTCAAAGATTTGCTGTCGTCCAGTCATGTATTTGTAAGGAATGACGCTGTTAAAGCTCCTCTGCAACAACCCTACGAAGGGCCATATAAGGTAATAAGCAGGACAAACAAAACGTTCGTACTCGATATACGTGGACGCGAAGTCACGGTATCGATCGAAAGACTGAAACCTGCCTATATTCTGAGAGATGCAGAACATCATCCAAACAACCATCCGGACAGCAGTATACCATTGGAGGTAACTTTAGAGAGTGGCCGAGGTCAATCTACCGGTTCCAATGTTAATTCAGGTTCTCCATCTGCAGCTTTACCGCCTATCTCTATCGAACCGGACTTCCCTCGCCGTTCTGGTAGACGCGTTCGTTTTCCAGACTACTACCAAGCAGGCTTGTGATAATCAAACGTAATTATAACTTCTTTTTTGTAATTTTGTTATTTCGTTATTTATATCACTTATAGTTTACTTATCGCGATTGTTGTTTTTGTTCTCTTTTGTTCTCGTGATCTAAATCACTGGTAGGGGGGTACTGTGGCGACTACGTCCCACTTACGCCTCATACCAATTAATTAAAATATACTTAATTGTAATACTTCTTGTACAAACTTAAGATGTAAATGCTTTGTTAGTTATAGCGTGTTAATTTTAGAGCATGGTAATTTTAGTTTCTCACACACCTGCAATTTTAGGATTTTATTGTCGGAGTGTTTAACTCAAATCTTTTTAGTGTTTCGCCGATGTAACATGTGGTCCATTGTTGATCTATGCAATTATTGCAGGTGTCTGTGTATCAAGCAACACCAACCTTTGTAATGTCTTTCTATTGTTCGTTGTTTACTTTGTATTATGTTTGTGCCAACCTTTGCCATGTGTTTCATGCTAATTGTTTTGTTTGTACCTTCGTGTTATTTTCACTTTGTTTTACGATTGTTACCTGAAAAGGCCGCCGACCGTCGAGAGAAAAACCAATGTTTAGTTTAGTCAGTCAGTACGCAACCTCGGTACCGGTCGGACGCCTTGAAGGCCCATCCTCGCGCTTACACAATATAGTTACCGTCTTACCAGTCTATATGAACTTTTATTTATAAAAACCTACGAACCCTGCTACCCGAGTATAGAGCGCCGACAGTACAAATTAAGAAAATAATCATATTAGCTATAACAAAAAAAAAAAGATTTTTTGTATGAAAACAATATCAGTTATCAAAATATTACGAGAAAAAAAAATGCAACGAATTCCACAATAAATCGTGAAAAACATTTTTCTGAAACTTTAGTATACCCATAATATTTTGTCATCATCATAATCATTTTAACCATAAGATCCACTACTGAACATAAGCCTACCCCAATGATTTCAATAATGACCAGTTGGTAGCGGACTGCATCCAGCGCCTTCCTGTGAGTGAACGTTCTACACTGAGCTTTCTGGCACGTGGCTTCCACTCCAGAAACTTGATATCCATTGGATGGTCATCTAGGCCATCAGTTTCAGTTCTGCATACTATGTGTCCTGCCCATTATCACCTCAGTCAGCTTGCTAAAACATCGGACTATGCCACCATGCGACTTTAGACCGTTTATGGATCTCCTCATTTCAGATTCGATTGCATAAAAAAACCAAGCATACTCCACTCCATAGTATGGTATGCAATTTTGTGGTTCGTAAGCCTATAATGGCCGTTGGGGCAGGAAAGTTCTTGAGTGGCGACCACGGGCTGGAAGACGCAGCGTGGGCAGGCCTCCTACTAGGTGGACCGACGATCTGGTAAAGGTCGCGGGAAGAGCCTGGATGCGGGCAGCGCAGGACCGTTCATTGTGGAAAACCTTGGGGGAGGCCTTTGTCCAGCAGTGGACGTCATTTGGCTGAAACGAAGCCTATAGTGAGAGGCCGCTTTTCAGAACAATATGTCATCACTGATAACACACACTGGATGTAGACTTTCATCTTATGGCACTAAGGTATTTTAGATGACTCTACCCAGCTGTATCACTTATCCAAGCTATCGATCGACGTCCACCCACAAGATGAAGAAGGTGAGATGAGCTTATAGAAGTTGTGGCAATGGCAATCAGTTAATCTCGAAATCATTGGAGGCCTATGCTCAGCAGTATTATTATGTGCTATGGACGCCATAAGTGTAGCTGAAATAATAATAAAAATGAATAATCGTTGGGCAATTTCATACAGATGGAAAGCATTGGGGGAGGCCTATGTTCATCAGTGGACGTCCTATGGCTGAAATGATGATGATGATGATGAATTTCATACAGAGCCATTTAGCCATAAAATAAGCAACAAATATGCTTGTGTTATGGTTCCTAGCTTAACGGATATACTACTTATTTACTCTTTAAACATACATTATTCATAGTATAAAAAGGATGATGATTTTTTATATTCATAACAAAACCGCAATCACATCTGGTCGTAAGTGAGATGCAGTCTGGGATATCATTCTCAGCTAATAAACACCTTTTTGGTGCTTGATAGATCAAAAACTAATTTATTTTATGATTCATATAGGGCCATGACCATATGAATCACGCACAGATGAATCAGTTTTTTACCTGAAATCGAGCAAAACTCGTCATACATACAAACTACAGTGTTGTCATTTTTCTACATGAATCTATAACCCAAAAGCATCACATGGAAGACAGATTAGATTTTTAATGCAATAATATAATTTTATAAAGTAGGCATTGTAATCAGCATGCCTCCTGAACCAAGCACAGATGAATCAAGTATTTGCCTTCGTCACACCGGGTTCTAAGCCAACCAGCTCCACGTCTGCCTTCTAGCTCATCCGTTGCAAGATGGGCTTGCCTCCACGCCAGAAACCAGACTCTCATGATTAAAACCTGACCAGTTATGATCAAGAACAGCTCACGCCATATGAATCAGTATTTTATGCCGGACACTGCTTATTTATTTTTTTGCGAACAAACTAACTTAATTAAAATTATGACACATTTTTTTTGTAGAAGGACAACTCATTAGCTTTCGAAATAATTTTAATTTATATTGATATATCAAAAGGAAAATGCTACATCAACCATTTTGTTCCGGAAAATGGCTAACGGACACACCATATGAATCAGAGAATCACACTTCAAATATTTTTAATTTGTATAAAGACAGCAATTATGTCAAAAATGTAATTTGCGCCAGATAGGGCTATAGCTAAGCTATACGAAAAAAAATATTGCATGCCATTTTGCTAGTTGGTTACTGAACTATACCCAAAGACATCGAAAATTTTGCCTCCGAAGAAATACCCTTTATTGGGGATCGAACCCACGACCTTTAGCATAGTGTGGTTCGAACCACCAGGATAAATACTTTGGTTTTCATCTGGCCTGTAGGTATCTCTAATAAGACAAGTTCATCAGCTTGATGTGCCAACGTCTGTACTATTAAGGTACAGTTACACATGCTTAAAACCAGCATACACGAACACCTCAAAATGAGCATGCTCATTATTATGAATGTTTTCACATTCAATAGTGGCATGCCTCCATGCTAGAAATGAGTATGTGTAACTGTACCTTTAAGCTAAGTTGCACCACTTTATTTTAACCGTGATTATAGCCATAACCGGTGTTTTTGTATGGAGTTTGACATACTTTTGACGTGTGTTAAAGTTAAAGTAAGATGGTACAGCCCAGCCTTAAAGGCTAATTTACACGTGTTAAGTAGATAAGTAGGTAGGTAATTAAATTATTTACTTAATTTTAAGTGATTAATTGCGTGTATACACGATTTAGTAGCAAGTGGCAAGTTAAAATTTAGTTGTCAACTAAATTTTTTACACGCAATTAATCAAATTAATTCTGTAAAGTTGGTGGGCGGGGCTTGTCACTTGACACGTTTTAACAAGCAGTTTCAGTGACATTGGCAAACGTGGAAACACAATAGCCATAGAGGAGAAGAAGAAGAAGTAGTAAACAAGAGCTTGACGTTTGGACATAGATTATAAATTAAGTTAAAATTTAGTTACGATGCAATTTGATCACTTGAAATTTTGTTAAATACTTAACTACTTAATACGTGTAAATCAGCCTTTAGTGTTTTATTAATCTATGCGTTAAGTGACTAGTGCTAATAACACTCGCTTTACCGCTCTCACCGGCGGAGATCCTCGACGGCGCGGGCTGCGGCCGTCCCGTGGAGCCCCGGTCCGTGGGATCGGGCGCTTCGGTGCCGGCTGACGCTGCGGGAGAATAACATAACTTAAAAAAAAAAACCAACTTCAAATGCGTGAACACAAATAATACCCATTTAACAAAAAAATAATCGTTCTAATTGGTTTATAATCGGCGGAGATATTGCGTATAAAAAAGTTCATCCCCAATTTTCCACCCTTGGGGGTTGTTTTTTTATTATTAAATTTAAATAATATATACGCCGAAAAAAATTTGTTCAAATCGGTTCATAATTGGCGGAGTTATCGCGTAACAAACATAGAAAAAAAAAATACGGGTCGAATTGAGAACCTCCTCCTTTTTTTTAAGTCGGTTGAAAATAGAAATCAGTGTGTATAATGTAACATTATTATCATTTTCATCATCAGGTTATTTAGTCTCCAGTCTCCACTGGAGTAAGTACGAATTATGTCTAAGGCAATGAGAGGATGTGGCCTACAGACAGAGGCAAATTGAAGTGGCTCTAGTAAATTAGAGGTGGACTTTTTGTAATATCCACAGGAGGAGTGGCAGTGGTTCTATTCTACTATAGTGTAGTATGGTGAATTAATTTGGATCCTGATACAAAAACACTTAAAAATAAATAATAATGGTTAAAGTACGCAGAGAGCTATTAGACTCTATGGATTTACACACCACGTTTTCACATTTTATTTGTTGTTTTCCTGTTACAGAGAGAATAATATTAGAATACATAGAAAAGCTACTATTCCTCGTTAAATCGTATTATAATGCTAACATTAAGTTAGTGGATAAAAGACAATTTAATCACTAGAGTTCTGAAAGTGAGACTTGCATTTAATATGTGGCCAATGTGAAAGATTATCCTTTTAATAAACACTCTGCCTTTAAACTAAAAGTCGCCCGGTATAACACCACGCGTAGAGCACGTAACTCACGTGATATATGGCTGGCCTAATGTTTCATTTCACGTCGTTGTAAAACTGCACAGCGGATTTGCATATCGGGGAAAGAGCTATAAACTTGCCCCAGGTTGTTACCCGCGGTCTATTTAGTTATTGCATAAGACCGTCTTCTTTCGCGGTGTGGGAAAAGCTGGTTTCTACGCACACAGTGGCGCGTTTCTCACAGCAAAATCAGTGAGATAAAAAAAATATGACGTGAATGTTGACGGTCGTTTTGTCTTGTATTCGTTGCCATTTATGATTTCATGAAACCGAAATACTGACGGTAAGTACGAGTAAGTGTGCGATAATCCAGATGAGTTCGACTGAAAATAATTTACGGGGAAAAAAGTGGCCTGTCTATTCACGCATTGGCTAGTACAGTCGACAAAGCAGAATAGGTATATTTTTTGTTGTAAAATATCTTCTACTAAGACTTTTTTAGATGCCACAGTGTAGCTTGAAGTACTTTCTTTTGCTTTTGTCCGTACTGTTTTACTTTTTTGTAGCTACCAAGGGCCACACGCAATACTTCACAGAAACATGAGAAATAAGTATGAATGCAGTCAAAGTCACAAGCAACTTTCGTCACAGAAACGTAAACGTCATATTTTATTATTATTCCACTTTGAACCAGCAGTTGAGTGAAGTACTGGTTAGTAGAATGGTTGCATAAAACTCTTATCTATCTAATGGCGTAAATTATAAGCAGTTTTTAATGCGCACTTACGAATTATTTACGTGAATCCCCGTGAGGGCATTAGAAAAAAGCTCGACAAAAGAATGCTTCATAGTCGTGGAACCCTAAAACAAATAATTTCCGGTACATTTCCTTCATGTTCGCATTACAGGCACAGGTGGGAATAATGCTGGTCCAGCGAAGATTCCAACCGGCACATTGCCAGGAAGATCCATTTAGCGAACGCAAAAAGGTGGTCTATTACTGGGGTTGCAAGAGCGAAAACACGAATTATATGTTTCGTTTTTGTGATGTAAATGT
This sequence comes from Ostrinia nubilalis, assembly GCF_963855985.1. Lineage (NCBI taxonomy): Eukaryota > Metazoa > Arthropoda > Insecta > Lepidoptera > Crambidae > Ostrinia > Ostrinia nubilalis. The sequence continues at coordinate 4,123,571 of NC_087097.1, read as the reverse complement.
AGAAAGGAAAACAAAGAAATTCCCCTACTTTTTCTTTTATTGTGGGTAGGTATATTGTTCATAAAAGATTGAACTTTTAAACAGGGTTAAAAGAGGATTATAAACAAGTTGTTATTAATGTTATTCGTGAACAGTTAACAGCGGAAGGACTTATTTTAGTGGTGTAATAAACTGAAGTACCGGCTGACCCTTGTTAAAAGATATAAACCTATTTTTAACGTGGACGTAATGCGTCATGTATCAAGTGGGGATGTATTGTCAAAATGTACACGCGCCCTTCTAATATTGGCACTCTGACATGATACTAACGACCGTATTGACAAACATTACTATGAGGTCTCACAGTGCACGTGGACGCACAGGATGACATACGAACCCATCACAGAACTCTATTCAACGCTGTGCGTCCGATTTGCTGGTTCACTTAAGCAAGCATCATTTGTCAATACGGGCGTAACTGTCTTTATTCGTGACTGTAAAGTAAAATACGTTAAGTATTTGTGAGACAGTTCAGCTCTGTTTCAATACATTCTGGCCGAACCTTATTTACGTGCGTTCCAAGCCTATTAAAATGAGCTCTACGTACAGTATTTATTACCGAATCGCTGAAGTACAGTCAGCTTTATTGCCAAAGAACGTTTAGGCATGAAGTTTTTTTACCAGTTTTATAGTATGACGTGTCATAATATATGGGTAGGTAAGTTCGTATTATTATAATAATAAACATTTCAACCCCGGAATTACTCGTTGAAGCATGCATGCACAAGTTTTAAAATTTGCGCAGTACGGCTATCGTATTTAATTTTATTGCAATTTACATTTTCAGCATGCAAATTGGATAATTATAGACTTAGTGCAGTCTAGGTAATCTAGACTTTCACTTCCGCGCAATTTAAAGGTTTAATAATTTAACTTAGTCCATTGGCTTTTTAATTTAACAAAGGCTTACTGCAGTGGTAATTTATTGCAAAATTGCAGATACTGCAGTTAAAAGCAAACCTAAAGCATTACAATACCTATACGTTTTTTTTTATAAATAAATACTCAGGTGAATATTTATTGCCAATAAAGTATGTAGGATTATGTACTAGCTTTTGTCCGCGGTTTCGCCCGCGTGTAATCTCGTCACAGAAAAACTCTACCGCACGCGTCCCCGTTTCAAAACCGGGACAAAAACTACTCTATAAAATGCATTCTCGGGAGTCAAACTATCTCTAGGTGTACCCATCAAAATCTATTCGGTTTGGTTTAGGGATGAAAACGTAACAGACAGACAGTTTCGCATTTATAATATTTTAAATATAAATAAAGTAAAAAGGATTTTATAAATAGTGTTGTATTACTCGTATTTCTGAATAATATAGGTATATGCCTAGTGTTTTTTTGACGTGTCCCTTAATAAGTAACCAGCGTAGTTGATACGTAAACCGATTATTATTTCATGTGGCCTTATTAGACCGGGTTCCGTACAAGGTTGCCGACCGTTACAGTGTTATTGTTCTTCTGAAATCATTTCCTTGTTGGCCCGATTAATTTAGTGTTGACATAAATATGCTATTAATTGGTTTTACTTTTGGAGGCGTTAAAATGAGATTGGTGTTCATTGGGTATTAACTAGATATTATATTCAAAATCAGACATAATAGGGTCGTTTAATTTTCATCCTAATATTAAAATATCTATTAACTCTTTAGCATAACGCAGAAGAAGAATAAAGTTAGTCCTTCAGAGGTTGTTGTGGTCTCAAAATTTTATTTAAAAATCGATTCAGTAACAATCATCAACATCATCATCATTTTCAGCCATAGGACGTCTACTGCTAAACATAGGCCTCCCCCAATGATTTCCACAATGGCCGGTTGGTGGCGGCCTGCATCCTGCGTACGTATACGACGTATCAGTACGTAACAGCAAAGTCATATTTTATCAGATTATTACTAGAGTTCATTTAGGTATGAAACCTATAACGATAGCAGATTTTGCAACTTTTATTAGGATAGCAAATTCATAGAACAAGATTGAGGCTAATGAAAAAATAACTCAAAAAGTATGCTCTACAAAGTAAACAGCAATTAACTTTTTTGCCCAAAAGATTGAGTTTTCTCGGAATTCCGAGGAGGCGGAATTCGACTAATAATCTAAGCATTTCAATAGATGTAAAGGCCATGCTTTCAGGATTCTTTTGTGCGGATATCTCTCGAGCGGTATTACGCACTTTTATGTTAGCTCTTAAGGCAGTTAGGCTTACAAACGCCTTGGAAATGCGGGTAATGTCATCTATAAATTCCGGGTTTAGGTTTATATTACCAGTGTTAGATAACTGGAGTTTAAATCAAAAGATAAGTAAACAGTATTATGCATAACGATATAGGAAGCTAATGTGAAAATTCTGATGTGAAAGTTATCAATAAATTAGTAACAGGAACTCCAACAGCAACCAATCAAAAAATTCTTCAAACTTTTTATGCCAAAAAAAGAAAACACAAAAAAGCTTTAAAACTACGAGCTGCGGCATGACGACTAAGAGGCAAAGCACATGATGCGTTGCGGCGACGGTGCCACGCCGGACCGATGTCGCTGCGTCGTCTTACATCTAGTAGTAGAAATATCTGTGGTAGGCACACGAGCGATACGAAATGTTTGTGGTGCGGCACCGCAACGCATCGTGAGCTTTGGCTCTAATAAAAACATACTGAAAATAAATTCATGCCTCCGGTACTTATTGCCAGTGCTTTACACGCGACCGTTTGCCCTTTTTATGGTTTGAACACCTGATTTCGTAGTCAGGATCGCTATAAACTCCGTGATGCTTTATTCTGAACCGTTTACGGCTCTTCCTCGTAAAAAATATTGTCAGCCATGAAAAAGCAAGTAGGAACGAATGAATTTTCTTCCCGTTTTATGTTTTTTATAAGTTCCTTTATGGATTTACAGCTGTTATAGTAAAAGCTGTAGTTTAGAATAAGATTTTTCCTTATAATAATCGAGTGCTTTCGTTATCCAAAAGCTTGTAGATTAGATCAGGCGTCTCGCAAGCTAAAAATTCAAATAAATACATAGCATTACGACAAACTTTTTTGAATTACAACTTCTAGATAATGTCGCTGACTGATGTAGTTATAGGTTTTTGTAAAAATTATAATATTGCCACAACGCAAAGAGAACATGATATAAGATTTTGTATAGAGCACATTTATACGAAAGCTTCAATTGCCATTACACTACCATATTCGTACAACAATTAGAGCTATTTTACAACTAGCATTTTATTAACACCTAATACCTAATACCTTCTATCGTATCATTTACTCGTTCAAATATTTAAATTGGTTAAAAAGCGATTAGATCTATACTCGTAGTACCGCGAATGGTACATAATGACAAAAGTATAGCCACCTAATGGCATGTTGTATACAGCAAATGACTTGGTAACTGTAGGACTATTGATTGACCCTGGATGACCCTTTGGCTTTAATCAATCAAACGTTGTACGTACCTATGTGTCTCTTAATAATAGGTTTGGTAGGATGCTTTGGTAACAGAATGAGGTAGGTTTAATGGGTTCATTTATATTTAAAAATTAAAAATCATCAGTTTTGGTAGTGTAGAATAGGACTACCTACTTACTCTCACGCTTACAGTGGATATTGCAAGGTGACAGGGACAAACCCGTAGACTCTTCGGCATAGAGACTAATGCTCGTTTTCACCATCAATCCCTAATTTTTAAGTGACCCCTATGAACACAAAATTCATATTTATGCGTATTGGGGTCACATAAAAAAGAGGAATTGATGGTGAAAACGGGCATAATTCCTCTATTTGCCTCTGGTAGATTGGAGGGAGTCTTAAGAGAAATGACCTAATACACGTAGATTGCCGCATTTTCAATCATAATAGTTGGAATAAATGGAATGATAATCTATATACAAAGCTCATAAAATACCTATTAAGGTCAGTAACCATAATGTTACATGATTTATCTACGAGACTTAACTCGAGGCACGCTCGAGGGCAGAAGTTAGTCAACAATAATTTTGATAGTTCAAGATGTTCGACAATCGACACCGACAGTCAAAGATTCATATTTCATAAGCTTTGAAATTGAAGTTTGTTCAACGATTAATTTCGATTGATTACATAATTGTGTTAATTACTAGACCAAGTGGGCTGGAGGAAAGAAATTAAAAGTTAAAATGCCAATAGTCGGGGTTGAACTCGATTGATTCTACCGAATTAGGTTTAATGGTAGATTAACTTTGATCCACAATGTAGTCTATAATTAGCTGTCGTAAATACGTGGGTAGAATTAATACTTACCTACTTGTGCTTTTTGTATTGATGCAATGATATTGATATTAAGAACGTTTCTAAAGTTGGTTCAATTCTGTTATTATTTGCATACTTAGGTGTTCCTTTATGTTGCAGTAATTTATGTAGGTAAATGTGTCATCATCATCATTATTTTCAGCTACAAGACGTCCACTGCTGAACATAGGCCTCCCCCAATGATTTCCACATCGCCCGGTTGGTAGCGGCCTGCATTCAGCGCGTTCCTGCTACAAATGTAAGGTAAATGTGTATTTTAGGAGAATAATTATCAGTTAATGGGGCAACAACCTAACGTTTATGATGTTAAAATAATTGCGGTCATTATATTAATTCTGATGGGCATCAAAAACGATCCCTATCAGACTTCAGAAGCACGATTTTACAAGTTCAAAGCACTTTTGCAAGTAGGTATAATAAGTAGGGGTCGTAATACAATTTTTCGGTCACATGTGTGGTTTCCAAATTGAAAATAAAAGTTTTCTTGAATCTGGCTTGAAGTTTCGCACTTTTTTCAAGTGAAATTCATTTCATTGCTTAAAAACGTGGTCGGAAGAATAGGTAAATGATAAAGTCAACTTAGAGATATGAAATAATTCCTACAAATTCAAAAACTAAAGCCAATTACAAATATGAACGTTTAAGTACTTACTGGATTCGTACAGTATTGTTTTATATTTTGAAGTTCAATCTGCATCTTATGATTTAGAACTTATAAGTCGTCTAAAGGCTCTTAAAATCCGCATATCGCTTAGTAAGCGCTTATAATGACTTTAGAGGTCGTGTAAATGCTAATTTTGACAAGCAAATTATCCACATTCCCCAAGAGATTCCAGACAATAATGAGCGAACCTACAAGGGGCCTTAATTTAATTTTATAATGGTGTGCGTAAGAATTAAAATGTGAAAAGGTGGACTGAAGGACCCTTGATAAGAACTTTTTAGACTTTAATGGCAATTTTCTGGCTTGTCAAAGATAAACAAGTATTTTGAAAGTCATCGCTCATGGACGACATAGATACTCGTATATCGATAAAAGTATGACAGTTGGCATACAAACTACTCTACTCATCAAACTTAATACTTTTTTAACATTCTACCTAATGTTTATAATGATAACCTACTTCAAAGCTTAACCAAATAAGGCACAAAATAACAATAATAACAATTAGATACCCACTCGATCCTATATTGTGGTGCCATTGCGGTTTGTCGTGTTGCTGGTGTCCAGTTCCCGGACTCGGACGGAGCAGCGCGTCCTGCCGGGATGACACCCGCGTGGCAAATACGGATCGAGCAGCGTATTAATGCATTCAGAACTCTCATTGCAAAGCTAATTTGTTTTAGACGGGGCAATAATCGCCCCCGAGTCATGCGTTTTGTGGCACAAGCCTTTGCTGGGACTGGCGTTCTACCACAGGACTACATGGCATGTGTCACAGAACGCATTGACTACCTAAAGCAAAAAGTCTATGCATGGGCAAACCGTATTCGTCGCTATAAAGAACGCGTGAACAGATACTGGCAAAATCGCGTCTTCCAAAGTGACCAGAGGAGGGTGTACCGGAGATGGGAGGGATCTGATCAACGTGTGAGCGACGGGCAGCTGCCAGATGTCAATACCATGATTGATTTCTGGCGTGGCATTTGGTCGATGCCCGTTGAACATACGGAGGGTGATTGGATGCGTGTAATTGAGCGTGAATGTGAGTCCATCGAATCTATGGGGTCTATTGTTATAGACCCCGAAGACGTTAGTAGTGCAATCAGTACGGCCCAGAACTGGAAGAGCCCTGGACCGGACGGATTGCACAACTTTTGGATTAAATGGATTCGATGCTCACATGACCGCTTAGCAACACAATTTCAAGAAGCCCTCGAGCTCGGGTCCCTTCCAGCCTTCATGACTACCGGTGTCACCACCTTGCTCTACAAATCTGGTAATACCATGGACCCAAAAAATTACAGACCAATCACATGCTTGCCTACCATCTACAAGCTCCTTACATCTATTCTGACCACAAAAATTAACACACATATTGTCGCGAACAATATTTTGGCCCCTGCTCAGAATGGATGTAAGGTTGGGTCTCGTGGTACTAAAGAGCTCCTCCTCATAGACATGACCATTAGCCAACAAGTTCGGCGGAGCAGGAAAGCTCTCTCTGCTGCCTGGATTGACTATAAGAAGGCCTATGATTGATGAAGGATAGAAGGATTGAAGGCATATGATATGGTGCCTCATTCATGGCTGGAGAGGATTTTAGAGTTGTATAAGATTGATGCAACTCTGAGATCCTTTTTACGCTCATGCATGGGGCAGTGGACTACAGTCCTTCGGCAGCCAGGTGGTGGAGAGGGGTCTCCTGATCCATTGAACTTCATAAGGATTGAGCGAGGCATTTTCCAGGGTGACAGTTTGAGTCCCTTATGGTTCTGCCTAGCACTGAATCCTCTTAGCACTCTGTTAAAGGATTCAGGGCTTGGTTATCGGCTTCGAAGAGGGGGTGAGGTCATTAGTCACCTGCTCTACATGGATGATCTCAAGTTGTTCGCACCAAAACGACAAGACCTGGTGAAGTTGCTAAAAACCACACAGGTATTTAGCAATGCCATCAGGATGGAGTTCGGTGTAGACAAGTGTGCGGTCTTACATGTAGAGCGGGGAAAAGTTGTGAATTCTCCGAATTTACAACTTTCTGAGACAATGACACTCAAATCTCTCTCCGAAACTGAGACCTATAAGTATCTTGGTATGTCAGAATCGTTAGGTATATCGGTAGAAGACATCAAAAAATCGGTGAAAGAACGCTTTTGTAGCCGACTGACAAACGTTCTTAATAGCCTTTTGTCTGGCGGCAACAAAGCAAGAGCTTTCAACGGTTGGGTGATGCCTCTACTAATATACTCCTTCGGCATACTAAGATGGACTCAGACCGAGCTTGACGCCCTGGATAGGAAGGTACGTCAGCAGCTTACACAACATCGCATGTTACATCCGCGCTCATCTGTAATGAGACTTTACATTCCACGGAAGTGGGGAGGTCGAGGCTTTCTAAATGCCAAGAACCTCCACAACCGTGAAGTGTGCAGTCTCAGGGATTATTTCCTTACAAATGAGTGCGGAATGCATCGCGATGTTGTGGCAGTTGACAAAGGCCTCACGCCGCTCTCCTTGGCGAACGAGAACTGGCGCAAGCCAAAGGTACTGAGCGTCGCGGATCGGAAGGACGTATGGAAGAGCAAGGAGCTGCACGGGAGGTTCTATCGGGCCCTAACAGGTCCCGATGTGGACCTCCTCGCCTCGGTGAACTGGCTACGCTTCGGTGACCTTTTCGGGGAAACCGAGGGTTTTGCTTGTGCAATTGCTGACGAGGTAATGATGACGAACAACTACCGAAAATATATCTTGAAGGACGGTACGGTCGACATCTGTCGAGCATGCCACCGTCCCGGAGAGTCACTCAGGCATATAATTTCTGGTTGTTCGCATCTTGCTAACGGTGAGTATTTGCACAGGCATAACCTAGTAGCCAGAATCATCCACCAGCAACTTGCTCTTCAGTACGGCCTTCTTGAATCTGAGTCGCCATATTACCAGTACCAGCCGGTGCCAGTTCTTGAAAATGGTCATGCATTGCTCTATTGGGATCGGTCTATCATCACAGACAGGACTATTGTCTGTAATAAACCTGATATTGTGGTGGTTGATCGATCCCAACGTCGGGCAGTGCTCGTTGACATCACCATCCCGCATGACGAAAACCTCGTGAAGGCCGAGAAGGAAAAACAAAGCAAATACCTTGACTTGGCCCACGAGGTGACCGCCATGTGGGATGTTGACTCGACGATCATTGTCCCGATAGTTGCCTCGGCGAACGGGCTAATAGCGAAGAGCTTCGACCAACATCTAAAGAAGCTCTCGCTAGATGGTTGGCTCAAGGGTCAGATTCAAAAGGCGGTGATCCTCAGCACGGCACGCATTGTCCGGAGGTTCCTCAGCCTGTGACCCTGACCACCGGTAGCTTGGGCCCTGCTCCGCTACCAGCGGATTAACTATTTTTAAGTTTTTTTTTATAATGTATTTTTAGTTTTTTTATAATTTACATTGTAAAAAAAATATTAAAAATAAGAAGGAAAATGAATAAAGAGATAACAATTAAATCTTATGGTTGGAAATACGGTCCATATCAACATCATTTTTGGCCTATCGTCGGGTAAAATAAGATTGACTGCGTCTTTGTATAAAAAATATCTCATCCAAACCTGAAAAGTTAAGATAAAAGCATTTTGTTTGTGAAAATTCTACTGTAAGTTAAATGTAAGAAAGAAATAAGAAAAACTATAACATCTGTAGAAAAGGTTTTTCTACTTATTCAAAGACCAAAGCTAAGTAAAAGATGCCAACCACAATTTAAGAGCATTACCTAAAAGCTGATTTGTAGAATGTTCGCCGTCTACTGTCAGTCGTGCGTGGAAAATTTTCATCTTGGCCCTGGAGAAATTGTGTCAAGAGATATAATAAAGACTTTTTGACTTATTTCTTTTACACTACGACATCATCTGTGTGCCTACCATGAGTTTACGTTAGGTGTGCTCGCTAGCGACTGCGTAAAAAAATGACATTTAAATGTATGACATATTGTCCAGCGCCCCTAGCGGCTACTTTCAAGAAATAAAATCTTCATAGAATTTTTGACGTATTCGCTAGCGAGCTCACCTAACGTAAACTCATGGTAGGCACACTGATTAGATAAAGTTATGAGTGAGTCCAACTTTTTTTAATGTTTGTTCTTTTAATATAAAGTAAGGTATAGTTTACGTGAATTCACTATTCATTTCAATGTAAGTTTTTTTGCAATCTTAATGAATAAATGGAAACTAAGCTACTTATAACTGTCAAGAAACCAAGACTGACTCTCAAAGCTTGTGGGCACAGTTGATTAATGTTTTTTTTATTATTTGTTAGGTCCTTTTGTTTCTTTTTAATAATTAATAACTACTTAACATGACATCTTATTTAGGTAACTAAGTGTTGAGAAAAATGTGAAGTTCATTAATATGTATCATAAAACTTGATTAATTACCCAAAAGAAGTTTTGGTAATTAAATGTACGAGTACCTACTCAAATAATAATTTAAATATTACCAAAGAGCATACTAACTGCTAAATGAAAGCCCGGGTATTTTCCTATATGAATGCGAATATTGAAATAATAATTTTAGCATCCAAGTGACCAAAACGGTAAAATTAATTACCTTTATTTGTACGCTAATTAATTCAGTTTCAGTAGCCCCATTACTTTTATTTATTTATTATTTTACTATGATTGTGGTTCTGAATCTAAAATAGTTTTTATATCTGAACAATGCTCAGTCATAAGGCTGCTCTTTGTTCTAACCAAAGTATTTATGTTAAAGAACAAAAGCAGAGAACATTAAATTGTTTTGTGTTATTTCTTTTGTTTCCTCTTGTATAACGTCAAGATTTTCTAAGCAATTTGTAAGCACCTGAATAAGTGAATCAGAAAAGCTTGAGGGTTATTTGCTACAGAAATGTACGTCTATATTCTAAGATGCTGTCAACTTACACACATTTATTAAATGTGAAATTTTACTTAATAGGGATACCTACCCAGATTAGATTTTAATAGAATTTGGCAAAAAGATATTCTGTAGCAAAAAAAGTCTGAGGTGGGCGAAATAAGGTATTTCATATTTGTTTTTTCGGTAAAAAAGGGTTATTTGATATTTTATGTGGTAAAAGACTGTAACGGACGTAATCTACTAGGTCCAAAATCCTTCTTCTTCTTCTTTCCTCGGTCCCTCACTGATGAGGATCGCGACCATAGGTGAGGAAGACGGTGGGCGGAAGTTTGCATCGTGCAGTCCACACAGCTTATGACCGCTGTCCAAAATCCTTAATAGGCTTTAAAAATATTTCTCAACAAAAAGCATAAGCGGTAATTGTTTTCCGCCCAAAAGTAATTATACCGTTGAAAAACAACTGGCGCAATGAAATTTAATTTGTTTGTCAATTCGAATTGGTTTAATAGTCAGTTCGGCGAATTCGAATGCTCATCGGCTGGCCGAATTAAAAACTCGGCCGTCCGTCACGGTCCCTCGGGATGTGTGGGCGTTACCATTTGTTTGTAGTGAGTTTATCGCCTTTTTTTACCCGACCGAGGGTTATGTTTTCGACAGATAACTTTTCGAGAATCTAAGGGAATGTTTCACCATCAATGAGTAAAGTGTGCAAGCTACTCGAGAAAGTCACGAGTAGCAACGAAACGACACTGACAAGACTAATCAGATTTTTTCTCGGAGATCGTTAAAAAAGGCCCTAAAATTAAATATTTTACGATCGACCTATAATTAAAATAAGCACTGTAGATCCCATTTACATTTATCCGCGCTCACTGCACAATATACTCGTAAAACTTTTTCGATTGGTTTTTATTAAAATACACCAAATTTTAACTGTATGAAGTTTCAGCGAATGTTACTGACACTGTTACTAGTTTTACTGAACTTTAGTTGTATTAGATATACAATAAGTTATGGAGCTATGCATCTATAATATTATCTGACTGATCAAATAGTTCATTGAAGAGTCAATTAATCTTGTATTTTTATTGTGACCATCTAAAGGCCTCACTTTTATCTTTTTTAACACAATTAAGCATTTTGGCGTCGGGACGACATTATTTGGTATAAAAGGGAAAATTGGAGCGAAGTCAGTCACAATGTATCAGTCGCTTCACCATCTTTGTTGCCAAATAATGAAGGTTAGGAAGATGGACGTTTTTGTAGCTGTTATCAAGAAAATAGCTTTTTGCTTTAGATTGATGTTTCACTGGTTCTTGAAAAGGTCGGAAGGAAAAAAGGGAGACTAAAGATAAAAGCGTTAGTAATTTAAAGTTAACACGTTTTTATGAAATACCTTGTGGTTGAAATGGTAAAAAGGGAGACTAAAGATTAAAAATAAAAGAAACACATTTTTTATCAAATTGCCGGAATTATAAGCCTAAAGCAATTACGCAAGGTGAGCTATTAAAATAATGAAAGAAAAATGTGGACTGTTTAGAAAATGAAATAGAATGTATGCCTACAATAATTTTATGTTTCTAAGAAACAATAAGATAATGAACATTCTGAGCTCAAGTCCTAATTCCTCGAGTCGTATTGTCTGTTATCAAGTGACCTATTTCAAGAAACAGGATTCTGAAATTATGTAGGTAATACTTGGGTACCTATACATATGTATAGAGGATATACGTATTGAGTTTGGGAGAAACTGTATCCTGCTCTAGATATTTGTCAGGTACTCTTTCACGCAAAAACTACTGAACAAAAGCTGAAGCCGTGAGCAAAAGCTGTCATTTGTTCTTACAGTGACAGCACGGGTGACAGTGACACAGTTTAAAATTACTGAATGAAGTAAAACAGCGGGTTATCTATGTTCGCTTGTTCGCTCACCTATCGAACATTGCTCGCGTTCGCCGCTCGTTGGCCGTAAAGAACGACGCGCGACGTGTAAGTGAGAAAATAGTGCAGGTGCACAGAGTACATGAGTATATTGAGTATACAACTGATATCAACAAACGCACCTCAACAATATAAAAATACTTAAAAGTAGGCAAGTAAAGTACTTATTAGTAAAACAATTACGAGTAAATACTATTTCGTTTCCATTCTCTCAATCAATCATCGGGAAAACCGTAGTAATATTGTCTTTACGTTAATTCACGTTACTCTACGTTGCGTCGGGCTAATTAATTTTCAGCAAAGTGTTTTAAATTAACTCTCCATTTACTCGCTTTTGTTGAATTACGAAGAAACATTGCATCATGTTAAAACGTATGAATGACGAACGATCATAATAATAAATTGCGAACTTGTCTAATGTATTTATTGTTGCGTGTTTAGTTTCCCTTGAAAATTTGTGATTGAAAAGTATTTACTGGGCTTTCAGACTTGTATCTACTCGAGAAGTAGATGATTTGCCCTCCAAGAGATATGACTCTATCGATGCAGAATTATTAGATGAATTTTACAGTGGGTCACAGCTCCAGGCTATTTCCATGTTTTCTCCCGCTCTTATCAATATTATTTGCGATAGAATGAGACGACATGCCCACTCCCAGATATGGGCAGCTGGAACTGCGGCCCATAGTACATAGCGGCGATTACAATACAATAATGAAACCGACCGCCGCAACACCAAGAGTTAAGGCCAAAAATCTACACATTACGTCCTCTAGTAACTCGCAAACACTTTAGTCAGGAGTTCACTCACATGCAAAAAGCATTTTTCAATTACCAAAATTGTCTGCTTTAGCCAACCTTAGAAATTAATCTCTTAGTGTAAATAAAAGTCAAAACAAACCATTGTTATAACGCCATTTTTATAATAGAGGTGTAGTGTTCCAAATTACTTCCTTAATTACTCTTTTTGTACGTAATAGACAATTAGGCGCAAGGACGATGCAAGTCCCGGGGGAGGAGGATAATCAATTGCGTTTGTCCATGGCAAAACGGAAAGCCACTCTGAGGGCGCGATGAAGCGATGCGACATTGACCCCCTAAAGTGGGAAAAAACTGCGAGCCACCGTCAGGAGTGGAGACGCCTGGTGCGGAAAAAAGTTAACGATTTCGAAGAGCAGCGGAAATCTGATCTTGATTCGAAGCGCGATGATCTTAAAGCCAGACCAGCAGCGGCTATCTCTTACAACTACATCAGCGGTGTCCTAACGTGTCGACATTGTTCGCGCACGTTTACCATCAAGATTGGCTACTGTAGCCATATGAGGGCACATGATAGGGCAGCTCAGCGTAGCCCTCTTATTGCGGACTAAGGGAATTTTGTCGTAGTTACCGTAGCCGAAAGCGGCTTGGGAGTATATACTATAAAATAATAATTGTAATGTGACATGCAATAAACGATTTGAATTTGAAAGTAGTATGTATAACGCTGGCTTCTTATATCAAAAGAAACACATTTACACGTCCAAACATAACTTAAACTTAACTTTAAACTCTATCACTGCTTCGGAACAACATTTTTCAATACATAATGCAACTCGCTCGCCAATACCACATTCTTCTCAACACCTATAATACTTCAATAACAGTTTCAGCCATTATGCATCATTTACCTTCCAAAACACTAAACAAAACCAACCATTGTGCGGTAAATAAAAGCAGAAAAGATTCCAACAATAAAGTATGGCAATATTTCTGGAGCTGGAGAGGAAGTGAAAATATAAATCTTTAAGCTCGAGGTGTCTCAAGCGCATGCATGCCATTTGATTTAAGTAGTTGCTAGAGTTTCGAAAACTGTTTAAATTGCGGGGATATTTACATATTCAGGGATGAGGATTTACAACTACAAGAGTGCCATTGAAACGTACAAAAAATAAATTTCAGCTACGTTTCCACAAGATAATGTTTATTATGGTATAGCTTTTGTCCGCGGCTTCACTCACGTGAAATTTAGTTTGTCACAGATCGTCATAAATTATAGCATATATGTTATTCTGGGTTATAAACAATAATACTGTAAAGTTTCATCAAAATCCGTTTAGTAGTTTTTGCGTGAAAGAGTAACAAACATCCAGACATTCAAAGTTTCGCATTTATAATATTAAGTAGGATAGGATAGTAGGATGACATCTACAGTGTTTATGGGAAAACGCATTCGACCGTTAAAAGAAACGCGCTATTTCCTTTAGAAAAGTTTTTGCAAAGAAGCCTTTTTTTACAAACAAAAAAAACTACAAAATGTATCAAAAATAATAAAAACATGCCAATAATGTAATTCCTACTAAACAGACGTTACCCGTCATTAACAACTTTTAAGATCGGACTAAACTTGGGCACTTGGATGTCCTTAAACGAAATTACGTAACAAAACTGAACTTTATATTTAGTCCCTTAATGAAGAATTGCCTAATACTACGTCAACAAAACAGCCAAAGAAAATCCTCGCATTTTTCCTTTCAGCCTCTATCCGGACCTAATGGCATTATTTAATAAGCTCTACACAGACGAGAGCACATCAGGCTGTACACTTTTGTCGCAAAATGACTCTTATTACAATTACATAAGAATTCACTGTGTTAACGTTGATGTAAGTTTGTACATTTATGTACTCTCCATTATTTCGGGTGACTGCGCATTATGAAAGTTCAGTCATTAGTATTACGAGTAACAACGAATATAGCCTTTAAGTAAAACCTAAGCTTTGCTTATTTCGAGATTTTATCACTTTTCTTACTTTGACTTGGCGGTTACTTATTAATGTTAATAATTTTGCATTTTGTTGGTTTAGACTAGTATCAAGTATAGTCTGTAAGACATGTGACATTATAAAATTGGACTTTACAGCCAACGGACCATTTTGACTTTTTTGACTTAAACTTATAGGCATTTTTTTTTAATTTGTATGTTACAAGTTCAAGCCTTGGAGCGAAATTCCGTTAAGCATTCTATACATAATGAAATTATTTATTGATTAAAATATTAAAAAATACTAAAAACAAACACTAATATTACCCTAATACAATGTATTTACCATTACTTTTTCGTCTAAGCTATCCACTTTCAGAGTGCAAAGCTTAGTGTAAAAATTAAGGATTCATTTCATTTAGCTGCATAATGAACGAACAAAATAAGAACTGCTACGAGCTACGGTCCGCTACGACGCGTCGGTGTGCCGTAGCTGCTACGAAATTGCATTCGAGATTTTTGTAGCAATGAGATTAGTGAGAGCACTGTTGAGGTTTCAACTTACAGAAGCATAGAAAATATTTTGTAATTTATTTTTTATGCAAAAAGCAGTGCTACGAGTATGTTCGATGTTTTTATAGCTTGCACTTGACTTTAATGTTACTGTAATCTAGAAAATCTGTTTAGGAGAATCATTTAGTTTTGAAATGAAATTTACTTTGCCATAGCTTAGTTAAATCCTTGCCAGGAAAGTAAATATACGATTGCAAATCATAATTTGAACAAAGGATTTGTCTCGAATTCAGAAATTCAATTAAAACGCATAATGAAATACAGGGTGGCTTACCACTGCCGTTTGTGTTTATCTTCCGATATTGAGGAGTTCAATTCTCAATTTATATTATGTAAATTCTACACTGATCCCATCACAGTATAGAAGAGCAATAAACTTATAATTAGTCTACAGTATCAATGAAAATCAAGTTCTTGGTTTTTAGTTCTTGTCTCATCAACGTAGTCTGTAACAGATCAATTGAGTTCGATAATAAAATTATAATTAAAATAGTCAACACAAAAAAGAATAATATTAGGCATTTTCGAATTTTAGTTAACGCTCTGCAAAATTGTTTATTTTCTCTGCTAAGACAGATCAGTCTTAGAGCGGTATAATACTTCTAAAATAGATTTTTAGTAAGTTACAGAGTCGTTAGTAAGTAACCTGATAATAATACATGTTTGTTTTAGGAGTCACAAAAACAGCCCAGCGGCCAGGGAATCATACTAGCGATTGAAGAGTATCCGCAAGTATTCAGACTTATACTTTTGCTTCAGTTTATACTGTGGCTCCAGGATTCTCTGACACGGATTGATGGATTCATCCATCTGAATCGGTCCGATCGCGGTCGACGAATGGTTTAAAGGTTCACTTTACCGAAAAAATAAAGGCAGATAGCAGAGTCATGGACGAATGGGTTTTCTACTTTTTTTGCTATCAGCCCATTTGTTCACAGACAGGTTAATGTTTATGCTACGTCATACCGATATCTACTGAGACGTGTAAAAGCGCTTTGTGAAAGCCTATTTGCAAAAAATAAATGACTTTAGGTTTTGTTAAGACAATCGAACGAAAATGTCGACTTTTTGACAATTCTCGCTTTTGAACAAATACAATAGCTGAACTGTGAAAGGGTCGGACTCGCCGACTCGTGATCCGAGGAACGCGGGTTCGAACCAGTGATATGCGAGGATTCATAGCGAGGGATGTGTTTGTGAATAACCAATAGAATCGCTTCATTTACTGAGGCGAGGTAAACGCGATGCGCATGAAGCGATTCTATTGCACAAGCATAGTTTAGCTTACCACGAGGGATTAACAGGATCAGGTATTAGATTAGTAATTTATATTTACAAATTGCTAATAGATATTATTTAAAAAAAAACGAAGTGGGGCCACGTGGAAAAGTATAAAACAGCAACAAAGAATTACGGTTCTTTTTATAAAGCATCGACAAAGGCTTGTTTGTTTATTCAATAAAGTACTTCCTTATCTTACCTACCTGTATACACAACTATCGCCTCAAAGCGGGCGGCGTCAAAGGCAGATTAATTAACATAATAATTACTTGGCAAATCGCGGTAATCTAACAACACAAACAAACCGACATTGTTTACAAAGATATTTACTATTAATATTCAGTTATACTAACAATAACAATTAGTATTAGGTTATTATGAAGTAAACTTGGAACAACGGGCATTGACATTGATCGCGAATATAGATTGGTCTTTCGGTAACATTTTAGGAAATTGTGTTATTGCGGCCTTTAAACTAAGTTACTAAAAGGAATTACTAGGCTTAGTTTTCATAATTAATTAGCATAAAATAACCTTTAATGTTCAAACCTCCTACTTTAGATTACGCTTGTTATTAAGCAAATGCACAAATTTTGTAATTTAGTCTTTTAAATTAATTTTAAAATGCAATATTTATTATTATCATCAAGTCATTTGGTCTCCACTACAGGGTCGTTCTCCTCTATAATTTGCCAGAGGAAAATATACAATACGCACCGTGGGACGTCCACATACAAGGTGGACCGACGACCTGATAAAGGTAGCAGGAAGGCGCTGGATGCAGGCCGCTACCAACCGTGCGATGTGGAAGTCATTGCGGAAGGCCTATGTTCAGCAGTGGACTGAAATGATGCGATGATGATGAAATAGAGAAGAGGCCAGAATATGACTGTGCCTTTTCTCCACACGCTGGCCAGACACGGATTGAGAATCTTTTAAAAATTAAATTTCATCGTACAAAAGGTGCGTAGCATTTTATGAAACTTTTGCACGAGTGGAACTTATGGAGAAATAAATGGCAAATGCATTATAGAAAATTAGTAAGTAGTATGCATTAAAGAAGTGGTAGGTATTTTAATATTTCTTGAACTCATTCCAGTTGAACTTGATCAAGCAACAGGCGGGGCTGACTGGAAAAGTTCGCGAAAGAAACTTTTCTAATAGTGGAATATTCATGGAGGCGTAAAGTATTCCATTTCATATTATTTGCTTAGTAAGAATAACTTTAGTACAAATTTAGTCTGTTGTTCTGAATAAAAAACCCTATTAATAAAAAAATAAAAAAACTTTAGTAAGTAAATAATAATAGAACCAATATTTCAACTGTGGGGGTTGTAGATAGCACAGAATAAATACTTATACTCGTAGGTACCTACTTGATAATATGAGCAGCTATTTATGGTTAAAATACCCATCGTCGATGAACGATTTGCCGACTGAACTATATATTTACCGATTAACGATTGCTCAATCGGTTGCAAGTTCGAATTATTCAACTAAATTTCAAATACCCGTGGCTATTAGAACCGCTTTTTTCTAACGATTCACAGCTAAACGAGTAACAATGTTACTCGTTGGGACAAACATTTCCATCCAGTCACACAGTACCTTTAATATCAGTGGGCTGAGTGTGAATTTACATCAAACGCGCTTTTTTTAAACGCGCTCACTAGTGAGATATGATGTAAACTCACACTAGGCACTCTGGGGGTTTAGTGTGAGTTTACATCAAACGTCTTCACTAGTGACTGCGTAAATCAATGACATTAAATGTATGACGGATAATACAGCGACCCTAGCGGATACTTTCAAGAACTAAAGTCATCATAGATTTTTAGACGCGCTCGCTAGTGACGTTTCATGTAACTCACACGAGATTCGCTTCGCAACTAAAATGTTTAATACACTTACCAAGTTCTCTTCTTATTCTTAATTTTCTGCCTCTGGCCTGTGCGCCGCGTCGAGCTCGGTGCGCCTCTTTCCTTCTGATCCAGTGGCCTTCGGCTGCTGGGAAAGAAAATAACTTTATTATTATACAATACTACTGATTTGGTTTACCAACTAATTTAATAGAGGTTCGATGATCTCCGCACTATACTCACAAATTGTGATGATATTTCAGCTCAATGAACCTAAAACTTGAGTGTTTCGTGAGATATAATTAATACTCAATAATAGAGTAAATATTTACACAATAATTTAAATTCATGGAACAAAACCTGGAAATTGCACGCGCGAAAATTCGAGGGAGCGAGAGGAAAAAACAAAAGAATGTCGATATTCGTCGATGTAAAAAGAACACAGTTTTTCTTAGTGGCCAGTGTCGCACGGCCAAGGAGGCAGCCGTGTGCAGCCGCACTAGATTATTTTTTTATTCGTAGGTAGGTATAATTTGTTTTTCCTATGATTTTATTAGATAGCATTGGTTTTTTTTTGTTTGGTTTTTTCCTCTAGGAGGAAAAGGCCAAGGCATTCGCCTTACATAACTTAGGTACTATCTAATAATTTAAAAAAAAAGCTGAAAAATGTGCCAAAGATACACATTCATGAATTATTGTTGTTATAAATTGATGCGAATGCAAAATGCTCCATCCTTTGTATCCTATTTCTGCGTTTGAAATGAATATTCAATTTAGTCTATCGCTCAAACTGCAAAATGAATTTCATTTGCTAGTCATCATTAAGGTCGCTTTGAGCTTTCAAAATAAACGTTCGATTGAATGAAATAGCTTGCTATTGAATAACTACCTAAAGGAAGCTATCGATATTCTATCATAATAAACAAATTAATCATGCTTCTTCTATTAACTTCTATCATTATTTATGCAATTATGCCTTTGTTTATGTCTTCTCTATTTATTTTAAACAGTCGACTTTTTAGGTGTCTGATTTTTGGAATATTTTAAACAAAGAAGTTGCGAGATCCGATTGAAAACGCAGCGGTGATTTTTAGAATACATTATGAATTGAAATTGCGAGACAATAAAGAATAATTACCGCTTTGTCTCTAAAATCGGGTAGCATATTTGCTCAGAACTTCCTAAAGTGGCATCTATAATATTCTAAATTTAGCTTAGGTAAATATGTTTAATTAGAGAGTTACCTCGCAGTGACGCCCACATTGCAACACGATTTTGGTACCTGGTCTTAGCGCTGCCAATTTATTTGAGAGCATACATGTACCTAATCCAAACCGAAAAGCAAGTCCATTCATCATTTTTGTTTTAATCTTTACGGTTTTAGTTACGTGAGGATAATGGGTTTACTGCCCGACTCTCTCTAACTGAGGTAAAATGAGGATTTTTATGACATAGGAGCTTCTTCTTCCTCAATGTAACGTTTAATTGTTGCGAAGTACCTATACATAGTATCTAGACTTCAATGACTTTGTCAATTCGTTTGTTTCAGCCAAATTACATCTACTGCTGGACGAAGGCCTCCCCCAAGGCTTTTCATAACGACCGGTCCTGCACTGCCCGAATCCAGGTTCTTCCCGCGACCTTCACAAGATCGTCGGTCCGCCTAATAGAAGGCCTACTAGGGTTTCTGCTCAAGCTTTCTCGAACTCGAGAAAACTCGAGAAATTTGGCTTCATTCGAGACGAGAAAAAAAATACCGGAGCTCGAGAATTCTCGAGTTTCGATTTTGAAGCTTTAATATTCTTGAAAGCCTATTTTCTTAGACAAAAGTAAGATTTTAATTATTTAATAGGTAAATGTTGCGTTTAGACTGGCCTAGTCTTTCCTTTTTTTAACTAATTTGATTTGCAAGTAATGATCTTAACCGAAACTAATAATGATCACCTACGAGTATGCTATATTTTATTATGTTTGTATAACTGACTGATTTAAAGACTGAAAATTTTTTGTTAACTATCTGTTAGTTTAGGTACTCGTAAATACGTTTATTCAAGTCGTTATCATTAAGTTTAAAAATTTATTTAAATGTTTTTTTTTGTTTGTAAATGCAGGTTTATTATCGTAATTTTTCCATTAATTTGGACTTGTGTTCTTTGGAAAACAAGTGATTCAATTGGAGCTCCAGATATTTATGATTATTAATCCTTAAAGTACACGCGACTTTATGACTTTTGTTCGAAATATATATAATATAATATAATATAAATGCGAAAGTTTGTGTGGATGTCTGGATGTTTGTTACTCTATCACGCAAAAACTACTGAACGGATTTTGTTGAAACTTTACAGTATCATTGATTATAACCCAGACACATTATAACATTAATAAAAACCCGTGTTTTTATTAAATTTCAACCGATTTCAACAGTTTTAATTAAAAGACTCGAGACCCGAGAAAACTCGAGACTTTGGCCTCGAGAATTCCCGAAACTCGAGAAAAAAAATAAGTCGAGAAATCAGAAACCCTAAGGCCTACCCACGCTACGTCTTCTGGCCTGTGGAAGTTGGCCCGTTGTCAATTATATAGGAAAAAAAAGTTCGCTTTCTAATCAAACGTTGGTAAAAAAATATATCTACAAATTACCGGTTCGTTTCTGGATCAGGCAAAATGAAGTGGCTGTATTCTTTCGGCTGTGGCATCCATGAAACAGCACGCTAGCAGAATCACAAGTAAGTTTCAACTATCCGTAAAGTTAAAGTTTGCCGCTAGTTCTCGAGTTAACTTGACTTGTAGTCAGAGAGTAGCTAGCTGGTGGTTTACTCTGAATATTACGTGAATTAGGCATCACCAAAATTATCCACAGTATTAAATAACAGCTATTAACAGAAGTATATTTAAATGGTATATTATTCATAACTGAGAGACTATTATAAAAAAAATGCTTTTGCAACTACAAAGCAAAGAGAGATAAAAACTTTATAATAATTATGAAATATTTTATAAAAAATATATTTTTGTAATACCTACTACTGGGGAAAGCCATAACGATGGCTCCTACGTATAAAGGCGAAACTGCCGCTTACGCCTTTTTCCAATTATTTAAGCAATGATTTCATTTTGCTCTAACACAGAATAATAATAAGTACTACGTACAGAAGTTTTACTTCACTAAAGTATTTAAAAAAATGTATGCTCAATGTCATTAACAATATGGTGTAATTTAGCCTGTCTCAAGAGTCAAGCACCATTTTGTTGACAAACGTCAGTGATCGGCACTGCGCCGAAGCTATAGGGCTGACTTCGGTAAAATGATGTGACGTGAGGTGCCAAACTGCGGAAAATGGCGGAGGAAATACATGATTTAGCATGAATTATCATGAATAATATTAACTACTTATTTACCTCTCAGTGTCTTGAGGCAACTTAAAAAAGTACATTCTGTGTTTTTATTATTATTTAGGCAGTTAAATACTGCACAGTATTTAGTACACCATTTTCTTTATTTTCTTCCATCATACACAAGAATACGCGTGCGTGAGTCAATGTTCGTATGTGAGGCCTTGTCGAATAGTATCCTGTAGGTGGGCCATCGAGCGTGTTTTGTTTTCGATGTAAACTCGCGGAGATGAACAGGCCTGGCTCTAATCTATAACGTCAGTAAGAAAAAAAAATTTTTTTTCCATTAGATACAAAATACAATTTTAGGCAAATAGGCGTATGTGCAAAACTACGCCACGTATAAAGCCCAATCATACAATTCGTCAATCTATACGAGTAGTTGCTTACATAAATATATATTTTTTGTAATCCAAATCTTAAATAAAGCCATGAAAATATTTAGCAAATTGTTTTATTTATAAATTATGACACATTATACAGTGTGAGTCACGTTAAAGTTACATATGAAAATATATGAAACTAGACCTATTTTTATCGATAAAAAAGAGGTCAAAAAATTTTTGAGATTTTTTTTTAATTTTTTATAGAATTTTTTTTCTTCCAATTACTTATTGTAAAGAAAACGTAATAACTTTTAAACTAAGCGGTATATCCTGATAAAATAAAAACAGTAATAATGCTAAATAACAGGCAATACTAAAAAAATACATGAATTACATAGAAAATGCCAACAAATAATAAAAAAATGATACTTTTTGAAAAAAATCTGCTTAAAAATTCGTATTTTTTTGGTTATTTGATAAATTTCTCCAAAAAATGCCCCTATAACAGGTGGTTTTTATTACTTTTTATTATTCTCTATCGTATTACTTTTGTAAAACCAAAAATCGCATGGCTCTATCCCTATCACAACGTTTGCAATGATCGTTTGAACTAAGCCTCTCCGGGCGCGCCATTCAACGCTTCGTTAACAACGAAACTGAAAGTGACTCTAGATTTGTAATTTTGATAAAGACAAGTTAGATTTTAAATAAAAACAAAAGATTTCGAAGTAAAATAAGCATTTGAGTTAAAATTAAAATTGTCTCTACCTGTAGCGGAGAAAAATGTGGTGGCAGGCCTTTGTTCAAACGATCATAGCAAATGTTGTGATAGGGATAGAGACAAGCGATTTTTAGTTTTACAAAAGTAGTACGATAGAGAATAATAAAAAGTAATAAAAACCATCTGTTAAAGGGGCATTTTTTGGAGAAATTTATCAAATAACCAAAAAAATACGAATTTTTAAGCAGATTTTTTTCAAAAAGTATCATTTTTTATTATTTGTTGGCATTTTTTGTGTATTTTATGTATTTTTTTAGTATCGCCTGTTATTTCGCATTATTACTGTTTTTATTTTATCAGGATATACCGCTTAGTTTAAAAGTTATTACGTTTTCTTTACAATAAGTAATTGGAAGAAAAAAAAATCTATAAAAAAATTAAAAAAATCTAAAAAAAAATTTGACCTCTTTTTTGTCGATAAAAATAGGTCTAGTTTCATTTATTTTCATATGTACACTTTAACGTGACTCACACTGTATAGTTATTTAATTTTTAGCGTTAAGAGTCGCATCTCAAACTAATTTGAAAATTATAAATACCTTGAAAAAATCGAACTGCCTAAGGCATCGTGGGTTCAATTCCCGCCTTAGGCAGTTCGATTTTTTCAAGTTATTTATAATTTTTAAAAATATGACACATTATGTTAAAAGACCTAACTAAATCTCGAGCATAGTATATGGGCGTATTTGCGTTAAAACGTAATAACGATACATTAAACAACTTTTTCTAACTGATTTATTATTGATATAGCACACGATAACAATTAAAATAATTACATGCATAAATAAAGAGAGTAATCGCTTAAAATATTATATTTATGTTGTCATTTAAGTCTCTTTACGTTGAACAATATACATGAAATTATAGAAATGTGACGACGTAAAAGGGCAATGCGTAAAATCTCAAAATATATAAGAAAAATATAAAAATTGATAACAGCAGTAGCAAAAGCATTACATGTTAAGGCTAAATGTGAAATTTCATTAAATTCGTTTTAGTAGGTCAGAAGATATGACCCAAAAATATGGTTCTGGCCACTAAAATGGCTCTCCTGTAAAATTTACTTTTTTCACTTACGCCAGTATACGTAGGAGCCATCGATAATAGGATCAGGCTTTGATAAATACTTGATAAAAATATCTGGGCTAATTTTATTAAGAGCTTTTGCGTAGTAATTCCAAGGAATTACTTTTAAAACTTTTCACAAAATGTCTAAAACCACCCCTCTATCTTCAGTTGCTAACAATAGCTTTAACTTTATCTAAAAGACATCTAAAATACAGTTGACAGCACAGTCTAATAAATTAATATTGATGCAAAATGACACCTAATACAAACTACAACATGTCACCACATTATATTAGGTACATTTACCTTGATGTGCTGTCAGCCGAATCTACCTATTCTTTTCATTCCAATAAAAGAAAATAGACTTTTCTTTTACACTGTCACCAATTTTCTTGAAAAAATAAAGATTTTCTTTTAAAGTGTCACATTGATTAATGAGAAATAAACATTAAAGACATGTCGCCTATCATTACCATAAAGTGAAAAATGGAGGAATCTACTCAAGTGAATTGAGAATTTAAAATTAGGGTCCAAAACACTTTATCTTCGTCTAGTACCTAATTTAAAGTGACAAATAAAACAAATTCGATAGAAGTTGAGGACATACTTTATGTAAAATGCACTGCGATAGTTAGTATAATTTTCATAAAATAATAATATGTAAAGTTGTCACAACTCACGATAGACCATACATAATAGAAGTAGAACTGTTAATATATTTGAAACCAGCTGTAAGTAATAATAATAATAATAAATCTTTGGACAATTTCACACAGCGCCAGCTAGCCCCAAAGTAAGCAACTTAATGCTTGTGTTATGGGTGCTAGCTTAACGGATATACTACTTATATACTTTTTTTTTAAATACATACATATTATACATAGTAACACCCAGACCCGTCACAGAAATTAAAATTCATCATTTCAATTTCTGCCCGGCCGGGAATCGAACCCGGGACCTCTCGGCATAGTAGTCCGCTCTGAACCTCTGAGCTGTAAGTAATACCTTACTTATTTCATTATTTGTTTACCAAAAGATCTAAGAATCTGCCCATTCAATCTAAATTTTAATAGGTAAGTAACTAATACGATTTAGCGTTTTTAGTTGTGGTAACTTCAAAAAAGAAAAATTCTTGACTTATGTTTGGTACCTGAGGTTAAGTGAGAAAAATACACAGACAGACAGAAGGTACTAATCACTTTCGCATTTATAATAATACTAGCTGTGCCCGCGACTTCGTCCGCGTGGAATAATGACTTTGGGTAGGCACTTTTAACAATTTAGTCTAATTATTTTACAAATAGCTTTTGCCCGCGACTTCGTCCGTGGAGAAGTCGAAAACGTTCTCATACGATTATTTTTAAATGTTTTAACGTTATTATCTAAATGTTTGAATACTTTTAAAATATAAAAATCAGGTTAAATAAACATGAAAATATTTTTTTCTTATATTTTATGAATATGCAGCTCGGCCTTTAATCCGGTGAAAGTTACTCGGTGGTATTATTTTTTTACAACGAAATCGAAAACTACACCTACCCCAGTATTATTGGTAAACTTTTTTTTATATTTTCCTACGGGTGCTAGAATCACCAAGCTTCCAGCATGCCACTGGCCGTGGGAGAAGGAGCTTTTCCTCAAGACTACTCCCACTACCTCAAGGGCCTCCGCCAAAACTCTCGCGCGAAAATGAGTTTATGTATACAGCGCAAGCAGGTGCCCGCGGCATGACTTTCATGCATTACTATGCATTGTTGGGCGAGCGCACGCAGCGGGCACCCACTCCGAGGTTAAGTGGAGGCCCCTAGAGTATGGTAGTCGTTAACATGACGTCATGATTGTAAAAAAATGCACTAATAATAATACTTACCGAAACAAAAAATATCTAAGCAACTTAATTTCATTGTAAACTACCTAAATACAAAAATCCTACCGAAACATGTGTCTGCCGAACAAGACTTCAACAACTTGCACACTTTAATATACTGCGCAGCATATACAGCTGCTATATGTAATGGCACTATAAAACACAATAGCAATAACCACTCTAATCATCGAATCAATAAACCGCATTGGCAACAGAGACTCGAAAACAAAATCAGTAAATTAAGAAGCGACATAGGACGCCTAACACAATACATGCTTGGTAACAGAAGTGTACGGGTCATTAGCGCAGTCGAAGATATTAAAGCCAAATACAAACAACATGCCCAGTACGATAACGTAAATGCCGACCTAACACAATTTATGGACACCCTTAAACAGAAGTTAAGTACCACGGCTAGCAGACTGAAAAGATACCTCACTTGCACTAAAAGAAAAAACCAGAATAAGTTATTCAGAAGCAACGAAAAATCATTCTATAGAAACTTAGGACAACCACAAACCGTAAATCCTACTACTGAAACACCTACTACTCAATCGCTACATCATTTTTGGGCACAAATATGGGAAAACCCTGTCTCTCA
Source organism: Ostrinia nubilalis (assembly GCF_963855985.1). Classification (NCBI taxonomy): domain Eukaryota; kingdom Metazoa; phylum Arthropoda; class Insecta; order Lepidoptera; family Crambidae; genus Ostrinia; species Ostrinia nubilalis. Next base: position 4,097,261 of record NC_087097.1, on the reverse strand, counting down.
TAATACCGAAGCAGAATGGATCCAGAAAATCGATAACACACAAATAACCGACATGACATTTGAACACATATCAGTTGACACATTTATCAAAGTTATTAGTAGAACACATAACTGGAAAGCTCCCGGAACCGACAAAATTCACAATTTCTGGTACAAAAAACTAACATACATATACCCATATATACATAATCATATAAATAACTTCATACAATATCCCGATACAATACCTGAATATTTAACACAAGGTATTACCTACATGCTTCCTAAAGATAAAGACACCAAAAACCCTGCTAAATATAGACCTATCACTTGCCTTCAAACCATTTACAAGATAATTACAGCATGCTTGAGTGAAACTATATACAACCATCTGGAAGAAAATGATATTTTATCCGAAGAACAAAAAGGTTCGCGTAAGTACAGTCAAGGGTGCAAAGAACAGCTCATCATAGACGCAATAGCCATGAAACAAGCACACACTAATAGGAAAAATATACACACTATGTACGTAGACTATCAAAAAGCCTTTGATTCGGTTCCTCACAGCTGGCTTTTATCAATTTTAGAAAAATATAAAATACACCCGCTTCTAGTTAAATTCTTAGAAACAGTTATGGATAAATGGCAGACAGTCTTAAACATTAGAAATTCGGATATAGCGACCGAGCCAATAAAAATCCAAAGAGGCATATTCCAAGGAGATGCCTTAAGTCCTCTTTGGTTTTGTTTAGCGCTTAACCCTCTCTCACAGTTATTAAACGATGCTCATTGCGGATTCAAACTTAAAAGCAACAATTCATATTTCAATTTATCGCATCTCCTTTACATGGACGATATCAAATTATACGCGTCTAATAAAAACGATCTGTACAAACTTGCTGATTTAACAGAAAGATTCTCACATGACATTAAAATGAATTTCGGGGTCGATAAGTGCAAAATATTTTCAGTACATCGAAGGAAAGTAGAAAACAATAGCTATATGTTACAAAATCAAGAAATCATAGAGTCACTCGGAGAACATAATACTTATAAATACTTAGGATTTCAACAGGCAAAACAAATTAATCAAAAACAGACTAAAATAGACCTAACTCAAAAATTTCAACGTAGGGTAGATCTCATCCTTAGAACAGAGCTTAACTCAAAAAATATGATAAAGGCTATAAACACTTATGCAATCCCGGTACTAACGTATTCTTTTGGCATAGTAAACTGGTCCCAAACAGATTTAAAGAAATTACAACGAAGCATTAATACAAAACTAACTAAAAACAGGAAACACCACCCAAAATCGTGCGTTCAGAGACTTATGCCCGTTTTCACCATCAATCCCTAATTTTAAAGCGACTTTTATGAAATATAAGGTAATACCTAACAGGAATTTCGTTTTCACCAACACATAAGGAACAACTTAGGCCTTATGGGATCACTTTAAAACAGGGGCCCGATTTTCGGCCGCCTAAGTGTTAGGTGACAGTTATATTGTCAATCACGCCTATTCGGCAAAATGGAAACTGAATTTAATGATTTTTTTGAAGCTTTTTATGCAATTGAGACAGTGGAAACACTCTTTCACTCAAGTTTATTCAGGCGGCCACATAATAATATTATAGAGTGAGACAGGATTACATACGGTATAGATAGTAGGTATTGGTCACTCATAACTTCTCATAACCAAGCTATATTTCTGGCTTCGTTTGTAGTCCCTAGAGCCCTAACAATACCTTATAATTAGATATAATAAAGATTTGATAGGAAGGAGGGCTGCACTAAGGCCTCAGTGGGGGTAAATGAAACACAACGCGGACGGTTGATATCTGGTTTATTACTGTTATGCTATTGCTATATACAAGATTTACACAATTCAATGTGTCCAGTCCAATGTGCCGTCGGTGTAGAGTGCCTACGGTGCACGTTGAGGGTTCATGGGCCAGTCGGCTAGCACGTAGGTCGCGGTCGATGCTGACGTGCTCGTACAGTATCCTTGTGGGCAAGTAAACCAATTTATCTTTTTCCTTGAGGGAAAAATTTTGCTTCATTTCTTTTTTCCATTGTCGTTTTTATCGTTAAATCGCACAAAACTACACACAGAACTCAACAAAATATCTATCAAAATCAATATGTACACATTGTACATTTTTATTTTCATTTAATGTGGTGCAGCAGTCATCTTGACATTTACTTTTTTTAAGGCAAAGGAATTACATTATGCACCCAAACCACAGATTACATAATAGCCCAAATATCTTTTTTGTCTTTAATAATAACTCAAAAATACAAAAAGACATCAGTTTTGGTCAACTATTTCTTAGTTTTACTTTTATTTCATTTGTTTCTGTGAAATATGTAAGACATTCCCAATAAAATATTTTATCGGAAATTACCGGTTTTTCAAACGTCACTAGGCGCACGAAGAAACGCCACCTGACAAAAGAGTCCCTACTTAGGTTTACTATAGCATGGTGAAAACGAACTTAGGTTAGTGGGCAGTTTAGGCGATCGTTTAACCAAAGTGATGTTTAGTTAGCAAACGCTTAAGGGATTGATGGTGAAAACGGGCATTAGTCTACCAAGAAAAGATGGAGGAAGAGGGATAATTGATATCCAAAATCTACACAACAGACAAATCACGACACTCAGAAACTTTTTTCACACCAAATCACAACACTCACCATTGCATCAGTTTTCCGTTAGCATCGACAATAATTTTACACCCCTAAATTTGCATGATACAAATCTACAAAAGAACGAGCACATTGTAGATAATGAACAGAAATTTAGAGCTTGGGCAGAAAAGTCACTACATGGCAGGCATAAAGCAGATCTGGATCAGGAGCATATCGACAAAGATGCCTCAAACAAATGGCTTCAAATAGGAGACTTGTTCCCTGAGACAGAAGCATTTATGCTTGCCATACAGGATCAAGTAATAGCGACACGTAATTACAGGAAATTTATTATAAAAGAGCCTAACCTTCCCACTGACTCATGCCGCCTATGCAATAGTTCAAGCGAGACCATACAACACATCACCAGTGCATGTAAGACCTTAGCAAACACCGATTATAAACACCGTCACGACCAAGTCGCTGCAATCATACACCAGGATCTAGCACACCAATACAATTTTATCAATCAAAAGACACCTTATTACAAATACAAACCGCCACCAGTACTAGATAATAGAAAGCACAAAATTTACTGGGACCGCACAATTTTAACCGATAGGACAACTCATTACAACAGGCCCGATATTACCATCCACGATAAAGAACAGGATATAGTATACCTTATAGATATTGCAGTACCGAATACCCATAACATAGTCCAGTCATTATAGTAAGTTCACCTCGGAATTCGAGATACCCAGCTGTAAGTCTGTAAATACGTGTATATTGACACCCTAAAAGTTGTCTCAAAACCTACATATGGTAGGGTGTAAGCAACTATTAAATTTCAAGGTCAACGGTCACAAAAATCGGTTTTTTGCGCTTTTTTTAGAAATATCTCATTTCCTGTGGGTTTTTTGCTATTTGTATTTATTATCAATATTGTAGAATACTAAATTCTCTACAAATTTTGTTTAAAAACTTTTTTTATACGGTGAACCGTTTTCGAGATAGAGGGCGGAGAGCGCGCGGTCACTGCATCACTTCAGGTCTACTTAAGCGGTTTAGATTTTTCATACAAAAGGATTTTCCCGCTAATTCCTGTGGGAATTTCGGGAATTCCTTGTTGTAACTAAGCTTTGAGTTTACTAAGGTACCTACATGCCAAATTTCAAGCGTCTAACTTCCGTTAAGCGTTTAGATTTTTCATACAAAAGGATTTTCCCGCTAATTCCTGTTCCCATGGGAATTCCTAAGTATACTATAACCTGCCCAGGTGTATGAAGAATAATTGTACCAAGTTTCGTTAAAATCCGTCGAGTAGTTTTTGTTTCTATAAGGATCATACAGACGGACAGAATTCTATACATGAAATATATTTTCAAAATAACTATCAGGGGGTGATTAGTGATCGATACTGATGCCAAAAATGCAATCAGTAAAATTTTTGTCTGTCTGTCTGTCCGTCTGTATGTTCCTTATAGAAACAAAAACTACTCGACGGATTTTAACGAAACTTGGTACAATTATTCTTCATACACCTGGGCAGGTTATAGTTTACTTAGGAATTCCCACGAGAACAGGAATTAGCGGGAAAATCCTTTTGTATGAAAAATCTAAACGCTTAACGGAAGTTAGACGCTTGAAATTTGGCATGTAGGTACCTTAGTAAACTTAAAGCTTATTTACAACAAGTAATTACCGAAATTCCCACGGGAATTAGCGGGAAAATCCTTTTGTATGAAAAACCTAAACCGCTTAAGTTGACCTGAAGTGATGCAGTGACCGCGCGCTCTCCGCCCTCTATCTCGAAAACGGTTCACCGTATAAAAAAATTTTTTAAACAAAATTTGTAGAGAATTTAGTATTCTACAATATTGATAATAAATACAAATAGCAAAAAACCCATAGGAAATGAGATATTTCCAAAAAAAGCGCAAAAAACCGATTTTTGTGACCTTTGACCTTAAAATTTAATAGTTGCTTACACCCTACCATATGTAGGTTTTGAGACAACTTTTAGGGTGTCAATATACAAGTATTTACAGACTTACAGCTGGGTATCTCTAATTCCGAGATTCTTACCTAATTTAAGCTTAAATGACTGGACTATTAATGAAAAGCTCACAAAATATACAGATCTAGCCATACAACTAAAAATACAGTGGAAAGTAAAATCAGTCTGTTACTGTAAAAGCTCGAACTACGGTTAATGCTATCCACTTGGTCTCGACCCGTGGATAACATTAAAACCAGCATAAAATGCTGAGAATTTAAAACAACTCATAATAATAATAATAATAATTTACATTGTAAAAAAAATTATTAAAAATAAGAAGGAAATTGAATAAAGAGATAATAATAATAAAGTTATTTATTCGCTCCAAAAATTACAGTAAGTCTTAACCTATTTAGAGATTACAATTCAAGTGAACTATATTAGGTTAGAATGAGTAATTAATATCAACTTTGAAGCAAATCACCACGAAAATAACTTTCTACCCCTTTTTAACATAGTTAGGGGGTGCATTTCACTAAAATACGAAACACGTCTTCCATTAATTCTGTTATAGAATGCTTATGCAAAATTTTAAGTAGATTGGACGAAGGAATCTCGTTATTTCATACAAACTTTGCCCCTCCTTTTTACCTCCTTAGGGGTAGAATTTTGGAAAATCCTTTCTTATCAGATGCTTACGTCATACAAAGAACACACCGTCCAAGTTTCAGGTCTTTACGATCAGAGCGGTTTAGGCTGTGCATTGATCCATCAGTAGCGCGCGTAGTACTTGATCATTATTTTGCTGCGATGTGATTTTAAAACTGCGATATCTCCTAAGATATTTATTGAAATCGAATGGTGTAAAGGGCAAGAATGTTTAAAATTAAATACTTGTGGTGAATAATTTATTTATTTGGATAAGGATTAATATCATGTTTATAAAAACACCTTCGCAAATAATGCATTATTTTAAAACAGATTTTTTTTGCATAAAAATGGTTACTATGAGCCAACCTTAAAAGATAGACATATGCTACCGCGGACTTTTTTAAAGAACTTTTAAAGGGGAACAATCCTGTCATACATGATTTTTGCGAAACTTTAACCGTTTACGCAGCGTCAGCTCTCAAAAGGAAAAAAATCACTGATTTGAAATATTCTTGATTGGTGCTCCGCTCCTATTGGTCTTAGCGTGATGATAAATAGCCTAAAGCCTTCAGGAACTAACGGGCTATCCAACACAAAAAGAATTTTTCAAATCGGTCCAGTAGTTCCTGAGATTAGCGCGTTCAACCAAACAAACAAACAAACAAACAAACAAACTCTTCAGCTTTATAATATTATAAGTATATAAGTATAGATTATCATACCTATTAGTATGCATGTAGGTGATGTTAATCAATCCCACTTCACTCAGCTCTGAGCTCCAAGCTCATTTATTATACGAATGTCTTTAGTTTTACTGGCGCATATAAAACTTAAGTGCTGTTCCTAATGAAATACTGAATGGCTTTGGTACTGAAATTCATATAATTTTAATGTATAATTCCATAAGTTTCTCCCGTTTGTATAGTTAATTTAAATACTTAAGCGTTTACGTCTGACGTTTTTATTTTGTTTAAATTGAGAATATTTTATTAGATTTAATGTGACACTTTAGTGTGTGTAATCCGTATCTACGAGTATAATATGCTGATATCTTACATAAGCTTTTATAAGTGTGATTTGCAACAAAAAAATATTGTCTGATACGCTTTAATTTCGTTATAAGTTACCTACACTACATTTTGGAGATTTTAACGAGTGTTCTTTGTGTGAATCTGTATTAAGATATTTTTTTAAAATATTTGGAACGGTTAAATATCTATGAACAACGAACTTCTGTTTTAAAATAATTTAAAATGAATCTCGCTGAACTTCCCCTTTACAGTTGATAAGACATGTATTTATTTTACTTTTTCATTCCTAAAATAACTCGATCAATTCAGTCATATTATTTAAAATACCCTCAACATTAAAGTTACTATAATTTTACATTGATTTTCTTCAATGTCATCGTTCGGATTCAATTTTTACTTAGACTATAAAATATTTGTCAACCGAAAGAAAACCTTATTATTCCATAATATAAGGTTGATTAAAATATGCAATGAAATCAAAACATTTTTAGTGTGATGGAAGTAATGAAGCAGACCGATCGTAAATGGTGAATGCGGGTTCGATTTCCATTACGAGAGCCATTAGGCGCTTTTATGTTATGAAATGGCCGGACTAGGTTACCTAGGATAGGCAAATTTAGTCATCGACTACGAAGATACCTAGTAGAATTACAGCTAAAAGTATTAATATTTTTGCAATTGATTGGAATTTTAAGGAGGAGGAAAGATTTTCAGCTGTTTATAGTAGAAACGCTGGCATTTTATCTAGCCTTGGTAGGTACGCAAAAACAATCCAAACACTTAAAAAAATGGCATAAAACAGCAGAAGACCGAAGTAGATGGCGACATCTCCTATACTCGTAAAGACTCGTGGCATATCACGTTAAATATTTCCCTCGCACTCACACTGGATAAAGTACTTAGGTAATCCTTACTTACTTACGAACTTTTTCTTTTTATGTGATCTTCAGTTAATGGACATGGCGCACAATTTTTGTTGAAGATGCCAAAAAAAACTACAAAAAATTAGAATGAATACTGTATTTTTACTTTTTTGATATCTTTAAAAATGACTGAAATATTCAAGCTCAAAGTGCGCTCTTCCGCTAGGAGCGATTTTCCGCGCGGATTTTGAAAATGTGACGTAGTAACATGAAAAGCTGCATGCAAGATATTATCTGTGTACAATGGTTAGAATGGTTAGTAGGGGAGCCGAAGCGGGGATTTCGGGACTTACTAAAGAGTGGCAGACTACATACAAGGAAATACTTTGTACCTGGTTGATTACCTCTAAGTATGAATTTTTGATATAAAACGGCATTAGTTCTTATGCCTCTCACCCAAAAAATACCTCAATTAAGCCCAAATTTGAGACCGCAGCCAAACTTTGAGTGACGATGGAAACTAGCCTAGATGGAGGACACATGAAATTGAACTTCTGCTTCTTCATTGATAAAGACTTATCATTTACCATACCTTATCATTTTGTATTCCATTTTCAAGTCACTTTTTGTATTTTGTATTCTATTTTTTCGCTTACTGTAAAACAAAACGTGGGATTTTTTTAAATCTCAGGTCTTTTGAACGCACATCTGAACGATGTCTGGTTTTAATTTCTTCAGTTACTCCGTGACCATGGCGCTTGCAACAGTGCCGAAATATTGGAAACTCAAAACTAAGGTACATGGTAGCAATCCCGTCAGTAATAATAATAGGAAAATGTCTTGAAAAATAAGTAAATCGTATATTACTTTATGTAACTAATTTTAATATGTATCATACTTATAACTAATCACTTCATTCAGAACTAGAAAACGATTCCAAGGATTCCACTTTTCTTCAATAGATGATCAAGATAAAGAGGTATTTATTATAAATTGCTCTTCCACCATTTCAATTACTCTATCTTACATCTTACTTGATGAAATCTTTTTCAATTTTATTTACATGGTCATAACATTTTCACCATTCCTCTGCACCAATTTGTGAGGTACACCTGAAACCCCCGATAAAATAGCTATTATAAGAATAATATTTAAAAAAACCCTTCTGACGCAGTTAGGTAGGTAATAAACTAAATGTATCAAATTTCACTCCAACTTACTGTCAACTCAATGACGCGCTTTAAAATCAAAGATTGACTTTGAATTATGCCTTATTTTACAATACACATTGAAAACAATATGACTTGCTTGAGCTTTTTCGACTTTTTCACAAAAATAACAAATAGGCATGAAGAGATTACAAAATTTCTGCAGCGACTGACAGTTCACTTGATTTACTTTGACAGGTGACAATAAATCCATAGACATTTGCCATATGAAAGACACACTTTTCCAATATTTTTGTTTGCCATGAGATTCTGGTACACCTATACCTATCATTTAATGAAAAGATAAACTAATTTTTTTCAGCACAACGAAAATCAGCTTTGGCGCGTAGAAATGCAACGTGACAACTGCAGTTCGGACTTCTTTATGCGTCCACTACACATACAATAAAATTCGAACTATCGCACATTTTTTCTTTTTAATTCTAATTCAGTAAAAAATGTTTTTGAAACCTTCATTCAAAATTCAAAAGTTATTATCATATGACAGAACTTATGACCAGACTATGTACATTGAATAAAATATTTTTCTTTTTATCATCAAGCTTAGCAGTCTAATAAGTTACTATGACACTCGAGTTAATCCACATTCAGCACCATAGCCTCCCCTTCTACAAGGCCCTCTACAAATGTCAAAACGTCACTTAACCCTTTTAGCACCAGTTCTTTTGTTTTTGAGAAGATGTACCCAAATGTTTATATCAATTTAATTATAGTCCAGTCGTTTGGTACAAAGTAACGTGGTTACCGGAAAGTGTTACGGGAGTTTTGAAAATTGGTGATTAAAATAGATTTCGCTATGCTCTCTGTTAGTCTGTTAGTTAAGTGTGATTGCCGCGCTCGTTGCTAAATTGGAAAAATGCTGCCTTAGAGAAGATTTTTGATAGTTACATTCTTTCCTATTTCGTCGTTACAGCCAAATGACATTCACTGCTGGAAAAAGGCGAGAAGCCTTTGGGTTTTCCATAGGTTTTTCATAATGAACAGTCCTGCGCTGCCCGCATTCAGGTTCTTCCCGCGACCTTTACCAGATCGTCGGTCCACCTAGTAGGAGGCCTGCCCACGCTACGTCTTCCAGCCCGTGGTCGCCACTCAAGAAATTTTCTGCCCCAATGGCCATCGTCTCTACGAACTATGTGTCCCGCCCACTGCAACTTGATTTTAGCAATTCTGCGTGCTATGTCGATCACTTTGGTTCTCCTGCGAATCTCCTCATTTCTGATTCGATCACGCAGGGAAACCCCGAGCATAGCCCGCTCCATCAGTGGCGGCGTAGCATGGCTTGGTACCCGGGGCGAACATATCGAAATCTATTTATTCACCAATTTTCAAAAATTCCGTAAAATTAACAAATAACTGGACTACTTATTTACTCGTTATTGAGCACAGAGACACAAACTTGGTTATTTTTCCAGAAAATTTATATTTAAGTGCATAAATGTAAAAATGGCTTCATATTGCACAAAATTGGCAATAGGTGGCATAATAATGGTTACTTTTTTAGCGCCTAGTTTGAAATGTGATTGAACGATGACAACTAACAACAGTTGTCAGTTAGGTAAAATTTTATTTTAGTTGGAAAAAGACAAAAAGTGGTAAATGGGTTAACGTGCGGGGGCTGCAAAATCATGTTGTGACGTCACGCGCGAATATTGGAAATTTTTGAAAATTTTAAAAAGTCCGTAAACTTCTCGAGGCTCTATCTTCGGTAATACTGGATGGATTGAGGTGAAATAAAAACTAGTGTAATGTGTGTGATCTAAACTTTAAATTAAGTCATAATTTAATTTAATATTACAACTTATGCGTGTTGTCCATTAAGTAATTCAGATTTGGGTCTAACTTGGTGCGAAATCTGTAGTTTCGGAGTGTTTGGTTAGTGTTTACGAGATTGATTGATTGTTAATTATATGTGGGAGACTGACATGGCTTTTCCAAGAGATACAAAAAAGAGACGCTCAATCGAGTCTTACGAGACAGTGTGTGGGACGATTCGTAAGAGTACCATCTATTGCTCCCTAAATTAAGTTTGTCGTTAGTTTATTGAGTTGAACCAGAGTAACACCTACTATCCTACTAAGTTTATATGCGAGTTATATTATAAAGTAATTTTATGTGATTGAGTACTGTAAATGAGTGATTCTTTATCTTTTTCAGGATAACACTTCTGGAATTTCATTATGTTTATTAACAGTTCGAATAACCTGATTGAACTGGACAATTATAGAAGTTGACCCGACAATATTACAATACGTTTTATCAATTTAAATGTTTATTCTACTCTGGAAATACCTATCTCAAAACTTTAGCTCTTTTTAGTTCTTTGTACTTGACCAACTCGTAGAAAACTTTAAAACAACCGCATCAAAGACTGTTTCAAACGTAAACATTCCTTACGAAGCCGCACAAAAGATATCTGAACTCTTTACACTCGAGTTAACTTGAAATAATGTCGTTTAACCTTAAAAATGTGAAGAGAAAAGGTCGCCTTCATAGATTATGTGGGCGCTTCAAAGATGTGTACCAAGAACAAGCAGCAAGTTTATATTTAACCTTGTAAACAAAACAATATTGTCAGTAAGAGAATGTAATTCTCTCCAACCCGTCAGCCCGCGCAGGGAGTTTAGGCCAAATCCTTCATTTGTCTCTGGTAAATTAGAGACGGTCGTTCTCCTGCAGTGAAGATTAATTGGCCGATGATGATTATGAGAGGTATTCTCACACTGCAATGAGACGTGTTTGGGGAATATGCGGGGCGTTAGCGGGGCGTTCGCTATACGTTATCGGGGCGTACGCAGGAATAGCATCGTATGTACTTTATTTATATGAGCCATGAGCAATAAATAGCACAAACAATTATTTGTTTCAGTACTTTCCTACCGTCTATCTTGAAATAAAACTGATGCCCTCTACCGTTATTTGGCAGAGAATATAATAGCTTCAAAAAAGTTAATACAAAATTATTTTTATTCCCTCATAATATTTTTATGGCAAAATTATTTATTACAGCGTCTCCATTCCTTGCGATTCTCATTTTATTATTGAGTATAAGTGTTGCTTTTGCGAAAAGATGAAATAAATGAAATACAGTAGAATCTCGATTATCCGGACTTCGATTATCCGGATATCCGATTATCCGGACTCATTCTTCACGATTTCTAATTACCGATTTGAGGTCTGGACCCTTAAAAAACAGAAGGCGCCGCCACCGTAACACGGTACGGACGTCGTTTAGTTAATTGTTAAAAGAAATGGATTCATACAATGGTCTAAAATTTAGATTTTAAAAGATGTATTGAAATCCCTTTCTATTGTAAAAAGGTAATTATTGTATGATTTTACTTTGAATTCGATTATCCGGATTTTCGATTATCCGGAACACCCCTGGTTTTAATTGATCCGGATAATCGGGATTCTACTGTATTTCCCTTTAACGTTGGATTGTCTGTCCAGCCTTTGATATTTATTTCGGCAAAATGCCATATATAAATGCCACACATTTATCACTTCTTATTTTAGCGATCTTGTATTTTTCTTGTGCGCATTCAAAGACGAAGAAGAAGTAGCTTTTTATTGATATAAAATACTTGAACCTATTTACGTGTACAAAGCTAGATTCGTACAAACTCCTCCATGGTCTGCCTATTACCTACTTAGAGAGATTTCAGTCCAGAAAACCTGAAATTAATTGACATAGTGCTAGATGCGGGCGGCGCAGGAAAACATTGGGGGAGGCCTTTGTACAGCTGTGGACGTCTTTGGGCTGAAACGAACGAACGAACGAATTGTCGAAAAAGGCGAAAGATTTATTACCTGTTCCGCATTGGACGTCTTGTGGCTAAAATAATGATGATGATGTCAAAAAAATCTATTCATTTAATTGTTTAACGAAGTCGCCAGCTAAGCTAGTGTTGTACAGTAATTCACAATTAAAATTAATCCCTCCATTTGGGTTACGTAGAGCTATTACGATCAAACCGCAAAACAAACTATTTGTAGTCATCAGTATGAATTTGTGCGGGGAGAGAATAGGGATGGCTGTTTGGGAACTATATACGAGTGAAAGCGAGATTTAATTAATAATGATTATAATAAATGCACATATCGATACCTCTGGGCTCAAAGGTCGTAAAGGACAAAGTACGACTTTTCAGGAGAAGCAAAAAACGTTTTTTTATTTTTTTATTCGACGATAACTTTTTTGTTTTTTGAGCTATTAAATTATGACTTATGAAGAAAGTGCTTAGAATTCACAGCATTTTCCGAAGAGGTATTGAAAAACTGGACTAGAGCTGTATTTACTGAGATAGATTTCCTTTACGCCCTCAAAATTACAATAAAAAGACCTTTACGCCCCTCAAATATTCGTCCTAGGCAAGTTACTCAGGACGTAAGTCTATTTTTATTTCACAAAACTACAAAACTAAGGTAATAAATGACAATTTACATAGTTTTGTAGGTTTTCATGGGTCGTAACGGGACACCCAGGTAAGGTATTATGAAAGGGTAAATTGATGATTTAGCTTAAATATTTAATATTTTATGGTATTTCATATGTAATATACCATTTCTTCACATATTTTTAATGAATTATGGTCTTTTAAATAAAATAAAATAATTTTACGTAGCTTCATAATTTAATGCACACAATTTATGAAACTATTTAAGTAGAAGTTTTGATATTTTCGAACTAGAAGAAACTATTTTCGATATAAAAGCTAATTTAGAAAATAAATATTATGATGCTTTTAAATAAAACTTCATAAATGTCTACTTTATAGGAAAAACCGAAACCAATTTAATTTTATTTATTTATTTAATCATTATTATTGTTTCGAAAAACTACAAATAGCGGATTTAATTCCATAGGGCAGTCTGTCCACCAGTTGACCTTATGATAATGCAGATAGAATAGAATTTTTAAGGACAAACGAAAACCAAACTATATTAATTAATTATTATATTATCTAATAAGAATTTAGAATAATTACTATTCTAAATTCTAAATAAATTAAACATTATTAATTCATAGTAACTTAAAATTATGTCATTGTACCTACTTGGTATAAAATTAGAAAAGTTAGGTAAGTAAGATTACAAGTAGGAAGATTTTCATTCCAGTAAAGTACATCCACTTACTTTACTCCTACATAATACCGTTTTTAAAAGCCAATTATTTTTAATATAAAAACATAACTTCGAATAAAACTGCATTCACGCTTTTTAGTAGATTAAGTCTCAACATATATTTTCCCATGTTGTGTGAATATTTTTCCTACTAGTTATTCTTTATTAGCTGATCCAAATAACTTTAGAAACTATACTAATTTATTATAATTGTAACAGTCAAAACTCAAAAGTGGTTTTGACAAAGGGCGTTAGTCAAAATTACTAGGAAATCAATTAAAATCATTGTAAAGTGTAGTATTTGTGTGATTTGTGCATACAAAATAATGACACCTAAGGTACTACAGTAAAGTGACTTTTTTTTTTTTCATAATATTTTTAACAAATCTAGCTTTTTCATTTTTTCAATTTTTATAATGACTATCCTAACTTAATTAGGTAATACGTTATTTTATAGCATTTTTTTATTTTCTTAAATCATCTTTTAATAATTATCTTATACCTGACAAATACCTAGTTTCTTCAAATATGAGAAATAATAAAAAGCAACATTACTTTACCCGATGTGGGTAGATGTCATCATTTTATATGTACAAATCACATAAATGTTACACTCTAAATAGTTTAATTTTATATTTTTGATGATTTTTTAGGTTCTTTCATTTGTTCCAAACGCACATACTTAAATACTATAAGAAACGTCTATAAAATTTACCTTCACAGTTATTTTAATATCCTCACTGTGTAGATTTTTAAAATATTTGTTTAGATAATCTAAGGGCGTAAAGGACAAATTATTTAGACTTGGGTATGAAAATGTAAGGTTGTATAGGACAATAGATATACTAAATGTACATTATACGCCCAAAAATTTGTGTTTACTTGTTCTTTACTACCATGGTAACTGTACTAAAAAATCAAATGGTATTTACATCCCAATTTTCACGATGAATTCTGTTTAGCTTATCAAATATGATGGGTCGTAAAGGCACTTTTTTTGGGAATTTCGACAAACTAAATATACAGATCGATAGAGAATTAAATTCTGAGTAAAACTGTATAAATAACTCATTTTCGGTATTTTGTCCTTTACGACCTTTGAGCCCAGAGGTATCGTATGGGTATTGTTTATGAGTTGTTGTTTAGCCATTATATTATGACTTTTTAAGTCTCAGCGTTATGTGTTTTAAATACTAAATTCATACGATATCGTCATTTTACACCATTTCAACGGGAATGTAACTGAGCTATGAAAGTGAATTATATTTTCAGTAACATACATTATTATTCACGTTACTATAAAGGCAACCCTGCCTGTGCCGTAGATATTTATTACAGCCGTTCCATAGCTACCATTCGCACAGTAATTATTATTTATTTTTATTTATTTATTTATTTATTTCCAAGCTTAAGCCTATTTTTACAGAAATCCAATACAATAGACAAGCGAAATATGACAGGAACGTAACAATAGTAATATAAGTAAATTAAATGAAAATATACAAATAAACCTAAGAGTAACATATATTAAAAAGCGTCATCTTTGTGAATTCACCCAGAGTACAATGAAACAAGTCAATCCGTTCAGCTAGTTCATTGAGGGTGTGCAGTGTGAGCGTCAGCGCCGCCCTGCTCTGCAGCTGCGTGCGCCCGCGCGGCACCGCCAGCAGCGGCGGCTGGCGGCGCCGCTCCACGTACCTGTCGGGCACGCAGAACCCTATCTTTCCCAATATTACCTCGTTAAGCACTTTACCTCTCATTACTTTGAATATATACAACGCCAGAGCAAAGTTCCTACGCACCCGCAACTCATTGTATCCTACCATACCCAATACAAATAAATTAGGGTACATCAATGGATAGAAGGGGTACACCCCATATTTCCTCATATACAGATACCTAGTAAAGGATGATGGGCACAAATGTATGGAAAGTGGTACCCGCTCCAATAGCCATAACCAATATATATTTTAAAAGGCCTTTAGATGTAGGAAAATGTCTGCTATGGGGCCAGTTCTAATTCACGTTTTGAAAGCAGTAATTCCACTAAGTATTATAATGAAAGTATAACACAATCATCCATGTATACGAGTATGTATTATGACTACATTCTATTAATATAACTAAAAGAAGCATTGAAAAGGAAAGGATTATACCTACGATGAACTACCCAAGCTATTAGCCCTTTATTCGCTTTCATCATCATCATCATCATGATCATTTTAGCCATAGGACGTCCAGTTGAACATAGGCCTCCCCCAATGATTTCCACAATGGCCGGTTGGTGGCGGCCTGCATCCAGCGCCTTCCCGCTACCATTATGAGGTCGTCGGTCCATCTTGTGGGTGGACTTATTGGGTCTTGTGGGTTTATTCGCTTTAGCAACCCATAATAAAACCCTTAAGAAGTAATAAAACTTTAACCCCTTTATTAATAACAGTTACACTCTAGTTGAACTCTGGCTTAAATTGTCATTTGGTATGGAAATGTCATTTTAATCCAAGGCTCTTCCTAGGTGTAACTTTTTATTAATAAGGGGGTAGTACTTCTTTAAATAAAGATATTTATTTCACAATTATCCCCATCAATAATTATAGAGTTAAGGAAGGATGCTGGAGTAGTAAACCCTTCCTGCCTCGCATAACCTAAGTACCATACGATGGACACGTATGATACTTCTTCTTCTTCTTCCTCGGTCCCTCACTGATGAGGATCGCGACCATAGATAGTGTTCCTCCACAGACTGCGGTCATAAGCTGTGTGGACCGCACGATGCAAACTCCCGCCCACCGTCTTCCTCACCGCGTCCGACCATCTCGTCGGTGCCCTGCCTCGAGCGCGTCCCCCTTCATACTGTATGATACTTAGGTTACACAAAAAGTATCTTTATCTTCGAACGCAACCAGATCTGAGGCTGGTGGCCATAGTAAATGTTGTTCGTCTTGGTAAGACCTTTCAAATGAGACTACAAACATAACTATTGGAGCCGGGTACCATTCTGCAAAAAAGTATGTATATCTTCGTACACAACCAGATCTGAGGCTGGTGGTCATAGTAAAAGTTGTTCATCTTGGTAAGACCTTTCAAACGATACTAGACACATATCTATTGGAGCCGGGTACCATTTTGCCCATTGTCCTTTATTCTGTATGCGCTCCAACATAAGGTTGTAATGTATTTGGTGTGGAGCCCACACTACAGAATTAAATTCAAGATGGCTTCTCACAAGGGCATTGTATAGGGCTACAATGGCTGAGATGCTGGTGAAATCGTGAACTCTACGGAGTATGAGTCCCAAGTTTCTGTATGCTTTCTTACATACATTAGTTATATGGTCTTGAAATCTTAGATCATCTGTAAACCAGACCCCCAAGTCTCTCACTCCAGTAACTCTCTTCATAGGCACCTGGTTTACATTGTAGTTGAAGTGTATAGGACTACGAGTTCTTGCAAAGGATATCATGATACACTTTGAAACATTAAATTGCAGCTTGTTGTTTTCACTCCATGCCACAACCTCGTCAATATCCCTTTGCAACCGCTCGCGGTCCTTTTCATCTTTGATTGGCAAAAACAATTTAAGATCATCTGCAAAGAGTAGGCACTTTGAATATCTCACAACCTCCGGCAGATCATTTATCATTATGATAAACTGAAGCGGCCCAAGGTTGCTGCCCTGACTCACTCCTGATCTAACGAAATATGGTTCAGACCGGCAACCAGCGTATTCAACGTACTGTTTTCGATCTCTCATGTAACTTGCTAAAAACCATAACAGCTGAGGCGTGCAACCGATAGCAGCCAACTTCCGAAGAAGGATATCATTGTCCACAACATCGAATGCCTTGCGAAAGTCGAAGTATGCTGCGTCTACTTGTCCCTTTTCACTGTCTACAGCAGGTATTATTTCCGATACATAGTTCAGGAGATTACTTGTTGTACTACGACCCGGTCGGAAGCCGTGCTGTACGTCAGTTAACTGTGCACTTACTTGATCCAACATACTTTTTTGAATTGCCGACTCAAACACCTTAGCAGGCGTCGATAACACTGCTACCGGTCGGTAACCATCAACTGAAGTACCACATGAACCGCCCTTAGGGACTGGAACCACGCGTGTAGTTTTCCAAATGTCTGGAAACACCCCGTCGCTTAAGCACCTATTGTAAATATATAGCAATGGCTCAGCCAACATACCACGACAATCCCTAAAAATATAAACTGGAATCCCATCAGGACCAGCAGACCTTTTGGGCTTCAGCTTTGCAAGTGAGCGCTCAACCTCTGCCAACTGTAATTGCCCTATGTGTATTCTGGCTGATCCATTAGCATCGCCAGCGCTTGTTATTGCTTCTTCGACATTAAGTTAATATGTCCAACATACGTTTAATGATATGATGGATGATTCTGTCGGATTATTACTGGAATTCACAGTAGCTCGCGTTAAAATTCGATTTATCAAATAGATTATCCCAGACTCATTGTTATACGTTGATGTGATGATGAAGAGTGACTTTCTGTATTTATAGTAGTTCGTTCGTTTCAGCCAAATGACGTCCACTGTTGGACAAAGACCTCCTCCAAGGTTTTCCACAATGCACGGTCCTGCGTTGCCCTCATCCAGGCTCTTCCCGCGACCTTTACCAGATCGTCGGTCCACCTAGTAGTAGTAGTATTTATAGTAGTAGGTTCTAACATTTGATTCAAGATCACTATCGCTTTGTCACGTCATAGACATGAGAAAGATAATCAGATAATGATGATAGATTCATTTCAGAAAGTTGACGGGTATCGAGTTGTCGTAGGATTGAGTTGATATGGTCGAGTTGTCGTGATACCCGAGCATAATATAAAGGCAGACAAACTAATAGTAACTTAGCCTAAACGCATTCAAATTTTCTCGTGGGTAGTAACGACAAAAAAATATAAATAGTGTACAATAATCCTTTAACATTTTCCCCTCAACAATGAAGCTACTTAAAACAAAGTGGTCTCAAAAGTTAAACAATATTAATCCCTGAAAGAAGCTTCCCCTGTAGCCATTTCAAAATGCTGTACTCATTATATCCCCCCATCTGTTTTCTGTAGCGGGATTAAAAGCTAAATAAACCGCGTTTACCCACGCCAGTAAGGTTGCGGACACACTATCAGTGTGCTTACCATGAGTTTAAGTTAGGTTTGCTCGCTAGCGACTGCATAAAAAATGACATAAAATGTATCACATATTGTGCAGCGCCCCTATCGGCTACTTTCAAGAAATACAATCTTCATAGATTTTTTGACGTACTCCGCTAGCGAGCACACCTAAAACGTAAACTCACCAAATAGAATGGTAGGAAAAACTGTAAAAAAAAGCATTTACAAATGCCCTAAAATTACAGATCTTCTGTTTCATTACAAACATTAGTTACATCTTTTAATATTTTAGTCTAAAGACTATGGACTCTACAGATTTGAATTGCTCTTTTTTCTGAGACGGTAAAGTGAATATTTAGGAAAAAAACTGATGATACGGTCTAGTTGGTCTCAAGTTTTGCCCTTAGCAACACATTTTAGTCATTTCTTTTTGATTACTTATATTCCCCAAATTGTAAGTGGACTTGTACTGAACTTTCCATATCATATCGATACAGACCCGAATTTCCCGAATTTCGGGTCAATGAAATAAAATCATAAAAAGTTTTATTAAACAAGTTTTAGGTCTTCCATTCAAAAGTTACCAAAGTATTATATGAGAAACGAGAAAGTACCTAAGTACCTATCTTTGAAATATTATGAAGAGGGCTTCAGTCATTTATTATTCGGCTCCATTTCTACAAATATAATTATTTTTATAATAATAATAATAATAAGCCCCGCAGGGCAGCTTTGTGGCGAGCTGTTGGTGAGTAGCGACACCACGGGGCCAGTTGTTAATCCGAGTGCTCCCGAGAGTCGGTCAAGACCCTCGTCTTCGGCTTGCCGAAGTGGAAACCGAGAGGGTCTGCAGGACTTTCACCTCTGGCTTGCCTTAACCGGCTGGCCAGAGTGGAGTCGCTAGAGCTATATGCTCCAGGGGTGGAAGTGTTAAAGGGCATAACGCCGCGAGTAACTTCGGAGAAAGCGCAGCACACCTCTCTACACCCCTGAGCTGGCAGACGCCAATGTTGCCCCTCAGTCCGGTCTATACGACCCATGACGCCAGGGGGGGCCCATTTAGTCGCTGGCTAGTCACCGCCTGCCATTTTTTCAGTCCGAGACTATGAACCAGGCAGGTGACCCGTAGTCTCCATCCATAGCCCAGTAACCAGTCCATCCATCCTTCATCCATAACCCTAGTCCATTCTCCAATAACTGCAATAGCTCCTGTGCACAGGCTGGGGATGGTCTCTGGCTACATCCCATGATATAGTCAGAGACTAGATCCAGCATGTGCACCACTTTCACTTTTGTCGATTATTTTGCGCTTAAAACGGCCTCTACGTGTTGGATCTGTATCCCCACGCAAGCCTTATAAAGGACCGGGCCACTTCTGACCCGTGAGCTCCAAAGCGTACAAACATAATAATAATAATAATAAGCCTTTTTATTCTGAACTTGGTTACATAATAGTTACAAAATATGATAATAAGATCTGTGTTATAAAATATCACGAAGCTCAGTTTGCCTCTTGGCATAGGCCTCCTCCAACGATTTCCATTGGGACCTGTCACGTGCTACCCTTCTCCAATAGTGTCCAACTGTGAGTTTTAGGTCGTCTTCCCATCTTGTTTGTTGCCGACCTCTACTTCTCTTTCCATCCCTGGGATACCAGTCAGTGACGCTTTTACACCATTTTTCTTCTGGGTCCCGGATCATGTGACCTGCCCATCTCCATTTTTGTTGGTCTATTCGGGTAATTATGTCGACAACTTTGGTTTTTTCTCTTATTGTGCTACTTCTCACTCTGTCCTGCTTCTTTATTCCTATTAGGCTTTTCTCCATGGCTCTCTGGCATCGTTCCAACTTTTCTCTGTGGTGTTTGGTGAGGGCCCAGGTTTCGCAGCCATATGTGATGACAGGAAGTATGCATGTGTTGAAGACTTTCCTTTTTATTTGCATGCTTAGCTCTTTGGATTTCAGGACTTCCTTCAGAGACCAAAATTTCTTCCATCCGTTTGCTATTCTTCGTTCAATTTCCTTAGTGGTTTGATCTTTGTGCGATATTAACTGTCCTAAGTAGATGTAGTCTGGCACATATGCAAGCGGTTGGTTGTCGATTTTTATTTCTACTGGGTCGGAATTTGTTAGTAGATTTGTTTTAGACATGTTCATGTATAGGCCCACTTTCGTACTTTCAGCGTGCAGTGATTCAATCATTTTGTTTAGGTCCGTCGGGTTTTCTTCAAATAGGACTATGTCGTCTGCAAATCTTAGGTGGTTCAGTTTTACACCTTGAATGTTGAGACCGTATTCTTTCCAGTCTAGTTTGCGGAAGATACTTTCCAAGGCAGCCGAAAACAATTTTGGTGATAGAGGGTCTCCCTGTCTTACTCCTTTCTCGATTTTGAATTTATTTCCCAAGGTTTCTAGTTGGATTCTTGCTTCGCAGTTCGAGTAGATGTTCTTTATAATGTTAATGTAATTTATGGGGATTCCCTGCTGTTCTAGGCTATCCCATAGAGCTGTGTGTTTTATGCTGTCAAAAGCCTTGGTGTAGTCGATGAATGCCATGTACAGTTTCTTATTGTATTCATTGTATTTTTCTACTATTTGTTTCACTGTGTGTATATGGTCCATGGTTGAGTATTTTTGTCTAAAGCCAGCTTGCTCCCGTGGTTGATTTTCGTCTAGTTTCTTGCTTATCCTTCCCAGGATAACTTTCGAAAATACTTTGTAGATATTTGACATTAAACTTATAGGCCTGTAGTTTCCTATGTCTTCCTTTTGTCCTTTTTTAAATATAAGAATAATGTTCGATGTTTTCCACTGTATAGGAATTAGACCCGAGGTTAATATTTCATTGAATATTGATGTGAGTATTGGTAGTAGTTCTTCGAGAGTGCCTTTAAGAAGTTCGTTTGTCACTTTGTCTGGGCCTGGAGCTTTTTCCATCTTCTGACTGTATATTGCTTTTTCTATTTCTCTGGGAAGTATTTTTGGTTCGGATGTCACTATTTCTTGCTCTTCAATGACATCTGTTTTAGTATCAGCTCTTGGTTTTTTATCTGGGTTTGAATATAGATCCTGATAAAATTTTGTAGCTATTTCGTTTATCATTTTTCTGTTTGAAGAAGTAGTATCCTTTTTATTTAGTTTTGGTATCCATTCTTTATTTGATTCTCTCAGTTCTTTAAGCGCTTTTTTCACTCCTCCTGTTTTTAGTATATGTTCTTCTAATGTTTGCAGTCTTTTGTTTTTCCTGTCTTTCCTAATGTTTTCTCTTATTTCCTTACTTAATTTTGTGATATTATTGATGTTTTCCTTTTTTAGATGTTTTGAAAGTAGTGTTTTTCTTTTTGCTATGAGTTCCAGCGTTTTATCACTTAGTTTGTATTTATTTTTCTTGTCGTTCTCAGTTTTCACCCCAGTTAGTAGATTTTCTAGCTTTCCATATTTTGTATGAGTATCAATGTTGCTCGCGGTTAGTTCATCAGCTGAATCGATTAGGGATTTGGTTATTTTCTTTAAGGTTTCTTTATTGTGGTCCTTTGCATTGTGTGGTGTAAAATATTTCCTAGATTTTTTTGGTGGTTCTATTTTTAGATTGCTTCTTACCATGCGATGATTTGTATTGAAGTTAAATTTGGTTAGCACCGTTGTATCCGTAAAGGCTTTTGGATAATTTGTTGTTATGTAGTCAATTTCGTTTTTAGTGCTACCATCGGGGGAGATCCACGTCCACTTGTTTTTTTTGTTTTTCATATACAGACTGTTCAAGAGCGTTAGATTGTGTTGTAGTAGGAATTCGACTAGCAATTCACCATGTGAACTTCTTCTACCTTGCCCAAAATTTCCCAGGACATATTCTTCTTTGCATTGTTTTGCTCCGACTTGAGCATTGAAATCGCCCATCAGAATAATATGGTTGTTTGTACACCTTTCCATCGCCTGTGTTAGTTCTTTGTAGAAAAGTTTGATTTCTGTTTTAGTTGCTTGTTCTGTTGGGGCATAGATTTGTACAATTGACCATAGTTTTTGGTGTCCCGGTATGTCGATGTTAAGAATGGCTATTCTATCGGAGATTCCAATCAGTTCTTGTATGTGCTGTTTCATTGACTGTTTGATTATGAATCCTACTCCTCTATGGCCGGCTGTTTCACCTTTGTGGAATAGTATATAGTCAGTGCGTTCCTCGATCCCTTCCCCTAGTCTTCGCATCTCACTAATACCCAGGATGTCCCATTTTATTTCTTCAAGGGCTTTTTCTAGTTCTTGTAGGCTTTCTTCAGTTCGAAGGGTTCTCGTATTTAAGGTTGCGATGTTGAGAGTTTTGTTTCTTCTTTTCGAAAGAGGGTGGTGGTCTGTAACTCCCGCGGGGACCAGCCGGACTGGGAGATTTTCTGTTGTTTGGTTTTGGTTATTAAGTCTAGTTGAAGTATGTATTATTTTTTTCCGATTTTCCGGGGCAATTATTAGTTTTTTGGAGAATTTAGTTGTGGGTCGGAACTTGCTCGGCTAACATAGTTCAGTATGTTAGGTCTGTTACTAGTTTTGGGTAGGGGTTCTAAAGGGTTGCTTGATGTTTGATTTGTATTTGCTTTCTTTTGTGCTGACAGCTTGGGAGAATCCGAAGTTCCTCTCTTTCTCTTTTCTCTATTACTGTCCTTTGGGTTTATCACTATCAATTTGTCGTATTTAATGTAAGCAATGTTTCCCTTCTTTTTCTCCTCTTCTAATTTTGGTTGCAGCTGCTTTCTTTTTTCCAGAATTTCCTTGGAAAAATCTTCTTTCACAACAATACCCGGTGGAAGGTTTTTCTTGTTTTTTGTTATCAGATGTTTTTTCCATTGAGTCGTAATGGAGGCTACTACTGGACGATTTTTATTTTCGGTTTGCTTACCGATTCGATATACATTGCTAATTTCCTGACTGTCCAAGTGTACTCCCATATCTGTTATGAGGTCCTTAATGTAGTCCACTAATTCCCCTTCGGATTTTCCTTTTTCTTCTATACCAAAGAATACCAGGTTATTTTTGCGTTTTTCTCTATCTGCTGCTTTGAGTTTTTGTTCGAGTTCTGATACTTTATTTTTAAGGATATTGTTTTCCTCAATAATTGATTTCATCTTTTCATCTAGCGCTTCCATCACATTTTTAGTTACCGAGTGAGTTATTATTTCGGCTTGTTTCGCTAGTTTCTCGTCAAGTTTTTGAAAAAATATTTCCGAGTTTTTATCCATTTTCTACCAAATAGTTCCTTGATTTGTAATGTGGCAACACTAGTGTCCGGGGATGTTTCTGAACGAACTTTAGATGACGTAAGGTTTTAGGTTGGCACCATTGATTGTCTATTTACGACGGTTGACAGCTCGATTTATTTGACTTGTGGGTTGTAATGCCGAGTAATTTATTTGTGATTCTTCTGATAAGGTTTTCCACTGCACTGTGAATACACTTCGGATGTGATAGTCAGAGTTTATTATGAATGTTTTTTAGTTCATTAGCACTGGTTCGACACTAATTTTCACTGTTTTCGATAAAATTTGACGGAGGCAACTGACGTGCGTGTTCACTGAGAAACCACCGGAACCGGAAAAAAAAAAAAAAAAAAAAAAAAATATTACGTCGTCCTTACATATAGATGACCCACGCTGAACTGTCCCACCAAACTCAATGACAGGGGGGCGCTACCATCGTTCAACTATATGGTTTCCAACATGGCAAAAATCTGAACCAGCGATCCGGTATTGACGGTGGCGCCCCACTGTCAATGTCATCGACAGGACAGTCCAGTATTTTGGAACTATAATTCTAACTACGACTTATAACATCAACTACCTACTTAGCTTTTATACATAAAATACTACAATAAATGTTCATGAATCCGAGCATAAGTGCTTATGCTCATCACACTAACATACGTCCCCTTTGGGATCTGAACTCGCAACCACGATTGACGTTGTAGTTTAGCAAATAAATGTCTGCAACATTGCAGCGTAGAGACCTGCCAGAAAGTTGTGTAGAATAGTAGAAAACTTATTTTCTTTTTACTGTAAGGAAGCTCTTGGCCTGAATCTAACTTGATGGAAAGATGCCAATGCCAAAGGTGAAAACTTCACCCGAAATTTTCAGTCGCAGAGAAACTGGCCATCTTACCTCCAACTATGTACCTATATAAGTTTTGTATAGTCACTAAGTCAAGTCGCATGTGGAGAAATTTGTACATAAATGTATATTTTAACAACTGAAACACATTTTTGTTATTGAGTTATTGAGATAGACCTAGCAAAGAGAAGACTAACGCCCGTATTCACAAACATTACTGTGCGGTTTCACAGTGCGCGTAGACGCATAGGGTCACACACGAACCAATCACAGAGCTCTATTCAACGCTGTGCATTCGATTTGCTGCTTCACTTAAGCAAGCACCGTTTGTGAATACGGGCGTTAGTACAAGCCACAATACGAAAGAATCTCTTCCCAATCCCACAGGATCTCCAGGACAAAATAAAAAATAAAATATATAAACAATTTATTGTATTCCTGACAAAAAAACAAAACAAAAAAGTAACAACTATAAAGGTCAGTTGTGTGGAGCCACCCTTAGGGAATATTTGTCGACGAATATGGGAGATCTCATTCCCATAATGGAGGTCAATGGATGCAACTATCGGCAAACAGTGCCAATGAAGGCATACTCGCTTTACGATGATTGTCTATTTTCAATATTGCACTTCTATTTTGCAATATTCCAGAGCGAAATACTCGAAGTTTATACTAACACTTTTATAAGGATACGAGTATACAAGTGTTACTCTTCTAGATAACATTCAGGGTTTAAAAGTAACTAAAACAACGTAAGTAAGTACGATGGACCATCACATTTTATCAGGTATGTTTTTTGAAATTAACTCTGTTATTTTATACCTATATCTACTTTATCAAATAAGTTATTTGCTATGTTTTGTGTGCTGAAAGATAGGATTTAATATTAATGACAGATAAACTTTTCTCTGCATTTTAATGTGCTTTTTTCATGCTTTTAAAGCTCAACAAAAGATCCCGCTGCGTCGTCCACGTAGTTTATTGTGGTCTAACAAATTGCCGACATTTTTCCTGCAGAAGCTCGGTCTTTATTAGGTAGTACTGACGTATCTCCACTTAGATGTGGGGAATGCAATAAAGACTTTAGTGGAATGTATGTCAAATTCTAATGAACATGATGTGTGAAGATAAATGTTTTGTGGAGCAGAAATGGGATAGAAAAAAGCGATTGCGTGTTCGGATTCCAGTGGAGCCACATTTTGGGAAGAGTTGAGACTTGAGCTGGATCATTTAGACCAGTAGTTCCCAAACTTATTTAGTCTACTGCCCACTTTGAGAATAAATTATTTTTTAAGCGCCCCCCATTTTTGTAGTCAAGAGTCGAGCTCAGTCGGTGTCTAAGAGTCCTCCTAGTAGATGACGCCTCCCAAGCCTCTACACAACGTCCCGATTTTTTTTCTGGGTCTCTTACCGCCCCCCTTTAAGCCTGCAGCGCCCACAAGGGGGCGTTATCGCCCACTTTGGGAAAGACTGATTTAGACACAGACGATCTATCTGCATAAACTTTGTTGCAGTAATTAATTAAATAAGACGACACTTTAAGCTACTATTATTTATCGGCAGACAGTGGTGACTGAGTTTGTTGCGGCGCTTCTTCTCAGCGCTTGCCAAATGTTGGTTTCGAAGCGCTGGTAGGGTATGATTATGAGACATGTAGAGGCTCCTTAAGAGCAAAATATTTGAGATTTGTAAGTACTATTTAATTAGTCTACAAATAAAGAAATTTACTTTGACTTTGACTTTAAACACTGTAGCATGTTATTCAGTCGCAATCTATGCTGCTTTGATGAAGGCTAATATGTTATTGACTGTAATATTCATTTATTTAGAAGACTGTGACGTTAGCATGTTTGTATGAAAACTATCACGAGGCATCGAATTTCGTGCCGCTATATGTATAGACTTAGTACATACACCTATACATACACGTCCATTATGTATAGTACCTAGTCATTATGTATCATTTTAGTACTCTGAATTGTTATCTAATCGCCATAGCACTAGCTCTTCATAGTTTAGTGCTATAAATGCCTTAATAGCTTGAACAATCTGTCATTACCCCACCAAGATAGCCCATTCAAATATCTATACAGTCGACAGCACATCAGACTACAATTTCATTGCAAAATGGCACTTATAAGAACCACTCTAGGTGCCATAGTAACTAGCAATTGACATGCTTTGCGTACCAGTGGGGTTACTCCGAAAAACGCTATCCGAAGCTTCGAATTAGTGTCCGACTGAAAATAGATTTTCAGCCGAAAACAAAAACGAAGCATCGGCTTCAGTCTCATTTTCGGCCGAAAACGAAAACGAAAACGAAAATGACCTTGAATTGTCAAATTTCAAACCGTTTTCGATCAAATATAAATGTTATTCGTCGCCGTCTTACTCACGCATTTATTATATTCGACTTGACCGAAGCTTCGGCTGGTTTATGGCCGAAAACGAAAATATGGCCGAATGTACTTTGTTTGGCCGAAAGTGAAAACGAATATACGGTCGGTCACTACGTCGAATGTTTCCATCCCTCTCACGCAAAGCGACATGCTAGCATGAGCGACAGTGAAAGATAGACCCGAAACTACGTAAACAGCGTTTCGTAGTAGCGTAGCCCTACTGACACGTACCATTTGGCCAGTGGCAATTGCAGATACGGGTGTAATCTGTGATATGTGGCTGAAGTCATATGCCATGGAGATAGACGTGATGTATGCGGGTCGAGTCGAGTTGCCTAATATTGACTGGTCGGAATATCAATTAGAATTGCTAATCGGCAATTGAACTTTACATTGTAAAGTTTCATGACTAAAGCAAAAACTTGTTTGTAGTTTAGGTAAGCAGCTGCATTTGGCATTCTAATTCACTTTTTACTTCACCATTCACTCTTTTCAATCGGTCATTTGAAAAAGTGAATATTCCTAAAAGTCCATAACTATAAAAATGTAGTCTTTATATTTTTATGGTTCATACGTTTTAAATATAAAAGCAAGAAAATAAGTAGATTTTTAGGCTGGGTTTCACCATCTTAGTTTTACTTAGACAAACCTCAAAAATCTGTCAAACTCCACACAAAAACCACCGGTTATTACGGTCAAAGTTATTAAACTCAGCCTTAGTTACGAAATAGATCCAACCACTTAAAAATAAATGAGAATCTACATTCAAGTTCCTTTTCTAAAACAAAAAAGAATCACCATAATCAGCGAGAATGAATAAAACAAATGACAAAAGCAAAGTTTAATGCACCCTTCCAATAAATCAAACTTATAACACCGTTACATTTTACCTAAGCATCGAAATGTTGGCATAATTTTAAAAGAAAGCGTGACTGCCATTCTTCGAGATGCCTAACAGTTCGACGTGCACGACAGCCGAATGCCGTGCATCGCTCATTTTATTTCTACTATGCTCACTGCTCAGTCAATGTTTGAAATCGATTTAGTATAAAAAGAAAACATTTAGGCAACATGACTAATAGCTGTAACAAGCTGCAATAGAGCTAGGGAAGGAAGGTAAACGAACTGCTGAAGCAGTTCATTTTAGCCAAATGACGTCTACTGCTGGACAAAGGCTTCCCCCAAGGTTTTCCACAATGGACGGTCCTGCGCTGCCCGCATCCAGGCTCTTCCCGCGACCTTTACCAGATCGTCGGTCCACCTAGTAGGAGGCCTGCCAACGCTACGTGCCCGTGGTCGCCACTCGAGAACTTTTCTGCTCCAACGGGATTTGTGTATGTAATGGAAAGGAGGAAAACAATTATAACCTAAGCATTATTTCAAAATATATCAACCGATCATAACTTTACAGAAGGATGCGGGGTAATTTAACTTTTTTTAATTTTCAATCACCGCTACACATAAAGAAAGAGAGAAAAAAATGTTTTTGGTTTATATTTTATTCGGTTAATAAATAACGAAGGTTACGTTGTCTATCCAGGTGCTTCCCGCAACCTTCAACAGATCGCCCATCCGCCTAGTGGGAGGTCCGCCTAGCTAGTGCCTGCCCAGGTTGATTCGTTCTATGTATACTGTCCGAGGTGCAGGCAAAAGCTAAATGATAGCAAGACCTAGAATCCAGTGAACTTAAGCTTCGAAGTAGGTTAGGTACGACAAATCGATTCGATCGTAAACGATATTATTTACGACATAAGACGGCACGCTACGCTCTACGCAAGCTATTGATATTTCGACACGCACATGAATGAGGTCTATTTTGGTAAGGCAGCAGCACATCAAGCTTCACATTGTGGCTTTTTGTGTCATTGTAATAGGTTCGATTTTGCATCAAAATTGTAGTACAGCCCGATGATACAACACAAAATAAGTAGAGACAATAAACTCAGTGTGGAACATAAGTATTCGAGATTTTTTTTTTATACAGGATTATGGAAATAGTTTTCTGAACTTACGGAAGTTGATTGAAACCTCTTCAACATAGACCTAACATACAATATAAGCGATCGAAAAATAAACCTCTATAGGAAAGCATAAAAACAGACTTTCATCATAGAGCTAAGTAGGCTTGGTCGTGGCTTGGTGCTGTAGGATTTTTTTAACCAAAAGTATACGTAAGTTGAAACTTGGCAAGCTGTTCATGAAATAAAAACAGCAAGCCTATGTCAGAATACCTAATCCACCCGCGTTACACAGATCCAGACGTTTTTGTGCCTGGAATGTGACGCATGTATCGCACTCCATTACCGCTGGCGGAAGAAGGGCGAACGTGCATTACTCCATGGCGGAAAACGCCTAAATGCGCATTACTTTCAGGCGGAAAATCGCCAATGGAAATGCGGCGAGACGCCTGAAACGTACCGCCGCATTTTTGTGTACGAAAAATAAGCCTCCGCATTGGAGTAATGGTTTTAGAGACTTCTTCATAAGCAGCAAAGTGTTTTTTAAGATTTGAAACTTTCGCGTTCCATTAGTACATAAAAAAACGTCAAGCTGTGATAAAAAATATGAGTTATGGGTGAATATCAACAAACTCGTTTTTTGCCTAATTCCGGTGGCGAATTTTAATTTCCACTTTCCAAAACTTTTTTGTGGCAGAAATAATAGTAAATAACTTGTATTATTCAATGATATGGTAGAGATCAAAATATTATTAATACTTCTCGAGATATGTCAATTTGAAATTATCAAGAGCCACCGAAATTGTATTTGAGCCACCGGAATTAAGAACCAATCCACCGAAATTTATGAAATATTTATGTACCGAATGTTACGGATGATTGTCTCAAATTACTTATTTATTTGTAATCAATTAAGTATTATTATCCAGTAAAGATGTTTATAATTAAAAACAATATTTAGGCCTGTGTTGTGACCCTAAAAAAGCATCAAATCTTCCCACGTGAGTCGTAATAGCCGACTAAGGAATCAAAATACTGGAGGGTGGGCTGCAGCATCTTTCCGGGTATTATACTACCATACTGGAACTACCAACCAGCCTGCTAAGCATGGTGATAACGGCAAAATCCCTCCATAGAGAACAAATCCAAAACTTTCTGGCTCTAGCCGCCAACAGCCCCGTTATTCTAGAGTCATCACAAAGACATCATACATGACCCTCAAACCCAGAAACCAACTCTAGTCCCGGAAGGGCGACCAACTGCCCCTGGTGTTAGGTTTATCTTCCATAACTAAACATATTGGTCCAGGCTAGCCAAGTTTTCATGATGGTATCATGCCTATCCTATACTCAGAATTACGCAACTAATTATTCGCTAAAGACCATGCGAACTGGAGATTAAGTATGAAGATATTTCTAGATCTATACCAGCTACTGAACTAACACATTACATATTTGTGACAGGGTAATTTAACGGAAAACTATGCAAACCTAGCGACAATGAGCTAGATGAAAGTAGTACAATTAAGAAACGGAGGACTAAATCCAGCCAGCCTCATAGAGAGAGAAGGCCTAGCAAAAGATGCCAGAACTGTAAAAGCGTACTGAGCTGCACCCTAATAGTACTGCAAAAATCAAAATGTAGTAATCATTTTTAGACGAACAGGCAATTTAATCACATTTGCATTCTCCGATCACCACACAGCTTATGACCGCAGTCTATGAAGGAACACTATCTGCGGTTGCGATCCTCATCAGTGAGGGACCGAGGAAGAAGAAGAAGTCATCACCGAAATAGAAGAATGCCGAATAAAAGATGCTCAAAAGCTGTCGACTGATGAAGCCTAAGCCACGACCAGTGCCAATCCAGCTCCAAAGCCCCACGAATTTTCATCTCGAGTGGCAGAATAGATTGCAACCTACGAGACTAGGGAAATTTTAGCTGTTTCAGGACTATTCTCATCTGTTTTTAAGATTCTGCTTAGCATCGATGTATAAATAGCTATCCAAGTCCTCACGCTGATACAAAGTGTATTATAGAGACGATTTTTTGTAATAAATCGAAAGTATGTATTTGCGAGGACCAAATTGAATATACCAACATGAATAACGAGGATAGCAGAACCATTTTGGTAAATGCCTAAGCTGCTAGGAGAGATTAAGAAGCACTACTAGTAATTAGACTGAAGATCGAGATTATTCCGACACTTTAGCGAAGATATCCTAGACTGAGATTATTATTACTAGATTATTACTAGCTTGAGTGAGATTAGAATGCCCTATTAAAAACAACAAGGTATGTACCAGAAGATAATGAAATCACAACTGAGCTTATGAAATCAGATGGAATGCTAGTACTAAAGTTCTCTTAAATACCACCATGTTTATTGGTCGATAAACCAAAAAATAAGACATGGTGGTGGTGCTAGAGACTGGAATGGAATGGACGTTGGCGATGGTCCAGAGTCAGGCGAGGCAGCTTTTTCCTGAAACATGACACTCTCGCTATCCAACATCCAGTCTCCCAGACAACCTCATTTTCGAAAAGACGTTCGTAATACTACGTACATATTTAATGCTGCGTCAAATTATGCAGAAGACTGAGGACTATAATCAGTCATTATTATTGGCCTTTTTGTACCTTCTTCGATTCGGTCAAGACCTGGGCTGTGCTACAGTCTCTTTAATGGCGTCAAATTGACTGTCGATACATGCAACTTCTGAAGTATTTGTATGAAAACTTCATCATATCAGCCCTCCCCCAAGATCAGAACTCGAAACTTTTCTGATTGCTGCGAGGGTTCAGAGTTGGAGACACCATAATCTCTTAAAGTCTTCACGACCTCCCACTTAGAGGTTTTCAAGCTTCTGAGCTAGACCGAGCTCAGTATCAAGATACGGCGAGTACATCACACAACTTTGATTCACTGACGATATTGTAGTTATGACTGAGACCTTAGTAGACCTAGGTACAATGCTCCAGAGCTAATAAGACCAATTCCGGCAATAGATTCGCCACCGGAGCCACCGAAATTGCGCCACCGGAATTGAAAAACTGTTACAAAATTCAAATTATAAAGAAAACTATAATTCTGATCAATAATTTCTGTATGCAGATACAACAAAACACCAAACTTTAATCATGTTAAAGAATCGTTTAGCATCTAAGTAAGTAGCTTTCACTCATACACTTGCCAGCGAAATTGAAAAATTTTGTATTCCTGTGCCGCTGATACAAATATTTACGGGTCTGCTGGAAAAACAATACCACAAGTCGCAAGTCTTTATAGCCCGATCAGGAGGACACAGTTGAGTGATGCAGGGAAGAAGAACTCTACGTCTCTCAAAGCTTCTTTGGAGAAGTAAGAGAGTGTCGAAATTGAGCCACTGTAATTGCTTTTTTTCGTGGGACAGTTTTGAAAGGCTATTTAAAACACTTAAAATATGAAATATCACATTTCTTTCATATCATTTGGAAGTCTTATTTAATGTATTTTATGGCTATACTATTTTTAAATTACTAGAACCCCCGAGAAAGAAGGAATAACACAATTTATGAGTAGAAATAGAGTTAGGACGCGCCACCGCTATTAGATTTTGGGTCTTTGAAAATTTTTTTAGTACATAAAATAACTACCTATTGTCCTGAAGACTTTGCTATCGTGTAAAACGCTGTATAAACTATATACAGAAAAAAAATCATCGCTCTAGTTACATTTCTCCCATCGATTCTCAGCTCCGCCGCGTAAAAAACGTGTTTGGGATATTCACCCTTATGAGTTCTAAAGTAACTCATATAAAAATGACACATTGAGACCCGTGTTTCTCTCCTCTATATGCATAGTTTTTTTATTTGTTACAGGCAAAGACCTAAAAGATTGTCATTTACCAAGAAAAGGTCTTACAAGTAGGTATTACATCATATGTTGGTACTAAAACCAACATATTTGACGAGCTGCCTACTATCTCATAAAGTACGTACATAACAAGTGGGTTTATTCATGCATAGTATGTAGCAGTTATCCCTGTCATTTGTTTGGACTCTGTTGTGTATTTTCACATTTTATACGAGTACTCATGATGGGTCATTATTTCTAAAGCTTTCCCTAGACTGTATACTGTAAGTAGAGTATGTGAGAAGAATAATAAATATGATGGAATTCTTTGCCTGCTGCTGTCTTTCCCGAAGACTATAATCCGGGCCTTTTCAAGGAGAGAGTGAATAAGCACTTACAAGGCAGCTCGTATGTGCCATATTTTCCTAGATAGCATCTCACTTAACATCAGGTGCGATTGCGGTCAAATACCTGTCTTGTTCTGCATTAAAAAAAAAACCGTTTCTTACACTGATACTTGAGACAGAAGAACAACAGACAAAGATGGAATTCCAGATGAACAGAAAACATTTTCTTAACGTTGTGAAATCGTTTATTATTTTTCATTATTAAATTCTTCGTAACATTATCAACATGAAGCACTCGGGTGCTATTCACAAACCATTTTAGTCTGAGATGCTTGTCTCACTCAATTATAACACAAAAGATCGTTTTCTACACTTTGTTAGGAGATTAAATATTTCAAGGGCGTTTTGGTTGAGTTATTTAGATTTAAATGAAGATTCTATTTCTATTGTATGAGAATTGTAACTGTGTCAGGCTTCGTTAACCACCATAGCACAAATTACTTAATTAACCATTGGCTTCATTTGATTAAGGGCTGATTTTTTAATCGTCAGATATCTTTTATCGGAAGAATAAACTTGTCATTTTGACATATTTCCCATATTAAAACTGTCAATGTGCAAAACTTATTCTTCAGTTAAAAGTTATCCGACGATTGAAAAATAAAATCAGCCCTAATTTAACTAAGTTACTACAAGTAATGTTCCACATTGCTATTATAATGATTGTCGTAGTTTTTAGACGAAAATCTATTTAAATCTTCTCTTCTAGCACCCTTATATTGAACTAAGTGGGATATTGCAAATTAAGGCCTATGTCCTAACCAAACTATCAAGATATTCCTCCAGCGCTAGGTGTTAATACACATAATAATACAGTGTAGCATCTGAAAGCTCTCAAAGGAGCCATGTTTAATCTGGTATCCCCACAGATACCTCGTGAATTTCACATAGTATGTTAATTAAATTAGTACCCTCAGGTCAGTCGCTTCTAGCTTAATATGCAGAAAACTCTTGGTAGAGTAGCTTAGTTTTCGTAAATAAGTGCTTTAAATTATTAATTGGCCTTCTCCACTGAAATATTAGTAAAAGACAAATTATATTGGAGCATTAATGTTAACATCATTGTAGGTATCAGGTAAAATGCAGGCCGAGGCTTTCTCATCGTGGATAGAAAAATATAATTACGAGTAAAAACAGCCAAAGAATGTCTTAAAAAGGTAAAAGTATGAAAATGTTTAAATGCGAGGAGCATGTCAAACCCAAACCCGTGACACCTTGTTCCAATGAGGGCTATCGTTTTAGCGCTCACCAGTTAGCGCCACTGTAGAGTAAGGTCCTGTAACTTGCTAGTAGCGAAGACAGTGGCACCAACTGGTGAGCGCGAAAGTGGTAGGAGGACTATCGGATTTGCACTCATCAAGATGGCGCCACTGTACAGTAAGGTCCTGTCAATCGCCAGGGGTGCCAACTGTTAAGTATAAAACGATAGCCCTCATTGGAACAAAGTCGTGTTGCGAACTTTTTGGCTACTTTGGATGTCACGAATTATTTGACGTTGACTGTACCTATAGTTACGACCGCTTAAAAATATATTTTTTGAATATAGCGTGAAAACGGACAAAGGTAAAACTTCCCTTTGGTAGGATATAGTCAAAGGTCATGAAAAAAACTATGAATTTTCAGCCGAAAATCCAGCTAACACCGATCGACATCCGTTTTGGTATTCCGACTGTAAAGTCATGCGTCTATTTTACTTTCGGCTCGTTCGTTCGAATTCTCTTTGTGATCGCTGAATCCAATAGATGGATGTCAGAGTGCAGCTGTGGCGCGATATTCGCACAATATGCAAATTTTTGGTTTTACAAAAATATATTTTAAATCTATTTCTTTGGTTGTTATTTTCACAACGGTGCCGAATTGACTACAGATACATCGAAGCGCTGAAGGGCTTATACGAAAACGCCACAAAGTGTCGATCCGTCTCCAGGATCAGAACTCGAAACCTAAGTACCCAGTTGCAGCGAGGGATAAGACTTTAGGGGATTTAAAAAAATGTTACAGCTAAGCTTACCCTAGTAAATAAAATCACTGTTTTAATTTACTTATGTTAAACATTTATAACTACCGAATGTAGCTAATTTAAGGTTTCATACAAACTTAATTCACTCACTCGGTCCTTCAAGCAATATTCACCCTCGCTTCTCCGAAACCGTTTTTGTCTAACATTTTTGTGTAACCTTTTCTCTAAAAAAGTCTCCGACCAAGAATGCTACTTGAGGCATCTGAGGGTTTATTGTTACAAGTATTGTAGGGTTTCTAGTGACTAATAAAGATGACAATGGATCCGATGTTTTTGACATTTAAAACTTTATAAAAAAGATCTTACTCGAAACTTAGACCGCGTGTTTCTTTTTTGCACAGAACCCTAAGAGTAGGCGCACACCGTTGATTTTTAGTTGGCCGATAGTTGTGCCCGATTTTAATTTGTATGAAGAATCGGCCAAATTGAATCGGCGTAGTGTGCGCACTCCCATACATGTCCATACTGATCAACTGCCCGACTAAACTATCGGCCGACGAAAAATCAACGGTGTGCGCCTACTCTAAGTTGGAGTTGCCACACTGGTGGATTGCAACCGGCTTCAAAGCGGCGCTTGCAAACCACCAGTGTAGCAAGGCTCTTATTGTTTAAAAAAATTAAGTAGCTAAGTAAATCAGCTGACGTGTTATATAACAATTTAAAGACATGTTTTTCGATTTTTTTATTGATGTATGCAACTAACAAAAGCGAGACCGAGTTCATTAAGCATTACCTGAATTCATCGGATATAGATAGGCTACCCATATTTCTACACTAGAATGAGCAAAAAAGATAAGTCTAATCTTTTCAAAGGTCGAAGGTGACTACCGTAAGAAGACTATCGTAATTGGCGGATATCTTTTTTACTCCCTTGACCGAATTGACACCGAGTGATTGATGAACGTAAATTAGGTCGTTATATAACGTGACGTAGGAAGAAGATTATTATAACTTTTATAGGCAGGTTAGGTACCTCAAAAAGGTTGTGTCAAGTAGAAACTATGAAAAATCAAGAAGCATAAATGATTCGGGTAGCCTAATGCAGTAGGTATACACCCCAAACTTGTCGACCGACAGAGTTGTCGACAAGATTCTTCATTTGAAATAAAGACACCGACACCAAGCCACCAGTCTGTCGGCGGGCTTGGAGCGTAGATTCTTTCAGTGATCTTAGAGTTTTACTTGACACTTTATTGGGACACCTATGTCAATGTTCCTTGATATATATCCGATATTATTTTTAATGTAATATGCATATCATAATTCTGTGTGTTCCCAATCCCTCTAAATATTTGTATTGTTCTTTAAATAAAAGTCACCTGGCTGGAGATTCGAAAAAATTGATCCCTGGTTAAATAAATACCTGTTAGGTACTCAAGCCTACACGTTTTGCGAGTAAGGTCCATCAAAACAAGCACCTCCCATAATATTTCTATTGCCCCAAATTCCTGAAGCAGGGATTGATCGGAGAACAAATATGAAAGCAATTCATACGGTAACGAGGGCATAACGACTTATTTCAAGAACGTATTGAAAAGTTAGTACACTCGCGTGAAAGCTTTCGATGAAGTTATTTGCAGATTAGGATTGCCATATTATGTAAGAAAATTTAGGCTATTATTAAACTTTCTATGTATAAATTGATTTTCGAAGTTTATTTTAATAAAACAAACCCTCCATGTTTATTAACCGTTATTCTTTTTAGTTTGTTGTTTTGTTTTATAGGATTTATTGTAATGTATTCCTAAATGATTTCAAAAAGGCTTGATTACTACTTATTTAGGCATAAGAAGGTATTAATTTATAGGCCTACAAACACTAAGTCATGTGCCATTTTTTATTCAGAACAATAAAGTCTCCAAAATACGTACAAAATGTCACAACCACAAGATCATGTTACAGTATCAGCACTGAAACTGTGCAAAGTAGGTAGGTATCACGTTTCAAGTTCGTTTGACTTTGTGTATAAAGTTGGCAAAATCTTCAAGACAGTATTCATTTCAGAAGTCAACTTGTCTTTCAGAAGTTATTATGAATGAATTAAGGTACATTAAGATGAACACTGCCATCTTGTGTCATTGTAATACGCGCTATTTATGTAATATACAGGGTGTTCCAAAAAGTAGTGTTATAAGTCGAAACCCAGAAAAAATAAGCTCTAGGGACTTTTGATAGTTTTCGAGTTATAATTTTTTTACCACATAGGATTTTTAACTTTTTTGGTTTACATTCGTGTTATGGACGTAAATACTTCTGAATCAGTTAGCCCTAGTATTTATCTAATAGTAATAAAAAAAATCAGGCATGTACCTTATCTATTCGCGCCACAGTGACCAAAAAAGTGTCTAAGCACAGTTTAAAACAATCATAACTCGAAAACTATCAAAAATCGCGGAACATACATGGGGATGATTCGGATAGCCCTAGTGATGCTCTACCTCTGGGCTTCGGCTTGATACTACTTTTTGGGACACCCTATATATGTATTCTGTTGTTAAAATTAACGAAACGAAACTTTTTAAGAATGAAACGTACCTTATCATAAACGTGCCAGCTTCCTTAGGCAGTTCTAAACTTGTACATTCACGATACAATGTAGATCGGGAGCGAAGTTCGAAGTTCAACGTTCGTACGGCGAAGTTGGCGAAGTTAAATTATACGTAGCCCGCAACGTCATAACGAACTGGGTAATGAAGAAAAAGGTGGAAGCGTAAGGACGGTAGACTCGGTGACATTTTGTTTCAATGTTTATGGAAATGGGTGGTTTGCCTTTTTTATAGTGTCTAAGGTCGACTTTGACTCGATTTTTGGTGGTGCAAAAAAGGATTTCGCATGAACAGCTGTAAGGATACGCTAGCAAATATTGGGTATTTTGTAAGAAGATAAGCGTTTTTTAAATATTTTTTTACTGAGTTTCTTGCGCTGCTTATTCTCAGCACTGGCCCATTTATTGTCCCGAAGCAGTGGTAGCGTTATTACCTACATGGACGGTAAAAGTGCTTTTAAAAGCAAAAATAAATGAGTTTTATGAGTTTTTTGATAATTATTGGTAGCGCAGCGTAATAATTGTAGGTCGTATAAGAACGTGTGCGTGGGTGAAGTAAGGAAAAGAGCCATAGAGAAAGAAAACGCTAAAATAGAAACTAATTTTGCATCCTAATCCATCTCAGTGAATTCATAATCATTTAATTTTATAGGTTTAACCCAGTTTGGTTTAAGGTAGAAACTGTAAACTTGAAAGATTTAGTCAATAATGTTATAGGTAGAGTAGGCGTTTATTCCTTAGCGTTGCATAAACAAGCCAATATCACGAACTTACAAGGACTCTCCGACTCTGAAATCTTCATTGTGTTGTCGTGAATTGTCTGACATTCTAATTGTCTGTCACAATCACGAACTGTGCAAATAAATAATCGCGTAACTTTAACAGACGACTTCATCATCATCATCATCATCATCATTTTAGCCACAGGACGTCCACTGCTGAACATAGGCCTCCCCCAATGACTTCATCAGGTCGACGGTCCACCTTGTGGGTTGACGTCCCACACTGCGTTTTCCAGTACGTGGCCTCCACTTCAGAACCTTCCTGCCCCATCGGCCGTCAGTTCTGCGTACTATGTGCCCTGCCCATTGCCACTTCAGCTTGCAAATCCGTCGGGCTACTTAGACGACTTAAAATTGACGACTATTTGATGCTAGCGGGATTTGATTCCACAACTGAAGCTTTTCTAGTCCAGCATGCCGCCCACTAGACTGCCTTCTCTTATCGTAACGTACCTAGATCGAGTAATTTTGGTAATCATAAAACAGTTAACCATACTGTCTATAGCATTGTAAACCTTACGGCTTTAGACTTGTGAACATTTGTGTATGTTGGCGAAGACTGTACCCACTGTAACAATGAAATTCAATTAACTGATAGCCGCTTACAACGCTCGTACTCGCGAACTGAGCTAGAACGTAGCCAAAGGAATAGAGCAACTACTCGTAACACGTTTTAATCGACTTTGAAAAAGGAAGAGATTCTATGTTTCACTGTAGTTTTTATTTTAAAAGTAGTTGGTTTAAACTGTATTAGACTGGATCCAAACATTGGCCCTAACATTTGTCGTCAATAGTCGTCCAACGTGTGGAACTGTGGATCTAGAAAATCCTAACGCTGATGCCAATACTATTTTGTAAATCCACACGTTAGATAGGGACCAATGTTATGGCCAGCGTGTGGAAACAGCCAAAGCATTTCCATTTTCTTGTACACAACGCTGTCAAATTATTTGTACCTACTATTTCAACACGTTAATGTACATACCAAAGTTAAATATCTTTTCTTCAATCTACTTTAAACGTTATGTCAAAGACATTAGTTTAAAATTCATTGGGAGAATAGTCCATTACGTGCGTTGATCGGCTAGTGACCGTACCTAACCTTCCTGTTTAGTGCCTACTTAAGTATCGGACGATGACCATTTAAATTTACTTCAGGCATTACGTTAAGCTGTTGTTTCCAGCCGGTTAATACCTTCCCTAAGTAATCGTTAGCGTTACTACCACGTTTATTGTCTAAGCTTAGTAAAGTGCGTCATAAAGCCTATAAACGATACCCAACCTCAAGCATATGAATTTTACTTCTCTAGATAGTTGCGTTTTGACAGTTTGAGGTAAGACGGCCAGTTCCTCTATGGTTGAAGATTCCGAGAGAAAGAAGCTCGCTTCCACTTTAGACCTGATCATTACCTGCATCTCGGATCAACGGAGAACCCTTGTGGGTGAGAAATGGAGTCGTTTCATATGTGTAACCATTCATAATGATATTTCAGTTGTGTGTGTTAAATATCAATAACAATTGTGCTGTCTAATCTTTTTGTGCTACAAGCTAGGCTCGAGATTGCTTGAAAAGAGCAATATCACAAAAAAATCAATAGTAAGTTAATTTCGGAACAATGTTTTTGCTGTCAAGACAAATCTAGTGAGATTTTGTAAAACAAGTAGCATTATTTTCTTTGAAGCTTTTGTTGAAGAGTTAAATGAATTAAGATCATTAAGTTATCCCAACACTGAAACCACTGAAAACAACGTTAAATTAAATACAAACTTATATATAATTCAGGTAAACTACTTGTTAGTTTAATAAATTCCTACATATTTAAGGCTGAGTTGCACCATCTAAAAACCATAACTATAATGATATCCGGTATTTTTTGTATGGAGTTTAACAAATTCTGACGTTTGTTAAAATGCCAGCCAACCCAGCCTAAGTTTAACAGTGTTGCTCTTTTGGGGCTTTAAAATGTTAAATACAAGACAAACTAATGAAATAAGCCAGTGCTGAAAAGAAGCGCCGAAACAAACTCGGTCACCGCTGTCTGCGATTGCATAGATTTACGTAACTTATGGACGGAAATCGATATCGAATGTCACATTGTTTACTGGCACAGACTATAACCATACACTCACAAATCACCCACGCTATTTATAGCTTTTGATTCTTTGCGATTATTTATACACTGTATTTCAAGTCGTGAATTAAAATTGTCAGCACATTGGACCTGTACTTTTTTGTATTAAAATAGTTCTTAGTAAATGGGTATATGATGTTATGGTAGGGTCTTGGCTTATGAATTGATATTAAATTGAAAGCGTATCCAAAGAATAAAACATAATAAGTTTTGAAAAAGTGTACGAAGAGACACTACTTATTTGGCGTTGTAGCTAAAACAAAACCAATACCTACATACCGTTTTTGTAGACTTAACATCTAATTTACAAGTATGAACAACTTATTAGAGTCAGTTGCGATTGCCGCGAGTCCCTCGCGAGATAGGTTGTTGTCGAAAACCGTTGAGTAACCGTAAAGAAAAGTTGTGTATCTGAAAATACACACCTTTGAGCCCGATCATGGACAATTTTCATCTGTTTAGTTTCCTATTCAGTTACTCCAAAGATTTCTCAAGATTTTTCAGTTGCAAACAAACAACTTGCAAAGTGTTTGGTACACTTCCGTACAAAAAATACCAAAAGTTTCTCATCCACAAACTCGCTAATATTCGTTGGCAGCATTCTTCATAGGATGAACGCGTATCTACCCAACGGAAGGCA
This sequence comes from Ostrinia nubilalis, assembly GCF_963855985.1. Lineage (NCBI taxonomy): Eukaryota > Metazoa > Arthropoda > Insecta > Lepidoptera > Crambidae > Ostrinia > Ostrinia nubilalis. The sequence continues at coordinate 4,055,808 of NC_087097.1, read as the reverse complement.
GTCCATGCGGTACAGCCATTCAAAGCGGAAAAAACTAATTTTACGCTCACACAACTTTTCTTTTTCCATCCCCGACGGGGTAAGGTTGTCTCTCGCCTTTTGTTTGTACGTCAATCATATTTGCTTTGGCTCGTATTTCTGCGCTACAATACGTTATTGAGTCTGTGATGCAGTTTTCTGTTCACTCTGTTCAATTAAACATTGATTGATCGCAATACAGTTCTTGAACTTATTTTAAGTTGAGGCATGGTTGACTTTGTCTTACATTTAATTTTAGTGGTCCTTTGAGCCGGATTTTTTTTAGTAGGAATAGTAAAAAAATACTTTGCGTTGTATACAATTTTTACTAGCATAAAAATAGGCATACTACTTAGTTGGAGTAGGCTATAATTGATTACTCATGTAAAATCTTGGTACCGATACTGGGAAAAACAACACTAGCAACATTGCTATTCAACGTTCTTTTTAAAACTGATAAAGGTAAGTACTATTACGTTTCGTTATAACTCCGTGTGGATTTGATAATTTAATAAATATGTAGTACCTAATCATTAAATAGACATTAAAACGTATTTTTGTCAGCCCTATCCTCACACACTACCCATTGTTCGCTCAGTCACAATAGCGTAGGATTGGTATTCCATAACAAAATCATGTAAAAGATGTTCTCTGTCAGCATTACGTAAGTTTAGTTCGGTAAAATCAATCGATTTCGGGATTTAAGCCATTATTATATCTAGTTTAATATTGTGTTTAAGTAGTAATAACTATTAACTTAAAATTCGTTTAGAATCAGTGGGAGATATTGAGTTCTATTCCTAGATGAAATACAAACAGAAAATCTCAGAAGTATTATTACGTGCTAATGAAGGGCACAATCATTCTTCGATCCTATTGACATTGAGTCGAATGAGACGCCGACGAAGCGTTATACTATGTGGCACTATAATTTTTATAAAAGGTAAGCAATTTGTGATTTTCCAAATAGTTCGAAAGTTCATACACAATAAGGACATGTTACTTAGGAAATTGGGAACATATAGGACGAAGTACACTTATCAACCCAGAAACAGTAGGTTCTTCGCATGAAAGTCCGTACTGCAACGCACTTATCCGCACCGTAACGCAAACGCCTCGCTTCGCGGCGAAAGGTAACGCGGTGTTGATCCCTTTCCAGGTTGATAAGTGTACCTTAATTATTACAATACGCAGTTTGAGATTTAACAAATTAGGAACATAATGATTCAATAAGTCCGATATTACTACACAAACTATCAACGTTCTATCCAACCGACAACCGCAAGTGCCGTGCGCGCAAATGTCTTTCGCGCTCATGGCTTTTCGCGTTAACGTCTATTCGCGCTAGTGTCTATTCGCGCAAGTGGCTTTTCGCGCTAGTGTCTTCGCGCTAATGTATTTCGCGCTAGTGTCTTTCGCGCAAATGTGCCAGAACCATAAATTACTGGTCAAAATAGGCTTAATAACAGTATTGTTAGTATAGCTGCCATTGTGTTTACGTTAGACAATAGGTAAGAGTAGGTATGTACAGATGACAGCACATCAGACTGCCCATTTTTGTTGCAAATTCACTTCTATTACAACTGAGTAAGACAGTGTTTACCTTGACGTGCCGTCGTCTGTACACCAAACGACCATTTTGGTTTGCGAACATGCAAATAGCGCATTTGTCCATTGTTTGTATATGCATATAAAATGGCTGGTGTTTGTCATGCAGCCGATATTTTTGTTTTTGCGTTTTCAAACTATAGCTCTGACTGCAGTTTTTTCGTGTAATAATCAAGCAAAAGCTTTTGGGAAATAACTTCCTTACGTAAAAAAAGATGGTCAGAGTAGGTATGCCGTAGTGCACACCATATTCCAATTTATATTATCAACATCACCTATTAATAATCACTATCTATAACATAGTGTGACTCGGAGTCTCTCAGCAGACTTTTCTGTCAGCGTCGTGGTCTCCATCCCATACACGAAGACCGGCAGTACACACTGGTTGAACACCTTGGTCTTTAGGTGTTGAGCGACAACGAGCAATGGAAAGACAGATGCTTGGCGTCTCCCTACAAGATCACAAAACGAACGAGTGGATCAGAGAAAAGACGAGGATCAGCGACGTGGTGGAAGAGATAGAGAGCCGTAAATGGAGATGGGCAGGACACATTGCACGGATGAACCAGGATCGCTGGGCCAGAAAGACCCTGGAGTGGAGACCCCGCAACAACACTCGCGGCAGGGGAAGACCGCCTAAACGATGGACAGACGATATCCGGCAGCAGGCTGGAGTGAACTGGATGCGTGTGGCCAGGGACAGAAAACGGTGGAAGGTTGAAGAGGAGGCCTATGTTCGAAGGCGAACCCAAAGGCTGACATAGATAACATAGTGAGTCCACGATTTAAAACAAACTTAAAATTTCAATTCAGTTGATCAAATATGTTTAATAAAAGTTTGAAAAGCTGTTTATCCCATGAGTCTTCTTTTAACTAGTAAATTGTGACCCTTTGTAGGTCGAATAAAGGGTCAATGTAAACTTTGGGCATCACTAACATAAAATATTACATTTCCACTCATTAAAACAGAAATGTTATCATTAAAACTAAGTTAACATTACTTTCATTATAACACTCAACTTTAGGTTAGGGATCAAGTATTAATTTTCATTTTAAAACCATCTATACTAATATTATAAATGCGTAACTCTGTCTGTCTGTCTTGCTTTCACGCCTAAACCATAGATTTACAAATTTTGATGAAATTTGGCATAGAGATAGTTTGAGTCCCGGGAAAGGACATACGATAGTTTTTATCCCGGTTTTTGAAACAGGGACGCGCGCGATAAAGTTTTTATGTGACAGAAAAAATCCCGGGCGGAAAGCTAGTTAAAATATAAAGAAAGAAACATTTATTACGATGAACCATATACCTATAAAGAAGTGGAGAAAACCGTCGGATAAATCAACCAAGGCTTGCATTCAATGCAGGTTTTACTGCAGTTTAATTGAAATTTAAAACTGATGGAGCAGGAAATAGGTACAAAGCGAACATTTTCCTTTTCTCTCGAATACAAAATTACATACTTTTGGCGGAATATCGTAGTTCAATGGTTAATTGCTGAATAAGGAATATAGTAGGTAGGTAGACGTGGAAGTAGTTTATAAAGTTAAGGAATATAAAACAAGCAAACAAGCCTGCGTCTTCTCGTGGGTAAATTTTTGGTCGGATCTACCAACTATAAAAAAAAACTCTCATTCCCTAACCTATCCTTAAGCGCTTACGAAAAAAAATGGACATATAGGTACAGTTCCAATTCTAATATTATACTGATCAACTCAGCTTATTAAACTTTTCCTTCGTTTGGAAACACACGGGAAGGTTTTATGAGAACAACTGCTCTAGTTTTAAAGGTTATTTAAATATAACGTTCTAAATATGTCACCCTCGCGACCTCGGCGTAGGTTGCTCGACGAAAGCTCGGGCACTGAGCTCCATGTACATTTCTACAGATAAAATTATATTGTTATTTGCGCACGAAATATTTGACTAAGGCCTCTTACAAAGACCTCTACGACTTTATTCCAAGTCAAAGACCTTCTTGAAGGGCAGTAAATATGTGGATAACTTATGGATTCTTCTGTTGGGTGATATTTGTTTACATCTATCTGTTTACATCTATCATGAACTCGTTTCAACCTCGTCTCACCTGCTGGACAAAGGTTTTCCGTAAAGACGCTCCTGCTGTGCCCGCATCCAGGGGCTTCCGTGCGACCTTAACCAGGACTGTCACCCCAAGTTCGGTAAAGTTTCGATGCGTTTCGGTCCGTGGTCATATGGACCTTTAGTCTTTAGTTTATTAGTCTGAATTCACTTTAGAGACAACTTATGTAGTTTGAAAGGTCAAACAAAAATGTCATTATAGTTAAAATCTACATTGCTATGAAATCTAGCTAACCAAAACGCAGCGTTCTCGTTCGTTTTTCGCTTCCGTATAACCACCCCCATAGCCCCATTGCGTTACCCATAATGTACATGTTAGTGGTCGTGTTCCAACCAAATCAATCGGTTATTGTATCGATCGGCTGAATAAAACATACGCTGCCCACCTGCGACAGTGTATGACATGCTCAATTTTTGTAATCGGTTAAATGCTTGCTGTAAGGTAACGGTAGGGTCAATTGGTCATTCGTGGAATGGCTATTTTCATTCTATTATTTTTTAATTCCAATTCAAATACTAGTTATAACACTGATAATAACATACATCTGGCATTTACATTCTACGGCTGAGTTGCACCACCTAACTTTGACCGTAACTATAACGATAACCGATTTATTTTTATTTTTGACGTTTGTCAAAGTTAAAGTAAGATTGTGCAACCCAGCCTTACTTACGTTGTATTGTCAATTATCTAAATATTAATTACCACTAGCTAGTTAATAAGACGGAATATGAGTCGGGTCGATAGGTACTATTATTATTTTCAAACACTAACCTGATTATGAACTCTATAAGGTAAGTTAGAAGGCTACAATTTCTTGATGGATATGTACTGATTATATTGATAAGGTGCCTACGCAAAGTATACAGTAGGTACTAGAAGAAAATGGCATATTTAACTTTGCAGAATAATTAAATGCGTCTTTTAATAATTATGCATTAATTCCAAGGCACGAAGCGAATCATACGATCTGCCTATTAACATTAACAATCAACCAAATAATTATAAACTACGTGGCTTATCTGAAACTATAGTAAACCAATATTATCCATTTCGTGTGTATAATTACTTTTTGATGTATAACTAATGTTGGATTGCTATCCCAATATCACGCTAAGGCTTGACCAAAGTACAATGGAATAATACTCAGAAATATCAGTTTCTAATCTTTACAAAAAAAATATTTAAAGATTTTAATACTAACAGTTTTATTACAATAATAAATATTAATAGCTATGTCTACTGTTTAGTGCTCAAAAATGCTCAGGGACTCCTCAATTTGGTTTTCTAAAAAGGTCAACTACCATTACCCAGGAACTACGCCCCAAAATAACATCACATATTTGTCTCACTTTTGCTTGAAAACAAAATTCATCTCTACAATTTTAATCACGTACATCATGAAACTACTGTCTCTGTAGTCAACTAGTTTGGAAGCATAGCCGATAACAGTAAACTTATTTATATTTAGATTGCTTAATAAATCGGCCTTTCAAATGTTAATGAACTGCGTTTGACATTGAAAACCTGCGTTCTCATCATCAGATTAAGAAAAAAGAAAAGAAAAGCTTTCTATAAGTAAACCCTGTATTTACTAGCCCTTCAAGAACCAGCGAATCGAGACACAGTAGAAATCAATTGTTACCGCGGTCTTATCCGACCACTTAGGGTACCACGAGTTAAGAGTTTTTATATTCACGAAAACGAACACGCCAAGTTCGCTTGTTGTAAGAACGATATTAAACATTCCAAGAAAACTTTATAATTTTCTATAATATAAAAATGAATCGTAAAATATGTTGGTAAGCGCATAACTCAACAACGCCTGAACCAATTTTACCAATTCTTTTATTTAATGTTGAAGTCCAAGGATGGTTTTTACAGCGAGAAAAATTCGAATAATTTCCGGGAAAACACTAAAACAGCCCTTTTTTCACGCAGCCGAAGCCGCGGGCGGAAAGCTAGTCCATCATAAAAATCTAAAAGATACAATCTGATGATAAACTATTTTAAGCGCTCTTTTTCGCCCTCATGTTTAAAATATGCTTTGAAAGTAGTATAATATTTACCTACCGATGAAAGAACTTGGCTTGGAGTAAAAGTTAAATAATTATACCGGTTAAACACACATTGTTAGGGCCCTGTCAAATGCAGCTGCGTTTCCCACTGCAGGCAAGTAGTATAATTAATTACAATCAGAATAATTAAAGGCAATTATTGATTAGGTACGAGTATATACTTTATTCATGCATATTTTAGTAGATAACTTCTACTGCAAGTGAAAAATGATTGATTAGAATAGGTGGTTAATATTTTGATGCGAGGTAATGAAATTGAGAGAAAATATAGATTATATTTTTAACTAGCTGTGCCCGCGACTTCGTACGCGTGAAAACCCGTTTTCGCAACATTTTTCATTATTGCTCTGCTCCTATTGATCGTAGCGTGATGTTGTATAGCGCCTTCCTCGATAAAGTTCCGGAGATTAGCGCGTTCAAGTAAGTAAACAAACAAACAAACAAACTCTTCAGCTTTATAATATTAGTATATATTAAGATGTCACAAGTTTTTACTTTTTTGTGTGTAATGTAGAAACATCTTATAAGGTCGCTTTTCGCACAAACCCAAACCTTATTTTCACGATTGACTAAATTCAGTACCTATGTTAAGAGATAGAGTTCCATCCAAGTTCCTTCAAGTTCTAGCAAGTTCCAAGAAAAACCACAATCAAAAACCACCCTAATAACGTGAACCGGCTTCTATCGTAGAAAAATGTCGCATGGCAATCAATCTACGAAAACAACTCTGAGGCCACAGACATCAATAAAGTGAAAGGTCGCGGGTTCAGATCCCACCTGAGGCATCATAAACATCAAACTTATACTATCATCACTTGTGACGGGAGTATAAAATTCCAATCGTAGTAAAGTTTTAATATCTGTTAAATCACGCTGTGGGTATAGAATAGAATGGATAGAATAAAAAAGAGCAATATTTTTGCATTTGTGCGTTGCATTCATTCGTCAGTCTTCCGTACTGTTTTTTAAATATAACCTTTCTTTGGTGTTAGGCGGGGGAAAATAATGGCTATCGCGGTTAAAGATCAAAATTAATCATTTTAGAGAAATCACATTGTGATAATTATTCTAGAACCTACTCACATTAGGTTGTCGTCAAGCGCACTTAGTTGTCGGCAGAATAATCAACCCTTAATCAAGGTTAGAGCTTTCGGTCATAACATTATTATGCGTAAGTAACTTAATCAATTATTATGAATTCATCAATAGTAGAAATACTTGATAGAAATCAATCATGTGGTACCTAAGTTTCATGCACTTTTAAGAGCATTAGTTTAAAAGCTCATTATCTATAAGAATTAGAAAAAGTAGAATGAAATATTATATTAGTTAGGTCTAGGAACTATTGAAAACAGATTTTTTCATTGATGAAATGAAGTTGCTTTAAAAACTGTCAAACCCTTCATTTGGCAACGACATAAAAAATGGAAATACATGAGTTTGATGAATGTAAGGCATCAAGGGTATGCTAAGAACTTTTAAAAAAATATGAAAAAAAATCCTGCATTTCCCAGAGTTGGGAAAATTCGTGTCCGTCACAGCGGAAACTGCCAAAGACGCCATAAATAACGAGTAGATTTGAATGTTCGCCGTGGCGGACATTGGCAAATAGGGGATAAATAAAAAAACTTCGTTATAAACTAATTTTATTAAGAATTTTTATAGTATTGAGAATAAAACACCTTAGAAATTGGTGTTTTGGCAAGAAAAATTAAGTAAGTAATTAAGCGTAACATTAAAAACGAACATATAAAACAATCATTTGGTATGGAAATCTAAAAACAGTTTCTTGCATTTTTGCCCATCACAAAGCAAAGGCGCGTTTGAAACTTTATGTAGAACACCACTGTCTTTTTTTAACAATACCTGCAACGTTATAAGAGAAGCTAAAGCTAATATTTATATTAGCGAGAGATCATATCATTATCATTTCGATCGACGGTGCAGGTGAAGAATAGTTTGAGTTAGTAGAAGCACATTTATCAAGCATTTCAAAATCGGTATCAGATTTCTCACTTGCGTCTGAGGAAGCGTGTTCTAGGGACTAAAGCCAATATTCTTGAAGCACGCGCATGCCTCAGACAAATGAAAAACAAAAAAAAACATAAGAAAACACCCATAACCGCAAAACAAACTAAATTTGACTATGTCCGCCACAGCGGACAAAGTTGTTTTATTAATATCAGTGAGTAATTGACAATGTCCGCTGTGCCGGACAAAGAGATCAAGCGAGTAAAAAAACACCAAAACATGTATAAAATGTTATGAATTTCAGCTAAACATTATCATACACGTATTATTGTTAAACAAATTGCAAAAACAATGAGCTTTTAACAGCAAAACACTGAAAAAAAAATAATTTACCTTATCGAAAACAGATGACTGTCTCTTCGCTGACATTTTGTTCGCGACTGACAGATACAGTGTTGCGAACGTCAAAGTTCACTTTCCACAAACTTTTTCAGAGGTTATAAAAAAATAATATTGTAGAATAAAATAAAAATAACATTTACAATACCCCCTACTTGGTTTCTAAAGTTAGTGTCCGCCCTACCGGACAAATTCAAATTAAGGGTTAATGGGTACCTACACACATCCAAGTTGTAGAGTCACAGGCTCATCTAAGAACATGCCAAGAGCTAAATTATACAATGTAAGTACACTATTATATGGTTTTACAATATACATATAGGTATTGAACGAAATTAAGAACGGCAATAACGTCGAAGATAATAAAAATCCGAGCTAAATCACGGAGTATCCATTATATTACGTAGGGCGTGTCAAGTGCAGCTGCCCGCTGCAACATCGATTTGCAAACGAACGATTTGTTTCATAGCCCCGATACAGATATTGATGACTTTTATATTAATATCTCGATACGGAGGTTAACGATTTAATTTTAATTGAATCAAAACTGTAATTGCCTGGTTCCGCCAGTGGTTTTTGTATTTATTTTGCTCTCTGTTTTTATTCTATTTTGTATCGTTACATCGAAAACATAATCTAAATAAACATTCCAAATGGTCAGCAGTGGACGTTCTATGGCTGAAATGATGATGATGATGAAATGGTCTAAAATACCTAACTATGGACTTACACGCATAAATACTTTTTCATGTAAAAAAATGAATGAAACATTTATAATTTTCAAAGTTTTTAAGAGAAACCTATCCCGTGTTTTGTTGGTTTCATACAATATTGCAGATGATTGAAAAATTACCATCTATCTGAATAGTATTTGGAGTAGGTAGGTAGATAAATGAAATAAAATTATTTCGTTTTCAGTAAGTTGGCTTCAAAAGAGTACTTTCACACATGCCAATATAATTTTAACGTTAACCGTACCACAGCCACTGCTTCCAAAGAAACAAAAAATATAGAAAAGTCCCATCAGCCCGAAACACGTACGTGCTAAATTGTCATGATAATAAACGTGGCAGATTATAATTATGATATCACGGCTTGAGACCACTTAGTTTATTCCAGGCAAAAAGCTTCATTTATCTGTTATTTCAAAATTATAGAATTAATCCAAGTAAACGGCTTACATCTAATCATCTAATGGTTCAATAAATTAATATTCTTAGAACTTGACTAAATAATTTTTATAATAGCAAATACGTAATAAATGTAACATACGATATCAAACAAACATTAAAAATTTATCATATTGACGATGAGTTTATAAATAAACATATTACACTGTAAAACATTTACCATTCAAAGTGGATAGGCACTTAACTTCCATCAACGTGGGTTTTAACAAACCACGTAGGTACCTATATCTACCTAAATTGTTTGAGTTACTAATTAACTACAGGTTCAATCAAGATAAGTATTACTGCCTACCATCGTCGTTCACTAAACTATTCGTTTTAGTGCTTATTTTAGTACCTAAACAAGAGACCTAATTAAATTCATACTCTTCTAATCACCTGAAGAATAAAAAATTACAAGAAATGTTCAAAACTATTAAATAATGATTAAAAAACACTTACTGTTGTCGTCTGTAGAATATTTGGCTTCATACTTCAGTATATTTAGTAAATCTACACTCATTTTAGTTCATATACTAACATTTCAATGTTAAATTATTCGATAACAATTATGTCCACTTTTTTTAAGTAACTTATTCAACCTTTAATTCAACACACAGGTTATTTTTTTTACTAATATTTATTAAGTTTTATTTTTTCGTTCACATAAAATAGTTTTCGTGTTGGATATCGTAGCGCGCTTCGTAGCGGCGTGACGCGACGTGCGTCTACGTCGGCCTACGACGTAGCACTGGTGTAGTCGCGTAGCTAAGTGACGTCCATTATTTGAAGATGCGGTTTTGTTTAATGTATTATTTCAAATTCAATTACTTAGCCATGGTTGTGTCGTATGGACTTAAAAGTGTAAAAGAAGACTCTTTTTTTAACTGAAGTGCATTCTAAAATTCCTGGTTGGCTTAACTTTTTCATTAGTTTGAATTTCGAACGCTTTATTTTCGTTTTCTCTGTGCATTCAAAAAAGGTTTTCACACAGTTGCACCGCTTTTGTGCCTCGTGTCGTAAACTCTTTTTAATTATTTTGTGGAGAGCCAGTAACTATTTATTACTCGTTCAACCTTGGCCCTTACGAGTAGAGTTCAGTTTCACAGTTTAATTTTTATGTATTTTGGTCAATAAATCTTGTTGTGTAGAATACAATTTCGATTTATTTCGTACAATAAAATTTACAAAAAATACAGTAAAAGGATATAATAAGTTGTCTTGGAAATAACAATAAAATTAATTTTAATAGAAACCCACCTCACACATGTGAGCTTTTCAAAAGTTTTTTTTAGCGAATAGAGTCGCTTCTCAAACTAAATTTTAAATAAACAACTTGGAAAAATCAAATATTTAAAATTTTCCTACAAATTGAGTGATTTTAAGTTTAATTAAAAAACTTATTATCAAGTTCAAATAACGAGTGTCAAATATTTGACGACTTGAAATGGAGGAGAAAAATGGTACTGTCGTGGAACCTCTAAAATAATATTAAACTTTCGTAGTAAGTAATAACTTGGCAAGAGAATACTTCAGGTTAATTTTCTATAACTTTTACTTTAAAGACGAGCTAAAACCAAAATATTCTTAAAAATATTGCTTTTGGAAAAATTACACTAATATTATTATCTAATAATAGTTAATCCCTTTGCTTGTACTTGTGTCTGTCTTGTTGTCTCCACGATTCCCATTTGTGTTTGTTGTACAAACAACACATCAAACTAAACGCTGTGGTATCTTATATCATTGCAATTAGAGCTATTTTACAACAAAAATAATGGTCTACATCAGAATAAGTTGGATCCATTTGAAATTCCACAGAGGTCGCTCAGTTCACTACAAGAAAGCTTCAAGACGCAGAAACCTCAATCGACGGATATTTATCGCTGTAGAAATGTGCTTTCTTGTTGTAAATTGGCAGAATTTCTCCTTTTTAAACCGAACAAATTGCTATCATAAAGTTAGACCGTAGCTACAGAATAAGAAAAGCATAATGAGATTGTTGGTTCTGTGGGAGTAAAGATTATTATAAATTAATATTATTTTTCGATACTGAGGTGGAATTGTGTAAAGCAATCGTAATCATTTGACAGTTCATAACGTACGATAAAGTCAGTTAAAAAAACAAAGCGTTTGACAGAATAATCGTACGTTATGAACAGTCAAATGATAACGATTGCTTTATTACACAATTCCACCTCTGATTCTATTCATCATCATTATCATTTTAGCCGCAAGACGTCCACTGCTGAACATAGGCCTCCCCCGATTACTTCCACGTCGCCCGGTTGGTGGCGGCCTGCATACAACGCCTTCCTGCTACCTTTATGAGGTCGTCGGTCCGCCTTGTGGTTGGATGTCCCACGCTGCTGATATGATTGTAAATAAATGATTTATTTATCAGTAAATATGTAAAGACGTATTTTTATGCAGTGTTAGTAAAGATTATTTTTACAAATTACCGGTTTCAGTTTTTAAAAATCCTACAGCATAAATCTGTCAAACTCAGTCTTTAATCTCTATGAAATTAAAATATAGAGAGATTAAACCATTCAAGGGTTAATAATTATAGTCAAAAGATAAGGCAATTTTAATTTTGATCATCCCCAGCGTATTATTACCATCGTCTTTATTCATAGAGCTTCGTTATCATTCCGAGGACATCGCAACGTAAATTAGCTTTCATACAGTTATCTATCTCAAAGGGTTTAGTGCAAGTGACATCGATTCGATTTGTCGATAGGGCTTCCATTCAAAGAATCGATATGTCACTTTGTTTTACACGCATTAGGCAGTTGTATGTTTTCGTTGTAGTGGTTTGATTTAAATGCGGCTTAAGTAAATTGATATTGTTGTGTTTTTATCGTTTTTCGATACTGATGGACATTTTTAATACCGATAGTGAAGTTTTCTATTTTTTTAAAGTTACATTTTCTACAAAATACCCGTGTGTCTTGTATGCTTTATTTAGGATTGAATTGATATCGCAAGCCAGCGTTGCCAGTTTTTTTTTTCGCCAAGTCGGGACTTTGGTACTTTTTGAGTGAAAATAGCGGGATTTTTCCGTCAGAAGCGGGACATAGTAAAAAAACGTATATAATCAAAGGTTTTCAAATATTTATCTTTTTATTTGACTTAAAATTACGTTTTTTTTTATCCACAACGAGGAAGCTCTTGGCCTGTATCTCACCTGATGGTAAGTGATGATCAGGCCGAAGGTGGAAGCGAGCTTCACCCGGAATCCTCAACCACAGAGGAACTGGCTATCTTACCTCTAACTGCCGGAACACAACAATGCTGTTAAATTTTTTTTTTTTTTATTTTTTTTTTTTTTTTTTTATCAATAGAACGTGGGTGTTTCAGTTCTATTGATTTTTCATGGATTCCGTGGAGTTAAGTGTGCCCGTAAGCAGGTTTCAAGACGCCACCGGGTCCAAAGCGGGTTGTTCATACGACAACCCACTCGACATTCGATGTGCGCTCAAACTCGAAGTATTTCAATGTTTTTAATAATTTATCACTTCACTGCACTTTAGAACACAAAATAACACCTAATTTGTACACTAAAGTCCATTAAATAATAAATTGAAACCATTAAAACAGATCGACCATGCTTCCAGTTCAACTACCCTCCACGGAATCTGTTAAATTGTTGTTATGGCATGTTTACGTGACAATAGATATCAAAAGTAGCCATAGAAAATGTATTTTAACAAAAAAATAATATTTTAAATCAGATTTACTCTATCTTTAAATTCGTCTTTAGAATAAAAAACGAAAAAAAAATCGAAATTAAAAAAGTATTATTCTTTAGAATAATATGGCGTTTCAAACAATGGTCTGATGAAGTGAGTGTCTCTCTCCGAAAAGCGGGACCGAGCCTGTCCCGCGCGGGACATTTAAATTTGATTTAAAAATCGGGACGTCTGGCAACTCTGTCGCAAGCGGTCCTTAATTAAAAAGGATTTAAACTAAAATAAATTAACAACTTAAACTACATTGCAGTTAGCAAATAATACCTAAAGGAAAATAATACAAGAACTGGTTGACACTAGAAACTCGGGTGAACTTGGCAAGGACCTAAGTATTATCGAGTATTTCTGAGAAGGTTTCCCATCACTAGTTAAATCTATTGTAAATTAGGTTGGTGAACTGATACCTTTGAACTGCTTTCCGAGCACTGCACTTATGTATCTGACGGGTCTTGGATTGTCTTAGTAGGTCTACTTACGGGCTAGTCAGGCCAGATTAGACTTGACAAATATTTAAAGACTTTTAGGCCAGCATTTGGACATCCTATAACCTACTAACTAATGAATACAATAGACTGGATGTGATTGTTTCACAATTATTCAGAACTTTGTGTAGGTACGCATATTTAACCACGGATTGAAGGTCTTGGTTTTTGGACGTGGGGTGTAGTATGTCTCCTAACGAACGCGAGCAAAGAGCTAACATGGATAATGTGCAAATTATACTTCCTTCATAATCTAAAATAAACTGAAATCTAAATATATAAAAGGAGAAACTGACTAACTGACATATCAACGCACAGCCTAAACGGCTAAACGTAGGCGCTTGAAATTTGGAAGGGTCGTAGCTTAGGTACCGTAGAGGTGCACTAAGAAAGGTATTCCCGAAATTCCCACGGGAACGGGAATTAGCGGGAAAATCCTTTTGTATGAAAAATCTAAACCGCTTAAGTTAGACGCTTGAAATTTGGCATGCAGGTACCTTAGTAAATTTAAAGCTTAGTTACAACATGATATTGCAAAATTCCCACGGGAACGGGATTTAAAGGGAAAAAACATTTGTATGATAAAATCTAAACCGCGTAAGATAGATGAAGGGGTTAAAACGGGATCCACGCGTACGAAGTCGCGGGCGGCCGCTAGTAATAACTATTTATGAGGTTCAACAATCACAGTTTAAGGAAAAATTTGATCTTCATCACAATAAGTATTCTATGATGCTGTTTCATTAAGAAAACCTAGTATTCACTTATTGCTTAGCTTAAAAAAATATTTGTAACTAAATCATCTAATGCAATTTAAACCGAATAGCAATCTTCCAGTGAAAAATAACATTCTAAGTCATAATAGTGAGGAAGTAAATGTAGGCTTTTATCCAATGTTTCAGCGGAAGAAAAATGACATCAGGAAATTAGAAGCGCTGAGCAGAATACAAATAGTGCTGCTTACTTCATACTGGGGTGCTCTACAAAAAAGTAAAAAGTAAGTAAAAGTAAAAGTATTTTATTTGCCAGCAAAAAATTTACAGTCTGTTTATCTAGCGGCTGCTGAAAAGCTGAATAATGTTTTGTGAATAATGAATGTGTTAGATTTATATATAACGAGACAATCTTAATGACAAGGGTACTATTTTGCCACTGACCCTTTTGCACCTGTCTCCAAAGTCCTTAGGTTTGGAATTGGTTGCCGGTTGGAGGGCGCCCACACCTATTTTTGTTTGTTCGTTCGTTCGTGTCAGACGAATTACGTCCACTACTGGACAAAGGCCTCCCCCAAGGATTTCCACAAAGACCAGTCCTGCGCCGCCCGCATCCAGGCACCTCCCGCGACCTTCACCAGATCGTCGGTCCACCCACTGTCGTTTCGATCTGCCCACATTATGTCTTCCGGCTCGTGGTCGCCACTCGAGAACTTTCCTGCCCCAGCGGCCATCAGCTCTGCGAGCTTGTGCCCACCTATTTTAGTACTTGCTGCGTATTAAAGTAAATAGTTTTTCCTACACCCGCCTTTTTATTTGGATCCCTCCCACACACGCTTGTCAGTTATGTAACCATAACCCGCAAAAACGACCAATTTAGTATTTTCTTTTATAAAAACTGCTGAGTAAAAAGTTTTCAAAGCTTTTTTATGCACAATAAAACCCCTAAACAGGGGCCTAGCCTAGGCATAGTTAAAAGTTTTGTTTATTGAAAAAGGCCCCTCGCCCACGGCAACTTTTTGTAGCGATTCTATCGCTCGTTCGCATCTATACAGTCGCAATGCGGTCGCTAGCTGTGTGCCCTCGCCCACATAAACGCGATGCAAACGCGATTCAGTAACCCATCCTCCCTCCGTTCTCTCCCCGATGTCGTCCGACACGGTCGCGCGTTTGCATCGATACAGTCACGCTGCTGTAGCGCGTAGCGCGTTGGCATCGCTTCTGTAGCACGTAATACGTTGCAAATGCGACTAACTAACGCGCGTTAGTAGCGATGCTGTCGCTCAAAAAAAGTCGCCGTGGGCGAGGGCCCTAAGGCCCGCCATACACGGACAGCTAGAGCAGTTAGGTAGTGATCAATATACGAAGACCGCTCTTGCAGTTAAAGTCACGATGAAAGTGTCACAGTGCTGTCACAGTGTTCAGTGTATATGTGTACTAGAATACTGTAGTTTGATATGCAGTCTTCACAATTTGAAGCTGTCTGTGTATGGCGGGCCTAAAACTGCCAATACAAACAGCAATGGAGTGTCAGATATTTCTCTAATGCTTCTATGTTAAAGTCTGACGAGTCCAAGTGACGAAATAGTAAGTGATACTTTCTTTTGAGTTTTACCAACAGAATACAATATGTGTGTCCAGTCTCCTGTGTCAAGTTGATGAATAATGCAATTTTAAAAGGTAAGTAGTTTTTATCCTTAAAATACCATATAATTTTTATTAATATTAAATAAAAGTCGTAGTCAGTAGCTTTGTTGACGAGGAAACATTATTATAAAACGAGAAACTTCTCTAATGTTCGAGGCTTCAAACTAAGCGGCTTTACCATAGATTGTTGATGCGGAGTGGCGCTGCCGCCACGTCGAGAAAATGGAGGAGATTAAGTAGTTGAAATTGAAATAAATTATAAATAAAATAAATATACCTAATAAACCTAAGTAGTTGTTAGAAGATACTTTACGAGTCAAAACTTTATAATCAAATAAAATTTATAATAATTCATTTTCTTGTATGTGTGGTAATCTAGTTAGTTGTCCTAATAAATACAATACATAAAAACACAACTCTATCTCTTTGGAGGCCATGGACATAAAAAATCTGCATTCTACTGAAACCAATATGAAAGGAAATGTTATTTTGCAATTAGATGAATTTACAGTTTAGCAAGCAACTGACGACCTTCCCTAGACAATTTTCCTCAAGGTACAATTGTACAAATTTAAATTACTAACTTAGATACTAACGCCTCCATGCCTTCCATACTCGAATCGAGCTTGAAAAAGCTTAGACATAAAGACCCCGTAGGATCAGTGTGGTTTTGTAAAACAACGCCCATCTCAGGAATGGTATTACACATGAAAGTAATTACATGAAAAATATAAATAAAATTTTAACTATTACATTATTAGTAAAAAACCTTGTTCAAATGTCTCCTAAAACTTTCGAGACGGATAGCCATTTGCAAAAAATCTGCCATAACAACGTATTTTTAAAGATTTTTAAATGTCTTAAATTTCCTTCCATGGATAAAGGTCACCGCCAAAGGATATACATTATACATAAATCTCTGACCCTGTGTTCCCTAACTGACACCAGCCAAATTCATCAAAGCTGAAAAAAATTTGCTCGTTCCATCAAAGATCCTTTTACAATCTCTCGGACGGGACTTATTCAAGAAAAGGCCCATTCAATTTATTAAAAAACAAAGGGAAAAATAAAGAGTCAAGAGCATTTTTTACTGTGGAAAACGCAGGCGTCGGCAAAACCAATTATTGTGGAGCCGATTAACTTGATGCCAGCATTTAGTAGCTGGCTGCTTCAGTTCTTGGATTTCTCTTTTCATGCCTTTTTATCTGAGATTTGCGACAAAATCATCTTTTTAGTCTGGATTTCGCGTCAATACTTAATTCAGTTAATTTTATGGAGGAGTTTCTTGATCATTGATATGTTTACGGGCAGCAAGTAAAACAACCGATACGAACTCAAGCTGGTTTATTACTAAATCAACGGTCGCGACACCTTTACATTTATATCCGTTGGATAGTTTTTATTGGTATACCCACTTTGGTATACCCACATATACATCATCCCTCCAACATTAATTAGAGACCCTGGTGACAAATAAAATAACAATTAGTACTGTATCTAATTTACACAATATTAATCTAAAAGTACTTCTTATAATCTACAATTTTTCGTGGTCTTCTCGACCGCTGTTCGAGAGGCCTATCAACTTCTATATTTTCATCACTGTTTGGAGCATTATGCGTCTGCGGTACGGAGTTACTACTATTTGAACTAGCAGAAGGGATAGGCCGCTCTAACTCATTACAATCAGCATCATTGACCGTATCAATATCTTGTGCTTCGACAAATTCATCATCATCCTCACATTCACCACCTTCCCCCACGACGGTAGCAAACGTTTGTGCGGGCGCAGCAGGCGCGACCGGGGCGCCGCCGGGCGCGGAGGCGGCGGCCGGGCCGCCCGGGCTCGCGACCGCGGGAGGCTCGTCCGCCGCCGGCCCCGACGACGTCATCTCGTCGTGAGTTGAAGGCGATGACTGTTGGTCAAAATGATAATCATTTTGTTCCTCATAGTTATTGTCCGGTTCTACAATATTATTTCCCTTAAATTTCATTATTTGGTCAAGATGACGTTTATGTGTGACATTATATTGCTTAAACTTAATCTCAAACATTCTGTTACCCAACACTTTAGTAATAGTTCCTGGGGACCATTTTGATTTACGTGCAACATACCACTTTGCCCAGACGGTGTCACCAATATTAAAACATCTATTATTTGGCAAATCATTGTTTTGTAACTCTGATCTTTCATAATTATTTTCAGAAAAAATTAGGTCTAATCTTGATTTTAAGTCCCTGCCCATCATAAGCTTTGCAGGCGTGAAACCGGTTGAGCAATGCACAGTATTGCGATAATCAAAAAGAAACCCCCATAATTTTTCTTGTACCGCTAATTGAGTTAAATTATTATTATCTAAAATGCATTTTAACATTTTTTTGCAAGTTTTTACGGAATTTTCCGCTTGGCCATTGCTACAAGGGTGATAGATAGGAGATGTCAAATATTTTATGCCATTATTACTACAAAACGCCTGAAATTCAGTTGAACATATTTTGGGATCGTTATCTGATACTATTAAATGTGGTATTCCGTAACGGGAAAACAAATATTTCAAATTACGAATTAGCGCGCTGGAAGACGTGCCACAATTATTCATGTGGATACATTCTAGCCATTTACTAAATGCGTCTATTACGATTAGGTATACGTTTCGCCCTACGGACATGTAATCGATGTGTACCCGGCGCCAGGGCCCGGCGGCGCGCGGCCAGGCCGCGGGCGGCGCGCGCGGCGGGTCGCAGCGCACGGCGGCGCAGCGCGCGCACGCGCCCACCCACTGCTCGATGTCGCCGTCGATGCCGGGCCACCACATTCTACTTCGCGCTGTGCTTTTAGTTTTAACGACTCCGAAATGAGCCGAATGCAGTTCCTCTAACATACGTTTTCGAAATACTGTAGGTATTACAACTCTGTGCCCTCGAAAAAGACAGCCATCGATCTCTTCTAAATCTGATTTACATTGAAAATATGGCAATATATTTTTACATGTAATTTTCCTAGGCCAACCGTGCCTCATGTACCTAAATACCGTTTGAACAATTTTGTCGTTATGTATGGCTTCCCTAATATCTACAAAAGAAACCGGTTTTACGTTTGCATCTAAAAATTTCAAATAACAATAACCGTTCACGCCTTCCTCTTCCTGTTCAACATTATTTGGAATAGGTAACGGTGCGCGAGAGAAATAATCAGCAATTAAATTGTTTTCGCTAGATATATATTTCACTGTATAGTTATAAGCAGAAAGTATGAGTGCGTAACGCTGCAACCGAGAAGCAGACGTAACAGATATTCCGTTTTTATTACCAAAAATTGAAAGCAACGGTCTGTGGTCCGTTTTTAATATGAATGGATCCTGCCTACCATACAAATACTGGTGAAAATGTTTCACACCAAATATTATGGCCGTAGCTTCTTTTTGGATTTGGCTATAGTTTTTTTCGCTAGCCCCCAACGACCTAGACGCGAATGCGATGGGCCTCTCCGTGCCGTCCGGCAGCTGGTGCGCCAGCACGGCGCCGAGCCCGGCCGGGCCCGCGTCCACGGCCAGCGTGAGCGGCGAGCGCGGCTCGAAGTGCGCCAGCACGCGCGCGGAGCCCAGCTCTCGCTTCACGCGCTCGAACGCCGCCGCCTGGCGCGGCCCCCACTCCCACGCCACGCCGCTACGGAGTAACTCATGCAACGGTTCTAACACTGATGACGCATTCGGAATAAAGTTGCGATAATAGTTTACCACGCCGAGAAATCGTTTTATGCCTAAAACATTAGTGGGCGCTGGAGATTTTATTATGGCTTCGACTTTACTCGGGCATGTTTTAAGGCCGCTTTTATCTATAACGTAACCCAAGTATTTGACACTGTCTTGAAAAAACGCGCACTTTTCTTTTTGCAGTCTTAACCCGGCTTCATGCAGTCGTGCTAATACTTCTTTTAGACGTGACATGTGGGTTTTCCTATCTGGCCCGGTACAACAGACATCGTCTAACCAACACGAAACTCCATCTATGCCGGACAGCAAGGTTTCCATTGCGCGCTGAAAAATAGCTGGTGCATTAGCGAGACCGTACACTAACCGAGTATATTTAAAAAGGCCTTTCGGTGTATTAATAGTTGTTAGCTCTTGAGACGAATCGCTTAATAAAAATTGATTGTAAGCATTACTTAAATCGATTTTTGAGTAATGTTGTCCACCCCCAATTTTGGCAAAAACTTCTTCAATACGTGGTAAGGGGTATTTATCAATTTTTAAATCTTTATTTAAAGTACAAGAATAATCACCAGCTATTTTCACCTTGCCGTTTTCCTTTAGGACCGGTACTATTGGTGTGGCATATTCTGAAAAACGAACAGGCACTAATACACCTAATTTGACAAGCCTAGTTAGTTCCTCATCTACTTTGTCTTTTAGGGCGAAAGGTATAGAACGCGGTTTGAAAAATTCTGGAACAGAATTTTCCTTTACATGTAATTCTACCTTGAATTTATTAAAACACCCTAATTCATCTTTCCAAAGACCTGGAAACTGGTTTAATAATTGCTGTACGTCGTTCTCAGCGCCGCCGTCATTTTTATATGTATAATGATTACAAGTAGTGAAACCTATATTGAACAACGCCATGAAATCACGGCCCAATAGCGGTGGTCCGCCATTTTTCACAATATAAAATTTTAGATCACTGATTTTATTTTTAAACGACACTTGAGCTATAAAGTATCCAAGGGGCGTGATTTTGTGGCTGTTGTACAAACACATTGTTAGGTCACTTTTATGCAATTTAACCTGCGGAAAATATTTCAAATATAATTTTTCAGAGATAACACTAGTACCAGATCCTGAATCAAGTTCCATGCATAATTTTAAATTATTTACGAGTACATCAAGTTTTATAGGTTCATAATTTACATACCTAAGGTTAAAGACTTCACATTCCTTACAATCGCTTTCTATGTTATTTAACCTTAACTTCTCACTCTTTTCAGCACGGCAAACCTTCCTTAAATGCCCTTTTTGGCCACAATTATTACACCGATAACCTTTAAAACGGCACTTTGATGACACATGATTTTTTAAACCACACACTGAGCAATACACATGATCAGATTTTTCATGAGACGTCTCCTGCTGAGTCGCCTTGGTTGATCTGTGATTTTCACTGACTCGATACACCGGTTCCTGCTTCACGACGCCGTGGAGGCCACCGCTGGCGGCCCGCGCCGCCCGCGCACACGCTGCCTGCTGAGCAATCTCCAGAGCCTTGGCAAACGTCAGCGTGCTGGAGTCCTGTTCAAACAGCCTGTCTCGTTCGGGGCCCGCATTCAAACCGAGTACGAATCTATCTCTCAGTACCACGTCCAACTCTGTACCGAATTCACAATGCACAGCAAGTCCCCTGAGTCGCGCGCCCCATTCTTCAGCGCTTTCCATCTCTGACCTGGTGGCTTCGTAAAACTTCGCTCTGTCCGCAAATGTTGATCTCTTTGGAGTAAAATGATCGTTTAGTTTCTTGACCAAGTCCTTAAACGATGTCTCTTCCAACTTTTGCGGGTGAAATAAGTTTTTTGTCAATCGGTACGATTCATCGGACAAATGAGTGAGTAAAACCGCTCTCTGTTTCGTTTCGTTGATATCGTTCAATTCTATAAATTGAACCAATCGGCTGTAGAAAATCTGCCAATCTTGACTTTTATAATCAAACACAGAAATATTTCCGATGTACGCCATTTTAGAAACGCGTCGTGGGTAGATCGTCGCCAGTGATATGTTTACGGGCAGCAAGTAAAACAACCGATACGAACTCAAGCTGGTTTATTACTAAATCAACGGTCGCGACACCTTTACATTTATATCCGTTGGATAGTTTTTATTGGTATACCCACTTTGGTATACCCACATATACATCATCATCCTTTTTTTTTAAAGCTTTTTATATATTTCGTGTTTACCTGTCTCTCGTTAATAAATGAATAAATCGAGTTTATCTTAAATTTTCCATAGTCCATTCATAGTTCCATTTTAACTTACTATCTATGTCATTCGCGTAACAAGCGGCAGTTATTACAATATTAGTATCTCAAAAAGCTCAGCTCTTGTTGTATTTATAGAACAAAAAGTCTAGAAAAAAAAATTATTCAAGACTTCATTATGAATTAAAAAAAATATTTCAACAGTTGTGAAAGAATTTATGTGAGAAAGTGGTACTTATACTTGCTCATGCACTGATTCACATTTAAACCAACTTATGGATTCCGCTCTCTAAAATATAGTATCTAAATCTAGATTTTAGGATATTTGAATTCATCGCGAATATCTATTCTTGAAGCGCAGTGCAGTCTCGAGGCAAGCTCGAACAGATTTACATTATGCAGCCGACGGCCGAAACATGGCGCTAGGCTGTGCTTACTAATAGCCTTCTTGAAAGGTATAAACTGTTATATCTCGGGTAAATTTTAGGGTAAGCCCCATCTGCATTGTACGACCAATTGCTATGCTTCTCTCATAAACGACTGCATGTAGTTAAATTAATTTTAAAATCATTGGATCTAGATTAAAGTAATCGCATGGCCAGAGTAACAGTTCCTGTTGTAATAAGATAGAGTAACAACTTGATTCCAACAAGATAGGTGACAGTGTCTGTAATGCACTTGTTTAAAACATTGCAAATGTTTGTCTAAAATCTTTCTAGAACTATAAACATAATGGGACATAATGTAGATGAGGGCTTAAGAGCAACACATCAACTTTTTTATCATATGTTTTACTGCGATTGTTTAAATAATAAAACTAAACGATCAGCATATACAAGACTTGTTAACATAAGCAAATAAAAATTTATTAGTTTTCTTTTTCGTAAAAAACAGCATACAGTTGCGTAGACTAACATTGTTAGCCACTCTTTGAACGCCCTACTAATTATCTCCTAACAAACACATCAAAGTCTGGAAGTAGTTAACTGTTTCGTAAACCGATACAAAAGACACACAAAACAAACTTGCCTATTAATTTTACAAGTCGATTGATCATTCGTCGAAACCCAATAGCTATTTATAAAGCAATCATGACCCCACCCGGCCTCGATGGCGACTTCTTGGGAAACTTCGAAATCAGAGTGCAAACTTATTTTCCTAGACAAACACATTGACAACTGGGCATCGATCTTCTGTTTGGAATACAGAATGAAGTTCGTAAGTACGAAGTTTAAATGGTTTCTACTTCGACAATTAGAATTTATATTGAATTTTTTCAATAAACTCAATTCACTATGATACTGTGTATGAAAAGCTCTCATTTATCATCATCTCATCTTCTCAAAAATTAAATTCAAAGATCACTTGGGCAGTTGAATTTGAAAAACAGAAACTACGTGTAGATTTTGCCAAGCGTAGATACTATCGGCCACACTATCTAACTAACTATCCATTTCCGTTTTTGATCTCGCTCTCATCAAATAGTGATTCTTTGCGATAGAACGAGATGACATGACCGGCAATGGGTACCTGGTTAATACTGTTGCCGATAGTACCTTCCTATTTCCATACAAACTATACAGTGTCTTGACAACTCCTAAAAAGATTTACTGGTGGTATTCGGTTCCCTTTCTCCATGACACAGAAATCCAAATCGAAATAGAGAAAATCTCGGGGTTACACTTCTCAAGCGCAGCGAAACATTCTAATCTTGTATTTGACGACTAGCCAGTTTCCATTAGGAAAAGTACGAATCTGTAAGTTATCTCTTATTCGAGATAATCTATAATGCATATACCTAGTAAGTAAATATTCACACTTTAAGTGTTTACGGTTTCTGCAGAAACAATTAATTCTTTGGATATTTTACATGGCGCCTTAAAATATTAGGTACTCAAACTTGTTAAAATACCCATTGCTATACAAACGCTTTCCCCGTGGCCTTGTGGTCTAAACTGAATAAATATTTTTGATTTTGATTTTGATTTTTGATTTTGGCATTCCAGTTATCAAGTCGAGGGAGATAATTAGTAGTGTATCTAAACAAATATCAGTAGAAACGAACTCTATACACAAGGTAAATTATGCTTAAAACCTTAATCAATAAAGATTAAAAAGAGATAACACCTACATCAGGGTTGCGTGAGATCTCATCCAATTCACCGGCTAATCACGAGATGTACGGAACTATAAACCTTGCAATCTTTTTTTTTTTAAATCTTTTTGTTTGATAAAGGACTTTTATCTTACAATCTTACAAGTAGTGTGAGGTTTAAGTATTATGGAATTTATACCACCAAGGTAGGGTTTTACGAAAATCCATCTCTGAGAGGTGAAGGTGGGATTTAAAGGTTTACTTAATAGGATATCTCTCAATTTGCATCCGTACCTTGCTCTATAAAAGTATTTAAACGAATGAACAATTGCAAGGCATATTCTCTAAAAACTTTGTTTTAGATATGAAGACGCAAATTTTGTCGTTATTTGCAAGAATTATTATATTGACATGTTTCTTTTATTGATACGACATCAATGGGACAGTTCTTTGTATTTTGACAGCTTCATTATTAATTGGTTTTTACATTACTATTATTAGTTGCACCGGCGAACCTCGTATCGCCTATGTTTATCAAAAATAATGAAGCATTCCAATGATGGAATATTTTTTCAAATTAGTCTAGTGGTTTCGGAGCCTATACAAACAAAGGATCAAATCTTTCCTCTTTAATATTAGTGTAGATAATCTGAAGTAGTTACTAGGCTAGGCATAAATGAGTCTTTAATCCAAGAATAATATGTTGCTGAGGCAGCTTTTAATAAAGTATTAACACCCACAAAGGATTTGCACTGTTATTTAGGATGTCCTCAATATGTCTGGATTCGAATCAACTGGAAATTAAAGCCTAAACCGTAGACAATAAGGCTTAAAGTCGAAGGCGAGGAGGTATTTTCTATAATTCTCAAGAGCAAGCAATGAATTCCGTACAAATTAGAGGCAGGTGTTCAGAACCTGCGGTCATCCCAAATATTCAATTCGCGTTCCTACAAGGGACCTGCGTGGAATAGAATTTTATATTAAATTTTAGCTGAAATAGGAAAGGTCGGCCTTTGTCAAGGTATTTTCTGCTTATGTAAATCCAGACATTGCTATAGATCAATATTTAACTACAGAATTACAATATTTATGTCGGCTTTATCATCGTATTATTATGGGTAAAATAATTGTGTGATTTATGAATTGATCAAGATAACTTTCTGAGCTCTATTACTTCCTTGAAATCATTTCAATTTAATTTGGAGTCGCATAAAGTTGTTTCTAAAATTTGGATTCTGACTCTGACACATTTTTTGAGACAATATTTTCATAACATTCAGTAAAATCTAAAAATAGTTTCATCATCCCGGTCACGGAGCGGTGGTAGAGCAAACTTTGTTTCATCATCATCATCAACAGCCCTTTTCAGTCCACTGCTGGATTATGAGCGTACTCCACTATAGTGGATGGTTTTGCCATAATTCCCACGCTTGGCAGGCGGGTTGGAGATCGTAGTTTATAAGATTGATGTTTTTCAGAGAGCGCTGCTGCCCGTTCTCTGTTTGATGTGTAGTCCCTAAGCAAAACTTTGTTTATGACGATTATATGCCCTGAAAAGGGTCATTACACAAATAAAGAATTTGAATCGTAAAGCCCTGCTCCAAAGTGTGAGTACATGAACAGTTTTTGGTAACCAGAGCCCCAAAGAGCTCCCAACTAACCACGCGGTCTGACCCTCGTAACCTAAGGACTTAATTAAATACGCCCTTAATATGAATGTGGACACACATCTTAGTTATGGCATCTTAATGTGTAACCCTGCTAGGGTTTGTCGTCTTTCTGATCTTCTCAGGACATTTCCAGGTATTTCGATCTGTCCGCTGCAAAAGATGTAATAAATTACGAGTAACATCAAGACAGAGATTGGGTTGTTTCGGTGAACTGAAGATTATTTTTTCTTTGCTGGGGGCATGAAATTTAATAACATCATTAGACGGCCTTATTTTTTTTGCAAGATTACCAAAGTCAATCGACACGGGCTATGCGTTACCCAGTTCTTATATTCCAGATGAGATTTGAATTAAAAAAAAATATATTACAAATTGTCGAAAAAGTTGCAGTATGTCAAATTTTTACTCTAGCACTGATTTGCTTAAAAAAAGTCCACGCGCTATTAACTTTTGTGTCCCGATTTTTATACCAGAATTTTTGAATCGTGGTAACCCTACCCTAGTCCCGGGTCAGCCGGGGACTCTAATTCAAACACAAATGGAATTTTGTCAGCATTAACAACCATCCTGTGTAAACTCACGCAGTTTAACATACTCTAATCAGGGTTGTGATTTCATACAGGAATAACATTAGGCGTGGGCGAATAGCTAAATCAAGGTGGCGAGAAAATGAAAGAGCAGAGGGCAACAGTTTAATCTTGGAGGTAATTTAATTCAATACCTAATGTAGAGCAGTCTGCCTCCGATTATTATTCCAAAATATTGGAATTTGGCATGGCGCAGGACCGTTCATTGTGGAAAACCTTGGGGGAGGCCTTTCTCCAGCAAAGGACGTCATTTGGCTGAAACGACGACGACGACATTGGCATTTTTGGTTACCGTTAGGTATAGACGCATTTTTAGATCTTAGATTATGGTTGAATTTTATACTCTATTTGAACTCCAATTTTATAGTGATTTACGATTTTGCATAACGTTGCTTTGGGGAAAAAATATTTTTATCACATTCAATAATGAAGCACGTGTACTCGTAGTTTCTGATTTGTGTAAATTTTTATAACGACTGATAATTTTCTTTCAAATTCATACCGATAGCTACAACCCAATAACTTTAATGGTGGCCAGTAACGTCACATGGTTTTTAAACTTGATAGCGCCTATCTTCCTACATAAGCTTGGGATGGCCCATAAAACTCATACACTGTCACACATAGTGCCCATAAAATTTCGCTGATCCATTCCCGACCTACAAAGTTTACGACCCCTGAATTTAAAATCCCACGCGTTTTTCCATTGGTATTATTACTATTAGGGAGGAAGTATATTTGTGGGATCATTTTAGAGAGGGATTTTTGTAATTATTATGAAAGTACATTGTTAGTCCTGATTCCAGATTTAGAAAGTGATGTTTTTCATCCCTCCTAAAGCTCTTTGAGATAATTATAGTGTTTTGTCGAGTACATTCCTACATTTATAAACGTGCACCTTTTACCTTTGTTGATTCGAGGAAACGTGTTCTAATCTGACACTGTCATGCGTTCAAACTTACGTATTGAAAAAATAATGTTTCGTTACTGCTTACCTACACAAAAAAGTGACTTGCGAACTGAATGTTAACCTATAACCAAACCAGGATTAGCTCACTGCAAAATAGTTTGTTTAATTTACACAACATTTTGTTCCTTATAACCATCGTAGACCTAGTTAGTGGTAACCTCTAGTTCGCAAGTTACTTTTTTTGTGTAAGCAGTAACTAAATCATTTTTTTTCAGTGCGAGTTCATAATTTGCTACAATTAAAATATGCCAAAAATAGTGAGGTAGAGCGAGGCCTTTACTTACCAAATATTTATGCTTGTCATTATCTAAAAAAAAATCACTCAACTTGTTTCAAAAGCTAATTTCAACCCGTTTTAACCGCAGTGTAGGTAGCCTGCATTTCAACTCCCTACATTTGCATTTTATTTGGAAACAAACATTCAAAGCTTGCACCCCATTTTTCAAAGCGAATATTTCCCACCGAGTTTAGAGGAATGCCGGTTTAGTTTAGTTCATTTAGGCATTCTAACTGCCCAATTCGCCTGCGGTTTCAGACCAAATAGCCATCACAAAGTGCGCAGCGGAGTTGGCGAACGAATTGGATAGTTGGTAAACGGTGAAATCCAGCAGCGCGTTTGCAAAGAACTAGTTAAAATAGTTGGAAGGATAGAAAAAGCTTCGAAAATAATGTTAGAGACTACATTTTTGTTGCGGTATTGCTTCTGGTACTCCTGTTAAGACATGTGTAGTATCTTGACGTGTCAAAGTCGTCATAGTAGATGGATTATCTCATAGTTAACGGAACTAAGCAACTTTCAAAACCATTGGATCGTTGGGACGCTCTACTATTGTTTTAGAAAAAAAATGGTTACAGTGCAGTGGTGGATTCCTCTAGTCGAAGATTTTGAGTTCATTGTTAAATGAAAAGTAGCTTTTCCTTATACGTAAACATGATTATCCTACATAAAAGAGATATTTATTTATTTATTTATTTATTTATTAGGGACATCAACAGCTTACAGATTTCAATGTAACATTAGACACTTAACACTATGGAAAGCCAATAACAGATATCCACGCAGTAACTTTGTTTAAATTTTGTCTGTGTACAAACAAACATTTGTGAAGAGAAGCTGAGATAAGTTACATAATTTTATTAGTCTTATTACAAACATTTTACAATTAAACTTGTAAAATATTTGCAAAAAACAGAGCTCATAACCTATTAAATTATACTATAATTACATTCCACATTGTTATTTACCATTTACTCGAACGCCAAATGGAGGGAAGCACAGCAAAGAGCGAGGTTAAACGCTGTCATCAACCTTATCACACAGACAAGGTTGAGCAACGGTTTCTGCGACATGAAATTGATGGTGTTACATAGTCATCGTTACATAGTATAAAACAAAGTCGCTTTCCGCTGTCTATCCCTATGTATGCTTATATCTTCAAAACTACGCAACGGATCTTGATGCGGTTTTTTTTATTAGTTATTAGATTAAGATATTCAAGAGGAAGGTTTTTATGTAAGTAAGTATAACATATTGCACTTGTGCGAAACACGGGCGGATCGTTAGTTAATTATTAAGACATTAATAAACAGAGGAAAGAATACCTTTTTACGGTGTTTCGTTACTGATAATTTGAATTTTTATTTGTTTTTTGAAGTGTTCCTTACTTCCAATGAAAGGGTCTGCTGCACAAAATATTTTATTGTAAAGATTGAGAATCCTGTTCACTATAGAGTGCTTTGCGTACGTAGTAGAAAAGATAGATGTATGAAAGAGACTGGTGTGTCTTGTGCGTCGGATTGGGGTACAGAACGACACCTCCCCCAACAATGGCGGGCAGTCCAGACGTCCGCAGACTACATCGTACAGTAGACCCATATCTAATATCTGTCGACGCTCTTCCAAGGTAAACATGCCGTAGGTCCGACAAAGATCTCTATAGGCCACCTTATGATCCGCTTTTTTACATTTGTAATTTAGGTGTTTTATGAACTTTCTTTGTATGCGTTCAATGTTGTTGATATGCACCTTAAAATATGGAGACCAGACAGGACTGGCGTACTCTAAGATACTGCGGACAAAAGCAGAATAAACGACCTTTAGAGGATCGGCACTTTTAAAGGGTTGGCATGTACGAAGCACGAAGCCGAGACCGCGATAGGCCTTATTGACTATCGTGTTGATATGATGATTCATGGACATTTTGCTGTCAAAAAATATTCCTAAATCTCTAACCGTGTCATTTCGCTCGATCACAACCCCATTAAAATTATATGGGAATAGTATAGGTTTCTTTTTTCGTGTGAAACTTATGCTAACGCATTTGCCGATGCTTACCGCTATTATTCTGAAGGCTTCATTTATGATAAAATACCATCATACTGTATTTGTATTCAGAAAGCACGTTACACGTGTCGATTCAATGAGCCGTGTCTAAACGGCTTATAAATTCCGACGCCAAAAAATTACAAATTTCGACTTTCACGTATTAAACGTTCCTGTTTTATCACGTAACCTTTAATTCAGTTGTTCGTCCGTGAATTGGGAGTGTCACGTCATCCCTCCAGAGCCACAAACAATCACCGGTTATCGCCGATCGGGGACTGAATTGTAACTTTTTCAATTCCAGCAACAGTCGACAGCGCGAACCTAAACAATTTATGACCTTTATCTGTATACAAATAAAGAAGCATAAAAATCTAAACTTGTGTTCTCAATTGTACAAGCCATATTTTTCTATTGAAATGTCGACTCTATTTTTAGCTACATAAGAGCAATGAAAGTTAGGGCTAGTTATAAGGAACTATCCAATTTAAAAAGAAAGTTTGTGTTTGCTCTGATCATGCTGAAAAAGTCCGTAGTTTTGAGTTCTTTATTTAATTTTCAACCCGTTTTATTATAATGACTTCGGGCTCTAATTATTGATTGTTAAATTTTATTCCTTAGATAGCTGTTTCAATAACAATAATAATATCTCTACAAACTTCAATATGTATCATATTTTTAATAGTTTTTTTTTAACAAAAAATATTATTAACAACTGGATGCAATTTTTCTCGCAATTTTTTCAATTATTATTTCTAATTTCCAAGAACTACTTAGCTTCTACTACCATCAATTTTTTTATTACTTAGTATCGCTATTAACATCTGCAAAAGATAATATTTTTCATCCAAATAAAAATCATAAATACACTTAGAGGTTACTCGCGTTCCATGTTTAGTGTTTGTACTAAATGAAATGCAAGCGTTCTATTTCCAGTAGTTAACGGAGAGTGGTAGGTTTTTTATCCCGATCTCTTACATTAGCCCAGTATCAATCCACTTTGCACTGTATTCAAGCTATCAACGGGTACCTAACGGCTGTATTGATTGGAATGTTAGTTTAATAATGCAGTTGTACGTAAATGAAACTTTTTTTCCTTTAATTTCTACAGAATTCAAAAGTTTCTATGAAGTCAAGGCGATTTTGTTTTTGACATATTTGCACGTTGTAGCGAACTACAACGGCAATCTGCTGTTTAAAATTTATTTAAAAAAGTCATTGCGATCCGAATGGGGGTGAACCTTTCTGTTTCTCAAACACTAAAACTTTTTATATGGGACCTATATCTCAATCTACAAAAAACCCTTCCCTATTCTATTTGATTAATCCGAGGCAAAGGTTAGTTAGCAGTTAATGTGTCTAACATTGCAGGTACTATCGGCACACTATCGGCCACAGTGTCAGTGTCTCAGATCATAGATGATCTGAGGTCAGTGTCAACTACCCTTTTCCGCTCATGACATCATGTTTCTATCGCTAAGAATCACCATTTGATGAGAGCGACAGCAAAAACAGAAATGGGTAGTTAACACTGGGCCGATAGTACGTAATTATTTTCTGACTTATATTTACGTTGGTAAAATATTCCTTTTCATAAAAAAAAACTTATTTTGAAGTTATTAAAAGTAAGTTTAGATTATTATGTAAATCAATAATAGCCCAGTCTTTTCCAATTATGGCGTTCGGTGACCTGAAATAATTATTCAAAAAGTCTGAAAGCTAGATCACGATAGCAAAGATAATGGAATCATTTAACAAAGTAACCATTGTTTTATTCAGTTTTATTCTTGTGGTTTGTAGCAACTAAGGTCAAAAGCCTGATGTGACATTGGTCGCCCAGTAATGAGTTTTATTGATTCCGATAAAACACACACTAACCCATAAGGTGAGTATAGACTTGTAACAGAACATTTACCTACTTGTGACAGAACAACGAGCTGCTCTATGAAATGTTCTAGTGTTCACGCTTTCACGAACCAAACTTCAAACATTTTACCTGTATTGTACCATTCGTAAGAACGTTATGTTACATAGAAATGCTTTAGTATATACTTACCTTTAGAGTTTTTGTAAAGTGTGTACCGATATTTACAACTCGCTATACCAAAAAAAGTGATTTTAATTCAATTTAACCAAAAAAGTTATTTTAATTCGAATGCGATGCGAAGAATCAATCTACTATTTTGCTTTCCCGCTCAACTTTTCCATACAAGCTACGGCGACCCAAACCATTTGGTTAAAAAAAACTCTACGTTTCGCGCAATATAAAATAAGATGAGTGTAGACTAGAGTATTTACTTGTAACAGAACAACGAACCACTTTATGATAAGGTCTAGTGTATACGCGCCAAAAGTTTGAAACTTGACCTGTACTATTCTACCATTCGTCCGTTACTTAATGTTCTAGAAAATGCTCTAATTCAGCCCACCATTTTTAAGAAGCTCGATGATATTTTGAGACACAAAGTTTATGTCACCCACGTAAATATCTATTTACCATACCGAGAAACGGTTGTTCACGGCCTACGATAATCACAGCCTATGACCGAATGATTTACTATTCTACTACCTAATAACATACAAGGAAGGGTATAATTGCATTTTGTTCGTTGACAAAGCCAGGGTTCAGAATAAATGGAAATCGATTGACATGTGTAACTGAGTAGTTATGTGTGATAAATTATACTTCTTTGGATACTAGCTTTCCGCCCGCGGCTTCGCCCGCATCAAATTTTATCTGTCACAAAAAAAACTTACCACGCGCATCCCTATTTAAAAAAAACATGATAAAAAGTACCCTATGTCCTTTCCCGGGACTCTATTTCTCTCTATGCCTTTCATCAAAATCGGTTCAGTGGTTAGCGATGTGAGGGAATGCAAAGGCTTTTTCAGATAAATTTTTGTTACTATGCTACTGTAAAATTTCATAAAACTCAGTATTTATTTTCATCGGTGAAAAAGTAATAAGACAATACATATAATGTTCAGAAAAAGAGGCAGCGGACTTGTAACGTTTTATATCATGTTAGTTTATTTAACTTACTTCCATTCCACTATTTTGTCTGTCATATACAGAAACCGTTTGAGATTACGTTACCTCATTTCAAACGTGATGCTTTCAGTTTTCATCCCCTTGAGTGATCTAACTCTGTTTTAGGTTATAGAAAATGTATATCACGTTGTATTACATATTTTTCAAAGAAGTAAAATTGTAGGCTCTGCTTGCTGAATGCCAAAATTGTCAGAGATGTCTGCAGCGCCTATAAAAGTAAGGACGTGATCGGAAGCAGTAATAAAGTTTTAATAATATACACCTACCTACCACATAACATCAGTGACATCGGGTATATTATAAGAGTTCACACTAACATTTAACTGCCTTAGTTGGTGTTAAGATATATTATTTAATCATAATCATTTATTGCTTCATAAGTGTACAACTGTACATAGGCCTAAATACTTACATCAACGTTTTTGTTAATACTTTTACTTTACTTTTAAAAATACTGCTTAACAAGAATTTTCCGTTAAGTTTTCCAGGATGGAAATTGCCAGACAAATTAATTGCCCGTTAATTCCTTGTCAACTGCTGTCATTGCTTGTCATTGAAGAGATTTACTTCAACCAATCAGCTGCTGACGTTATTTTAACCGACTTAAAAAAAGAGAAGCTTCTCTTCGCTTGGTATTTTTTTATTACGAGAACTATTCTCCCTGGTTTCTCTCCAATGGCAAAAGTTAACATTTTACCTGTGTAAAGCCATAAATAAAGGCCACCTGACATCTATCTTGCAGCGGAGGTAATTTTATAGTTGCAACTTTGGGAAAAGTGTGCAATTTATTGCTGCAGCAGATAGGTTAATTAAGGCTTGCAGAAATTAGTTAGCTTGGTGCTTACAGCAGCTTTAGCCAAATGCTCTTTTAGAAAGAAAAAAAAAGTTTCGTTCGTTCGTGGTTTCTAACAAAGGTCACCCCCATGGATTTTCACAACGACCGATCCCGCGTTGCCCATGAAAAATAAGTTTATTTAGTTCAAAATAGCGAATTTATCGATTCATGACTAATTAGAGTAATAAACTTTTGAAAATTGTTAGCGCTAACCTACGATCAACATTCGACAAATACCAATTTGCACGGTTCTTAATTCAACTCGTCAACGGATTTTGACTTACTTGGTGGTATCAGGTAACATATTATCCAATTAAGTTAATGTTTTTGGACAGCTAATGCATAAAGCTTAGTAAATGATTAACTAATCTTTTGTTTTTCCTACCAAAAAGCTATGCTTTATTCTGTGCTAATACCTCGGAAGGTATTATATCCGACGCTTTCACACATCAAAGGCAATTTATTCAGTAAACAAACGAAACGCGAGATTTAGCCACCGTTAGTTATTATAACAGAATGGACGCTAAGAGTCCTCAGACGAGAGGACGGCTTGATGAATTATTAAAACACAGAATGTTTGTGTTCCTCAGTGGAAACTAAAGCTTGTGGGCGGAAAAATAAACCAAGTTTCTACGTGAAACAAAGTATCATCTTGAATATTGCATCGTAGGGGAGACCGAGGAGAGTTATAACTTATAACAGAGGAGAGTCGTGACATTGTAGATTTTTGGAAACCTATTAACAATGAGTGAGCTCGCAACAACGCGCTTCGTTAGCTCCAGACTTGAACTAAGAAACGCTTACTGTTACGAGCTCGCTAGTAGTTAACCCTTAACCAGGCTCTGTGGTCATAGAGCCCACATCAATTTGAACTTTATGCTGTGAAAATACGGTTGAAAACCAATCACTTTTCTTTTGAGCCTGGATAAGTTCAAAAATCGACAATGTCACAACTCACTACAACGACTCTCCTCTGTTACAACTCACCTTGATCTCCCTTAATGGAATGGCAGCAGCTGGGAGAGAATGGAATATTTTTATGGGAAATCGGGATAGTTCCCATCTTGCGTTCTCATCACTGTATCTTTACTACCGTGATCTACAGCTTGGTTGCCAATAAATATCTACCAGTGAAGGGTAAATGCGTCCCGGGGGTAAGTTAAGCTGACTTGGAATTCGATATGGGTGCGCTGTTGTAACTTAATTGCTATTATTGCGATGTTAACCGATTTGTACGCACTGGAATGTCTTAGAAATACACATCGTAAAATGTGTATTTCTCTAACTTAATCTGAAGAAAAAAGAATTGAGAAGAGAAGAAGAAAGAAGAAGTGGAAGTGAAAAAGAAAGAAGAAGTGGAGCAGAGTAATTGTGATTTATGCGGTAATATTTATTCATGCATTATACTTCATTGCGCTTACAAAGATACCACGAGGGCCTTTTATTCAATTAATTTTGAATTTTAATTCATTGTACAATAAAATATCAGCTCTCCGAATCATCATCATCATGTCAGCCACAGGACGTCCACTGCTAAAAGGCCTCCCCCAATGACTTTTAGCTTTCCGAATATAATATTTTAATATTGCAGCATTGAATGTGCCATCTCAAACGAACCACGTTTAAAACAAAGCCATGCAACATCGATACTTTAAAGGCAAAGTAAAGCAAAGTACGAGCGTCCATTTACATAATACCACGTTTTGCAAGATTAAACCCCTGTTCGTTGAATACGGCGAAAACAGAATTAGCCTCGTTCGCGACAGAAGCCGTGGAATCAATATCCATCTTTAAATCATAAGCCGTTTGCCCTCAAGAAGGCATTAAGGTTTAACACATGGTGACTGCGGTAGCGATAGAGTTAATATTCATATTTGTATTCGAAAAAAACCCTAAGCAGCTACTCATTATCGATTTCTAGAACTTCTATTAGGTAAGTAATCGCGAATTTTCCTGACTAGTGACCCGCCCTGGCTTCGCACGGATGCTAAATATACATATAAACCTTCTTCTTGAATCACTCTATCTATTAAAAAAAACCGCATCAAAATCCATTGCGTAGTTTTAAATATCGAAGCATCTAAGGATAGACAGCGGAAAGCGACTATGTTTTATACTATGTAGTGAAGATGCCCGGATCATCCATGAACCGACGAGTTCAAAAATGTACCTGATGACTGAATGAAAATAGTGTGACCGTGTTTTGTGCATTACCTCCAGCAGTGTAGACTAGGTAGGTACTTCGGTTGAAATAATTAAGCACTTAAAACCACATAACTAGCATCCCTTAGCCTTAGTGCCTCTGATACACTATCATGAGTCAAAGTGCGTACTATCACATAGGTATCGCCGCAGGCCTCTTTTAGTAGACATTCATTGAAGTCAGTCTCTTTATCAAATCCTCAATCATTATTTGTAATTTAATGAGTGTGCTCATCGCGACTTAGCTCGTACATCAATGTACACGCACTTACCTTAATAACAGCTGACTGACATAGTATGAGTACGATGGACTCTAATATAAATGGATCGTTTGACTTGTTCCTTTTAATATCTTTCAATTAATATTCTGTAGTTCAGAATTAGGTATTCATCTATACTTATAATAAATCTGTAGAGAGGTCAATTCTGTACATGAAATATATTTTCAAAATAACTATCAGGGGGTCATTAGTGATCGATACTGATGCCAAAAATGCAATCAGTAAAATTTTTGTCTGTCTGTCTGTCTGTCTGTCTGTCTGTCTGTCTGTCTGTCTGTCTGTCTGTCTGTCTGTCTGTCTGTATGTTCCTTATAGAAACAAAAACTACTCGACGGATTTTAACGAAACTTGGTACAATTATTCTTCATACTCCTGGGCAGGTTATAGGATACTTAGGAATTCCCACGGGAACGGGCATTAGCGGGAAAATCCTTTTGTATGAAAAATCTAAACCGCTTAAGTTAGACGCTTGAAATTTGGCATGTAGGTACCTTAGTAAACTTAGAGTTTAGTTACTAAAAGGAATTCCCGAAATTCTCACGGAAACGGGAATAAGAGGGAAAATCCTTTTGTATGAAAAATCTAAACCGCTTAAGTTAGACGCTTGAAATTTAGCATGCAGGTACCTTAGTAAACTTAAAGCTTAGTTATAACAGGATATTGCAAAATTCCTACGGGAACGGGAGTTAGCGGGAAAAAACATTTGTATGAAAAAATCTAAGCCACGTAAGATAGACGCTTGAAATTTGGCATGCAGGTACCTTAGTAAATATAAAGCTTAGTTACAACAGGATATTGCAAAATTCTCACGGGAACGGGAGTTAGCGGGAAAAAACATTTCTATGAAAAAATCTAAACCGCGTAAGATAGATGAAGGGGGTAAAACGGGATCCACGCGTACGAAGTCGCGGGCGGCCGCTAGTTTGGATTAAGTACTATGTCTAATTGCCTAATACAGATAATAATGTTAGTGCTTTTTCTATTTCTTAACAAAAAGGACTGGAGATCTGAGGAACGTTGGCTCCACGCCACCGCTGGACTATTGTGGTGAACCCATTCGTAATACTAGCATACCCATTTAGTAGCACGAGGGGTTGACGGGACTTTAAAAAAAGACCTCATGACGCCTTTTTGAAATTTCAGTAGATATTCCTCCATTTTGTTCCAATCACGTTCCTATAACTTGTTTTGCTGAAAGTTAAGCTTTGAAATTTTATACAGGTCACATTTTAGGTTCCATTGGCGACCGGAATATTAAATTTCTAGGTATACAGTCTAAATGGTGGGTCGTCCTAAACAAATGTTTGTAGAAACCAAGTCGAGCGCTCAATGGCGAGTGAGATCATATTATAAGGTCGACCTGCCATTGTTATTTTAAAATTGTTATATTGTAGAAGTTCAGGTAAAGAAATAGTACCTATTTCCATTCTAGAGGTACCTAATTACGTGGTCTACAGTCGGCCTGTAGACGATGTAGCTTTCGTGGCAGATTGAATTTGGCGATGGTTTCGCTACGTGTTTTCAGATAATGAAGTGATTATTTTTATTAATAATGTAATCCAGATTGAAGAGCATCATTAATTATGAAGTTCAAGGGACAAGACATCTCAACTGAAACTACATAAATGTTTTCAACTCCACGCTAAAGTTTCACAAATCCCTCTTTTAGCAGTCTAGCGACCATGTTTTGGTATGAAAAGGGTAAAGCTTTGCTTTAGAATCAAAGGCTACTTCCACTCAAAATAGCCAAAATGCTAATTGTGGGAACCCAACAGCTGCATATTTGCGACGAAGTGACGTCCCTTTCCTAATGTAAAAGCTCATTACATTATAAACTATTTTGGTAATAATCATTGCACTAACCTACTTACTAACTAATGAAATAATTTGAAACTTTAAAATGGACTTCCTCAGGTGATAATTTAAATCACAACCCATTGCTTGCTGTATGAATTCAATCAAATACTTACTCGTAACAACAAAATACGAGTACACGCGCGGTGTAGTTAGCAAGATAGCCATTAGATCCTTTTATTTTTGGGCACACCGTGTTGTGGAGTTCAATTGCATTGCTAAATCGAATCATCTTCGAGACATGATTTTAAATTCTAATAATAAAGCTAAGGCTACGTGGAACATAATAAATAAACAAACATGTAAAAATAAATCGAAGGATAACACCTTCTCACTGAAAGTCGGGAATGAAGTTATAAATTCAGATACAGATGTTGCAACCACATTTGAGACATTCTTCTCAAACATTGCGTCCGAAACAACTAAAGCATTGAATTCATCGCCAATTCTTGCAGAGTCTCTCTTAAAATCTAATGTCATCGAGTGCCAGTCTCTACTCCAGTTCAGGCATATAGATTGTAATACAGTAATTAAAACCTTCAGAGAATTGAATATGAAAAAAACCGAGGACCTTTGGGGAATCTCTGTCAGTATTATTGGGACAATTATTGACACCATAGCTCCTCACCTTGCATTCATTTTTAACACATGCATTGATCAAGGTTGCTTTCCTAGTTTAATGAAATTAAGTAAAATAATCCCATTGTTTAAGGCTGGTGATAAATGTGACCCCTCTAATTTTCGGCCGATTTCTATTTTACCAGTACTTAGCAAAATTTTTGAGAAAATTATATTTCATCAACTTCTTTCTCATTTTATTTTCAACAAATTACTTCACAATAAACAATTTGGTTTTACCAAAGGTAGAAGTACTACTGACGCTGGAGTAGCACTACTGAAACACGTCTTTGATGCTTGGGAGAGTAAAAAAGACGCTGTTGGTATTTTTTGTGACCTTTCAAAAGCGTTTGATTGTGTAGACCACCAAACCTTACTAAAAAAATTGCGACATTATGGTGTTTCGGATGAGGCACTTGATCTGTTGAACTCGTATCTCACAGGCAGAAAGCAAAAAGTTTGTATTAATGGAACTGAGTCTTCTGGAGCACCTCTTACCATGGGTGTGCCGCAGGGATCGATATTGGGACCTTTGCTATTTCTTATTTATATTAATGACCTTCCCTACTTTGTAAAAGATCTATGTGATATTGTGTTATTTGCTGATGACACATCTCTCATTTTCAAAGTTGATAGAGGTAAAGTAAACCTTGATGATATAAATGACACACTCTCACAGGTTTTGCATTGGTTTACTGTTAACAACTTATTGTTAAATGCAAACAAAACTAAGTGCATTAAATTTACCTTACCTAATGTGAGGCAGGTTCCCACACAATTGATGGTGAAGAATGAACCATTAAATAGCATAAGTTCCACAACATTCTTGGGAATCACTTTAGACTATAAACTTCAGTGGGGTCCTCATATTGAAACCTTGTCAGCAAGGCTCAGTTCAGCTGCTTTTGCAGTGAGAAAGATAAGACAATTAACTGACATTGAAACGGCAAGGCTAGTTTATTTTAGCTATTTTCATAGTATAATGTCATACGGCATATTGTTGTGGGGCTCAGCTGCGGACATTGAAACTGTGTTCGTTCTGCAGAAGAGAGCAGTGCGGGCCATTTATAACCTTGGACCCCGATTTTCCTTGAGAGAATTCTTTAAGGAGATTAATATACTGACAGTAGCTTCACAGTTCATTTATGAAAACCTTTTATATGTTCGCAAAAATATAGAGCAATTTACTAGAAAGAGTGATTTACACAAGTTCAATACAAGAAACAAAAATAAACTTGCCGTTCCAAATTTCAGACTGCACAAGATTGGTAATTCATTTATGGGGAAATGTATTAAACTTTTCAATAAATTACCACAAACTGTTGTAGAATTGCCCATTCATAAATTTAAAGCACACATCAAAAGCACCTTAATGAAAAAGGGCTACTATAAAGTTGATGATTATATAAAGGATAAAAATGTTTGGAATGTTTAACTACCTAGCTCGCATTAATACTTATGACTATAATTTGTATATTTTAAAGACTGTAAAACCTTGAAAAGGAGGCTGACAATAGTGACTGAGTTTCTTGCGCTGCTTCTTCTCAGCACTGGCCCATTTATTGTCCCGAAGCAGTGGTAGGGTTAATATTGGGACGTGTAAAAGCGCTTTTTTAAAGCCTATTTGCAAAAATAAATGAATTTTATGAATTTTATGAATTCATTGACGAACCTTCTCTAACTTCTGCTGTTTCGTCTATGATCACATCAAGCTTACCACTGGCATCTTACACAGTTGTAATAGAAGCCATTTTGCAATAAAAATGTATAGTCTGATGTGCCGTCAACCGTAATGAGACATGCAACTAAGTGCAGGCCTGGAACGAATGCGGCCGTTGCCAGCAGTCTCTGTGCAATCTCTGCTGCTAAATTGCATGTCATGTGACTTTAAACCCTGGACTTTTATCCGGGTTGTTTTGTTGTTATAGCTATTGCTTGCTTCTGAAATATATTGTGTTAACGACGGACAACGCAGCGTGGGACGTCCACCTACAAGGTGGGCCGACGACCTCGTAAAGGTAGCAGGGAAGCGCTGGACGCAGGCCGCTAAAAATCGATCAACTTGGAAAGCATTGGGGGAGGCCTATGTTCAGCAGTGGACGTCCTATGGCTGAAATGATTATGATTATGAACGACGGACAACTACGGAACCCTACACTGCGCGTGGCACGACACGCACTTGGTACATTTTTTCAGATATTTTTTGACATTTATAGTGCCTGGTTATCACCAAAGTATGATTAAATTTTGAAAACTCTACAAAATTGTAGAATATAATATCTAGTTACTTACAGTACTCAATATGACTATTCATATTCTTTACTGTTTAAATTATTCAAATGCAAGATACTTGCCATATTAACTTGTTTACATGGTATGATTTTAGTAACCCTATAAGGTGCACTATTTTACTGAAGTCTTGATATATTTTTCTGAAATTATTGAAAGCTTTGCCACGAACAGCTTCATTTTATTTTGAATTGTCGGTGTGTCGCTTCAAGTACCCAGTTGGTGGGATTTAAACACGCTCAATTTGGGATTACGGACTACGAAAAGCTTCGGTTCCGTATTTTGAAATCCTAATATACGCTCTAGTAACAACATGCTGCAATTTTCTCTTCACTGAAGTCTATTATGAAAGAACTCTTAAAACTAACTAACCTAAAATAAGTATCTACCCATTAAAGTTTTTGATTTTCAAACTTCTATAAATTTGAACTAATTAATCATAGTAGGTAATAAGTTATAGAGAATGCATGCATGAGTTTGAATCGAGTATTGAGCGGGTTTTACTTAATGTGCATTTAATCCAGAGTTACGAGTAGATTAATCCTGGATAAAAACCAAATAAGAGTACTTATTAAAACGTATAATTGTTTATCTCACTAAACAGCTGAAAAACAATCTTACTCATCCCCTGCATTTAAATAACCCATTTCACCCCCTTCACCCCTAAAATGGCGTGTCTCATAAAAGTCGGAATCCAACCCGTCACACGCTGCGTCCTCGCAGCCGTCATAGCGGGAGGTCTTTTTGTCCCTAATTCAACCCTTGTCATATCGGGACATCAACGCAATTTTGCCTAGGGACATGTGGACCGAAACTATTTTCGCCCGGTGACCTTGAATTTCGGAAAAAATCTTGCTTACTTATCAAAGCTACGAAATAGGATGGTAAAACTTAAATATTTATTGTAAGTAGAATAAGTTTTTCAGAATTTAAAATAAAGAAAATAACCGGTTTAACCGTAGACGATATTCAAAGATTTTGTGTAAAAATAAAGGTAACTCATACATAAACGTAACGCATGAAATGAACCATGAAAACCATCTTAAATTTTACATGACGTCATCAGTTCAAAATCAATCTAATTTTTCCGATGTAAAATTAAAAATGTATTCAGGAAAATCATGTTTTGTGATAACCTATCGTATACGCTACGTTATATACATGTGACAGTTCACTAATCACAAATCAACGTTGATTAATGGTCTGCTGATACAGTTTTCAAAGACCGTAATATTACAGAAGTTTTATAGCTAAGAGATCCAGTCCAGTCATACGTCGACCATCACTCATCGTTAAACTAATCAAAGTACATAATAATATTTTATGTCAATCATAATCAAAACACCTAACTCACCTAATAAAATACTTAACTAAGTATCGTTGCGAGTAGGTATTTGTCTCTACACAATCATCTTACTATCTAATCTATATTAAAAGCGAAAAGTCACTGACTCACTCATCACGAAATCTCATGAACTACAAGTGCTAAGAGTTTCAAATTTTGCGTGGGGGTTCCTTTTAGAACGTAGATGCTCACTAAGAACGGATTTTACGAAACTCCACCCCTAAGGGGGTAAAACGGGATCCACACGTACGAAGTCACGGACAGCCGCTAGTTACTACTGGTACTTAAAATCGAAAAGATTAAAGAACAATTTCCAACTGATAGTTTCATTAACAAGACTGCAACTCAA
This sequence comes from Ostrinia nubilalis, assembly GCF_963855985.1. Classification (NCBI taxonomy): domain Eukaryota; kingdom Metazoa; phylum Arthropoda; class Insecta; order Lepidoptera; family Crambidae; genus Ostrinia; species Ostrinia nubilalis. Next base: position 4,013,425 of record NC_087097.1, on the reverse strand, counting down.
GCCTTCATTGTTTTAAAGACCGTGTAATTTAATTAGCTTTCAAAGTTTTAATAAAACATGCCAGGAACACTGTTCCTTTACGTAATTATCAAGTTTGTTACAACTTACAAGGGAAATCTCGTAACTTGTAAAATTTGAGCTGAGGCTCAAGAAATGGGAGCTGTCAAGGCAAAACGGATTGTGTTAGAATGTTTTGTAAGAGGGATCGATCACAGCTCGCATGTTATTATTAAATTTAATAATTTTGGAAGAATACTTTTTATCAGTTAAACTTCCAGCAGAGCATTCACTCGTTTTAGCTAAATTATGTTTTTCAACAACGACCGATCCTACCCTCCAGGTGCTTTTTGGGATCTTCACTAGATCGTCGGTCCACCAAGTGCTATGCTAGCATCCATATAGGAAAGCGTAATTAAATAAGAAGGCGGCAGCAGTAACAGAAACACAGAATATGTATCAGTCAAAAATGCGGCAAACCAAAAGATAGTTAAAGAAAGTCCTAATTTACTACTTCCACATGTTAAATTTAACACATTGAATTCACATGTCCCCACGATTAACTTAATTCCCGAATCACTTTGACACTTGCGACATTCTCGTAAACTGACGAAAACGAGTCGTGAGCGAGGTCCCTAAGCAGACGTAAGACCGGCCTGAATTAGGTACTTAATGCCCCTTAAGTTGGCAAAGTTGCTATAAGTAGTTAACGCTTTAGTTAGAGTGTAGTTTGTACTTAGGAAGATCTAAGGGCTCGTAAGTAGGCTGTCTTGGGAGTAGTCGTTTTGTAAAATTCAAAGATCAAAAAGAAAACGGCCATATTTTGTTTTCCCATTTGTAGCTTCTTTTTACTCTCAAAATATCTTTATTTGTCTAAAGTAATTAGTACTTACATATTGTCAATTGCTCTTAAAGGAGCCTTTACTTACATGTCTCATTATTTTTTTACCCTTGCAGTGCTTCGAGAAAAACATTTGGCATGTGCTGAAAAGAAGCGCCGCAACAAACTTGGTCACCACTGTCTACGTCTAATAATTTAAACGGTGATAAGAATATAGTGCGACTTTTTATTAAAGCCTACTGGACATAATAAACTTAAACGGAAAAGGGCCTCCATTCCAGCAATATCGTGATAGGTCACACTCGGTCCGGCAGGGGTCGCTTTATTACAAGAGATCGCAGTCGAGGATAATGTGTGAAGCTGTTAATATGCTATAAACCGACCTGTCCAAACCACTCCGCTAGGTCATGGAGTTTACGAGTGCCGCAATAATCTAAACTTACAAATGCCTGAAAGCTTAAAGCACACGATACGTTGCGGCGCCGCACCGCAAAAATTTCAGGTACAAGTCCAAGATGGACTGCAGACCGCAAAGTTCAACCGCAAACTGCAAACCACCACGGTTTCTATGATTATTTTAAGCATAACAAGGCAGGTATTTGACCGCAATCACACCTGGTGTTAAGTTAGATGCAGTCTAGGATGGTACATATTTTATCTGCCCTGTAAGTGCCTAATATTCACTCTCGCCTTAAAAAGGCCCATATTATAGTGTTCGGGAAAGACAGACACAAAATTACCTATATTAAATGCGGGTGACCGCAGCTTCTAGCTGCAGTGTCGCCTGCGGTTGCGGTCTGCAGCCCATCTTGGACTTATACCTTTCGCCGTATCGCCCGGGGCGGCACCGCACCGCTCGTGTACCCACCACAGATATTTCGATGTGAGACCGCAGCGACACCGCTAAGGCGACGCACCGCCGCCGCAACGCATCGTGTGCTTTGGCTCTACAAGTCTTTGTTTTATTGATAATGGTCTTTATGGAGGGCGGAAACAAAAGCGGTACGAATTGTTTAATAATTTCACCAAAACACGCCTTTTAATGGGACCGTTTGTACGTGACTTGATAAAGTTTAAAACTCTTGAATTATGCGTAAATAGCGCTTAGGGAAACGGGAACCGCAGGTATTGTTTATAAGAACTGTAGGGTAATTCAAGTGCAATCTGTCATTTCAATCTATTCTATTTGTCATTTAGCTTGTTTAATCTGTGCTCAATAAAGTGCACAATATTTAAGCAGGATATGGTTGCACGCGGATTTTTAGAGTATTATATGATATGGTTATTATATGAACTGGGATTGGTCAATGACTTTTGAAATTAAAATCCGATGGCCTGAAAAAATCGGTTTTCCAACAAACGTCAGTTACGCGCAAGGAGGTTTAGCTATTTATCCATCGAAGTTAATAAGGGAGAAGACATAAGACTAATTTTATTATTTGCCTGCCGCGACCCGGTTTTTACAAACAATGACGATGACGACCGATGAACCAGTAACGAGGAGCACACTTAGCAATGCTTCCAGGTTGCGCCTCGGTATCAATTAAGTAACATTTTTCGTTAAGTTTACTTTATGGTCAACTAAAGGACTTTTGCCGTCTCCTTGGACAAACTCGAAGTATGATAACTACAGTCATTGTCAAAATTTTGCACTGCCATTGCCGCTGGATACCATATATCGCTACTATATTCATAGATAATAGACTTTCAGTTAATCGTCAAAATTGACATTGTTTTTTAAATAACAACAAATGGTATGAATTTTTAAATGTGATATTTTTATAAAGGTAAGTCCCCAAAACAACATTTGATAGCCTATTTTCTTTCGTTGGCATCTAAGTTCCTGTTTTCTACATATATGTTACTACTACCTATTGGATAAGTAACTAAGAACTTTGTCGTTTATTCCATGTGAACAAAATCCCTAAAAGCCCATTTGTAATAATATTCTTACTAAACACTGCTGAAAAAGGACTAAACTTCTGAGCTATGAACGTATAATCCAGTAGCATTAAGTAGGTAGGTACGTATAGCGACGTTGGAACTTGATATAGAAGTTAGCTGTTTTATATTTTTTTTCACAGCAGAAATCTTTATCTTTGATCTTAATATCTGATCGTACGTATTGTCTTTTAAAATATTACATTTGCCTAAATAAAAATAACTGACCTGCTGCTTATGTAAATTATAATTATTTATAACCCTACTTACAATGCATAACAATCATAATTAGGTATTATAACCCTACTTAACAATGCATAACAATCATAAGATAGTTTGGCGTATAAGTAGGTAGGTAGGTACTATCTAGGCCGAAGGTGGAAGCGATCGACCCGGAAATATTCTCAACCATCTCAACTATCATAATATGTATTTAGAACAGTCCCTCCTTACCAATGATATTATAGATAATACCATTGCTTTGCTCCTTACCATCAATGCAATCGAGCAGACAAAGGACATTGATAAAAATCGCCCTAAGATTTTCAAAGACTTAGTATGTACCATAATTTTATGTATATTTTATTTATTTACTTGCAAGTGTCCAAACCTATCGGACAAGTTGCAGTTCGAAAAAATATTTTAAAAGTATTTAAACGAAATCAAAGCCACCGACATATTGATTTGACAGAGCAGAGACAGAGATGCGCTTTTTTAATTCGATTTAAGTAAATAATGGTATGATCGATTAGACTAGAGTCTAATCATTAGACCTTTAGACGGGCGCAGATCCGCCGCGCCCGCAGCGCTTCAGTGGATTATTGCATTTTATGTATATTTAATCACATTAATTTACCTACATTTACATATTTATAGCAACACAATGTTTAAAAATAAAATTTTTCAAAAACGATCAATTTAATCGATTATGTCTATTCTAAATGGACATCCCTATTTGTTAGTCAAATTGTCATTCACTCGCATCACCTTTTCTCTCTCACTCACTCTTGCTGTGTTGCTGTCTCTGTGGTTGCTGTCTTGCTTGATCCTTCTTTGTGATTCGTTTGTGTTTTAGCTTTTATTTTCGGAACTTTATTAACTACAAACTTTTATTTTATTATTATTAGGGAATTAGTTTACTAAAGTACCTACCTACGTGCGAAATTTAAAGCGTCTAACTTAAGCGGTTTAGATTTTTCATACAAAAGGATTTTCCCGCTAATTCCTGTTCCCGTGGGAATTCCTAAGTACTTATACTATAACCTGCCCAGGAGTATGAAGAATAATTGTACCAAGTTTCGTTAAAATCCGTCGAGTAGTTTTTGTTTCTATAAGGAACATACAGACAGACAGACAGACAAAAATTTTACTGATTGCATTTTTGGCATCAGTATCACCCCCTGATAGTTATTTTGAAAATATATTTCATGTACAGAGTTGACCTCTCTACAGATTTATTATAAGTACCTAGTTATAGAAAATGGAAATGTACTACTGTTATGCTAATAACCTCAAAATCTGAAGCATTTTTCCTATTGTAACGAATCTCCCGCTTATCCGTGCTTTAAGTATCTACACTAATATTATAAAGAGGAAAACTTTGTTTGTTTGGTTGTAATGAATAGACTCAAAAACTATTGGACCGTTTTTATTAAATTCTTTCACCATTCGAAAGCTACATTATCCACGAGTAACAGGCTAAATTTTATTTTGGAAAATAATAGGGTTCCGTAAAATATGTAGGTACCTAATGTAGGCCACGCGCGCGAAGCCGCGAGCGAAAAGCTAGTGGAGTATAAGGTGACAATCGTTAAGTAATTTCACATATAAAAATCATTATTTCATTGCTTGGGGGTCTTGGGGCGAACGATGTATGGACGCAGAACAATATCCTTTATTTTCAAATTTAAGCAAAAAGCATTCTGTGGTTATAAAATACCTATGCTTATTTGCACCTAGTTTATCAATCACCATGTTATTTCCATGCTTTCTATCCAGTCGACTGCTCTAACGACAAGGGTGGGCAGTCGTTGAGATGACAGCGCGAAAATCGTCGGCATCCACTAATTATGACCCTTATGTACCACTATATTGACAAAGTTCTCCGTCTTCGTACGCGATATTGGAAATTTGGCATCTACCATCGGCTCGAATGACATTAGGCGTAGTCTGGCTTTGATATTCAATTTTCAACTGTATTACATTGACAATCAGTTCAAAATTGATTACTAGAAAATTATTTGACAGACGATTTCTACTCTCGACAAATGCATTTGAATTAGCCCACTGATTACTCATGAATTCCCTTAAAAAGTAATAATAATTATGTATATTACAGTTACAGTACAGTATATTGCAGTATCTAATAGACACTAAAATAAGTTATGTTTATATCATTCTTACAAGGAATCAATATTCATTTTAATAATGTATAAGCTACTAGTAGGAACAAATCCTGTCGAGTAATAAACATAGTACACGTGTACCAAACTATGACCTAGTTTCCCGTTGTGTGAACATTTCAGAACATTTTATATTAATATACCCCTTACAAATAAATGTTTCCGAACATACGCAATGCTAACGACACATACATCAGAAAGGCGGGGTTGTAAAAACCACAGCCTCTATCCGAGTGTGTCGCAGTCGGCGATGCAGGCAATTAATCAAGCGAGCGTGAAACTGGATAAAATACGGGCCATGAAATAAGCGGGAGAAGAAACATATTTTTATTAAAAAAATAAAATCTTAATCCTTACATTTTACGTGAAACTCACGAAATCGTAAATAAAACATTTGCACAGTTATTTAGGCTCGTTTGTGAGTCGTATGCCCTAACCGTTCAACACGAGATGAATTTTGACTCCCCGAATCTAAAGGACATCCCGATCGCGTCAGCCAATGGCAATAAGTTACTGAACTTGTCGTAAGACTCTCCAAGATCTTCTTAATGGACGTCGATCAGTCAAGTTCATGTTAAATTAGGTACGTTTGGTCTGAAATCCAAAAATTTACTTTTAAAATGCGTAACATCATGTCTATTAAATACTGTTGCATGTTACTTCTATCGCATGTTTCACGGGGAGTGCTCCGAAGAATTATCCGGACTTATTCCTGCCGCCACTTTTTGCCACCGATCTACCCGACAGCACTTCCACCCCCATCACTTAGATGGTTGGCAGTCCACAACAGTACGTTTCTCTAGAAACTTTCTGCTCTGGACTGTCGTCTGCGATGTTTCCGGACGGATACGACCTACTAGCTTTCAAGAGGAGAGTGTATCTTCACCTTAAAAGCCGGCAACGCACCTGTAACGCCCCTGGGTCTGCGGGTGTCTATAGGCGACGGTAATCACTTACCATCAGGTGATCCGTCTGCTCGTTTGCCTCCTGTCACATAAAAAAAAACTGTTTTACTTTACTCAAAGATTCAAGTCAGTATTTATTACAAATTCGATAACTCATCAACAGTTGGAAACGCTTATTTCATATCCTCGTCTTAAGCAGAGATATCCCTGAAAGTGCCCACGTTGCATCTGACATGACCGAAAAAAGTATCAAAGTGGCTGAGAAAACTCTTTCGGGTGATTTATAGCCTATTATGGATCTTAACGTGGCGAGGTTGGGACGAAAGTAGCAAATTACTTTTAGGCCTGTTCTCGGTAACTAGGGGAGACCGAGGAGAGTTGTAACCATGAAGTTAATATTCCTAGCGGAATAGAGCAACAAAGAATTGAGCGAGCGAGATGTCACTAGCAGCAACACTGTGTGATAAAAAAGTGTGTGTGATGCCGTCGCTGTCACGTCAAACAGAACCGTTTTTGGCAACTATTTAACAGTTCGTCAACACTTATTGGTACGCAAAAAATTTGAACTCTGACATTTTTTACAATTTTACGTGAGTGAAATCGTGGATGTTTATGAGAAATAGTGCTTCAGGAACGTGGTGACTGGTTCAGTGATTGATTTTGGTACAAAACAGTGAAATAATCCTGGCCACTGACACACAAATGACATCCAGTGTCATCCAAAATTGGTTTCGTTTGACAGCTCTTGGTTGATGCTCTATTCCGAAGGATTATTAACTTTATGGTTGTAACAAAGCCGATTTCTCTGCACCTATGACAGCGATTAGCGAGCTAACAAATCTACGCAAACAGTTGAGTGTCAAAAGAGAAACGAATGTGCGAAGTTGCTAACTCGATAAACTATCATAGGTTCAGAGAAAATGACTTTTCTTACTCACCTCTGTTACAACTCTCCTCGGTCTCCCCTACAAACGGGTAATATATCCCGTCGCTAAATCTCGGGAGCGACTTTTAAGTATTCGATTGGAAGGTATTAGTCTTAGGACTAAAAGGTTTCTAAAATTCCTGAGATTGAGCTATTAAATATGAAAACGATTCCATCAATTCCAACGAAATGATCCCCTTTTTCTTTTGTTGTTTGCGTCATTTATAACTTGGAAGTAAAATTATAGTTAGCAATTTTTATAAGTCGAATACTTACTACAAAATAAGCAAACAGTCTTATGAATATTTTCACAAACATGTCAGGTACGTAATATTGTACGTATTTCGCAATAACCATCAATTCCATTTATTCGCTGAAATGAATATGGCATCGAGAGGCAGTAAATTCATTCGACTAAACTTGCAATAGGTATGCCTTTATAGCGCCTTAGTAACCGACTATAGACTTTTTGTTAGCCGATTACGCTGTAAAAAATGTTTCGTTACTGCTTACACAAAAAAGTGACTTGCGAACTGGAGAATTTTTTGATTTATTGACTGGATGATCATTTTTTACAGTGCAGTTGGTTAATCATGGCAGTATGGATATGGTATGAAAGTGCACATATTGGTATCGGCCGATTGTTCATACAAATTGGAATCGGGCCCAACTATCTGCCGACTAAAAGTCTGCAGTCTACGGTGAGTTTTAATCGCCACTCGCCACGAACCACGAATTCCTTTATAACGCCTTAGTCGCTATAGTCGTCGCCACGATTATTATAAATTGCTGCATTTCTCGCTACTTCCTTCTGGTACTTGAGATAAATCATTTGCTTGGGGCGTTAATATTTCAGCAGTTTTCAGCTCCGCAAGCGTTGACAGCACTTTGCGGGCACTCGCTTTGAAAAGTTTGGCGCTATGTTGAGTAGGAGATACATTATCCTGAAAAAATGTGATAGAATAATATGTTTTTCTTTTTAAGAAGGAGACAGGAAAGTGGTGAAATATTATGACACAAAAAGTGGGAGTATTTTTTTTTTTTTTCTTAACTTACAATCACTGAAATATTTTTCATACCTTAGAAACCTGCGATAACCAGTAACAGAAACCAAATTAACAGATTTTCATAAAAAAAATAGTATAGCCATGAATATTTTGTTGTGTAATCACCGATTGACATTTGATTATTTAACAGTAGGAACTTTTACTTTAAAATATGTTCCTAAAGAATTTTTAAGCTCTGATATAAATTCTATGATATAAAAAATTCATATCTAAATATCTAGACGAATCTGCTTAACTGAATAGAGTTTTACTCGTACAAGACATCAAATAAATTCTAGTAGACCCTAAATATTACAAGAACACTGGCTGCCTACTAAGCGATCTCATAAAAAGTCCACAGAAGGATCGCTGGAAATACTTATCGCCAACGCTAAGGTGCATACGTAATTGAGCGGAGCCATAGACTAATAACGGTAAAATATTACAGTTTATGCCTACAACGTGTGTCTTTAATTCGGTAAATTGGGGTACCTACTTGAAAACTACAGTCAAATTCTCATGAAGAATTCATCCTTGCGATATTAAATACAGGTACAAAATCAAAAATGTACGCTGCTGTAGAGCCCAAAAATTATAAACCCAAGTGTATAGGATTTTCTCAGCATGGAAAAATTAAGGCATTTTTGAGCTCTTTTACTGTAATTTTCAAGGTGCTTTTGAAATGTCAGGTCATTGACGCAAGAAGAACTAGTGAACTTACGTGGGAATGAGTTTTCGAATTTTTTGAGAAAGTATTAGAGTAGGCGCACACCGTTGATTTTTAGTTGGCCGATAGTTGTGCCCGATTTTAAATTGTATGAAGATTTGGCCAAATAGAATCGGCGTAGTGTGCGCACTCCCATACATGCCCATACTGATCAACTGCCCGTTAAACTATCGGCCGACGAAAAATCAACGGTGTGCGCCTACTCTTACTTTTGAACACCATGTTGAAACTATCATTAAAAAAATTATTCATACACTTGAACTAAGATTAAGCCAATCTTTTTCTAAAAGGTTAGGCACAATATCAATCTCCGATACACCTTCTGTGCTTCCCAAGTATTTCCACAAAGGTGAGATAATTGCCCGCCCAAGGTAGTCCCGGGGCTAGGGCGTGCGTACTAATGAGATAACACTTTGCGGCGACACTTAGTTACGAGGCTCTCTCTTTATTTAGTTTCTTATCCGCTAATGATGGTAATTTCTTAGGCACTTAGTTTCGGTCGTGCGTTTAATCCGAAATTTGTGGATGCATCTGAAGGTTAACGGCCTCTAGAATTTGTTTCGAATAAGATACGAATAGGTATACATACAGCATAACTTTCAAACCTTAATTTCGAACTCCTCCTATGTTCTTCTGATTAATTTCGTTGCGGGTCCAATGACAGTTTAACTTTCCCCCGGGACAAACTTGACCTTCATTGTTAGGTTTTGGCGGTCAAGCTGTAGATCCTGGCTACACAGGAGTTGCAGTGGTGGGAACGAGAGGTGGGAATAGTCCCGATACAGCATAACTTTGCTAGTTATTAGTCCAAAATTTTATTTAAATCAAATAGAGAAACGGTCTCAATACGAGTCGACATAAACAATATTGAAGAGTTACGCCCGTATTCACAAACGATGTTTGTTTAGTGAAGCAGTAAATCGAACGCATGACATTGAATAGAGTTCTGTGATTGGTTCATGTGTGACCCTGTGCGTCCACGCGCACTGTGAGACCTAAAAGTAGGTAATGTTTGTGAATACGTAAGTTCATCATTGTAAACAACTAAAGACCACCTTTTTCTTCTCTATCGAAAGACTACCACTACTGGAGATAGGATTTTTTTTAGTCACATTTCTTTCTTCACAAGTGGATCTATTTTGGTAAGTGATAAAAAATGTTCCTCTAATGAATTTCAGAGACGAAAGCATTAATAAATGACTGTATTAAGAGGGTACGTGCCGGCCAGAGACAAGGATTGCGAAGGTCGCGGGAGGAACCCGAGGCCGCTAATCTTTTCCTCAGGTGGACTTTGCATGAGACGACATCGTGACAACAATTGAAACAATCGCAACTTAAATTCTTACGAGTACGCTGTAAAAAAGACAACATGAAGCTAAACACTATGACACGTTATGTAGTGATATTAAGTATGATTTTTACTTTAAAAAATATTGCATGGACGTGTAACTTACAATTAACTTTAGATAAAAATCATGTAAATGCATTTCTGTATTTGGGAAATGCTCTTTCAACTAAAATTACCTTAAAAACTTAAGAACATCGTACCTTATTGCAATAGGAAGAAACCACATTCTACCCACATTAAACAATTTAACTGATAGAGATACAAACGATATGATAGAGAAAAAGAAGAGAACATAAAATATATGGTCCTTCGAGCCGGATACTCTATTCTTTCAATTGATGTTGTGTATCAATTGAAAGAATTGTTACAGTGTGAGTGATTGGTAATAAGTTCATCACAGCTAGTATCGAATAATATTAATACCTACTTACATTATTTAAATCGCTAGGTATAAACGACCAAGTCGGCTAATTCCTAATTAATGTCGCCAAAACACGCAGTTTTTCCCATCGCTTCAAAGTTTACCCGATAAAAGGGAAGATAAAACGTGCCATCTGCGATTGCCGGGGAATTTTTATTTTTACGAGATGAATTACTTTCTTGAGGGGTGCCGTATCTTTTATACGTTGCATTACAGTTTATGCCTCAAGGCGTTGGACGGTTATACCACTGTTATACTAAGTTATAATGCGCAAATAAAATGTCCATTACTACTGTTTAATTAGACAAATAACAACGTCATCTTTTAGACTGCCTCTTGCAGCTAGTTTGTATTTATTATAGTATCTAGAGAAAGCTCTTGGGCTAGCGCTTTATTGTTCTATTTTATTCTGGTCCTTGCGTGTTCTTATTGACGTGCCTCTTGCCTGTAGTGGCTTATTGTTTTATCTTTATTTCACTAGAGAGAGCAAAAAGCATTTTTATTAGTCTTACAGCCACATTTCTGTGAATTTTATAAGATTGTATTATTTATTTTGAATGAAATAAAAACGTATATTTTTTGTATAAACCCACATTACAATGATAGAGACAATAATGAACAAAATGACGAACTTATTTCTGGTGAATAATATAAAACTCAAGTTTTGTGGTATGTTTAATTAAAATAGGACACTTAACTATTCTACTTAAAGGTTATAGTTTAAAGTTCAAAGTTCTAGGCTCTGCCGCTGAAAAAACTAAAGATGATAAATTACCCTTTACATAGTGTAATCATTTGCGTCACTGTTCCACAAATAACTTTAAACGTAAACTCGAGTATCACAATCCTATAATTAACTGCCCAGTTACCGTTACGGTTGTTAATAACAACAATCGATCCCGCAGTTTACTGCCGATTGTTAACGAGAGGTGCTTTCCCGGGAAAGGTAAAGGTGTATTCACATTAATACAGGGCCGAGAGGCTATGTAAGAGAAAACACTACATGCATATGTTCAAACTGATCTAACTGATGCTATGAATAGCCACAACCACGCAGAATGATTCGATCAATCGAGACTGTTTTGCGGACGTCGAGACCACAAGAGACACACAATCACAGTATACACAAACGCACTTTAATACATTACAATTAATTATTATTATTATGTACACACACAAAGTTTTGTTTTTTAAATATTATCCTTTTATTTATAAATATCTTATCACATCATTTCTACTTCGTCTATATCGTATATTTTCTACTACGTCTGTATTTACACTTAAAATTTATACGCGCACTATTATTATTATTTATGTATGTATATTTTATGCAGTATAGGTTAGTGTCCGTGACTCTCACTCGGCATGGGGCACACTGAAAACCAGCGTCGTGGCCTCCCTCACCGGGGGCAACGGCATATGCTGAGTGGGGTCCCATTGCGATGGGCATCGCTGTGCGACAGGGTGGCACTGCTTAGTTTACTTGCTCTTTCATTGTATGTTTTATGTCACCTCTGTCTTATTTGCTTTTTTTTACCTCTTTTGTCTTTTGTGATGTCCATGGCAATAAATGTTTCTTTCTTTCTTTCATATTAAAAAGTACCATTAATGGCACAAACCACATGACAGGAACAATAAGAGAGCTTTTTAAATACCTAAATTTTAGCTTTGTAATAAATGTAACAGATAAATAATATAAAATGCTACATTACTTCTGGCAACGCGTAAGAATTCAATAAGATTTTATATCGTTCGTTCGTTTCAGCCGAATGACGTCCACTGCTGGACAAAGACAAAGGCCAAAGATTTCCACAAAGACCACGAGCCGGAAGACGTAGTGTGGGCAGGCTTCCCACTAGAGGGGCCGACGATCTGGTGAAGGTCACGGGAGGTGCCTGGATGCGGGCGGCGCAAGACCGGTTTTTGTGGAAGATTTTATGTCATCATCATCATCTCAGCCGTAGGACGTCCACTGCTGAACATAGGCCTCCCCCAATGCTTTCCATGTTAGCCGGTTGGTAGCGGCCTGCGTCCAGCGCTTTCCCGCTACCTTTACGATGTCGTCGGTCCACCTTGTGGGTGGACGTTCCACGCTGCGTTTTTGCCCCTTGTTCTCAGTTCTGCGTACTATGTGCCCTGCCCACTGCCACTTCAGCTTGCTAATCCTTTTTTATATAAAATCAAAGAATCATGACGACTGCAATGCGTACGCAAGCGGTAAGCTTAGTGTGTGGTCACCTTAACACCTGTGAGACAATCGTAAATCTGGCAATATTATTGAGTTAATGACAGTCCGAATAACGGTTTTATTATGTAACATGTGCTGCGAATGGCTTCCCAACTGCCTATTGAAACCTTCTTCGGTCCCTGCCCGTTGTTCAATAGAATTTAGATATTTCAATTTTGGAAGCATTTTAGTAATAAGTAGAGGTTACCTAGATTCGTCAAAATTACCGTTATTTATAGTTAAAGTAACGGCATTCCGGGATTGGTTCGAAAATAAAGCATCTTTCTAGAATTTATTTATTTAGAAAAGTTATTTTATTAAGTCGGCTTTTAAAATTTGTTGTTTGCTTTTGTTAATAAGCAAAATCCTCAGTACATAGGTTCTACGAAATGACCGTTTCGTACGGAAAATTTTCAAGGACAATCCATATTTTTGTGGTTGACCGGTGACTCTACGTTATTGATATCTGGATTGAAAAATCTTTCACTTTAATATTTCGAATATATCTTTCACTTCGATATTTCGAAATATTTATGTAAACGGATTCGCGTTTTACAACATCGATCCAGAGCGCGTTTCAATGGCAACATTCCCTTAGGAGCCAACCCTAGCTTTGTCTGACTGCATAATGTATAAGGGCTGTGCAACGGCGAATCCATCTCCTTGTCACATTTGGCAGAAAATTGTTTGTACAATTCCAACCCGCTCCTTTAAAATTGGTAGAAAAATTGTGTTTACGTATCAGTTTATTCTAGCCTTTGTGCTCATTTGAGACTTTAATGTTTTTTTTTTTATTTCTAATTCTATTTTGTAAAGAACTTTTCGTAATATTTTTCAAATCGCTCTCTGAAAGCGACTCATACGCTAATATTGTCTTATAGTCACAGTAGAATTGACCCATTACTACTAAAGTCAACAGTTATTATGTAGTTATAGCAATGGCACATTAACATTGTTTGTTTAAGTAGCTGTAATTAATTGTGTGATATTTTGGAACAAAAATGTTTAATATTTGGATGTGCTTGATGTTGGCTGTAATACTACAAGAAATGTTATGCAAACCTTCTTATATCTGTCTTTATTTCTCTCGCTTAGTTTAGATTTAGCATTACAAAAACTGTCACTGCTCGGGCCAATATGTAGTCACGATAAAGAAAAAGCTATTGATCGCAAACCACTGTGGTTTACACGTCTCAGTGAATCTGCCACCATGTCAAAATTAATTCCGGTGTAAACCCGTTAGGCGAATAAAATAATACTCTTTTTCGTTTTACACCGCGTGTGTGCACTGCTGATTGGCACGTGGAATTAAAATGCGCGCGAATTTTGCAAAACTCAATTTATTTTTTGTGGTACGCTACATTGTGGGAAGAAGGATTAGCTAAAGTAAATGTACGCTATATCGTGCCAACAAGGATTAGGTGAAAAAATTACCAGTTTGCTTAAATCATATCAATGCATTTATTATGACAACAACTAAAGATCCAAAATGAGTTTTAGACACTAAGGCTGAGTTGCACCATCTTATTTTAACTTTGACAAACGTCAAAAATCTGTCAAACTCCATACAAAAAGAACCGGTTATTGTTATTTTTACGGTTAAAATAAGGTGGTGCAACTGAGCCTTAATTAATATTAATGAAATAGACTTAGGTAAACATAATTAAATAGATTTCGTTCTATGTTCGTTCAGTTAGTAGAACGAACGAACATAGGGCCCAAATCTAATAAACCCTAAAACGATTTTTCTTTTTGTTTTCAAAATAATCTTTTGAAGTAAGTGCCTAGTAAAAATCAATTTGGTAGTTTCCTAAAATATTGCTAATTTCATAGTAAGTATTTACTGTGAACTTTATTTTGTAGAGACTTAAGGTTTTTAATTATAACATTTACAAAGAGCCTCGCCTCAAATCCTCGCAATAACAACAAATTGGAGGGTTCCCTACATAAATCCTGTAGAGATGATTTGTATAGCACTGTAATCATGAAAGCCTTGTCGTGTCACGTTCCCGATAGAGCGATCCCGTTGAGAAAGGGAAAGTTTGAAGGCTTTTATTTGAATTGTTCCTTTTTGTGAGATTTCACACGGGTCTGAGTTTTTATATTTAGGTGCGCCTTTTAATGGCAATGTCGTGCCGCCTGTGTACCTAAATAAATACTAAGTAGGTAGTCTTTAATTTTAGCAATAATCTTTTACTCTCAAACCGCCGGCCTTCCGGGCCGCCACCAACCGGCCATTGTGGAAATCATTGGGGGAGGCCTATGTTGAGGTAGACGTCCTATGGCTGAAATGATGATGATGATGTCTACAACATGACACTACACGTGGTGATTATCGATAGAATGTGTTATGGCGAACGAAGGTGCGTGTGTTTCTTTTTTTAATTAACTAATAATTTCCGACACGGATTAGCAAGTTGAAGTGACAATGGGAGGGCACATAGTACGCAGAACTGACGGCCGATGGGGCAGCAAGGTTCTGGAGTGGAGGCCGCGTACCGGAAAACGCAGCGTGGGACGTCCACCTACAAGGTGGAACGACGACATCATAAAGGTAGCAGGAAGGCGCTGAACGCAGGCCGCTACCAACCGAGCAACACAAAAAGCATTGGGGGAGGCCTATGTTCAGCAGTGGACGTCCTATGCCTATGGCTGAGATGATGATGATGAATTTTCGACACACGTCTTTAAAAAACTAAGATGACTGTTAAACTGGTGCAAGAATGTTGTCATTCAATAGGCAAATAATAAAGAAACTGAATAGAAACCTTCAGATCCAGATTTTTTATTTATTTTTAATGTCTCTAGCTAGATCTACGATTACAATAAGTAAATGTAGTCTAAATCAAGCTTTTCAAATCCCACAACAGAAAATCTTGTTTGAGTTCTTTTAACAAAATTGCTTGTAGTGTGAGTTCTTTTAACAGAATTGCTTTTGTAGTTGAAAAACAAGCACGTATCATTAAAACGTGCCCCGTGAGGGACGCACTAGCATTCGCCTGGAACTCTGTATTTCATTTCATTTACGTGATTGCTCTGCTTTTTCTATTGTACAGAAGGCACATTATGCTAAACGCTGTGACATCTTATGGAGTCGTAATATGAGTTATTTTCCAATAAAAATGTATTGTCTATTATGCTGTACAAATGACACATCAAGCTTTACGATGTGAAGTCTTATGGAGTTGTAATAGAAGCTATTTTGTTACAAAAAATTAGTTTGATGAGCTTTTGACTGACGTAAGAGCATGGTAGAGCCATTTACCCTAGAGATATTTTTTGTTCGTGTATAACCTAGATTAGTTAATCGTCGTTTGTTATAGATACGCGCTTACCTACTCGTGCTAACTTAACTAACCTAACCTTTTGATTCGTTTTTTTTTTGTTTTGAGAATTAGGTAACTTATCTTTATTAGAATATCTCTATGGTAATTTGTTTAAACTCTAATATCTAACTGTATTGAAATTTACTGTGATTGAAGGGCCTGTATTTGTCTCTAGCAAACTTGAGAGAGTCATGCTCCTAATGACCTCATTAAAATGATTCATCAACTTAACAAGGTTTATGTAACGAAAAAAAAAACACCCATATAACAAAGCACGATCATTATTTTAAATATTACAAAAACCCACAAAATCTCTCGGGCAAAAATTGTAAAGCTTAAGAAGTCTTGCAAACATCGCTCGCGGTTTACTTAAAGGAGCACAATCTGTTACAGCCCTTTAATCCCGAAGGAACATGTCTCATCCACTCGCTTTGGCCTTCAACTTGTTACTTATTCAAGTCTTTTGTTAATGAGAACTCCTTATTGTGTGGCGCAAAATGTAAGCTGGAACGATGATAGCCAAATCCTCAAAAAATCAACCCCAAGGGTTGACTGCGACCCTGAAGGATCCCAGAGTTTTTGGAAGCGGTAAAAGTGGATGGTTCATGAAATGGAAAACGCAACGTGGGAAATCGACCCACAAGGTGGACAGACGACCCCATAAAGATAGCAGGAAGGCCTCTTTCAATCGGTCAATCTGGAAATCATTGGCTATGTTCAGCAGTGGACGTCCTGTGGCTGAAATAATGTACGATCATGAAATGGGGCTAACTTGGATTTTTGCAATCCACTATCCAACGTAAAAGGCCTCAAAACCGAATGAAATCGTTTGTTAGTCGTATACCTCGAAATCAAAAAATCCTTGTAGCTTTTCACCTATTCGCATTTCACCGTGATAGCGTTTTTTGTTGTAGCGTGTAATATCGGTAGTATATTTTGTTACTAGCATATATTTTTAACAGATTTTTACAACAGTAGCAAATTTTGATGTAGCATGTATTATCAATAACCTATTTATTAAGCCGACACAGGCAGGAAAGTAAATCTACTATGAATTTTTTAGACAATTGTAATTAGCGATCAAAAATTATACTACAAGAATAAAAATCTATTCAGAAATTTTGATATCGCGGCGAAATGCGAATAGGTGAAAAGCTACAAGGATTTTTTGATTTCGAGGTATACGACTAA
The DNA here is from genome assembly GCF_963855985.1 of Ostrinia nubilalis. Classification (NCBI taxonomy): domain Eukaryota; kingdom Metazoa; phylum Arthropoda; class Insecta; order Lepidoptera; family Crambidae; genus Ostrinia; species Ostrinia nubilalis. Next base: position 3,996,128 of record NC_087097.1, on the reverse strand, counting down.
CAAACGAATGAAATAAGTGTGAGCTACAGAGTTAAAGCAGCGATTCGTGCCGTGACAAGTGACCGAAATGAGTGATCGCTACTGTTACTTGAGGACTCTGTCTCGCTCGTAAATAATATGTTTATTATTATTTGCCTAAAGTTACCTACCAATATTAATTTAAATAAAAGTAAATAACCAGATGTAGTGAGTAGAGCTTTGAACTTTGAAATTTCATCACAACAGCTGAACCGAGACCATAATTTTCAATTAGTTTATTCAGTGAAAAAAGTAATCATAAACAAAAACAAGAAGTTATTGACCTTACTCTCATAACTCGGTGATTTATGCAGACGTGACTTCTTACATGTTCTTGCACTCAGTTTTAATTTCAATATTCCAAGTTTTAACTTAATAATAAGACTCGATCTTCCAAGTTTAAATTAATGTTTAAAAACCTTCAATTGATTTTTTTTTACTGCCAGGACTAGGCTAGTTTTTTTTTGTTTTTAAAATTATCATCGCCCACGAATACTCGTAGCACAACGTAATCATACGGATTCCAGACAATTTTTGATGTTTCGTACAAATTATCTTTCGTATTAAAAAAAAGACGGAAACTATTGAAAATATTGCAAAAAATCTCCGATTTTATGGGGAAATTAAAAAGGAACTCATAAAATGAATAATATCAACATAAAGTACTCTATGTAATACGAAATCGTGAGACGTACGGAAACCTCTGCACGCTTCGTATCCGCACTTGACAAGTTTTTTATTTACTAAGTAGATTGAAACTATATTCTCTATTTTTTTTTTATCCACAACGAGGAAGCTCTTGGCCCGTGTCTCACCTGGTGGTAAGTGACGAAGAAGCGAGCCATTTAGCTGGTAGATAATGCCATATGACATTAAATTCGCCTTTCGTACCGCTTCTTTTTTATGTGTGCAATAAAGTTTTTAAATAAATAAAAACCAATGTCACAAAGAAGGGATTTCTTTCACTCTACGTGAGTACCGGCACATTGGCCCGTGCAGACGTGACCTCTCGCATGTGTTACTTTTTCGGGTTTACGGCCGACAAGTGGCCAGTGCTAAACATTGGTTTATCGTTGAGGTTGAGCCAATAAATATTACGGAACTTTTTTCTTCTATATACAGTGTGAGTCACGTTAAAGTGTACATATGAAAATAGATGAAACTAGATCTATTTTTATCCACAAAAAAGAGGTGAAAAAATTTTTGAGATTTTTTTTAAATTTTTTATAGAATTTTTTTTCTTCCAATTACTTATTGTAAAGAAAACGTAATAACTTTTAAACTAAGCTGTATATCCTGATAAAATAAAAACAGTAATAATGCTAAATAACAGGCGATACTAAAAAAATACATAAAATACACAAAAAAGGCCAACAAATAATAAAAAATGATACTTTTTAAAAAAAAACCTGCTTAAAAATTCGTGTTTTTTTGGTTATTTGATAAATTTCTCCAAAAAATGCCCCTATAACCGGTGGTTTTTATTACTTTGTATTATTCTCTATCGTATTACCTTCGTAAAACCAAAAATTGCATGTCTCTATCCCTATCACAACGTTTGCAATGATTGTTTGAACTAAGCCTCTCCGGGCGCGCCATTCAACGCTTCGTTAACAACGAAACTGAAAATGGCTCTAGATTTGTTATTTTGATAAAGACAAGTTAGATTTCAAATAAAAACAAAAGATACGAAGTAAAATAAGAATTTTAGTTAAAATTAAAATTGTCTCTACCTGTAGCGGAGAATAATGTTGTGGCAGGCCTTTGTTCAAACGATCATAGCAAATGTTGTGATAGGGATAGAGACATGCGATTTTTGGTTTTACAAAGATAATACGATAGAGAATAATACAAAGTAATAAAAACCACCTGTTATAGGGGCATTTTTTTGAGAAATTTATCAAATAACCAAAAAAATACGAATTTTTAAGCAGATTTTTTTCAAAAAGTCTCATTTTTTATTATTTGTTGGCATTTTCTGGGTATTTTATGTATTTTTTCAGTATCGCCTGTTATTTAGCATTATTACTGTTTTTATTTTATCAGGATAAACCTCTTAGTTTAAAAGTTATTACGTTTACTTTACAAATACGAAAGCCGACCGCTCCCTCGGAGTCAAACCAGCAGTCTTTAGAGGAAAGGATTATGGATCTTCTTGCTTCGTGGAAAAAAGATCAGGACGCCTCCTTTGCCAAATTAACGTCAGATATCGCAGTTGTTAAACAACAGAACAAGGATATAAAAAAAACAAATCATGATATTGAAAAATCTCTCGAATTCCTAAATCAGAGCTTTGAAAATATGAAGATAACTATACAAAAAATGGAGAAGGAACGGACGGAAATTCAAAATCATGTTATTGAGTTAGAAAAAAAGATAGAAGATCTGCAGCGCTTTTCACGATCATCCACCCTGGAAATAAGAAACATGCCCTCAAAGAATAGCGAAACCACTGAGGAGCTGATCAACACCGTCAACAGAACTTTTGAGGCAATCCAATTGTCTGTGAGCCAAGATGAACTTCGGGACGTCTACCGTCTGCCTGGCAAGAACGATCAGAACAGAACCATTGTGGTGGAATTTAGAACTGTCTTTCTAAAAAATAAAGTTTTGGAAGCCACCCGAAAGTTTAATAAAGGACGCAGCCCAGCTGATAAACTGAACACGGAGCAGATTGGCCTGGATGGAAGGAGGACCCCCATCTTCATTGCAGAACACCTACCTGGCAGCATGAGGCAGTTATTTTTTGAGGCACGACAGTTCGCTAAAACGTATAACTTCAAGTACTGTTGGACTCAGAATGGTAGGATTTTTCTGCGTGAGGAGGACGGTGTTAAATCGATCGTTGTTGGTTCCATGGCGTTTCTTAAGCAATTGCGAGAGCCTAAATAGTTTAAATAAGGTAAATAATGTGTCTTCACCCTCAGTCAACAACATATCTGATATTGCTAGAATTGACGTGTTGACCAAATATCTTTCGGTAACTACCAATTTTGTGCCACTATTATGTATTACTTTGATATATCAAAAACTACTTTTTGTTAGAGTTTGCTACCTGTTGGCATTGAAATCTGCTGTCATTCATCACTATTTTTACAAGCTTTTTATTACTTATTCCTTTTGTTTCTTTGTCTCTGGAATCTATAAGCGGGGAACTGTGGGCATGAATTTTCTGGGTTTTGGTTGTATGAGTTGTTGCCTTTCATTCCTTTTCAAACCCCGTGCACATTTTATAATGCTATTTCAAAATTGTAATGGAGAAAGAATTAAATGATATTTCTAAAGAACTCGACTCACTGGGTCTGAAACATTCCCTTATATGTCACCCGGAACAGATCTCAACAGCACTCCAAGCCTGTACATCATCGCTTAACTTTTTACATTTAAATATACGTAGTATCAATCGTAATTTTGATGAGCTTAAGGTCTTCCTATACAACTCTGTACTATATCCGGAAATTATTATCCTCTCTGAATGTTGGCTCAGTAAAACGCCTACTCTACCTCAACTGGAGGGCTATAAATCTTATGGTACTGTCAAGAACTACAATCAAAATGATGGTGTAGTTATTTTTGTTAAAACGACACTTGAACACCATGTAGAGGAACCGGCATTTTTGGATGGTAGTTGTTTAGTATGTAATCTAAAAAAATACAAACTCACCCTAATTGGCCTTTATCGCTCTCCCTCTTATCGTGATCAACACAACTTCATTAGTAGCCTGGGTGATATCTTAACCACTTACTCTGCTAGCCAGAACATCGCAATACTAGGCGATATCAATATTGATATTGCAAGAGTTGAGTCTAATCTGCAATCAAATGATTATTTGAATCTTACTGCTTCATTCGGGTTAATTCCTACGAGCCTCATACCTACCCGGGGTAGTAGCTGCCTTGACCATGTTTTATTAAAATCAGCTCATAAAAGTACTACGCTAACGATAGATACTAATATTACAGACCACTTTCCTGTGCTTTTGAATTTGGGTACACATATAAAGACAACCAAAGGTAAAGTCATGAGATCTCAGCTTAATTTACCTGATGCAATCAATTCCGTGGCCTGCTGTGATTTTTCTCACATATTCAATATTAACGATGCTAATGGTGCTGCTGAGAAGTTTGTTGAACTTTTGGGTGACATAATAGAACAAAACACAACAAAAGTCTACACTAAGTCAAAACAGAGAATCTTCAAACCTTGGATAACGAAAGGTCTGCTTAAATGTATTAGGAATCGTGACAATATGTGTCGTAAAGTAAAGGCAAACCCGGAAAATCTCATTCTCAAAATAACATATATTAGATACCGCAATTTTTGTAATAAACTTCTGAAAAAACTAAAACGAGAATATGAAACTTCAAGGCTTGAAAGTGCAAAGAATAATCCCAAAGCCACTTGGAAGGTCATCAAAGACATAATTAACATTGCACCCAGAGATGGCCCTCCACTGGAACTACTGAAGCTAGCATCCAACCCCTCTGAGTCTGTCAATGTAGTCAATAATCATTTCTCCAGCATTGGAAGGAAATTGGCTGAGAGTATTGCAGCGGGCTCAAACTCATCTCAGTGTTCTGATCCACCCCCCTCAGATTCATTTGTCCTCTTTCCAACAGATGAAGCCGAAATAGAAAGAATTATAAAGAATCTTCGCAAGGACTCGGCTACTGGCTGGGACGGGATTTCAGCTAAGCTCTTACAATCTTGTTCGGCCACTTTGGTACCTATCATAACTTATATTTGCAACCTTTCTATAACTAATGGAAAATTTCCCGATGTTTTAAAAAGAGCTATTGTACGGCCTGTGTTCAAGGGTGGAGACAGAGCCAGTGTCAACAATTATAGGCCAATTTCCATTTTGCCGGCTCTATCTAAGGTGTTAGAAAAGGTCCTCAATAGTCGATTGCTCAAGTATTTAGAACAGAAACACATACTTGCTGATAATCAGTTTGGTTTCAGATCCGGCAGGAACACTGAGCAGGCTGTTGCATCCCTTATCGATAACGTCATCAATCGCATGGAAAATAATAAGAAATGTCTCGGCATTTTTATTGATCTAACAAAAGCGTTTGACACTGTGTCTGTTCCACTCTTGCTAAATAGGATGGAGAAAGTTGGCATCCGTGGGATAACTTTGGATATTTTTAAAGATTACCTTACCAATAGAAAACAAATTGTTAAAATAGATACCTTTTTGAGTGACAGTGCTCTTATTAACTATGGCGTTCCTCAAGGATCCATCTTAGGACCTACACTATTTTTAATTTATATTGATACTCTTTGTAAACTTCAACTTGCCAACTGCGCTATCTTTACATATGCTGATGATACCGCTCTGCTCATCCATGGGGATAGTTGGACTGAGGTTTATTCAACAGCTGAACAAGCACTCGGGGTTGTTATAAATTGGCTTTCAAATAATCTCCTGACATTAAACACTAAGAAAACTACTTACCTAACCTTTTCTAAAACATTAGCTTCGCAGCCTTCTAATCGTTTTCAGCTTAAAGCACACTCATGTACCAGTGGTCTCGGTTGTTCTCTGACTCAAATTAATAAACAATGCAACTGTCCAGTAATAGCCAGATCCTGCAAAATAAAATACCTTGGCATCCATGTTGACAGTCTCCTTACGTGGAAATCTCATTTAGAACAATTAACATCCCGCTGTCGTAAATTAATATATATTTTTAAAAAACTCCGATATGCAGCAGATTTCAAACTAATAAAAACTACATATTATGCACTCTGCCAATCCATCATCACGTATTGTGTGTCTGTATGGGGTGGCGCCACTAAGACTAGCTTGCTCCATCTAGAAAGAGCCCAAAGAGCGGTACTAAAGGTTATGACTTTTCGACCTTTTAGATTCCCTACATCTTTACTTTACGATGAATGTCAAGTGCTTTCTATTCGTCAACTTTATATACTCCAGATTATTCTTAGAAGGCATTCGACTCTGGATTTTAGTCCCAGTACAACAGGAAAGCGTCTGTCATATAAAGTTTGTGAAGTGTCTGGCTCTAAGAGCTCGCTAGCAAGTCGGCACTATCAATACCTTAGTGGTCGTCTTTATAATATTGCCAACAAGTACTGTAACATATACCATTTATGTAAATTTGAATGCAAACGCAAGGTGGTCGCGTGGCTTCTGACGAAGAACTATGATGAGACCGAACTTCTTCTCAATTATGGCTGAGGCTGAGTTGCATCACCTAAATTTGACCGTATTTGTGAAGTTATATAACCGGTGATTTTTGTATGAAGTTTGACACATTTTTGACGTTTGTCAAGGTTAGGGTAGGGTGGTGCAACCCAGCCTAAGTCTACTAATGTTAAAACATTTGTCTTTAGCTTGTAATATTATTGCTTCACCTTCATTTTAGAGAGAGCCTTGGTACCCATAACACAAGTTAAATCTTAGCTTGGGTGCCAGGATTCATTCACTCAACATACTGTTTGTGTACCTATCTGGATTGTCGTAATCTACATTAATGACTGTGTTGTATGTTTTAGTGTAACACTTTATGTCAATAAAGAATTTTTATTATTATTATAAGTAATTGGAAGAAAAAAAATTCTATAAAAAAATAAAAAAAAATCTCAAAAATTTTTAGACCTCTTTTTTGTCGATAAAAATAGGTCTAGTTTCATCTATTTTCATATGTACACTTTAACGTGACTCACACTGTATAAAAGAAAGTCGTGTTAGTTACTCCACTTATAACTCAAGAACGGCTGAACCGATTTAGCTGAAAATTGTCAGGGAGGTAGTTTAGAGCCAGGAGAAGGACATAGGATACTTTTTATCCCGTTCGAAATTAAAAAAAAAAGTCTGCTTATTTATTGCCATTAAGGCGGAACAAAGTTCGCCGGGTCAGCTAGTTTTGTAATAAAAAAGAATACGTTCTAGATACCTATACAGTGTGAGTCACGTTAAAGTGTACATATGAAAATAGATGAAACTAGACCTATTTTTATCGACAAAAAAGAGGTGAAAAAATTTTTGAGATTTTTTTTTAATTTTTTATAGAATTTTTTTTCTTCCAATTACTTATTGTAAAGAAAACGTAATAACTTTTAAACTAAGCTGTATATCCTGATAAAATAAAAACAGTAATAATGCTAAATAACAGACGATACTAAATAAATACATAAAATACTCAGAAAATGCCAGCAAATAATAAAAAATGATACTTATTGAAAAAAATCTGCTTAAAAATTCGTGTTTTTTTGGTTATTTGATAAATTTCTCCAAAAAATGCCCCTATAACAGGTGGTTTTTATGACTTTTTATTATTTTCTATCGTATTACCTTTGTAAAACCAAAAATCGCATGTCTCTATCCCTATCACAACATTTGCTATGATCGTTCGAACTAAGCCTCTCCGGGCGCGCCATTCAACGCTTCGTTAACAACGAAACTGAAAGTGGCTCTACATTTGTAAATTTGATAAAGACAAGTCAGATTTCAAATAAAAACAAAAGATTTCGAAGTAAAATAAGCATTTTAGTTAAAATTAAAATTGTCCCTACCTGTAGCGGAGAATAATGTGGTTTTTGTGGCCTTTGTTCAAACTATCATAGCAAATGTTGTGATAGGGATAGAGACATGCGATTTTTGGTTTTACAAAGGCAATACGGTAGAAAATAATACAAAACAATAAAAAACACCTGTTATACGGGCATTTTTTGGAGAAATTTATCAAATAAGCAAAAAAACACGAATTTTTAAGCAGATTTTTTTCAAAAAGTATCATTTTTTATTATTTGTTGGCATTTTCTGAGTATTTTATGTATTTATTTAGTATCGTCTGTTATTTAGCATTATTACTGTTTTTATTTTATCAGGATATACCACTTAGTTTAAAAGTTATTACGATTTCTTTAAAATAAGTAATTGGAAGAAAAAAATTCTATAATAAATTTTAAAAAAATCTCAAAAAAATTTTGACCTATTTTTTGTCGATAAAAATAGGTCTAGTTTCACCTATTTTCATATGTACACTTTAACGTGACTCACACTGTATGTATTTATTAACGTTCCACATTCAAATTAAATTATTTTTTCTAATCTATTAGGTTGACTGATATTACAAATAAAAAATAATGTAATTAAACCTTTGTCGTAATTTCAGATACTGTTACTTTCGGGGTTTACGGCCGACTATGAGTGACCAGTGCTAAACCTTGGTTTATTGAGCCAAATGTACGGAACTTTTTCCTTTCTTTATTTCTTAGAAAAAAAGGAAACAGTTCATTATCATTTACCGTTCCTTATATTTTAAATTTCATTTTGCCCAAACTTTTGACAGTTGTTTACTAATTTATAAAAAAAAACATCATAATGACCTGCATTTATTTTGCAGGAGGACCTCGAGGACGAGGCAAATGAAGGATTTGATCTACACAAAAATAACTCATGTATTTATATTATGCTATAATTGCACGACATATTAATAAACCTTTGTCCAACAAGACAAGTGATGTGAAAATAACAGATTAGATACAACAGGTATCTAATCACATCAATTATCGAGACAATAGAAAACTGCTGTTACCGACTTTAATTATTGTAGTCACTGTTATGGCACGTCGTATATTATGTAACACTTAATATCCATATAGTCCAGTCAATGAATGCTTTAACGACGGTGTAGAGAGAAATCCATGGAACACAATTTCTGACCTCGGGACTTTATTTAGACTAGTTAGGAGGTGAACATAGCAAAAGTCCCCGCCCTTAGCCCTTAAGCCGGCGGGGAGAGGGGGGTTTATTGGTACCACTTTTAGGTTTTTCGCTTAATCCTCGGAAACTATGCGTCCTAGTGATATGACTACTATGAACCAAAAAAAGCTTATTCAATTTGCTACAGGTGAGACAGTCAAATTTTTCTATATCTTTTATAGTTTTCACGGCATCTGCTCTAGAAGGTCTGTAATATTCGAAATTTTATTTTTGTCTGACATGTTCCCATCAGGAGAAAATCGACTAAATCAACATTAAGCCAACATTTTAGACATGCGGGAGCATGTTAAGCCTAGTTCCAGGGAGGGGACTGCACCGTGCGTATATTAAGACGACCCAATCGGAGCCACTTTTGACTCCTCATCACTCAAAAAGTACTGAGCATTAACACTTCAAATTTGGCTCATGTGTTGAGACTTGCAAGATAAACATCGGCTTCAAATTTAATAAATATACCTCAAACGATTATTTAGGTATTGACGTTCAAAAATCGACATTTAGGGCACTAAAATCTATCTATCACCTGTGAAATATTAAAATTTACTGATTTTTTATTTGTTCCTTTGTATTTACACAACTACCTATCTGGATGCCAAATTTGAACCTTCAAGGTCATCTGGAAGTGGTTAGAATTTGGTCATAAAGGTCAGCCATGTAGATTTTTGGACGTCAATACCTAAAAAACCGTTTGAGGTATGTTTATGAAATTTGAAGTTGATATTTATCTTGCAAGTCTCAACAGATAAGCCAAATTTGAAGTGTTAATGCACAGTACTTTTTGAGTGATGAGGAGTCAAACGTGGCTCCAAGTGGTTCGTCTAAATATACGCACGGTGCAGTCCCCTCCCTGGAACTAGGCTTAACATGCTCCCGCATTTCTAGAATATTAGCTCAATGTTGATTTAGTCGCTTTTCTAATGATGGGAGCATGTAAGACAAAAATAAAATTTCCAATATTACAGACCTTCTAGAGCAGATGCCGCGAAAACTATACAAGATATAGAAAAACTTGACTATCTCACCTGTAGAAAATTGAATAAACTTTTTTTGGTTCATAGTAGTCATGTCACTAGGACGCATAGTTTCCGAGGATTAAGCGAAAAACCGAAAAGTGGTACCTTTAAACTCCCCTCTCTCCGGCGGCTCAAGGGCTAAGGGCGGGGACTTTTGCTATGTTCACCTCCTAACTAGTCTAAATAAAGTCCCCAAGTCAAAAATTGTGTTCCACGGATTTCCATCTATAATGCTTTATTGACTGGACTAATATTTATGAATGTCAATTAATATCCATCTTTTATGAATGTCAAAGATCGAACAGAGCTAGTTACACTCTACTTAACAAAAATGAGGCCCACCTGGCTAATAAGTGTCATAGGCCGAATTTTCTATAAAAACCCATTTTAAAACCATATACCATAATTAAGTAGGTAATAGAAATATGCATCTTTATGGTATTGCACTAAGAAATTTTCCTATGGTATTCTTCAGATACGAACCCGATCCCATTATGCAAGAGCAATCAACCAATTCCCGCTCGTCCTTGGGGACGAGTCATAGGATAGGACGGTGTAAACAAAGATTGGGTGCAAAGTTCAAACCGTAGTGATGGGAACAAACACGCGAAGTGTTTACATATCGATAGAAAAATAATATATTTTTTTAGAATATCAAAAAAGGGTTTATGAACGTTTAAATTGTAAGATATGATAAATAATAATACTAATTTTATGTAGTAATATTATGTAATTGAAAGTAAGTATAGATCATATCGACACATCATAATATTTCCTATTATAACACAGTCCTAATTATGTCTGTACCTGTCTGTCTTTGTGTGATGTCCATCGTAATAAATGTTTAAATTTTCTTCTTTTCTGTCTAATTATAAATAACTTTACTATCGCAGCATCGGTAATCGGTAAGTACAGTTCGGCACGTCACGTGTATTGACTCAAGCGTGTTTAATACAATTGTATCACGAATTCATAAATCATTACATACACCGAGAAATCTTTAACGTTACATTGATTAAATTCTTCTGCGTAATTAGTCTCAGTATACGGCGAAGTTCAGTAATTAACTTGATATTTAATTAGAAACAGTGATGTAGATCTAGATACCCACCCATGCATAATATGTACCTATCTATAATCATAACACCTGGAAGTTTAAATATAGATTTAATTGAAGTTTTATTTTGATAAACATTTTTTTTATTTATTTTTTTTATGCATAACAAGGCAGTTATTTGACCACAATCGCACCTGATGTTAAGTGGGGTGCAGTCTAGGATGGTACATATCTGCCCTGTAAGTGCCTATTCACTCTCGCCTTGAAAAGGCCCGGATTATAGTCTTCGGGAAAGACAGCAGCAGGCAGCGTATTCCAGTCCCTAGCTGTTCGTATTATAAAAGAGTCATCGAAACGCTTAGTGTTTATCGTTTAATGATGTAAAAAAAACTACGTAAAAATTACGAAGTTCAGTAGAAAGACGGTGCTAAAAAACGAAAATTTCAGAGAAATTAATAACATAACCGTCTTATGATAGTCATGCATGCCTGGCTTTAATATAGATGCGTGTTCAACCGAAACTAATTTTATTTTAACTTTGCTTTGTGACTAGTTTATCGGTTCTATCTCGTAATAAGTGTATCATTGGGAAGTAATAATTTCTTTATTCAAAAATTTAAGACATCATTTAGGTTTATGTATTTATGATTAATATTGTTGAACTAAATGAGATTGATAATATTGAAAAACAAAACGTAATTTAATTTAGTATATTATTCACACGATTGTAATTTTATATTCAACTTCAACAAGTAATTAAACATAATAATACAAGGTATAATAAATATTACTTAATCCATGGCTTATCGATATTTCATTTGATAGCTCCGCGTATTTAGCACATCCCTAGCGGCAGAATGTCGATAGTATACAAGCCGGTTACATTAAATGAATGCATTATCGACTCGTGCGAGCTTAAGACCAGTCGGACCGCGAAACATTAAAAATAAATTAAATTCGAAAAAAGAATCGTTTATTAAAAACTATAAATTATGTTCTCCTTTGTGTGATTGTGATTATTTTGTTATCTGTGTCTGTGATTTTTAAAAAGTTGGTTCCCGCTAAAAATATGGCGAAGTCTTCGCTCTTGATACGGCAAACTTTGTAAGTATTTTTATTTTATTAAAAATCTGTATTATTTAGTTTATTGATTTAAAATTTATTTTTATCACTACATAATATATTACAAAAAAGTCGCTTTGTTGTCTGTTTGTCCCTAATGTATGCTTAGATCTTTAAAACTACGCAACGGATTTTGATGTGGTTTTTAATAGATAGAGTGATTCAAGAGGAAGGTTTAAGTTGATAAATATTTTTTTGTATAGCCTGACCAGGAACATAAAAACCCTCGCCATGTTGCGGAAAACTAATGGTACTAATTTCTTTTAATGGCAACAGTAACTGAAAACTTCATTGACATGTCACCTTGCATGTCAGTCTATTGCTGTCAAAGTGTAAACAAACTTTATTTTAAATGTGCGCAATTGATTTTGTGAATTAAATTGCTAAAATCTTTTTATAGTCGTGAAAGAAAAGTGGTTCACAATGTGTTAAAGTATTTGTCGAAGAGAAATACTAAGGGTTCGGACAATATTTTCATTGAATAATGTTTTCGACAAAGGTTGTCAAATTGACTGACATGTTTATCGTTTAGTACAGTCCACTACGAAAATTAGCTGTGGTTTGTTTCAACTACCTATTTTAAAGTTTTTTGTCACTTTCTAAGTGTTGAATTTTATGGAATTGGGAAAGAAGTACCGAGTTTGAAGCGTTCATGAGCAGACATTGCAGTTGAATTCAAGTTCTGAATTTGATTATAGATGAATAATAAAATAAATCCTACTAACTCGATTGATGGTTTCATTTAATTTATTTAAACCAGGTTACCTATAATAATATTTTTTCGTTAATTTATGAAAATATCACAGTTAGCCCATAATCCTGAATCCTGATACATAAAGTTAGCCTATTAATTTAACACAGGTACGACTGTACTCAGTGTTGCACTATCAAATGCAATTGACGCGCCTCTATGCCAGGGTTTTTATGTTCCTGGTCAGGCTATAATTTTATTTGAAAGAGATTGTATTTATCAGATAAATAATTTTTTGTTGCGAAAAAGTTCACATTAGTAGATATTACTTATTTAATTTTACGCAACGATAATTAACAATTAATTTAGTAATCATCAATCATTATTTTATTTGTCACTGCAATCAGAGCGTAATTTATTTAAATAAGTACATACTTTTAATTTACATAATTACCAGCACAATAGGTAATTTAGTGCCTAACTAGGTAATTAGTAGAAATTAATAAGTGGTACATAAGTAACGGAGCTCAAAAAAAACATTCGAAGATCGGCATAGATAGTTTTTAGAGACGTCGTTTTTTTTCTGTCGATTGAAGTTTTTAAAGCAAAATTCCAGCCAGGAAGTCTGTATTAAAAGTAATTATTACGTTAGGTGGGTCAAAATCATTTAAGTGTCATTCACCTTACAACTGAAATAAAAATAAAAGTAAGGTTGTTAAACTAAGTTGCGATCTTTCCTTATGTGCATACATTTTTAATACCGTTAAATGCCGAAGGACCGGCCTTTACGAGTATTTTGGGATTACTTAAGGTCATGAATGGAAAACTGCTTTTATATGCCATAAAAATTCTTATTTATAGAAATACGAATACTAGAATTCTCTTTTTACATCATATTGCTTATATCTAAGGCTATTTAAATGCTGATAACATGACATTACTTAACGTACCCTCTGAAGCTCTACACTTAGTACCGAAGTACTTAGCAGGATAAATTAAATAGAATAGACTATTCTACTCATCTAGACTACAAGATTGATAAAATTTGATACGATTCGCCGTATTATTATTATTTTTATCTATTTAGCTACAGTAGCTACAAACTTTTATCTTCGCAAACAAAATTATACAAAAGATCGTCTAAGTTACAAAAACACGCTAAACATAACACCGGTGTGCCGCTATGTTTATTGTTTACCACCACAGTTTAGCAGACTAACTTGCCACTGCCAGTTTCTGCCTGCCAAAAAAATTAACATGCTTTTTTTGTCTCGACGCATAGATAAACAACTCACGCTCTACCTACATTGCTTCTTTCGTATTACTACGTACCTCTACAACTCAAACGGCCTCAAAAATTTGTCGGCCGTTTGGTGTAGTGGTTCAGAACGGACTACTATGCCGAGAGGTCCCGGGTTCGATTCCCGGCCGGGCAGAAATTGAAATGATGAATTTTAATTTCTGTGACGGGTCTGGGTGTGACTATGTATAATATTTATGTATTTAAAAAAAAAAAGTATATAAGTAGTATATCCGTTAAGCTAGCACCCATAACACAAGCATTAAGTTGCTTACTTTGGGGCTAGCTGGCGTTGTGTGAAATTGTCCAAAGATTTATTTATTTATTTATTTATTTAAACTAAACTTGCATTGTATAACGCTCAATGTATTAATCCCGCTTGAATACCAGTTATTGTTTTAACCTTGAACTTAGCACGTACAATAGCACCTCAGACGTAACACGTTGAAGCTGAGACCTTATTACCTGTTCAATAAAGCCACTTTTGCTGTGATACTTGATGTTCATGGTTGTACCTGGACCCCGCGTGTCAGGTTCGCATACATTATCCCGACCACATTCTTACTGCGCATATTGGCTCGTCATATAAACAGATTATGTAACTTTTACAAGGTAATCAGTACTTTAAGCGTAGGGCGTAGAGTTTAAAAATCAAGGAAGTTGTAAAACTGCAGCGCAAAACCGGACACCGAAATAAAATCAAAAACATTTTTGCTAACGAGTCAACCGTTACGTGCTGGTTTAAGATTATTACGAGAGCAGACTTTAAATACTTACTTCCTAAATATTATTTGTTTACGAGAACTTTTCCGGACTTTTCTGCAATATTTACTATTTGATTTGAGAACTAATCGTCTCCGTTTAGACCTAAACAAGGAAAGTAAAACGGAGCCCGTTTTATTAGGTATAAAATACCAATTTCAATTAAAACGGATAATTAGAACACGCACTTCGGATGGAAGTCGTATAAACTTATTCCTTGAGAATCCCCTGGTAATTACTTTCCCAGGGTTGAATGCGACTTGACTTTATTACAGAGTGAAAAAAACAAAATGGCGCTGAAAAAAGAAATGTGAGGTTCGAAGACATTAAGTAATAACTAGCTGTTGCCCACGGGTTGATTTCAGTATGTCACAGAATATCTTTATCCCATATTCTATAGCTTAGGTATGTTCATCAGGGATAATGTAAGGAAAATTTAAATGCTGAAAGCTTTTTCAAATCGTTCGTTTCAGCCGAAAGACGTCCACTGCTGGACAAAGGCCTCCCCCAAGGATTTTCAAATCGGTCCAATAGTTTTGCAGGCGATTCAATATAACCAAACGATAAAATTTTTTTTTTTTATTTAGGCTGGGTTGCACCATATTACTTTAACTTTAACAAACGTCAAAACTCCAAATAAAAACACCGGTTAACATTCTAGTTAGGTACGGTTAAAGTTAGGTGGTCAACTCAACTTTATATTAGTGTTGATAAGAACATTTTCTTATAGCGAATGCCTATAATAAGGTTCTCGTCTCTCAATTTATCGGCAGTAAGCAATTTCATAGGATTATCGCAGTGAAGCTGACCTAGTCGCGATTGAAGTTAGGTCTAGCCTAGATCCAATAAGGGCGAAGTCTTCATTTGATTTCTCTATCTCAGCTTAAAGTAAGTTTACCTATTTTTTTAAAATTGTTCATCTACGAGGCAGTGCAGGCTAAGTTAATTTATCACGCTTATTTGTTTCGCGAAAAAGGATGGATGCCTCTAGACAATGTTACTATTCGTTAATATAGATGTTGATTCGATAAATGAGGATGTAGCAAAACGATCACGATCTTGCATCAAAATCACATGTTAAATTATTATCATCATAAAATATCTGAGTAAGTTCATAAAGTTCGTTAAGTCGAAAAATCGTAGACTACTCTATTTTATAATCGAATTCTATAACAATTTACCTGTCCTAATAGGCAGCTTACCCGTCCCCGTCCATAAATACCTATTTATGTTCGTGTAACATCCTACTAATATTATAAATGCGAAAGTTTGTGTGGATGTCTGGATGTCTTTGGTGTTTGTTACTCTTTCACGCAAAAACTACTAAACGGATTTTGTTGAAACTTTACAGTATTATCCCAACTAATATTATAAATGCGAAAGTAACTCTGTCTGTCTGTCTGTCTGTCTGTCTGTTACGCTTTCCCGCTTAAACCTCGCAACCGATTTTGATGAAATTTGGCATAGAGATAGTTTCAGTCCCGGGAAAGAACATAGGATAGTTTTTATCCCGGTTTTTGAAACAGGGACGCGCGCGATAAAGTTTTTCTGTGACAGACAAAATTCCACGCGGGCGAAGCCGCGGGCGGAAAGCTAGTTGTTTATAATCCAGATTAACATATAGGCTATAATTTATGACGATTTGTGACAAACTAAATTCCACGCGGGTGAAGCCGCGGGCAAAAGCTAGTCTGAATATACTTATAGTT
Organism: Ostrinia nubilalis; assembly: GCF_963855985.1. NCBI lineage: Eukaryota > Metazoa > Arthropoda > Insecta > Lepidoptera > Crambidae > Ostrinia > Ostrinia nubilalis. The sequence continues at coordinate 3,979,703 of NC_087097.1, read as the reverse complement.
GAAATAAGATACCACATACATTGAGCTGCCCTATAAACCGTTTGTTATCCTCTCTACCAGGCTCTCACGTCCACGCCGGACCGTGACCACGTCTTCATCAGGAAGATCCTCCACATCGCCCCAGCGATGGAAACCAGCTGCGGCACCAGCTTTCTCCGTAGACCTCAAGCCCTTCGGAGATATCCCCGGCCCTATAGCCTTGCCTATGCTGAGGCATTCGGCCCACGTGTTGCCGAGGATTGGTGAGTATTGATACAAGACATACGCCCGTATTCACAAACGATGCTTGATCAAGTGAAGCAGCAAATCGATCGCACAGGGTTGAATAGAGCTCTGTGATTGGTTCGTGTGTGACCCTGTGCGTCTACCAGCACTGTGAGACCTCATAGTAATGTTTGTGAATACGGCCGTAAATCTTTCATCATCATCATCATTTCAGCCATAGGACGTCCACTGCTGAACTTAGGCCTCGCCCAATGATTTCCACAAAGGCCGGTTGCTAGCGGCCTGCATCCAGCGCCTTCCTGCTACCTTTATAAGGTCTTCATCTAAACCTTTATGTTGTCACTAATTGTATCATTTGAAACGACAATAGCCGAACGGTGAAGGTGTCGGACGGACTGACATGAGATCCGAGGAACGTTGATTCGAACCCTGGACTGGTTGTGGTGAAGCTAAGCATATTTAGCTTAGTTTAAGGGGTTAGTAAACTTGACCTTCATTGGTTGGGTTATTATGGCGGTCAAGCTGTAGATCCTGGCTACACAGGAGTTGCAGCGGTGGGAACGAGAGGTGGATTCCCACCTCGACACCGAGTCCCGTACGAGGGGTTAGTAAGAAAAAATACATTCTAAATTCATGAACAAAAACCTTAAATAAATAGATATCGCTCTTGGCCTGGATACAGCGTACTAAATACGAGTAGATATAATTTCACAAAGCCAGTATACTTAAAATGATTTTCTTCCAGGGCGTCAAACATCCTTAGATAATAAATCATTGTCATAAGCATAAACACGTTGAATGTAGTAACGAATATGTTATCTAATAAAGTGATTAATGAGTGGAGAGACGAATACGCTACGATATCATAATTGTATTATAGCAACGGAAGTAATTTTTCACTTGATCATCACTTAAGAAAGTAATCTTTCTCAACTAACTAAAACTTGCAGAAATATTTTCAGACTTCCAAATCCATTAGTTAAGTGAAATACTCGTCTAATAGAAAAATAAATCCTTCATACTTTCCATCAAATGAGACTTTCAAACTATAACTCGACTCGTTTGAACCAACCCTCGATCATAACATAAAATAAGAACAAAAGTACTGTCGGCCCATAAATCTAGAAACTAGAAAGACCACTTTCAGTCTGCGTTCAATCCCACGCGTTAGGGTACAGTTAACTTTTACTGCGTTACATGGTGGCATCGATCGCAAACTCAATATTTTCGCGTACATACACTGCTTAATTCAAATGTATCAAGAATTACATACAAAGTGAAAATAGCCTTACAGTGATACTATAATAACATACCGTGATAGGCACGTTGTATACTTTGATAATGACGATGACCTTAATAATAGTAGCTTATTGTTTTTGTAGAAAAAATCCGATAAGTTAAGTTAAAATGTGGTATACGTTAATGCAGAAAAGCAATTAATAGAGCAGAATAATAAAAAAAAATAAGTAGCACAATCTTGAGAATTCTGCAGATTCCAGAATTTTTATACACATTCAGCAGTCAAAATATCAGTGCAATCAACAATTTATTGTTATTATTGCTTATTTACTTACCTCTGCCTGCAGCTCTGCCTGTGTTAAACTCAATCGTGCTCCGAAATCTTCATCGCGCACGAGTCAACTGAAATAGGAAATATCTTTATTGAATTTCAACGCCAGAAAATATTTAAGATCCTTCAATGGGCTCTACATAACTATTTAGTTATCTGTTCAGTTTTAGTAGATTTGGTTCAAATGCCTAAAATAAAAATTACTTAGTAGTTCACATTTTATTTTTCCAAATTAAAAGCGCTTATTTTCCAGGTGCTTTCCACCACACCGTGGGTCTCGGCCTGCTGGAAGGGCTACGTGACAAGTACGGAGACCTGGTGCGCCTAGCCAAAGCGTCCAGGACACGTCCAGTGCTGTACGTCTTCGACCCTGAGATGATGAGAGAGGTGAGTGTCTTTTAGTAAATAACTTGATGCCTTTATAGTCCAGGGCTAAGAGACATCGACTTGAAGGTTCTGGATTGAATGCCCTTGTAGACACATAGGGTACATTACATTCTATATTTATTTCCAGTTTATGTAGGACTAGCGGCCTCCCGCGGCTTCACCCGCGTGGAATTTTGTCTGTCAAAGAAAAACTTTATCGCGCGTCCCTGTTTCAATAACCAGGATAAAAACTATCCTATGTCCTTTCCCGGGACTCAAACTATCTCTATGCCAAATTTCATCAAAATCGGTTCCGTGGTTTAGGCGTGAAAGCGAGACAGACAGACAGACTGAGTTACTTTCGCATTTATAATATTAAGTATAGATAGAATAGATGAGGGGCTTAAATAAACCTGTTTTTTCGAAGTAATAAAATTTCGCACTTCCAAAAGCCCTTTAAGCCGTTGCATAGGTTTGATAGAGCCGTAAGAGGTTGTTGTAACCTCAGTTAGTTTTTTTTAACCACAACGAGGAAGCTCTTGGCCTGTATATCACCTGATGGTAAGTGATGATCAGGCCGAATGTGGAAGCGAGCTTCACCCGGAATCTTCAATCACGGAGGAACTGGCTATCTTGCCTCTAACTGCCAACCACTAGCCACTACACTCTTCATAGAAGAAGTAATAGGGATTCAATATTTTATCAGCCATAACGTTTGTGGTTTGGGATGTCACCTTAACTCGGAGAACTGCATGTTTTTTGCCACGTTCTTTTAAAAAATAATTAATAACAGGTTGTGCAGGCACACGAATGGGACGTGTGATAATGACGTGGATTACAAATAAATATGTATAGCGAACATTAATGATGACTATGTCATGGTATTTTTTTCGATAAATTGAGTCAAAATAAATATTGTACATCTTGTTGCAAAATTATTTTTATTACAACAATATTAAGTCACACCATTATGATCTTCGTACATCCTATGTAATGCAGCATCTTTAATTATGGTAGGTATTATTATATGCAAAAGGAAAATGTAAAAATAACCGTAACTCGTAATACTTCTTGTGGCAAATTGCTGTAGACTATAAATAACATTATCTGATCGACTTCGTTTATAGGGTGATGCATTAACATTAAATAAAACTTGCATATTCCAAAATTTCCAAACCATCTATACTGTCAATATCTCGTCGAGTATCTTAAACGTATTCCATTCAAAGTATTATTGGCGATCAAAGGCAATTAATTACTGCCGGTCCAATAGAGTCAAACCAGCTAGGTACCTACTCAATGTCGTTTTTATAATGATCCCCACCTCTTTTGTCCATAACTGAAACTTTTATATAGCAACCACCAAAAGAAACATAATCAAATTATTATGACACAATTAGTGCCTTTTTGACATCAAAAGATTCACACGTAATTTCATTAACAGAACAATTTCAATTAGAAAGTGAGCTCTTATTATGAATCCGCGACATACCGGCCACACTACGTTACTGACAGCATCAGATCAGACTATACATTTTTGTTTCAAATTCGCTTCTATTACTAAGAACATAAGAACCCCCCATGTTTAGCTGGACATGCTGTCGTCACAACTTTCAAATCCACTCAAACACTTTCAGTGTTTACACATGAAAGTAGATCTCAAGATCTCAATTCAACTGCCGGGTGTTATGATTGTCGCTAGATTTGTGCAATGGTCAAAGGATACTCAACATCAGAAATGTATGTTTTTTTCTGAGGAAGGCGCAAATTTAATTCTACTCGTAGTAAAACGGTTACTTAAGAAAATCGCTGTGTGTTTTTTAAAGACTAACTTGAACTAAACACTGTGCATTTTACTTGTAGTGCATTTTACTAACTGTAGTTCATGATAGTGCGATGTTAGTAACAAATTACTGAACAAAAATACGAAGAGACAGTAATAATTTTTATACATAGACAACAGAACCCCAATACGAACTTCAAAGCTGTTGAATTAAACCGATAACTGATTGATAATTCAATTTAGTTGATCACCGAGCAAGCTCTAGTCGCTTCTACTTAATCCATTGCTACACACTGATAACGATATTGATTTATTCCATCTTTGACACAAATAAATTAACATAATCTTCCGACTGTACAAATTTTAGAAAATCGGAGACTGAACAGTGAACACGTTAAATATTACGTAACCGATGAACCAGTTCGTGCAACCTACATTTTAATATTGCTATAAAATATCACATGGCATAAGTAGAATTAGGGTATTATAATTTTAAGAGTCAAAGTCAAAATTTCTTTATATGTTTAAATTAGATAGACTATTTTTAAATAGTACCCTCAAATCGCTAAATGTTTTGCTCTTAAGGAGCCTCTACATGTCTTATACATAATCTTTTTACCCTACCAGCGCTTCGTGACCAACATTTGGCAAGTGATGAGAAGAAGCGCCGCAATAAACTCAATCACCACTGTCTGCCGGTTGATATAAATAAATGCATCTGCAAATAAATAAATAAATGCATCTCAAATATTTTTTACTAAAACTTGCTAAATCGATTGCCTCAGGTGAGAATGGGACCCACGGCTTTTCGTTTGGGGGCGATTGTGCTCTAATTGCTAAGTTCGCTGGTTTCAGCCAAATGACATCCACTGCTGGACAAAGGCCTCCCCAAATCTGCTAAGTTACCATTGGGTAAAACACTCCATTTTTTTCAATCTACTTACTTTTGCAAGAAACTTCGTGGATTCAATTCCATGTAAGGCAGAATGAATGTGCATATTACCGTTAAATAAAAGCACGCACACCGTTTAAATCTAATTCAGTCCAGTCTATATTTAGATATTAGTCTTTCAACAGGCGATTGCGCAGTGCAAGAATCTACTGGCTTAGTTATTATGAGAAAAACTGGACAGACGTTACCGGTACAGTCAGTAGCACACTGCTTTATTTTCTGATTTTAATAGAAAAATGGATTGATAGAGCGCAAAGTACATTTCTTCTGTAAATAAATATTTTGGTTCCATATGTCACTAACTGCAGATTTTGCTGATTGATTGCAGCTTGTTACTTTTCTGGATACTACAGACAATATACCTGCCCTTAATTTTCGATTTCACATAAAATACAACCACTATTTTACGTAGTGATGGCGTAGCGATTCTAAATCACCCCTACTATATACCTAACCACACCTAATCAGGGGCTATTTATAAATTATGATCAAAGAGGATGTTTATTTTAACAAATGTGACAGACAGTGTGTTATCTTTTGTTTTTGTCAAATGTACCGTTACAATAATGTAAAAACATTATTCCTTCTCACATTTCACATGTAAATTATGTAATAAAATTTCGATAACATATTGCACTCAACTGTACACCGGCGCAGTTTCGCTATAAGTAGTGGCCCACGGCTGGCGAAACCAGTATTTTTGCTTTTTACGACTCATTCAGAGTCATTCAGCTTCCAGATACCATTTTGCGCCGTTTAGGGTTCCTTGGCAAAATATTTGTATAAAAACTTGTTTGATAACATGTTTGGAAAAAGATATTGTTTGCGGAACGTCGCACAATCTAACGTGACATTAATTAACAGTTACCTATTAGTTATGCGACGTTCGTAATTGTTTCAAAATAAATTGGGTTATTTTTAAACATCATCAATTCACAACTATAGTATAATTACGAAAAATAATATTTAAACATATATGTAGACTAGGTAGCTGCATTTTTCCGCTGATTGGTTTAACGAACAAGACGATTAAAACAAAGTTAATTAAAATTAAAAATATGTAATCTGAATATCAAAATTATTCCGATATCGACCGGTCGATCGCGATCGCGAATATTAGTCCAGTCGACCGTGACAAGGCAAAAAATACTACATGATTGTGTACTAAACTATGCTGTTTCATTTAAGATTTCAAGAAGTATGTAAGTGATAGATCGCCCAGGGTTTCGTTAGATCTTATGTCTAATCAAGTTGACCACCCTTGCACTATACCTACTTTAGTAGAGGTGAAATACCTCATTATCAATGTATCGACTCTTGAACTAATTTAACTCGTTGTGTACAGCGTCATCGTATTAAAATTTGTATTATTATCAAAGTCGAAAGTGATTGTTTGCTATTCATATTCGGCGAAACCACTCTCACTGTCAGTCGCTATTTTTAAATATGGTTCTTATCTCTGACGCACATAATAGGTCAAAAAGCACGGCAATATTTTGATATGGAGCTGTAAAGACGCGTAATTAGTAGCACTTTATTTATTTATTTATTGGTAGTTCAGATTATTGCACTCGTTTCCTTGAAAGGACAGACATTGTTTTATTGTAAAAATTGGATCAGACTTTCATATTACGCCACAAGACGGCAATACTTAGGTACCTGGTAAGTACTATAGAACTTCTCGTGCTCTATGAACTGACGAAAAAACATAACTGGCTGAATGAAAGAGCAGAAGATCGTCCAGTTTATCAATTCTTGGAGAAAGCTTACGCCCAACAGTGGACTACCACTGGCTGGTATCATGTACCTGAAAGACAATATTTGATTGATGAAAATCAATGTTCTAAAACTTATAACCTCAGGTAAGATGCAGAGCAAGAGCTTCCTTGTTGAGGATAAAAAAAACATAGCTACTTGTTTTCACCCCTCAATATAAAACTAATAACTATCACTGATATTGTTATTAAATTACAGATTATTGCACTCTTATCATGCGCTGCTGACTAGTTGATGACTCTCATGAATCACGGAGCTTTCTTCTTATTGATAAGCATTTGTAAACATATCAGCCACGACACAATACTGATTGGTAGTAACTGCCTACCAATTTAAATAATAGACACTAATTTAAATAACTAGCACACATCTTTATTATTATTGGACTGAAATCTAACTAAGCCTAATCAATATTCAAAGAACAATAACAAAATCGGGATCGTTTCGTGTCGAGGAGTCAAGCAATTCTCGTCTCTACATGCAAACTCGTAGACATTCCTAAAACCTCAAGGCTCTTGCAATTTATTCTTTATCTACACACGCGGAAGCTAAGATGATGCTAAAATCATTTCAATGCCTACGTTTTGTTAGACGACTAGCTAGTAATATGACGTCACGTCGCTTAATATTCGATGACGTGAACTTCAGAAGCCTTTGTTACTTGAATGCATATTTTAAGGCCAATGGAATAAGCCGTGAGTACATAATGTAACTTATTCATAAACGTCGCGTTAAAACCTGTGTCTTTCTATTTTAGTTCAAATGGAAGAACTTCAAAAATAAAGAAATGAATTAAAGATCATTTAAAAAATAAAAAATCATTTTAAAATGTTAGCCAATGAAAACAAAGACCAAATAAAGATTGTTTAGTAGTGGTGAGGTAGAGTTTAACATTTTGTTATTAACACTTTTTGTTCATTGTTCTAACAATTCAAGGTGTTCGTAGATAGGAAATTAGTAGGTAGGCATAAAAGTAACGAATTTAAATAGTAAAAAATTAGTAAAAATGTTCGCATGAATCTTCCTGAGATCCCAAGCATAGCAATCATAGCAATGTCAAATTCTTTCAATCAATTCAATTTAACGACAACCTATTTCGGACAAATAAACTAGCGAACATTGACCTTAAAAAATTTAGTATCCGTACACGAATTCTCTGTCTAAATCGCTCACTTCCTAAAGTTAAAAAGGATGTGCGATCGTATTAACCTTTTTAGAAACAATGTTTGCGCAGAGCACAAAACCATTTCAGATTTTTATAAAATTCTGTTATTTATTTCATGAATCTAGGAAAAAGCTTGTATTATAAGCACTATGTTGACCTTACATGAGGTTAGAGGTCTACGACCAGCCTTGAACTGATAGTACTGAAGCTATGTATACCTCTATACATAATGTAATCAAGTAAACAAGCATGCTCATAATAAACATAGACTACTACTATTTGGGACAAAGTTCACTGACAACAAATTGTTATTATAAATGACATATTAATAAATCATTTAATAGTCTATCACAACGTCCTCTTTTACACTGGAATGCAAATGTGTAACGATTACCGAACAAATTCTTGCTCTAGAAATATTAAAAAATGTTTTCTTTTAGTGTTTTTAATATCTGAATCCGATACTCTCTGAAATTCACTAGCGTTGTTTCAGTATATGTAACCACATTAAATATAGCTGTGTTTCTTTTGATAATGTCAGTATTCGTTAATTAAACGTTAATATACTATTTACGTACTTAGAACATACTTTGACAATTGTAGAGGCACAAAAATACCAGAAATGTTTTGTTTTATAAAAACTTATTGCCAAATTATTTACAAACACTTGATCAATAAACCCAGCCTTGACATTTAATCTTAAAATTGAGCTTATCAGTGCTTTATCGATACCACACGAAATAACTACATTAATATTGCACTCAGTTTATCAAGTTATTGTTACTGTTACACAACGGTGTGACGGGTGACGTACCACGAGCGTTCCACGTGACAATGTTATCATAATGTTTACAATGGTTTCGCTTTCTGTATAATTATTATGCTATTATTATGTTGAATGAATAGAAATAAATCTTATTGACAATTGATTATACCTACCTACAGTTCGATAGATTTCGGTTATTGTTACTGTGGCCGCGTCACAAAGGACTTTTATTAGAGAAAAGATTTACGATCAAAGTAACTTACTTGGAATAGACTGGCTGAATTTGAATCAGACAAAACTTAGGTTGAGTTGCACCACCTAACTTTGACCGTAGCTACAAGTGGCTACAACGATAACCAGTGTTTTTTGTGTGGAGTTTGACAGATTTTTGACATTTGTGAAAGTTAAAGTAAGCCTAAAACTGTCAATTTGCCAGACTAATAAGTTTAATTCAGTTAAAAGTTATCCGATGTTGAAAAATCAGCCCTAAGAAAAATAATTCGAGGAGAGGCTAGTTATTGATATAAAAAGTTATTCTAAATTACGGTAAACAATTGAAATAGAAAATTTATTTCCTAAACAATTACACGACCCGCGGTATGACTAAAGGCTAAGCACGAGGTAACCACGTGTTTATCAATTAACAACAGTCACCGATTACCTAATGGTTATTTGATTACCTAGGCACTATAAATATAATTATGTATTTGGGTACTTGTTTTCGCTTCTAATGTTGATAAACAACCCAAATATGAAGCTTATGCTCCATGACTCATACCATGTTTTGATTCGAAAGAATTATAGCACAAAAAACTGTAAAAATCATTAATATTCAATTGAATTAGTTACAAACGAATTTTACGTTTCTTATTTTTTGTCAATAGCACCATTGTTTATATAGGACTAAGTACGCAGAATACATTTGAATATGCAAAATTCATGTTATGTATAACTATGTTGCAAAATATATACTGTTCAACATGAAATACCTCTTCTTATGTAAGTTAGTACGTTTTTGGATTGGCATTACATAAATCATTAACAGTAAATAAATAGGTAAACATTTTGGAAAGTAAAAGTTATAATTATAGGAATAAGGTAGTGTTGTCAACATCTTAGCCACTTTGGGTGTCACGAATTATTTGACACTGACTATACCAAAAAAAATATTTTCAGTTTTTTCAGTGCAATGTTTATAATGTTTTATCTTTATTATTTCTCATTCAATGGCTTATCGTCACAAAACTCGCGTGTAAATGCACAAAGCATTCGTAAAGCTCAAAATATCAGAGGATGATACTATAATCTACGCCAAATTGGTAGGCTCAGCGAGGATTTGTCAGTCAATCAACAATATCTTTATTATACATGAAAAGTCGGTGTGTTGGATGTGACGCACGATATTTATAACTACATTTACTTATCTACATATTCAACGGTTATTACTTACATAAGTTATGGCATTGTTTATTTTGCCGATAATTGCTTACCTATGTATCTGTTGTATCGACATAATTGACTCTTTAGACCTATACTTAGTTAAGTGCCGTAATGTTTAATATTCTGAAGTGAACTTACATATTGATCGAACCCTTAGCTTAATGGTTTGTATTAGACTCCAACGCTAGTTTCAAAACCTATTAGAGCAACCAAATTATATAGAAAATCTGTATCTGACAGTCGTTTTCCGCTGTCTGTCGCTATGTATGCTTAGATATGGATTGTGATGCGGTTTTTTAATAGAGTAATTCAAGAGAAAGGTTTATATGTATACTTAGCACCCATGCGAAGAGCTGGGCAGATCCCTAGTACCTACTATTATATTTTTATCTTAGGACCTGAAAGCGCCGGGAAGCTCTATAAGTTATTACCCCACTATTTGGCATGTACATAATAAACTAGGCAGCTGTTGACCCTTGAAAAAGAGTCTGACAATAGTAACTCAGATTCTTGCGCTGCATCTTTTCAGCACTGGTCCATTTATTATCCCAAAGCACAGGTATGGTTGGAGTAATACTGGGACGCGCTTTTAAAAGCTTACCTACTTGCAAAATATAATTAAGAGTTTACGATTATTATTATCATCGTTAAATTGTTAATTTAGCTGTAACTAAATGTTTAATATTAATTTATTCTCAGGTATACGAGAGTGGAGTGACAGAGCCGCCTCGTTGGACGCGCTCGCCTCTCGGCCACCATCGGAAGATCAGCGGCTCCCACTGCCCAGTCCACGGGTAAGTGTTGAAACGTTTTCATCATCATCAAAATCATTTTCAGCCATAGGACGTCCACTGCTGAACATAGGCCTCCCCCAATGATTTCCACAATGGCCGGTTGTAGGCGGCCTGCATCCAGCGCCTTCCCGCTACCTTTATGAAGTCGTCAGTCCACCTTGTGGGTAGACGTCCTACGCTGCGCTTCCCGGTACGAGGCCTCCACTCCAGAACCTTACTGCCCCATAGGCCGGCAGTTTTGCGTACTATGTGCCCTGCCCATTGCCACTTTAGTTTGCTAATCCATTGGAAACGTTTTGCTACATAGTAAATCCCGTTTCTTACCTCCATAATGATGAGGAGGTTTCAGGCAGATAACCTGACGTTTGTGTTGTTTATTAGTAATGGCTTGCTTCATCCATTCCCAATAGATAGTTATATAACTTAACCCTTAACCAGATTCAAAAAAAGTCATTGGTTTTCAACCGTATCTTCACAGCATAAAGTTCAAATTGATGTGGGCTCTATTTAACCAAGACCTGGTTAACTAATAAGTAAAGGTTGCTATCTGAAACATAGACATAGTATGTTATGAAAAGTTGCACTTTATAGGACAGTTCAGTACATACTAAGTACATAGGCTATTCAAAGAAAAGTTTAAATGCCCAATTCTTCATTAGAGGTCGTATCCTAGTTAATAACATTACTTATATCTAGGAGTCTTAATATTAGTTACTGTATTGAATAAAAACATTCACCAGTAATAAAGCACTTCGTCAAAACACAAATAATTATCTAAATCAAAACCCGTCAATATTCCTAAAACATTTTCATTACGAAATACTCGACAAACAAAAACCTTTCGTTTGCCTTCAAATAATCAAACTAATGGATCTTGATGGATCACAAAATACACAAATAATACTTTCCTGTAATAATGGCCGTAAAAATTCAAGGTATTACCTGTACCTAATAAATAGGAGGCTGACAAAGTGACTAAAGCCCGTTTTCACCAACGACCTATATGAAATCAAAATGCCTGTTAAGTGTCATCACTTAAAAATTAGGGATTGATAGTGAAAACGGGCATGAGTTTCTTTCGCCACTTCTCCCGAAGTGGTGGCAGGGCAATCTTTATTGGGACGTGTATTAGTGCCCTGAAAAAGGGCCTATATACTAAGTCTATGGGTCAGTGCCTGAGATATGAGAGCTTCGCGGGAGGGTTGATTTTGTGACGGTCAAACGTCAGCGAGACTTCAGATCTGCTTCAGTGGGTCTAGACAAAGTGCAAATTATAATCGCAAACCAGTCGAAAAGTGGTCGAAAAGTCCCTTTTTTGTATGGAGTTTTGACGGATTCGATTTTCGATTCGATCAAAAAGTGCGTTTTGTCTAAGGGGGCAGATTTGTATGTTCTGTCACATCATGATTTATGTCAATGTCACCCCTCCCGTGCCACTCCCATACCCCAGACACTGACTCGTTAAAGCGCTATACCTGTAAAGAATTTGAATTTCAATCCTAAATTTTTCAAAGTGATGAAGTTCTAATATGTCAATTTGTATGTCTTTGAGAATTAGGTCCAGGATAAAAATAGACATCCTTTTGGGTTTGGTTTGTTTTATGCTTAGAGTAAGGCTCAGAGCAATATTTACGTCTAGTAAATTAAATAACTCGCGTAGGGAGCGGTCAAATAAGGGTTCTCGTAATCTAAAAGCGATCCTTTATAAACTCCCCAAATTATAATTATAGTATCACGTAAATATATTTTTTATTAAAAACAATTAAAACATTATGGATTCCGGGTAGAGCTCGCTTACACCTTCACCATCACTTTCCATCAGGCCAAGTGCTTACCTCTGTGGCGGTAAAAATAGGTAGGCAATATGAAACTTAGGACCCGTTGAAAAACCTCTAATTATTTTTGACACTTTATTTTTTTGGGAAGTCAGTCAGTTCAGTCGCCATTGTTGCCAATATGTATTGCGTCTAATCTTTAGATCAACTCAATACTGCTATGCTAATATGTGTTTTATTTAAAAAATTGAGCTTAGTTTAGTATCAGGTGTAAACTGACCCTTAATCTTTTCAGTGAGCAGTTCAAAGACAGTATTTAACAGTATTTGACAGATAATTGTTTTGCATGTAACAAAGAATTGAATCAAGGGCGTGCTCCATTCTTGTTGTATTTGAATGAACATGAATTGTAATGTTTCTTGCACGAGGTAAACAAAAGGCGATACATAATAGATAAGTAGAGTTAAATATTAATTTCATAATATCTCAGTTAAAACGAATTATGTATTACATTATCATTCTAACAACTTTGACAATAGTTTTCATTTAAGTACAGTCAGCGTCAAATAGATCGTGACACTCAAAGTGGCCAAAAGTTGGCAACACAACCTTATTCCAACTGTAACAGAATGTGATGCTAACTGTATCTACATAGTTTTAAGTACGTCCTACTAATATTATAAATGCGAAAGTTTGGACGTCTGGATGTTTGTTACTCTGTCACGATTTTAGATGACCGGTTTTAGATGAAATTTTACAGTATTATTGTTTACAACCCAGAATAACATATAGGCTATAATTTAGGACGATATGTGACAAACTAAATTTCACGCGGGTGAAGCCGCGGGCAAAAGCTGGTAGGTAATAGTTTTGTTATAGACTGAACTATAATCCCTTCTTCCTAACAGAGACGAGAGCAACGCCATCTGGGCAGCGATCCGAGCACTGCTGCAAGACAACACACTGCTCCAGTGCTACGACAAAGCTTTTGACGACATCGCTGCTGACGCTACACGAAGGTATTACACGCTACATTTACATAAATATTTATCAGACAAAACATATGTTTTGAGTGTCTAGGACTTTTGAAAGAATACTATAGCACTTTGTAAATACAAATTACTTTACTAATAATTCCGTTAACCCCTCGTGGTATTTATTTATAATATTTAGTTAAAGCCTTAAATGTTCTCTAAAACAACCATAGAAATCGGAATAGAAATAAAAAGATCTTGTTTCTTTTGTATGAAATAAGCTGAACATGGCATTTCGTGTATGTAATAATAGCAGTGGGACACAGTGTTGTTCATGTTCCACCACCCTTTAGCCCTACCGTACCCTAGTACGGTAGGGCTAAATGGGTTAACCAGTCCAGTGACGTCACGATATGCCAAATATTTTGACAGGGTGACTTTGAAATCGTTGGCATCCTTTTAATATAAGACTCTACTTTTATTCGGATTTGTCTCATATTTGGGGAAAGAACTTGTATCATGAGTAGGTAGCCTTATTTTAAAAGGATGCCAACGATTTCAGTCACCCTGTATAAGGCTACGTGCTACAGGCTACATGGATTTTAAAAAGGCACTGGCTAATTTGATAATGCCAAGGCTGAAAAAATGAAAAAAAAAAAACAAATGCCTATTCCTTTACATCTTTAGCGTGGCGCTATCGTGCTAATGGAAAAACACCAAAAGGGGTTCTATTAAGTCACTCGTACACGAGTGGATTCCATTACCTCCTCTGTATACCCTCTACGCAGTTAGTAGTTCTTATTGAATCTTCTCGCGTTACCCTCATTGAGAGCAAACACGTGTTTGGTACAGTCAACAGTACAGATTTTTATTGCAAAGTCGCACCTATCACAAATGAATAAGATGCATGTTTAGCTGTCGTCTGTACACTCAGCCACGAGTGTCCACAACAACGTTAATGTATTTTCATTCCCTACAATATCACATTGTTAGAGAGGAAACTTCTCGCTCTATTGTACAGGCAACGACACATCAAAGTCAAACATTGCGGAATTATGTAGGTATGTAAGTAAAGTAGTTTTAATTGGTGCTATTTTGCAACAAAAATACTTCACTCTACAGTCAAATGTACTTGAACATAATAAAAATATTGTTGGACTCTCTATCCTTCAGAGTGATTAACAATTAATGATAATGTAATAACATGTAGTAAAAGAATTTATCTTTTATCAAGTTTTCACAACCAATTTTGATAAACTTAAAGTAAATATTGGATCTTGGAAAAGACGTAGGCTAAATTACCTTCAATAGGGGTTAAATAGGGGAAGAATTATTTATGGGCAACCAATATATTCCCAAGTTGGGAAGACGAAAATTCATATTTATGCTTTTCTTTACAAAAAATGAAGTGAAATGTGAACGTAATTTTATTTTATGGCATGATTTTCTTTGATAGACGAAAACTAAGTAACACTGGTTGAAACTAGTTTAAAAATAAACGAAAACATAAGATTCCTTAGCCGTTTTTACTTTACTATTGTTGACGTTTACCTTACTTTATTCCTAATCGTTGTGTGAGAAACTTTATACTCTGGCCACAAACTAAAATCAACATCGATGCAGACCTCTAGCAATGACAGGAAATAGACAAAACTTTACATAAATGCTACTTAGCATAGGTAAATAGTTTCTGTCCATGCTATACTTAAGTGCGGATATACAGATACTTATATATTTAATAGTAAAGTCTGACTATCCACCATTCAAGCGGGCTATGAAAACATTAATATACACAACCACACCACACTGAGCATACTAATTTGAGAATGCAATAATGTTTTATGAAGCTATGACTCCTGCTGCATCTCCATTAGCATATAAATGTGTTCTCAAGTCACTAACTAGAGGTATTAAAAGCAAATTACTTTTAACAATAGGTACCTACTCAAACTATACAGGGTGTTGATTTCAATCCTCGCCATATTTATTTAGGTGATCTATTATGACTTATATAAACGCATTATCCACCAAAAAAAAAATTACAAACTAAAGTAGAATTTTTAGCCAATATTTTCCGTGCGACATCAACTGTACTGTGGCTCGTAATACTGCAATACGTTTCAACTGCGGCACCCATCGAGCTACGCGGATCGCTCGCTTATCATGTCTGATAGTCTACTGAAGGAAGCCACGTAAAATAGGTAGTGTAAATAGGTATTTTTGTTTGACTAACTAAAGTTAAAGTTCGTTTTAAATTAGTTTGCTGTTTCCTATGTGTGTGTGTATTGGAGCGTACCTACGCGCTTTCCGCCACTATCTACCGCAATCGCGGGAGTATTTTGTACACAAAATTACCAGATTATTTACTCCCTACATTAAAAAAAACACATTCCTTTAAGTTTAGAACTAGGTACCTACTCACCGATGCGACTTCAGATGCGTTTCCACGTGCCCTCCCGTAACAGTAAACCATGTTTACGTACTCACGAGCACTGTACGTATGGTTTGGCATCTTCCTAACACTCACTCACTATTATTACACTCACTATCACACTTTCACACACTAAATACTCAAAACCGCACAAGAAAACAATCAAAAATCGCAAATTTGCAATTAGAAAAGTGCATTCGATGAAATACGTCCATCGAATGTCGTCGTGAATCGGTAGTTGTCGTTATTCTTCATTTTCAACTACTTTACGTAATTTTTAACAACAGAAAAGTTTAATTTCGTCAGTTTAGTACAGGAAGTCTATCAACGAATGAGAATGTAAAAGCGGCGGGAAAAATACTTTGTTTAATCTTTGTGAACTAAAGATTCGTCCTATCATTAATGCTCTTAAAGCAAGCTTTCAAAACACTCAAATGCAAATGATTTGTAGATCTTTAATTACTAATCGTTATTAATAAAACGATAAGAATATCAATAAATTTTGGTAGTTATTTCGTGTAATGAAATTACATTCATTTAAAATAATCCCGAACATGATGATGAATTATTTTATGTAAGTTATGAAGAATGGAAGTCTAACCTGAACCTAACTAACATTCGTTCAGGGTATTTAAATTAAACGCCGATAGAAATGAAATTACGTTATTACGGTAGTAGGAAGTAATAAGTACTAGAAAACAGTTATCAAGCAGAGAGGAAGAGAAAAGTTGAAGTTACAAGGCAAGAAATAAGAAAATAGCGATTGAGTACTAGGTATTCTAAATACGAGCTAGATTTCGCGGAGCGTGCGCGCGGCCTCTCTGCGTGGATAGCAAAATCGGACTGATGTGATGAACAGAGAAAATCGATGATCCACGATTGAGCGCCGGCCGCCCGATGACGCCCGAAACACGAAGATGGGGAAGTACCTATTCCGTGCGAGCCCGATGTCCGTGCCGCGCGCAAGGCGGTGGTATTATTGTATTCAATTACAAGTCACCGCTCCAAATGAAAGATATGAAATTTTCTTTTAAGATATGAAATTTTGTTTAGGTACTGAAATCAATCGAGTTTAAAAACAAAATCTTGTCTTATCTCCTATCGAAAGTGAAGGAACAAGAGTTTGCCAGTGTGTTATTTCTAGGTGTTCAGTTTGCGGTATTAAGTAAGTTAAGTTTTATTTTAATAATTACTATCGTAAAGACGTAAAAGTTATTAAGGTAGAGAGCTGGAAATGTAAGGAATAACGAACCTGTATGAAAGAGCATTATTGTCATCTGTTTACAGTACTTTTGAATGATAAGTAGGTACAAGCTTATCACACACATAAAAGCATGGTTTAATTAAAAAATAATAATAATGTAGGTTCTGTAAAAAAAAATATTTTGCGGAAGGAAGCAAATTCATGTAAAAGGTTTTTTTATTAATTAAAGAGTACTTAATTAATTAGTTTTTAGAACAACAAATAAACTCGTAACATGATAAGGTGTAAGTAACTAATTTACTCATTACATTTTTAGGGTAGATTTGGATTAAGCTCTGTCCAGTAGTCGTCTTTGAACTCACAGCTGATTGTGGCTGATAGTTGACTGACTCATGGGCGAGCGCGGGTAGTGGGGCGTGGGACGGGGGGCGCAGCGCTTGCCCGGGTCACCGGGTGAGCGCCGCGCGCCGTTTGCGTTGGGGGACTATTCTGCACTGTAGTGGTCGATTATGGAAATCGTAGATATTTAAAAAATAATAATAAAAAATTTGGAAGTCAGTTTTTTTGCTGATTCGTGATCAGAATAAGCTACTTAATCTACTCCCTAAATATGGCGGGTATTGAAATCAACACCCTGTAGAACATACTCGTATTTTATTGATTAACGGCCTACGCTCTAATTAAGTAATTTTTTAAACTGAAGGACCAATACGATACTTAAATTCTACCAACCAGGACTTCATATTATGAATAGAGTTTTAAAATAATTTCTTATTACGTCCTTCTGAGGAACATACCTACAGACAAGAAGAGCGATGTCTTATTTAGCTTTATTGATGATTTGACCTTTGCAATTGAAGTAATACTTATAAACAATACACATTTTAATATCAGTGATTATTTCAGTAATGATGGGACGAAAAATTTTCTGCTGCGGGGAATAAGCTATCAACTTCGGATAAAACATAAAAATCAAACTCCACTTCTTTGTAAACCTTAAATCTTTTCCTCATTGCCAGAGGAGGAACCGTCGGTAAAATTAATCCCCTATAATCTTGGAAAAATATTTCACAATTTATTTCTTAAGAGCGAACTTAATTTATATGCAAAGTTGAGATCTGATCAAGCGCGCTCATACATCACGTTATTCCCATAATAGCTATTTTGGGGAAATTACATTTTCTTCTTAACCGCATTTGGGTATTAAGCATTCATGTATTCAGACCTTGGCCTAGATTTTTTCTAGCTCTTCTTCGATATTTTTAAAGAATTCTAGGCTCTATTATGTAAACCAACCCCTAAATTGGGCTCATACTTTTTAAGCATCTGTATACTTACTTATTTTTACGTATCTATAAAGGTGTTTCTGTTTAAATGCCATAGCACAAGCTCTATTTAGATTGGTGTTAGGTATGAAAACAATAGAACGGAAAAGAAGTTAGAAAATAAGAGCAGGTATCATGAAGAAGGATACAACGGCTTATAAGTTCGCCATTAGCAGCTTTCTGACGGATATTATATCGCTTTACAGTGTGTAAGATAATTTAAGCCCGGTCTGTGAGCACGTAGAATTTTGTCCAATGACCCCAAGCTACCAATCCTTATCGCTCACAGCCCAGACAAAATTCCACGTGCTCACAGACCAGACTATAGGATTGTTGATGTTATGTTAAAATCGAAATTTTTCTCCAGGCTAGGAGACCTACGGCACGCTGAGAATGCCTTAAACGAGGAATTGGAGACAGAAGTATACCGCTGGGCGCTTGAAACCATTGGTGTGATGATGTTCGGGATCCGCCTTGGCTGCCTGGACGGAGTAGCGCATATCCCTACGGCTGATAACAAGTAAGTCAGCTGATAACAGTAACATAGCCCTTAACAATACTGTCAGTGGGCACATAGCTCTTAGAATTTATCGCCATTTGGGGCAGAAAAGTTCTCGAGTTGGGACCACAAACCGGAAGGCTTCTCACTTGGTGGACTGACGATGTAGTAAAAGGGGGCAGAGAGCCTGGACGCAGGAGGCGCAAGACCGGTCGTTGTGAAAATCTTTGGGGGAGGCCTTTAGTGTGCCCTGCAGTAGACATTATTTGGCCGAATCTGAAGATATAGCTGAGAATCCACTAAACAAGGTTAGAAACAGACGTATACCTCTGGGTGCTAGCGACCCTTGCCTTGGCGTGATGATGCTAGGAATCCGCTTCGGCTATCCACTCATTTGCATCTTTTAAAATAAAACAAGTTAATATGCATAATGCAAACTCTAAGATAATAATAGAACCTTATTCGGTGCTCCTTTAATTTGCATACAAATATAAGTTGTCAAAATTAAAAAGAATTTTCTGGGATTAATTTATCTATCTTTAAATTAAATCTTTAAAATTTAATTAAGTTACTACTCTACTTCAAGTAAATTAAACATAATTTTATAAGAGTAAACGGTGCTTTGCCCTGATGAAAATTAAATCCCATCCAAGTTTATTGCCTTTTCTGAATAAAAATATTTATTCCAAGTATTTTTAATTTTGATTCTCTTGATTCTTAGGTATTCTCTACTTTCAAACTTTAATAATCGCTTTATTGAAGTTACCATCTACTCAATCTCGTTTTTGCTTTAGTATCTAAATGGATTTAAGCTTCAATTCTTGGGTGCTCCATGCCAAACATTAACCACCTACATTTTTTTTTTAAATCTTGCAAATCTGCTGCTAGTATGAAGCTATGGAAGAGTGGAGTCTTCTGGCACAGATTTATAACAAACCCAAAAGAAGGGTTCAAAATTTTTTTACGAAATGTGTCTTACAGCGAAATAAAGATATTTTAATTTTACATCTAATCATAGCATATTGGTACTGGATATTTTTAGATACACAGCTAACATATTAAATTTTTCATCTTAATCATAATTTGGCCTTAACGCCTGTGCAAATTATTCAATTAATGTTTATCTTTTACCCCCAGAACTCCTGAAAAGACCTCCCTAGACGACGACACTCCAGACCGATGCTCTCTATCCAAGCGTAGCCTAGAAGAACTAAGTCCAGCAGAGAGCCTGGTGCGGTACGCGAGAGAAATAGCTGGTGGAAACTACCTAGTCAGGAGCGAGGCCACTTTGAAGAAGGACTCGCAAGTCTTCAACAACGCCTTGAAAGCCCTTGATAGACATTACAGGTAGGTCAAAATCCTAGAACAGCTAAGTCCTGCAGAGAGCTTGGTTCAGTACGCGAGAGAGATAGCCGGTGGAAACTATCTGGTCAGGAGCGAGGCCACTTTGAAGAAGGACTTGCTAGTCTTCAACAACGCCTTGAAAGCCCTTGACAGACATTACAGGTAAGTCAAAATCCTAGAACAGCTAAGTCCTGCAGAGAGCTTGCTTCAGTACGCGAGAGAGATAGCCGGTGGAAACTATCTGGTCAGGAGCGAGGCCACTTTGAAGAAGGACTCGCTAGTCTTCAACAACGCCTTGAAAGCCCTTGACAGACATTACAGGTAGGGCAAAATCCTAGAACAGCTAAGTCCAGCAGAGAGCCTGGTGCGGTACGCTCGAGAGATAGCCGGTGGAAACTATCTGGTCAGGAGTGAGGCCACTTTGAAGAAGGACTCGCTAGTCTTCAACAATGCCTTGAAAGCCCTTGATAGACATTACAGGTAGGTCAAAATCCTAGAACAGCTAAGTCCAGCAGAGAGCCTGGTCCGGTACGCTCGAGAGATAGCCGGTGGAAACTATCTGGTCAGGAGCGGAGCCACTTTGAAGAAGAACTCGTTAGTCTTCAACAATGCCTTGAAAGCCCTTGACAGACATTACAGGTAGGTCAAAATCCTAGAACAGCTAAGTCCAGCAGAGAGCCTGGTGCGGTACGCTCGAGAGATAGCCGGTGGAAACTATCTGGTCAGGAGTGAGGCCACTTTGAAGAAGGACTCGCTAGTCTTCAACAACGCCTTGAAAGCCCTTGATAGACATTACAGGTGGGTCAAAATCCTAGAACAGCTAAGTCCTGCAGAGAGCTTGGTTCAGTACGCGAGTGAGATAGCCGGTGGAAACTATCTGGTCAGGAGTGAGGCCACTTTGAAGAAGGACTCGCTAGTTTTCAACAACGTCTTGAAAGCCCTTGACAGACATTACAGGTGAGTTATAATCATCGTCACCATATTCAGGTCATTTAGTCTCCACTGTAAAGACACGATCCTTAAATGCCAGAGGAAAGTGGAGGATTTGGCCTATACTCA
Organism: Ostrinia nubilalis; assembly: GCF_963855985.1. Taxonomy (NCBI): domain Eukaryota; kingdom Metazoa; phylum Arthropoda; class Insecta; order Lepidoptera; family Crambidae; genus Ostrinia; species Ostrinia nubilalis. Next base: position 3,958,255 of record NC_087097.1, on the reverse strand, counting down.
CCACGCTAGTCAGACGGGTTGGAGAAGCCAAATTTTCTCTTCTCAAATATTTGTAATATTTGTAATTTGGTAATAAAAATCGTAGTTTTTAACTCACCTTGATTTGATGGTCGCCTGGCCTGATGGATTGCTTACTATCCAGTAGACAAATGACAATGCTGGCCACGGTTTCGGTCGTACCCTGGGAGCAAATAATAGTATAACTAACGAGCATCATCATTTAAAGTCACATACCTACGTTTATTACATTTAAACACTTAAAATCTTATAAGTCCAAAATCAGTAAAAAACTCTTTTACGAAGTACGAGTTATTATCAGTAACCTACCAATTTATTTATGTAGGTACTTTTATTATATTGTAAAAATTGATCAAACCGTTTTAGTTCCGCGAGTCCGCGTGTAACAACAAAAACTAGTTTAATATCATAATGTAATTAAAATAATAACTATATTTAGATAGTTAATTTTAACAAACTATAGTTTCTTTGTTAAAATAATTGCCAAGCAAATCAAGAACCGCTGTGAGCCAGTTAAGTCTGGATTTTGATTCTGTAAGCAACCACAAGGCGGATTTGCTGAGGCCAGTTGAACTAAGTTGCCGACAACGTTTGCAATATAAATCACTTTGAAACCACCAAGAAACACTTTGGTTACATTTTAGATGATAGGTACTTTGGTAAGGGTTGGTGATGTTGGTTGAATATTTAATTGTTTACCTTAACGCATAGATTTACTACATAAAAGCAAAATATTAAGATCAAGAATTCGGATTTGGTAATTTAATCAAAGCTCATAATAGGGATGTTTCCTGGATCAAAAATCAAAAAATACTCTACACGTATTTTTCACTTTTTCAAACTAATGAAAATTTAAAGAGATAAAGCGCGCCAAAGTTCATAAGAAGAGGCCCGTGACGTCAATGCTTGCATAAAAGTGCCGCACGTTGTGACGTCGTGCGGAACTTCAACGCACCATAACTATGTAATTATTAATAAATAATCTAATAAGATTGACAAATAAAAATATATGTGTCCAATATTTTTTGATATTAAACATGACGGACTAAAAAAATTTTTTTAGGAAACTAGCCTATTGACTACCTTAACAGTTGCACTAAAAAGCTCTTAGGTGTCATTTAGCATCAGCTTATCAGAACAGCACAGACCTTCTGATAAGCTGTTCATTGTATCATCCTAAGCAATTTTAATCAGTCATTAATGATTTGTTTCTGATACATGAAGAACATTAACTAATTGACGTAGATTAATCCTGAACCAATCGACCGAATCAAACATGATTAACATTTTTCATTAGGTCGGTATATTTACAAAGATCGTAATTACAAGCGGGACCGGGATAACCTCGCTGAATGCTTTTAGCATTAAATTCACCATATTTGTTAAAGTTTTTTAAATAAAATAAAAAATAATAAAAAAGTGACCGATTACATAATTAATTTACGCCGGTATTCACAAACATTACTATGAGGACGCACATGGTGACACACGAACTAATCACAGAGCTCTTTTCAACGCTGTGCGTTCGATTTGCTGCTTCACTTAAGCTAGCATCGTTTGTGACTACGGGCGTATGTATCCACAGCAAGAGTACGACCCTCTTTACCAGAAGCAAATAGGGGATTTGGCCTGGTCAGCTTTCATCATAAACTTCCTCATTTCTTACAGTCTCACCGAATTCTTCTTACAACAAGCCACTGCTGAGCTGAAGTCCGGGACTCTAAGACCTGAACAAGCGTTCCTGGACAAACTGAGGCCACTTGAGGGAAGAATACTACCGTTAGCCTCTGACTTCCTGCTAGCTGGGGTGGAACCGGTAAGTAACTGCTAAACTATTAAAACCCAACAATACCCGTGTAAAAGCATACATACAACATATACATCCATTCAAATGAAATACCCTTGACTTTTCACGCCACACAAAACAGAGAGATATAATAATACTACACTTCTCTCTTTTAAATATCTTCAATTTATGATTAACTCATGACATTCTACTCATCCCTTAATATCGAAGTCTTATAGACTTACAATTTCAAATTCCATATTAATTATGTACCTTGCCGAGCAGAGCAACCTTTGTATCGATTTCAATTTGGTTAGGACATTTCAAGCTTGAATCAACTTGATTTACGATAAGAATAATAAATGCATACTTCGGCGAGCACGGTAAGCCAGTCCTATCGAACCCTGTCAGGATATCCCTTAAAAGATCCCGGCTCATAAAGTTTTGACAACAAGATTAGGTATCTACTTGTACATTCCAATTAATTATAAGTAGTTTCCTATAATTTGACATAACTGCTTGGGATAAACAAAAAAAAATCGAGCGGGTTAAATCGATCTTATCGATTCGATTATTATTCGATTCTAAATCGATTTATCTTTTTAACCCATATTAAACCCAGAACTATTGAAATCTCAGATTTTTATGTAATTTGGCATACTGAGTTTCTTGCACTGCTTCTTCTCAGCACTGACCCATTTATTATCCTGAAGCAGAGGTAGGGTTAATACTGGGACGTGTAAAAGTGCTTTTGAAAAGTCTACTTGCATAAATAAATTAGTTTTATGACTTTTACTTATTTACAGTTTCTTTTAAAGGCATCGCAAGAAAACTTGGACCATTTGGTCGTTTTCGTGCCTCTGGGCATACCTATACGGGCAATCTCGAATCCACAACTCAGCCAAACTACCAACTTCAATTGGGTATGTAATAGAAATGTAGTCTTTCACACAACCTAATTGAAGTTGGTGGAAAATTTTATCCCTAGAGAACAGTTTGACGTTTTTCCTCTGACCCTTCCAAATTGGGAGCAAAGTGTATCCAACCTGAAGAGTACCCAACCATTTTGTTGGTGACAATTCCTTTCCTTCTCTTATTAAATGTCAGATAGCTTCTCAAAAATTTTGACAGCTCCTTTTTTTTTTTTTTTTTTATCTTTATTGTTTATAGGGGGTTTTGTCAAAGTGCCTATGTCACCCCCGTAATCACCTTTTTAGAATCTATTACAATAATTATGGTTATGTGCCTAATTCAACTATTTCTTCCACATAGTGAAGTTAACAATTTGCATAATTTTCGGGCTTCCTCGCTTAAAGGTACAGCTAGGATAGGTACTGTAGAAACCTCATTAATTGCTCCTAATTAATGGTAAGTACCCAGTGTAAAATATATTTTTGTTTCCAGCTGGTCCACTCAGCCCTCAGCATGCTATACCAGCTGTCCCTCCACGCGGCACAACAACAAAGAGCCCACGACCAGGTCGCCTGGGCCAAGGAATCTACTGACGCAGGGTTGGAGGCACCAGAATTACCGTATATAGCGGCCTGTGCGAAGGAAGCGTTGAGGATCCATCCAGCTACTGGAGGAGTGGTCAGGAGAAGCAGAGAGGAGCTGGCTGTAGGAGGATTTGAAGTACCAGCTGGGGTGAGTCTGTTGAAATTTGTTTGAATTTCAGAGGAGATTCAGTGGTTTTAGGGTCGCACAGGGTGAAGGAGACATTGAGAACCAATTAGGATACCAGAGATTCAGATGTTGCATAAAAAGCTGGTTCTTGGAGTACTTATTGGAAGTTCCTGCTAGGATGATAGTTGCTTGGAGAGTGGCTGGTTTTTTATTAAAACATTGAAGACTTATTTCTAAAACTTCTATTGAATAAATCTACGGTTTGGTTTACGTTAATGTGTAAATAGTAATGTACCTTTCAAGTACAGGTACCTACCTTGAGCTTCACGTAAAAACATAAGTATAGATATAAAAGTAGCTTATTAGTATAGATTAGAACACAGGCAGAATTGCTATATATTAAAGATAGAAAAAGAATTTAACAAATCCTCTCTTTCACAGGTGGACATAGTCCTAGCACACGGCGTGACCAGTAAATCCGAGAAGCAATGGGGCCGCTCCAAAGCCTTCATCCCAGAAAGATGGTGCAACGAGGGTTGGGAGCCTTTAAAGGCTTCCAGGGCTCATCCCCTAGCCTCTATGCCTTTTGGGGACGCCTGTCCTGCAACAGGGGTAGTAGGGAAGATGCTGACATCCCTTGCCACGAGGGTGCTAGACAAATACAGACTGGAATGGCATGGGCCTATGCCCAATATTACTACCACAGGAGTCAATAAGCTACAACCACCGTATTACTTCGTCCTACAGAATGCTGCTTGAATTGAATTTTGGGTGATTCTGAAAAAATGTATTTATATTTTTTGGACTTAAGTATGGCTTTATACGAGTACTTACAGTAGTACTAGTTCGAACATGAAAACTTAGGCTGGGTTGCACCATCTTACTTTAACTTTGACAAACGTCAAACGACGTCTGTCAAAATCCATACAAAAAATCACATCGGTTATCGTTATAGTTACGGTCAAAGTTAGGTGGTGCAACTGAGCCTTAGTGTAAGATATATTTTGGCTAATGAAATTGTAATCTGTGGTAATTATTTTAGGGAGACTATTAAAAGAAACTAATTTTAAAAAACATCTAAATAAATAATCTTCTATGTATCCGCCTAGAATTATTTGTTGTAGAATTAAGATTATAATTAATCGAATTAAATATTATTGATAGAAATTATTTTAAATTAATATCATGTTCCTTATTAAAAATAAATGCTAATTTTATTGTACTGTTTTTTGCACATTACAATAATTAAATAATTGTGATTAAATTAATTGGTTTATTATTGTTACTATCCTTATTCACCCAACCATGATAAATAAATTAAACTACACTGACAGAATTCGTTTCTTTGAATGATAAAAAATCATCATCATCATCATCATCATTTCAGCCATAGGACGTCCACTGCTGAACATAGGCCTCCCCCAATGCTTTCCATGTTGATCGATTGGCAGCGGTCTGCGTCCAGCGCTTCCCTGCTACCTTTACGATAAAAAATATTACAAGTAAAAGTAAAAGCATAAGGAATAATTTTGATGTTGTTTTGATTTATTTAAAAAAAATTGTACAAACATCGACATGCTAGATTCCAATATCAACAAATATCTAGGAAATGCCAAAGAAACACGTATATTGCATTATTTACAGCCATTAATCAGAAGCCGCCACCTCGCCGTGATCAATCTCATTTAGTGACAGACGGTGTACATTGTTCGCTTGCACGCCGGGATCGGGTACTAAGCAAGCTTTTTGTTACTTAACATCACTAAAGTAGAAATAAACATTATCGGCTAGAAAAAATATCTTTATAGAGTACACCAGTACTTTTTTTTTGCCTCTACATTATTAACTGAGTAGCATGCCTTACGAATTATTAAAATTGTTAATAAATAAACTGATCTGTAGGTAGGTAGAGACGACATCCCATCAAGTGTAGACGTTCGTCCTTTCTAAAGTTATAGTAGACCTATCAGAAAATTAAATAAAGTTTTGACTATAAATATACATTATTTATATTGTGTAATCATAATACAATCAACATCAAATAAATCGCACCTTCCGCGACGCGAACTTTAAAGATTTTCTTCTGACACAATCATAGTGCCCCAACAATATTGGTGTTATTTGAAAGCCCAATAAATATCCTTAAAGAAAAACACATTTAATTCCTTAATAAATGATTGACGTATACCATAAATGTGACTTGAAAAGAGACCTCACTTTGGGCTCACCTCTGGGATCAATTAGACCAATTTTTATGGTTATAAAACCAAATAATGATCTCACGTGGCCTCTTTAACAGATGGATAGCGATTAATCCCAACTTAACAATTTTGTAGCCATAAATTTGGCTTAAACGTAACTACCTATTTTTTTGAAGAAGTGACTGGATCTTTCTAAAGACACATTTTTGGGGTAAAAAACTAAAACAAAATGAAGTAAGTGAAAAACGAAATGAAGTTTAGAACTAGGCTATTAAATGGTGCCAATATTGGTGGGAAGTGGGGATGCATACGTTTGAAAGTGCTTGTCGCGGTAGGTGCGATTTATTTGACGTCGAGTGTATTTATATCGTGTAGGTAACTATAATAGTTACGCATGTAAGTCATCATACTGTATCTCTCTCTTCATACTTCGCACTTACTGAAAACGCAAATCAATATATTTCTATCGTGTACTGAATCATAATAGTTACGTATGTAAGTCATCATTCTGTATCTCTCTGACGCCTCATACTTCGCACTGAAAACGCAAATTAATCAAGATTAACCCCAAAACAAAATTCCTTTTTGAAAGTCCCTTCTTCAGCGTAAAATACGCCGGAATAGGTCGAGACGTCGTGATTATGTTTTCCATTAAAATAATTGGGATGGAGGGAAATTTAAAAATTCCAAGCTTTTGGGTGTTTCATTTTATGTGAATTGTTTTATAAACGACGGCTTGCTTCTTTCTTAGTCAATCAAGTTGTGAAAAATAGATGATGAAGAGCATATTATTTTATAAAAGTTGAGCTGTCTCTATTTTTCGTTCCGAAAATTCTAAACACTACACCTAAGTTTATTTAAAATCTACCTATGCTTCTTTCTTAATTCTTACTATGCAAATGCTATTGATGACAAAAAAACAATAGATGACAATTCCTAGATTATTGCACTACTTTCGGTTTGTGAATTTAGTCGGCAGTTTCTGTACCTAATGGCTAATTTGTCAGTCAAAACTGTCTTAAAACCCGGTAGCTTAACATGGAATCAGTTAAGGGAGGGCCTAGATCGCACGGAATAGACGACGAAAAAGCTTCCTAATTTAACTTAGCGAATACGCTATTACAATTAATTCTTGAAATAGGTATAATACCTATCTAATTCAAACAAAACTAGCAAAAGTAATAACTGTGTAACAACTTAGGTATAACATCATACAATAAGTATAAGGTGACATATTTTGTTACTTGTTTTGAATTTTTGTAGAAGTATTTAACGCACATTTAACGCAACTACGGTTTTTTATATTCACACAGGACTTTTCCCTTAAAACGTCATCAGCATAACTCTACAACTTGGAGACATCTTTATGAGATTAATTTAATTATGTAAACTTAAATCTCTGATATAAATAAACCCTGAAAATACTTCTTGATAGCAACAAACCATCCATACCTTAAAAACATCTTTCAATAGTTTCACAAAGCCTTTACTTATTGGTTTTATTTTTCAAAATCAAAGTGACGCCCCAAGCTACAAGTCGTTGTTAATTTAACTTAATTGAATTCTATTGACTTGGGGAAACGTTTCGCGACTTATGAAGCAAATAAAAAACTGGACTGTCTTCTTTCGCAAACATTTAAATTGGGTATTATATTGAAAAGCCCTCTTCAAGAATCTCATTTGCCTGTAGGGTGACTTTGCACTAGAGAAGTCTCGGGCTTATTTAAAACACATTTAAAATGTAAGGTAACCTATTAAGCTAGTTTTCTCTGGGATAATGTCCCAGCCAAGACGAGGGCGAACTATTTTCTTCGAAGCCCTTAAGTTGCAACATTTTCCCTGTCTTACTGCTTACAGCATACCTTTGCGTTTGATTGAACTTTTAATGTAGAAACATAATATCCTACTAATATTATAAATGCGAAAGTTTGTATGGATGTCTGGATGTTAACATGTTTGTTACTCTTTCATGCAAAAAGTACCTACTGAACGGATTTTGATAAAACTTTACAGTATTTTTGTTTATAACCCAGAATAACGTAGGTTACAACTTATGACGATCTGTGACAAAATTGAATTCACGCGGGTGAAGCCGCGGGCAAAAGCTAGTGCAAAATATACCTTTTCTTTTGTAAAACTTTGTAGGGTTATCAATCAAATCTGAAAATGTTTTTCAGGTCTAATTTGAATGAACTGTCTGACCCAAAGCAAAAACCAAGCCGGTGCTGTGCAAAAATAACTAATTTATGAATATATTTCAAACAGAAACTGTACGATATATCCCGACTTTTTCTAATGCAATGGTGTCTCTACAGCAGCATTAAGCAAGTTAGCCAGTATTTACAAACCACTCGCGGCAGACATCAATTTCTCAACGTCACGATGTGTGTGTGCGGTTTGTATGAATATACATTACTTTTGGAACATTTTGATTTGGCTGTGTTTAATTTAATTTAGCCTCAGCCTGTGCTCGAATAAATTGTATGTATTTAAGAAGAGTCGTGTAAAGCTCGAGGAAAAGGAGCTGTTTGTTTTGATTTAATTTAATTTAGTACAGAGGCAATTTTCCAAAGCATTACACGTGTATGCCAACGTTAAACGCGTTTTACCGGTCCGATGGACGGATGACCTCATTATGCTTGAGGGGACGCAGGTTGATGTAGATCGTAAATTCGTAATTACTGAAAAGCAATGATGTAGACCTACGTTAATGATGGTATTAACTGTATGTAGTGATATGATACTATACTTTTCCTAAATTAAGTTAAGTTAAATTGTTTTTAATTACTTAAATGTTATTCTGAGCTTTGTTACGCCTTGTTTGAATAGTGTAATTGGTACTACCGTTCTATTCATGAATAAATAAAATAAAAATAAATAAAAATGATAACTATGATGTTTAACGTAGGTACTTTTTATTCATGGTCATTAGGTAAGTTACTTGTTCCTAGGGAGAGGTAGACTTGGTATTCTTAGTTTGGATCCGTCAGTCTATTCTATCGAGTAGATTAAACTTATGAATTTAATTATATTAAACAACTTCTTGACCTTTGAAAATACGTAATTGGTTTCAAGAGACTTTTTTTCACTTTTCAGTGTTGTAAGTACAAAATATTAGTTTACATAAATATGATAAATATCTATCTAAGTAAACAAACAACGTTTTATAATAACCTAACATTTTCACGCTCAAACATAATTTTATTTTTAAACGTTTTAGCCCCTCCGCTATCCAAAGACCGTTAAAAGCTTAACGTTCTTTAGTACAAATTGTCGTAATGAAATTCAACGAAACGAAATAAATGGAAACAACACAGGTGTGCATAGGGTTACCATGTAACCGGATAAATCTGCTTTTGAGCCGATTTCAGTGACTTAAACCGGATTTTGCTTGGATTTAATTCGTGATCAGTTTTTCAAGGAGCATGGGTAAAATCCTAATGTTAAATACTTTACAATAAATGTTACCTATATTATAATTTTCCTGCCAAGCAAATACTTAAAAACTATCGCGTGCGAAAAAAACTCTAGGTAAGTAGAAGTAAATTATTATTATGTGGGTGAATTTCAACAAGTGCATATTTTTGCCTAATTTTGGTGGAAATTGTTATTTGTGTATTTTTATTCTTTAATTATAGATCAAATTTATTGGAAACTTATACTGTTTCTAAAATGATTAAGACATTAAATTTTGTCCAGTAGTTTTTTAGATTTTCCTTACACCAAAATTAAGAGAACACCAAAATTTATATTAAAGCACCAAAATTAGAAAATATGCTGTCAGTCGGTCATATCTTAGTGCCAAGCTCAAGAAATGGTTTTAAATTTACCAGCACCGACTCCAAAAATATTAATCATGGTATATTGTCCTAATAAATAAATAACGACGTACTTATTTTCTACTTTTAAGTGATTGTTGGCGTCGGTTTTAATTTTTTTGTTAAAATTATTTTTTTTCATGCTTTTTAGTTGATTAGTCCTTGTTATTGTCACTGAAGAGGGACAGTACCTATGTTTAATGTGATTTAGACTATAATTTTCCATTTTGTAATGGAAAATTATAGTCTTAATCACAATCCAAGTGTAAATAATCTTCCTAGCAAAATACAGGCTCCCTACTTTAAATATCGGCAACTAAAAAGTATCAATGTATCATGTGTCAATGTATGTATCAACAAATGAGTATTGAGTAGTATCATCTAACTCCTAACTTATGTTGTTTGACCTTTCATCATCAGCTCATCTTAAATACCTGAAATAATACAACTGTATGTACATACCTACCTAAAATATTTAAAGAATTATCCTCCAACTCCTAAGCGTTAAGGAGTTTTACCTTCCATCATCACCTCATCAACATTAGATGATGACTACTTGAATAACTTTAGAAAACGTATTGCATTCCTACAAAATTTGAGGTTTACTCTCGATTTCCCTAGGATCCCATCATCAGATCCTGACTTGGTGACAATGGGACCACCACATAAGTGTACCCTATAGAACAGAAAAAGAATTTTGAAAATCGGTTCACAATTGACGGAGTTAAGTCGGTTAAAAATGCTTTGGTGCACCACCAAAAACACCAAAATTGACTCACCAAAATTAGATTCTCGTTGAAAAAGCTAAATTATATGAAATCTGTTTTAAATATAACAATAACATTTTAACACATGGTATGAAAACAGTTCCTTTACATTATACGAGGAATTCAACTAAAAAGAATAGCTTAGAAATCTTATACAAAAAGACACCAAAATTGCGGAATTGTTGTCCGTTTAAAAAAAAACAACACATTTACGTTTATGGCGGGAAGACGCAGAGGTCTTGCACCCGTCTGCCGTCACTGCTCGCGGGGGCGGTACTAAACCTAACGAATGATGGGAGTGTTTAAATCCTGTTTGATCTTTAAAGAAACTGACGAGCTATTTCATTATTGACACCAAAATCATAAATTTTTCGCGGACAAAACTTAAGGACGTGACTTAATCACAGTTATTTGGGAAACTTGCTTAATTTGGTAATCTTAGATAATAGATAGATTGTATAATCCAAAAATATACTTTTTCCCTAAGTTCTGTTTTGATCTTCAGCTAAAAAAATACATATTGTAAGAAATTAAGGATGTGGACACTGCACCAAAATTAGAAACGCTTAGTTCAATTATTTTTTGTCGAATTTGTAAAAGAAAATACTCATTAATAATGTTGTCCTCAAAATGGAACCTCTGTATATTTTCGTTTAAAAAAAAATCAAAGTTCTATGTCATAAAAAACATATGATTTTCAGCTACGCCGCTCAAAAAATGTGTTTGGGAAATTGACCCATGTAACGTTATATAATTTTAATTAGCTTTTTAGTAGGTACGTACACACTTGCGACTGAAATTCCAACTGAAATCGTGGTTACCCTCGACGTGAGGAATTTGTATTTGGCTGAAGCATGCTGAAGGGTGCCACGAAAAGAAGTCCTTTTAACTTTTTTGCGCAGTCAGTTACCTATTGCGGTACAATATTTAATATTAACATGACTTACTTTGTTACCTATTTGTGCTAAATTCCTACAGAGCTTTCGTCACCAATTTATTAAAAAAAATATTGACAAAAGCTTCTTTACGTAAAATAAGATTACTTTAGATAAGTTAATTAGGTAGGTACTTCAGATCACGGAAAAAATTTCTTTCGTGTCCTATAATAACAATTAGTATAGTAAAATTGTTATTATAATTGTTTATAATAATTATAATAAAATTGTTATTATAATTGTTTATAATAATTGTTGTTTTGTTATAATAGTTGTTTATAACAACAATTATAATAAAACTTGGCTGTCAGGAAGTGTGTGTATATTCGCCAAGACAGCCAAAAACGGGCTTTAAATCTCTTGGAAAAGAATGGCTCACTTTGTTCCATAGCCAGACTGATGGGCCACGTTACTCAAAGTCTGCAGTACAATAAGTATTGCTAACCTAGTTCTTTTGTGTAAGCCCCGATTTAGATCATTACCGCAACTTTTTCACGCGAAGTAATAGTCATTAGCTTATTCTGCTAAAAGCCTATGAATGCGCCCATAAGTTGGGTGGAAAGATAGGCGCTTAGCGATGTCTCAACAGTAACTAACTACTACGGTAGGATCACATCTTGTTTCATCCATAAACCTAGACCTAGAGGTTAAAATGGTTTCACTTCTTAAATAAGGTATCTCGGACACTTAAAAATAGTCTGGCAATAGACCATGTGAGAAAATAAAGAAAAACTTTATTGTCATAAATACTGAGACGAACTTTGTAAAAATAATCATAAGTACGATACGAGCTACATACCGTATCAAAAAGGCGCCCTAAAGGGTTAGTTAGGTCCATACTTTTTTAAGCACAAGCCTGATTTTCAAGAAGGTTTCTACTTATGACTACAAGGTTACTTTCATAGTTATGGTGGCCCGGTAGCATAGAATAATAAATGAGTATGGTAGTAGCGAGAAAAAGAATAAGGTGTTTCATTTCTTTGTATTAGAATGACGTGTACAGAGAGCCTACCGTACTATTTTCAATTGCGGTGTGTCCTGAAGAAAGGATTCGTCACAATGGTGGCTAATGCCTCCCATCAAGATAGTTTTATCCCGATACTGTCGCTGGAGTCGTTAGGACCCACCGACAAGTGGGACATTCCCTTTGGAGTTAGTATTTTTAGGATTCCACAGGCAAATTCTTTTGAGGGTACAACATTTGTATTAACGGAATCCCAATAATACTTTCTCGGAAAATTACTGCTCCTGTCTTTCCCCAACAATACCTATAATCCGGCGAGAGTGAATAGGCACTTACAGGGCAGATTGTAGACTGCATCTCACTTAACACCAGGTGCCATTGCGATTATAATACCCGCCTTGTTACGCATAAAAAAATGTATTTAATTGATTATATTGAGTGATGAAAATGTAAATCAAATTAATTAATACCCTAATACATCTTAGGAAACACGAGTACCTTCAATGACGACCGCTGTACAACAAAATAGAGGGCTTTTGTTACAAGATTCACCTTGAGCTTTTCTGTCTAAAAAATCAAGTAACTATAACTTAATTCCTTCTTTTAATAAGGTTAGTAACTATTGAGCAAACTTCCGAAACTCAGAATCAAGTAACACGATTAACAAGCATCCCTAACTTTAATTTACTGATATAAACTTGCAATTGTTCCGTAGAATGTTTTATAAAAAATCTAACAAGTTTTATTGATGAAAATCATAGTTAGAAACTTGGGAACCCCAAACTATCTGAAAGCAAAATTATGCTCGCTACGGCAGCTGGCTAAAACTTAATTAATTACCAATCTATAATTCAGGCAGGCTTTTAACTTAGCAAAGTCTTAATTACTTGACCTATAAAAGACTATAATTTTATGTAGGCAGTAAGTATAATGTATTGTTCTTCAACTTTATGAGATCCAATCAGAAATATCTAACGTAACCCGACGGATTAGCAACTGATGGCCGATGGGGCAGCAAGGTTCTGGAGTGGAGGCCACCCAGGTACCGGAAAACGCAGCGTGTGACGTCTATCCACAAGATGGACCGAGACTTCATAAAGGTAACAGGAAGGCGCTGGATGCAGGCCGCTAGCAAACGGGCGATGTGGAAATCATTGGGTGAAGAGGCCTATGCAGCAGCATGCATATGATGATGTTCTTCAACTGTCAGCAAGGTTTAAGTTATAAAGTCTTATATCGCTACTTCTAAAATTGAGGACTCCTACAATAGATTATAGCAGCGGTTCCCGAAAGGTGGTCCGCGGAACCCTGGTGTTGGGGACGACTCGCCGAGAAGGAGGAAATCGGCGAAATAGTGGCGCGAACGAATGCGTACACCGTTGCGCGTAAACTGTAAATGTGTATGTTTTGTATGTTAATTATTGAATATTTAAGGTTTTAACATGTATTTGATGGTCTCTGTAATAATATTAAATAGCTTGATATATAATTTATGGAAATAATAACCGTTTATGTAAGTTACATAAGTAAAGATGGTAAATGATGAATAATTCTTTATAGAAGATGTAATTTATTAAGGACTAAGTTAAATCGTAATATATAAGGAAAGACGAAACCTATGTACTACTTTTTACATGAAAATAATAAAGAGGACACATATTAATTAAGGAAAACAGATAATTAAGAATAAGAAGATAGGGAATCGCTTAGGAGTGAGCGAGATAGGCATGTGAGCGCTCACGGACGCGTCTGTCTGAGAGGGAGGGTTTGAAAGAGAGATAGCCTACATTCGGGCATGGCGATTGGTGTAGATTATGGGCGATTGCCGCGACTAAACCCTCGCTCTCAGACAAGACATAAGAAGCGCGCCTCGAGCCCAAAAAGTCAGTTCAGTTCCTGAGTTAGTTCGTGAGTTAGTTCGTCAGTTCGTGAATCCAGTCAGTCCAGTGCAGAGAAATCGGAATAAGTGCGAGTCGAGCTAAGCTCCTCCTAAACGCGACGCGGTTGCCCTATTCGAACGGGCAAAGTGTAGTGTAGTTCTAGACTTAAGGACAGGACCTACATAGTGTTAAGTGAAGATTTGTGAATTTGTGAAGTGATTAAAGAAGCTATACAGTCCATTGCGTTTTTATTTATCAAGAACTATCGATGAACGGTTGGCGGTTCGAGCTCCGCCGATCAGACCCAGTGCACGCACCGACACACCGAGCGGCTACTTCAGATCCCAACAGTGGGCGGTCGTGCACTCCTGGGGTTCCGTGGAAAGGCCGCAAGGGTTCCGTCCGACTTGTTTACGCACAAGGGAGGGGCAGGGCGTGCGGGCGGAGTAGTACGGGGGTTCCGCTAGGAAAAGTATAATCAATTAGGGTTCCTTGGCAAAAAAAAATTGGGAGACCCTGGATTATAGAGCTCTTAAAAATGGTCACCTCTCCATTCACTGAACGCTCTAATACTATCTACTTGACCGTCACGTCCGCAACTAAACTTATTTGGCTCATCAGCCCAGTAAATACGATTTTCTACGTCCTTGCCTGAATTTTTAACGTCTCGAATTCCTAAGTTAATTAAAACAGGCTGAATGAAGACAAAGCCTTTGAAGGGTTCCGAATTAAATGTAAAAGAATTAGAGCTTTGATCCCAATTGTTGGCGTCGTGTTTGACTCTTGGACGGGGAAGTGGGAAATTGAAAACGGTTTGAAACGGACGTTTTTCTTTAACAACCAACTACTAGAATTAAATTTTGAGTTTTAAAGCTTTAAAATTGGATCAGTTATTTAGGAATAATATTATATTTTTATAGATTTGTCAAAAAACGAGTACCTACCTATTAATATTCCTCAGATAAATAGGTAGTGTTTCCACGGCTAGGCGGCACTATTGAAAGGTAAGTGTAGACAGTCAACAGCACTGATCCTTTAGATTTTTTGTTGAAAAATAGCACTAATTACAACTGGATTAGATACCCCAGTGTAGGTATCTAGACCTGCTGTCGTCTGTAGTACCTATGTGGTATGGCACTACCTACTACTTACTAAAGTCCCTTGTCTCTCGACAATCACGTAATTTTAGAGATTCTGTCTTCGAAACAAAGTTACGACTGTACCTACCTTTAAATTGTCGCGAATTGCTACCATTTCTCTGAACAACGGCGAAAATGTAAGTAATGAGTGTTTTGTGAGACGCCCCTAAACAGGCCCAATAGCTTTGGAAGTAATTGGCTTCTCGCTCATCGTTGTTACGAGAGAATCTACACCTGCTATTCTGCGTTGGAGCACCAGGGTCTTTTTTTTTCAAATATTTGAAAGTGACTTATAAACATGCAAGAAATATTTGAAAAAATAACTGCAGTATGACCAGACTATGAGGCTTAAGTAGGTACTTATGTAACAGTCTAGCTAGTGTAAAGCCTTCGATCGTTTCAGCCGAAAGACGTCCACTGCTGGACAAAGACCTCCCCCAAGGATTTCCACAAAGAGGCGTAAAGCCTTAACTTAGGTTTATTAAAGACACATAACATGGCGATGGTCCAAAGATCTCCAAAACATTGTTGGCAATGGCTGAATGAAAAAAGGAACATCGTAATTTTTTTGCCCAACTTCTAACCGCAGATTGCGCCTGCCTAGCTAATGATAATGAACAACCTCATTGTACTAAAGAACGGATTTGAGCCATTTTCAAATTGACACGATCAAGAATCGAACCTGGGGGTCCCCTGTGAATCGCACCGTGTTACTGTTACTTCACCACCTGGCTACAAACGCAACACCTGTCTTTCTATATTTCAAACGAAGAGCCGCTTTTAAGGAAAAAGCCATAACAATAATATCCCGCGTCTTAAACAAAACGGTTCCCATCCTTTTTCCCATTTAAATAATATCATAATTTGTACGCAACGGTCTTTTAACACCCCGGAATTGCTCGTTAAGTAATACAGGTTAATGAGGGTCTCGCATTATGTGCCCCTACATTGTTAACGGCTGCAGTGAAATTTTCATCATCATGTTACTTAGCTACGTAGCCATGTTTACGATATTAAGCTCTTGTAAGGAAAACTGTTGGAAAGTGTAATCCTAAACAAATTATGGTGTGGGAGGAAAAGTAGAAGAAAAGTTTGGTTTTGTAAAGCCTACGATTAGAAACGATTGAAGACGCTAAGTGGAGATTATAAGAGGGATGAAACATTAACAACTTTATGTGATACTTATTTGTATCAAAATGATATTATCATTACTGGGAGCTTGTTAGTCTTTAAAACAATACAACATGAAATAAAATAAGTAATTGCATACCAGCTATAATTTAAGAAAAGTGTGATTCTATAGACATTTTTAAAGGTCAAAAATAAAGTCTCTGGCTGCTTTTTCATAATGATTACCCGGGGTTGCCTTTTGAGAATAAAATAACCTTAAGTTACCTACTTACTCCTGAAAATGTACGATTATACAAAATAGACTAATCCGAAAGAAAGATTCATAATGAGTAAGTATATAGAATAGAGGTAAACCTGAGGCACTGTAAATGTAATCCGGTTCAGCAGTTCCCTAGGGCGCCATCGAAGATATCGTTGGATCGTTCGCGAGAACTTCCAATAGAACAACACTGCAAGTTACTTGGTTAAGTACATATTCTTGTCTATACAATATACCCAAGTTGAGGCAAACAATATGCAGATGATGTTATTTACTGATAATATATTTTGCACATGTCTACGAAATTTACAAGTAGTACGTATCGCCTATTACCTATTTATTTATACTTATGCTTATATAACTGTAAAGTGGCGGACTTAATGCCAGGTGGCATTCTCTGCCACTCAACCACAGTATTATGTATTATGTGGTATCGCTTCCTAGTGATAAGAAAATTGTGCCGTTTCAATTTTATATTTCTATCTCTCTCCATACATGAAGAGGATCCGCCGACTGGCAGGTAGGTAAGACAGAAACGAAGTTAGGTACCTATTCTTTAGGATAAATCCACTGGGAAAGACCCTTGTGTTTCTGCCCCATTAAATTTGGCGTTAGGGACAGAAACTTTACATTACACCCAGTATAAAATTAAAAAGTCTGCCATAAACCTTTTGACTTTACCAAACCAAGTTGCCAAGTGCGCGTAAGTTTTACAAGTTTTTATCTTCATAAGCGTGACCTTTCAGGCGTCATGCATAAAATATCCTGAAGAAACTTCGTTTAAAATTGATTTGGCCTCCATGACGAAGCACCATCTCGAAGTTACAGTCGTAACCCAGAATTGGCTGGTTATAAAAAGGGCCGAGGTCTCGCGATTTCATCTCATAAACGGGTGGTTTTTGTAGCCCAATCCTCAGGGGTCATTTCAGGGCGGCTGTAAATAAGAACGATACAAGAAGGCCCTGATAAAACGACGCACAGCTTTTGGGGCCGAGATTGAATGCTTGTTTGAATTATTTTAGGGTGAGATGAATTTGTGGATGTAGTGGAAATTCAGTGAACTTCGACTTTAGGCTTCATCGTAATTTTTATTAGTTATTTTTGAAGAGGACGATCCTCCGAGAAGGTTGCCTATTACTCTCCAACTACACTCGGCATCAAATAAATCGCACCTCCCGCGACAAGCACTTATCAAACGTATGCATCCCCACTTCCCACCAACATTGGTACCATTTGAAAGCCTAGTTCTAAACTTTATTTCATTAAAGGAAAGGTTTTTACCCCAAAAATGTGTCTGTACAAGGATCTAGAGTCACTTCTTAAAAAAATAGGTAGTTACGCTATAGCCATTTTTATGACTAAAAACTGTTAAGTTGGGATTAATCGCTATCCATCTGTTAAAGAGGACACGTGAGATCTTTATTTGGTTTTATAACCATAAAAATTGGTCTAATTGATCCCAGAGGTGAGCCCAAAGTGAGGTCTATTTTCAAGTCACATTTATGGTATATGTTAATCATTTATTTAGAAATGAAATGTATTTTTCTTTAACGATATTTATTGGGCTTTCAAATAACACCAATATTGTTGGGGTACCATAATTGTGTCAGAAGAAAATCTTTAAAGTTCGCGTCGCGGAAGGTGCGGTTTATTTGATGTTGAGTGTAGATTCCTACGTGATGATACGTGAAGTGGGCACAACTTACTTATTATATAAGTATCAAAACATTTTTTACATAAATGCGTCGGGCCTTACGTTTCAGAACATGGGGAAACATTGCAGCAAGGATAGTTACATTTCAGTTCGTTTATTGGTTACTAGCTTTCCGCCCGCGGCTTCGCGCGCGTGGACTACATTAACTACAATTACATTTATTTTACGGAACCCTATTTTCCAAAATAAAATTTAGCCTATGTTACTCGTGGATAATGTAGCTTTCGAATGGTGGAAGAATTTTTAAAAACGGTCCAGTAGTTTTTGAGCCTATTCATTACAACCAAACAAACAAACAAACAAAGTTTTCCTCTTTATAATATTAGTGTAGATAAGTTGGAATCATTTTGTCTTCAAAAAGTTCTATTCTACCGGGTCTACTTACCTCCCTACTTACTGCGACTTGTAAAATATAGAAAACATACAGTTACAAATATTCTGGAATTTGTTCGAAGATTGCCGGCGATAAGGGCATTATAGGCCGACCTAACTGGGTTTACGAGATTGCGTTATCACAACAACAATGATCGAATCAGGCATGTAGGCCACTTCATTTCTGACACTTTCCTTTAGGCTCGTTTTATCTTTCTGGAAGCAATCGCCCGGCTTGTTCGGGTTCTGTCCGCTGTCCCCGAGGGAATCGTTTCGCGGTCACCCTCTTTGGGTTTCCCGAATGTTTTCGTCGCGATTTCTTATCAACACGCGCGGTGCGCATCCGAAGTCGTCGATCGATGGTATTTTCTATTTTGTTATTGAAATGGTTATAATAATAAAACTTACACAGCATAAAAATCGCGCTTTTTTGTGCACTCGTGGGCCGGATTATAAAGCAAGAATCACATAATTTACTCACCTAAATCCCGTTGCTCTTGCTCCCAAGTACTCGTACCATAATGATCTTTCGTTTTTTCATTGTTCGTTTCCCCGATTCTGAAATTAAGCAAATTGTGCTTTTATATTATGCTTACCACTCGGCAAAACGTCATCTGACAGGCTTTATCCCTTTGAAGGAACCAATAAAGTCTTATCTACCTAAAACAGGTGTAAAAATTCACCAGCAAGTCAAAATAAGAAACAGTATGTACTCACGGCTTTTCCCCTTATTTGCTTATACAGTGCTACGTGGGCCGTGTGAAATATTCCACGTAGCAAATTGTCGCCCCACGGGCCGCCTCCGATACCTTATTCATAGTTTGTTCTCACACGCCGAAAACCGGGCCCCTTTGAATTGGTTTACGAGGTGGCACACTGAACTTTTATTACATCAACGTGGAGCAATTTATGAACATAAATTTAAAAGCCATCTTTAATTTATGTGTGGGTAGCTGAATAAAAAATCTCTGAGACAGTAGTGACAGAATTAAATGTAACTTGTCAGTGTTGCCTACTCTAATAATATAATTATTGTTACTAGCTACAATAAAAAAAAGTATTATAAATTTTAATTTTATTTTAATATGAACACGTTAAAAGAGCGCCTCTGTACATACAAGAACATTTCAGTCAGAAAATTGCGCGTAAGGTTTCGTAACTTAGATATTTCTGGAACTTGAATCAAAAAACATTTTTAATAGGTATCGAGTTAATAATACACACAAGTGATTATAGCATGTATATTTTCATTTAATATAAAAAATTATAGATATCAACTATAATATTTACACATAAGTAAATGGCAAACAAGATCCAACATTGAAATAAGTAATAATAATGTATAAAAGTGCTATTTCCTCTGGTCTCGGTCGTCATAAGTCACATTTTATAATAATACTCTATAGCGAAGTAAATTATAATTAGAATTCTATTCACCTGGCGTACACAAGATACCCTTTCACAGGAGCTACAACGTTACAAAGTTTTTATCTAATTCCCTTTAAATTCCTTAAGTCAAGAAAATGTTTTGGGAAAAAGATAAACATAACACTATAGTTAAAGCAAGTTGAAACTGACGATAGTTGGAGAAGAATCAACCGCCTCAAGCTGTGGAGATAATAAGCTCTTTTTAACGGTTCCACAGCGTTTTACATAACCGGTTTAACTGTTTTTATTTTACAAGCACTTTAGTTTAAACATAAGTACTTGAAAGAATCTCTAAAATATATTAGCTGATGAGGCTATAAATTTTTGTGGGCGCTTTTAGCAGTGCTTTTGTTATGTTCGTAATCTACTACAAGAATCGTCAGTTTAAAATGCTTACACAACAGCCATAGCTAAGCAGATTTACTGTGTCTCAACTAACAATCTATAACTTAATTTTGGCCTCAAAGATGTTTTCTATTTCCCTTGCCAAGGATGCTATTTGACAACTTCAGTTAACTGAGATACTTTCATATTATAGAGACTGTAAACATGCGATTTTTAAAGCCCGCACTGCGATCACAAGTTTATTATCATTACACGGCGATAAAAAATAAAATGACAGGATGAAATGAACACAGCTGTAATGTCAAGCCAAAATGTCACCGAGGATCATTGAACTTGTAGAAATAAACTTCAGTGCAGATAATTTGAGGATGTTTTATGTTTCTGTAATATTGTTTCATAAATGTAACACTCTCTTTCCATGTCCTGCAATAGCTTTGGAAGGTACTATTTATACAGCGGAATACGGTATGTACCGTAGACTTATATTCCTTACTAGCTTTTGCCCGCGGCTTCACCCGCGTGAAATTTCGTTTGTCACAGATCGTCATAAATTATAGCCTATATGTTATTCTGGGTTATAAGCAATAATAGGTACTGTAAAGTTTCATCAAAATCCGTTCAGTAGTTTTTGCGTGAAAGAGTAACAAACATCCAGACATCCAAACTTTCGCATTTATAATATTAGTAGGATTCTCTCTGGCTAAGAAGACCGGCGCCTGCGCTGTATTGTCACAAGTGTAAGAACACTAAGAACTTCCCTTAGGCCTGGTTCAGACAATGATAATCGCGCGGTTGCTGGACAGTTCTTGTACATTTGCATCAAACCGTAACCGCAGTTACCGCCTCAGTGCCTCGCCAATGAGAATCATCCAGAAACCGGGCGGCTATCCCGCGTGACTGAACCAAGCATTATAGTTGGAACTCCCTGACACACTCACTCACTGCAAGGCGGTCAGGCGAGGAGCGATAGAGTGTAACTTCCACCCTATATGAGAGGTTTTCACAAGTACAGTTTAATAATTTTATAAAACCTTTTCTTTTTCTGATTCATCAAAGTGTTTTATGTATTTACTTAAATAAACCATTTTTAACAGTTAATGCAGCACAACAGATATAGAATATTAGTTGAGACAATTGTTTCACGACATTTATAACTTCAAATAAAAATGTTACCATATAGGATTCTCTTAGATAGAAATATACACTCTCTATCACAGACTAGAAACACAATATTTCAGAAGACATGGAAGCTTTGCCACTTCGAACTACGTGAACGGAACTGGTGACCTGACTCGACTACATACATACATAAATAAATATTAAACAACACAAATTAATTCTTTAAGCATTAATCATAATGTATTCTTATGAATAAATCAACTTAAATTAAAAAAATACGAAATTAAAAGATACAATTATGCAGGATGAAATTGATTGTCTGACTTTAATACAAACTAATATGCTACAGATTGTTTTAAAACTACCTGAATTAAGGAGTTCTTCAAAGACAATTAATAGTCATCTAGAGAAAACAAAAATAATCAAGTCTTGTGTTTTAATACTTTATAACGTACCCAGTTTATCTGAAGGCTTAAAATAATCCCACCCCTTTTGGAAAATCAACTTACAAATATCCGAAAATGAGGTTGGGTCAGACACATGCAATTTCACCCTAAAAGCAAGCTACCATCAGTTCTTACTTTCGTTCCAAGTGAGGTCAGCTGTACCGTACAAAGTGCCAAGTTATAAAATCTTTGTAATCATTGTCACTCTCAGATCTATGATGTTTCAACTAAATCTTGAATTCCGATTGCACATTATACGTCCGTAACCTGCCATCTATTACTTAAGACGCAAATAACATCTTTATGTACTTAACCGACTTATAAAAAAAGAGGCCGTTACAATATAACATAAGTAAATTAAATGCGGTACCTACAGAGAGATTGTACAGTTGTTTATACTTACAAAACCGCGCGTCGATGCCGATACAAAACGTATTGATATGTACAAGAGATTACACTAAGCTAGTAACTACATTACCCTTACGCTCTACTCTATAATACATTACAAATATGGTAGGTACTCCTGTCTTTTTACACAATCGCAATGACACTCTAAATTTTAGAGCATACCCTTATAATACAACGAGCGCTTCACATATTATTGCCACCGAGAAATTAAGTAGTTTACACTATGAATCACGCGATTATCCATTAAAAAGACAACTTAATTAAGGCTGTCAATGAGACGTATATTTAAATAAAGCTTTCCGATCTGTTGGTATTCTTACGATTTTATTATTCCTCAAGGAATATTATTTACTAGCCAATATTTGTCCAATATTCAATATTTGGGACCAATTGTGCCGTACCTCAATCTTACAGGCTCCCGCAAATAAAGTTACTTTCTTCGACATACATAACATGACAGTAAACGTTTCACTGCAACCTCATTCCAAACCAGACAAAACAACACAAAATATAATATTATTTATTTATGAGGTTTTTATTTCTTGACATTATGGAAAGACGGTGTATAGTCTGGTCTGTGAGCACGTAGAATTTCGTCCAATGACCCCAAACTACCTATCGTAGTTCGTATCGTAATTATGTTGCTGTCGCGCTCGCACACTCACTGCGGGCGCCTGTCGCACAGTCGCGACAGCAATATAATTGCACGCGAGCGATAAGGATAGGTAGCTTGGGGTCATTGGACAAAATTATACGTGCTCACGGACCGGGCTTTAGTGAAAATTAATTACAACAAAATTATAATTGAAAACATGACATTATACTCCATTTTATTGAGTCAATGTAAATGCACTCATCGCTGCCCATACAAAAGCTTACCTACCAACATGAGGCTCAAACAAATTGAGGTAACAATCATTGGACGTCTACTATTTACAATTAACAATAGTCATTCAAGCAGAGAATATGTGATCGTCTACCTAGCAACAATAAAATAAAGGCTAAGATACATTTCACTACTCGTTCTAACCACATATAACAGGAAACTTAGGTATATCATCGATAACTATTCTCTACTCAAATGGAAGATTCAATTAGTGTAGTATTTTAAAAAACTATTATTTTATGTAACTGGATCACAATGAGTTTTTAATATATCATGCAAGTAGGTTTTTACTTGCTCAATACATTAAATGCAAAATGTGCATGTTCTAATTTTCAAGTGTGTGAGAGATGGTATTATTAAAAAAAACAGTTAGTTCTAACATCGCCTGGTGTTTACAACCTTTCTTCGGAAGACTTACTTTGGATTTTCAATATCTTTATTACAAACATATTTTTAGAACATTTCCCACCCACATCGCTCGCAAGTTGAAATGGAAAATTTGACGTGTGCTTTTAATAAAACAATGATGAGGTCAGATTTGCTAAGACATATCTAGATGGAATACTACATACAGATTTTGACATCAACATCTGCTCAATTACCATAAGTTTAAACTTGTCAGTCACTGGTACTGCAAAAAAAGACTACAACACTGCTATTTTAACATATTTGACAACTGTGACATTTGGACGTTACCTGTCAGTTATATTCACAGTGTGTTCCACGTCCAGGTGTCCGTTCACATTCACTTTCACTTTCACAGTGCACTCACTGTCCAAGGTCACTGTATCCCTGTCAGTCGGACGAGTCGGCTCGGCCGCGGGCCATGGATCAGTCCAGCTGTTGGACTTGAACCACGGACGTTGGTGGAGGGATGGATATCTCGTACTTGATGAGGCCCGTTCCTCTACCCGTTGATAGGACCAGCCCACCGACTTCTTTCACATCGCCGCTGTAGGGAATAATGGAAATGATAGTTGATTAGAAAAATTAAGTAAAGCAACCGAAAGTGCAAAATCGCTAAACTAAGTTGCATTGGGCAGGGCCACAGAGCTGGTAGAATGGATAGCCGTTAGCAGACACGTACTAAAGTGGCGAGCACGCGGATGACGTATAATGAAGATTGGGCACTAGGAATCCTTGGGGAAACCTTTGTTCAGCAGAACAGTTGATGGAAGCTAATTGAATTTCTGAGCTAGAAAAAAAGTGTCATATTTGGTTAGGGTT
Organism: Ostrinia nubilalis; assembly: GCF_963855985.1. Lineage (NCBI taxonomy): Eukaryota > Metazoa > Arthropoda > Insecta > Lepidoptera > Crambidae > Ostrinia > Ostrinia nubilalis. The sequence goes on along the minus strand of NC_087097.1, from coordinate 3,933,789 downwards.
GACTATACAGGGACTATTCCAATATGAACCTTATATCTATTACAGTCACAGACGATACTCAAGCCTGGTTTCCATCAAAGCGGAGATGAGAGATGTGCAGCGAAGCTGGCAGGTTATTTCCACGAAAGCAGAGCAGAGACGAGACAAAATGTGAGCTGTGGAAACCGGGCACACAAGAGAAGCGCGCGATTTCTATTGATGTTTGACAAACATTCCTCGCAACGCACACAGGAAAATCCACGTCTTATGCCATTGTAATAAGGACCTTATGTCGCTACAATCTAGGGCTATACTCACGCGGCGTGTATCGCGCGCTTGGCGTGCAAGTGCGGCGCGGACTTGGCGTCACGAATGATGTGCAGCTGTGAACCGGCTACCAAGCGTCGTGCGCCGACGCCACTTAGTGACCCCACCACTATCTGGTTACCGATCACTTGGCCTGACCGGTTCGTTACCTGAAGAAGATGATTTGAACATTATTCTTTATTCATTTGAGGCGAAAATACCTTTCTGGACTGCGATTTTTGAGTGAGTGATAATGTACCTAACGATACGGTTCAAATTGCAACGTAGGCTGCTGCTTCGGTATTCCTAAGCATGCCGTAGCTTGTCAAAATATTAACATCGCAAATTCAACCGTAGCGTTAAAACTTTAATGTTCACCCAAAAATCTCATGCCATTCTGTTCCGATAGTGTGCGCAGTACCTAACAGTGTATGCGGACTGCCGAATGGAGTCATACATCATACTGGAGAAACTAGCAACTAATGTTAACGCTAAATTTTTTATGTCTACAAATTATCTAAATTTCAAACTTTTGAAAACACCTGACATACCCATTATTAATCTTATAAATAAAAACACGTATACTCTCGCAGTTTCTACTACCTGTACTGTTTAACTGTTCTACATGACAGATAACGCAATAGATTATGCGATGTTACAGAGTTACGAGACTATTTATAGACATATACATTTTGAAGTGTTCCCTCACCACTTGTATATGCGCTGGTTGATTGTGGTCCTGTTCTATGTCCAAGTTCGTCTGGTGCTGCTGATGCTGCTGCTGTTGTTGTTGCTGCACTTGTTGTTGGACTTGTTGCTGCACTTGTTGCGCGGCCTGTTGTGCTGCCTGTTGTTGAGCTTGTTGTTGCTGCTGCTGCTGCTGTTGTTGTTGCTGCTGCTGTTGTTGCTGCTGCTGCTGCTGCTGTTGTTGTTGCGTCGCTTGTTGTTGTGCCTGAGACTGGGTAAGAGATAATAACGTTTTTATTGATTTAGAATATAATCAATCATGTTTTTAACTATTCTCTCTATTTGAAAGATACGTAACGTATAGATCGTTTCATCCACGAAGACGCGCCTCACCATTCTTCCGCTAATGTTTGAGTGTTATCGGTACACGCTAAATTATCCATAAGTGCACACGCACACTACAATAATGACGCTGGGATTGTTCGGATCGAACTCCCCGTACCCCGCGCTTCCCTCGACCAAAAATTGGTGGGGCGGGTCTTCGTCGATGAAACCATCTATAATTGCAACAAATATGAAGGAATATTAAATCTGGGGGAGTTTCTAGGTTGACTGGCTCGCTACAGGAAGGGAATTTTTGGGACTTACTTGGCCAATGCTTACTAGCAAAGTCCTGGGTTTTGAGATTACTCGACCGGGGCTTACATCCAATAACTTCAGTAGGTCTTGCTGCACTCACAACACAATTCCCAGCATACTTCTTTAACATAGCGGATTTTTACTCTGTTATTGCGGTTTTTCACTCGCACACGTGCCATTGAACTCGACTGGTATAGGTAGTTCTCGCGTCGGCTCTCTCGTGGCGTGACAGAGTTTTAGGTTGGTCAAAGGGTTAGGAATAGGGAAAAGGGATGCGTAGCCAGTATTAACAAAATATTTTAAAAAAAAATGCAGAATTAGTGTGGCCGTTCTGAAATTTTGCGCTGAAAAAATAAAAGGTCAATAATATCTATTTAAAAGTTTACAGCGCTTTGCTATCTTGGCCTTAAAGGTTCGGCCAAATCGTGTGCAGCATGCATGCGCGATGGCGATGGCGATTAGATGTTGTGAATGAATTTGTAGCGATAAGTCCTGTCATTGGTCGCGGCGATCTATGCACGCGCTATCGCTGACGCGAAGTGCACGCATTGGTTTGGCCCACAGATCACAGAAACTAAAGGGAGATGTGAAAAGGGGGCGGGGCTGGTGTCGCAATAATATGCCCAAAAACGGAACACATTGCTCGCGACAGCAATGATGGCAGCAGCGACGTCATAACGTAAACAGTGTACATTACTTGCGTAGTACTAAAGATTATTCGACTGTTGAGTACTGATACCGCAGTGAATAATGAGTATGAGCCCATATATTACGATTACTTTGTGTGTGAATTTCTAATGCGACACTGTTTCGAACTCGGCGCATTAGTTGGGTTCTCTCTAGATCTCTATGGTATGGTCGAAGTTTAACTGTAGGGGGTGATAAAGAGAATGATGATGATGGTGATGGTGATGAGACTTACCGCGCGGGGGGGTAAGTCCATGTGCTGTCGCTGATGCAGCATGAGGTGGTTCTTCTGGAAGAACGCCTTCCCGCAGTGCCCGCAAACGTGCGTCCGCAGCGTGCAGCTGCCTTCCGGGTGTCTACGGGAAGAACAAACATATTTTTTCTACTTTTCTACCTACTTTAACCATTACTACACGTCACTTATCACGCGGCGTGGGACGTCCACCCACAAAGTGAACCGACATCATAAAGCTAGCAGGAAGGCGCTGGACGCAGGCCGCTACCAACCGGGCAACATGGAAAGCATTGGGGGAGGCCTATGTTTAGCAGTGGACGTCCTATGGCTGAGATGATGATGATGATGACACGTCACTTAGCGAACTACTTCCATGGAAATGACAAAGCTTGGAATCTTATTAAAGCAACAAAAACACTGAGGCAGTAAGCGGCCCGGTAGCGGGCCTGAGAGACACAGATTGAGGAAAACTCGAAAAAATCAAGGACCGAGAGCGTTTCGGATTCGTAACTGCCTCAGTGTATTTTGTACTTTCGGAACGAGATGATTCGGCAGAAGAACAATGGATTAGTCTAAAAACATCAAGAAGCCCTGCCATTTCTATCAGAGAATCGAAAGGTAATAACTTTAAAAGTAGACCATAGTGGAGACATGGGAAAATATTAAGTTTTTTTTTTAATTATGACGTGTTAAAAAGGTCTAGGAAATAACTTACCTTCTCTGATGCGCTAATAAGCCGTGTTTAGCCGCGAAACCTTTACCGCAGTCGACGCAGAAGTGAATCTTTGGCCGGGGTGCGGCTACGTGGTGATTCTGGAAAAACAATCAAAATCAATGACCACTCATGACATAAGGTTCAGCCAAACCAACGCGATCACAGCGATGGCGATCAATGCATTTAAGTCTGATCACCATCGCTGCACGTCGGCTGATCGCATGTGATCGCGTTGGTTTGGCTGAACCTTAAGACACTACTTATCAAAGCCCATACGAGAGAAGATAGTTGTAGAACTTACCGTAGCTATTACTTGCGTATGTACAACATTACTGGGATTGGAAGATATTATTTGAATAGGTTGAGCTGAAACAATAAAATCACATCATTTTTATGACTATTCCATGATAGTAGGCTAAATAAAAACTAAATTACTAGTAAAACGGTGGGACTATAAAAACAAACAATCAATATACATAGTTTCAAGCTATTTCATGATGATATGATAGGTAGCGACATTAAGGTCAACAAAAATAGCCCAAAGAATACCCCGCAAGATTCAGAAACATTTATACTTATTATTAAGTTATCTGTGGAGTAGTATCACAGACAACTTAATATTACTATTGGCAACTATTGAAAATGTCAACTATTGAAAATCATAAAGGTAGCAGCAGGAAGGCTCTATATGCAGGCCGCCACCAATCGAGCATTGTGGAAATCATCAGGGGAGGCCTATTTATTAATTTATTTATTTTAAGGACAATCAACAAAGCATACACCTTATCTAAACCCCGGTCCGTGAGCACTTAGAATTTTGTCCAATGACCCCTAGCTACCCATCCTTATCGCTCGCGCGTAATTATATTGCTGTCGCGACTGTGCGACTGGCACCCGCAGTGAGTGTGGGAGCGCGATAGCAACATAATTACGCGCGAGCGATAAGGATAGGTAGCTTGGGGTAATTGGACAAAATTCTACGTGCTCACGGACCAGACTTTAGTATAATGACCTTGATAAATTAAACAAGTCATGCAATACAGCTTTAAATTTACGAGGTGAATATGATATCGAATCGATGCTCCAGAAGATGAACGTGACAGGCGGCTAAACTGTCATTGGATTCTATTAAATGTTGAAAAATAGCCTAAGTTAGTCCTAAACTGTTTTGCACGGAAAGCCAATGAGGGCTATCGTTTTAGCGCTCACCAGTTAGCGCCACTGTAGAGTAAGGTCCTGTCACTTGCTAGTAGCGAAGACAGTGGCACCAACTTGTGAGCGCTAAAGTGGTAGGAGGACTATCGCATTTGCACTCATCAAGATGGCGCCACTGTAGAGTAAGGTCCTGTCAATCGCCAGGGGTGCCAACTGTTAAGTATAAAAACGATAGCCCTCATTATATCTAGACGGTCTAGGCAGTTTGTATGGAGTGTTAAAATTAACTTGTTCAGCAGTGGACGTCCTATGGCTGAAATGATGATGATGATTGAAATAAGAACTTACTCTGCGTAGCCTGCTGCGCCGCGGCGACCAGGCCGGGCTGAAGCGCGGCCGTCAGCGCGCACAGATCTGTCACGCACGTGCGGTCGCCCGCGTGCAAGCGAACGTGAAGCGATAGCGCCTCCTGGGTGGAACGATCGTGATTACAATGGTACCTATAGTCTGGTCTGCGAGCACGTAGAATTTTGTCCAATGACCCCAAGCTACCCCTCCTTATCGCTCGCGCGTAATTAAGTTGCTGTCGCGCTCGCACACTCACTGCGGGCGCCCGTCGCACAGTCGCGACAGCAATATAATTATGCGCGAGCGATAAGGATGGGTAGCTTGGGGTCATTGGACAAAATTCTACGTGCTCACAGACCGGGCTTTAATAGTAAACGTGAAGCGATATCGCCTCCTGGATGGAACGATCATGATTACAACAGTGCTCATGTCTAAATAAATAGTCATTCATTTACAGCATGCACTGACAGCGCATCTTGGACACAACGACCGTAATTACAATAATGCTCATGGTAAAAAGGTATTACAACGGTGCTGACGTCAAAATGATCATAATACGCGCAACCATAACGCCTCCTAATGGATACGAGCGTGACTACAAGGATTGGGTAAAAATACTTATTAATCCTTCAAGCTCCGCGAATCTAGACACAATAGATAATCAATTGTTATGACATTAATTAATGCCGTCTGGGACTCAATCGGTTAATGCGCGACGCCCGCGCCACCTGGATGGAACGACCGTGTGGCTACAATGCAACGGTTCCTGCGTCAAAATGATCATACATTCCACTGATTACTATGTTTTATGTTTAATAGACGCAATTTTGCAACAAAAAATTGTAGTCTAATGTGCTGTGGACATTAGTGTGTGTGAAAGTGCAAGAAATCTATATTATGTTCAAGATATAAGTGCTACATTCTAGGCAAGATCGCTTCATCGTAGATCGCATCTACACCCTACAAGTAAGATGATAATGAGCAAATAAATTCCGCTTAATATCAAACTATAGTGTATACTTACGTAACTAAAATTAACTAAATATAGTCTATAAGCCACCACCAATGCATTAAAAAACTAACAAACATAATGTTTGTATTTACTTGAATTGCTAAAATACTCTAATCAATTGTTTCAGAAGCCCCAGATTTTGGCATAAAATGACCGTTTTATAGATGAACTACACTGAAATGTCCCACCGACGACATTGACAGAAGGGCGCCACCATCTTCGTTCAATCACATGGTTTCCACCGTGGCCAAAGTCGGAACTAGCGATCCGCTATTGACGGTGGCCCTGTCAGTGTCAAATAAAGGACAGTTCAGTGTAGTTCTACTCTAAAAGCCCCATAAACCCAAGTGTTCAGAGTCATAGTTTTCAATCTGTCAGTAAAATAACATTTGAACTGACACTCTTCACAGTTCATCTGTCAGTTTACTGGCGCGAATCAAAAACTGCCACTTCGGTAAAAATATTCAAACTCACAAACCTTAGTGTTAAAACATGACCCACACTCGGGACACGCGTAGCCGGGCGTAGTTTTCTCAGATACGATTTGCCCGTCCGCACCTATCACCTGAAAGCACTAATTATGTTCAATCACAAAGTTTTAAGTTTCATCAAATGTAATCTAAAATCTGAATCACTCGTGAAAACTCATAATTATTTTTATACCAAGCCTACTTTTTACTATTTTATTTTGCCTTGCTTTTTATGATTAACTTATAAACACACGCTTTTGCAGCGTGGTTTACGGCGTTAGACTACTCCTATTTCAAAATTCGCTTAATGGAATGGCGTACGTACCCCATTATGCGAGCGAATAGGACTTAAATAGGAGCAAGAAAGCTATATCTGTTCTACTAGCTAGGACAACACGACATAATCGTGTCGTATCGTAGTCTCAACGGCACGACATAATAAGATTCATCGTGTCATTGAAACATATCTGCTCTGCCCCGCAGTGTGTGCGATTGCGTGTGCAACTACATCACTCATACATACACAATGTGTCATGTAGGATACATACAAGCTTTAGATGCAGTAAGGGAGAAACGGCTCATCTTGTGAATGAGGGTTTTCGCGAATGAAAGATCCGCTAGATGGCGGGACGTGGATGTGGGGTCTGACTGCTGCGTGATTGGTGGATTTTGACATATGTCAATGTCATGTCAAAAATAACCAATCATGCAGCATTTGGACCTCGCGTCTACGTATTGCCATCTGGCGGATTTTTCATTCGCGAAAACCCTCATTCACAAGATGAGCCGTTTCTCCCTTACTGCATCTAAAGCTTGTATGTATCCTACATGACACATTGTGTATGTAGATAATGTCTGGTTGAGAACATGCCTCCTTTACTACAAACAACAATGGAATTTATTTATAGTGTTAATTTTACTTCATGGAGACTAGATTGTGAGTACTTCAGAGTACACATTTCTCAAATGATAAAAATATCAAACTGTTAAATGTTCTTACCTGCACTATTTGTGGTTTGAACTCCTCCTGCTAAGTGGACAAGTCATGCATTAATATTTTGTGTAAATAGCAAAAATACATAGGTGTGAAAAGTATCAATTGTAATACAGTACAGTATACATAAGAAAATAAAGGAGACCAAAGCCCGAATGACAGTGGTTTTAGTATTTGTTGTTATAGCAGCAACAGAAATACATCTGTGAAAAATTGAACTGTCTAGCTATAAGTTCATGAGATACAGCCTTGTGATAGACAAACAGAGAGTGAAGTCTTAGTAATATGATATCGTTTTTACCCTTTCGAGTACGGAACCCTAATAATAAGTACAAAATATGTATAAAAGCCACAGTTTAGAAGCTAGTGTTTTTCATTTTCCATGCAAATTACAAACATTCGTTTTATTAGTTGTCTAATTGCATTGGTTAGTAACTATTAAGGTAAAATTAGTTGTTAGTCAGGAAAGAGATGTTACATTGAACTCTGCGGTACTTGATATTTGAGAATTATGACATAGAGATTATTAAACTTAACATACTATGCTAGATAGTTTCTTACTTGGACAATTTGCGGTTTGAATTCGTCTTGTTTGATGACCGTCGTCTGCATTTGTTGTTGCTGCTGCTGTTGTTGCTGCTGTTGCTGCTGCTGTTGTTGTTGCTGCTGCTGTTGTTGTTGTTGCTGCTGCTGCTGTAAAACATTATTATTTTCTGATAAAAATATCATCCTATGATACCTGCTTACTTTATAAAGCTATGTTTTACAAATCTATATTAATAATTTCGTCAAGGGGTACGGTAGACTGGATCGAAACCTTATATGAATAACAAAGCATAAAAAAATATCGATTTTGAGTCGACAACATATATCCGCAAAATTCGGATAATGGAGAATTTCGTTAAATTCCGATGGCACTGACAAACAAACCGCTGTCGCCATCTTTAGTAGTTCACCATCCACTCACTATGCGATCAGCGCCAAAACCTTATTTAAACCATAAACTATTTGCTGGGTTGTCATCGATCCATAAATAAATGGAGATCAGTGCGTTTCGCGATATTATGATATACTCTTTGTTATGTGTTTTTTCTTTAAACCTGGTATAGTTCCAAAATACTGGACTGTCCTGTCGATGACATTGACAGTGGGGCGCCACCGTCAATACCGGATCGCTGGTTCAGATTTTTGCCATGTTGGAAACCATATAGTTGAGCGATGGTAGCGCCCCCCTGTCATTGAGTTTGGTGGGACAGTTCAGCGTGGGTCAGCTATATTGGCCGATTCAACCACAGAAAAAGAATATTAGCCATAAGTTGAAGTTCAAATGTCAGTGTCATTTAGTTTCGCACAGTGATAAATTCCAGTGACATTCAATTTTTGTAATGGCAAAATATTTTTAAGAAACTGCAAACAAATGCAAATGTGCAGTCGATGTGTGGAATGCGACAACATTATACTCGGTAAGCGGCTTAATTATTTTTTTTATATAACCCGACAAATAATAATAAATGACCACATGCATAGCCTGTGTTGAGTTGTTATCAACATATACAGAAACAGACACGATTTTTGCACCGTTTTTTCTGGTAACGGAATAGACTCCTTCATGCGCAAGTTCCACTTGAGCTCGGCTGGTTCTTATTATAAATAATTGTGTAATATATTTTGCAGATAATTTCAATTATTGAGAGTGTTGTGGCTTAGAAACAATTAGGCAGTTAAGAATAAACAAGGCTCGGGCACTATCAAACCTTCTTCCTAAAAAGCAAAAAGCTGCTTCTGCTGCATCACAAGATTTATTTGATGACTTTCAGGTAAGTTAATAGTGTAGGTCACTGAGTAAAGTAAAATAAATACAGAGGTGGGAGCATATACCTACACCTACATACATTCACAATACTTATTATTATTTGAATATTTGTCTAAAAATAAAATATATTTCTCTTATTAAACTCAGTTAGCTCAGATGGTAAGAGCGCGACAACGGAGAAGTCGAGGATGTAGGTTCAATTCCTGCATGTGGTGTATTTTTTCATCACATCTTATTAAATTTGTTTAATAAGAGTAACACAATATAGCATTAAAAATTTAAATTAAATCTTTAAATTAAAGCTTTAAATTAGCTATTCATAAATATATTTCTCTTTTGAGGTTGATAACGAAGAGTTGACGGTAATCGAGGATTCATTGATGATTGATGATGCTTCTTCAGACAACAAGAAAAAACAGCTACTGTCAGTCAGCTTCTTCGGACAACAAGGAAAAACAGCTGCTGTCAGTCAGCAGTGATTTTATTTCTTTAGAAGAAGAAGAAGAAGAAGAAGAAGAAAACATATCAAATGGCGGGCAGACCCCCGAAAAAACGTAAATAATCAAGCAGGTTTAGTAGGTACAGAATATCAGCCCCCCAGGACTAACTATTTATATTTAGCACTTACAAATAACACCATTCAAGTATCAGTACATTCAGTTGGTTCTATGATTTATGAATGTGTTCAATGTCAAGCACTTCAATTTTAGGTGAAAAAATTTTAGCCCATTATTTTACGCTGAAAAACTTTTTCATGAATATTGTGTCTTGGCCTATGTTAGGATTGAATCTCAAAGATTATTGTTTCTTCGAATGAATCAAAAACAGCTCAGAGCTGACAATTATAACAATATAATGGATAGCCTGTACAATAATGATAGAGAAATGGGTCAAGGCATTGGTAAAATGATAATATTGCCAGCAACTTATGTGGGAAGTCCTCGGCATATGATGCAAAATTATCAGGATTCCATGGCAATTGTATGCAAGTACTTATGGTAAACCAGACTTATTTATAACATTAACGTGCAATCCGAATTGGCAAGAAATCTTAGAAAATTTACAAGGCACTAAAAAAGAACATAGACCCTATTTAATTGCCAGAATTTTTAAACTTAAATTGGAGGAACTTTTAGATGACACTAGCTGACCCGGCGAACTTTGTTCCGCCTTAATGGCAATTAATAAGCAGACTTTTTTTTAATTTCGAACGGGACAAAAAGTATCCTATGTCCTTCTCCTGGCTCTAAACTACCTCCCTGACAATTTTCAGCTAAATCGGTTCAGCCATTCTTGAGTTATAAGTGGAGTAACTAACACGACTTTCTTTTATATATATAGATTACAAGAAAACATATTTTTGGAATACCGAGTGCGTGGTTTTACACTATTGAATTTCAGAAACGTGGGCTTCCACATGCGCATATGCTTATTATTCTAAGAAATGAAGATAAACCAAGGTCATCAGTAGATTATGATAAATTTGTGTGTGCAGAAATACCTGACCCAGATAAAGACCAGGAACTTTTTCAGACGATTGTTTTGTTAATTTGTATTAGTTTATTTTGAATGTTGATTTAAAATAAAAATAATTTGTGTAAAAACTTATGCAGTTTTTATTTACCATATTTATTAAACACAACTAACAAGCTATATGAATGTATATTTAATATTCTTTGAGAACCGATGACTACAGAAACATCTATCTACATTTTGCACCTAGAATTGTGTATTATGAGTCAAATTTCACCCGAGCGAAGCCGGGTTTTCATCTAGTACATAAATATTTTTGAGTCTGACAAACAATTTGCAGTCCATTTCAAATTTTTGAAGGCGGCAGGTCGTGCCGCCACATAAAAGCAACCGAGACGGGAGAATTCGATCGTTACTTGACGTAGGTCTGTTTCATTCGCGAACTGATACTTAGTTAATTAAAAATTCTCCCCTTTAACTGGGTGCATTCACGTGTAATGTAACACTATAGATTTGATTTGAGCATTACATTAACTTAACTGAAGAAAAAAGTAGATTTTGTATTTGTTTTTTATCTATATCCTTTGTCCATTATAGAGAAGTGCGTCGACGTCCGCCAACGCCAGTACGTTGCTACCTATAAAATGGGACGCGAACAACGAGTGCTTGAAAGTTTTATTCCTTCCCCACTTATCTGTATCTATGACGTTACATTACACGCGAATGCTCCCGCGAGGGAGTACCTTATACATTGCTCAAGTAAACGGTGGCAGTCTCCCGTCTCGGTCTTATCTCGATTCGACAAAACACTACCATAAAGTCAGTCATAATGAACATTAATGATGTTACCAGTGATGACATACGGCTCCGAAAAGTTGCCTCTGAATATAGGCCTCATAAAGAAACTCAAAGTTGCACAGCGTGCTATGGAAAGGGCTATGTTCGGTGTTTCTTTACAAAATCGAATCAGAAATGAGGAGATCCGTAAACGAACTAAAATCACTGACATAGCATAGATTAGCAAAGCTGAAGTGGCAATGGACAGGGCACATAGTACGCAGAACTGACCGATGGGGCAGCAAGGTTCTGGAGTGGAGGCCACGTACCGGAAAACGCAGTGTGGAATGTCCACCCACAAGGTGGACCGGCGACCTGATAAAGATAGCAGGAAGGCGCTGGATGCAGGTCGCTACCAACCGTGCGATGTGGAAGTCATTGGGGGGAGGCCTATGTTCAGCAGTTCAGCAAATGATTTATTTATTTATTTATTTTAGGAATTACAAACAAATGTGTTACAGAAATTAACTTATCTACTAGACTTATGTATTATTTATGTGGTAACACATCCCACTACGTAATCCACATATTGATATATGAAACTATGTAATTACAATTAAGGTAGGTAACTTATAAACGCGGTGTAGCTCAACACCAAGAAATAATTAATATTATGTTCAGACTTTTAATTATTAATTTTGTTGTTTCTTTTTTTTTTCATTTAATTTATCTTAATTTTAATTTGGTAATGATGATGATGATAATGAACATACTTGTTGCTGCTGCTGCTGCGTCTGTATGGTGGCCATGCAGTGGCGCGTCATCTTGCAGTGCTGCTGCAACTCCGACTTGCACTTGAACGCTTCTCCGCATTCGAAGCACGCCACCAGGTCTTCGCCCGTGTGGATCCTAAAATGGAATACAAAATAATGATTGTATATTTAAATTTTTTATTTTATTGTTAGAAAACAAACAGCATTTTATAACACACATAGAATGAGAGCTATCGTTTTAGCGCTCACCAGTTGGCGCCACTGTAGAATAAGGACCTGTCACTTGCTAGTAGCGAAGACAGTGGCACCAACTGGTGAGCGCTAAAGTGGTAGGAGGACTATCGCGTTTGCACTCATCAAGATGGCGCCACTAGATAGATAGATAGATAGAGTCATTTATTGTCAAAACTGTGCATACATTGTTGTTACATGGATGTTAAATAACACAGGAACCGACAGTTTGCCCATTTCGGACGTACAATATAGGTAGGTAAAGAGAATAATATAATGTAGAGTAAGGTCCTGTCAATCGTCAGGGGTGCCAACTGTTAAGTATAAAAACGATAGCCCTCATTACAAAAATATTAGCATTTTCGCTTCGAAACACAAAACGTAAATAATTGAGTGTCAGAGAACGTTGTGCATTGTTATACAAGTTGCCTCTCTTCTTGACACAAAGAAAGCAAGCCTGCAGCGCTATATGGGCCCAAGCTAAAACTGTACGGATGCAAGAAGCGCGTGTTCGCTATGGATGCATGCTTCTCGCCGCCCGGTGGAAACTCGTCTGATGGTGCGTCCACACTGGGCGAATGTTTGCCATATGTTTGTCTCGAAGCGCTGGTAGGGCCCAAAAGATAAGGAGACATGTAAAGTGCCCCATAAAGGGCTACCTTTCTTTTTTTATTTTTTTGACGTTCATAAGTGCCACTTGTGGTCTAAACTGAACAAATGATTTTGATTTTGATTTTTGATTTTGAACGGGCTCGCGCGGCAAACTCGACATCCTGCTCACTCAAGAGCAGGGTGAGCAGGATGACCAGCGAGCCCGTTCGCCCAGTGTGGACGCACCATGGCACGTCTGTGCCACACTGCGCATACTATTTTTCGATGCAGACAGTGCTGAGAGCTGGGACTCAGGCGCACACAGGGCAGGCGTGCGGCCGTGGTTGACGAGCTGGAGCTGTGTGTCGCACTGTGCGCCGCACTGTGCGTAGTGTCGCCTCACGCTCGTTGTGGGGACTCACTTGAGGTGCGCCACGAGCGTCCGCTTCTGCAGGAACTCCTTGGCGCACACAGGGCAGGCGTGCGGCACCTTGCCGTGCACGCGGCCGTGGTTGACGAGCTGGAGCTGTGTGTCGCACTGTGCGCCGCACTGTGCGTAGTGTCGCCTCACGCTCGTTGTCGGGACTCACTTGAGGTGCGCCACGAGCGTCCGCTTCTGCAGGAACTCCTTGGCGCACACAGGGCAGGCGTGCGGCACCTTGCCGTGCACGCGGCCGTGGTTGACGAGCTGGAGCTGTGTGTCGCACTGTGCGCCGCACTGTGCGTAGTGTCGCCTCACGCTCGTTGTCGGGACTCACTTGAGGTGCGCCACGAGCGTCCGCTTCTGCAGGAACTCCTTGGCGCACACAGGGCAGGCGTGCGGCACCTTGCCGTGCACGCGGCCGTGGTTGACGAGCTGGAGCTGTGTGTCGCACTGTGCGCCGCACTGTGCGTAGTGTCGCCTCACGCTCGTCGTCGGGACTCACTTGAGGTGCGCCACGAGCGTCCGCTTCTGCAGGAACTCCTTGGCGCACACAGGGCAGGCGTGCGGCACCTTGCCGTGCACGCGGCCGTGGTTGACGAGCTGGAGCTGTGTGTCGCACTGTGCGCCGCACTGTGCGTAGTGTCGCCTCACGCTCGTTGTCGGGACTCACTTGAGGTGCGCCACGAGCGTCCGCTTCTGCAGGAACTCCTTGGCGCACACAGGGCAGGCGTGCGGCACCTTGCCGTGCACGCGGCCGTGGTTGACGAGCTGGAGCTGTGTGTCGCACTGTGCGCCGCACTGTGCGTAGTGTCGCCTCACGCTCGTTGTCGGGACTCACTTGAGGTGCGCCACGAGCGTCCGCTTCTGCAGGAACTCCTTGGCGCACACAGGGCAGGCGTGCGGCACCTTGCCGTGCACGCGGCCGTGGTTGACGAGCTGGAGCTGTGTGTCGCACTGTGCGCCGCACTGTGCGTAGTGTCGCCTCACGCTCGTTGTGGGGACTCACTTGAGGTGCGCCACGAGCGTCCGCTTCTGCAGGAACTCCTTGGCGCACACAGGGCAGGCGTGCGGCACCTTGCCGTGCACGCGGCCGTGGTTGACGAGCTGGAGCTGTGTGTCGCACTGTGCGCCGCACTGTGCGTAGTGTCGCCTCACGCTCGTTGTGGGGACTCACTTGAGGTGCGCCACGAGCGTCCGCTTCTGCAGGAACTCCTTGGCGCACACAGGGCAGGCGTGCGGCACCTTGCCGTGCACGCGGCCGTGGTTGACGAGCTGGAGCTGTGTGTCGCACTGTGCGCCGCACTGTGCGTAGTGTCGCCTCACGCTCGTTGTCGGGACTCACTTGAGGTGCGCCACGAGCGTCCGCTTCTGCAGGAACTCCTTGGCGCACACAGGGCAGGCGTGCGGCACCTTGCCGTGCACGCGGCCGTGGTTGACGAGCTGGAGCTGTGTGTCGCACTGTGCGCCGCACTGTGCGTAGTGTCGCCTCACGCTCGTTGTCGGGACTCACTTGAGGTGCGCCACGAGCGTCCGCTTCTGCAGGAACTCCTTGGCGCACACAGGGCAGGCGTGCGGCACCTTGCCGTGCACGCGGCCGTGGTTGACGAGCTGGAGCTGTGTGTCGCACTGTGCGCCGCACTGTGCGTAGTGTCGCCTCACGCTCGTTGTGGGGACTCACTTGAGGTGCGCCACGAGCGTCCGCTTCTGCAGGAACTCCTTGGCGCACACAGGGCAGGCGTGCGGCACCTTGCCGTGCACGCGGCCGTGGTTGACGAGCTGGAGCTGTGTGTCGCACTGTGCGCCGCACTGTGCGTAGTGTCGCCTCACGCTCGTTGTCGGGACTCACTTGAGGTGCGCCACGAGCGTCCGCTTCTGCAGGAACTCCTTGGCGCACACAGGGCAGGCGTGCGGCACCTTGCCGTGCACGCGGCCGTGGTTGACGAGCTGGAGCTGTGTGTCGCACTGTGCGCCGCACTGTGCGTAGTGTCGCCTCACGCTCGTTGTCGGGACTCACTTGAGGTGCGCCACGAGCGTCCGCTTCTGCAGGAACTCCTTGGCGCACACAGGGCAGGCGTGCGGCACCTTGCCGTGCACGCGGCCGTGGTTGACGAGCTGGAGCTGTGTGTCGCACTGTGCGCCGCACTGTGCGTAGTGTCGCCTCACGCTCGTTGTCGGGACTCACTTGAGGTGCGCCACGAGCGTCCGCTTCTGCAGGAACTCCTTGGCGCACACAGGGCAGGCGTGCGGCACCTTGCCGTGCACGCGGCCGTGGTTGACGAGCTGGAGCTGTGTGTCGCACTGTGCGCCGCACTGTGCGTAGTGTCGCCTCACGCTCGTTGTCGGGACTCACTTGAGGTGCGCCACGAGCGTCCGCTTCTGCAGGAACTCCTTGGCGCACACAGGGCAGGCGTGCGGCACCTTGCCGTGCACGCGGCCGTGGTTGACGAGCTGGAACTTGCGCGCGAAGGCAGCGCCGCACTCCGCGCACACGAAGGGCGATAGCGACCCGTGGAAGCGGCTGTGCATCACTAGGTGCTCCTGGGGAGAATAACAAGAGGTTATTATCAATACAAGGCATTGTCTGGAGAAACAAATTATCTTGGGACAAATGAAAGGCAGACGCGCTCGGGGCAGGGCACCGTCGAGATGGTCGGACGCGGTGAGGAAGACGGTGGGCACAGCATCGTGCGGTCCACACAGCTTATGACCGCAGTCTGTGGAGGAACACTATCTGTGGTCGCGATCCTCATCAGTGAGGGACCGAGGAAGAAAAGATTATCAATACGGGTTGAAAATTTCGTTGAAATTACGCTAAAAGCTGGCCGCAGTTGATACAGGATAATCAAGGAACAAGACAGCGTGTATTAGGGAAATATACACGCCTCCAGCAAGGCACAACTTTTAGGTTGATAATGCTAATACAATCGGTCAGATCTTGTGCACTCGTGCACGTTTATAAATGTGTACCTGCGCAGTGCACTGCACAGTCCGGCATAGCATACCTCCTGTGCGAAGCTCGTGCCCGTACTTTCCGCATACGAGCGGCCGATCACAGAGTACTTGTGCATTTATTTATACACCTGTACCAGAGTAAACACAAATGAGTAGGTCATCTTCATAGAAACGCACCGAGCGCGGTTTGTATGTGAGCGCGCCAAGATACGTATGCGGCGCGCACGCACACACTGATAAAATTCTGCGCAACCACGACCGGCTCCCCGCAAAATTTTGTCAGTGTGTGCGTGCGCGCCGCATACGTGTTGGCGCGCTCACATACAAACCGCGCCCGAGCGTTTCTATTAAGATGACCTACTCATTTGTATTTACTCTGCCTGTACCCTTTTGCGCAAATCCCTCGCCGCATTCGCTACACGAGCGGCCGCTCGTACCTGTAGTACTTGTACCTGTGCTCTATACGCCTGTGCAGCGTACCTTCTGCGCGAAGCTCTCGCCGCAGTCGCTACACACGAGCGATCACTCGCGGCTTGTACCTGTGCTCTATACACCTGTGCAGCGTAGCGTCTTTCCATTCTATACATAGCCAGAACGCAAGGGTGTGAAACTAATCGAGTATAGTTTGGATGTGACTTTTTTTACTAAGCTCCTCCAAACTATACACGACCAGTACGCATACGCTGCGTACTGCTCGCGTATACTTTGTAGTGACTTAGGTCAATTATCTTACTCCGAAATATACATTGTCAGTACGCATACGGACTAATCATGTATGTATTGTAATAAGTTCGCGATTACAATGTATACGCGAGTACTTAGTTGCACTTGCATGCTCGTCATTTTGACTTATTTACCTCTCTTTCTATTACATATTAATTCATAATTGCGTGTCTACTTTAAACATTGAATCAATTTCGACACGTGCCATTGTTTTGATAAAGAGCTTTTTGGTGTTTCATATTCTGCCATAGAAAAGATATTTGTTTTGGGGCTGAATAACTCTTAAATTAAGAATTATGTATGTCAAAATGATTTTTGTTCTTGAGATAAAAGCTTATAAATAAAAATAAATATCCCTGGACATTTTACACGGCGCTTCTAGTCCCAAACTAAGCAAAGCTTGTACTATGGGTACTAGATAACGGATATAAACACACTTAAATACTTTTTTGTAAATACATACTTATTATACATAGAAGACACCCAGTCCAATACAAACAAATATCAAAATATGTTCATGCACACAAATTAATGTTTGTACTGTGCGGGAATCGAACCCGCTACCTCCGGAACAGTTATCCGTTTCGAACCACTACACCGAACGGTCGACAATTTTAGTTAATAATGCACGTTTAACTTTCTTCATTCACTCTCACTAATTTATAATTGTTATTTAATTTGAAATCTATCTAATCAATTTAATTTCAGAAACCACTTAAATTAGTGTTATAAATCTAGATTTATTATAATAATATGTAGATTCAGTAAAATAATAATATTTTATGTAATAATTAATGAATTTAAAAATGGCATCACCGTACGTGATCTACATAGGTAGTTCTTATTTCTAATCTCGAGGACAAAGCACGAGCATAATATCTAATAAATGTAATAATTTTAAATATAATTCCATATTTTATTAAATCAAATAAACTAAACACACTCTAGTCAACTGTAAGTGGTGTAGTATAGTTTGGAGCGAAGACGGAATCCATCCACGATACAAACTATACACGATCAGTACGCAAAATTCGTGTATAGTTTGTAGTGACCGACTTACAAAGAGACACTCCAAAATATACACGAGCAGTTTCCTATGGGTGCGTTCTGGCCATGTATAGAACGGAAAGACGCTGCAGCGTACCTTCTGCGCGAAGCTCTCGCCGCAGTCGCCACACACGAGCGATCGCTCGCGGCTTGTACCTGTGCTCTATACACCTGTGCAGCGTACCTTCTGCGCGAAGCTCTCGCCGCAGTCGCCACACACGAGCGATCGCTCGCGGCTTGTACCTGTGCTCTATACACCTGTGCAGCGTACCTTCTGCGAGAAGCTCTCGCCGCAGTCGCCACACACGAGCGATCGCTCGCGGCTTGTACCTGTGCTCTATACGCCCGTGCAGCGTACCTTCTGCGCGAAGCTCTCGCCGCAGTCGCTACACACGAGCGATCACTCGCGGCTTGTACCTGTGCTCTATACACCTGTGCAGCGTACCTTCTGCGCGAAGCTCTCGCCGCAGTCGCCACACACGAGCGATCGCTCGCGGCTTGTACCTGTGCTCTATACACCTGTGCAGCGTACCTTCTGCGCGAAGCTCTCGCCGCAGTCGCCACACACGAGCGATCGCTCGCGGCTTGTACCTGTGCTCTATACACCTGTGCAGCGTACCTTCTGCGAGAAGCTCTCGCCGCAGTCGCCACACACGAGCGATCGCTCGCGGCTTGTACCTGTGCTCTATACGCCCGTGCAGCGTACCTTCTGCGCGAAGCTCTCGCCGCAGTCGCTACACACGAGCGATCACTCGCGGCTTGTACCTGTGCTCTATACACCTGTGCAGCGTACCTTCTGCGCGAAGCTCTCGCCGCAGTCGCCACACACGAGCGATCGCTCGCGGCTTGTACCTGTGCTCTATACACCTGTGCAGCGTACCTTCTGCGCGAAGCTCTCGCCGCAGTCGCCACACACGAGCGATCGCTCGCGGCTTGTACCTGTGCTCTATACACCTGTGCAGCGTACCTTCTGCGAGAAGCTCTCGCCGCAGTCGCCACACACGAGCGATCGCTCGCGGCTTGTACCTGTGCTCTATACGCCCGTGCAGCGTACCTTCTGCGCGAAGCTCTCGCCGCAGTCGCTACACACGAGCGATCACTCGCGGCTTGTACCTGTGCTCTATACACCTGTGCAGCGTACCTTCTGCGCGAAGCTCTCGCCGCAGTCGCCACACACGAGCGATCGCTCGCGGCTTGTACCTGTGCTCTATACACCTGTGCAGCGTACCTTCTGCGCGAAGCTCTCGCCGAAGTCGCCACACACGAGCGATCGCTCGCGGCTTGTACCTGTGCTCTATACACCTGTGCAGCGTACCTTCTGCGCGAAGCTCTCGCCGCAGTCGCCACACACGAGCGATCGCTCGCGGCTTGTACCTGTGCTCTATACACCTGTGCAGCGTACCTTCTGCGCGAAGCTCTCGCCGCAGTCGCTGCAGACGTAGGGCCGCTCGCCGGCGTGGTACTTGCTGTGCGTCACGAGGTGTCGCTTCAGAGGGAACCCGCGTCCACACTTGCCACTCACGAGCGATCGCTCGCGGCTTGTACCTGTGCTCTATACACCTGTGCAGCGTACCTTCTGCGCGAAGCTCTCGCCGCAGTCGCTGCAGACGTAGGGCCGCTCGCCGGCGTGGTACTTGCTGTGCGTCACGAGGTGCCGCTTCAGAGGGAACCCGCGTCCACACTCGCCGCACACAAACGGCCGGTCACGGCTGTGTACCTGTGCATCGAACATTACGTCAAGTTATTATGGAAAAAAATATTTTTACAGTAATAAATTTTCTCAAAAATTGGTAAAGTTGTAGTTTTTATTTTTAGAAAAATCTTACATACACAGTAGATTTACACCCGTATTCACAAACATTACTTTGAGGCCTCATAGTGCGCGTGGATGCACAGGGTCCCAAAAACCTATTCATAGACGATACTTCAGTGGTGACAAGCACTATGCGTCCCTTAGAATGAACGCAAAGCTAAGGTAGCCAGGGAGCTGTATTACGCAACGCATAGTGTCTATTTACGTCAAAATTTTTAGGTTATTCTCGTTTTTGAGGTTTGTTTGCTTTATTTATGGTTGTATTCGATTAATATTATCTTACAATGGATTACAGTAGTGAAGAAGAATTGGATAATTATATCAATGAGCAAAGTAGAATAAGTACCAGAAAAGTGATACGGGATTCCCAAAATCCGTTTGATTAAGTATTACAATTCAGACGAATTTAGTTTAGGTTTTCCAATGATGGGGTACTTTTCATACTTTTACCACTGATAAAAGAAGACCTTTAGGAAGGAAGGAGGAAATTAACTGCGAGGAGGCCTTCCAGTGCCACCTACATAATGTATCAATTGCTAGTGGCAAATAAAACATAAATTTTTTAATGAAGTTTTATTTTCATCAATCTTCAATGTCTAATTTAATTTTATGTAGGTATTTGTACGTAAATCATAAATCTTTTTTTCATGTTCTAACAAATTATTTTCTCTTTCTTTCAATATTTTTTCTCTTTGTAGCCCCAACTCGTGCAAAGCCTGGTCTTGTTGTATATTATTCAATGTGGTGCGTTTGATTCTTGTTTCTGTCTTAATCTTCATTCTTGCTACTACTAATCTTAATTTCTTGATACCTGAAAAGCAAATTATGAATTTAATTCCTTTGAGTATATTCTGCTTAGTTATTCCTCATAAATCTACGTTCTATATATTTTAAAAACATTACTTACTAGTGGGTGTTGAGAACGTTTGATTGATTCCTGAGAAAGTTCTTTCATTCTTTGGGTCTTTAAATTATTCCAGCAGCTTTTCAGTTGATGTGTGAGCCTTTGTGAAAGATAAAATATGGTTCAGAATTGTACGCCACTGTTAGAGTTTCCCAGGCCTGCTTCGTCAACTCGATATTTTAGAGAGGATAATAATATGCTTGTCTTCAATAATAGGCCTTTCTCTTATTAAGCTACAATCAGCAGCTCTCTTTCGGAAGAAGAAAACGGCAGCTTTTTTTATCTGAAAAATAATGATTGAAACATGATTTTCACTATTATTATTAATCGAAGTATTCATACTAACCTGATAGTTGTAGTTTTATCCATATTTATTTAATTCACAAATCCACAAAATAACGACACATAAAAACCGTTGCACCGTTTGAATGACAGGAATGTCATGTCAGTTAGCGAAGTGAAGTGCGTAACATAAGCGAACCAATCACAGAACTCTATTCTACACTCTGATTTTGCATAGTCAAGGGTCGTTTAAGTATTGTTTATGAATTGAAAGGCTTGTCATATGGAACGCATTGAGAAATGTCTCATTTCGCATAGCGTTGCTGCTTTGCATAGGTAAGTATCGTTTGTGAATACGGGTGTTAGTGATTTAAAATGTGAATGGACATTGATAATCAGTGTTTACTTACATCTTGCCGCAGGGGGCGCACTCAAAGTACCGTACCATACCGCCACTTACCACGCCGTCGGGGCCCACTAGTCTAGTGATATTTATGTGCCAATATCGCCACACCTTATTGTTGGAGGCCCAGCAAGTCAGCAACAGTCAGGTCATGCGTGGGAGAGGAGTAGAAGTCGACTAAACAGGTTCCCACTCCTGTTTGTCCCTGTGCAGTATACCCTCTAAGCCAGCGGTTCCTAAACTTATTTTGTCTACTGCCCACTTTGAGAATAAATTCTTTTTTAGCGCCCCCATTTTTGTAGTCAAGAGTCGAGTGCTCAGTCGGTGTCTAAGAGTCCTCCTAGTAGATGATATTATAAATCGCCTCCCAAGCCTCTACACAATGACCCGATTTTTTTCCGGGGTCTCTTACCGCCCCCCTTTAAGCCTGCAGCGCCCACAAGGGGGCGTTATGGCCCACTTTGGGAAAGACTGCTCTAAGCGAAGCTCTCGCCACAGTGACGTCACTTACCCTGGAGTGCGTGACGAGGTGGTGCTTCAGCGTGAAGGCCATCTTGCACTCGTGGCAGCGGTAGGGCCGGTCCGCGGAGTGAAGCAGCTGATGCGTGTTGAGGCAGTGCTTGCGAGCAACACCTTGCCGCAATGCGCGCACACATGTGGCAGGCCGCGACTATGTACCTGTGTACCTGTGCAGCTTCCCTTAGCTGTCGCTGCAGAGATCCAAAAGCAAAAAAAAAACTTTAACTCACCCGGGAGTGTGTGACGAGGTGGTGCTTCAGCGTGAAGGCCATCTTGCACTCGTGGCAGCGGTAGGGCCGGTCCGCGGAGTGTGTTGAGGCCGTGCTTGCGAGCAACGCCTTGCTACAATGTTGTCACTCACCCTGGAGTGCGTGACGAGGTGGTGCTTCAGCGTGAAGGCCATCTTGCACTCGTGGCAGCGGTAGGGCCGGTCCGCGGAGTGCAGCAGTAGATGCGTGTTGAGGCAGTGCTTGCGAGCGAACGCCTTGCCGCAGTGAGCGCAGACGTGCGGCCTTTCGCCTGCGAGTGGAAATTGAAACTTGAAATAGATTTTGTAGCCACTAGTACAGCTCTAGTATGTCACTGATTTTTGTTTCGTTGTGTGCACAACAGATTAATTTTGGGCCTTCAGACAAAATAAAATTCTCACAGGCATTTAGTTAAGTGCATAATACAGGGTGTCCTGAAAACAATGGATAACCCTGTAACCCGATGGTTACGATATGGGCCTCGCCATGGTCTCCCTAACATCAAATTTTGACCCTAGAAAAAATATCACCATTTTCAACATTTATAACTTTTTGAGCATTTTTAGAAAATTGCCTCCTGTGATTACTTTTTCTAATGCCATTTCTACAAATGAGGATATTTATCAATCTAGTTTTTTTTCCTTATCACAAGGGATAGTTGGGCTATCAAAAGAAAAGATTAAAGTTCAACTAACTACTTTAAAAGTTTGACAAATTAAAGAAATTGCAGAAAAGAAGGAAAAAATAATTCATTGTCTTGCACTTTTGATCAGCCAGATCATCAGACCAGCTCAGATACACTGCGCGTGGCAGGACACGCACTTGGCCATTTTTTTGTTTCTACGTTCACCCACCTGTATGAACCCTCGCGTGCGTAGTCAGATGGTGCTTCAGCAGAAAGGACTTGCCGCACTCGTCGCACGAGTAGGGCCGCTCCTTGACCGCCGCTGGGGCCACGGTTGTCATTACCGTGTTGGTATTCATCAGCTCCGTCTGCGAGTATACCGTCTGGTGTGCGGTTAATATGGGATCTTTGTGTGTTTGAGAAATTGGGTACAGTCTGTGCAAATAGACAAAAGTTGCTGATGACGACACGACAACGTCGTCAATAGGTACTGAGTCAATAGGGTATTTGCCACCACCAATCAATGAGGGCTATCGTTTTAACGCTCACCAGTTAGCGCCACTGTAGAGAAAGGTCCTGTCACTTGCTAGTAGCGAAGACAGTGGCACCAACTGGTAAGCGCGAAAGTGGTAGGAGGACTATCGCATTTGCACTCATCAAGATGGCGCCACTGTAGAGTAAGGTCCTGTCAATCGCCAGGGGTGCCAACTGTTAAGTATAAAAACGATAGCCCTCATTGACATACTTTTTAAAACTGTCAAAACGAGACTCTTCCATAGATTTTGTATGGCAATACTAGCCAGTGATGTCATTTGTCAACTCAATGAAACTACTTTTTCAATTACAATGCAACCAAAAATCTTAATTTACAGGTAATTTAAAATTGATCAAGTTTTTAAGACCAGAATGAAGTGCCTTTTTAAAAAAGTTGTGCTTTACAATTATTGGGGAGTGGTTGCAAATACCCAATTGTGTTGTTGAATTTGTTCTCTGGAGAAAATCTACAGGCACAGGCCTTAGTTAAAAACCATGGGAAATAGAGTAGAGACTGATCAGTCTGTTTGAGATTACCAAGACAGATCTCTGTGATCTAAGTTTATTTTAGTACATACCTACATGGAATGTAGGAATGTAGGAATTTGGAATAGATTCATGTGGAAACATCATAAAATAATATTTTTTGTATTAGTTACCAGTTATTTAGAGGAAATTGATCAACATAAACTAATTATCCACGAAATATTGCAGTTGAGTCATGCTATATGCAATAAATAATGCAATACACTGCTATTTTTAATGCATATTCTAGCACCATTTAAAATATTCACTCTTATATTTTTTTATAAGTAAAAAATGAAAAAATATGAATTCTCCAGAGAAATTTACTTACTTTTGGAGAGTTATTTGCTGTTCCCGGTTCCTGTTTAGTGTGCAATATATGGTGATGCACCGGTGTTGTCTGAATGGTTTCCGTCTGCGTCTGTTGTGTGCCCTCATTGATTGTTTTGATCCCACCGTTCAACAACGTATGGTTTAATTGAGACGCATCGATTACTGGAGTGGCTATACCCTGAGCCTGCAGAGCTCGCTTCATCAAAATCTCGTTGCACTCTTCCGCTGTCAACTGGATGGGCCCGATCGGTGTCATAAACGGCTTCGAGGTCAAGTTGGCAGCTGTAACCAAGATATTGTCTTGAATAAACCTTTTTTATCTGCCAAAACTGTTGCTGATTGTATCTTAAAAGTTACAGAGACAATTTTGTGTAAGATATCATAATACCATGCTTTTGCCCGTTTGGTCTTGTGTATATTTTTGTGACACTGTACAAAATAACAAGAATATTGCTGTCATTTCACAAATTGTCTAGGAATAGGAAATTGGATAACTGGTTCATGGTGAATCACTTATTGAACTTACTTTCTGCAACAAATCATTAAATTTCACACTAGTAGCTTCATTCTGTGACTAGACCTTGAAGAATTTGGTATGTTTATTGACTCAATGACTAAACTAAGCTGAGCTAAAACTTGTTTTTTATCCTAAAATTAATTAAAGGACTGTTGAACAGACATTACTAAATTTAAATGTTGCAAGTAATCACTTCTTTTAGCTAAATTAAAAAAAAATCTACCAAGTAGCATTACTGACTTAATAACATTCAAGGTATATCCAAACTACTTCAGCCAATATCCATGTAATTATTTAATATTTCAACTCACTATGTATGGTAGCTGTCTGGTTTTGTTGCGATACCCTGTTGATGGTATGCGTTGGACTCTCATTCAGCACAAACATGGCTCTTCGACCGGCCGGTGCGTTCGCCGTGACAACTCTCGTGACCTGTGCTGCTGTGTTGGACACTGCTACGACTGTGCCAACCTTTTCTTGGACCTGCGGTGACTTGTGCGACATGACAGTCAACGTTGTCTCGGGTGATACCTGAAAAGTTAACAGTAAATATTATTTTCATCAATAGAATAACTTTGTTTGCTCTAAAAAGGAATTCAAAATTAAGTTTAGCACTTTAGCCTGTTATTAAACTAAAGTTTCAAACTTTAAATCAAGGTTTTCTACTCCAGGCACTTAGAATTTTCTTTTAGAAGGCTTCATAGAGAAGCTTTAATAGAATTGGTTATAGTTATAATGTCAGGGAGAGCAAACAGAATTAAAACTTAGCTAAAAAAGTTTTGTTTTATCAACTTCTCATATTCCACTGATATCACCATGGATTCAAGTCATGTCCATGTAACTTTTTATCAAAAAAGTATTGGACTGATGAATGTGTGTAATAAATATTTGTAAACAAAAATGTATGACTTTCAAAACTTGTACTTCTCAAAGGTGAGTGATAGAAATGCTCTTTACAACAGCTATTACCAATTAACTTGGGTTAATTACATCAAATTAGTCAATTTAAAGCTTACCGTGTTCCCGAGAGTGTAGCTCATGCTACTCGGAGTCTCCACCTCGCCCTTGGTAAGGTCCGCAGAACTCGTAAAGCCCCACGAATACCCGAAGCCCGAGACATTGCTCGGCGTAGGCATACACATTTTCAACACCAAAATACTAACACAACATAAAAAAAACAAACCCACTAACACAAATTCACTATTTGATGGTAAACAGTCCTCATGACAGTTTTAACATGTATGTACGCTTTCACACAACTACTAACGCACAACGGCACAACGCACCCGTCAATCAAATCGCCGACTACACCACATTGTAGTGCAAGTTGATACCTCTCGGCAATAAAGTGCATCCATTGAACTTAATTTACACATAAAAAAGCCATTAGAATTGGCTTAATCAGCTCAATCTAAAAGGCGGCGTAAGACAACGACGCTGTAAGCAACACTGACACGCACGTAATCTTGGTCAGTATTTGGAAAACAGGGTCTTTTAATCGCTATATTTGGACTCATATTAACAATTAAATTCATAAAATCTTAGAAAAACATTTAAAAACTAGTTACATTTACTATTTTAGTGAAAACAATAATTTCCTCGCACACACAAAAAACCGAACGCCATTTTTGTTGTTTATGGTTAACAAACTTTTTTTTAATCATTCGACCAAAAAAAATATTTTTATACCGCTATTTTACACGAGCGTATTGTTAACGTTATTTCAATTTTAAGTTATCTCTTTACAGTATCAAGATCGTTTATTCAAATGGCAATGCCAGGTTTTGTATGGAAAGTGGCGTCTTTTTTTTTCGCGCGGCCATCGATCAAACTTTGTTTTTTGATTACAAAATAGTGTAATAAACCAAACTTACTATGGCATGTATACCTCTAAACTCAGTCTGAACTGAGTTACGAGCATTAGAAGTTTGATGATTTTCATACTAGATTTGCTTTTCGTGCGCAAGTTTTGTAAGAAATTGCAACAAAATATTGCGCTATTTTTTTATTGCGCTGATTCTGCTCCATACTGATGTCTGGAGCCTTTAATGGATGGTATTGTTTGTTTACACATACAACCTTACTAGTTTGTTGCAATTTCTTACAAAACTTTGCTCGCAAAAAGCAAATCTAGTAAGAAAATTATCAAACTTCTAATGCTCGTAACTCAGTTCAGACTGAGTTTAGAGGTATACATGTCATAGTAAATTTGACTTATAGTTTTCCCCATTTGCCATGAGAACTCACTCGATTCTGGTGGAGTGATTAATTATTTTATGACGGATTTACACTGCGCGGAAATTATCCAAGTCAAGTAAAAAAAACAGTGAAGTGGGGATAAAATTCATTCATTTTTCATCCCCACTCCACTGTTTTTTTTTAATAATTTTATTAGGAAAACCAACACCAATACAATACAAATAATGAGACCTAAAATTATGTATCTGCATAGCCATTTATAGGTAATCGCAAATGGAATTTTGACTTGACTTGGCTAATTTCCGCGCAGTGTAAAAGCGCCTTTGCATATGAAAACCAAAGTGATTGCAGAATCACAACTCCAACGATAATTTTTATTACCGGTAACGTTATTTAATTATTGTCTATGTTTTTTTTTGCGTTTCGTTAATGCATCAGTTTTCACCCACACTAGAACATTGCCAAAAAACAACAAAACGCACATGACTACTGTCAACTCCTCATCAGCTGTCAAAAACCGGATTGTGGTCGCTATCGTTGTGTAAAAATTGCAAATTTTTATTTAATTATCTGCGTACTTTAATGATAATCTCTCAAGAGATTTTATATTCTTCATATAAATAAGGATATTTACTCAATTCACAATAATGAATCCAATGTCAATGGATAGAGAAGAGCCATCATCTTTGTTGTCATTTTCTTCAACACAGTCCCTCGAACAGTTTGTGCTTTTAGCCAAAGGTGCTAAAGGATTTGGATGTGCAGAGCTTATAAAACAAGTTCTGGAGGCTCCTGGAGTGCATGTATTTGGGGAGCTTCTAGAAATGCCGAACATCAAAGAGGTTAGAATGCTGATTGTATTGTGCTTATCATCCCTGTAAAACACTTTATTTTCAGATTTACAGTGCACACATAATCTGTTGTCATTATTTTTTTCATATTGCTATAATTCCTGAGGCTTACAAGTCTATTCTAAAGGCCTCTTGTGCTGGGACTTCTCATACAATTTAAAATCCAATAAAATGTTACTCTACTCAAACCATCCAACCAATTTCATGTCCTAGAACTTCAAGACACATTACTCATCATATCTGACAGCTGTGCTAACTAGCAGTGGAAATAATTTAAAGCAAATGTTACTTGTTTCATTTGGTTTACATGTTTTATTAATGCTGCTGTTTTTTTCCTCAATAAATAAAAAAATAACACAAAATCTTCAATATTCATATGAAATCTGTTTACTATTACAGCTGGAAGATGGACCTTATGCAGCTCATCTTAGAACACTCAACCTCTTTGCCTACGGCACATACAAAGATTATTTGGAGAATAAATCGGAATTCTTGGAGCTGACCCCAGCACAATGCAAGAAGTTGCAGCATTTAACCATTGCCACGCTGGCCACGCAAGAAAAATGCATCCCCTATAGTGTGTTACTGAAAGAACTAGACATTAAAAATGTTAGGGACTTGGAAGATCTCATCATAGAAGCTATTTATGCAGGTAATTATAAATTACTTTTATTACCTACCTACTATAGTTTTCAGTAAATGTAATTGCTATTTTGAAAGTTTTTGAGTCCTATTGTTGCATGATTGAGTAGGCAGGCAAGCTGTCTTTTCCATAGATGGCAACTGTCTACATCTTTCAGATAAGATTTGTGTACTAAAAGCGTATTTACTTTATGATTTGAAACTTATATTACTCACCCTATTTACATAATTCAATTTCAGACATAATTCACGGCAAACTGGATCAAGAATGCAAACGAGTGGAAGTAGACGTAGCTCTAGGTCGTGATGCCAGGCTTGAAGATGCAGCGTCCATCGCAGATGTGCTCGCAGACTGGTGCAACGCTTGTGAAGCCGTGCTTAGCTCCGTTGACCGTCACATACAGCGTGCTAACCACAACAAGCAGAGAGCTATAAGGCACCAGCAGGGTATTGAGCAAGAAGTAAGTGTAATCAAATAGAAATAAATACTTAGTTAGACTGGGCTTTTTCCACAGTGAACTCCTTTGTGGCCTATTGTGCATTTATTATAAGAAACACTTGTGCTTATTGTTAGATTTGAATTAGTAATTAAATCACTGATTTCTAAGTACGATTTAAATTGCTAATAATAATCTGCTATCTGTGTAAATATGATTTGTCAAATTGAGTGGGTCATTCAATAAAAAGCTCCTTTTTTTTCTTGTCCTTTAACAGTTTTTGCTCTCTATTTTCAGATTGTTTACATAAAGAAGACATTAAAAACTCAATTGGAGAACGAAGACTCTGCTGCGGGTGGGGGTAGCGAGACACACTCAGCGCCAAAGAAGAACTCCGGCAAAGGAAAGACTCCTCGCACCACCGCCAAGTTCTGGCAAAAGAACACATAACCTTATTAATCTGATAAAAAATATACGAACAACTTTATGTGTGAGATTGCTCAAGGAATAGAGAATTTTTGAGGATATTGTGATGGGATAGTTAGTAATGTGATTGCAATAAAACAGACCAGCCAACCAAATATTGAAAGACGTTAATTTTGTAAAACTAAGCAACCTTCTGTAACATATTCTTAAAACATATTGGCTCTATTAATGGTCCCTGATAAGCAGAGGCAGTTTTAGCTGTAGATCAAGAATTGTTGCAAACACAAAAACTGTATTACTGTCCCAAACTTATTAATTACATCTCATGCATAGAATTGCACGTAAAGCAATGTGATAATGGTAAAAAAATCTTTAGGTGTACTGTGTTTATGTTAATAATAGTGTTGATTGATATTTTAAATTCGCCAAAACCATCTAAAAATCTTCAAAACATGTATCGTTCACAGCGTAAAAGCGTTTTGTTTGAGAATGTATTGATATTCAGCTGTCCATTATGAGGTACATCAACAATATGAAATGATTTTGTATATTTGAAGCGAAAATTAAATAACTTGTAAGTAAACGTTTTTTTCTTTTCCCAAATATCCAAATTGTGAAAACCTTTATTAATCTAAGGTGAAAACCTATTTCAATGAATTTATTTGTATTTTTCATGTATTAAAAATTTCTTTTTCGTTCTTACACATGCACGAGACTTGTTTACTATTGCTCTCGGTGAGATACGCGATAAATCGTTGTTTTTTATTCTGTTTCTACTATACGACCCGTTACGATAACTCGCGTTTCTTCCGAAAGTTTAACTATTCACGAATTGAACTGCGCCTGATAATTTAACATAGCAATATCCTCACATTTGCTAATGAAAGTTATCAGGCGCTTAGAATTTTTGGTGCTACGAGTATTGTATCTATTATTATTTTGTAATATCTTTATTTTATTGCTTAAAGCTCATGAAAACCTGAAAATAATATAACTTCCAAATAGAAAATCCATGGTAAGAAAAATGGGTTTTTATGCCAGCAACCCAGTAATGTCAGATGCGGGAGTGGGACGCGATGAGAGTTTTACTAGGCGCATGACCGAGAGCGCGAAACGCACGAACTGAGACGAGCGGCCCCGATTGCCTGTGTTTTGATGTTGACGCAGAAGCGCATCGGAATAAAGTGCGCAGGCAGTGCAACGATTATCACGTTCGCAGGCCTCTAAAGTGATGTAAATAACACATAAACTGTAAAACATCGTAAATAAATACGTCGGCACGTAACAAATATCATCTGCCGTAGTTGTAAAGGACTCGGAGCCGCAGTGTGATCGTTCACAACACCATAGCAACGGTTCAGTGAGAAACGACGACACAAGTGACGGTCGCGTCCTGATACAATGAATCCGTGATAAAACATCAAAATAAATAAACTTTGGAGTTGATAGAGACATTTTGTTTCCCGGAGTGCCACAACTCGAGGGCCTTCGTGTATTGGATGAACAGAAAGGCAAGTAGTAGTTAGATGCCCTTTGTTAGGTCGTATTATTCACCTTTCACGTCAGACCGTTCGAGCGAATTCATGGTCAGCACTGTTTACCTCATCATCACACAATCATGAGCATCGATTTATGCTGCGAGAACCGATTATTTTATTCTTACTGTTTATTTTCCATCATTATTGAGTAGGAAACTTGTTAAACGATAGCAATAAATGCCAATTTTAGATGTAGGTAAGTATGGTTGACGTATTAAATGTCCTTCAAGGTTATCAGAGTTATAATCAATAAGATGCGTGCATAACAATCATAATAGTGATTGTTGTTGTATGGGTTGGGTGGTTCTTTGTTGTGCAGTCAGCTGTTCGGGGCAGGCGGGGGGAGGAAGAGGGAGGGGGGACCAGACGACTGGTCGCGCGCGCGCCATGTATTGTCTCACCCACAAAAGCACGCCATGGGACTGCCGTCTGCGACTCTGCAAGGGGTTTCAGACCAAAATAATGAATTGGTCGTGTGCCCGACCCCTCTGAGCGCAACAAAAATGCGTTTTTGTCGGACTCGAATAATGGAATTGCCAGACACGCGCTCGTTTTTTTATTTCACTTCGGTACAAGTATTGTTAGTAGGATGTTGAAAGTGGTTGAAAGCATACCTATTAACTGAACAAGACTATTTAGAGGGTAGTAGGTACCTACGGAGGTACCTACTACCTGTGGCGCTACGTCTACATAGTCCTACGTCCTTCTTGATCTGATCTTATGGTAAAAAACTAATAAATCCATTGAATTCTTAAAAAGAGAATAAGGTCGGTAATTATACAGCAGTAGATACCTACTTAAAGGGGTAACTGTTACCTGTTACTTTATTTAACTGTAACATTCAGTACAGGGCAATGACAAAAATAAGGAAAACGACACAATTTTGGACGTAGGTAATATTTTAAATTGTTTAGGTAAACTTCAATTAAGTAAGCAGTCTTACATCGTGAACAAATCTTCAACAACATGTCCAAGAAAACATTTCAACAAGAAGAAGTTAAGCAACTGAACTGACCAACATAAAGAAGTTGTAAAAAAAACAACTATGTATACAGAAGACGTAATATGATAGACTTCTGTCTATTACCAAATTAGAAAAAATAAGTTAGTGGCGGCCGAATACTGAAACGCCATTTAAATATTTGACGGCTTCTCAAATAGTTAAGCAGCTCCTAAACTTACATTTCGCATACTCAAAACAATATCTGAGCAGTTCTCAATTTTTAAGCACCTCTCAAATTAAGTTGCACTCAAACGCCACTTAAATGAATTTTCGCATACTGAAACGCCATTCAACGCTAAGCATTACTCAAACAACTGTCAAATCGTCTTAAGCAGCTGTTAAATTTGAGAGTGCTTGCGCGGTATCTTAAATCCTATTCTTATACCTAAATCGACCTAAATAGTGGTAAATAATGTGTGTCATCGTTATCATTTCTTTCGAGGCTCGAGGAAATACCTAGATCTAATCGCAGGAACGCAATAATGCTGAACGCTATTGAAAAATATTATAATGACATGCAATTCCGAGCGAGGTTCCGCATCTCTAAAGAAACGGTGTTGTGTCTGGATTCATAATTTGGAAGCTCTTTGAAACCCCTCACCAAACGCCATACAACCAGTGGACCAAATACTTATTATATTATAACCCTACTGTTCTACGCAACGGGAAGTTATGAACGTGTACTAGGTGATATCTTCCACATCGAACAGCCAACTGTGCATCGTATAGTGCACAAAGTAACAACCAAAATAGCTGCTATGAAATCGCTTTACATAAACATGCTTATTTCTGAGGAATAATATGGGGACATCGCATAGTAGCATTTCCAAGAGTTGTTGATTTGTCAATTTGATGCTCTGTCTGTCAACAATGATAAATGTCAATTGTGGTTACGTTT
Source organism: Ostrinia nubilalis (assembly GCF_963855985.1). Lineage (NCBI taxonomy): Eukaryota > Metazoa > Arthropoda > Insecta > Lepidoptera > Crambidae > Ostrinia > Ostrinia nubilalis. The sequence goes on along the minus strand of NC_087097.1, from coordinate 3,901,061 downwards.
CGGTCCACGATCGCCACTTAATAGATTTCAACAATAAAAAGTATCACCCTTAAAATTATTTTTTAATTAAATAAAAATGCAAGCATTAATTTTTTTATATGATAAAACGAGATTTATGTATAATAGAAACTAAAAATAAACTGTTGTATGTTAAGTTGATTGAGTAATATTTCCATAAAAGACAATACATAACCAAACGATGCTGCGTGTAATGGATAAAAAACGTAAAGTTATCATTTGTGTAAATGAAAACATACTTTTTTTGGTAAATGTTGCCATTATGTAAACATTTGAGAGCTGCTTAGCTGATCACGGCTTCAAATCCGTTGAGTGGCGTTTGAGAATACCATTTAAAATTGAAGGATACTTAAATTTAGGAGCCCGTCAGCTGAGTGACAGATTTGAGTAGTGTTTCAGTATTCGGCCGTGGGTTTGTCAAATCGATACTAAAAGGAAAGACGTCGCGACGTCCTATTTCGATTGAATTACTTTCCATTACATCATCCTTTTCAACTACTATTTCGTTATTACCGTTTCTTCCCATTACTATAGTTTCTACATAGTTTATTTTGATGCTCAATAGTCTTATAGAAAGACCAGCATCATCAACAGCCATTCCCGCCATGTTTTTATGGAACCAATACAGTATAGTAAATTTTAATGCCTAATCTTTTTTGTTAAATTAAGCCGTAAAGTTTATAGTTACATAAATAAAACACTTTCCTAATTCCCTTTTCATGCAAACAGCAGCAGAATTCACTGCCAATTTTATTATTTTTTCCCGAAAACGAATTACTGGCTAAATTATAGAGCTTAGAAGTCAAGGCTACAGTGAACAAGCATTTTCCTAGCACGCATTTAACTCTTTTAGTCACACACAGTTCTTTCAGTTCCTGTTGATAAGAAATTGCTTTGTACCATAATTGGGTTAATTTGATTAGGTAATCATAGTATTTTGGCCAATTCGATCAAATTTTGAAGCTCTACCTATCAAAAGAATCGTTAAGTAACTTTTAGCAAATACGTTTCAAAAATCTTTTATATCTTTTAAACAGGGCGTTTGCATATACGCATTCGGTAACACTACAATGGGATCTCTTCTGCGACTAATCAAAACTTCAACAATACTCATAAAGCCGCTTCTGCGGACAATAATTCATATAAGCACATATCCGGCTTCGAACGCATTCTAGTCCTTCGTGACGTAGGAGCACGGAAGCCCTTACAGGCTGCTTCCCAGTGCAATCCCGGATTAACACTCATTGGGTAACCCAGTTACTGTAAGAGTGGGTGATTCTAGCAAGTGGTGTTAGGACGCGTGTAGAGTTAGACTGCATAGCTTTTCGCTCGATTGAAGATTTTGTATCCACTTTTCCAATCTGGACAATCTGAAAGTCACATGTGCGTAACTCCTTTCGTTTATTCGCTCGTTTCAGCCAAATGACGTTCACTGCTGGACAAAGGCTAAGCGGAACCAAGGATTTCCACAATGACCGGTCCTGCACATCCAGAGTGATCGCATGCAAAATCCAAATCAATCAATCCGGAAAAACTAATCGCTAATTTCACACCCATCAAGCACAATAAGTAAGTGCCTAGCTACTATAGTATCCACTAACATCATCATCATCAACAGCCCTTTACAGTCCACTGCTGGACTATGAGCCTCCTCCACTATAGTGGAGGGTTTTGCCATAATCTCCACGCTTGGCAGGCGGGTTGGAGATCGCAGTTTAAAAGATTGATGTTTTTCAGAGAGCGCTGCTGCCCATTCTCTGTTTGATGTGTAGTCCCTAAGTCGCCTCTTACGACACCCGCGGGAAGAGTAGGGGTTGGTGACAAATGTATTCTACTCTGCCGTCACCACACGGCTAATCCAAAACATAATAATAAATAATAATAATAAGGAACAATTTCTTTACCTTCTTCAAGGTCCGCTCACCACTACCTTCAAGATAACAAGCTTACAGCGAAAGGGTGTGTAATGTATGATATAACTACATATCATATAATACTTAGAGGATATAACATCAAATTATATAAAATCATTTAATATAATAATTATTTACTATAATAAACGAATAATATAATTTTAAAACGAATAATTTTAAGACAAATAACTATTAACTGATATAAAATGGTTTGATATAATGAATATTTTCTATAAAACTCACAATGTATAAAATTTAAAACAAATAACATTCAAATCATATAAAAATAAAGTGTCGAACAATCAAATGAGATAAAATTCTTTTCCTATAAAACTTAAATCATATAACAATAATAATTTTATATAAAGTTCAATTGTTATAATAAGCATTGCATGCAGCAAGCAAGCAAGCAAACAAGCAAGCTAGCAAACGAGCAAGCAAGCAAGCGAGCAAGCAAGCTAGCATGCAGGCAAGCAAGCAGGCAAGCAAGCTAGCAAGCAAGCAAGCTAGCAAGCAGGCAAGCAAGCAAGCAGGCAAGCAAACAAGCAAGCAAGCAGGCAGGCAAGCAAGCAGGCAAGCAGGCAAGCAAGCAAGCAGGCATGCATGCAGCATGCAAATTTGACTAAAAACTTGAGACTTCTGTCACGGCTCCGGCACTGCGGGGCTCTGGCGGTCCCTCGCGTGCTAATCGTCGCAGATGGCTTTCGCTCGACATCGCGTCTTCGGCTTGCTGGCCGGCTTCGCCGGCCAGCCTCAGCCGCGGCGCCTCGCTTCCAGCCACCTGCTCCTCAGCCCGCGGGCCGCCTCGCCCCTCCGTGCCTACGCGCTTCTAAATTACACTCTAGGGGTAGGGCAGACAAGACTACGTGGAGTCGGTTTTACGGCGATTCGTTTTTGTTACTAAAGTCATTTATAAGTCAAGCTAAAGAAGAACATACTAAAAGTTATATCTATCAGAAATTATGTCAATTAAAGAGTATACCAAATAGTCGTTATAACAAATAATATTTATTTTATGTAATGGTTATATGAAATATTATTTATATTAAACAAAATTACATCAAATGAGTCTTAGATTAAGTAAGGTTTATATCAAATGTCTTTATGCGTTTTGATTGGTATCTGAAATGACATTATTAGAAATGATTTATTATATGAAGTAAACATTATATGTTAAAAAAATATATCAAGTGTTATTATAACATACGTTTATTATACAATATGAACGTTATTGAAATGAATTTATATCATATAAACTTATATAAACTGTCACGCACCCTACAGCGAAATCCTAGACAATTTGTGTGGGCTCGTATGCGATTTGAAAGTCTAATGTTTCGAAAATAAGCCTCCTATTTGTATGCCCTAGACTAGAATACACTATAACTTACATGACTGGGCTCTTCGTTATGTCGTCACGTCATGAAGCCGTTACTAGTTCCACTGCACTTCCCAGTCCTGGCCCTAATCTCAGATTAACATTCATTGGGTAACCCAGTTAGAGCGGGCGTTTCACAGTCGTTGGTATTAGGTTACAGGAGTTCAAATATACACGGTATGTGTATGTTTGGAACTTACAAACTTCGGTTACAGCTTGTATAGTGTGATGGGAACCTTTTTATTTTTACGGAGAGCTAAAATTCTGCGTGGGTGGACAAAATCAAACTGATGATTTGATGACATAGACATTTTGATGGGCACGTTGATATTGATCGTCATGTTGTTTCAAGAAGAGAATCGTTGAACTTGCTTTTGAGTATGTAATTATACAACTGTAGCCTCCGTAAAGATGTCTTCCATAGGATTTAAAAGCTAGTGTAGCTCTCAGAGAATCTACGTCATCGCAAAAACCGACTTTATCTGTCAGGGATTTAGAATTCGTATCGTACCTACAATGTGGCTTTTAGGTCTAAAGCATCTGAAAGGATAAAGATAGCCATGATATTGCGAACAATATTTTGGAGGGGACATAAACGTTTAGAGGCTTCTCAGGCTCTCAGCATTTTATTTTTGGACATTTTATTTCGTAACATTTTCGCACTGAAAGTCGATCGTTACTTTTTTAGTAATTTACTGTTTCTTTTGCTGGTGATACATTACTTGCTTAAAACAATGCTAGACTGATATTTTGATTCAATTTATTTCTTTTCAAGTCTCCCTTTGACTGTCAGCTTAATGCATCTTCTCGAGTACCTACTTAAGTAAGTATCTTTGAAAGGATTTTCTCTGCAATTTATTCAACCAAATTAAGTTCCAATTTAAATTTTCGTCTAAAATATACTGAATTCTTCCTTTGAACTCGTTGCCAAAAAGAGTAACGTCGTTTGTCGCATTTTCACACTTCACGAGTCGAGTGCAATCAGAAATACTTGGTTCAAAGGAAAAACTGGCGTGCTGCTGAAAATATAGAATGCAAATTCATATAAATGAACTTTGGTAAAACATAACGGGTGAGCTTTAAAATTTACACAACTACTTGCTTTGTTAAGCAATTTTTGTAAGCTTTATAGTCAAATGAATTACAATTAGTGTAGGTAGGTATCAGGCACATATCGAAGATAATAAAATTCTTGCTTATTCTGAATCTAACTTTATTCTAACAGCATTCGATTCCTTTTTGTGCAGCAATCTAGAACGCACAGTTACTACAACGTTCATAGCGCAAATGACTATTATTATTTCGTCACTTTATTCGAAGATATACCTAGTTCTAAATATTATATGTATTTTAGAATACATACTGACATATGTATTCTAAAATACATATAATATTTAGAACTATATCTTCGAATAAAGTGACTCATATAATACTGATCGAACTTCACTTGGAAGTTCGTTTGATCATGTATTATTAGTCATTTAATACAATGAATGCCATGTAGAGATCGTTAGCCTAGTGGGCTGTGTATGAATAAGCGCTGCATTCTAAACAATATATCATCTTGGTAATGACCAGCCTGTATAGATGGTGTTCTTAGAAGGCGTGTAAAGTTGACAGCGCATCAACCTAAAGACTTGCATCTTATGTAGTCGTAATAAATGCGATTTTGCAATAAAAATATGATGTGCTGTAAATTCAACAAAGCCGAGCAAGTTAACTGGCGCGTCAGCTGATATTTTAACTTTTGCAATATGTCGCGGCAACAGCCATCGTTTAGTCAGTCTTAAGTTTCATACTCATGCAGTCACTCTGACAAAATGCACTCACACTTTATTTTCCTTCTACTTAAATACATAAAATGCAATTTTTATGCGTCTGTCTTCATTTTTTTTTTTTTTTAAAAAGATTATTAGTAATTTGTTATTACACAAATTACTAATAGTCCCGTTAGCCCCTCGTACTAAGCTAAATATGCTTGTGTCACGAGTGAGCTCACCACAACAGTCGAGCGGCGGCGGGGACCGAACCCGCGTTCCCCGGATCACGAGTCATTAGTCATTCATTATGCATGTGAATTATATGAAAGCTCTAAAATCTACTTGATCCCAAAGGTTGACTGAAAGAGAATGTCAAAATATGGCAAGATTGCATTAAGTTTTCGTTTTGTGGTAGGAAGTACCTATTTATTTAACGCATTAAACGCTACCAACGAGATTTAAGCCGTAGGTAGTTAAATTTTATCAAAATCATCTCCTCAAAAAGTAAAGGCGTGACTCACTTACGAATTTAGACCCCTCAATATGCGACATTTTTTTAAAGTAGGTTTAAGTATTTATTTATTTTCATCACTCATTACATTTTTTATTTGTAAAAAGGCTGTGACCGTAATCCTGATCAGAAGTTCGAAAATTTTCAATCGAGTCACGTAAGTGAAGTCCACTTTTGCGACTTTGATAGTTTTCTCGAGGAGAAAAAAGTTCTCATAAGTAAGTATAACGTGTTGAATTAACAATTTAATACTTCGACATGGTTTTGATTCTGTGGTTTCCATTTCCTTTTATTCTTCCTCATGAAGTTCAAAATCGCCTCATCCCTCACAATGATAAACCACACAAACGAACGTCCATACAAAAGAGCCATAGATCTTAAAGTTGCATCTGACTATAGATTTTTGTTGCAAAAGCGCACCTAAGTACAACTGCACAAGAAACCACATGTTAAACTTGATGTGCCCTCATCTGTACTGTACCTACGGGGAGGGTCGATGCACCTCTGCAATCGTACTAACAATGCTGTGGATGTAAGCTGAGTGGCTGTGCGTGCTTTCTCCTCACATGCCAGGGCCGGCTCTATAAACAATGTAGGTGCTTATCGTAGCAAGTATTTATTCTGTGGTAGGTAATAGATACTTTAGAAAGTCTTAATTCTTTCAAACGAACGTACACTGTATACCAAACTAAATGCAGCTTCAATAAAAGCTCAAAACATTCAAATGCTTGGAAGCTTTTCAAAATTTTTCGTTTCACTTATTTTCTTTTTCTAAATCTCTACGAGAGTTTGAAATATGTTACATAGTCATACTACCAACCTCGAAACATAATACCTAGTCCCAACTAGTTTTAATTGTTGTGGTGTATGATTAAATTGTAGTTTTCCCTACCTAGATGCGGCTCTGTATCACGATAGAGTCGCTCCAGCTCCAGCAAAGCGAAAAACCGCAAACCGTTTGCACATTCCTTGTAAACGTTTAGCTCTGGGGTTTTAATTTCAATTGTGTAACTTAACGCCGTGAAATTATGAACGTGTTATTATACAGAAACAATCGCCTGGAATTTCGTTCGTCATGAAACTAGCCCGGGCTGTTGGTTTCGCATTTTCAAAGTCAAATCTGAAATCTATACTTTTTTGTACTTGCTATTTGACGTTTTAGAACGTCTACATTTAATCCTGATAAAGTTTCAGATAGTACAGTCACGTAGAACACTATCTAACTATGTATTACTAGAAGTAGATTACAGATTACCGGTGGTTTTTTATGTCAGACCTAGACATAGAAATAGATAGAGATCCAACGGTTCTGAAATAACTTGGTTTTACGCAAAAGTCCCTAAATCGCAAAATGTGTTGGTAAGCGCATAACTCAATAACACCTGGACCAATTTTACCAATTCTTTTTTTATTTTTAATGTTCGTTGAAGTCCAAGAATGGTTTTTACGGCGAGAAAAAATCCAATAATTTCCGGGAAACCCCCGGGCGAAGCCGCGGGTGGAAAGCTAGTAGGCCATAAAAAGGACTTCAAATTTCAACCTTTTTAAAGTTTATTTTCTGTAAACTCGCGTACACAAATTAGGGAAACCATAGTGGGTTCTATTTTTAACCCACCATTGCCCAATTCAATTTTGTGTTTATTTTGCTCGACAATTAGACGGCGACCTATTTCACAAGCTTGTGCCCAACAGTTATCAAGCCCGGTGACCTTAAACCGCGGTTTTGAATAACATTTGCGCAATTGTTAACTACCCGCAATCTATGTTAAAATGTGACGAAATAGCCTGGTTCTTGTGATAATTTAAGTTTTAATTGAATAAATTTATTATTTTTCATCGCTTATATCATGATAGCGTAATAAGTAACTAATTATTCCGATTTCTACTTCATAATCACACAAGACAAAAGTTTAAATGTATTGGAAATGTATGTTCTCATTTCTAGAGACGTGACCAAAGAACTTCAAAATTTATATTTAAAAGTTTTCCTTTCCATTTTCTCTGGAAGTTCCGAAGTCGCTATTTCGTCACAATCTTCCCCGGCGCATCCGTGACGTCACCGCGCCCTAGTTTCGGCAGATGCGTCCGAATTTGGGTTAACTGCTTGCAATCGAGACGAAAACATCGTTCGTTAACTAACGCAGTGCCGAATTTATCAATCGACTCGTTGCGGTTCTGAATCAATATGCGGCTAATAATAAATTACTCTAGAACTGACTGAAAACAGGATCAGATATACCTAAGGACCTGAAAACAAAGTGTTCTTTCACCATATTAAAATCAGTGGTTTTAAAAGTACCTACTTAGACACAAAACAACTGGCCGTAGAAGAGTTAGGCCCAGAACAGACGGTGAAACGCAACTGCAACGAAACTGCAACTGCTAGTTACTTTTGAGTTGCATCTAAGTTTCTGCCATTCAAACTGGTCGCGTCATGTGTGGTCTCTCAACGGACGCTATGGCAGAAACCTAGATGCAACTCGAAAGTAACTAGGTAGCAGTTGCAGTTGCGTTTCACCGTCTGTTCTGGGCCTTACAGTACCTTGGACGAATAAATCGGCCAAGTACAGTACCCATAATTGTTTCCAACCATTTATCGCATCTAATAAGATTTAAACTTTCGTCTTCAATTTCAACTAAAATAGAGAAACACGAGAAAGAAACATCGAGCCGTGAATATGGGTAATGGGATGTTAACTGATATAAAAATGTCACGTCCCGTATTTCTCTATTATCTCGTCTGTTTTTCCGCAGTAATTTTCACGGCAAGAGTTCTTTCAGAATTGCCGCTATTTCTAAAATTTAAATTCGTCCAACCAGTCCAGGCTTGACACTTGAGAAATTCACCTCTGTACAGGACAAAGGAGTATCACTTGCCGCATGCTCTCTACATCTCCCGTAGCTTTAGTGACGTTGTTGCACAATATTCAACAAGTTTTCCGCGAAAACTTGAAAATCACTCTGCGCGCTCTAGTTTCGTCTAAAGTGCATATCGCTATAAAATACTTAAGACATAAAACACTAAGACTTAAGACAGAAATAAATCTGTAAATTAAAATATCGAATCCTACTATCCTCCCAATAAATTACATGAATAGAATAAAATATAAAACAAAACGCAACTGTAAATTAATTGACTTCTCTAAATGTAAACTTCCCATTTGGGATCTCCCGAGTTCAATTAAAGTACATAAATGGCGAATTCTTCAGCTTAAAGTAAATAAATTCACGTACTTAAGAGTGCTTAAAGTGCTAAATGTTAGCGTTTAGATATAATGAGCATACCTACATAGAACCAAAGTAAAACGTTTCCCCACTGAGGCTCTCCAAGCCACAATGCACCCTCGATTGACTTTCTCCTCGCATTTGTGACGTCACCGCGCCCCAGTTTCGTCAGATGCACCTATTTGGGTTAGTTGCAACGGGGTTGCTTGGTAACGGCACCCCGTCTGTTTATCAGCCGGGTAATGTGGCTATTAATACTATAATTGCTGTTGGTTTTCCTAATAAAATAAAAATAAAATAAAATACTACGACTACGAGTATGATAGTTACATACTCGTACCTATAAAACTATACCACGACTATGAGTAAGATTATACATAAGTAGTTATATACCTAGATTTGAAATGGGAGCACAATAATAAAACAATAAGATCATAAAGACAGGAGAAATAAGAGTTATGTACAGAAAAATCATTAAAATGCATGCACAAGATGCACAATAAAATCCACGCTGACGAAACTGCGGGCAGAACCTACTTGTACAAAGATTATGAGGTGTTTAAATGTTATGTTTCTTTCAGTAGAACATACAAATTTATTGGCAAAAAGGCGCGATAAACATGGCATAGTTGAAAATAAATGTAGGCTGAAATAAGCAACAAAAATGATAAACTGAATACCTAAGAACTTAAATTTTCTGTTACGAAAACGCGAGTATAAACAGGCACGTGAAGTGCCAGTCATAACTCACTGGTATTAACGAAAAATGAAGATATAGCCTCCTATAAGTTGGACATTGGACTATTATTTATGCCTCATTTGTAAAAAAAATATCACGCTAGAAAAGAAAAGAGCCAACGCAGTAGGTTTTTATTTTTAGTTTGCGAACAGCACCCAGTTTTGTCACTTAGTGAATTAGCAATTCATATCGTCATCCTAGCTGGATACTTGCAAGAAACTTCACAAGAAATTAAAGTTTTCAGTAGCTAAGTAAAGCTGGTACGACATTACGTGCCGGCGACAACAAACTCACGAAAATTTCTCACGCGGTAGTTAGAACATGTGACTTCTATCATACTTATTCTGTGCTTCTATGTATAATTTTATTTGTAGTTAAGATCGTAATAAGTTTAGGCAGGCAACTCGTTTGCTTTGTTCGAATGTGTAGTGCCGCGAAAGGCATTCAGTGTGAACACGCCGTACTGCCATTAACGCCCAAAAACATGCGGGAGGGCGAAACGATTCGAAAGTACCTTGGTACTATTACTTATTCTGTGCTAAAGCTTAATTCATCCTGCATGTCAGATCGCCCTACTTTGTTTCAAGATTAGTGTTGTGAGTTAGTTCTTTTTACTTTCAATTTCAAATAAGTAGGTATAGCTAGTGTCAACTTCGCTACATCCTTTAATTGCTCTACAAACGATAAATGTATGCGATTTCTAAAATAAAAAGCACATTATCTAAACTTGTAAGAAGTCCACTGGACTCCAATAAAATCAACGTACCGGGGTCTGACGGACTGTTAAACCAATATTTCCACAGCGTAAAGCGTAATGAATACTATTTTAACAGCGTCTTTTCTAAACTAAACTTAATCCCCCGTCTATTAAAGTCATGTTGAGTAAACAACAAACAACCAACTGTACTACAATATTGGATCTAGACCTCGTTATCTCCATTATTTGGATAGATAACAATACGAAACAATTCAGTCAGGTTAACGCACTGTGGACTTAATTAAGCAACAATTAAACTGTTTTAGTAATCATAACAGTAATTACGAGCTATATTAAAATTGTTTTTATAGAATCCCCAGGCTAGATGCGAAATGTTGTTGCCCTCTAAATATATATTCTTACGCAAGTAAACAGCATGGCGTTCAATGTGAGAAAAACTTATAACTACAATGAGTTTTTGGTCATCCTTTTTTAATCCAAGTCTTTTTAAAACGTTACAAGTTTTTCCCAAGTAACTTTAGTGTTAAAGAGTTGAATTCGATACTTAATTTGATCGTTGTTGGCGTTTGTCCAAGTCCAAGTATAAACTTTGCCTTGAAGACGTGCTTTGTAGACAGGAAAATTGGTGATAAAATTATTATAGCAATACGCACAATACTCGTCTCGTACCTATATGACCCGTATTTACGACATGTATTGCAATAAAAAATATTGCAGTTTTAGTATAAAGTAATGTGCATTGTTTTATTTTTTCTTGTTGTGTTTTCTACTTAGATTCTGTCTTAGTCCTCAGTATACCTACATTATACACTTTCAGGAGATGATTTTAATAAAAATGTCAGTCGTATTTTTGAAAAAGAAAAACTTAGTAGGTAAATCATAAAAGAAGTCTATACTAAAAATAGATTACCCTATAATTAATCAGATTTGGTCATCAGGTCATTAAGTTTCTATTGTAGGAGCACGACCCTCTCTAATTAACCAAAGGCAAATGACGGTTTTGGTTTACACTCCCCACACTGCCCAGACGGGTTAATAGGTCTACCTAAACATAAAAATTCAACCTTTTGCACACCTTTAGCAATCTACTCGTACGTTTTGCGTTGATTCAGCATACCAACGGGACTATTCCCACCTCTCGTTCCCACCGCTGCAACTCCTGTGTAGCCAGGACCTACAGCTTGACCGCCAATAAAAACCCACCCAGTGAAAGTCAAGGTCAGCTAGACATCCAAACTAAGCCCCGCGGACGAGGAAGACTCCGAATTACACGGATGTCCGTAATCAATAACGACCTTAAAGAAGCCCAACTTAACAGTAAGACAACCCAGGACCGAGCTGCCTGGAGACGCATGACGCGGAGGGCCGACCCCAAAGCAAATGGGAATGGGCCAGGCAAAGAAGTGAATGTCAAGTTTGTCCCGGGGCTGGCTGGTGATTCAGAATACCAGCTCGAAGTATTATAAAAACAAAACTGTTGTTGCATAACGAACACGTTTGCAGACTGTAATCCTATAAACTAGTTGACAGCAGCTAACAAGATAAACTGCTGGGAACTACTTGAACATTAAAAACACAACTTGTGGTGTTTACCACTTTACTCATTAATAATGTGGCTCTTCATGATAAACAGTCAAGTTGAAAACTTTTTGTTGTTTAGAGTCAGTCAGGTTAGTGCCTAATTTGTTAGCGTCAGTTGCACCACATTAACTTTAACAGTACTTTTTTTATGCATAACAAGGCAGTTATTTGACCACAATCGCACCTGATGTTAAGTGGGATGCAGTCTAAGAATATAATATAACTAATGTAATTTGATTTTGTATAGATTTTTGACATTAGAAATCATTATCTACGTCAGCTGTGCCCTTAAAGAATTAAACCAAGCTGTGTCAGATTGTCGTCCTAATGCTGTTTATCCCCAGACTCCATGACTATTATAAGACTCTACAATGCTATCAACCTGTCCTTAGATCCTGAAAATCTTTACATTTTAGCCTATTGTTTTTCTGTGAAGTAAAAACTAGTTCTCTTTCATAGAGATTAAAAATCATTAATTATCTGTCAGCTGTGGAATTGCGGATTATCGTCATATGTAATGGTGTTTTTTCTCCAGACTCCATGACAAATAGGACTGTCCAGTGTCCAATGCTGTCAACCTGTCCTTAAAATCCTGAATCTTGAAAATCTTCCTTACATTTTCTCGCCCGTATTCACAAACGATGCTTGCTTAAGGCGATTAGTGTCCTCAATCCGCGCCAAATGGGCATTTTGTAAAGCCTACTCCTCTTTTACTGCTGGACAGAAATAGTTGAAAAAAATATATGTTATACAACAGTTCAAGGACTACATTTCTGACGTTTGAATTTTCGCTACGTCTCTTTGTTTTGGATTAAAAAAATAAATACGGGACATCGATTTTTTACTTAAATTCCCTACTCCTCCAAAACGGCTATGTTAATTTAAAAGATTTTTGCACGAATAGATTGGGAATTCTTTAATCTTTAAATGACACGTTGCGTTTTTCAATCGAACATTACTTTCATTCATAAATTTTACTTTTGATAAATTCCGAACGTTTTGCTGTTGAGGGGGCCTTCGCGGGGTGCGGGCGGCAGTCGGCCGCTGGCCTTCAGACGGGTAGGTTGTGTCACTCGCTACAAACTGACATTAGCGATCAAAATGAATTTTTTCTTTGGCTAAGTTGCACCACCTGACGTGACCTAACTTTGACCGTAGCTTTGGCGATAACCGGTGTTTTTTGTATGGAGTTAGACAGACTTTTGACGCTTGTCAAAGTTGAAGTAAGATGGTGCAACCCAGCTTTTGTTCGACAATAGATTTTATGTCAGAATTGTTCATAGAGTACGTGCAGTCAGATGATACAATTGAATTATGACGCGCTCAGACGCTATTTTCTACCTGAATAGAATCTATTAGTGTAAAAAAACTATAATTGACTCCAAAACAACTGCACTAGATAAATAAATAAATAATAAATAAATAAATAAATTATTTAATACGTTATTTATTTACTAGGCCTTTGCAATTAGTATCCAAATTAGGAGCTAGTCAGAATCTGTAACTCTTAATCGATTTACGTGAAGAAAACAATTTATATTTTTCATACTTTATTACGTAATAAGGTATAAACCTGTGTAATTAAAATAAATAAATAAATAAATAAATACTTATTAGAATTAGATTTTAAATATGTTTCTTCGCGAAAATACCACAATTAAAAATAACACCTGTAACGCCCCTGGGTCTGCGGGTGTCTATGGGTGACGGTAATCATTTACCAACAGGTGATCCGTTTGCTCGTTTGCCTCCTGTCACATTAAAAAAAATTAAGATAAAGTGGTATTGAATTGTTCTATAGAGCTTATTAAAAATTTGGATACTGATTACAAAATTAGCCATTTTCGGAGTCGGTGTCGGTGTCCTACCTTTTGGTGATTCGTTTTGGAGTTGGTTTTAATTTTTAGTGAAATTAATCTACTTCATGCCTTTAGTAGACTATAGGTACCCAGTAGACCTTGTTGTTGCCACTGAAGGTGCATAGGTACTCAGTACATTGATACCATATTTTTCATGTTAAGTGCAAATAAACTTCCCTAAATTACCAAACCATGAAACGTACCTATATTATTAAAAAGTTTCGCAGATAAAAACTGAAATCCTCTTATAAGGTGACGAATTTTAGGAGCATGTCATGAAACCAAAATTATTAGCATACAAGAGCTTGTTTTAAAAAAAATCTTTTTATTTATGATGGGGAATTTACTGCGGCGTAGTAGCAGAGATTTTCCGTTTGTAGATCGTAATAATTTCGAAGAATAGGGATGTTTCATGGATAAAGCAAGAAAGTAGCAAGAGTTTGAATAAGACCGTCGGTGAACTCACCAAAAAAAAAACTCTAAATGTATTTTTCACTTTTTTAAACTTATGAAAATTTAAAGATATGAAGCGCACCAAAGTTCAGAAGATAAGGCACGTGACGTCAAGGCATGCTTAAAAATGTGGCGATTTGTGTCGTCACGCGGAATTTCATCGCATCATTATCTTCGTAATTACTTGTTTAATTGAAAAATAAAAATATCCTGTGTCCAATATTTTTTGATAATGTAAAATCCTACTAGGTGGACCGACGATCTGGTAAAGGTCGCGGGAAGAGCCTGGATGCGGGCAGCGCAGGACCGTTCATTGTGGAAAACCTTGGGGGAGGCCTTTGTCCAGCAGTGGACGTCATTTGGCTGAAACGAACGAACGAACGAAAATTGACGGACCAAAAGTCTTTTTTAAAGAAACTAGCCTATTCCTATGGCCACATTCCAGCTCCATCATCAGACCCTGCAGTTTCCCTTAGAGAATTGAAGACTCATGATTTTCAAAGTAGCGTACCTACTTACATAACATTAGGTACTTGCTTATACAGGGTCAGGGGTTTGTCATCTAGCCTAGTTGTCGTCAGGAAGTTGGTCTAACTAATTCAGCTTGCAACTAATTCAGCTTGCAAGATTCCACCAGAACAAACATTTATGTACCTAATTACCTACATTACATCATAAATTGCAAGCTAAATAAAAGCTTGTAATAAAGTCGGGTTTGTTCAAATTTCGAGAACGACTGAACCGACAAAAGCATTAGAAAATTTACGAAAAATAAAATAAAATTTTATCCCGTACAAAATGTTCATGGATTTTGTTATTTTTATTAAATACCTTTACGCCTGAGTTAAATGACACCGACATCAAGGTTCATCAATTTAAGTTAAAATAATAGGCAGTAATGTATGAAGAAAGAGCTTCTATTCTGTATCTACCTATGCCCGTGTATTTTTGATCGGTGTCAAATCGGAGTTTTTGGTGCGGGGTACGCGGGTGTTGCTCGCGGCGTGAAGGTCAAACGCCCAAGGTCATTGAGGACTCTAATCGCCTTAAGTGAAGCAGCAAATCGAACGCAAAGCGTTGAATAGAGCTCTGTGATTGGTTCGTGTGTCACCCTACGCGTCCACGCGCACTGTGAGACCTCATAGTAATGTTTGTGAATACGGGCGTCTATGTATTACGTATGAGAGAGTCAAGTCATGCTTTCCTGTAATTTATTGATTTCAGCTGTCATTTTTAGACCTCAGAAACCTTTATTGGTAGGGGGTAAACGCTTAATGATACCTAATTACTCGGACTTATCTTGATAAAGGGTTGCGTAGGTATCGATACTTTGCCTATCGATTGTTGACTTTGACAACTAGTAATAATATCAGTAGCCTATCTTGATATTCTGCTACCGATATTAATACTTATGTACTTAAATACTTTTATGTACCCTTCTAGTGTTTATGCAATCGATACCACACTCGCTATCGATACACTCTGACATTGTAACCTCAGTGAGGAACCAAAACCCAAATCCCATCTTAAAGTCTATTCTGTTTCAAATTTCCAATACATACCTACAAGTTTCGTTAGTATTAAAATTTATTGATTTTATGATTTGTTATGAAATTTTAAAGATATGTACTGGAATCGATATTCCAGACAACATTAAGACAACACTAACTCGATCGAAGCAGTCGTATCTAGGCCTAATAGCGGTGGTTATATTTTATTCAGGCCCACCGGCAAGCGGCCATCAAATGAAGCGCTTTGATAAATTATGTAAAACTAACCCCTAACTCGATCAGCGATGTCAGACGTCAGTCGAGCCGACCACTTAGATGTACAAGAACAATGTGCGCAGTCATGCTTTGATTTCTTTTATTGATCGTTCCTATGTCTACAAGTAGCCATATACGAAACACAGAGGCGGTAGAGCTTACGAAAATAACACACATATAAACCAAAAGGCATCAGCTCTTTGAAGATAATTTTAAATAGAAAATACACTACAGTGCATATAAAATTAATTTACTTATTGTTTGTGATCATTATTTGTTATTTATGATTAAAAATAAGGGCGTTGACACAAGTGCGTTTAATCCTAAAACCGGTTGCACAACTTGTTGATATTTTTAGCAAAAGGTGCTACGAAGGCAAAGCTCAGTTGAAAGTTTGTGACGTCAGTAAGTCCGGATGACAAAGTTAATCCACAACGGGCCACAAGCCAGGTGGTGAAAAAACAACCCTCGCAGATCCACGCGAAGCGGCATTTGCGCTGATAAACCCTTACAGGGCAGGTAGAACAGCCGTGTCATATTTTGTCAACAACGTGTTGCGTAATATAAGATTTTAAACTTTCGCGTTCCATTTCAATTAAAATAGTAAGACACGGGTCTTAACGCGACGTTTATTAATGAGTTACATTATGTACTCACGGCTTGACGTTTCGGCTGCGATGCTTCAGCCGTGACCTGAGACAAAACTGAGACGTGACACGCCGCGAACCGCCAGTCTACTTGAGGTGGCTGCAGCATCGCAGCCGAAACGTCAAGCCGTGAGTACATATAAATGTAACTCTTAATAAACGTCGCGTTAAGACCCGTGTCTAACTATTTTAACGTGTTGCGTAATATAGCCGGTAGAGGCTGGTTGAAAAACGCGGGAAATTGTACTTGGACCTTGTCCTATTGAATGGTGATGTCTTCAATAGAACGTAGGTTATATCTCGCAATCTCGACAATTTTAATAAGGTAGTTATTATGATTTTATACTGGGCACAAAACTGTCAATCCTGTCAGTCTATTTATTACTTTGAATATTAATTAAGTTAGGTTTCGTCCTATCAGTTTTGACGTCTAGGACACAATATGCATTGATTGTGGCTGCTCTCGTTTGGCTATGTCTTGTTTTTAGCCAGACCTAAAATCTGCATCCGAATGGCCGCTTTCCATACAAAACATAGTTGCACTGTGGACTAGTCGCGCGTGTGTCGCTGGCCTGATAACCCAACTTTTTAGGGCAGGTCGACACTAGAATGTTTTTTGTTCAGAATTATTTTCCTCTTTACTGAAAATTAAAATAAAATCTTCTCAAATATAACACGCAGATCGTTCACGAAATGATATGGCATTATGGTGTCTTATTCTTCAATTTAATATTCAACATTCCAATTTCCAATTTATTTATTTAGGCTCCCCTCTATCTGGCAGAATCTCGTTACGCAGAAACTCATTTGGCATAACTCACGTGGCATAATCTTCTTTAACCGAAGCCGCGGCAGCGGCCGCCGAGCGCTAAGTCTAGAATCGCATACTAGAATAGTTGATTTCCAATAAAAACTACCCAAAAAACGCAACTTAACCTCAAAATTTCATTTTCAGTTTTTTCAGAAACTAAGTTTCTGATCTCCCCCATTCACAGGGGGAGTTCCCCTACCCCCCTCTCTCCCTCCACCTCATCCCTACAACCCTTAATAATGCGATAGGGGAATAAACATTTTACCTTTAATAGTATGCCAAAAGACTATTCTGACTAAAAACTTTCTGCGATGTGATGGTTCTGCTTTTTAATTATTCGGGATACTAAAATTATGCCTAAAGATGATTCTGCCTTACAAAATTATTAGTTTTGAATGTATACCAAATGAGTGTATGCCTAACGAATTTCTGCGTAAAGAAGATTATGCCATCCGTTGTTATGCATAGTAAAATTATGATTAAAAAAGTTCTGCGAAAAAAGGTAGAACCATTTATTTATAATCTGCTTGAAGGCTCACAGAAAGTCCAAATCGCCAACAAGTTATCCAATATTTTAAAAGATTTTGGATATTCATTAGACTCAATTTCAGATGGGACTCGAATTCAAAACCCTTTTTTTTGCCGGGTATAATCGCCTGCTACTTACCCTTTCGAATTATTTACATTCCATCAAAGACCTCTAGATAAAACTCATCTAATTCAAAAATAAACACTTAATAGAAATGTTAAATTACTCAGCGATGACAAAAGACAAACAACGACTCATCGGCATAGTTTTGTATCAAAAAACACTATTTTGATACGATTCTGAATCTTTACATTGGAATTCATACCAAAGCGTGAATGGACGGAAGCGAAGAAGTCATCTCAATGATGATGCCATGCCAACAATGTACAAAGACTTTTGGCATGAGCTCAGTTTCATTACGGCTTGACAAGATCTTCATAAGCATGTCAAATTAACTAGCTAGGTATCACTTGATTTTAAAAGGTAATACACAAAAATGCCCACGTAGAGGCTATATTATTCAGAACTATACAGCCTATGAGCTACTGTCATGTATGACAAGATTGTAATGTTTCATCAAAATCCGTATAAGAGTTTTCGCGTAATAAAGTCCATCCATTCTCACAAATTTCAACTTTTACTTAATATTAGGTAGAGTGCTTTGCTTTGCTCTATCACTAAATCTAAGATAGTTAAATAAAAATAGATTAAAAGTTATTGTACCTACGTATCTTAAAAGGCGTTCCATTAGTTTTTTGTTCTGCTCATAGTAACAGAGTCCAATAATGTTGTCTAATTTCCCCCGAGAACGGCTCGCTTACGATGGAAAGTCACTTTTAGCTGCAGCTGGAACTGCTGTGACTACGAGTAGCTTTAAATAATAACCTGTTGCATAAGCAAAAGTTTTTTTCGCTTTCGTTGGGAAAATTACTTTGACTCTATAATTATAGTGAGAACAAACCAACATCGAAGATAAGCATTTTCCGTTAATCCAAATGTACCGTAGATACTTACATTAATTGTATTGTTATTGTTTGTTCTCTGTAGCTGTGCCTTATATAAATAAATAAATACTGAAAGTGCTAGATATAAAATAAAATCTTTTATCTGTGCATGTAATCAATTTCAAAATCGTGATCGCTTCGTTACGTCTCCAAGTTTTATTAAGAACGGTAGTAATGGCGTCACTTACTCCCGTATTCACAAACATTACTATTAGGTCTCACAGTGCGCGTGGACGCACAGGGTGCCATACGAACCAATCACATAACTCTATTCAACGCTGTGCGTTCGATTCGAAGCAAGCATCGTTTGTGAATACCGGCGTTAATTATTAATATTAAGTATGGGACTTATATGATTAATATTTCTCATTTTAGAGCTTTTATCTCTTAGGTACCTGGAAGTCTGAAAGAAGTATGTGTACCTACTTACATACCTAGTACGTTACGAGTAATATTCACAAATATTTTTAACTCTACGTTGCATTACTGCTTGCATAATCACGTCAAAATATTTTTGTGTTACCTACCGCTAACAATATGCAAGGGCAGGTCGCAGACAAAACAACTTATAAAAAACAAACATTACAAAACAAAACCATTGTATCATTAAGTACCTTCCGAGGTAATGATTGTGTAACATTGTCGCCCAAGTAAGTAAGAATATAATAATGTCTTGAGTAAGTTACATTTCAGCTTTTTAGCGAAAAACTTCGTAGAAATAAAGTAGGTAGTTCAAGTTACATTCTCATTAATGCAGAAAACTTTGTCTACGAAGATGGATGTATTTTGTTTTCCCTCAAGTAAAGGCTTTTGCGCACACTTTTTCAGTCAATTTAATTGTAAAATAAATCCATGTTAACAGAACCACTGGCAAGTTAGTTTAAATAGTAATTGATCAAGTATGACAAACTCGCCAATGCAGTTAGATATCCCAATTGAGTCAATTCGCCACTGAGGGGCACTGTAAACGCTCCTCTTAGCAAATCTGGTCTTCGCTCGACACGTTCAGATGCATTATATCTAGAGTACACCAGTTAAAATCAGCCTAGTAGAGATCTCAATGTATTGCGACAATGTTTCGGTTCGACTCGGTATACTAAAGCTAAGTTGCACCATCTTCTCTCTTACTTTAACTTTGACAAACGTAAAAAATCTGTGAAACTCCATACAAAAAGCACCGGTTATTGTCATTGTTACGGTTAAAATAAGGTGGTGCAACTCAGCCTAAGTTAGGATAATTTTAATTCATGAAATCGAATTAAACTGATATTGTTAAGGCTATCATAAGATGAATTTTACACAGAATAACTGCAATTTAACTTTGTGATCTATCCGTTTCATCTATTGTTTATTTTTTACTCGTAAAAAGAGTTCCACATACGACATAAGCACAAAGCATAATACATTCCGTCGTATCTATTGTATTAATCGTAGCCTACGTCTACAAAAAGTACTACGAAAAAGTTTTGAATTAGCTACGCGAGTTTACTACGAGTTCTCGTAGCATTGCTTACTTTCTGTGCGTTTTGTTTGATGAATATTCGTTCGTTCGTTCGTTTCAGCCGAATAACGTCCACTGCTGGACAAAGGCCTCCTCCAAAGTTTTCCACAATGAATGGTCCTGCGCTGCCCGCATCCAGGCTCTTCCCGCGACCTTCACCAGATCGTCGATCCACCTAGTAGGAGGCCTGCCCACGCTACGTCTTCCAGCCCGATGAATTGATTAATATTGTCAGTTATTAATTATTTTGAAAATATAATTAATAATAAGTACTGGAGAATTCTTCTTCTGGAGTTTCCCTGCGTGATCGAATCAGAAATGAGGAGATCCGTAGGAGAACCAGAGTGACTGACATAGCCCGCAGAATCGCTAAAATCAAGTGGCAGTGGGCGGGACACATAGCTCGAAGAGCTGATGGCCGCTGGGGCAGGAAAGTTCTTGAGTGGCGACCACGAGCTGGAAGACGTAGTGTGGGCAGGCCTCCCACTAGGTGGACCGACGATCTGGTGAAGGTCGCGGGAAGTACCTGGATGCAAGCGGCGCAGGACCGGTCTTTGTGGAAATCCTTGGGGGAGGCCTTTGTCCAGCAGTGGACGTCTTTCGGCTGAAACGAACGAACTGGAGAATTCTTGGCTTTTATAATGAATACTTAATAATTAAAAGATAAAAGCCGTAAGTTCTAAACAGAACGTCAGTTAAACATTATGCCACAGTGTTGCAAGAGGAAGCGCAGTTAGATTAGATACCCACCGCGCCGTAACTAGGGGAACCTAGTGGGGCAATGTCCTGCATTAAATACTTGTCATCAATTTCCTACTTACGATTATTACTAATAGAAACGTAATTTGAATTATGCCTTTTATGAAAATGGCTACATTATAATGTCCTCTCTCTCACATAAAATGTATTAACTGTATTAGATCATCACAAATTAATCGTTAATGAATTTATTATGTTGTTAACTTATCTTGTTAACTTAACTTCGGACTCCTTCTATGTTCTTCTGATTAATTTCGCTGGTTGGGTTTTTATTGGCGGTCAAGCGGTCAAGCTGTAAATCCTGGCTACACAGGAGTTGCAGCGGTGGGAATAGTCCCGTGCCCTGAAATTTTACCTCTAGCTCCGGCCCTGTGCTCGGCCCACTTTCCTATCGGGCTAGCCGACGCGAACGCGTGTTTACCTCACGATTCTGCCAAATAAATAAAGCCAGATACGAGGTGGATTGGCGGTAGTTACCCAATGAAAGTGGTGAAATAAAACTTGTTGCGAGTAGAGTTAATAAGATGTTGTCTCTACATTTTAAAAACTATAAGCTGTGCAGTTTTAAAATGAATAGTTTTTGAACCCTCTTACGAAACGAGTTATGTGGAAAACGATAGTTTGATATACTTACCTACGTTTTGGGCATCTGCCTACTGACCGACCCGTAGGTTTCGGCGCTGTGACACTTAAATGGTTTTTATGTCACCAGCTAAATCCATAATATTATGGCATTATGTATTTGTTTGGAACATTTTTATTGCAACGTTACTTAATTATCTTCATTTTACATGTTCTCGTATTTTCCATTACATGTGCACTATCCTTCTAATGCAAAATGTATTTCTTCAAATCGATAAGAGTTATTAACAAGAATACCTATTATTAAAATCGCTGTAAATATGGATCAATTTCTTGACGATGACAACTGAAAACGCCCATAACAAACTGTCAAAAAAGTCTTGTAAACTTTATGTTGATGACATAATTATAAGTTCACCGGAGGCTTCAAATGCAAGTACCCATGTTTTCTCAGGCATATTTTCCCGCGGCTCAGTATAATGAACGCAAACAAATTTTGCGAAAATAAAACTGGCGACATTTTTCCAAGAGATAAATGTTTAATTCAATACAGGGTCCGGGTCCGGGGTCGGTTGACGAAGGTCTCATTTTGTGTTACCTAAAATATCATGGCACCTCCGAAAATGCAGGTAACATTTTAAAAGGCTTTTGCACTGTTTTGTTTACTTTTGCAAGTTTTGGTTT
The DNA here is from genome assembly GCF_963855985.1 of Ostrinia nubilalis. Classification (NCBI taxonomy): domain Eukaryota; kingdom Metazoa; phylum Arthropoda; class Insecta; order Lepidoptera; family Crambidae; genus Ostrinia; species Ostrinia nubilalis. The sequence continues at coordinate 3,878,623 of NC_087097.1, read as the reverse complement.
ATTTTCATTTTGTTGTCTCTTGTGTAAGCCAGCGCTTGTTGCCGTCCATGGTATGGTAATCCGTGCTTTTGTTTTTGATATATGAAGCACTTATTCATTCCTTTTATACAACTTTTTTATCATACTCTACGATTGTGTTAACAGGGAATTTGAGAATTAAAAATATTTGTAGAATTATTTGTATCAGCTACAATTTATTCCATCAAATCATATCCTTCCAACCGGATCGATGGCTTGACTTGCTCTCCGAAGCGCGGAATCACATTTCTTTTGGGACAATCAGGTTGATTCAAACCGGTCCTAAACAAACTTGGAACAAATACACAAAGTAATTATACTTTCTAGGAATCGGACCAGTGACCTGTGATCGAAGTTCTGTTATTAAATAGGTACGTATGTACCTACTTGATCACTGAAGCAACTTGCCATTGGCACCCACATATTTTATTATGTCGACGCAAAGTCAAAGTTTTAATTTCCTGTAAGTTTTCAGTGGATCCCCTTGAGCTGATAAAATTAAAACAGTATTTCTCATATGAATGCGAAACCCAACACCATGGATTACGGCATAGCAACTAATCCGGGTGGGTTACAGACAGAAGCCTTTCTATTGAAGAACTATGAGTTTCAACGAAATCCCCGGCTTAAGCGACAAGCACAACAACTTCGTAAATTAATGTTTCGTATCAAATTTTAGGAAGGCGGAAAGGCAATTTCACGAGCTGTAATGGTTAATTCTTTTTTCCTTATTTTTTTCTGGTTTCATTTTCCGGAACTTGCCGAGGGATTTTTTTTCAATTGAAAGTCGACATATTGTTTTTGCCGCGGGGGTTGGGTCGTTAGCGGTAATGCGTCGAATGTGAATATAATTGCGTCTTATAAAAAGTATTATTTGGGGGTTATATCTTACACGAGGTATGTTACTCAACCTACTCGTATCTCCTCATGAAATACTACTAGTTAATTGTCGTTTCGCAGAAAGGATCGTTGTGGAAATCCTTGGTACAGGTTTTTGTCCAGCTTATATTAGGTACCACTAATGACCTCAAAGACCTCACCATTTTATCTAAGTCTGTCAAAATAACAGCATTGTTAACAGCACTGTCGTGATCCAACATAGATAGATAGCCAGTTCCTCTGTGGTTGAGGATTCCGGGTAAAGCTCACTTTCATCTTCGGTCTGATCATCATTTTCCATCAAGTAAGATGCAGGCCAAGAGCTTCCTCGTTGTGGATAAAAAAGACACTTATTGAACTATGTCTTTACTAGATCCTTCCTAGTTAACTCTAGCCTAAAAACGACAATGCCGCGGGAAATTACTTTCCAATAATTAACATAATATTATGCACATGACACGACTATTGTAATGTAACGAAATTACGGGTCGGTTAACGGGTCCAATGACAGTTTAACTTTTCCCCTGTACAAACTTGACCTTCACTGGTTGGATTTTTATTGGCGGTCAAGCTGTAGATCCTGGCTACACAGGAGTTGCAGCGGTGGGAACGAGAGGTGATAGTCCCGTATTGTAAATGTAATATTTGCAACATGCGCAGTTGTGTCATTGTCATAGTTTTCACTGTTTTTCTATTGCGCACCGTCTCACCGCTCGATACTGTTTACTATAGCGAGTTTATCGTGCGATAGTGATATTATGATAACACAACACGTGTAAATGTTTACATAAAAACTCTATTGTTTCCTGACGTAATTGTACTTAAACAAATGTCAGACACTACGTTTCTACGAGTGGAACAATTAATTCAAGCCCGTATGATTATGTTACACTAACACTCATAGGAATCATCAAATTATACTGGATGGAACTGACCTGTAAATGATATCAAAAACTGGTTACTGATCCTGAATGTGCTTTATACGAGCTCTTTCAAACGATATCAATAATAGGTTACAGAATAAATTGGATCTATCCAAAAACTGGATCTATGATAGAGCTCATGAAGCACTTTCAGGATCAATAACTAGTTTTTCGATATCTTGTATAGTTTAGAGATAATCGAGTGAGATCACTTATAGTTTCCACCCTCTATACATATAACCACAAAATAAGAGTATAACTTTCCAATACGTAATCGTATTTTTTTTCTTAAATATCAATCTCAAAACTAATTTCAGTAGAAACTTTTTTAATATTCAAAGCACCTTGTTTACACTTTTATTGCCACTCAATTACAATGTATTGTCTGAGACTTTATTTGAACTTTATTCGAATGTAATCAAATTCGATCGTAATAGAATTTAATAAAACTCAATTGAGCCATTGAGCTATACACCTGTAATGTTAAGTAGTTGACAATCTTAGTAAATAATACCTAGGTTATAATGAAGTCTGAAGTGCTGTAACACAATTCAGTTTTTATGTCGACATTCGAACGGCGAGAGGTCGTAAAATGTCATCGTTTTGGCCCTAATGTTCGATCACAAACTTTACGAAAGCAATATCGATATGATTGAAAGATCGAAAACCGTCCTTTATTTGCTCCAAATATGATTGCATAGACGAGTAAATAAGTTATTTGACTATGTACTAACTTTCAAGCAAAAGCTGCAATTTGACAAATTTGATATTATCATTTTTTTTTAAGTTTCATATAAAATATTTTTTATAAAATCCGATTTGTATGAAAATTAAAATAATTAAAATTAAGATATCAATTTTCTGACTTCACCATACCATTTATATGACCATGTTAACATGGGCTAGTGTCGGCTCATATACCCATTTACCTAACACCCTGTATACATAAGATTGATTTGCCATCATAAAACCACAGATTATCCTATAGCTAGGACGATTACCTTATCTGTACGATGCTTATCAATGGTCTGTTTTATGCCATTTTTACGTCCTACTAGATACAAAACATTGCTATCTTTGTAGGTTAGTTCTGGCTTGTATAATAACAAACCTTATCTTAGTAATAAAGCATGGCGCAGTATAATTAACTCCGCATTTATTTAACTGTGTAGCTAATTAAATTAAATGATTACTTCGTGTATTTACATTAGCAAATTTCTGCGAACAAATTCTTTGTTAAATCAATATTTAGTAATTAATAATTACGAAAACAAATATGAAATTTTTAAACAATTTACTCACTGGTATCAAGCATTATTCCAGGGGCAATGGTTATGAGAAGTAATTGTGATAAAAGAGCATATTATTTGTCCACTGAGCCCATTTTATCTACTTATTTTCATTCTTACTTTCTCGTCTTCTCGAAACATATCTTTGCACAATAAAAAGTTGTCTTTCCTCTATGTCATACATATTACCTATGTAAAATATGATTGTTAAACAAATAAAAACAGACATCAGTCGGCCTGTGGCCTTAAAGAAAACGTCGATCGTGGTGCATTACGCGGGTTTCTCGTTACACAGTTCTTTAGAGTAATACTATTTTTAGGCTACAAGTCTATAACAACACATTAAATTACATAACAATGCTTACACTATAATAAAACGGCCGAAAGTTTTACTCATAAAGAAGTTCACGCGTGCCAGACCAAACAGAAGGATTTCGTAATTGCGCTGAAAATGCGCGAGCAAACAAACACAATTTAATTCCAAAGGTAACCTGGTGCAAGAATAGCTCTTAGGCTGATTTGCACCATCTTACTTTAACTTTAACAAACGTCAAAAAACTGTCAAATTCCATACAAAAAACACCGGCTATTGTTATAGTTGCGGTCAAAGTAAGTTGGTGCAACTCAGCCTTAATAGACAGTATGATATTGCATTGGGTTTTACCTTCTTACCATCAATGCAGCAGTCTTCCCAAGTGTCAGTACTCTTTTTCTAGTATTCGGTTATACATAATTTTTTTTCCAGTTAGGGGGCGTCCATAAATTACGTGAGACTTTTAGGGGGGGGAGGGGGTCAACAAAAACCTCACTAAATCTCACGTGGGGGAGAGGGGGGGTCTCAGGAAATATCACGTAATTTTTTCCGCAAGAAATAGAGAAATAGAGTTTGCCAGAAAACTGGGTTTAAATCTTAAGTAAAAAAATTGGCCAAGTGCGTGTCATGCCAGGCGCAGTGTAAGGTTCCGTAGTTGTCCGTCGTTAACAAAATATATTTCAGAAGCAAGCAATTACTTCATCTAAAGTCACTTTTAATATTTTCTTCTAAGGATTTTTTATTAGATATGAAATTTTATAATACATAAGTTAAATGACTATTACTCTTAAACTAACTGACCTACCCTAACCGTTATAGTTTTCTTGAAAGTTCATAAAAAGCAGTATTATTATGAATTTTTCCAGATTTTTCAAGCCAACAGTCTAGTTTTTAGGGGGGGTTTGCAAACGGATCCCTAAATCGAAAAATAGTCTTTGAAACTCTGTTAAATTACTCCAAAACTATTAAATTTCGGATTTTTTTAAATATCACGTGAGATTAGGGGGCGGGGGAGGGGGTCAGGCAAAATCTCACCAAATCTCACCAAGGGGGGCGGGGGGGTTGAAAAATAGCCAAAATTGTCTCACGTAATTTATGGACGCCCCCTTAGAAATGACAGACAGTCGTTTATGCACAGATAAACGACTGTCTGTCATTTCTATCTGGAAAAAAGACTTCTATTTCAATTCTACAACAAGATTTCAATTCTATTAAAATCGAAAAGACAGTCTATCCCAAAAAAAAATCGAAAACAACTAATTATTGTTTATTTACACGTCATTTAAAGCTAATTAATGTGCCCTAATCAATGTATCCTAATAAATTAAAAGCAGGAAAAGTAAACAAGGTTATTCTAGATGATTATCTCTGTCGCGGTGAAAAATAATAGTGAAAAATAACAGGTAAAATTTTCGCTTCCGTCGTCCGCGATGATAAATCGCTCAACTTTGTGTGGCACTTGGGGGTGTTTACACAGAGCTGTAAGTGAATTGTTTTTGAAAATTCAGCAAAACTAAAGAGAGTTGTAGAGTTATTTCGATGATTAAGTGTCAGATTTCTACCAAAATAGGAGCTATTGACATAAAAGTAAGAAGTTTAAAGTTATTCTTTGTTAGTAACCGGATTTAACCGGACTGTTGTCCAATTTAGAAAAAAGCATGAATCGAAAAATTCTCCCTCTACCACAGGCAAGTGAATATTTTAAAATCCACTCAATATAAATAAGTGTAAACGACAAAATTACATTATCAAAACTTCAGTCCTATCATTTAAGATCTTAAACAAGCTAAAAGTATTTTGAAACTTTTGATCATAGACACGAACACAATAATTTAATTTTAAACTGTGTCTGTCAAAAACAAAGTCGTACTCAAGAATGTACCTTGCTGGCATTCGTAGCTTGTTCCTGTGGCATCGCTCTCTGCTATTTATAGCATCTGACGCAAATTGCATGTCGGAAGTAACTCCACTTCGCTATGCGAGAATCGATTGAGACGTACGATTGTAGTTGCGTGTCGTTTTAGTCATTTTAGCTTCGTTCGTGTGGAATGAAAAAGGAAAAGTCGCTACGTTCCTTTAGTAGCATAATGGGGATTTCTCAAAAAGTGGACTTCTCAAAATGGGAATATCTCATTGCGGAGTTCGCAAAATGCGGATTTCTCAAAATGGGGAGTTACCTAAATGGGCACGTGTATAGTCTTTTTCACGTAAGATGATCCGTATGACACTTCAAGGTTATCCATATTACGCATACTACATATGCAGAATATTTTTGAAAAAATATTTGTATTTTATTAGCAATATGATAAAAAAAGAAAACTACCTTGTCTTGAAATATATAGTAAAATCTGAGTCTATTGATTATATTTTAATTAAATATGATGTAAAAATATTTTTTATTTAATGTAGGGTGCATCGTTGAACAGTGAACCGGCCTTTTTTCTAAATGCTCTAATTAGCTGGAAAATGAAGCTAGAAATGTCATTATGGTCTTATCAGTCAGGTAATTTAATAAGGTTTCTAATTTTTAGGCTTAAAATTAGCCTCAGCAATAAAAAGGTAACTAAAATTAGGTTTTAAAAAAAAATGAAATTTGGCTCACTGTGTACTACGGGTAGTTTTCACTGAACCACCCATATTTCAACAGTGAACCATAAAGTTAATTACGAGTAAAAATTATGATTTTGGAAAATAAACAACATAATTTTTAGATAATCAGCTTTTATTTTTACAACACAAAAATCAAATGGAAATAAAAATGATTATTTCAACAAACAGTCTTCATAAAAAATCACAGAATCCAAAAATAACAACGAAACTCACAAAAAACCCAAATGAAAAGAAAAATGCTTCTTTTAACAAAAATAACTAAACATTGTCTAATAAAGCCTTCAAGTAATCAATAATCAACCTTTTTGGTGGTAAACAAACAGTCTTCATTTAAAAAATCACAGAAAACAAAAATAACACAAGCCACAATTGAAAAGAAAAATCCTTCTTTAAACAAAAATAACTGAAAATTGCCTCTGAAAGGCTTTAGGTAATTAATCAACCGTTTGGTGGTTAAATAAAAAAACAGTCAACCGGTTCACTGTGTACTTTGAAAACCTGGTTCACTGTTCAAAACATACACTATTCAACTTATGAGTTCACAAACAATAAGAAGTACGCGGAATGGTCATCACGGAATGTGCTCATTATACAGATAAAACTACAATAATTTTGATACCAAATAGATTTCGTACTTAATATAAATAGCAAAATATACAAAAATCGTAAAGCATAACTAAAAAAACTATCTTTTGTCGTCGAGAAACAAAGAATTCGCAGCCACACTTCACACCTTAGCCACAGTCACCGGCGCACTACGGGAGAGGGTAAGGGCATCCACGAGACACGAAGTGACTCGTTCGGTGGAACTGGCAACGTCATACTTTTTGAAATATGGCGGTGGTTCAGCGTATCTGGTTGGTTCACTGTTCGACTACCCACCCTACGCAATGTGTGAAACGGAATACATTTAGTGCTGGGGTATTTCTTGTATAATAAAATCGATTATTTCCGCGGTTCATTAATCGATTGCAGTGAATTCTTAGTTATTAAAAACATCACAAAAATCAACTATATTTTTCGATTATTGACTTTAATAAACGCATTAAAAATAAATTAATGGTTTTAATTTAAAGAAACAGAACCAGTACTTTTTAGGAATCGTTTTTTTGAACACGAACCATGAAATTTGAATATTATCAATAAAAAATTGTAACAATAATATTTGTTATTAAAAAAAACATGTTTTTTTTTGTTAAATAACACCTATACAAAATATTTCTCTAAAAGTAGGTTTTACTAACTCTCCGAAAAAAATCGATTGATAAATCGCTATGGTTTAGTTATGTGACATCTCTAAATCTTTCAAACTCGAAACGTCATACGGATCATCTTAGGTGAAAAAGACTATAGGTACACTTTGCCAACTCTCGGTATTGGGACATTTTGTGAAGTTATTTGGCTATGCCTTCCTTTATGTTAGTAGTTTTGTTGTTTTTGTATCCGAATTATTTTAATGCAATCTGATATTCCAGACAGCTCATGTGAAAACCTTATTCAGCTATTATTTGTTTGTAAATTGTCGATTTACCTACCATAAGCTTCAACGATTGGCGGCAAAGTAGTCGTAGTAGTCCCATTTGATACACGTGCAATAATTCTGTGCATTATAATTATTTATAGTTTATCTAGACGAGCGTCCAAATATGCGATCACTATTAATTACAAAAGGGAGGAGCCTCAGACAGAATATTAAAAAAATATGCCAAACACAGTATAAGTAGCACTCCACAAAGTTTCCAAAGTTGTGTACAAAGTCTGCGGCTGACCCTTCCCATGATTTATGGGAGTTTGACGAGGTTCTTTGTCTTGCATGAGTTGGTCAATTGATCATTAATTTTGATGACTAACGCAGCAGTTTGATCGTTAAAGGACTTTGTCATTGCTTTAACTTTCTGCATCCTCATAAAAATAAGAAGGGGAATAAGTGTTGCTACTCTGAGATGTTTTCTTTCCCAGAGGTCTGACCCTTTCTACTTCAATAGAGTTACAAGTAACATTTTGTTTGTTACTTTTCAGTGCCAGCACCACTAAAAATATTTTTCTTTTTCTGTCAACTCATACTTCCATACTCATCACGAAAGACGTTTGAAAAGAATCGTTCTGTTTTAAAATGTTCGACAAGATACTTGATTTTCTCGCTGCAATTTCTCAATTTTCAAGCGGCAATCAAGAGTCAAGAGGGAACGGTCAATCACGATCCGCCTGTGAGCGTCACTGCTCCAAACCGAAACAATCCGGAGTGCCCAGCGATCCTGTAACAACATCGACCTCGTCACTCTTGCCACAATGGAAATAGGATAAGGGAGTTTGAAGAAGAAGCCCTCTTTTAACAGGTTATGTGAGACTCCTTGAAGAGTAGACAATTAGCATCTTCAGCCATGTTTACCAATTGAAACTTCGTGTATTCCCTCTGGCATCAGCTGACAGAGGATCTCAATCATATGCACTGCTCCACTCGTACCAATTGGCGTTGAGCTGAAGTCCAGGGTTGATGGAGTAACCTCCTGGGATTTATGAGTAGATGAACAATTGTGTTATAACTCTAGCTGCAGTTGCTGGCACCCGATATGGTCTCTGCGGCAAATGCGACCAAATTATTTCGTCTTTGTTAATTAGAAAAGTTATAGGTAATTGAGATTTGTGGAACACACACAAGACTTTACAAAGAATTTGGTCCTCTGCAGTTCTGGTCTGAATGCAGAATAATTATTTGTGGAGCTTTAAAACAGAATGCAAAGTTTTTCCGCAAATCTAGTCTGCGTGATTCCATGCACTTACATTACACTTTTAGAAAGGTCTCGTCATCCTTCCTTCTTGTTTCTTTTGAATATGAAAAAGTACTGAGTACGTCTCTATTGTGTATTACAAGATACGCTCATGCCTTTAATCAGAAAGATTTATCGTTCATTGTCTATTACCAAGATTGCAGCTCCATTGACCAATCACAGCTCTCCGACGTGTGTAATATCCCAGAGGAACAGCTTTATTATGCACTGCTGACATGCTTCTTTGTAAACTAGGACACCATGCAGGGTTGCCAAGTTGTTTCAAATGTTTATGATCAGTGTTGCCGTTTTAGTAGATAGTTTAGTTGTATGGTTGCTTTGGTATTAAGAATTTCCCATTAATTCTACTTTTCGTTTAGGGATTTAAACATGTTTTGGTGATTATGGAATTTAATATGTTAAGAGTTTGTCTTCATAATTATCATATTATATATTCCATGGTTTACATTACATTTTTGTTACACCTAATTTTCTTCAAGAAGTTGTTCTAATTTTGCGTTAAACTTACTTTCGTTCGTTCGTTCGTTTCAGCTAAATGACGTCCACTGTTGGACAAAGGCCTCCCCCAAGGTTTTCCACAATGAACGATCCTGCGCTGAAACTTACTTTACAGCATTTAATTACAGAAAATGTAGGTATGTGAAAATGCTCTAAGCTTTTCAAAGCTGTCGACGGACGTTTTGAGGCTGGCAACCCTAAAATAGGACGCGGTTATTTGTACCAGTTCCCATTTCGGGTGCCAGTTGCAGGATTTGTAATACTGCTCGTCTGTTTCGAAACGGCGCACATTTGGGATTCAAATATTATTATATTACACAGCAGTAACCTGATTTATATCGTCCCGAGGCGGATTATTGGTTTCTGCTATCCCTTTTGAAAGATTCAGATTTATCTTTTCCCTTTTGATTTTACATTTAAAATCCATTTCTAATCGACATAAAAATTATAGATTTACACATAATTATTTATGATTCCAAAGCAAACATTTTTCAGTATACGTACCTTAACAGTATTGATTTCAGGTATTGGTACAACTTTTTAAGTTGACCTTAGATTACTGTAACCTTATGGGTCATCTAAACTATTGGTTTAACATGGATTCGTAGTCTGTTTGGGCGTATTTATTTCAATAACTACGAAATTTAAAACAAAGAGTAGAGATATATCATCAATAAAAAGTACTAGGACTCCATAAAAAGCGAAGGGGTTCGAATTGACCAGAAGCCGACCAATCTGGCGTTGGCAGGAGAGCGTCAGACGCGCGGGCGACCTAGGCCGAGAGGTCAGCGCGGGTCATGCTCCATATAACTAGGTCACAGGTTATTGCTTCGCAGCACCAATGGGAACCAAAATAAACCTGATTTATGCGATCTGTGCACACTGCACAGTTTGCGAGATGACGAATTATTGTGTAAAGTTTTATTTTGACGTCACTATTCCGCAGTCGTGCGACATTCCTGGCGATGTAATTTGGAAGAGGTTTTCCTGAAAATAAATCTAGTAAATACAAACTTACTTGGTGTAGAGCAACTGCAAGTTTTCAACGCTGTCGGTTACTAACTTGGCGTTGCTGGCACTGGAAAGGCAAAAGTAGACGGCAACCAAACAAAGGGATGTGTGAATGTGATGTAACTAAATCTTGGTAAAGCCCAATGTAAATCAACATCGAAAATACATTTTGAATTTAGATAACCTATGGCTGCCATATTTATAAGTACACAGTATACTTTGATTTATATCATGGCTATCAGAAAACCTGTTTAGTTTGTTAAAAAGCCCTAGTTTTCTTGCGCCAGGACCTTTTACCTACCTACAGTTCTGCTAATAATTGTTGTAACAGCCAAAGTATACATTGTTTTGACACGTAGACACCGAAACCCAGGCCAGCATAAATCAATAGTTGTGTTTCGGTTTCGTAAGATGCTGGTGAAGCTGAGTCTGATAGTGGAATAGCTATCAAAAAGCTCTGAACAGTTTAATTAATTACAGGCCCAGTTTATTATACCAGGATTTTTGGTTCCTAGCAAAGTCTTAGATAGTTGATACTTATATTGTAACAGCCCAAGTAGATATAAAAAGATATTGTTTTGACGCGTAGCCACCAGGCGAGCATAGATCAATAGTGTTTCGGTTTCGTAAGATGCAGGTGAATCCGAGGGCAAGGGGTCGCGCGGGTCGTGCCAACCGCCGAATATAGGTCGCTCCTGCGTCTCGCTCGGGGCGTCTGTTTTGTTGCACTCTTTCATCGTTTATAAAAGCTGGGACTCTAAAGTATCGCTTTCGTTATATCAGAGGACGTAGAAAGTAGAATTGCTCTAGTTTACGACTGTTAAAAGCAAGTAAAGCAGCTACAGTCACAAATATTAGTCATGCTGCATACACAAACCGATCATTTAAAGCTCTTCGTAATGTAAATTTTGTTAGGTGAGACATAATTTCCAGTTTAGTATGAATATAACCCTCTGGCATAGTTTCTGCATGCGGTTAAGCCTTTGTGTCTTCCAGTCTGTTACAGAAAGTCGCGAGCGAGCTTTCATTAAAAATTATGACATTTCAACCACTTTTGCGACAAAAAGTAGCATCTGTTCTTTTCCTATGTCCTATGGCACTGGATCTCATCGTACCTATTCAAAAATAGCTCACCAAATAGGTGTGACAGACAGCATTATAGACTTTCAGGTACCCTTTTAATAAAATGAAATACCTAGCCAGCATACTCGAACTGTTTTACCTACGCAAACGATAATATTGATTTGCAGCTGTTTTGAAAGTTACCCGAAGCCAAACCGCGTCTACATGGGTCTACGTATATTATACATAGTATATTATACTAGGGGCACAGAATAAGTAATAGTACAGGTACAGAAGGATTACTCCGCAAGACGATTTAAATAAATGCGAGTCTTCCTACGACGCGATACAGTGGAATTCAGCTCGCACAGCACTACGTACCTACAATTTTATTCACCTACAAGTTTTGTCTCTTTCTATCGCGTGCCTCTGAACTCTTCTTACGCTGTTAGGGTTGCTGTCTAGTGAAAAAATAATTAATCTACTTATTTGTAATGAGGTACGTATGTAGGTAAGTACGCATTCATTATGGAAAACCTTAGGAGAGGCCTTTGTCCAGCAGTGGACGTCATTTGGCTGAAACGAACGAACGCATTCTGAGCAGTAGTCATGGTAGGTTAGGTTCCTATACTATCCTAAAAATACCTACATGGCCAACATACCTTTCAGTATCTTTGGGAAGCGAAAAAAGGTAAATCCGGCAGATTTCTTTTCGAATTTAAACACCCGAACGCCGCACAATATTTCTTTCTCTTTATGTCCATTTTTAAATAATATTCTCTATATTATCTTCGATCATAGAATTAGGTACTACAACGTACGCCAGCGTCCTGACGGGCGCGCGCGTGACACTCGACTGATATAATACCCGCCGGCGGGGCGCTTCGCTGTAGGTAATTATCGGATGTACCGCGCAGAGTGAGCCAGGCCTGCTAGGGGCGTCTACTTAGTGCGTCTGTCTTCATGCTGCTAAGGGCAGGAGGTCACGGGTCGCAGCCAGTCAGATATAGGTCGGCTTGCCTCTCGCTCTCGTCTGATGAAAGCGTATCTCCTTGCACACTTCGGCTATTTTTATACCCATCTTGATCGTTGCCCTTTAATGATATTTTTAGCAGCGATTGAACGTCAATAGATTGTAAATAAGATGTCAGAGAACTATTAAAACACAGTCTTTTGTGATTGTGATCTCAAGACTGATTCAATTAGTAATGATAGGTTTAAGCTACGCAGTGTAATGCTTTACATACTTAAACTGCACTGTGCGTGTATGTTAGTCAGCTTTGCCTGCTTCACAAGTTTAAACTATTTAAGCAACCATAATAGAAAAATGATACATATTATTTTACACCTAGGTCATAATGTAACCATCGCTATCATGACAATCATCCAAATTATAACATTATCGCCAATCAATTCCATCGTATTTTCCACCATTGTACCGCCTACAACGAGTTACTAGGCTAGGCTATTGTGAGGAAAAACACCGTGAGAAAACGTTCACTGCTGAGTATTGATTGATTCATGACGCACTATAGAAGAACTGCAAACCAATTGAACCAATTGCGGTCAAATGACATAACAAGAGGAGCATCTGATTCTAGGTTTTTGTTACCAAGGCAACCTAGAGGCGCGCAGGCTTGTTTATTTTATTTTTTATCTTGTGTGTATATTGACATCCCATTGCGCGAAAAACTAGACAGCATGATGGTTACGACCATAGCCTATTCATCAAATTAAAAAAGGTTGCCCGTATCACAAAAGCTTTGCTTGCAGGTTACCTTAAGGGCTACCTTTTTTTTTACTATATTTTGACGTTCATACCAACCAGTGTAGTCTAAATTGAATAAAATATTTTTGATTTTGATTTTTGCAGATCGTCTGGAGATTTGCGCGGGAAATGATAAGAGGGAAAGATTTTCAATGAGGGCTATCGTTTTTATACTTAACAGTTGGCACCCCTGGCGAATGACAGGACCTTGCTCTACAGTGGCGCCATCTTGATGAGTGCAAATACGATAGTATTCCTACCACTTTCGCGCTCACCAGTTGGCGCCACTGTCTTCGCTACTAGCAAGTGACAGGACCTTACTCTACAGTGGCGCCAACTGGTGAGCGCTAAAACGATAGCCCTCATTGCAAATCAATATTACAAGGAAATTATTGTGGCAGTGTGATAGACAAGTAATTGCGTAACAAAGAAAGGGTATCTGATTGTGATCGATATTCCTGCCTAAAATTCCCTGGAGTATGAAATGAAGTGTCGCCCACACTCGCTTTTCCTTAATTTGATTCACTTGTTTAGCTTTACTGTAGAAAATTCCCAAACTCTTGAAAATGACAAAAGCGAATAATAAAAACTGTCAGTCAGAATAATGAAAAAGGTTTCTTAAAAATGTAATGCCTCTAATAGTCCAGTCAATAAAGCATTATAGATGGAAAACAGTAGAACACAATTTCTGACTTCAGGACTTTATTTAGACTAGTTAGGAGGTGAACATAGCAAAAGTCCCCGCCCGTAGCCCTTGTGCCGGCGGGGAGAGGGGGGTTTAAAGGTGCCACTTTTCGGTTTTTCGCTTAATCCTCGAAAACTATGCGTCCTAGTGACATGACTATTATGAACCAAAAAAAGCATATTCAATTTGCTACAGGTGAGATGGTCAAGTTTTTCTATAAATTGTATAGTTTTCGCGGCATCTGCTCTAGAAGGTCTGTAATATTGGAAATTTTATTTTTGTCTTACATGTTGCCATAAGGAGAAAATCGACTAAATCAACATTGAGCAATCATTCTAGACATGCGGGAGCATGTTAAGCCTAGTACCAGGGAGGGGACTGCACCGTGCGTATATTTAGACGAATCACTTTGAGCCACTTTTGACTCCTCATCACTCAAAAACTACTGTGCATTAACACTTCAAATTTGGCTCATGTGTTGAGACTTGCAAGATAAACATCAGCTTCAAATTTCATAAATATGCCTCAAACGGTTCTTTAGGTATTGACGTCCAAAAATCTACATGTCTGACCTATAGACCAAATTCTTACGACTTCCAGATGACCTCGAAGGTTCAAATTTGGCATCCAGAAAGGTAGTTATGTAAATACAAAGAAACAAATGAAAAACCAATAAATTTTAACATTTCACTGGTGATACATAGATTTTAGTGTTCTAAATGTCGATTTTTGAACGTCAATACCTAAATAACCGTTTGAGGTATATTTATGAAATTTTAAGCTGATGTTTATCTTGCAAGTCTCAACACATGAGCCAAATTTGAAGTGTTAATGCACAGTAGTTTTTGAGTGATGAGGAGTCAAAAGTGGCTCAAAGTGATTCGTCTAAATATACGCACGGTGCAGTCCCCTCCCTGGAGCTAAGCTTAACATGCTCCCGTATGTCTATAGTGTTTGCTCAATGTTGATTTAGTCGATTTTCTCCTGATAGGAACATGTAAGACAAACATAAAATTTCCAATTTTACAGACCTACTAGAGCAGATGCCGCAAAAACTATACAAGATATAGAAAAACTTGACGGTCTCGCCTGTAGCAAATTGAATAAGCTTTTTTTGGTTCATAGTAGTCATGTCATTAGGACGCATAGTTTCCGAGGATTAAGTGAAAAACCGAAAAGTGGTACCTTTAAACCCCCCTCTCCCCGCCGGCTCAAGGGCTAAGGGCGGGGACTTTTGCTATGTTCACCACCTAACTAGGCTAAATAAAGTCCCGAGGTCAGAAATTGTGTTCCACGGATTTCTCTCTACACCGTCGTTAAAGCATTCATTGACTGGACTATAAGAGTTGAACCCACGATTCAATTATAATTTGATACTTATCATTGTGGAGCACGAATATAATCATCGATGTACAGTCTCACAGCACTTCAAGTTAAACACTACATCTTATGGACTTGTAATACGAGCTATTTTTCAATAAAAAATAATAGTCTTATGGGCTGTTAGTAGGTACACTGTTATTAGTTGTGATGAACAGAAAAATCTTCAAGTCATGCTGGTTAATAAAGCCAATTGAAATATCGAACAAAGAAAGCCCGTATGTGGCACAAGGCTCTAAGGACAAAAATAGATTTCTTTGGAGACAAAGAAAACTAATTTCTGCTTCGATATAAGGTGGATTATATGATATTGTATGATACCGAAGTATAACAGTAAATAATATTATTTTGAGACTAATTTTAATTCGCCTTTGTACCTAATTACGGCGAATCGAGCATCGAGCTATTGAATTTCCAAAAAATTAGACAAAAATCAATTGTCTACTTACAATTATTATTTTCTGCAGTTATTGTGATTCTTACGCCCGTATTTACAAACGATGCTTGCTTAAGTGAAGCAGCAAATCGAACGCACAGCGTTGAATGAGCTCTATGAATGGTTCATGTGTCACCCTGTGCGTCCACGAGCACTCATGTGATAATTTTGTGAATACGGGCGTCATACACTCATAGGATCATTATTAGAGTGTTCTAATATATCTTAGTCATTTAACTTTAGACCTAACTTTTTAATAGATAGCCGTGTAATTTAATTAATTCAAAAGCGAAACAGCTGTCGAAGTTGGAAAAAAACTTTCGCAATTAATTAAAACTGTTAAAAGTCTCTCCAGAATACAACAGCACGGTTAACTAATTTTATGAAGCTGAATTACTCGCTTGCTTAACTTTTTTATCATAGCGACCCGTTCGTGTTAGTAGGTACTAATATTTTATGAATTTGTTATACTTATTTACCTTAAAAAAATCCCTCAATAAGTGCCCCGACTGCATAGTATGTGGGTATTATGTTCAAGGAGGAATTTTGAAGGAGACTGTAGTACGCTACATAGTTTCACATATCAAATTTCCAATAGCAATTCAATAAGCATGTAGGGTGAACTAAGGTTTCAACGTCAATTTTCCCAACAGAGTTTTCTATGTATTTTCCCTGTTAAAGTTTGTTTTCATTGGTAAACACTTTGTTTTTTTTTGTTATCTCTATTCTAAGGGTTGTTTTATCCGTGACTTACAATTGTGTCATTAATTCTTACTTTATTAAAAAAAAATTCTATGCTATATTTTTCGATATTGTGAAGTACAAAGTACAAAAATACTTTTACATGGGAAGTTTTTAAAGAATAACATGTTTTGCCTTTGATTTAACAACTCTATTTCAAAGCAATATCGATTATTAATTCCATATGAGTGCTTCAATATTCCCGAGGGACTTCCCGGGATTTATGACGGTTCCCTCAAAATATGCGGGTCTTACCAATCATATTTCGCAGATGCAAAATGGGATTCAATAGACGAACGTGCTATAAATTTCATTGGAATACATTTGATCGATGTAACTTTTCATGGTAAAAATAGGAGTAGTAACTTACTTATTCATTTTATTGCATGTCGATGGATAAGTATTCTTGGGTTAAATAAATTGTGAGAGGTATTTAAGGAAAAAGCTTCAGAAGGAGCTGACAAAGATTTGCAAATTGAAATCTTTGGGTAAAAAGGTAAAAGGTACGAAAAATGGCAAAATTACAAAAATGAATGAAGTCTTAAGGCCGGGTAGCAGAGAAAATGGCGAAAATGAGGTTTTCATTTTTCATTTTTGAGGTACTAAAAAGTAAAATTAAAGGCTAAGATTTTTATTGGGCATAGTTGAGGATATTTTCGAGGGCTATTAACGGATGGAAACACGATTTGATGAAGTTGACTCGATAGAATAAATTCCCAAAGTTACCTCTATTCGTTTTCTATTTATGGTTTTATTTTTAAAATAAGCGATTTGAGATTCTAAATCTTTTACTAAACTAAAGTTCAGAAATAACTTGAGGGCTTTTAACGGATGAAATTTTTATATTGCGTCTTATTTAGTTACTATGTTAAAAAATGTGGAAAAAATCGTCCATGACGGCTTGGACAATCTCAATCAGTCGCGCGGTGGCGCTTACGGAGGACGGACGCGTGTCAGTTTTTTGGCCGTGACAGTTCGCGATTTGTCAATATTTTTGACAATGATGACTTTGATGAGTCACAGTATAATAATATCAGTGTTACTGGAGAAAGCTTAAATTTTTGGTAATTAAAAATTATCAATTTTGTCTACCTATTGAAATTTAAATCGTTCGCATCCTTTTAAACGAAGACTCTACTCATGATACATAGTACATTCCTCAAATATGAGACAAAACCAATGAGTTTAATTACATTTTAATAGTACCTACATACAATCGTCTTACACTCTTTAGAAGAGCACACTGACACAAATAAATAATAAAAAATACTGTCTAAGGTCTGTAGCTAAAGGTCTAAGCTGTAAGATAGAAGAATCTTCTAGCCAAAAAGATGGCAGATGCAGCAGATGTCAACGGATTAAAAACTGGAGTTCATATGACTCCTTGTAGACTTGAGTCTCTAGAGCGTCCCTTCCTCCACCATGCGTAAGAATTTTCACAAAAATACTGTCTAAGGTCTGTAGCTAAAGGTCTAACCTGCAAGATAGAAGAATCTTCTACCCAAAAAGATGGCAGATGCAGCAGATGTCAACGGATTTAAAAATGGAGTTCATGTCACTCCTTGTAGACTTGAGTGTCTAGAGCGTCCCTCCCTCCACCATGCGTAAGAATTTGCACAAAAATACTGTCTAAGGTCTGTAGCTAAAGGTCTACGCTGCAAGATGGAAGAATCTTCTAACCAAAAAGATGGCAGATGCAGCAGATGTCAACGGATTTAAAACTGGAGTTCATGTGACTCCTTGTAGACTTGAGTGTCTAGAGCGTCCCTTCCTCCACCATGTGTAAGAATTTTCACAAAAATACTGTCTAAGGTCTGTAGCTAAAGGTCTAAGCCGTAAGACAGAAGAATCTTATAGCCAAAAACATGGCAGATGCAGCATATATCAACGGATTTAAGACTGGACTGGCACCACCTTGCAATGTCATCCTCTCATTGTTATCTGTAATGTAAATTATTATTAAAATGTATTTTAAAAATAAAATGTTCGTTTTATTATTTCAATAATCTGACCTCTCAACTCAATTACACTACACAAACACCTTTGTTCGCAACTGTACTGACGAAACCTCGATATTATACCGTTCATTTAAGATGGCAAGCTTTTTGCTGCGGTAATGCACTCAAGGTAACCGTGTGTGATGCTTATTACTCATAGTGATTTTCGATACAGAGCCCCGTACATACGTTATACATAAATTATGGAAAGAAAACACCCAGACCAATACAAACAAATATGTATGCAATTTTAGTATGATATTTTTCTTTATTAATAAACAAAAAGACTGAACAAAATTGATGCGTGTACTGATTAATGTAATTAACCACATGCAAAGCTTTGTGAATTGCAACAACTATAATTTATTATCCAAGCTCTAAATAATCGCTACTACGAGTAACTGATCATAAAATGTTTTTCCAATCGCTCAAGCTCCCGAGGATCTACCGATAGGTCGGGTGACGTAATCTTGAAATTCTTCTAGCCGGCGCGGAACTTCCGGAAGGTAGGGTGACGCCACGCCTCTTTGAACCGTGTTTACTTTGACAGTTATATATTCTATATTTATTCGATTCCAAAATATATTCCCAAAAATTTTGAAAGTTGTTTTAATTTGTATCACTTGGATATGATTTGTATTAGAAAGTGCTGTGAGTGTGACGCTTGAACGGAAGGAAGTCAACCTAACCAACTGCGTATTTCTAAACTGCGTATTTCTATACTGTGTAGCCGCGAAAGCTCTTTGGCGCGCTGTCTTCGGCGAAGTATTGCGCGCGCAGATTTTGACAGCGCGAAACTACGAATAGCAGAAATACCAAGCCTTAAGTAGGTACGTTTCATAAATTAACCTTTTCAGGGGACTTACATAAGTGCCTAGATATTTTAATTAAGTATAGTATCAGTACTTAATATTAAAATTCTCGATTTTCATCAGAAATTACTTAAAAAGAAGCACATTTTGTCTTATTAATTTAATAAAAGAGAAAATATGTAAAAAGATCTTCATGCAGCCAAACTAAATGCGCTTGCATACAAAGAACCACTTTTACAAGAATAACTCTAAGTCTAGCTCACTGCTATGAGTAGGTACCTACTTTGTACCGTACCGTATTACAGAAATAATTGTAGACAGTACAGTCAAGCACACAACAGTTTATATTTTATTTTAAAACAACGAGATCTAAAAGTTTAAATAAGAAATGAGAGCTGCCACCAACAGACAACGCTTTGTAAGTTTAAAATATACTTATTAGTTGTGTCATTTGAAACCAGAATAAGTTAGTGAGCTTAGATAGTTTATTATACCCGAATGTTATTATACAGTCACCAAAACCGTACTTTTCAAACGTTCTGAAACATATTTTTATAGAAGACTGTAGTTTGTGCAATTTGCAAAAGCAGCGGTTTAGTTTCATCTCGTAGGGCTGCGGTCTGTCCAAACGAAGAGCGTTCGTTGACCCCAAGCATAATGAGCTTAATCAAGTCTTTATAACGATTTGACCCTAATGATGCATCGAAAGGTAATTGATTCCCGCTTCATTGAAAATCGCCTAATTTATGCCGCGCGCTTTACGCCAAAAATACGCAAATCAGGAAGATGTACCAGCGTAATTACCCGTGAAATGAGATTTATCATGTTTATTCATTAACATACACGACAACGGTCCAAATATGTTAAGAAAATATCTTAATACAGATACAGTATGATCTTTTAGAGTTAGCACAAAGATTATAAATCAAAATCAAGTTGTAGGTACTTGTACGTAGGTACTTTGTAATTTCTATACAACAAGTTAGTTGACAGACGGTCTGATTATAGGAGGGTTCCCCAAGATAAGGTACCCACCCACCTAGTCTTCGTATTCGTACATCCCACACACTTATACATTCAATTGACTTTACAACATAAAACAGTTTTTTCTGTTTGTTTTTGTAAAAGACAAATATTTATTTCCATATGATTGGGCTCTTTACTTCGTTATATTGAATCGAACGATGTAAACCTAAAACAATCCGACTAAACTAATTGGAACCAAATTGATTCAAAACAGACGAAATAACATTTTGTAGTTGTAAAGGGAAAATGCTGTTGATTTTCTGTCATTTGGTTTTATTAACTTTCCATAATAAATAGGTTATTGCTTTGGGAATTACATTCTGTCCGTCATCTTATACTTCGGTCTAATAAAAAAACAAAAACTTCGTGGTCACGGACTGACTATCCTACCTGCAATTAGTATGATCTCTACTTGAGTGCCGTTGGAAAACTTGGAAACTATTCGATAACTAGCCTTTGAAATATCAATTCTTTCTTCGTAACACATTATTAACGTAAATTATTATAAGTATTATTTTCTCTAATGCACAAGAATAGCACCCCTAATCTTCATAGCTCGTTAAGGATTTGAAAACATTCTAACGGACGACTGACACTTTAGGGTTAAAACGACCATGTGCCCAGTTTTAACCGTCTCGTTTTAGTTGTTTTAGGTAGTCAGGTAACGGTCCAATAGTGCCTTTATTGCTCTAATTTTGTGCTCGTGAAATACAAAGAGTATGAATGTCTCTCACGCCAAAAATGTTATCGGCATTTCGATGAATAAAACCGGTAACATGCCCGTTTTATTAGCATTTAAGTTTGGTATTTACGACGTATTTGAACAACACATGCCCTTTTTTACTTCGTGTAAGTATTTTTACTGCAATCCGCGGCTTTTCTATAACGCTTTTGGTTGCGATGCTTACATATTTTGGTGTGTGAGAGAGAGAGCGCAATCAAATGATCATCAGCCTATTTCAGTATTCTGAGCTTTCCCTCATTGTTTGCAATTGTGTTAGTGGTTTACCACTGAGCTCAATCCTCGGACCACTACTTGTCTCTTTGCATAATATCGTTGGTCCATCTTGTTATTGATGAAGGAGAGCCTAGCTAGACTACGCTTACTAACACCCGTATTCACAAACATTACTATGAGGTCTCACAGTGCGCGTGGATGCACAGGGTCCCAAAAACCTATTAATAGACAATACACAGTACACAGTTGAGTGGCGGAATGACACACACGAACCAATCCTGTGATTGGTTCGTTTAGAGCTCTGTAGCTCTATTCAGGCTGTGCGCTTCGCATAGCGTTGCTGCTTCACTTAAGCAAGCATCGTTTGTGAATACGGGTGTAAGTTAATTCTGTTTTCAGAATGAGCGAATTGCACCAATTATATCGCATCATTCGTAGAGTACATAGGCATTAATTGCACCAGATTCCTAAATTTATTATGAGCAGGGAATTCATTGTGCGATGCGGTCGAATGCCCTCATTCGAAATACCTGGAATGCAGGAATGGAAGCGTTTTCGAGTCAATATAACATGAACTGTTTTAATGATATGTAAATTAATTAACACGGAGTTTTCAATTATGTATTTTCCGATTTATCAATTTCTGCAAATCACGAAATAGATCTTTAGTAGTACTCGTATAATCTTTTTATGAACCCAATGATGTGTCAAGTTATAAGTCGTTCATTTTGAAAACCTGAAAAAACACTTAGCTTTTAAGGTAATTTTATCGAAGGTAGTTAATATTTTAATGTAAAAATATTATTATAGCAATAATTGGAAATTCCCTGTTTGTATATTTCAAAGAAGTAGAATAATCCTCGTAATAAGAAATTTTCAGCAATTGTTATACATTTGCTTTCAGAGGTATTTAATAGTTTTTGTGAATATTCTCGGAAAGCGATTATTATGAAAGCGTCTAGACTTGGTACAGTCAAAGGCTAAAGTCGATGATCAAAATCAGAAATTCAATACTGATGGACGATAGTAGTAGCATCTAGCGTTGAAGTGATTTTAAAGTATTTCCTAAGATTAGGCACTGAAGTGAAGCCACACAGTTCGAACGCGAACTTCGTACTAATTAGTATTTAATGTTTGATTTTGATCATCGCCTTTTGCTGGTGACTGTGCGTTGAATAGCATCAGCGTTTCTAAGAAAATCTCGTGATACTTCTTATTCATATAACTTAATTATGTGGCTCAGTTTAACTTGTACGTCATCAGATCTCGAGGAAAAACTTTAGGGAAAGTTACTTAACTTTCCCTAAAGTTTTTCCTACTAGATGATAGGTTAGAAGTACTTACTTCTAATCTTAAATATCAATAATTATACTTCTTACGCCCGTATTCACAAACATTACTATGAGGTCTCAAAGTGCGCGTGGACGCACAGGGTGACACACGAACCAATCACAGAGCTCTATTCAACGCTGTGCGTTCGATTTGCTGCTTCACTTAAGCAAGCATCGTTTGTGAATACGGGCGTTAGACTCTTTGCTTCCATCGTAAAAAGAATTTAGCATTTCATAGCTAAGATAATAAATAGCTTGCACGTGTATGCTGTCGAATTTTAAATGTTAGGGCTGATTAAAATTTTTGCGACATTTCAGTCGTTTCTAACTTCAACTCATTTGAAAACTTTTTATGATCATTATAAGTCTTGAAGTATGTAACATACACTACTCACTTTGTTCTCATAATTCGTTATTCTGTAACTAAAAGGAAGGTAATATGATAACAAAAATCAGGAAAAACAAAAAGTAAGAATGTTGGTGGGCTGATTCCTGTGTCTCAGGCCACTCAGGTTCTTGCTACACCGGCTCCCACCTATGCTCAGAGAGACGGAGATGGTGGATTTTTAGTGGGTAGGCCCCTCCCTTCTGGAGGGGAGAGCCCCACATAACCCGCCGCCTGACCACAGTCACAACCACAGTGGCGGGTATGCAACTCAATGCATTTTTGCTACCGAAAAAAATAGGCCTCTCAGGTTACCAACCCTCCACCCATATAATGGATGAAAGTAATCTATCGCTTCATTCCATTAAAAGAAAATGCAATCCAATAGTAATTTCGCTCAACACAATTGCTATCGCTATCCCCCACTAACTCTTAGATTCTATCCCAAAATCCCCCCATTAGTACCTATTTATTTATTTCTCTAGAAACTTTCGCGATGCCAGTGCACAAAGGGTGCATTAGGTTAAGTATAGACTATAGTCTGATTTTTAATTTGACGGAATTTGACAGCTGTCATTTTTTGACAATTCAGATATAATAAACCTTTTTTGTTTTGAATTTTTGGAATAAAGGTAATAAAAAATATGAAACAGAATTACATTTAGTACAACTTACAAGTATGAATTTTATTATTGTTTGTTTTGTGCATTAAATGTACACTAATAATAATAATAATTAATTATAATATACTAATAATTAATTTTAGACATTAAATAGAAAAAAAACGTGTTTTTAACACAGTAAAACAACATAAACGAAAATATCTATTGATCATCAATCATCATTCTCGTCATCACCATCAACTTGGATTATAAAATTGGCAACTTGTTAAATTGGCTATTTTATGAACCGAAGATTCTACTAACAAAAGGGTTTTCAGAAAAAAGGTTCGTAACTTATCGATTATTGGCCAGGGAGTCCAGTAATAAAAAATAATGTCCCTAGTTTTTAAATTGAAACCTTTAATAATTCAAGAAAGGTTTATTTTTAATTTGTGAAAATGCTTTCCATTTTTAGTGGGAATGTTTTAATGTTGTTAAAACATCTGTCACTTCTAAAATGTCAAAATTCCGTGGAATTAAAAAGTATGTAATAATACCTACTAGCTTGTAAATATAACAACGAAACGCCGCGATACACATTTAAACAAAGAGTGAACGCAAGGCACAGATGCCATCCACGAAGACGCGCCCCACAAGTTGTCGGAGGTAAGCGCGGGGTCGGGGTGCGGGGAGTTTGATCCGAGCGTCAGTCGCGCGCCGTCAGCGGTTCGATGTGCACGAATTTGTTAGCCTACGTTGCAAAAATCCAGACTCGTCACGAAAGTTGCTCCACTTAGTATTATTTTTAAAATGCCGAGAAAAACGCAGCGTGTGGTACTTAATAACCAGGTATGTAAATTAAGATTGTCTAGATATTAGTAGTAATGAAATGGTTTGAAAGATTGCAAGTTCTAAAATGTTAGATATTTTTATGTTTTTTTTTTTCATTTTAGGCAAGAGAAATTATATCAAAAGTGTATGATTTCATGAAAAATGAAGCAAAAAATAATTATGCAGAAAAACTAACCGATGCACGATGGAGAACCGCACAGGCAGCTGGAGTATCTGAAAGTACAGTGACTAGAATTCTACGCGAAAAAAGAAAGAAAAATACAAAACCTGCTACGGAATCGGATTCATCTATGGAGATGGATGCAATAGATGCTGTAGTCCCAATTACGGAGATAACAGTTAAATCAGAGCCGACTACAGAGACAAAAGTTAAAACAGAGCCGATTACGGAGACAAAAGTTAAAACAGAGCCGACTACGGAGATATCAGTTAAAATAGAGCCGACTACGGAATGGGATGTTTTCCTTGAAAATGAAGCGAGTACGTCAAAGAGCAGAGATCCAATCAAAACAGAGACCACGACACCATGAACACAACTAAGTAATATTCTTACTTAGTGACGTAATGAAAAACTAATACCAAATGCACATTTTGAATCAAGCTTTTGTTCGAATAAATAAAGATGTCTGGTTCAATACCTGTCAGCATGTGGAAAAAATAGAAGACGACTACATGAGACACTGACTTTAATTTCCGTTTTACTATAAAAATTGACATCAGACATTTCTGAAACGAATGATTGACGATTTGAAAATATAATGTTATTTTATTTCTTAATAAAGTTCTCTGAAACTTTTTCACGTATTTCATTTATGCCTCCAATCAATGATATTATATAAAAACTGGAACGTAAGTAAAACACCGAGGTTGGAGACTGACTGGTTTATTGTCAATAATAGTAATACGAATCTACCTCCATACATTTGTAATATGACAACCCTACATATTTCCCCCTTTTAATAAGGTCTTGCTTACTTATAACTAATGTAAACGAAGCTTAAGCTTAAACAGTTAAAATATACAAAATACACAACTACTAATTATTAGCAGGCAAATACTTATAACTACTGATTGTTGGTAAATACATAATGCATATAACTAGTTTAACTAGGTAGTCCCAACTTCCTAAGCAGTAGGGATAACTATACAGTATAGCCAAATTTTAAACCTTCTTAGCTCTTAGGTATGCTCGCATAGTCCGAGCCGAAGCGCCCGGTGGTGGAGGAGTCGGGGAACGCGCGCACGCTTGCAACCCAGGGAGGGGTTCAGGAGTTTGGGGCGCGCATGTTCGATCAAATTTATCTTTCTCCAACTCTTCCCCCACTGCGTCTTCAAATGTGAGGTCGTCATTTTGTGTGTCCGAGTCTTCTGTTTCGGTATTTACATTAGGATTAGATAGTGAAAATCTTTTTGGATCCGAACTCAGAGGTATGATTTGGTCTTGATGTCTACGCCATTGAACATCTTGCCCTACGTTCACTTTATAAGATAACGGACCTGTTTTATGTGTTATGTTGCCTTCTACCCATTTAGGTGTTTTATCAGAATAACCTCGTACAAGGACGGCATCACCTACGGCTAAATCTCTGTCCAAGCCGCCCTTGTTCCTTATCTGTCTTTGTTGCGCCGCCTCCACGACGGCCGCCGGGTCCGGCCGCAGCGCGTCTAGGCGCCCGCGCAGTCGGCGTCCCAGCAGCGCCACGGCCGGGGCGACGTTCGTTGTGGCTTGTTCTACGTTACGATATTGAAATAAGAATTTAGATAATGCTTTCGGTACGTTTTCTCCCTCATGGATGGCTCTCTTAATGACCTTTTTAATAATTTTGACAGCGTTTTCTGCGGCCCCGTTACCCTGAGGTCTGTACGGTGCCGACGTTAAATGTTTAATACAGTTTTTTACACAGTAATTTTTAAAATCTACTGACAAGAAAGGCGGACCATTATCGGTCACTAATTGAATTGGAAGCCCGAATCTAGCAAACACAGATCTAAGTACCTCGATTGTGGATTTAGCGTCCGTTCTGCTCATAGATATTGCTTCAATCCACTTTGAATGTGAATCAATCATGATAATGTATTTTTTTCCCCCACAATCCGCGAAATCAACATGGACTCTTTGCCAAGGCCTCAGTGGAAACTCCCATGGATGCAAAGAGGCGTGCGGGGGGGCATCTCGTACCACCTGACACGCATGGCAAGATTGACTCATCTTTTCAATATCCCCATCTAATTTCGGCCAATACACGTAATTACGTGCCAAATTTTTCATTTTTATTACGCCTAAATGACCCTCATGAATTTCCCCTAAAACCCTGGCTCGCAAAGATGTGGGCACAATAAGTCGGTATTTAAAAAGCAAACATCCCAGTTCTAAAAATATTTCGTCTTTGCGTGCGAAATAGGCTTTTTCCTCTTCACAGCTGGTACCCGCTGGCCACCCAAACAAAACATAACCTTTTATCTTACATAACAACTTATCTTTACCAGTTTCCCTCGCTATTTCCTTAAAACTCACAGGCATTGTATCATCAACTAATTCTAGATAATTTACCGGAGTGATAGTGTGACTACGACTCGACTCGTGCCTCAGCGGTAAACGCGACAGCGCATCGGCGGGACCGTTATCAGTTGACCTAACAAACTGTACTGAAAAATCATACGCGGATAAACGGGCCGCCCACCTCTGTAAGCGACTGGCTGCGGTTTGCGGGATCCCACCCTTTTTGCCAAAAATAAAACTAAGTGGTTGGTGGTCTGTCCGCAAAACAAATCGCCTCCCGTATAGATACTGGTGATGTTTAGTAATACCAAAAAAAATTGCCAGAGCCTCCTTATCTAACTGACTATAATTGCGCTCGGCCGCGTTGAGCGTCCTGGACACGCAGCTGACGGGCCGCTCGCTGCCGTCGGCGTACACGTGCGCCAGCACGGCGCCGAGCCCGTACGCGCTGCTGTCCACCGACAGCACGAGCGGCCGGCCTTCTTCATAATGCGCGAGTAATTTATCGTTCAAAAGTGACTCTTTTGCAGCAACGAAAGCTTTTTTGCACTCGCCATCCCATTTCCACTCTGCCCCTTTTTTAAGCAGTTGATGTAAGGGATGTAAAATAATGCTCAAGTTGGGTATAAATTTGCCGTAATAATTTAGCATGCCTAAAAAACTTTTTAATTGAGTTACGTCACATGGTTCTGGAACCTTATTAATTGCCTCGAGTTTTTTTGGATCGGGACGCAAGCCGGTTTTATCTATAATAAAGCCTAAGTATTTTACACTTGGTTGTTGAAAAACACATTTTTCCAATTTAACAGTAAAACCCATATTACGTAACCGCTCTAATACTGCACGTAAATTATTTAAGTGACTAACCCTATTGGGTCCCGTCACGCATACATCGTCTAAGAATACGACCGTGTTAGGTATGCCCCTCAGGGTTTCTTCCATAATTTTTTGGAACTTTTCAGGTATACAAGAAAGCCCAAATGGAGTGCGGCGATATACAAACGTACCAATGTGTGTTGTAATGGCAGTAAAA
Organism: Ostrinia nubilalis; assembly: GCF_963855985.1. Taxonomy (NCBI): domain Eukaryota; kingdom Metazoa; phylum Arthropoda; class Insecta; order Lepidoptera; family Crambidae; genus Ostrinia; species Ostrinia nubilalis. The sequence continues at coordinate 3,850,725 of NC_087097.1, read as the reverse complement.
GGTTGAGAATCTTCAGTTAAGAGCAGTTGTTGGTAACTATGTTTTAAATCAATTTTTGTGTACTCCTCCCCTCCACTAAGAGTCGCAAACATCTCCTCTATACGAGGGAGGGGATACGGATCACGTTTAAGCTTAGGATTTATCGTAATTTTATAATCGCCACATATACGTATATCGCCGCATTCCTTGATCACGGGCACAATGGGTGTCCCGTAGTCAGACGAGTCGACCCTGTAGATCGTGCCCTCCGCCTCCAGCCGCTCGAGCTCGCGCTCGACGCGCGCGCGCAGCGTCAGCGGCACTGGTCGTGCGCGCACGTACACCGGGGTGTCGTCAGTCACTTCTAAATTAATTGTTTTTTTACATGTACCTAACTTATCTGTAAACACTTCTGGGAACTCTTTTACCAGTCTGTTCACTAATGCATCACTCGAGACATTATCAGCAATTTTATGCAAATCGATTGTTATATTTTTAATACCGAGAATGCGTACCCACTCCCTGCCTAGTAAAGGTCGTCCTCCTCTTTTAATGACATACAGACGACAGTCTGACACGGAAATATTACCAAGACATAAGTTGACTTTAATAAACCCAAGTGATTCCATTTTTGAACCGACATAACTACGTATGTTTAAATTATCTGGTATAATTATTTTATTTCTAAAATAACGTTCATAAAAGTCTTGATTTATCGTCGAGATTCTACTTCCTGTATCTACTTCAAATTCGATGCTGCGACTGTCTACCTCTACCGAAATCATATATGGTTTGTCACCTGCACCATCCACTTGAATGTTAAAGAAATCCTCGCCTTCGCAGTCGTCATCACTCACGTAATTTTGACGCACATTACCGCGACCCGTATTACGCTTGCACATCACTTTTAAATGCCCACGCACACCGCACTCATCACAATTGTAGTTCGCAAACCGGCACTTGTCCGCCCGATGCGGCTTGCCGCACCGCCAGCAGCGGGGGGCTGCGCCGCCGCCGCCGCTGCCGCCACCTTGCTGTCCGCGCCTCACGTTCGCCTGGTGCAGGCCTTCGCCCGCCGAAACGTCGCTGGGGCCCGCGACCGCCACCGCCGACGCTGCTTGCGCCGCAGCCGTATTTGCATGTCGTTCTGCCGCCTCCAGTGACAGAGCCAGCTCCACCGCTTTTTTGTAGTTGACTTGTCTCTCAGCGAAAATCCTTGATCGCATTGCTTCACTCGCCAGGCCAGACACAAATTGATCGCGTAGATTTTCTTCCAGGTTCATTCCAAAATTACACGTCGTTGCGAGATGTTTTAAGTTTTGTAAATAATCGGAAAGAGGTTCGCCGACCATTTGTCTACGCAGTCTAAAAACATGTCGCTCGGCGATCTCAGAGCGTTTTGGTTCTAAATGATCTGACACAAGTTTCACAAGTTCATCAAAGGTCTTTTCTTCCGGCACATTTGGTGAACACAAATCACACATTAACGAGTACGTGCGCTTACCGACTACCGTGATTAGGCACGATACCCACAAATCCGATTTGATTTCGTTCAACAATATAAATTGTTTAACTCGGCGTATATAAGCCGGCCACTGCTGAGATTCCAATTCAAACGGTTCTAATTTACCGATCGGCATTTTTAGTAAACCAACTATACTTTAATTCGTATGAAGTACGCGTGAAATCGACCCGTCGCCAATGGAACGTAAGTAAAACACCGAGGTTGGAGACTGACTGGTTTATTGTCAATAATAGTAATACGAATCTACCTCCATACATTTGTAATATGACAACCCTACAAAAACAAAAGCAGATATGTTATAAGCGCTCGCGCTGTGAATACTCAAATACGTCCCAATTGGGACGTCTTGTGTTTAGTCTTCGAGTGGCCTGCGTCGCACGGTGGGCTGATATTAGAGCTTCATAGACTTAGCGTCGCTCAAAAATCAAGTGCCTAATTTTGAAAAAAATAATATGCCAATGTGTTCCTTTACCAAAAAGGAATATTTTATGTTATGTAACGTTTCTTGATAAAGTTATTATTTAATAAGTTATTGACAATTTCCTTTTTTTTTGTATGGAGCTCAACATTTATTTTTATTTTATTCGTTATTCTTAAGCTTTCTTAAGAAATTGACTTTTGTATTATGTAATGCATCATATAAGCTATGTTATCACCAAGTGTCGCATTTCGGAAATCTTCGGAACATTGTCATTTTGGACTTTAAAATAAAAAAAATAAAAAAATTAAATAACCGCCAAATTTTGTAAAAATAACTACGCCAATGTGTTCCTTTGCCAAAAAGAAATATTTTATGTTATGTAACTTTTCTTGATAAAGTTATTATTTAATAAGTTATGGACAATAATTACTTTTTTTTTGTATGGAGCTCAACATTTATTTTTATTTTATTCATTATTCTTAAGCTTTCTTAAAAAATTGCTTTTTTTATTATGTAATGCATCATATAAGCTATATTATCACCAAGGGACGAATCCCGGAAACCCTCGGAACATTGTCATTTTCGACTTTAAAATAAAAAAAACGAAAAAGAAAACTGCTATGTTATGTACTTTCTTCCGTACTACCCTAACGAGGTGAAGAACTAAGCGCGTTTTTTATAATGGTGTTCCCAGGAGGCCTAATCCACATGATTACTAAGGTTACTAAAATATAATACCTATTTGTTTTATGGAAATTAAGCCAGTTTGAAGTTAAGTTTATTGGTTAGACTCAAGAGCCACTTTCTGAATCTACAAAAGTAAAGCTTTCTATCTCAGTATCAGCCTAGACATCAAATTGATCATTTATAGTGGACTTTTTGGTGGTGTTGAAAACCTTTCTTGATGGCAATTACGTCTAAATTATTCATTTATTTTGATATGACTTTACAAATATCACATCGCTGGTTGTGTAGAGCTGCCATTTATCAACATTGAGTTATAATGTAATATTACTTCAATGTTTATCAACGATATTATTTTTCTATCTATCAAGTGAGAATCAGTTATTACGAGATTGTTTTGCTTCCAGAATTACGATCTATTAAATTTTCAAATTCCGCGTCCATTAAGTTTTTTTCATTGATAACATTAGGTCGACAATAACTAAATGCAGCTTATTTTGAATAAAAAAAATGGGTCTCCTTCATAAATTTGAAAAAGAAATGAGTCGATAGTAAAAAGTGGAGCTAGAAACCTTATTTTCCCTTATCCATTTTATCTGGAGACATCAAACCGAACGTTCATTTGGGCACTTACAAGTTGCCCTAAAACGCTAGAATCATCATTTTCGCAATTTTTGTTTCGCAGACAAACTATACTATAGATGACCCACGCTGAACTGTCCCACCAAACTCAATGACAGGGGAGCGCTACCATCGTTCAACTATATGGTTTCCAACATGGCAAAAATCGGAATCAGCGATCCGGTATTGACGGTGGCGCCCCACTGTCAATGTCATGCATAGGACAGTTCAGTATTTTGGAACTATACGTACAGTCGCGGAATGAAAAGGTTCGTCACCTTAGTGTCGGTTTTCGCCTGCACTAGGTACTGTAAGAGTCAAACCTGCCAACATAACAGTGCAAGAAACAGTGCTGCTAACATTTAAATAAATATAACGTTTGCTAACGAATAAGGTTTTGCTTGTTTATTTTTCTATCCCATCAGTGCAATGCAATGATGACATTGACCAATTGACAATAGTTTTTTTTAATTTAATAGAAATAATAATGGCAGGTTGAACCAACAAGAAGGTTTTAGTTTATCAATCATAATAATCTTCTTGACAAGATAAATCGTCAAACAACTTTGATCTGAATTAATAATTTTGAACTTTACTGACGAACAGTTAAAGATTATTTTCTCTAACTCGAGATTATTCTGTAACATAGTTTCAAAAGGTAATATGTGCTCGCGATTCGTTGAAGGAATCTATTTGAAAACTGACGAACCTTTTCATTCCGTGACTGTACATGGAGCTCTACATACGTATATGCCTGCAAGCATACAAAATTATTGCTCACGGAAAAGATATTTACTTCCAATCAGAAAGTACTACACCACCTCGTTAGGGTAGAACGGAAGAAAGTACATAACATTGCAGTTATTTTTTTCGTTTTTTTATTATTTTAAAGTCTAAAATGACAATGTTCCGAGGGTTTCCGGGAATCATCCCTTGGTGATAATATAGCTTATATGATGCATTACATAATAAAAAAAGCAATTTCTTAAGAAAGCTTAAGAATATTGAATAAAATAAAAATAAATGTTGAGCTCCATACAAAAAAAAAGTAATTATTGTCCATAACTTATTAAATAATAACTTTATCAAGAAAAGTTACATAACATAAAATATTTCTTTTTGGCAAAGGAACACATTGGCGTAGTTATTTTTACAAAATTTGGCGGTTATTTAATTTTTTTATTTTTTTTATTTTAAAGTCCAAAATGACAATGTTCCGAAGATTTCCGAAATGCGACACTTGGTGATAACATAGCTTATATGATGCATTACATAATACAAAAGTCAATTTCTTAAGAAAGCTTAAGAATAACGAATAAAATAAAAATAAATGTTGAGCTCCATACAAAAAAAAAGGAAATTGTCAATAACTTATTAAATAATAACTTTATCAAGAAACGTTACATAACATAAAATATTCCTTTTTGGTAAAGGAACACATTGGCATATTAATTTTTTCAAAATTAGGCACTTGATTTTTGAGCGACGCTAAGTCTATGAAGCTCTAATATCAGCCCACCGTGCGTCGTGCGCAATCGCGTGCGTACCACACCGTAAGTTCCTGTTCTTACCAAAATAAATAAAAAATGCCATCGTGTGTGTTTCGAAAGTGTACCAATTATGACTCTAAAGTAAACAAAATACAAGGGATCTCTTACCACATGTGATTATGCAAAATTATTTAGTATTTATGTTTTCAATTATTTATGCAAACAATCAAGACGCCATGCGCCATGTTCAAGTTAAGAAAGAGAAAGCGATCTTGTTTTGACGTTAGAGCGATAAGGATGCGTGCGCTACGGACATAGATTAGTTAGTGCAGAATCGTTAAAACTATAGCTATCTCTTTCATTTGCGTGCTATTTCGTATCTTTTGTTTCACTTATCAGTTACATTTGTCAATGTGTGCGATTTGGAATAGCTCGGCACGGATTCAAATCGTAATTTCTATGAACGTAACATATCTATAGTTCTTTAATATCATTGCCTCCAATTATTAAAAATGCTAATTTAATCGTATAGCAATAACCGCGTCTAAAATATAAAAAAAAAAATGAAGTAGAGTGTCTTTCACTTTGAACTCGACGCTCTTTCCTGATTGTAGTTGTGTCAGTCTCGCTGCCGAATAGAAGGGGTCTCTAACGCACCCTAGTGCCCTAATATAACGTGCGGTGCGTCTCTTATCGACAACCGCTTGCTCGATAAATGTGCGCCGGCTCATGATAAATTATTACCACCTGACTGCGCGCTCGAATAAAATAAGTATTTATTAAATTACCCTCATAGAAAGCAAATTCGTTAATACCCAATAATTGTATTTATTTTAGTTTAAACGTATTTATTAAATGTTTATTTATTTCTTTTACCGTTATTTTTATAATAGTATTAATTACTTATATGTAGTATCAATATCGACACTACTACTACACTGTTGCAACACGTTACACATAGAAATGTTCTAGTTCCGTAAACTTTTTGTGTTCAAGGTACATCTG